>NC_139007.1:36929056-38412741 GCF_964374135.1 Grampus griseus
TGTTTTTCTCTTTCTGCCTTACTTCACTCTGTATGACAGTCTCATCCATCCACATATCCACAAATGACCCAATTTTGTTCCTTTTTATGGCTGAGTAATACTCCATTGTATATATGTACCACATCTTTATCCATTCGTCTGTTGATGAGCATTTAGGTTGCTTCCATGTCCTGGCTATTGTAAATAGTGCTGCAGTGAACATTGGGGTGCATGTGTCTTTTTGAATTATGGTTTTCTCTGGGTATATGCCCAGTAGTGGGATTGCTGGGTCATATGGTAATTCTATTTTTAGTTTTTCAAGGAACCTCCATACTCTTCTCCATAGTGGCTGTATCAATTTACATTCCCACCAACAGTGCAAGAGGGTTCCCTTTCCTCCACACCCTCTCAAGCATTTGTTGTTTGTAGATTTTCTGATGATGCCCATTCTAACTGGTGTGAAGTGATACTTCATTGTAGTTTTGATTTGCATTTCTCTAATGATTAGTGACGTTGAACAGCTTTTCATGTGCTTCTTGGCCATCTATATGTCTTCTTTGGAGAAATGTCTATTTAGTCTTCTGCCCATTTTTGGATTGGGTTGTTTGTTTTTTTTAATATTGAGCTGCATGAGCTGTTTATATATTTTGGAGATTAATCCTTTGTCCGTTGATTCGTTTGCAAATATTTTCTCCCATTCTGAGGGCTGTCTTTTCGTCTTGTTTATGGTTTCCTTTGCTGTGCAAAAGCTTTGAAGTTTCATTAGGTCCCATTTGTTTATTTTTGTTTTTATTTCCATTATTCTAGGAGGTGGGTCAAAAAAGATCTTGCTGTGATTTATGTCAAAGAGTGTTCTTCCTATGTTTTCCTCTAAGAGTTTTATAGTGTCCGGTCTTACATTTAGGTCTCTACTCCATTTTGAATTTATTTTTGTGTGTGGTGTTAGGGAGTGTTCTAACTTTACTCTTTTACATGTAGCTGTCCAGTTTTCCCAGCACCACTTATTGAAGAGACTGTCCTTTCTCCATTGTATATCCTTGCCTCCTTTGTCATAGATTAGTTGACCATACCTGTGTGGGTTTATCTCAGGGCTTCCTATCTTGTTCCATTGATCTATATTTCTGTTTCTGTGCCAGTACCATATTGTCTTGATAACTGTAGCTTTGTAGTATAGTCTGATTCTTCCAGCTCTGTTTTTTTCCCTGAAGACTGCTTTGGCTATTCGGGGTCTTTGGTGTCGCCATACAAATTTTAAGATGTTTTGTTCTCGTTCTGTAAAAAATGCCATTGGTAATGGCATCAAATCTGTAGATTGCTTTGGGTAGTATAGTCATTTTCACAGTATTGATTCTTTCAATCCAAGAACATGGTATATCTCTCCATCTGTTGGTATCATCTTTAATTCCTTTCATCAGTGTCTTATAGTTTTCTGCATACAGGTCTTTTGTCTCCCTAGGTAGGTTTATTCCTAGGTATTTTATTCTTTTTGTTGCAGTGGTAAATGGGAGTGTTTCCTTAATTTCTCATTCAGATTTTCCATTATTACTGTATAGGAATGCAAGAGGTTTCTGTGCATTAATTTTGTATCCTGCAACTTTACCAAATTCATTGATTAGCTCTAGTAGTTTTCTGGTGGCATCTTTAGGATTCTCTACGTATAGTATCATGTCATCTGCAAACAGTGACAGTTTTACTACTTCTTTTCCAATTTGTATTCCTTTTATTTCTTTTTCTTCTCTGATTGCCGTGGCTAGGACTTCCAAAACTATGTTGAATAATAGTGGTGAGAGTGGACATCCTTGTCTTGTTCCTGATCTTAGAGGAAATGCTTTCAGTTTTTCACCATTGATAATGATGTTTGCTGTGGGTTTGTCGTATATGGCCTTTATTTTGTTGAGGTAGGTTCCCTCTCTGACCACTTTCTGAAGAGTTTTTATCATAAATTGGTGTTGAATTTTGTCAGAAGCTTCTGCATCTATTGAGATGATCATATGGTTTTTATTCTTCAGTTTGTTAATATGGTGTATCACATTGATTGATTTGTGTATATTGAAGAATCCTTGCATCCCTGGGATAAATCCCACTTGATCATGGTGTATGATCCTTTTAATGTGTTGTTGGATTCTGTTTGCTAGTATTTTGTTGAGGATTTTTGCATCTATATTCATCAGTGATATTGGTCTGTAATTTCCTTTTTTTGTAGTATCTTTGTCTGGTTTTGGTATCAGGGTGATGGTGGCCTCATAGAATGAGTTTGGGAGTGTTCCTTCCTCTGCAATTTTTTGGAAGAGTTTGAAAAGGATGGGTGTTAGCTCTTCTCTAAATGTTTGATAGAATTCACCTGTGAAGCCATCTGGTCCTGCACTTTTGTTTGTTGGAAGATTTTTAATCACTGTTTCAATTTCATTGCTTGTGATTGGTCTGTTCATATTTTCTATTTCTTCCTGGTTCATTCTTGGAAGGTTATGCCTCTAAGAATTTGTCCATTTCTTTCAGGTTGTCCTATTTATCGGCATAGAGTTGCTTGTAGTAGTCTCTTTTGATGCTTTGTATTTCTGCGGTGTCTGTTGTAACTTCTCCTTTTTCATTTCTAATTTTATTGATTTGAGTCCTCTCCCTCTTTTTGTTGATAAGTCTGGCTAATGGTTTATCAATTTTGTTTATCTTCTCGAAGAACCACGTTTTAGTCTTATTGATCTTTGCTATTGTTTTCTTTGTTTCTATTTCATTTATTTCTGCTCTGATCTTTATGATTTCTTTCCTTCTGCTAACTTTGGGTTTTGTTTATTCTTCTTTCTCTAGTTCCTTTAGGTGTAAGATTAGGTTGTTTATTTGAGATTTTTCTTGTTTCTTGAGGTAGGCTTGTATAGCTATAAACTTCCCTCTTAGAACTGCTTTTGCTGCATCCCATAGGTTTTGGATTGTCGTGTTTTCATTGTCATTTGTCTCTAGGTATTTTTTATTTCCTCTTTAATTTCTTCAGTGATCTCTTGGTTATTTAGTAACGTATTGTTTATCCTCCATGTGTTTGTGTTTTTTACATTTTTTTTTCCTTGTAATTGATTTCTAATCTCATAGCATTGTGGTCAGAAAAGATGCTTGATATGATTTCAATTTTCTTAAATTTACTGAGGCTTGATTTGTGACCCAAGATGTGATCTATCCTGAAGGATGTTCCTTGCGCACTTGAGAAGAAAGTGTAATCTGCCGTTTTTGGATGGAATGTCGTATAAATATCAATTAAATATATCTGGTTTATTTTGTCTTTTAAAGCTTCTGTTTCCTTATTTATTTTCATTTTAGATGATCTGTCCATTGGTGTAAGTGAGGCGTTAAAGTCTCCCACTATTATTGTGTTACTGTCGATTTTCTCTTTTACAGCTGTTAGCAGTTGTCTTATGTGTTGAGGTGCTTCTATGTTGATCATTATGTGGTGTCCTTCCTTATCTCTTGTAACATTCTTTATTTTAAAGTCTATTTTATCTGATATGAGTATTGCTACTCCAGCTTTCTTTTGATATCCATTTGCATGGAATATCTTTTTCTGTTCCCTCACTTTCAGTCTGTATGTGTCCCTAGGTCTGAAGTGGGTCTCTTGTAGACAGCATACGTATGGGTCTTGTTTTTGTATCCATTCAGCAAGCCTGTGTCTTTTGATTGGAGCATTTAATACATTCACGTTTAAGGTAATTATCGATATGTATGTTCCTATGACCATTTTCTGAATTGTTTTGGGTTTGTTTTTGGAGGTCCTTTTCTTCTCTTGTGTTTCCCACTTAGAGAAGTTCCTTTAGCATTTGTTGTAGAGCTGGTTTGGTGGTGCTGAATTCTCTTAGCTTTTGCTTGTCTGTAACGCTTTTGATTTCTCCATTGAATCTGAATGAGATCCTTGCCAGGTAGAGTAATCTTGGTTATAGGTTCTTCCCTTTCATCACTTTAAGTATATAATGCCACTCCCTTCTGGCTTGTAGAGTTTCTACTGAGAAATCAGCTGTTAACCTTATGGGAGTTCCCTTGTATGTTATTTGTCGTTTTTCCCTTGCTGCTTTCAATAATTTTTCTTTGTCTTTAATTTTTGCCAATTTGATTACTATATGTCTCGGTGTGTTTCTCCTTGGGTTTATCCTGTATGGGACTCGCTGCGCTTCCTGGACCTGGGTGGCTATTTCCTTTCCCATGTTAGGGAAGTTTTCAACTATAATCTCTGCAAATATTTTCTCTCGTCTTTCCTCTCTCTCTTCTCCTTCTGGGACCCCTATAATGCGAATGTTGTTGCGTGTGATGTTGTCCCAGAGGTCTCTTAGGTTGTCTTCATTTGTTTTCATTCTTTTTTCTTTATTCTGTTCCGCAACAGAATTCCACCATTCTGTCTTCCAGGTCAGTTATCTGTTCTTCTGCCTCAGTTATTCTGCTATTGACTCCTTGTAGTGTATTTTTCATTTCAGTTATTGTATTATTCATCTCTGTTTGTTCTTTAATTCTTGTAGATCTTTGTTAAACATTTCTTGCATCTTCTGGATCTTTGCCTCCCTTCTTTTTCTGAGGTCCTGGATCATCTTCACTATCATTATTCTGAATTCTTTTTCTGGAAGGTTGCATATCTCCACTTCATTTAGTTGTTTTTCTGGGGTTTTATCTTGTTCCTTCATCTGGTACCTAGCCCTCTGCCTTTTCATCTTGTCTGTCTTTCTGTGAATGTGGTTTTTGTTCCACAGGCTGCAGTATTGTAGTTCTTGCTTCTGCTGTCTGCCCTCTGGTGGATGAGGCTATCTAAGAGGCTTGTGCAAGTTTCCTGATGGGAGGGACCAGTGGTGGGTAGAGCTGGCTGTTGCTCTGGTGGGCAGAGCTCAGTAAAACTTTAATCCACTTATTTGCTGACAGGTGGGGCTTGGTTCCCTCCCTGTTGGTTGTTTGCCCTGAGGTGACCCAACACTGGAGCCTACCCAGCCAGGCTCTTTGGTGGGGCTAATGGTGGACTCTGGGAGGGCTCAGGCTAAGGGGTACTTCCCAGAACTGCTGCTGCTGGTGTCCTTGTCCCTTGGTGAGCCATAGCTGCCCCCCGCCTCTGCAGGAGACCCTCCAACACTACCAGGTAGGTCTGGTTCAGTCTCCTACGGGGTCACTGCTCCTTCCCCTGGGTCCCAATGTGCACACTACTTTGTGTGTGCCCTCCAAGAGTGGACTCTGTTTCCCCCAGTCCTGCCAAAGTCCTGCAATCAAATCCTGCTAGCCTCCAAAGTCTGATTTTCTAGGAATTCCTCCTCTCTTTTCCAGACCCCCTGGTTTGGAAGCCTGACGTGGGGCTCAGAACCTTCACTCCAGTGGGTGGACTTCTGTGGTATAAGTGTTCTCCAGCCAGTTTGTGAGTCACCCACCCAGCAGTTATGGGATTTGATTTTATTGTGATTGCGCCCCTCCTACCGTCTCATTGTGGCTTCTCCTTTGTCTTTGGATGTGGAGTATCTTTTTTGGTGAGTTCCGGTGTCTTCCTTTCGATGATTGTTCAGCAGTTAGTTGTGATTCTGGTGTTTTTGCAAAAGGGAGTGCGAGCACGTCCTTCTACTTCACCATCTTGAACCAATCTCCTGCGTTGGGTCTTTGTTGCTGCGTGCAGGCTTTCTCTGGTTGCGGTGAGTGGGAGCTACTCTTCCTTGTGGTGTGCGGGCTTCTCATTGCGATGGTTTGTCTTGTTGCGGAGCATGGGCTCTAGGTGCACAGGCTTCAGTAGTTGCAGCACATGGGCTCAGTAGTTGTGTGTGGGCTTCAGTAATTGTGGCTCGTGGGCTCAGTAGTTGTGGCTCGCGGGCTCTAGAGCACAGGCTCAGTAGTTGTGGTGCACGGGCCTAGCTGGTCCGCCGCATGTGGGATCTTCCCGGACCAGGGATCAAACCTGTGTCCCCTGAATTGGCAGGAGGATTCTTAACCACTGAGCCACCAGGGAAGTCCCAGCCACTGACTTTTTGAAGAATTTAGATTAGCTGCTTAGAGAATGTGCTACATTCTGGATTTTCTGAGTGTTTCCTCATGATATCATTTAACTCGTTCTTCTGTCACCTGAATTTTCTGTATAGAGGTGGTTGAGTCTGCAGGTATGATCAGATGCAGATTGAAGAGTTTTGACAAGGTTGCTACTTCCTGTAGATAGTGGTGTATATTCATGCTGTATCACAACTTGTGGTACATGCCAGCCTGCTTCTCATTAACGATCCCAAGTTTGATTGCTTGGTTAAATTGGTGCTTCCCACATCTCCCCATTGTAAAGGCACGTTTCCCCGCTTGAGATTCAGAGCTTACCCTCCTCTGAATAACCTCAAAGTTGGCACGTTCATACTTAATCTTTTGAGTACCCCTCTGGTTTCTGTACGTAGCCAACATTCATGTGCAGCCATGTCTGGAGAATAAGACTGAGGATCCAGCAGGAAATACTGTTTCTTTGTTTGTTTAAGAACAGTGTTTGTTTAAGATAAGACCAGTTTTTCTTGTCTGACTCAAAGGGTATTTCTGAAAGAGTAATTATGCAAATGTTTTTAATGAATGGATGGCCATTGTTATTAGTTCAACAATATTCATTTGTATGTATACTTCTGTTATTTTTTTAAAAGTTCTTTATAGTCATACTGTTTATTCATAATGTAAGCAAAAGCTCATTATCTGAGTACATGGGAAAATAAAAGAATACCTTTAGAAAATGAAATAACACTGCCTGAAGGTAGTTTCCTCCTCTCTTGAGCGCCTCGTGAATAATGTATCTTGTTGGAATAGAATTTAGGGGAAAAGGATCACACTCTGTATATGAGTTTTCAAATTCCAGAGTCCACCGAACATTCATAAATGTCTGCTTGAGTTACCCAGGAGGCCCTTAGCACTCACTCACTGAGGAGGGACCCTCAGAACAGCAGTCTTTTCAAGTGTGGCAGTATATGTTCAGTTTTTTGAGAAATTACCCTTTACCCCAAATTACCTTCCTTCTATGAATGTTATTGTGACTAAACCATGTGCTTCAAGGAAAGTGAGATATTTAGTATCAGATGAATACATACCCTCGGACCTCAAACTGTAGAAGGAAAGACTGAATGAAAGGGTACTTGAGTAAGCATCATGTCGGAATCTCAGAATCACTGGTTTATGAGCTGTCCATTGTGTTTATGAAAAATTCACCCTGTTTACTTGTGAAGAGTCAGACTTCAGGGCCCTTGGCCAGTTAGCCAGATACCACAGTGTAGGACAAGTTGCCATTATATAGCTAGGGCATCAGTGTGCGGTGTGCGTGTGAGAGCTGTGAGCTCCAAAAAAGACATAATGCATCCTTAACTGTCATGCTTTAAACAAAAGGAGGTTTAGAGGGCCCCACTCTTAGCCTCTGCTTTCTTGTGGTTTAGGGATATTGCAGTGATATTTAAAAGATGTCTCTTTTTTCCCTTAATTTTTTACTGAAGTATATATAACATTTGTATTAAAAGGTGCACAACAAATCATACATGTGTAAACTGAGTGAATTTGCAAAATGTAGCCATCACTCAGATCAAGAAATAGTGCACAACCAGTGTCTTAGAAGCTCCCCCTCATTCCTGCCTTCTCCTGGTTGTCCTTGTAGCTATTATCCTGACTT
Organism: Grampus griseus; assembly: GCF_964374135.1. Classification (NCBI taxonomy): domain Eukaryota; kingdom Metazoa; phylum Chordata; class Mammalia; order Artiodactyla; family Delphinidae; genus Grampus; species Grampus griseus. The sequence continues at coordinate 36,936,645 of NC_139007.1, forward strand.
CTAACCCTGTGGATTAGTTTTGATCCCACACCCATACACCACACACAGCCTCTCAGCATTCGTGTGTGTGTGTGTGTGTGTGTGTGTGTTGACAGGTCTTCAGTGGGATTTTGATTATAAAACTCTGTATAACTAGTCGAACGAAGTTGCTAATTCATCCAGGGGAATCTTTAACAAAAACCATCCCCAAAAATATGCCCTTGGGCCAAAATTGTGAACAAGAGAAAAACAAAGAGGGGAGAATCAGAACCATTTTGCTGGTAAAAGATTGCCTTTACAGCCATCCTCTTCTTGGTTCGGTATTCCAGGAAACATGGTCACGTTACCCCAACTAGGATGCTTTAGCAAGACTAATAAAGAATTGTCGGGTGTGAGTGATCACGAAGAATTCCTTATTTGTTTACGAAGAGGAGGGTGAGGCTTCTGATTTCCTGACTGCAGCAGACGTGACAGCTGACAAGTCTGATAGAAGGGTGTGCTACTGAAAAGCCATAAAAATCACGTCCAAGAACTCAACAGGCTTTGGGCCTGGGAACAAGCAGCCTTAGACTTTCAAAAGCCCCACAGAGGTCCCTGTGCATTGAGTCATGCTCACAGCGATGATCTTGAGTCATTGTGAAATTACGTTCAGTGCACTCTCTGGAAAGAGAAGCATTGCTGTCAGAGGATGATTGGGAGCTTGGCTTCGGGGTCAGCTAGAATCAGCCCTGCATTTGGTACTTGTAGCTGTGTGACCCTGGGCAATTTACTTAGCCTCATCTGTAAAATGGGGACAATAGTATTTTTTCCCAATAGCATTGTTGTGAGGATCACGTAGAATTCTGAGTGGCATTCCTTGTAAGCTCTTTTGCTAGATGTTATTAATTTTTGATTGTGAAAAATTATTAGGTGGAACATCCTATTCTTTGGTTACAAATGGGATGTAACCTTTTAAAACATTTGAGATCTCCTGGGTAGAGCCTCTCTAAACACATATAGTGCAAAAGATAACTACTTTTATTACTTGGAAGTAATAGAGACATTTACACTTTGAAGCAATTCATAGTAGAAAGTAAAGTAAGTGGACAAAGACAGCCAAGCCAAGGAGACTAGTAAAAGCTCAAGAAGAGGCGCATATAATGGCTTGTTCCTCCTTGAGTTTAATGTTGCTCTATTACCTAAGTGTAACCGTACATCATCCAGATCCACATCCTCTCCTGCTCTGTTCCTCTCTCATTAGTGGGGTGCTGTGTCCCACTGACAGAAATGATGAATTGTCTCTGTTTCTTCCTTCCTTGGTACTTATTTAGATGGCTGATTTACGAAGAGCCTGGATTTCAGGGTGTCCCTTTTATCCTGGAACCTGGTGAATACCCTGACTTATCCTTCTGGGATACAGAGGAGGCGTATATTGGATCCATGCGGCCTCTGAAAATGGTAAAGATGGAATCCAACGATGTGTTCTTAGAATCAGTAATTCTTTGCTTAACTTTGATAATTCATGGAATGTGACTTTAAAGCAATAAAGCAGACTTTTTAAAAACAAATATGTAGAAGATGGGACCTATTGCTAGATAGAAATAATAGAAAGGTTAACTTGCTAGATGCTACAGATGAAAAAATGTGGATAAGCCGATGGCCTTGGCCTTCAAGGTGTTCTCGGCCTTGCAGAGCCACTGATGTGTGTGCAGAGCTCGGCCCAGAGCAGAAATGAGAAAGTGAAGAATTAAACCTTTGAGGAAGAACAGGAGGACGGGCAGATAAAGTCCAACTTGTAGGTGTCAGAAAAGAGAAGGGGGATAATTAGGAGAGCTTCACGATAATTCAAGAGGGTCTTATAAACCAAGCAGGGTTAATTTAGGTGAAGGTTTCAGAGTACACTGCATGATCCAGGGCGGAGCTGGGCAAGGACGGGGCTTGCTGCGGACCAGCCAGTTGTAGTGACAGGAGGCCAGGCGGGTGGCAGCTTTGAGGGCCCTGGAGCTGTATGTCGGAATGAGTGTTGTTCTCCAAAGCTTTTGCCTTAGAAAGGGCCTGTGCTTCCTTCCTCTGTATTTTGCCTTGTTCTTTGTCTGTTTCATCTGCAAGACTCTAAGCCTTGGGAGGATCCAGTCTGCAGCTCAACCCATGTTGAGCTGCATTGTAGTAGGTGCTCACTAAAAACCTACCGCATGAGTGAGGCTCCTGTTAAACCGTGTTCTTGAAATTCCGCTTCGTGATTGTCTTCTGAGGCAGTTTGAGACAAATTAGAAAGGCAGGAAGATAATTTTTTTATCTTAATTTTACCCCTCCTGCCAAAGCTTGTAGTTTAATTACCTAGATGTCTGCTGGTCTTCATGCAAATAATGTTGGGCTTTTTTCTAAAGTTAAATCCATTTTCAAAGAACAAAGTTTTGTTAGTTTTATGAATGTATGAAAGAATCACCTCAGGTTTTGAAGCCAGGTTTTTTTTGTACATCTTTATTGGAGTATAATTGCTTCACAATGTTGTTAGTTTCTGCCATACAACAGAATGAATCAGCTGTATGCACACACATATCCCCATATCCCCTCCCTCTTGAGCCTCCCTCCCACCTTCCCTATCCCTCCCACCCTCCCTATCCCTCCCCTCTAGGTGGTCACAAAGCACCGAGCTGATCTCCCCGTGCTACGCAGCAGCTTCCCACCAGCCATCCATTTTACATTTGGTAGTGTATATATATGTCAGTGCTACTCTCTAAGTTGGTCCCAGCTTACCCTTCCCCCCTGTGTCCTCAAGTCCATTCTCAACGTCTGCATCTTTATTCCTGCCCTACCACTAGGTTCATCAGTACCATTTTTCTAGATTCCATATATATGCGTTAGCATACGGTATTTGTTTTTCTCTTTCTGACTTACTTCACTCTGTATGACAGACTCTAGGTCCATCCACCTCACTACAAACAACTCAGTTTCATTCCTTTTCGTGGCTGAGTAATACTCCATTGTACATATGTGCCATGTCCTCTTTATCCATTTGTCTGTCGACGGACATTTACATTGTTTCCGTGTCCTGGCTCTTGTAAATAGTGCTGCAGTGAACATTTGTGGTACATGTATCTTTTTTGGTTTTTTTTTACGTAAGTAAATTTTATTTTTTTTGTACAGCAGGTTCTTATTAGTTATCTATTTTATACAAATTGGCGTATATATGTCAAGCCCAATCTCCCAGTTCACCCCACCGCCACCACCACATACTACATGTATCTTCTGAGGTATGGTTTCTCAGGGTACATGCCCGATAGTGGGTTGGTGGCAGTTTTTAATGGTAAGCAGCAGAACTGTGAAGTTCACAGCATTCCGAAAGGATTACTTTTGAAAAGCGTACTTACTTGGCTGTGTGAGCCCTGATTTGTTGATAAAATCAGCCACATTCCTTTATAATTACAGTTCATTTGCTGTATTTGAGTGTCTTTGGCTGTACTTTTTTTTAAGGCTTTTAAACATAGAGGTGAAAACTATCCTTCTTTCCCACTGCTGATTTTAACTTTTACCCTACTTAATATTTGTATGAGATACCTCTTCTGTGGTTGATTTTTAGTGAGATTTTTGATTAAAAAAACCATTTTTATTATAAAAATAGAGCAACCCCCATAGACCCATCCTTCTGGCTGCTTTAAATTTATCTAACAGTTTACCTGGTTATTTCAAAAGTCCTTCAGATCATATTGTGAACTTGAGGGAACTTCAACAGTTTTGTAAGCCAGCGGTTGCAAAATCAAATGCCTCCGGGGCCAGGCAGCAAATAGGCGTGAGTAGGCTGGCAGGGAGTTGAACTGCGGAAGAGGTGGAGACAGGCAAACCGCAGCCTGTATCCTGGCTGGAGGGTGAGCCCAATTAATAAGCGCAGATGGTGAAGGTTGCTGCCTGTGAGAATTTGGGTCCAGAGATGTCAGATTTTAGGACTCCTTTTTAAGGTAAGTGAGAAATACGCATTTTTTTTGAGAAGTTTATTGAGTTAAAACAAACAAACAAAAAAAACCCTAACACTCATTTGGTTAAAAAGCACAGCTACTGTACAGATTCAGCTTATAGACCGCCTCTGTGAGACTCTGCTTTAAGTCTTCCTATATCTTCCCTGCGTTTTTGGTAATTTTAGAACTGTCTCAGCATTGATTAAACAAACAGGAATGTGGTTGCTCTGCAGTTCCATGGCTTACCGCAGACTGCTGTGGGTAATAGAAAATGGTAACGTATCTGTGACAAACGGCTTTTCTTATTATGTTATTTTTCTTTTCAGGGTGGCCGTAAAGTTGAATTCCCTATAGATCCAAAGGTAATCTATATATTTTAAAAATTTTATTCCCGTTCCATCTCCACGAAGGTAATACTTGTGTGATTTTACATATCAGCTTCCATAAAACATAATTGCAGCCAAAGGAAGTTGTCCAACTTACACGGCATCCTTCAGGCTGGAAGGTGATGCTGACGGCACCAGTTGTCACTAACAGTATGTGTAGCCATGGCTCAAAGCGTTCGCTGTTGTATTAAGTTTGTAGTTTGTGGTTGTATTTACTAACTGCAGGACCTGTTGCTACTTGCCAGTTACCAAGGAAAAACCTCACTTCTCAAGACAAGTTCTCCCTACTCCCAAATGCTCTTTCTGTTAGTTCTACTTCACACATCTATGACACATAGTTTGATCTATAGTTTGTTTCATTTTTAAAGCAACTTAGAATACTTTGGTTCCTTTAGTTTGGCCTGAGCAAAATTCTAAATATCAGTTATAGACATTGAACAAAAACCAATTATGCATAAACTGTCTTTTGAACCTTGACTTCAGGCTCCACCACAGCAGAAAAAAATTTCTGATTTTTAAAATTACATTTCATGGGGCTTCCCTGGTGGCACAGTGGTTAAGAATCCGCCTGCCAAGGCAGGGGACACGGGTTCGAGCCCTGGTCCGGGAAGATCCCATGTGCCGCGGAGCAACTAAGCCCGTGCGCCACAACTACTGAGCCTGCATGCCACAACTACTGAAGCCCGTGCACCTAGGGCCCACGCTCCACAACAAGAGAAGCCACCGCAATGAGAAGCCTGCACACCACAACAAAGAGTAGCCCCTGCTTGCTGCAACTCAAGAAAGCCTGCGCACAGCCAATGAAGACCTAATGCAGCCAAAAATGAATAAATTTATTAAAAAATTACAAGATACTGTTATTTAATTAATTTAAAAAATATTAGAACTTTTTTTTTTTTTTTTTTTTTGCAGTATGTGGGCCTCTCACTGTTGTGGCCTCTCCCGTTGCGGAGCACAGGCTCCGGACGCGCAGGCTCAGCAGCCATGGCTCATGGGCCCAGCCGCTCTGCGGCATGTGGGATCTTCCTGGACCGGGGCACGAACCCATGTCCCCTGCATCGGCAGGCGGACTCTCAACCACTGCACCACCAGGGAAGCCCTAAAAAATATTAGAACATTTTAATTTGTGTTCCAGGACTTAGTGATATTAAGTGACTAATTTAATGTTTGGCTATTGAGATATTTAACTTTCAACAAATTACTAGCATATCTCATTTATGTTATAGGTAGTTATTTATGAGAAGCCTTTCTTTGAAGGAAAATGTATGGAACTAGAAAAAGAGGTGTGTAATTTTATCATGGAAGGAGGTGAAACAACTGGAAATGAACCTTTGCCCCTTACATCAGTGGGATCTATGAAAGTTCTAAGAGGCATGTAAGTAGACAGGAGTGACCTGTAAGGATTTCTTTTTATTCCCTTTAATAAAGTAAAAATACATGTTCTCTCTCTCCCAAAGATAGCATTCCAGATTGTATGGTAGAGTGAATTTCAAACATGTTTTCTTCAGCTGGTTGTGACCTGGATCTGACACAGCAGTTTGATGGGCTGTTTTGGGGTCAGTCAGCTGAGCAAGGCTGATAAAGTGGCCCATCCAGATTGATCAAATCTACAGTCTTGTTTATTAATATTATGCTCCAAACTATTGAACTGTTAGTTTGCTTTCTATTTTTTAGGATCATATTTTGCACTTTATAGATCTTAATATATTTCCTTTAGAATTGTACCCTGAAAATGGCTTGTAAATAGCCCAAAATATACAATATTTTAATTACTATTGGAAGAAAGTTCATTCGGTTTTATTTGCTGAAGCTCTTTTGAGTCAGTTCTTAGACGTACACGTTCAGACACACGTGTACGCATGCACACTTACCCCACCACACCCCTTCTCGGAACGTTGGTGTGTGCATCTTAGGTTGATTTCTTGGGGCCATTCTGTTAGTCTCTTCAATGCTAGGGAAGCATTCCAATAGTCATAATGCATGAGTCCATGTCTAGCTTTATAGCTATTTATATTTGTCAATGAAACTGATACTTTAACACTACTGAAAATTTCTACTCCTTCATGTTCTTTTGTTGTAGCTGGGTTGCTTATGAGAAGCCTGGCTTTACTGGTCATCAGTATTTGCTTGAAGAAGGAGAATATAAGGACTGGAATGACTGGGGAGGCTACAGTGGAGAACTTCAGTCTTTACGACCTGTATTAGGTGTAAGTCAAAGAAAAGCTAATGGCTAATACTAGGGCATTTTGGGATAATAAACGGCTAGCCTTTGAATTTTGAATTTTTTTTCTCAATAGGATTTTTCAAATGCTCACATGATAATGTACAATGAAAAAAACTTTGGATCCAAAGGTTCCAGTATTGATGTATTAGGAATTGTTGCTGATTTAAAGGAGACTGGATACGGAGTGAAGACACAGTCTGTTAATGTACTGAGTGGAGTGTAAGTGCAATAACCCAATTGGGATTTTAAATATGGGTTTCGCTTTGGTTTGTGTTAAAGTAATGGAGTCTCTGACCCAGAGTAGCACTCAATAAGTACATATCTCAAAAACTAAAACATTAAGTCAGCCATTTAATACTTACTGCCACTATATTTTAATAGCTGCTTTTTAAAATCTTTCTCATATAGTATTTTTTATGTGTAATATAACATTGGAGCAGGCTTTTGAGTTTCATGATAGAAATCTGCAGATCCACTTCCCTTGTCATTCTTCATGGAAAGAACTCATGAATTTCTTATGATGGGAAACAAATAATAATAGTGATCTAACATTAGAAACCTGAGGTTGAGACAAAGTCCCATTTGATTTTCCTGTGGTCCTACACCTGCTCCATTATATTTCCTCACTTTCATGTATAATGTACAGCAGAGTTAATTATATTAATCATATTCTAGATTATATCCCCAGTATTTATCTTATAACTGGAAGTTTGTACCTTTTGACCCCCTTCCTCAAACTCCCCTCCCCCCCCCGACTCCCACCTCTGGTAACCACAAATTTGATCTCCTTTTCTATGAGTTTGTTTGTTTTTTAAGCATAATTGGACTTTCAACAGCATGTTAGTTTGTGGTATACAGCATAGTGATTCAGTATTTCTATGCATTTCAAATGATCACCATGATAAGTCTAGTTACCTTCTGTCACCACACAAAGATGTAACATAATTATTGATAATATTCCTCATGCTGTACCTTTCACTCCCGTGACTCATTTATTTTGTAACTGGAAGTTTGTACCTCTTAATTTCCCTCACCTACTTTACTAAGCCTCCCACACCCCTCCACTCTGGCAACCACCTGTTCTCTGTATCTGTGACTGTTTCCTGTTTTGTTATGTTTGTTCGTTTTGTTTTTTAGATTCCACATATAGATGAAATCATATGGTGTTTGTCTTTGTCTGACTTATTTCACTTAGCATAATACTCTCTAGGTCCACCCATGTTGTCACAAATGGCAAAATTTCATTCTTTTTCATGGCTAATATAATTTATATATATATATATATATATATATATAGACACAGACCACATCTAGCTATCCATGTAGATAAATAGGTTGCTTCCATATCTTGGCTATTGTCAATAATGCTGCAGTGAACATAGAGGTGCACATATCCTTTTGAATTAGTATTTTTGTTTTGGTGGGTTTTTTTGTTTTTTTGTTTTTTTAATGGTACGCGGGCCTCTCACTGCTGTGGCCTCTCCCGTTGCGGAGCACAGGCTCTGGACGCGCGGGCTCAGAGGCCATGCCTCACAGGCCCAGCCGCTCCGCGGCATGTGGGATCTTCCCGGACCGGGGCACGAACCCGTGTCCCCTGCATCGGCAGGCGGACTCTCAACCACTGCGCCACCAGTGAAGCCCTTGGTGGGTTTTTTTTTTTTGGAAAAATACCCAGAAGTGAAATTGCTGGATTGTATAGTAGTTCTATTTTTAACGTTTTGAGGAACCTCCATACTGTTTTCCACAGTGTCTGCACCAATTTACATTCTCACCCAGTTCACAAGGATTACCTTTTCTCTACATCCTCACCAACAATTGTTGTTTGTTGCCTTCTTGATAATAACCATTCTGACAGGTGTGAGGCAATATCTTATTGTGGTTTTGATTTGCGTTTTCCCGATGATTAATTATATTGAGCATTTTTTCATGTGCCTCTTGGCCATACTAGGTCTTTTTTGGAAAAATGTCTCTTTAGGTCCTCTGCCCATTTTGTAATTGGGTTGCTTGCTTTTTTGATGTTGGGTTGTATGAGTCCTTTGTATATGTGGGATATTAACCCCTTACCAGATACATTGTTTGCAAATATCTTTTCCCATTCAGTAGGCAGCCTTTTCTTTGGTTGATAGTTTTCTTTGTTGTGGCAATAGCTTTGTAGTTTGATGTGGTCCCTTTTGTTTGTTTTTGTTCTTATTTCCCTTGCCTGAGGAGTCACATCCAAAAAAATACTGCTAAGGCTGATGTCAAAGAGCCTACGGCCTGTGTTTTCTTCTAGGAGTTTTATGGTTTCAGGTCTTCCGTGTAAGTCTTTAATGCATTTTGGGTTTATTTTTTTATATGGTGTGAGAAAGTAGTCCAATTTGATTCTTTTGCATGTAGCTGTTGAGTTTTCCCAAAATGATTTATTGAAGAATCTGTCTTCCCCTTTGTATATTCTTGCCTCCTCTGTGGTAGATTAATTGACCATGTAGGTGGGTTCATTTCTGGGCTCTATGTTATTTTAATATAAAAATAATTGTTTCAGTGTACCTGGAATTAGCAGTTGAATGTTTTACTAATGCTAAAGTAAGTTTTTATTGAAAGATGATTAGTCAAGACTCTTTGGGACGCAAGTGACTGCAGGTCAGTCTAAACTGGCATAAATGATAAAAATGCAATATATTGACGTGCATAAATGATAAAAATGCAATATATTGACGTGCATAACTGAAAAGTCCTGGGAGAGATTTTGCTTGCGTCACGGCAAACGCAGATTCAGACACTGTCATTAGGACTTGGTCTCTCTCTGTCTCTTGACCGCGCTTTTGCTATGCTGGCTACACTTTAGGCAGGTACTTTTGTTGCCGAGGTGAAGCTCCTACTGCTCGCCACACAACAGGCCAATAAATCGAGAGACGAGGTTTTGGGACAAGGAATAGCAACTTTATTTGAAAAGCCAGGAGACTGAGAAGGTGGCAGACTAGTGTCCAAAAGAGCCATCTTGCTGGGGTTTGGATGCTAGTTTCTTTTTTTTTTTTTTGCAGTACGTGGGCCTCTCACTGTTGTGGCTTCTCCCGCTGCGGAGCACAGGCTCAGCGGCCATGGCTCACGGGCCCAGCTGCTCCGTGTCATGTGGGATCTTCCCAGACCGGGGCACGAACCCACGTCCCCTGCATCGTCAGGCGGTCTCTCAACCACTGCGCCACCAGGGAAACCCTGGATGCTAGTTTCTTTTATAGAACAAACAGGGGGAGGTGAGGAGGTAAAGTTAAAAAGGTGATACATTGTTGCAAATACTTGGTTCTGGTTCATCCTCCCCAGAGGATGTGCTAATTTCTTCTTTCCTGCAGCCAGGTTTGTGGAGATGTTTCCTGTGAACTCAAACAAGAGTATTTTAGCTTAACACTTGGGCATGGGAGGCAGGGTTCCCAGAGGTGGGCTATTTTGTTGACTTTAAGCTATGGCAACATCCCTTTAGGGATTAACTTGTAGCAAAAGCAATAAGGTTAAAGTAAAGAAAAGGATCCAGTATGGAGTCAGATTTGTTCTTCCCTGTTCCGCTTTCTATCTGGGACCTGTGGTGGGAGCATCTTGCTTTTGTTCTCAAATCTCACTGCTTCTAGGGGAAAGCTTCTCTTTCCCACAGAAGTTCCAGGTTTGACTTTGATTCTGTATGCTTAAGTCATGTGCACCTGTCTGAATCAATTGCTGTAGCCAAGGAGATGGCTGTGCCTGTGTTACATGCCCAGCCCTGCAGCTGAGATATAGGGTCAGTCCCATGGGGAGTACTAGTGTATATAGGGCTGAGGAGTTCCCCAGGCACATCAGAAAGAGTGGGTACAGATACTGGATTGGCAAAAGCAGATGTCTGTTAAAGTGAGTTATACAGTTATTTTTATGGTCCAGGCTGATGTCAGTGATAATTTGTTATAAGTGAGAGTATTCTTAAATGGTCATATGAAATCATTTGACACCGATTCTGTTAAAAACGTTTGGTGTTAGGCTCTTATGCTATGAGTAACATAGACTATGCGTCATTCTAACCTCAACTCTACTGTATTTCAAGGGGCTTCCCACAATAGCCCTGGTTATTTGAGATGTGTCTACAATGTAATATGCTTTTAGTGTTAGTCACGTTCACTAAATTCTTGTGTTGGTTTAGAGGGAAAATACAATAACCAACTCAATGTGGGGAAACAGTTGCACATTTTCATACTCACCAGGTGTGTTGGTTTCATTAGTCAGAGCCCAGTCATGTACCCTAGCAGAGGAAGCAAAAGGATGCTGGGTGGAATTCCCTTAGGGCATTTATGTAGATTATGCTGTTAGCACCTGTAGAATTATTGTGCCTGGAGCCAGTCTCTCTTTTTAATCCAACCCTTACTTAAAATCCCTTTCCTTTATAAAATGTTGCTTTTATATGTTTCTATTTCTAGTTATTTCTAGTTACATTTCCTGGCTTAGGCTTTTTTTGGGGGGGGGGTTGTAGCAGTTGAGTTTTGTTGTTGGGAGGAAGTTGAAAGGAGGCATGCATGTGTGCGCGCGCACACACACACTTCCTTTTAAATTCTGTGGTTATAGAAGCGCTTCTGTACTTACCAGGGCCAGCTGCTTCCTCATATTTCATTCAGTCCATCGTTTGCTAAATATTTATTGAGGTCTGTTATGTGCAAAGCATTGTATTACATCCTCAAAGAAGTTACAGTATTTATATGAAACCTAATTATTGCTACAAAATACAGAAAGATTAAGTGCTTTGGGGATCCACGGCAGAGAGAGATTAATTTCCAGTTTGGACACAGGGAAGACTTTGGAGGAGGTAGCATTGGAGTTCAGCCCTGCAGGATGGGAAGGTTGAGATGTGCCACTATCACATGCGTAATAAATTCCCTGGGTGGTGAACTCAGTATTAGCTCTGAAACTGAGAACAGCCTTCAGGAAGCATCCTTGCAAATCCAGCAAATGAGGTTTTAGGAACCGCATTTTGTTTCTTGTTGAAACATCAAAAGAGATGCCTTTACACATCCCTCCTAATCATTTTCTAGTTCTGTGCTGTTCTCTTGTTCAAATAGTGGAAACTGGACTAATTTTTTTAAAACTCAGAGCAAAATGAAATATTTCTAGAGTCCAGATTTTTTTTAAAAGTGTAGGTTTTGAGTTTTTTCCTTTTCCCTCCACAGAAGGGCAGGTTTGCCCTGCTGCCCTTAAATTCTGAGCAGTGACCCCAGGAGGCTAAGACCCGTTTGTACTTATACTTGGCAATCTTATAGAGAGAAGTGTTAATTCACATGTACGGAATATGCTTAAACAAGGACAGGAAGGAGTTTTTTTCTTAGGAGTTTCAGGTATAAGTTATAAGTAGACTCTAGATCATAGATATACCAGAGAATCTCAGAAATGAATTTTGGATTGGGGGCTGCATCTTGGAAGGAAAACAACACTATTGTCAATTCAAGTGACATTTTAATAAATGGTTTTCCTTTTTCAACTTCAGTGGGTTAGATAGGCATACTTGGGTGTTGGGTATTTTCTTACAGGTCATTTATTTTGTTTTATAGGGAAATACAGTACTCACAATTGTGCTTTTTTTTAAAAAAGCACTGGCTAAAGTGTCATCCAAGGTTTGCTCAGTTGTCACCTTCTCTCCTGCATATTCAGACTTTCCCTCCTCACTGGCTGTTTTCCCTCCAAACCTTAAAATCAAACAATCAAGCAAAAAGGACTTTACCCTCTCTGTTTCCCTCTAACTTGCTATAGACCCAGAGCCTTGCCAAGACTACTTTTCTGTGATATGTCTTATCCTCTTTAATTTTTTTTGTTTTTAGGTCTTGGCTTTTGTAAAGTAGATGTACTTGCTCTGCAGAAATTCCTCCCCACATAGCAGTGTTCTGGGCCCCCGCTTTCTTTTCTCTTCATGACTCGTGATAAGCCAAAGGCTGTGTGAACAGAGGCCACACACAGAGGCACCTGTGAGCTGTACAGCCTCCCACCCTGTCAACACTGGGATCTTGGTCAATGCCCTTACTTAAAAATGAAAATACGGACTTTGACAAAGGTTGAATGACCTCTTTAAAGTTATCTGAAAGTTAATGTCATGACCACACCTAGAACCAGGCCTCCTAATTCCTCACTTCACAATGTTGAAGAATAGGATTTTAAAGTTGCTAATGAGGTTCTGAAGTGGGAAAGCGGCATTTTCTGAAATAGACTGTGATTAGTGCTTCTAGCAGTTTCTCCATTCAGCTGGCCAGAAATGAGTCCCCAGATACTAGCTGCCGTAGCTCATCATCACTTGAGATTTTTACAGTGTTCTTCTTTTTTTTTACAGTGTTCTTCTTGATGGCTGCTCGTTTCCAAGTAATAACTGCACTTGAGTTTTTAAGTCAAACCCTTTAGATAGTAAAATTGTAATCTGTTGTAATTGTGAAGCATGTGGGCTGTTTTAGGTATGGCTTAATGGAATGGTAAATGAAAAAACTACAAGGGTAGGTGGCAGTTCGGGTCACAAGGTGAAGAGACCTGGTGAGCCTCAGGAGACTTGGTCAAGGGTTCATTCATCCCTGGCCACTAACTGACAGGTCACTTCCCATTCAGAACAACCACCAACAAATAATACCACGTGATGCTCCGTACCCATCTCTGAACTTTCGAGGGCAAGGATTTTGTCTTTTTTTTTCATCTTGCATTCCTAGTGCCAGTCTAGTTCCCAGCACATGGTAAATGGCCAATCAGTTTGTTGAATGAATAAAGGAATTACTTTTTCTGTCTTTAGGTTTTCTTCTCAGTAAAATGTGAAAACCAGTACCTCCCTGTTACCGAGTCCAAGTGCGTACTGCTCGCCGCACAACAGGCTAGTAAATCGAGAGACAAGGTGTTAGGGCAAGGAATAGTGACTTTATTTAGAAAGCCAGCAGACGGAGAAGATAGTGGGCTAGTGGCCCAAACAACCATCCTCCCCGACTTAGAATTCAGGCTTCTTTTATACTAACAGGAGAGGGGCTGTGGTAGGTTGTTGCCAACTTCTTGGTGCTGGAATCCTTTGCTCTTGCAGCTGTCCACGTAGGTTTGGTCACAGTGTTCCTAGAAACCTCCACAAGACAGTTGTTATTTTCTGTTCTGCAACTTGATTTATCTCTATGTGAATGGAAAAGTTTTACACTAAAGCTTTAAAGGTCAGAGCCTTGAGAATGGACCATCATGTATATTTCAGGCAATAGGCAGCATTCCTTTATAAAGGTGCAGAGCCAGCATGACTAAGCACAGGCAACAGAGCACAAAGGTTAGAGCTAAAGGACTAGATCTAATACGAAGTCAGGTTTATTATTTGTTATTCTGTGTTACATCCCTAAAAGATTAAATGTGATAATAGATGTGAATGCATTTTGGAAAGTTCTGAGCATATATATGGGCATAAAGGTATTATTTCTTTAAGCTGTGAGAGGATCAATATAGGGCTATGAATTAACTGAGGAGAAAACAGTATCTCCTGAATATAACAGAATTGAAAAACTCTTTTCCCTTCAAAGACTTTATCTTTGTATAAGAAATAGCATCAGTAATTTGTTGATTTTCCTCTCTGAGTGTGGATCATTTAAAAGATAAATATGAAAACATTCCAAAAGAGATTCATTCTTAGTATTCTCAAGAGTTTGTTCAATTTTGCTTATTACATAGTTGTGTCATGTTGGAAATCCTGATTGAAACAAAATTTTCATTATTTAGCTGTTTTATTATCTTTTTTTTTTTAAGCATTTTTTTATGTCAGCTTTTTCTTTCCAGTGTGGTTTGTTGTGTAATAGAGACATAGCTTCCTGTAGTATCTTTCTGGAAAAAATACTTTAATATTGATAACAAAAAGACTTGTTTATTAAAAGAACTTTTACAGCTACTTCTTTAAAGTCCAAATTGTCTCCTTAGAATAGAATTAGAAAGAAATATAGAGAAATGGGCTTATTGGAGTTTTCTCAGGGAATAAGATTTGATAAGCAAGAACACCAAAAGGTTCATGTAAAGATACCCTTTCACTTGCCACTTTGATTTGTCCTACAGACAAATCTATCTGCTCCTAAAAGATCAATGGAGAACCAGAAAAATTATTCAGATTACTTATTAGTAAAACAAATGAAAGTTGCTATACAATGTATATTTATCCAAATGGGTGTGATAGTTTTTTTTCTTTTTTTTTTAAATTTTTTAAAATTAATTTATTTATTTATGGCTGTGTTGGGTCTTCGTTTCTGTGCGAGGGCTTTCTCTAGTTGTGGCAAGCTGGGGCCACTCTTCATTGCCGTGCGCGGGCCTCTCACTATCGCTGCCTCTCTTGTTCTCTGTGGAGCACAGGCTCCAGACGCGCAGGCTCAGTAATTGTGGCTCACGGGCCCAGTTGCTCCGCGGCATGTGGGATCTTCCCAGACCAGGGCTCGAACCTGTGTCCCCTGCATTGGCAGGCAGATAGATTCTCAACCACTGCGCCACCAGGGAAGCCCTGGGTGTGATAGTTTTATTGTGAATGTAAACTATGAACTATAACAAGTCAGTGTTTTTTGTTTCTTTAGATGGGTAGCCTATGAAAATCCTGACTTCACAGGAGAACAGTATATACTGGATAAAGGCTTTTATACCAGCTTTGAGGACTGGGGAGGCAAAAATTGTAAGATCTCTTCTGTTCAACCCATATGTTTGGTAAGGAGTTACATTTTTCTCTGAGAATATTTAACTGAATTTTGGATGCCCTTAATGTGTGCTTCTGGTTCATGTAATACTTAACTACAGAAACTATCCTGAGATTGTTTTTAATGGTAATTGTCAATGACCCACAGAACAATTTGCGAGATGTCTGCCCCACTCACTTCCTTTTCTCTTCTCTTTAAACATTCTTAGGATTCTTTCACCAGACCAGGGAGACAAAATCAGGTAACTTAACAAACATTCTATCATTCATAATTAGAAACCTTCTGTTAAAAAGCTGAATTTATGTGTAAAACATCATACATTTGGGAACATATTGTTAGTTTTACCCATTTTTGTGCCTGAAAGCATAACTATATTTTGAAATTAATTTAAGTTTACAGTAAGGCTTAATTGATAGCACTGACCCATATCTAAATATTTCTTATAAAATGTTCTTATGTAAAGCTAAATTTTTATATCATTACAGTGGATCAGAGTTTTACATTAATACACTAGGATTAGTATTTCAAACAATAGCGTATAGTTATTGTGGAAAACAGTAAAATGAATTTTCGTATTTGCTGTGTCTGCATTAGGCTTTTTATATAGTGTCTTTTATATGGTGTCTCACTTAAGCCTTTTGAATGCTGACTCTCTGTATCAACTGAAGTGTTAAATTTGTTAAAGACTTTTTAATGGAAGTGTTCAGAGAGCCATAATTACAGAGGCACGAACACCACTGTAGCCTCCTTTATTGGCATACAAAAGAGTCTAATAAGTCAGCAGGTAGCTTCCATTGAGAGGGAGGAAAACTGCACTACATGTTTCCAAAATACAGTTTCTTGTAAATGTTAGAACTGTGAACAATTACTTTTGGCCACAGTAAAGCTTTAAAATGCCTGGCAGCTTGTTACAAGAGGGTGTTCTGTAGAAAGCTGCCTCTATTGTTGGACTGTCCTTTGATGTCTCTGAATGAAATTAAACAATCATGAATGGTGCAGCCAAAGTATTTCTAATTGATCATTAATGTAGAAGTAAAAAATTAAAGGTTTTATAAAATTCATGCCAGTTTACAGTAACAAAAGTTAGCAGGTCATGTTTGGTTATCATTTCAGAGGCTGAATGAGTTAATGTGTTTAGGAAAAGAATTTTATGTATTTCTGTTTACTTTTTCAAAGATTCACTTGTTTTCGGAACCACAGTTTCAAGGTCGCAGTCAGTGTTTTGAAGAAACAACAAGTCAAATTGATGAGTCATTTTCTGCCAAGTCTTGCAGAGTTTTAGGAGGCAGGTAAGCAAAACAGTGGACTGGCAGAGCCCAACCCGTGGGGGAAAACAGGATTCACATATCAGCAAGTAAATACACTTGTAGGAGCCTGGTACCTTATGAGACCACCACATAGTACAAGACCGTGTGAGTACTGAAGTGGACTTCAGAGCACTGAGTGCTGGGCGGCAGAGGACATGGACATCAGTGTGGGTGGGAGAAGTTGAAGATCACCACCTCGTTGTGCAATGGGACTCAGACCAGGTTCTCTGCTCTCTAGGCCTCTCCCGTCATCTGTAAAGGGACTTTAGATCATCTCTAAGGACCTCCCAAGATAGATTTTTTTTTACAGATGGGTAGGAGTAGGGCAGGCATTCTGCATGATAGGCAAGTGCATGGTTGGGGTGGAGATGCTGATGAGGGGCACACCACCCTCTCTAGCTGGGAGGGCTTTGTACAGGGGGGAGGGGAAGTGAGTTTGGACAGGGAGGGTGGGCTCAGGTGATGACTCTTCTGAGCATATGAATTTGGATGGATGCCAAAGGAAAACACAAGATGGGCAAGGCAAGGAGCTCAAAGTCAGGGAAACGGATCAGGAAACCCTTGGAGCAATCTGTGCAAAAGGTGATGAATTAAGTTGAATAATAATAAGTAGCAGTAGCAGTAGTAGTAGTAGTAATGCCTTTAATCATATAGTTCTTCATGGTCTAAACAGCACCATCATGCCATTTGGCAATGCAAAGTGGAAAGAGCACCGGCTTTGCATTCAAATGCATAGATTTATATGAAGCTTCACTGTTTATTAGCACATACCTGCACCTCTGTCCTAGTTTCTCTTTGTCCCATATGCTGCTTCATTTATTACTACCAGGCATGTACTTTTTTGTTATTCATTTATTGTCTGTCTCAGCTCACTAGGGTATAAACTTCAAGATAACAGGGATTTTGTCTTGTTATATCCCCAGCAATGGAAAAATACCTGACACACAGTTATTCCTCAATAAGTATGTGTTGGGTTAAACAAAAACAAAACAAAAAGACCCCCCCACCTCCTCTAGGGAAGCATGGTAAATCACCATTTTGTCAATAATGCTGAGTGCTAGAGAGACTAAGTGACTTGTCTAAGTCACTGTGGTATCTTGACTCCTGGCCCAGTGCAGAGGTGTTGGAAATGAGGATAAAGGGGTGAGGGAGAAATCTGGGGAGGAAGCAGTAGACCCAGGTGACTGACTAGCTCTGAAGGTTGAAGGAGTGTTCAGAAAAGACTCGAAGACTCAAGGGCTTGACAGAACCACCTTGGCTGGGAGAATGGTGGCACCATGAGAGGTGCAAGGAATGCTGGTAGGTGGAGAGGTGAAAGCATTAATCATTTCATGGAGAAAAATGTATTTCCCAAATGACTTATGAATATTAGGTTGCCACAAGATGAAATGCAGTAAACATATCCAGACATTTTTGCAGAGAGAACACTGTTAGCCATAAGCATTGTTTATTGTATGGCAGCTACCTCTAAATTCAGACTCCTTGACTAGGAAGACTCAAATTACACTTTATACGTGTGTGTGTGGTTTTCCCTCTATAGCTGGGTTGCATATGACGGAGAAAATTTCTCGGGTAATCAGTACGTGTTGGAGGAAGGCCACTATCCTTCGCTGTCTGCAATGGGATGCCTGCCTGAAGCAACTTTCAAGTCTGTTCGTTTTGTAGATGTCGTAAGTATCTCAGGGTGAATATAGCATTACAGAGATGTATGGTCACACAGCTGACAGAGCAAGGGAACCAGCAGGCAGGCTTACTCAGGACAAAGTTGGAGGCAGAAAAAATAGTTTCGTGGACAACTTTCTACCCTGGTCTCTTTCCAGATCTTTAAAATGTAAACTGTTTGCTGTTTTCTCAGACTTCAGGGGCAGTGTTGGGTCAGTCATGGTGCACAGTGCACAATCATGGGCTAGTTCAAGGCCCTTCCGTCTTGTTTTTTTCCGTTTCACACCTGAGCCCTATTTCTTTTTTTCAAGATTTATTTATTTATTATTAATTAATTAATTTATTTATTTATGGCTGCATCGGGTCTTAGTTGCAGGATCTTTGTTGAGGCATGCGGGATCTTTTGTTGTGGCGTGCAGGCTCCAGGGCGCATGGGCTCTGTAGTTTGCGGCACTCGGGCTCTCTCATCGAGGCGCCCGAGCTCAGTAGTTTCAGGGCTCTGGCTTAGCTGCCCCGCGCCATGTGGGATCTTAGTTCCCCGACCGGGGATTGAACCCGTGTCCCCTGCATTGTAAGGCAGATTCTTTACCACTGGACCACCAGGGAAGTCCCCCTGAGCCCTATTTCTATACCTCTACCTTTAGAGGTACCCATTCTAATGTGTTTGGAGTACAGCTTGGATATTCCTATAAAATACATGTTTTTAAAAATATGTATACAGCCTTTTAATTTATATACAGTATTATGCTATAGTTCTCATCATGTTATAAAAACTCTCCTTACATGAAATTTTTTGGGAGCCATCCGTTATGCTGTGTGTACATCTAGTTATTGATTCTAATGGGTGCCCATGATGTAATATGTATTTACAATATGGAATCATTAACTAGATGTACATACAGCATAATGGATTACCCTGGGATCTTTTGGGGATACGTATTAAAAAGTGGATTGGGACTTCCCTGGTGGCACAGTGGTTAAGAATCTGCCTGCCAGTGCAGGGGACACGGGTTCGAGCCCTGGTCCGGGAAGATCCCACATGCCGCAGAGCAACTAAGCCCGTGCGCCACAACTACTAAGCCTGCGCTCTAGAGCCCGCGCGCCTAGAGCCTGTGCTCTGCAACAAGAGAAGACACCGCGATGAGAAACACGCCCACCACAATGAAGAGGGGCCCCCGCTTGCCGCAACTAGAGAAAGCCTGTGGGCAGCAACGAAGACCCAGTGCAGCCAAAAACAAAGAGTGGATTTACTGGATCTCACGTGCATGAATATGCAACCTTCAGTAAGTACTGCCGAATTCCACCACTTTACACTGTTGCTGGCAGTGCATGTGGATTCGTTTTCAGCATCATGGCCATTATTGAGTATTCTCTGACATTCTAACTTTTGTCAGTTTGAAAGAATGGGGTAGAAGTTGTGTTAGTTTGCATTTCACTGTTGGTGAGATCTCATATACGTACTAGTCATTTAGGTTTTCTGTTCAGTGAATTGCCTATTTATATCCTTTGCCCAGCTCTTTAGTTTCCCGTCGTTGTTATTGATTTGCAGAAATTCCTTATAGTTTTTAAATCTATTCCTCTGTTGTTTTAGAGATTTGCAATGAAATGACTTTTCTCAGTTTCTCATGTATGTGCCAATCCAGATTATAGTGCTCCTTTTTGACCAGAGATCTTTAATTTTAATGCAGACAAAGCAATATTCGATAGAACAATACTGCAAGATAATGTTCAGATGTTAAAGTCTGGGTGTATCTGACAGTTTGGGAAGTATTTGTTAGTTTTTGGTAGCTGATATCTCATAAAAAGCTTTAAACATACGTAGTTGGTGATTTTAGCTTTAAAGGTAGAAGGAACATATGTGAGTTGGCTTTTTCTCATCCCCTCCTGCCCGTTCAAATAACGAAAATGTTGACCTTCCTTGAGATGTGAAAATAGTAGCAGTGAAACATAAAATGATGTGGTAAGATTCATTAGCTTACAAATAATAAAATATCTAAAAATTTGATATTTAACCTGCTTAGAATTCTAAAAGCAACCTACAAGTATTTAAAAAAAACAAACCCACTTTAGATTTAAAGCTTTCAAATGCCTTCCTTCAAGCAGAACTTAGCATATATGCTCACATCACTTTTGACATTTACAGATGATGGTCTTTTAAGTTTTGATTACGATGAAATGAATATTTTACCCATATTAAGAACGTATATTTTAATTGTGACTTAGTACTTCAAAATCGTTTGGTTGTTGTCGCTAGATTAGAGTGCTTGGAACGTTTTAGCATGCCAGCTCAGAAAAGTGCAGTGAACGTGCAAAGTAGTGATACTACCACAGTTTCTGTCATTTCCTTCTTGTATGGTTTATATAACCTAATTTCTAGACCATATAGAACACGTCTACACACTGATCTGCTCTGTTTATTGGTCAAGATCTTTCTACACATCAGAGCACATCCACATAAATGAAGCAGTAAGGTGTCACACCGTTGCCACAAAACTTTAAGCAAGTTAGGGAATTTTTCATGTATCATTTATGATTTTAGGATTATTATCATCAGAGCTTAGTCTAGGGTCATAAGGGTCTGTAATCTGAAAAACAAGCATAAGCTGCCAACTTCTCATTTTTCTGAAAATCAGTGGACTTGAACTTGGGGCTTCCATCCTATTTTTTCTCTCCTAACAATTATTCCTACAGGAAAGTTTGGGGATACACAGAATCATTGTCTTATTGACAGTTAAAAACAACAACAAAAAGACATCTGAAAATGCATACAAGGGGAAGCTTCCTTTATTAGGCAGATTACCACTAGACCCCCAAAGATCACCACAGCCCCCGCCCCTCGCCATTTATGTCTTTGACTTTCCAGCCCCTTCTTATCTCAATAGAAAACAGAAAAGTTGAAAATAAAGTCCATTAGAATTGATATTCCAGGCATATATACCTGTTCCTTTATGCCTGGGATATGTTCCCCATTTTATAATACTTTACATTTACCTGCCTTTCTATGTAAGGGAAAAACTTTCTGCCCTCCATCCTTCCTTGCTTTAGCTTTGGAGTATATAACCACCCAGACGTTGCTGGAAAAGGGAGTTTATGAGCAGGCCAAGTCCAGCCAGATCTTCTGCTTTGTCCTTGTAATAAGGTGATTTTCATGTTAAGTTCGAATTACTATCAAGGATGAGTAACAGAACATTATTTTTGTTCCTAAACAGGAATTGTCTGAACCAACAATTATTCTTTTTGAAAGAGAAGACTTCAAAGGAAAAAAGATTGAATTTAGTACAGAAATAGTTAATCTCCAATCCCTAGGATTCAACACGCGCATACGCTCTGTTCAGGTGATTGGTGGCATGTAAGTGAGTTCCTACTTGTTTATTCAATAAAATAGATTTTAAAAATTAAGTTTGATCATATTTCTCTTCTCTGTTACCTTAACCAAATTGACGTATAACCCCTTTTTTTCTGTAAGGGTTAATATTTATGTTCCCTCACAGTATACTTTTCCTATTGGGAAGAGCCATGTGTGGGACATCATCTCTTCATCCAGATTTTTAGTTTACTTAAGATAAGGACTCTCAAAGTTCCTAGGCGAACGCTTTGCAATAAATTGAGCACTTCCTTAGCAAGTAGGAAAGAGAACTGATTTTGCTTATCCTTTTGAAAGACCAAGTCCTTTGATTTTGGAGTAAGGGTTGGGATTTTCCTTCGGCTAGGAGTGACTAGCAGATGTTATAGGCAAAATGACTTAATGTCAACATGGGAACATTTTTCTCAACTTTGAATAATTTTGAAATTAAGATGTAAAAATGAATAAGGACTATCAATGTAATGTGTTTTTACAAAAGTATTTTTCTTTCACTCACCGAAACAGCAGGTATAGTTTGAAGGCATCAAATGGTGGAGAGGACTATAGCTATTTAAAAAACAAATTCGGATTATTAGGGTGATTGATAGGATTTTATGCATGACTTTTTTTCCCAACAGGTTTAAACTAATATTTTGTTTTTATGATAAAATGACTACGATGATAACATTTTAGAGTTGCAGGGTTAAAAACAGAGAACCTTGATGTAATACATCAACCAGAGAGAAAGATTGCTGTGTTGCTTGCATGCTGGTCTGCGCTGGAACCCAGACTTCAGGTGTGGGTACCAGCATCTCTGTGGAAGAGACCTGAGTATCTTTAGTAGTTCTCTGGATTGAGGAAGATTACTCTCATTTTAAATAAAACTTTATTATCTATTTTTATCTAACCCTTATATAGCACCCTGTGTAAGAACTTTACAAGTATTAACCATTTAAATAAAGGTCTATTATTACAACTGAAGATGTTTTATGTAAAGTTCACAGGAAGTACTGGGCTGTCCTGCTAAAAGACTATCTCTATTGAAGAAAAAACTTACCTATTTCTCTTCAAGAGTGGAACTTTTGGGCATAAATACTCATGTACCACGAATTTGCTATTTGTCAAGACATGGGTGCTGTAGCTGTTTTTGATAATAAGGTAGTTTCCTTTTTTTATCCTCCAACATATATTTAAAGTATAAAAAGCTCGGTCTAGGTACTTCCCTGGTGGCGCAGTGGTTAAGAATCCGCCTGCCAATGCAGGGGACATGGGTTCGATCCCTGGTCCAGGAAGATCCCACGTGCCATGGAGCAACTAAGCCTGTGTGCCACAACTACTGAGCCTGCGCTCTAGAGCCCATGAGCCACAACTGCTGAAGCCCGCATGCTGCAACAAGAGAAGCCACCACAATAAGAAGTCTGTGCACCGCAATGAAGAGTAGCCCCCACTCACCGCAACTAGAGAAAGCCCAAGTACAGCAATGAAGACCCAACGCAGCCAAAAATAAAAATAAAAAGCTCAGTCTAAAAATCAAAGTGTTCTGAAAATATAATTGGTGCCCACTGTGAAATGGATATTGCTACTTACTGTGGTTATCTCTTTTTGTTTTCCAGATGGGTTACTTATGAATATGGCAATTACAGGGGTCGACAGTTCCTATTGTCACCAGCAGAAGTGCCTAATTGGTATGAATTCAGTGGCTGTCGCCAAATAGGTTCTCTACGACCTTTTGTTCAGGTACTTTCTTCTTTTACATGCTTTGAATAGACTCTTCTCTGAAATCTTTTTTGTAAATGTAATTAACTTTTTAGTTTCAATTTTAAGTGTGAAATTGGCCTCTCCCCCACCCCACCCCCAAGAATTTCTGAATTTCGGCTGTGTCTCTGGTGCCAGAAGGTTGTGACTGCTTTCAGAAATGTTATTACACCTGACATCAAAACCTGGTATGGGGCTTCCCTGGTGGCGCAGTGGTTGAGAGTCCGCCTGCCGATGCAGGGGACACGGGTTCGTGCCCCGGTCCGGGAAGATCCCACATGCCGCGGAGCGGCTGGGCCCGTGAGTCATGGCCGCTGAGCCTGCGCGTCCGGAGCCTGTGCTCCACAATGGGAGAGGCCACAACAGTGAGAGGCCCGCGTACTGTAAAAAAAAAAAAACAAAACAAACAAAAAACCTGGTATGTCCCAAGCCCTGGGTTGTCCATAGGCAGGCTCCCAGCCCCAGGCACTTTGAAATTCTGTCAGCCTCTCCTCACTGAGAAAATCCTAAAGCCTCTGAAACTCTCAGATGTAGCAGTTTTCCCTTATCCAGCCTCATCTGGGATTCTGCCCCTGCTACTGATGCTTGTTCAGTGCTTCTGAAGTACAGCTTGTATATGACTATTGCTGGGGTTTTGTCTTCTAGAAACGAATTTATTTCAGACTTCGAAACAAAGCAACAGGGTTATTCATGTCAACCAATGGAAACTTAGAGGATCTGAAGCTTCTCAGAATACAGGTCATGGAGGATGTCGGTGCTGATGATCAGATTTGGATGTATCAAGAAGGATGCTTCAAATGCAGGGTGAGCTTTTTGGATTAGACAAGGGTCTATAATAGCATCTCTCCTCAAGTAGATGCTACTTCATGATTCCTGGAGCATTTTCAGAAATAAGTTAGAAGGTTTTTCATGAAACTATTTCTTAGTTCTGATAGAACCTGTCTAGGAACCAAATGGGAGGTAAATCTAGCACTGATCCAAGATAGAATCTTTATATCTATACTTGATTTTTATACAGTAATAGAAAAAGCAAGTGTCTGTGTTACCCTCCCCTTTTTCCTTAACCTACTTGTTATAGAAATAAACTTATAAGCCCCATCATTATCAACACAGATCACTCTTGGTTTGTTTCCATTTTGGAGGACCCCACAGACTAGGTTGAAGCGTGAAGAGATAACCACCCTGTGTACAACACAGTCCATTTCCTAATTGTCACACGTTGTAAAATGGAAAATTGCCCATCTCCCTCCTATCACTCCCGCCACAATGCACATTTAAAAGCTGAGTGCTGTAAGATTTTATGAGAGATGCTCACACTTCTATTGTACGTACTCATTTTAACTCCTTGATTTTATGGGCTTGACTGTTTGCTCCTGATTTTTTTAATCCTGGTGCCCTGTGAGTCAGCAGAAGGCATTACGGCCTGCTGAAAGGAAGTACAACTTGTTAATTGGGTCTGTTGTGCTTGAGGGAGAATCATCCTTTCAGTAAACAGAAGTACTATTTAGACATGCATAGAAGAAATAGCATGAGAAACAGAAGTAACTAATATAGAGGCATAGAAAAAGCTTCTGCCTTTGAATTATCTTAATTCAAGAAAATGGCATCTTTCAACAATTATTTCTAATGAACATTACAGTGATATTATTTTAACAGCTTTGAATTTGGTAGGTCAGTGAGAAAAAGGAAAGTGTCCTAGATTATCACAATCCTTTTATCTCAATATATTGTAGAACAGTACACTTTTCATAAGCATTTTCTATAGCAATGTGTGTGAATGCCATATGAACATGACTACCATACCTTATTTATATTAAGGGTAGATTCACTTCATAGAAGGACCCATAAGATCTTTGCATTAGAACACACTCTACTGCATTTATGTTTTCTCTTTTTATACTTGGATAGCATGCCTTTTTAGAAAATTTTAGACATTTCTCATGAAGGAAGACAAGACAAATCAGTAAATGGAATTCCAAGTTTTAAAATGATAAAATGCCCTTTTAGCAACTTCAGTGCTACAGCAGCCTTCAAAATTAGAGATGCAGTCATATTCCGGAAGGGTCAGGCTGAGTGGAGTGGATACATCAGGGAGATTAGCTACAGACCCAGCCTCAGATCATGGTGATTTCTGGGGGGAGATATCATGATGGGCATTTTTAGTGTTCTAAGGAGGCTTCCCTTACTTATAAGACAGAGGGCCTCACAAAGGGCATAAATCTCTTAACAATGGACAAGAATTGAGAACTTTCTATCACAGGTTATCTGAAATGAAGGGCATAAATATTTGTTTGATCCCAGTTACCATGGCTAAAAGCTGAAATTCCTCATGTGGGGTATAAATGAAGCTAGGAACTAAGATAACTTTAAAAATCAGCTCACACAGGAAATTGCTTACAATGGTAGCTGAATGTATATCCACCCATGTCTACGATACCTTGTCTTTTCCACTGAGCAGATAGCAGAAGACTGCTGCCTGACCATCGTGGGGAACCTAGTAACCTCTGGCTCTAAACTGGGCCTGGCACTCGAACAGAACATCGACAGTCAGTTCTGGAGCATGAAGTCTGACGGCAGGATCTATAGCAAGCTGAAGCCAAATTTAGTTTTAGATATCAAAGGTAAGGATCGTTTCCTTTATTTTCTTTGTTGTGTCTTCTTTAGTTAACTAAAAAGCTCTTCTTTACTTTTGAAAATGATGCATGTACTATTATTAATAGCAAGTGATCCCTTACTACGTGCCAGCCTCAATGGTATACACTGTACCTACGTTATCTCACGTGATCTTCACAGCAGCCCCAAGAGGCCTGTGTTATCCCTCCTCCCCCCACTTTACAGCCTCCATACTGCGGCTCAGAGGAGTTAATCAGTTTGGCCACAATCTCACACCCATTAAGTGCTGAGGTGGAATCTGGACATGGGCCGACTTTAAACCATTTATTATAACAATGTTAGACTAAAATTCACAAGTTAAAAGGCTATGACCTCAGTCTGTAGAGTTCATGATTCTCAGGTACACGCATGTAAACTTTCATTGTAAAGATCTAAGACTGAAAAGGAATTAAAACAAACAACATAGCCAAAAAGATTTCAACTGAACATTTGTTCAGTGAAGTTAATCCAGAGCAAACCGATTGATGGTGCTTGGGGAAGAACAAATACATTTAGGCCAGGGGTTTCCAAACTTTATCTACATGAGAATCCCCTGGAGGGCTTGTTAAAAAACACAGATTGCTGGGTTCCACCCTCAGAGGTTCTGATTCAGTAGGTCTGGGGTAGGGCCCAAGAATCTGCATGTCTAACAAGTTCCCAGGTAATGCCCATGCTGCCTGTCTACGAGAACTACTGATGATAATTTTAAAACAACATAAAGCAAAAAAAACTGACCTCAAGTAGACATGGGAATTCAGTGAACCTTTGTTGCTATAGACAAGCAAATGACGATGGTGTGTTTTATTCATGTCATATGGGGTAATTTTGCTTCAAATTATTAATGGAGACTTTCTGTCCCCTATCAGGAAACCAGTGTGGTTATGTTCGTCAATTTAGTGGAACCATACTATACCACACACCACTTTAAATCATGGCTAGAAAGTTGGCTCAGTTTTACCTGAGTCAGGATTCTAGGCCAAAGCTGTCATTAAAAATTAAGACAGAGTGGTAAAGAAACAGCTGGTTTTAAACTAAATTTTGTGGAAGATGGAGAATAAGCCTGAACATTTCCATCAGGGGCTTTGGTGACTGCCCCTGGAGAAAAGTGGCCGTCACTTCTGATCTGCAGGTGGGGAGAGTGGCCAAGCCACCTAACAATGGGATTCGAATTTACAGAGAATCTAAGGAACAGAAAAGTGCTCAGAGGCAAACTAAGTTTAGTGAGGCAAAGGCAGGGCACTACATTTAGGGAGCACCACTAAGCAATATCTAACTCCAGGCTGGATGGGGCCCAAAGTCGTACAGTGTATAAAGTACAAGCAGGAGACAAATGCATTGTAGGCTGGCACGACAGATCTGTCCATATGTACACAAGTAAGATACCCATTGTATAGATGATCCACCGGAGGTTCAAACTGTTAAGAGTCACTATCATTTTATTCTTACTTTGAACAACTTGTTAAACTGGAGCTCCTCAGTCTATACAAGATAGAGTTTGAAAACCTCCAGAGAAGCCAAAGGAGTGTGACTAGACTGAATTGGAAACATGGATTTTGGGGAAAATACGGACTCATGTTTCTTACAGATGTGATCAGCTTCCTATGTCCAGGGTTAAGGTCACTGTAATCTTTACGAGCTAGTCTCTTAGAGCATTCCTTTTATTCTTTCAACATGTATTTATTGGGTACCCAATATGTGACAGGCTCTGTGCCACACACTGGGGGTATCAAACTGAAAGGAAAAAAAAAAAGACAGTACCTTGGCTTCAGAGCGCTTACATTCTGGAAGCTCCAAGGATATGGGATTTTCCCCCACTTGCTACCCTGGCAGTTGACCAGGAGTAAGGATTCCTAGCTTTCTAGTCTTCGACTCTGAAAAGGACTGTGGGACTTCAGGAGCCTCCTCCTTAGGGCTTCGCTTGAAAGCTCCAAGATCACTTCCTAAAATGCAATATAAATTAGTCCAGTGCCTTTGGAATAAGGCTACTGTTCTGTATGTTTGTGAACTCTCAGTATATCGAGTATGGTAGCTACAGTAATCACTTGTTAAACTAGTTTAAATGTCTCAGAATGTGGGAGAATGATGCCATCTTGTGGACAAGAGAGAGTAGGGCCACACATCCCACATACTGTGCAAGGGGGATAGAAATACATCCCTCAATAGGAGACTGTGACTTTCACTGGCTACAACTGTTGACCATTTGTTACCTACTAATATTACCATAAGGTTTATTTCTTTTATCTCCTGGTGTTTTGGTAGACATCCGTGTATTATTCCAGACCAAAGACATTATAACAACAGTATAAGCTAGTTCACACTCACTTTAAAAAAGTCTGTGAGGATTTTAATCCTCCCCAAAGGCAAAGAATGAATCAGATTATTTCTCAAGAACTTTCTAGTCATCATGACTCTAATTAGAATTATGATGTAATATACACAGAAGGTATGTTTAAGATACTATAATCTTGAAGAATGAAAAAAGACATTGTGACCTTAAGATAATATTTGCTGAAATCTCAGTGGAGTGGAGTGTGTTGTGTCTCAGTGGAGATGGTGGGGTTTGTGGTAGTGGTGACTTTTTTTTCCAGACTTAAGCATAAAATGCCCAGGGCACCTTGCCTTCGTATTCTATACCTAGCTGTGCAGAGGCTCTTAGTTATCATGATGATTAACCAATTTCTTAGAAGAGGGGCATGCATAAGAGATGATTTCCCTATCAAAATCTATTGTGTAAGTTTTCAGACCTTTTGGATGTTTTGTAAATGCTTTAAAAGAGAATAAGAACATTTAATTCCTCTTGGCCTGAGGCTGCAGTATGATTTCAATACCAGTCGCACTTACCCCAGCGAGTTGAACAGATTTTAATTTTGATGGAGTCCTTGGTGCTATGACGTTGGTACAGAGGCTTATGCTGAAAAGGATAAGGTATCTGTTTACTCCACACTGGAAAAAAAAATCACATGGCCCTTTCTTTTGTTAATGATACTTCTCCATTGAAAGAAGAGGCCATGAGGCTAAAGAATCTGAAATATCTAGTAGGCACCCTTGGAAAAAAATATTCTGGTGAAAGGGAAACCATACTAGCTTTACAGTCTGATGGAACGCAGCATGTTAAATGCTATGAATTTTTATACACCACAGCCTGTGGGTTCCCAGAAGTGAGAGTGCTGCCCTGCCTATACTTCTGGGTGTCACTCAGACCTCCCCTTTGACCTAATACAACTATTTTTCATTGTTCATGCAAAATTTGTTCCGATGACTATTCTACTCAGGCCTGCCTGCTTATTTTGCTGGTATCTCAAATCCACAATCCCACACTGAATATTTGTCACAATCTCTTTACTCCTTTTCCCATTTCTAGATTCTGCCCCCGCCCCCCGCCGGTGCCATATGATGGGGCTTTAACACATCGCCCCCCAGAGGCTGGAGCCTCTCAGCCCTCCGTGCGTTTCTGGGCTTTCCTCCCTGCTTTGTCTCCTCGAGGCACATAGTTTTACACTTTGCTTGCTCTTGTTACATTGGTGTTGTGATAAACTGTGTCTGCTACAGCCTCTTCATGTGGGCATGTTTCCTTCTATCGTTTTCCTCTTCTTTCTTTCAGGGGGTACACAGTATGATCAAAATCACCTTATCCTCAACAGTGTCAGCAAAGAGAAGTCAACACAAGTGTGGGAAGCCATGGTCCTATAGACCTGAATTAAAGAATGCAGGAGGAATATTTCTGGAGGTCTTTCAGCTACCTTATTTAAACAAACAAACAAAAAAAGAAAAAACAAGGGCTGCAGACAGAAGCACCAAGAAGAAAGTGGACCTGCTCCTTCAACAGCTCTAAATTCTCTCTTGAATCACACCACCGTGACCAGGACAACCACTCATCTTCTCAAAAGACTGTAATCGTTTTAAACCAGTCATTTATCCTCCTCTTGTTTCATCCCTTTCATTTCTTTTCAGTAGCTGCTTAAACAGGTTGTCTTAGCAGCAAGACTATGTACAGTTTAAATTATATCCAAAGATAGAGAACAAGAACAAACTTACCGACCTTGCAGACCTACAAGTCCTGTACACTTTAAAGGGAAGGACAGAAGCTCAAGTTTGTATGGTAGGAGACTGTTCAGCATCTGAGAAGAAATAATTTATTAGGCCTGTAATTTTGGTCCTTGATCTTCTGATTTCTGGACTTAGTAATTATGCCGTACAGCAAAGTGGGGAAAGCCTTATCTAGTCAGACCTACCTTAAGCAACTAAGTATAAACAAAATGTTTCTGTTCATATTAAAAATTAGGGGACTTCCCTGGGGGCACAGTGGTTAAGAATCTGCCTGCCAATGCAGGGGACACGGGTTCGAGCCCTGGTCCAGGAAGATCCCACGTGATGCAGAGTGGCTGAGCCCGTGAGGTACAACTACTGAGCCTGCATGACACAGCTCCTGAAGCCCGTGCACCTAGAGCCCGTGCTCCGCAACAAGAGAAGCCACTGCAATGAGAAGCCCACACACCGCAACGAAGAGTAGCCCCTGCTCACTGCAACTAGAGAAAGCCTATGCACAGCAGCAAAGACCCAACACAGCCAAAAATATATTTTAAAAAAGTTAGTAAATTTACAAAGATAGCATGTCCATGTCTGCTAACATTTATTAGCAGGATCTGGATTATTTTAACCCACTCTAGAATGTCACATGTGAGTGTTGTTTAGTGCTTTTCTTGCAGATGCTACTGAAACAGTATTACCATGACCTAATTTATGAGCCCATCCTCATCTACAGGTAGTTCTGAAGCAGCGTTACGCAGGCCTTTGCTAAACTCAGGTCTTTTAGCCCAATTTCCTGCCCCCCTGTCCGGCTGCACTGGCACGGGGCTGCCTTCCCTGTGAGGCTCCACAGCCCTGCACCTGCTGTGACTGCTGGGGGACAGCCTCAGGTCATGTACTTCTGGGAGCAGAAACGAGAGGTGTGGGGGGCTCAAGAGGATGACCAGCAATTCTCCTCTCCAGAAAGCGAAAGAAAGGAGACTGAAGCAATCCTAGTTGGCCAAATCTCAGATCTGAGAACCCTAAGACGCAGCAAGTATTTCAGTGGGAATTGAAAATATTTAGCTGCTGATTGTACGCTCCCTGGCCTCAGTGCTGGTCATAGTTTGAACAAAACTGCTAAACATTCCTTGAATACACGCTTCCTCTTTTTGTCCTCATGTCGTTGTCCTCGTCACTGAACACTGGTACTTGGAAGAACAAATCTTGTTTCCTTTTCAGCTACTCCATATGTTTCCAGTTGTAAAATGTTGATCCTCTGGAGCCTGTGGTGGGCAGTGGCGGCCATCAGAGTAGTTTACCTTCAGCTTTAAGATGCTCGCACACGTCCGGCAGCAGCCGCCACGGTCTTGTTCTTGGGTGCACAGCTCTGGCCTTAGGCCTTTGTGTGTCTCACTGCAGTAAGGTGGGGTAAGACTGTCTAGTCTGTGTTGAATTCATCTCTTGAATAAACTTGTTTCTGGTTAACCGTATTGATGAAATCTGAGAGAGTCCATTCTAGCCCTCGTAACACTTCAAAGAGGGTCAGCAGGCAGATTAGAAACAAATGTCTGATCTGGACAAGGTGGGTTTCAGAGCTGCTAGAATAACAGCAGGGGGAGATTTTTGACTACCCTCTTTCCAGACTCAGTGGTGAAGGGGCACACTCCACTTTTCTGAGTGGACATGAGGGTAAGTGAGGTCGTCCCTCGAGAGATGCCCCTCACTACCACTGGGAGGCCTCAAAGAGAAAGAGCTGAGGTTGAATTCAGAGAAGTCAAAAGTGGCTTATTCACACCTGGAAAAACATCTTGCTTTTGAGGTAAATTTGTACTGGTGAGAACAGCAATTCTACAGAAAAACCCTCATGCAACACTACAAATGAGTGTCTATCAGGAAGAAACCAAGTAGAAGGCTACTCAGACAGGTCTACGTCAGAAGCCAAATGATAGCAGCTGAGCTGCAGTAATGAGGGGATCGTGGCAGGAACTGGACACTTACCGTCAATGACCAGAGGGCACAGACTATAGAGACTCAAAAGCCGCAACGGGTTTATTGGCGAGATACCTAAATGCAAGCATTTCAGGTCAAACTGGAGAACTCTGGTCCCCAATGGAATGGTGGTAATTTCCACGGAAAAGTCCCCAGAGAAGCACGTTTCAGTTGCCGAAAGAGGACTAGCCTTATGCAAAAAAGTAAGTGTTTTAAAAAGTTACAAACTTTACATCACATTTCATTTTCTAAAAGCGTAAACAACCAAATCGCTGGCGAGATTTTTACATATGACCCTAAGAGATTCAGAACTCAGGGCTGTTATGACCGCACACTGGAGCAGATGGAATAAAAATCAAAGGAAACTTTGGCCAGTGGGAAAAGTGCTCACTATGACCCTAAGAAGGAATTAGCTTTAAGTAAGCTCTTCATGCTGCCATCCCTCCACATGCTGAAAGTTCTAATCTCTCACAATTATTAAGATGATAAAACAAACAGAGTTTGAGCTACTAGAACAGAAGGTGCCGCCACAATTTGCAAATCTGCTGTGAAAGAACAGCTTGAAAAAACAATAGGCAATATTCAGCAACTTTACAGACAAGTCCAAGTGCAGAGATGTTCATATCTTGTCCCTGCTTACGTGTGTATCCCCTGCACTTGGCATGGAGGAGCTCGGCAGACAGTGCGCGGCCGCGTTGGGGCAGGTGACGCGAGAACGCTCTGGGCAGAGCAAGGCGATGACAGAGGGTGGGGCTGTGGCTATAAAATCAGTCTCTGCTCAGCTCAGCAGACAGGAAATGACTGGCAGAAACGTGTGTGTGCTAAATTTATTTCATGGAACTTCTAGTCTAAGCTGGAAAGGGACGACTGGAAAAGAGTCGGGGCCTACAGGAACTCACCAAATAAGAGCCCACAGGCACCGAACTGAGTGTTTATTTAAACGACACTGACGACGGTCTTTCCTCGCGCATGTCCTCTTTCTACCTTCAGGAAGGCTTCTGGAACTTTAGAAAACGGAAAGGTTTTCTCAATAACTGGCTGAATCTGTAAAACACAAGAAAGGTTGACGAGCAGGTGAGAAGAGCCGCGTGGGTCAAGTCGGGTGACGTCGGTGGTTGGTTGCGTCGCGTGCCCAGCCCGGGCGGGCCTCTCTCCAGTCTGCGTGGTGCCCCCGGGTCAGGAACTCAAGGCGGGCCGGCAAGACGGCTGCCCCCCCCCCCCGGCTTCTCCTGCCTCTTCGCGTCTCCGGTGTAAGGGAGCCCAGCCTGACCAGTAACCCTCCTCCGGCTCCACGCCGGGCGCCTCGCTCCCCTGCTCAGGGCCCTTCCACGGCGCCCGAGGCCAGCATCCCAAGGCCACTACCGTTCCAACCTCCACCCTCCGTGGACCCCGCGTTCCCAAAATGGCCTAGCTGCCATTGTCTGAGTGTGAGGTGTGTGCCCCTCTGCGACGTCTGCCGGGCGCCCGGCCCGGCCCCAACCCGAGCCTGCGGTGCGTCCTCTCCTTGAACCACCGCAGAGCCTGTGTGGCCCTCCTCACAGACGGCCCGCTACAGCCCAGTGCCCATCTCAGCCACGCCGTCCTGCATGGTAAACGCCAAAGAAGGCGTCCCAGGGTTCTCACTGCGTGTGTCCCCGTGGCCCCTCACAGGCAGTGCACAGAAGAGGGACAGATTGTTTCCATTTGTTGAATGTCTGGCCCGTCTACTCAGTCAAAGCTTAGCGCACCTGTGGGCTAGTCACCTCTTGTATCCGCCCCCCAACACCCAGCACAATGCTAGGCACACAGCAGGAGCTTAATAAGTGTCACTTAGGTGAAAACCAGTAAGATAACTGGGAAGCGAGAGTCTTGCGTGGGCTCTGTGGCCCTTCCCTGGCTGCAGCTGCCCTAGGGGCTTTGCTAAGCCACACAGCAGCTGGGTGGAACTTACAGGAACGCCAGCTCAGCCAGCGCATAAAGGCTTGAGTGCTGCCGGTTCTTTTTACTGTAGCGTTAGTACTGCCAGCAACCTCCTTTGAAACTAGGACCAGTTAGCGCCCTCCCCCTATGCACGAATCCAACTGAACTCATCCTTTTCAAAACTTCAAGCAAAAATCAATAACTATCCACTGGCTCTTTCCACAGGCAGGTGTAAGTTGTCAGAAGGCATAAGCCTACGTCTCGCAACCCTCTCCCTTTACAAGAGGAAGAAGTACGTGCTTTTGTGTTCGCATGCACCCGACAGACCTTGCTCTTGTGTGAATTTCACAGCCCTGCCACCAGAGAGCATCTCGGACTCCAAAAGTTCCCTTCTCCAGAGTTGAAAATTCTTTTGTACCCACAAACCACGATGAGCTCATAAAAGTCACAGTACATACTGTGCTCACTGTGTGCCAGGCACTCTTCTAAGTGCTCTGTATCTTTTACTTCATTTAACCCCTACAACCACCTTATGAGGTAGGTACTATTATTCCCCTTTTACAGATGAATAAATTAAGGCGCAGAGTTAAGTAAGTTGCCCAACGTTCCATAACTGCTAAGCGGTAGAGCAGGATTCAAGCTGGTGCCAGAGTCTGTGCTCTCTCCACTGCGCACTAAGCCTTTCATATATCAGCAGCTGCTTCCTACATCTACTCCTGAAATCTTAAGGGGAGGGAAAGGTAGCCAAGGATTATGACGATTCATCACAGCCTGCATCTTGGCTGGCCTGCCTCATGCTAACAGACTGCGCCACCTGAGGATCCAGTCTCCAGGCCACCAGGATAGCAGTTGCGTGGTCCATAGGCCACCACTCCCACCTGCACCTGTGGACGACATCACTGACGAATAATCGTGGCACTCTCCAGCAAGCTGAGGGTGACCTCAACCTCCCCCAGCATGGTGGCCACTGTGAACGGAACAGATCTGAGCTGGCTTGTTAGAGGAAATCAGCTTGCCTTGTCTGGTAAAGGAGTGGAATGCACCCAAGTTGTTCCCTGCATGTCCCACCCAAAACCTCCCGAACCTGTCCCTCTCCTTCAAGCTGCTAGAACACTGCTTTCTGGATGCTGATTACTTGAAAAGGAATCACCTGAATGCATGTTTAAAATGCAGAGTCCTTGGTCTCCAGTTAGAACAACTAAATCAGAATCTCTAGGGGTGAGGTGAGTTTTCTGCACATCAGGGAGGGAATCACTGCAGGCTTTTGCCTTAGCTTAGGGTTCCTGACTTGTGTCCTGCACATTCACCCACTCCACAGAGACTGTCTGCCCTCTAAGTTTCAGGCACTGACGCAGAGCAGGCACACAAAGCAAGCACCAGAGAGAGACATCGAGAAAAGAAAGGAGGCAGGAACACCCATCCGTTGTCAGTGAGCACCGGACACCACCGGCAGCGGCATTACGAGAGGTCACAAGGGAACGGGAATCCACCTGCTCCACCCAGGATGAGCGGCCCGCCCACCTAGCTCCGCCCACTCTAGAACCTGACCGGAGAGACAGACCCTGAACTGATGACCCAGGCAGCCCACAGCGACGGCACACTTTAATCTGGCTGGTCAGGCCTATTGTGGCGGATAATCCCACAGGGCTGACTGTAGCATAACGGGCATTCAGTTCTTCCCGTAAGTGACAATGAAAAAGAGGCTTTCAATTAACAGGCAGGCAAAAGCCACTGTTGGCTGAATATATGACAGCAAACAGAGATTAACGGGATAATGAGGCAGTGTCTACACACAGCCTCACGTCAGACCTGGAATGCTTGTTTGCTATGGACAAAGGGATCAGAGCAAAAATCCAGAGAGGGGAAAGAAAGGTTACTCACGGTGAGGTGGGGACATTTATGTGATGACACTGCTGTAGTCTGGCCGGCTCAGGGAGACCTGGTATAAAGCGGCGGGCTTGATACCACACTCGAGGGCGACACGGACGCGCGGGGCGCACAGCTGACCGGGAGTCCACGGCTGCAGCGTTCATCCCAGCCTCAGACCCAAATTCAGGCTCTCTGATTGTCCTTTCCCTTCCTAAACAAAGGCTGCACAAAACCAGGCCCCGGGGTTTGGCACCTGCTACCTGACATCCCTCCTGTGAAAACAGGGACCATGGGAACCTCAACCTCCCTGGTGTGGCCTCAGAAGGGCAAGCCTCCCTGCTTCTCAGGCAGAAACCCTCTCAGCACAGGAGCTTCGGAGAGCTGGTGGAGAGAGGATGGCACCCAGGCAGGCACGGTGGCCTGCAGAGAGGCTCTCCCTCCATCCCCACTCTGCGCAAATCACAGAACAGTAGAGTTTAAAGCAGGGGAGCCTCTGAGCCAGCCTGTTGGATAGATTAGGAAACTGAAGCGTAGGTGTTTACACGCTAAGTGCAAGGTCAGAGCTCTTAGCAGAGGAGCAGACTTAGGGTCCCAGACACCCGATGTCATCACTGCCTGGCATGGGGGAGGTAAGCCCAAGTCTGTCACCTCTTCCCCAGACCCTCGGCCGCAGCCTCCACGGGGCACAGAAACTGATCTCAGAGCGGGGGGAGTGCGAGGAGACAGAGGCCGATGACAGAGATCCAGGGAGACCTAAAGGCCCCTGGCAATCCCTGTCCTCATGCCTGTGGACGGGCCCCGGCGCAGGGCGGCAGGACACAGTGCCAGCACCCTCTCGGATAGGCGTGGCCCTGAGCTCTGACACAGGATCAGTATTTCCTGGGGCGGGATAAAGGGGAAGAAGGGGGCTTAAACTGAACAGATATGAAGAAGGAAAAGGTGGGCTTTGCTCAGACTTGCTATTTCTGAACTTCCTGGCCCCAGATGGAAAACTCAAGGCTGGAAGGTAGGAGGTGAGATGGAGCTGAGGGAGGATACTCTCCAAGGCAGTAAATGTGCATCCCAGGACTTGTCCCTAGGCCCCCCTAAAAACAGGCACTCCTTCTAGCCAGAAGGGGAGGGGAGAAACTCGGCCTATGTTTACCCATAGAAATTTTCAGTGGCATCTGAAAACTTCAGTAGCATCAAGGCTGTGAGGTACCTACCACATCTGGCAAGATAACACTCTCGTAGTGGTCCCAGGGATTCAGTCCCTAGCCGTTACATTTTTTCTATGGGAGAAAAAATCCAGCTGCAAATAAGGAGTTCAAAGTTTTGGAATACAGTTCATTGCAAAACTAGGGCCTGGCCATCCCAAAGCGGGTCTGGGAAATCATTTGCCTCAGAACTTATTACACTGTCTCTAAAGCTGCACTGTCCAAAATGGTTAACCTCCAGCCACATGGGGCTACTTAATTAATCAAAAGTAAATAAAATGAAAAATTGAGTCCCTCAGTTGCACTAGCCACATTTCAAGTGGTCAACAGCCACATACGGCTAGTGGCTACCACACTAGACAATGCAGACAGAGAACATTTCCATCACTGCAGAAAGTTCTAGTGGACAGCACCGCTCAGGATGTAATTCAGCGTGACCAACGCATCTCTCCACGCACTACTGGGCGAAGCAAAGTGCCCACTAGCCCTCAGTAACTGTTTTGAATTAAATTCAAATAAGTTCCACAGGAACTATTTTGATGCTGGCTACAATAAACAAACCGAGATACAACATCGCTCAACCAAGAAGCTTGGCTGGTCACCTAGGATCTTGAATGGGCCTGTGGACTCCAATGGCCTTAATTAGTACACGAACCGCAAGTGCGTACACACGCTCAACAAGATGAAAGGGTATGAAGGAACATCTCCCTCCCATACTTGATCCTCAGCCATCTAGTTCTCCTCCTCAGGTGCAGCAACCAGTATTGCAAGTTTCTTTCATGTCTTTTTTTTTTAAGTGTTTTTTTTTAATAGAACTTTATTGGAGTATAATCGCTTCACAGCACTGTGTTAGTTTCTGTTGCACAACAAAGCGAATCAGCCATATGCATACACATGTCCCCTTATCCCCTCCCTCTTGAGCCTCCCTCCCACCCTCCCTATCCCACCCGTCTAGGTCATCACAAAGCACCGAGCTGATCTCCCTGTGCTGTGCTGCTGCTTCCCACCAGCCAGCTATTTTACATTTGGTAGTGTATATATGTCCATGCTACTCTCACTTCGCCCCAGCTTCGCCCTCCCACCCCATGTCATCAAGTCCATTCTCTATGTCTACCTCTTTATTCCTGCCCTGCAACTAGGTTCATCAGCACCTTTTTTTTTTTTTTAGATTCCACATATATGCATTAGCATATGGTATTTGTTTTTCTCTCCTACTCTGTATGACAGACTCTAGGTCCATCCACCTCACTACAAATAACTCAATTTCATTTCTTTTTATGGCTGAGTAATATTCCATTGTATATGTGTGCCCCATGCATTGTGGTAGGCACCCCACCAAAAACAGTTTGCTAAATAGTATAAAAACAGGAAATGTTTATTGTGCTTAGGAGAAAATGCCAATAAACTTCAGGCATAAGGCACAGTGTCAGTAGCAGCCCATTAACCTCACTGTGCTAATTATAAATCATTTTTTTGTTTCACCCTACTGAATCACAAAACGTCTTTGGAATGCCCAAAAAACTGATAATGTTGGGGCCCTGACAAGGAGAATCTCCATGACTGAGGGACAGGAGTCAAAGGACGAGTCTATGAAATAACTTTTCCTACCTTTTGGATTTTGAATATTACAAATGTATTATTCATTCCAAAGCTTAAAGTATTTTAAGAGTAGCCTCTTCTGGTTCATGGCCTCACACTGTCAAAAAACAACTCCAGCCCCTCTATCGAATACCTGCTAATTAGATTCATTAAGCAGTCAGCCAAAGGTTGGAAGGATTTCAGTGTCCTCGTCCAACTTTACAGTCTTTACTAACCACACAATGGGTAAGCAGATCTGTTCTGTTATCCTTTCCAACTTCCCAGTGTAGACAGGCAACAACCTCTCACACCCACAAAGAAGCAGAATGCACAGCACAGCTGGCCGCTTCGTGGATCCGGTGTCACATATCAACCGCCATAGTCCCAGAGCCCTTCACTGTCAGAAATGACTCCTGAGCCCAAATAACCCTGGTGAGAAGAGAATCAAAGGCCAGAGGAACATCTCACTCACCCTTGGAGGAGGACACTTGAAGGGCATCATAATTTCTACCATGTCCTCTTTTAGCCATTCCACCAGTTATCTACCAAATTCAATAGGGACATGTACACAAACACCTCTCTTTGTTGCATAAATAGTAATTTCTAGGTAGAGAGAGCGCCACAATATTTTGAACACAAAAGAGCAATGATAAGCATGTGGACAGTCTGGAGCCGATGTCAGGACAAGTGTGGTGACTTCTGGAGGACGGGGACCTCTCTAATGATGAGGCTGCATCCCCATTCAGCACTGTGCAGAACTATGGGCCGTGTTATCTGACGATGGCTCATTTCCTTCCTCCTAGAAATAAAATAAGCATCCCTGTGGGATATGGGGAGATCCCTACAGAGAGGCACACTGCAGCCACAACAAGGCTGAGCTCCTGTCTACCCAGTACACATCAAGACTTAGAAGTCTGAGAAGAGGCAAGCAAACTTGGAACCAAAATATTTGGGAAATAGTAGTGGGCCATTTTCTATCATAAGTTCCTTGGCTGAAATAGAATAAAAAAACTAAATGCACAAAAAGCAGCCAGTAGTTCCTAAAAACATTTCTTTCCCAAACCAAAATGGAAAGATGAGATGGGCCAGCAAGGGGCAGGTGCAACACAAGAAAACCCATTTCAAGGGGCTCTTTCCGTATGGCTTAGCAAGGATCATGTGGTGTGATGCTAGACTTGCTCCAGACCCTTTCCCTGCCCAGTGTAAAATGACAAGTCAATTTAAGCTGAAGTCCTAGATCAGCTTCAAGCACGAAAAATGCAGCTTAATGGTGGGGAGGGAAAAGCACAGGACTGGGGTCAGAGGTATGAGTCCTGGTCCCACGTCTACAAATTTGAGCATGTCCCCTTATCCCTTAGAGCTAGTTTTCTCATCTATAAAATGAGAATCATTTTATCTATGACTTCATGCAACCCTCTAGGGTACATAAGCCTCTCCAATCATTTGGAGAAAAAATAATCATTATTATTTATTTTATTTATTTTTTTACTTTTGGCTGAGTTGGGTCTTCGTTGCTGCCCGCGGGCTTTCTCTAGTTGCGATGAGCAGGGGCTACTCTTTGTTGTGGTGCGCGGGCTTCTCATTGTGGTGACTTCTCTTGTTGTGGAGCACAGGCTCTAGGCGCGTGGGCTCAGTAGTTGTGGCTCGCGGGCTCTAGAGCGCAGGCTCAGTAGTTGTGGCGCACGGACTTAGTTGCTCCGCGGCATGTGGGATCTTCCCGGACCAGGGCTCGAACCCATGTTCCCTGCACTGGCAGGCGGGTTCTTAACCAATGCGCCACCAGGGAAGCCCTCCCTTCATTTATAATTCCATATAATTTCTCAATAAAATCACGAATATCAGTACCAGAATATGAGTTTGCCTTCTGGGTTATTCGTCCAGAGGTGGCACGTCTGAGCCGTTAAAACCACGTAAGAAGTTAAATAGGCAGGTGGTAGCTAAGGAGTCTTTCAACTGCCATCAGCCCTAAGAGCCCTTTCGACACCCAGAAAGGGCTGACCAGGCTCCAAGCAGTAGTCCCTCCCCACCAAGTCCGCTGCAGGACAGACTCGAATAGACAGAAACACCAACCAGCTGTCTCTACCAAAATCGCCATCAATCCTGAATCACATCCTGCCCACTGACCCTCTCAGACATACCATTTATTTGCCGACGTTATTACACTGGCCTGGGAACAGGAGACCCAGGGACCTAACTTCTAGTCCAGTTCTGTTTAGATTCCACAGTGTTTGATCTCCTTGCTCATCTGGAAATCTGCTTGCCTCCAAAGCAGCCTCACCCTCGGACTAAAGAAGCTCAAGAAGCAATTCAACTGTAAACTCACAAGTGTGTCCCCACCTTTGTGCAACAGTTGCCTTCACGGTGCCTTCTTTTCAGGACCATTATCAAAATAGCAGCAGCCCAGCTGTAGATCCCAGCTCTGCTACCATGTAACCAAGCGTCTTTGGGAAAATCACATAAGCTCTCTGGGCCTGCCTCTCATCTGCAGACCAAAGGGGCTGCACTAGATGGTGCACGCTCTGTCTCAAATGCAGCAGCCTATGGCTATGATTCCCATGGAGACAGAACCCAAAACACAGCACTTAAACTTGGCGTGTAAGGCAGTGTGGACATTGGCCGAGCCTACCTCTGCGGAGTTCCCATTGACTAGGCTTGCTGGGCAGGTCACCAAGGTGACAAGGGACGCCCTGGCAATACACTTACCTTTCCCGCATCCACCAGTTCTGCAATGTCATCTAGATATGGACCACTGGCCATGAAAAAAGCCCAGCGATAATGGACTCCTTGCCAGAAATGCTAAAAAGAAAACAAAGCGTGTCAAATATAGGAAAAGATGAAATCTGACAAAATGCAAATTTTGGGAAAAGTATTGCCTGCATGACTAAGACAGACAAACTGCTTTCCCATTTCATGCTGCCACAATGAGCTGTACACCCAAGCACCTCAGCACAGTGACTGACAGACAGCGGATGCTCCATAAATGTTTCATAAATAAGTGAAGGAACAGAGATATACCCATGTGAACTCGGGCTTCTCCCCCAGGTTGCGACTGACAAGCAAGTAAGCACAGGAAAGCCCTTCTTAAAATGACAGTCTAATCTTACACACTCATTTCTTCCCTAGAACATATGAGGGGCTGAGACCTCTAGACCTTCCCTACCAAGGTTTGAATAAAGCCCTGAGGCACCAGAAGAGAGCCTTCACCTAATCCAAGAATGCTTTAAGGGCAGTACGGCACCAACATATGATCTTAAACAAGAATCCAATCAAAACACTTTTTCCTGGCTCTGAGAGGAATTAAGACAGCTTTAAAGACAAAACAAAGCATAAAGTTCCTCATGCATCGTGCCTGGGTCTTCCCCTATAGTTATAGCAAGTCCCAAGCCACCTAATCTACTGTGGGGCAAAATGCCCCCTGGTGAAGACAGGCAAAAATCGTACACCAAGAGGGTTCATGACCACTCTACTGCCATAGCCACTTTGATTATTATTCTTTATGTTGGAGGTAGGGTAGGCCATTTTCAAAACAGCAAGTGAGCTGAGGTTCTCAGTGATACCTCAACGACCTGCCCAACTAAACTTCATCAGACGGGAGCGACCCAGAGGCAGGTGGGGGGCCAGCCAGTACCTCCCGGCCGCCTCCCTCCCTGCACCTGCCCCAACTGCTGGGCGAGCTCAGACTTTCTCCACTGAGCTCACCGCACAATCTCAGCACGATGATCAGCGACCATCACGGCATGAAGCCGGCAGGTGCAGTGGAACTCCCCTGCTACTCTACCTCAGGCCTTGACAGTTGTGTTATTTAGGGCAAGCTACCACTTTCAGCCTGCTTCCCGGCCTGCAGAATGGAGGTACCACCACCTAGCTGACAGGGGGGCTGGAGGGACTAAATGAGAATGTATGTAAGGTGCCTGACACATCGAAAATATTTGATAAATAGTTACCTAGTGCTGAAAGTAAAGCTTACTGAGGAAAGGCTGGGGCAATGCAAATAGAGTTTAAGATTGCGGAGAGACAAACCCAAGCTGTGGTCGAGGCAGAGCTTCGCAATGAGAGCGCCAGGAACAGCCTACTGGTTTGGCTGAGTGACCCTTATTGTCTAACCTGGAACAACTTGTAAGAGTTAAAGGGGTCACCATTGATCATTATCTCAGGACCACAGATGTAAATAGAGCCAAGCTCACCCTAGCATAGGTATGACAAGCCCTCGGAGTAGCAGGGCAGAGCCCGGGCTAACGCAAGCCTCCAGGCAGTGTGCTCTTGGCCCAGAGTGGTCTCGATATGCTGTTCAAATACTATCATTTTCTCTGCGTGTCAGAGCATGAAAGAGGTCAGGAAGCATTGGTCTAGACAACTAACTTAAAAACAAACAAAAAAAACATTTGAAGGCTTAGGTGGCTAGACACCAGAGGCACTGGGACTGTCCCAAGCTTAGAGCAGGTCCAGTTAATTGCAATCACAGAAGACCTGTTCATGTACTTCTCCATAGGGCTGGTTTTACAGACTATAATTAAAACCTTCTGATCACTGTTTAGAGTTTTAAAGAGGAAGAGCGGTGGCCATAACTGCCATATCTGTAATTCCTTTACAGCAGGCTGCCCCGTAAAGTGAAACAATCGGTCTGCAACAGCAGAATTTTTATATTCTGCTCTAAGAGGTCTGTGCAGGTTTTCCAGGCCATTACAGGAGAGAGTAAACCAAAGCAGGCAGGCATTACAATGAGGCTTTAACTGTGCACCTTCTCAGAAAGACATCAGAAACTACTTAAAAGGTTTTCATGTGAGATTACCACTATCATCTTTCAAGAAGGGGGAAAGGGAAACGAAGAGAGCTATGCCTGTCTTACTCTCGGAGGATAGCTCTGAAGCTTAACTTGTATGAGGTCTCACTGCAATTCAAACTGTGAAATTTTATGGAAAACTTAAACTTATATCTTAAAGCAGGTGGGAAGCCCGAGTTTCATGAAAAGAGAAAGAAGAGACAAGGACAGCTAAGATTCCTTCCTCCACCACAAAGCGCCCCGTGGACACTGCTGCTGGCTGCCATCTGAACCAAGTGAAACTAAAGAACCCGGAGCACAGCGCCCGGTTTGTTCACTCCTATCACCCAGACCCAGCTCCTAAGGACTGAGCAGCAGTCTCCTCCGTCACAGCTCTCCTTCACCACCTCCAAGGACTTAGTACACAGCATTCAAGAGACCAAAGTCCTCAACTTCACCCCTCAAAAGGTTCCAAATTAATTTCGAGAACCAAGGAGAAGCTAAAGAGAATTAGCAAGCCAGTCATCTTGCAAATACATGGCAGTGCTGGCTAGGTCGACGTGACTCACAACCTTTTCACCCTTGAGGAACCTTCTACTGCCTTTTTCCTGAGCCTGAAGTATTTTGTCTAATTAAAAAAAAAGAACAATGTATATTTTCTTGTCACTTATTCCATTTCAACACTAATTCAGATTTTAAACCAATAAGCTATAATTACCAACAGTGCATAACATGAAATTATAAGCCTCTGTCACCACTGTCATGTCGGGTAGAGAGCAGACTCTGGAGCTCTGCTATCAGTCCTGTACTAGGGCTGACCTGCACTAGTCTTGAAGGCCCACCATGCACGGGATGTGTTCAGTTGGGTGACATAGCTCCTTACGGCCCTGTTAACAAAATCAGTCTGACTAATCAAATCTTTGAAACCCCCAGAATGCCATCAATAGTTAGAGTTTCTGA
The DNA here is from genome assembly GCF_964374135.1 of Grampus griseus. Classification (NCBI taxonomy): domain Eukaryota; kingdom Metazoa; phylum Chordata; class Mammalia; order Artiodactyla; family Delphinidae; genus Grampus; species Grampus griseus. Next base: position 36,980,791 of record NC_139007.1, read on the forward strand.
TTCACATGGGACATGTACTGTCAAGACAAGTTGATACAATTCCAGAAGCAGCATGATGGTTCCATTAGTCTTTGTAGGCTCACTGACGGAAGAATACAATTTCCTTCAGTTTCTTTTTTTTTTAATTAATTAATTAATTTATTTTTTGGTTGAGTTGGGTCTTTGTTGTTGCACGTGGGCTTTCTCTAGTTGCGGTGAGCGGGAGCTACTCTTCATTGCAGTGCACGGACTTCTCACTGCGGTGGCATCTCTTGTTGCGGAGCACGGGCTCTAGAGCGCAGGCTCAGTAGTTGTGGCACACAGGCTTAGTTGCTTCACGGCATGTGGAATCTTCCCGGACCAGGGCTCAAACCCGTGTCCCCTGCATTGGCAGGTGGATTCTTAACCACTGTGCCACCAGGGAAGCCCCTTCCTTCAGGCTTTTGAAATGCAAAAAAATTCCCATGGACCTTTAAAGGTCCGAAAGCCCCAGTCTGGGAGTCACTGGCATATCCCAGTGTTACTACCATGAAAACAGCCAGCTCTATGCTGTCTTAATGAAGCTTCTGCCTTCATATACAAGAGACTGTATGTATTAAGACAGTGAAACAGAGAGCCATCAGGTGCAGACAAGAAAAAAGCGGAAGGTGTATCAGATGGAATCAGGAGCGGTAATAATAGCTAATAATAAAGGTTAACATTTAACGGGACTTCCCTGGTGGCACAGTGGTTAAGAATCCGCCTGCCAATGCAGGGGACATGGGTTCAAGCCCTGGTCCGGGAAGATCCCACATGCCATGAGCAACTAAGCCCATGTGCCACAACTACTGAGTCTGTGCTCTAGAGCCCACGAGCCACAACTACTGAGCCCGTGTGCCACAAGTACTGAAGCCTGCGCACCTAGAGCCCGTGCTCCACAACAAGAGAAGCCACCGCAATGAGAAGCCCACACGCCGCAACGAAGAGTAGCCCCTGCTTACTGCAACTAGAGAAAGCCCTCACGCAGCAAAGACCCAACGCACCAAAAATAAATAAATAAATTTTAAAAATAAATAAAGGCTAACATTTAATAAGAACGTCTTGGGTACCAGGCATTGTGCCAAGTTCTTCACATGGGTGGATTATCTCATTTAATCCTTACAACATACAGTAAGGGAGATACACCATTAGCCTCATTTCTCAGGTGAAGATGTTGAGGCTTAGTGACGCTAAGTAACTTGCACGGGGCTACACAGCTACCAAGTGGAGGCCAGAATTTGTACCCCGTCAGTACGTGACTCCAGAGCCCTGCTTGCAGCCACTGTGCTGTGCTGGCTCCTTGAGAAAAGAAACTGGCTAGGAGGAAACCAAATTCCAGAAGCCCCAGGCGCCTGCTTGCTCCCACCAACCAAGACTCTCCCCCTACCTTCAATGTCTTAGAGCCCACGGTGACGCCTGTCTGCAACATGCCATCCGCTATGCCCAACCGGTCCATGTTCAGGAGGAAAGGAGTCACCAAAGTCACATACGTGGCTCCTGACCACTTCTTGAGAAAATTTAGAGCCCATGTTTCGGTGGATCCACCAACACTGTCGAGAATAAAATCAAACCTGGAGAGAAAGAATCAAATCAAAACATCCTGGTCAGCCTTTATCCAGGGCTCCAAGCCGCCTTCACTCCCAGCGCCGGTTAGCTACAGGGTTTGTTTCCGTGACAGCTCGCAGACAGCAGGGGGTGGATGCCCGGACAAAGGAGGAAAGGGCACACCCACTTACTGGATCTCTGGGTTTTCTCCACCGTAAGTCAATGCCATTTTTTTAAATCATAAAATCATATTATTTTCAAATACTTTAAGAATGACTTAAACAAGTGGTTTTCAACCGAGGGTGATTTTGGCCCCCAGGAGACATATAAGGCAATGTCTAGAGACATTTTTAGTTGTGACCATTGGGGGAGGCGGTGGGAAGGGGGTACTGGCATCTAGAGGCCAGGGATGATGATAAACATCCTACAACGCACAGAACAGCCCCTCACAACAAAAAATTATCCAGCCCAAAATGTCAGTAGTTGAGAAACTAAGGTTGCCAAGGCTGAGAAACCCTGACTCAAGCTTTATAGAAAACTGCAAAGTTATCCATCCAATGTGAGGTCAAAGTACTCTTTCGTTCACATGAATACTTGAGAGAAAAGTGTATTAGGTTTTGACCCACACAAGTCATTTGCTTGCATTCCCTCCACAATCAGAACTGCTTGTAGAAGCATCCTCTTCACCTTATGGAATTTTCTTCTTTTGGTTTCATGCACATAAACACAAAGCAAAAGAGAAATCAACAGCCTGCTCTCAGTCTTCAGCTCTGCTCTAACATGCCAAAAAAATGCAGTCATGATGGAATGCACAGGAACTGACAGATATTCAGCTCCTTAAATCTAACCTAAAACTGCTATAATCGCTACATTCTACTTAAAGGGGATAAAACCCAATGAAGCTTTAAAATACTTTAGAAAATAAAGATCTGTTTAGAGAATGCATGCTTACATATTAAGCAAATTAACAGAGGAACTCCTTTTTGGTAAGTCCCTTTTCCCTCCTAAGTTCGTCTGGATGAACGTCAAAGCTTCTAAAACCAGCTTTGGCCAACTTTGTGGCTCTTGAGTTCTTTCATGGGACTAAAGAAGGGCAAATAAAAATTAAAAGATATGAAGTGCAGGAGAATGACCTTACTAGATGGCTATTCTCATTAGAAAAGAACAGAAAAATTCTTCTTCATGAGTTTACGTTTCTGCTTAAGTTTCTACTTTTAAGTTCCTATTTCATTCCCAAATTTTGGATAAACAAACACAATGGCACTTAATTTAGATAAAACTTAAGGGCAGCCTGGTATTACAGAACTGGCACTGCCTGCAAAAAGAAGTCCAGAGACCAGGCTCTAGACCCAGCTCTCCCACCAATGATTAAGTGGCATGACCCTGAGCATGAAAAAAACTCCTAAATCCTCTGCCCCTTATTTTCTCGACTATAATGCCATAGAGAAGGACTGAAGGATTTCAAAGCCCTTTCCTGCTGTAAAATCCTAGGATTCAAATCCAAGAGGCTGCTGTTTGGAAGGAGGAACACATTTATTCTAGGTGGATTAAGAGGCCAACCTCCAGGCAGAAGTTACAAAGATCAATTTTAACTAAAGCGATCATTAAAAAAAACAATAGCCTGCATTTGTGAGCTGGTGAGGTCCCCTGACTGGACAAGAGCAAACAGAAGGGGCAAGGCCGCCGGGCGGAGACTCGGAGGAAGAGAGTGAGGTGCAGGGTGGGAGGCTAGCCTGGGTGCGCTCTCGCCTTCACCCGTCAGGGTCTCTATTCTCTGGCAAAAGGTTCCAGACATGCAAAAAACTCAAGGTGGATGGGGGGAAAGGGTGGGCCTTGGCCTGTCTCTGCTGCTATTCCTAGAAGCAGCAGACGAGAGATGACTGACCGAAACTACCACTATCTGGAAGCCTCGGTCCTGCCACACAGGCAGGGATCTCCTCAAGGGACAGCGTTAGTCCTCAAATGTGCCGTAGAGCGTGTTCCTGCCACGGGGGCTTTACATTGGGTGTTAGCTCCACCTGGAACAAGTGCTCCTCTCCTAGATTCCCTCGACAAGTCATTAAACAAATAGTGACTGTAGGTCACTACACCATCCTGGGGTGGAGGGGGACACAGCAGGGAACAAGACCCCTGCCCCCAACAAAAAGAAGTCCTATCCTCCTGGCTTGCTCCCGAAGCCTCTGCCCAAATGCCTCACTTAGAGGCATTCTTCAACCACACCATCGCAAACAGCCTCCTCCTTCTAAAACAGCCTTTCTTTCCCCCTTTCGCTGCATCAGTGTTCTTGAGAGCACTAACCACTAGAATACAAGCCCACGAAAGGGGGCAATGTGTCTTGTTCGCCACTGTGTCTTAGCCTGTGCTTAGAACACTGCCGAGCAGGAAGGGACATTCCATAAAGAGCTCCAGGACGATGAGTGGCCGGCTGCTCCTGGCTGTACAGCCAAATATCTACTGTTGGGAGTTGGGGTGCTGGCTGAGAGTTTGGGCTGTGTCAGATAGGGGCTCCCTTTGTCTCCTTTTTTTTTTAACGCATGAAAATATACTTCTACTTAAAGTGGGCAAGAATAATTAGCTTCTGAAAACTAATTTAAAAAAGGAAAAATCCTTGAAATAGAAGCAGTAAAACAGCTTTCCAAATACTCCTCAGGCACGCTCTCCGCTGCAGCTTTGCCTGGGCTGGGTGAAGACCAGATTCCTAAGCACCTCCGTCCCTGCCCGAGCCACAGTCAGGAGGGACAGGGCCTGAGAGAATTCCTGAATCCGCTCTCACTTGGTACACTCCGTCAGACCACAGCCTGGCATTCAGACGCACCGAGAACATCCACGGAGTCCCATTACTGATATCTATACTGCCTTTGCTTCTCTGAAACCCTCATTATGAAGCCAAAACACTAATCATGTATTTCACGTACTGCTCTATGTTCTTCTTGTGGCGTCAAATGCCCCTGGAGGGAATACACTTCCAATTTTGCCTTCGGACCTATTACACACGAGCAATAAAAGGAAGTTAACTTAAAAATTAGCAAAAGGGGGCTTCCCTAGTGGCGCAGTGGTTGGGAGTCCGCCTGCCGATGCAGGGGACGCGGGTTCGTGCCCCGGTCCGGGAAGATCCCACATGCCGTGGAGCGGCTGGGCCCGTGAGCCATGGCCGCTGAGCCTGCGCGTCCAGAGCCTGTGCTCCACGGCAGGGGAGGCCACAGCAGTGGGAGGCCCGCGTGCCGCAAAAAAAAAAAAAAAAAAAAAATTAGCAAAAGGCTAGGTAGGAAAAATGTCTTCCTCAGTACAAATTTCATTCCACAATCATGCTGTATTAACATCTGGAGTTAAAACAGAAACCAACCTAAATAACCTCTGGAGACATGGAGTGTTTTCGTAGATTCTTGTCTAAGACTCCAACCTGACAGTAAGGCCACCCAACCATCTCAGGCTTGCATTATCAGCTGTCTTTGTTCCCACCTTCCCAATATGAACATTGTTTGAATACATACGGCTTTAAATATTTCAACTGCTCTTCCATATTTCCGGATTTGTAATCAATTACATCATCTGCCCCGAGCTTCCTTACAAGTTCACTGGCATCCTGAGAGCAGACTGCTGTCACGTGAGCATCCCACGCTTTCATTACCTGCCCAAAAAAGGAAAAAAAGGGGGGGAGGGGAGTAGAAAAACTGAATTAAATAAAAAATAGTTGGCACCATGTATACATACATCAGGTTAATCTCCAGACAATTCTAAGTGCTCTGTCTTAACAAGAGCTACAGGAAGCTATCTGCCAGAGACTAGTAAAATGATTAAACTTTTGTTCACTAAGAAAAATCCAAGAAATAGATCTCATTTTCCGTGGACGAGACAGTTAGTCGCCTTGCTGTCATGAAGTTATAACCAATCCAATTATAGAAGGGCTCAGTGCCTCACCAGCATCAGAAAAGACAGGAGTTGACGGCCTTAAGCTCAGCATTTTCAATGATGACAAAGGAAAATGGGGGAAAAAAAATCATGTCCTCAGAAGATGAATATTTAAAATGCGCCCAAAACATAAAAACGCAACATCTCTTCATTTGCATCTCCAGTAAGTGTTAGTATAATCTTGAGTCAGACAACTGGGTAATCAGGTACTGGGTAATAAATGAAAGGTGCTCTTAAAAAGAGGGGAAGAAGGGGCTTCCCTGGTGGTCCAGTGGTAAAGAATCCATCTTGCAATGCAGGGGACACGGGTTTGATCCCTGGTTGGAGAACTAGCAATCCATGTGCCGCAGGGCAACTAGGCCCGCGCACAACTGCTGAGTTCGTACACCTCAACAAGAGAGCCCGTGAGCCGCAAACTGAGGAACACACGCGCCACAACTAGAGAGAGAAAACCCACAAGCCACAACTAGAGAGAGGCCCACAAGCCACAACTAGAGAGAGGCCCACACGCCACAACTAGAGAGAAGCCCGCGCTCTGCAAGTAAGACCCACCACAGCCAAAAAAAAAAAAAAGAGGGGAAGAAAACATGGCCATTTTACTTTTTTTTTTTTTTTTTGCGGTACGCGGGCCTCTCACTGTTGTGGCCTCTCCCGTTGTGGAGCACAGGCTCCGGACGCGCAGGCTCAGCAGCCATGGCTCATGGGCCCAGCCGCTCTGCGGCATGTGGGAACTTCCCGGACCGGGGCACGAACCCGTGTCCCCTGCATCAGCAGGCGGACTCTCAACGACTGCGCCACCAGGGAAGCCCCATTTTACTTTTAAAACATGCATCAGGTCCTCTCCTTTGGAGTAAAAAGACCTAAATAAATGGTTTGGAGGATTTAAAATGCAGATACCTTATATTTTAAAAATAATATATTTTAAAATAACTAGACTTAAAAAAAAAGGATTCAGAATTAAGTATCCAGAAAGCATCATGCTCCAAAATTACTACAGTTCCTTTCTATAATGACAATTTGATAGAATTAAAAGGGGGCCATCAGCAGCAGAATTTGAGAACAGTTACTTGAAGTTCACTGAGAAATTTTCAAATGGGCAGTTATAGGTCATAACAAATCAGCTGTTTTCTCACTCCTGTCCTCAATACCAATTCCTGAACTTCCCTAATATAAGTTGCAGAGGTTCACTAGAATATACGAGATCTGTGTTTGTTCTGTTCACTACTGAATCCCCATTCTGTGGTACACACAGATGCTGGAGATCTGTTAAAAACAAAAAACAATAAAGGATTGAAAAACTACTCACAATCTACCTCTCACTTTTAAAAATACTGACCAAGGAATATGCCCTGGAAATCTGAGGGGAATTAAAACATTTAGGGACTGACATGATATATGATAGTTTAAGTTTATGGGCCACAAACAGAGACACTTGAGTATAATGACATGTTGCCTTCAACAGCAAGTCCCAAACTAAATTCAAATATGTGAAGAATACAATCCAAGATAACCATCCAGTATCTGTATAAAAAAAGAAACTGTCAAGGAAAAAGGAAATTGTGTTCTAGCCACCTACATTTGTGTTTTCCTTAAACAGTATTAAATCCTCAGGAGGAATCTGTCGTATCTTGAAACAGTTCAATGAATTTTTTTTCCAAATTTCTAGATTTTCCTCTCCCACTTAGATCTAATATCTTTGCACACTACTAAAAGCTTTTAAAACAGCTTTAGTTGTTTTACTATTTTATGTAAACGAAAACACAAGTGTAAGAGACGTCCGTAAGGCAGACACCACTCAGACAGAGACAGCAAGCTGGCTGCCACTCCAAAAGCTCTTCCCTGTGCCCGGTCCCCACACAAGTCACCGTTACCCTGATATTTATAGTAATCACCTCCTTGCATTAAAAAAAAAAAAAGGTTTTATCACCCATATATGCATTCCCTAGATACCATAGTTTAGTCTTACCTACCTACCTATCGATTTATTTGACTGTGCTGGGTCTTAATTGCAGCACTCAGGATCTTCGTTGCAATATGTGGGATCTAGTTCCCTGACCAGGGATCAAACCGGGCCCCCTGCATTGGGAGTGCGGAGTCTTAGCCACTGGACCACCAGGGAAGTCCCTATCCCCTTCACTTTCTTAAAATTTATCTGTGAAAGAATCTAGGCCATGTGACCTGCAGAGTTTTTTCCACTGGAAACTCTGGAATTTCTGACTGCACACCTGGGACAGTTCTACCTGTTACTCTGTCTCTTCTGTTTCAATCCATTTAGCAAGACTATGAATAGTGTCTGGCAAAATTATAGGATGCATAGCATATCTGGTTGTTGCCCTTTTTATTATCTCAGTGGCTGTCTATTGGCGGTTGTAAAATGGTGATATTCTCTCTCCTTTTTTCATTTAGTAGTTGGAATACTTTTATAAAGAAACACCTCTCCTCATATATTAGTTTACTCAGGTGTACAGTTCCTATAGAAAAGGCCAATAATTTTTTCCTTTTTTCAGTTTATAAAATAATAAATTGGTTTCCTATCATCTTCCAAAAGTGACCACTTTTTAAAAAATATCATCATGAACTCATGGATTTAAACATAGTTGAAGGATTTCAATTCACTGTAATTATCATTATGATTACTGAATCTCAAATTGTCTTCTTTGACGATCTTTGGGAGTTTCTTCAAGTTGGCTCCCGAGTCTTTTTGACATGGCTCAACTAGTCTTTACTAACTTCCTTGCTATTAATATATTCTAGGCTCATTCTCGTACATTTTGCGCCCTAGATCTGGAATCTGCCGTTTCTCCAAGGCGCTGCATTTTTTTGTGTGTAAGCAATGATATTTCAAGAGACAGCTTTACATACGTACATATACAAAATATCTCTTGAGTTCAGATTGATACTTCCAATTCAAATTCCAGACTGTCAAGCTTTTACTTAACCTCTTTTCTGTTACATCTGTATCTCCTTTCCTCCACTCCTAAAACCCTGGTTGTCAAAGACAAAGGGGATGACAGAATTAAAATATGCCATAAATACCCAACTGTTCCACTGTATATTACAACATAACAGTCTCTGAATAATAGTACTAATATCACTACCAATATGATTAATGAAAGGATTCAAATAATTTTAATATATGCTCTCTGTTCCTCCGTTTTTTTTTGTTTTTTTTTTTTTCGGTACGCGGGCCTCTCACTGTTGTGGCCTCTCCCGTTGCGGAGCACAGGCTCCGGACGCACAGGCCCAGCGGCCATGGCTCACGGGCCCAGCCGCTCCGCGGCATGTGGGATCTTCCCGGACCGGGGCACGAACCCGTGTCCCCTGCATTGGCAGGCGGACTCTCAACCACTGTGCCACCAGGGAAGCCCTGTTCCTCCGCTTTTTAAAAACAGCTGTACTGTTTACCTTGTCAGAGCATACGGCTGTTACACACTATACTCTCTTTTTCTAAGCCCTCATTTAGTTTTAGTTCTACAGATAACTTTATATTTAACATTTACCACCAGTCCTTGGTTCGATGTCTCTCTGGCCATTTTAGTTTTCAGAAGCTCATTTTCTAGTAGATTTCTCAGAAAGGGATCAGAAGAACATATTCCCCAAGTTCTTGCATGTTATTCACAGTTCATATGTGCCCTTTAGCGTTTGGAGCCCAGTTTTGCTGTATATAAAATGCTTAGCATATTCCTTCTCGAGTGTCTTAAATATGTTACTCCATCCCTGCTGCCTCCACTAGCATTAAAGCACTGCTGTCAAAAAGTCTGCTGATAATTGAATTTTACTTACATGTCACATGCTCTTTTATTTAAAAAGTAACATTTTTTTCTTAAAAAAACAACAACTGGTGTATAAAGCAGAAACGAACACACTATTGTAAAGCAATTATACTATTTTTTTTTAAAAAAAAAAAAGAATCGGTCCCAAAAGGGAAATGTGAAGGCAGTACTATGGAGAAACTTCCTCTACTTAACCACTTGACTCAATTCTAGATCATAAAGACCAAGTGTGACTTTAATTATCTTTCTTTCCAAGTCCCTTTCATTATATCCTCTGTCAGCCTTGGTTTTCTCATTTGTGAAATAAGAATAGTAATGCCCACCTTATAGTTTTGTCAGAGGATTAGACATTAAAATAATTAAATGCAACCAGGATATTGTATCTAGCATCTAGTGTGTACTCAATAAAACTACTTTCCTCCCCGTGTAAAACAAACAAACAACAAGCAAAAAACCTGGTGGCGCAGCAGTTAAGAATCCGCCTGCCAATGCAGGGGACACGGGTTCGAGCCCTGGTCTGCGAAGATCCCACAGGCCACAGAGCAACTAAGCCCGTGAGCCACAACTACTGAGCCCACACACCACAACTACTGAAGCCCACGCACCCTAGAGCCCGTGCTCTGCAACAAGAGAAGCCACCGCAATGAGAAGCCCGTGCAACAAAGAGTAGCCCCAGCTCACCGCAACTAGAGAGAGCCCGCACGCAGCAATGAAGACCCAACACAGCCAAAAAAAAAAAAAAGAAAAAAAAAATGTCCCAAGGTTTTTTTTGTTTGTTTCTGCTTTTTCTTTAAGTGCCAGTAATTTTACTAGAGTTCCCCTGGATATTGCTCATTCTGGGTCCATGTTCTTAGATAAGTGCTTTGGTTATTTAATACGTAGTTTCAAATCATTTAACTTCAGGAAAGCAGGGAAGTTTCTTGAATTACTGATTTTAGTATTTGTTCTATCCCCTTGTTTAGGTTTTCTTCTTCAGAAACTCCTATTATCCATACAGCAATCTTCGTTCCTGTCTTCAATATGTGACACTTTCTCTGAATCTGTTTTTATCTCTTCCCTTCTTTCGTAATTTACAATTTTTCCTGTTTACACGTTCTGTTTCTATCAGGCCAGCATTATGTGTTGTGTTTGTTATTGAGTTCCTTCTAGTTTAGTCTTCATTGCTAAATAATTTTTTTTACTTTTTTTTGAGTTTTCCAATTATGATTTATTTCGTTCTTTCATGCTCTCTATCGTATTTTTTTAGATATATTAATTTGTTTATTTTTAATTTATTTATTTATTTTTGGCTGCATTGGGTCTTTGTTGCTGTGCAGGCTTTCTTTAGTTGCGACGAGCGGGGGCTACTCTTCATTGCCATGCGCAGGCCGCTCATTGCGGTGGCTTCTCTTGTTGTGGAGCACAGGCACTAGGCGCACAGGCTTCAGTAGTTGTGGCGCACAGACTCAGTAGTTGTGGCTCATGGGCTCTAGAGCGCAGGCTCAGTAGTTGTGGCGCACGGATTTAGTTGCTCTGTGGCATATAGGATCTTCCTGGACCAGGGCTCGAACCTTCTTAACCACTGCAATACCAGGGAAGCCCTCTATCGTATTTTTTAATTGTTTTTTTAGCTTGTTTTTGAAATTGCAGGTTTCATTTTGATGTTTTCCAATGTGTTTTGTCTGTAGATATATTATTCTACCTTGATATTTATCTATTACTCAACTGTTTAATCTTATTAAAATATGTTCATTGTGAAACATAACACACAAAGTGCATGGAATATAAATGTACAGCTTAACAAATTATTATAAAGCAAATACTATTTTAAGCATCACTCAAGATTAAGAACTAGATTAATCTAGTTCCATCCCTGCTGCCTCCACTAGCATTAAAGCACTGCTGTCAAAAAGTCTGCTGATAATTGAATTTTACTTACATGTCACATATTTTATGGCTAAATAATATTGCTTTGTGTATACATACATACATACACACACACACATCTCCTTAAGCCAGTCATTCAATTGCGGCTTTGATTTGCATTTCCCTAATGACTAATGATGTTGAACATCTTTCCATCGACTTAGTATCCATTTTTATATCTTCTTTGAAGAAATGTCTATTCAAGTCCTTTGTTGATTTTTTAACTGGATTGTCTTTTTGTTGTTGAGTTGTGAGAGTTCTCTACATATTCCGGATACCATACCTTTATTAGATAAGTGATTTGTAAATATCTGCTCCCATTCTGTGTGTTGTCTTTTTACTTTCTTGATAGTATCCTTTGATGCACAAAAGTTTTGAATTTAATCAAGTCCAATTCATCTAATTTTTTCTTCTTTTGCTTGTGCTTTTGCTGTCATCTCTAAGAATCTATTGCCAAATCCAATGTATGAAGATTTACTCCTATGTTTCCTTCTAAGAGTTTTATGGTTTTAGCTCTTACATTTAGGTCTTTAACCCCGTTTGAATTAGTTTTCACATATGACATGAGGTAGAGGTCCAACTTCATCCTTTTGCATGTGCATCTAGTTGCCCCAGTACCATTCACTGAAAAGACTATTCTTTCCCCTGTTTAATGGTCTTGCCACCCAGGTAAAAAATCAATTGGCCACTGGGACTTCCCTGGTGGTCCAGTGGTTAAGAATCTGTGCTTCCACTGCAGCGGGGCACGGGTTGGATCCCTGGTTGGGGAACTAAGATCCTACATGCCGCATGGTGTGGCCAAAAATAAAATAAAATAAACCTTTAAAAAGTAAATCAACTGACCATAGGTTCATTTTTGGATGCTCTATTCTGTTCCACTGATCTATATATCTATCTTTATGCCAGTACCACTGTTTTGATTACTGTAGTTTTGTAAGTAAGTTTTAAATTAGAAAGTGTGAGTCCTCCAATTTTGTTCTTTTTCAAGATGGTTTGGCAGTTTGGGGTCCCTTGCAATTCCATATGCATTTTAGGTTCAGCTTTTTGCCCATTTATGCAAAAAAAAGGCAGCTGCCGTTTTGATAAGACTGCACTGAATCTGTAGATCACTTTGGGGGAGTATTGTCGTTTCTATACAGCATTTTGGCTATTGCATTTCTACATATATTTTAGAACCAGCTTATCAATTTCTACAGAATTGCAAACTTCCATCCACTTTCACTGCCCATGGTCTTCCTCCTTAAAAACTTTCCTACATTTGTTACATAGGCCAGCCAGAAACTCACTCATATATTAAACCACTGGAAAGGTTAACACTTCCTTCTACATTAGAAAATTTCCTTCTTAGAAGAGCAAGCTGAAATCACAATGAATGTAATTTCTCTCACCTTTCAAGGAAAAATAGTTCACAATATATAAATTTATAAATTCATGAAAATAATAATCTTCCTATTCACAAGATAAAGAAATTGTCTTACCTGTATAGCAAAAGTACCAACTCCGCCTGAAGCACCCAAGATTAAAACACTGCAATGCAAAAATACTATAACTAATGAAAATATTAAGCCAACATAACTGGATAAACAAACAAGACGTTTTCAACATGTAACTGGCTCAAAGATAATCCCCAAAGCAAACAAAATCGTTCAGCTTCCCAAGATTCTACTACACAAGGATTTTTTACGTTCACCAAGAACCTATAAGTGCTTAAAGTTAGACATGCTATGAACTCTTTGCCAAGAATACAATATACCAAAAATACCAATGATTTGTATTTTTTAAAGTAGCTCAGATGCTGCTTGGTAACATCTGTCTTACAATTTTTCTGGGCTTAAATTACCACAGCTTTCTCTATAAGGGGGAGCTTTGGGATCCTTTTTAGTGTGTTACAGTATATTCAGTTGCTCTCTAAGAAAAATCACATTCCTGACCACATTCTTGCCAAAGTGGAATAAACGTCTTTTGTTCAGACATGTCCCATCACACTCACCAGCTTTCATAAATGGAAACCAATCTTATCTTCAATTTGGCTTCTCGTTAAGCAGATGAATCTGTTCCGTCAGCACAAACATGCTTGTGCTCCAGGCTTTTACCATGTTTCCTTACTGTATGTAGTCTTCCTGCCACTCTAGACCAAGGATGTGCAGCCTGGAGTTTGTGGATGAGTGCTGGTGAGAGCTGTGATGGTGTGAACCCTGTGAAATTGTGAACTGACTGAAATAACATGCAAAGTTTGGTGAGATCATGCATATGTGCATCGGGGAGAAGAAGGATCCAGACTTATCATCAATTTCCCAAAGAAGGCATGATTCAAAAGAAAATCACGAGTCAAGAATCACTGCTTTACATATTCTCACATTTTATTCTGAATTAAGCTAGAGCTCCAGTGAACTGCCTTCCCTAGACTGCATAGATTCAGGTCCTCAGAAAATTGTTTGTACTGAACTGCACTTTGGTGTTCTGTTACCAGTCTAGGCTGAGAGACATTATAAAAAGTGTCCGTTTGATATTTGACACTACATTAGCTAAGGAGATACTGTTGAGAGAATTCTTCCTGAGAATTCTCTTTATGAGTGCCCACAGGAAAAAAACATTTTTCTGAAGACTAAGTTGGTGGCAGTAGCTATGCTTCTATTTATCTGTCACTGCAAATTGCGTAACTGCAGGCTGTGGGTCCCTCTTTGACTTGGCTGCTGGAAAGCGCAGGGAATTCTGTCACCTATCTCAATCAGGTACACCTGGAACGTACATTCTGTCTACAATCTTAACCCTAGTTTCATTTTATTTTTTTTTTCTCTCTTACCCAAATCACAGAAGGTTGGTTGTCACCCTTTAGATCTTAGAAGTTATTAGTAATATTTGTAAGCCAGCTATTCCCTTTGTAATTACCACCAAATTACCATCAAATGTAATTAAGGCAAGTCTTTTTGAAAATGATGTTCCTTTTAGAAGTTACTTTTCGTTTCATGGAATTATAAATTGTGAAGAATAAAAGAAACTTTAAAGACCAACTCCTCCAAAATCCTTCAATTCACACATTTAATAGCTTTAATGCTTCCTAAATGGGGGCACGGTTGGGGAGGGGAGAAGCACTAAGACTGCTTCACAGATACAGCCCAAAATTAGTTCATCCATTGGATATTATACCCTCTTATTTTGGCACATTCTTATAAAATGTAACTAGTCAAACTCTCAGTTAAGTTCTTCACAATCTAATCTTTTTTGCAACTCCGACTTCCTCTACTTCTGGAACAGAACTCTCCACCTGAGCCTCCCTAGTCCCCTCACTCGGAACCCAAAGTCCCATGCACGCTGGCCCACGCCTCAGGCTCTCAAATGCCTTTCACTGCCTGCTGAGGTCTCCCTTCCCTCAAAGGCTCAAATCCCAGTTTGCCTGCGCAATACCCTAGAGATAGCCCTGAGCCTGATATCCATGTCCGCATTTGGCATTGGACACATTGTTAACTTTCATTCACATGCTTGCTGCCCAGGCCATTCTTCAAGACTCTGAGGACAGAGACCTCATATTACACCCAGCACCAGCCATACTACCCTGGGTGTAGCAGATGCCTGATCAATGTTGCTTGACTTTAAAAATCATCTAGGGACTTCCCTGGTGGCGCAGCGGTTGAGAATCCCCCTGCCAATGCAGGGGACATGGGTTCGATCCCTGGTCCGGGAAGATCCCCCATGCCACAGAGCAACTAAGCCCATGCGCCACAACTACTGAGCCTGCGCTCTAGAGCCCACAAGCCACAACTACTGAGCCTGAGTGCTGCAACTACTGAAGCCCATGTGCCTAGAGCCCGTGCTCCGCAACAAAGAGAAGCCACCGCAATGAGAAGCCTGCGCACTGCAACAAAGAGTAGTCCCCGCTCGCCACAGCTGGAGAAAGCCCGCACACAGCAACAAAGACCCAATGCAGCAAAAAAAATAATAATAATTAAATAAATAAAAATAATCGAAATCAGCATTATATCCCACAATTAACAACAATTGCTACTACCCCAAATGAGGGAATCACCTGGCTATTTGAAAGACTGCATTAAAATTTCTTCCAATAAAGAAAAGCTTGAAATGAATTTCTAATTCTCACCCTGAGAATTAAGAGGATACCAAACACAATGGCTGCTTAAGGATGCAATGGTCAGACACATCTCCAACTCATTATTGTCAATTCATAGCTTCCCCATAACTCTTGATTCAAAGCAGTCTCACTCCTCCATATGAAAAAGCAAAAATGTGTTTCTTAGCAGTTCTTGGTGGAAGAGGGAGTGGTTCTGCATTAGCAGCTTCAGTTCCTGATGGTGCCACTTGACGGCGCCCGCGAGTGCAAAACAGGCAAGGAGCAAGCCCAAAGAAGTACTACAGACAGGTCAGTTTGTGAAGCAGCCCTGGGGGCACACCATTCATTCTCTGGTCATGCAAACTCCATGTTTCGTGCAGGTTCAACCAGGGCCTGTACTTTTCTTTAAACAAAGAAAGTCCCCAAAACGGACAGCAGACAAATATATTTTTCAAGCCAGCAATAAGTCAGGTGGTCCTCATGGTTTGAAGCCCTATGGCTGAAGGAACTATTCTTGTACTCTTCAAAGCACTTTCAATACAAAGGGAAAATACTGCTGTTGCTTACCCCTTGTGGCCATTCACTTCATAGTGGGAATACTTTCTACCCTGCTTGCTATAATGGTCGTGAAATATATTCAAACTTCACCGAAGTAGTAGCCTATTTGTAGAGTGAAGAAAGGTGTACTGCTGTATCTTCTACGTATTGCTTATCGGTTTATAAAGAGTAAGGGCCCAGGAAATACTCTCTTTACAGAAAGCACTATAATTCAAAATTGCCAAGAATTTTAGTCACATTCTTCTCTTACTTCCTAAGTCCACACGCACAGCTTCTTTGGCAGTCAGTGGGAACTGCACTGTGGCAGATGTAAAAATATGAGAGAGGGCTTTCCTGGTGGTGCAGTGGTTAAGAATCCACCTGCCAATGCAGGGGACGTGGGTTCAAGTCCTGATCCGGGAAGATCCCACGTGCTGCGGAGCAACTAGTTTCCTTTCCATGACTGAGTCACTTTGTGTTTAGCATCTGGGCACCTAAGTCCTCTACAATCACATTTTTCAGTATCACAATCTTACGAGAAAAGGCATCAACACCCTAATTGCCTTACACATAAAAAATATATGAAACATACTACAAAACAGCAGGCGATCCAGAAGTAGGGAATTGCCTTTCAAATTTCTACATTCTGGCTAAGCCCCAGAAATCTCTGAATGCCAGGGCCAGATATCTAGAGACCTGGGATCTAGTCACAACTCTCTCATTAACTGAATCTCTAGGCCTCAGATTCATCAGCTATGAAATGATAATCACAGAGGTGTACTCTAGGTGTTAGTGAATGAGAACTGGCATTTTCAATCTAATTTAAGCTTATATTTAGTTTCTCCACCTTTCTAACGTAGACGTATATGACCTTCACGATTCCCCCCAGACCACATACTTGTCATGGGAAAAAAAAAGTCACAAGAGTAGAGTGCCCTTCATTAAGTCCTGATGGCTCTGAAACAAAGCTGATTCAAATATGGCTAAATCTTCCATCAGTAGAAATAAGTGGTCTTTAAAAGATAAGGATGATGCTGAAAATGTATAAACTCATCTTTTAGTTTCACACACTACTTTTAAATCTGGAGGAAAAATGGGTGAAAGATAGCAAAGCATATCATAATATGCTAAATTTATTCCCTTAAGTGAGAAATTTAATCTGAATAAGGGGAATAGAATTACAAAATAAATCAACCAAACATGACTAAGACAGCCTGGGTTTGTGTGTCCCCTTCTTCTACTCCTCCGTAATTCATGCAGACATTCCCCAATTTACAGAAGAGTTCATGTGTAAATTAGTTGTTCAGAACTTTAAACACATTTTCCCATGAAAACAAAGCTATCTATACATCTTGGCAAGATGCCCAGGGTAGCCCTTTAAAAAGGTTTAGTTAACCCATAATGGACCAAGAACCTTATACACAGTATAACGATGGTTCTGGGGGACATGTACTCAGAATTTCAACCTGGGGTACTGGGAACACATCTCCCCAAATGGGACAGGCAGTGGGAACCATTCCAAGACACTGGTTCCTTCCATCTGGTGGCAACACGAGAATGAATGAGAGAAGTAGCATGGTCAGAGGAGGTTCACCGTGGAAGTGACAGGATTCAGGAAGTACCACCTGAACATAAGGCACCTTAGCAGACTGAATATTTTAAGCTGAAGGAATTCGAGAAACAGCATGTGAGGGAAGGACCCTCTGATCTTCTCCCGTGAAGCTGGTCATAAGACCCTCGTGTGAGAGGTGTACGCCCTATACCTGGAGGAAAAGAGCACCCTATCCCCAAGATGGGACACAGTGAGGACTCCGAACGAACAGGCCTTGCTAAGTTTCCTCAGTGTACTACACTTGGCGCATATGTTTGTCCTATCACGTTTTTTTTCACGACTCTCCACTCTTCATCAAAGCTGGCATAAAAATGCTCAGGTTTAAAAATGGAAACAGGGACTTCCTTGGTGGTCCAGTGGTTAAGACTCTGTGCTTCCAGTGCAGGGGGCACGGGTTCCATCCCTGGTTGGAGAAGTAGGATCCCACATGCGGCGCGGCCAAAAAATTTAAAAAAAAAAAAGGAAACAGACTTACAGATACAGAGAGCAAATAGGTGGTTGCCAGAAGGGAAGGAGACTTGGGCAAAATAGGTGAAGGGGATTAAGAGCTAAAAACTTACGGTGAGGGCTTCCCTGGTGGCGCAGTGGTTGAGAGTCCGCCTGCTGATGCAGGGGACACGGGTTCATGCCCCGGTTCGGATAGATCCCACATGCCGCGGAGCGGCTGGGCCCGTGAGCCATGGCCGCTGAGCCTGCACGTCCGGAGCCTGTGCTCCACAACGGGAGAGGCCACGACAGTGAGAGGCCCGCGTACCGCAAAAAAAAAAAAAAAAAACTTACAGTGATAAAATAAGTCATGGGGATGTAATATACAGCATAAGGAATACAGTCGATAATACTGTAATAAGTTTGTATGGTGAAAGATGGTTACTGGACTTGTGGTGACCGTTTTGTAATACATTTGATTGTCGGATCGTGTGTCGTACACTTGAAACTAACATAATACTATATGCCAACTGTACTTCAATTAAAAAAAAAAGCTCAGGTTTAACCACTTCTTTGGGTCTTCATTTCCTTATAAAGGCTCCCATGTTGCATAAAACTGACAAACAAATAAATGTGTATGCTTTTCTCTTGCTAATTTATCTGCCTTTTGTTACCGGGGCCCCAGCCAAGACTTAAAAGAGCAGAGGAAAGATATTTTTCCTCCCCTACAGAGCCAGTGAAGCTTAAGCTTCAGTCCCTCCCACTTACACAAGGCCTGGAGAAGAGCCCCAGCAATGTATCTGAATGGACGTGTAAGCAGATAGGGTAGGGGATCCCCAAAGAAAGAGAACCAGGCCGGGCTTTCTTGACAGAAGAGAAGCCATTTTTTGGCCTAAACCATTTTGTGATATAAGCCTGGCCACAAGGCTTGCCCTTGAACAGGTCTCAGTAATTAACGATCTTAAGGGAACAAAAGAATGCAGAAATAACTCTTATCAGGCAAGAAAGTAACAATAGCAAAGATAGTATGTCAGTTGTAATGACTCCCAGTTCTGTCAATGATAAAGATTAGCCTGAAGCGCTCAACCACCAGAGGAACTGGAACCTAAGGGATGATGATGTTGCCCTTTTCTGACCCTTGTGACTTCAATCAACTAAAGGCCAAGCCCCTTCATGAATATTCATGTTCTCTTAGCTTAAAATTTACCCAATTTTGCTGTTTGGAGAGAGACTGCTTTGGGAAAGAGCCCCACCGTTCTCCTTACTTGCTGCAAATGATAATGTTACAAGTCCTTCCTTCTTATCTTTGGCGTGGTTGTGTCTTTTGGCTTGACACCCACCAAGAGGCGAACCGAGTTTTAGGGTAACAGACGTATGCTTTTGTAAAACTTGCAAAAGTAAGATATGCTAATGAAGGCTAGAAGAATATGGCACGCCAAAATATGCCACTTACGCATAAGAATTATTCAGAGCTGAACGCAACTGAGAAGAAGTAGGCGTAAGAAATCTCTGTACTCCCCCTATTTGCCTAAAAGCAGGACAGAAGTTTACAAAGGTGCTTGCTTTACTCTTTACCAAGGACAAAGGTTAATCCCTGGAGATAACTGAAGACCCTTATCAATGGAGGAGGCAGCAATTTAAATCTGCATGACTAACTTTATTCTTGCTTTTCCTGGTAAACTTTCCACAACTGGCCTTCCCTACACTCCTCTATCTTTTGTCTTGAACTAAAAGATGGCATTTTGGCCTGAATTCTAAGCTAACTCTCTGAGTTACTCATTTTTCCTGGGTATCTCGTGTATACGTGAGGTGCACATGTTAAGAAACTTCTGTTTGTTTTTCTCGTTTCCCTGTCTTCTGTTACAGAGGTCTCGGCAGAGAACTCAGAAGGGTAGACGGAAAATTATCTTTCCTCCCTACTAACCACAATCAGTAAAACTGCTGCCTCTTTCCACTCCTACTTTCCTCTCCACTATACTTCCTCTCTTGTCAGGTGACACTAGATTTGATTTGGAAATACAGCTGCTTTGGGCTTAGTGGGAAATACTGATGTGGTTCATAGTAATTTCTGAGTACAGTTAAGTTATTACAGGCTGTCCTGGTTTAAGAATGCCTTCCAGGAATATTCCTATTTCCCACTAAGTCAACACAACAAGGTATCATAACATTTTATTACGATAAGACTGAATATCACGGTACCTAGCATTGGATTATATGAGCAGTGAAAGAGAAGTGAAGCCTGAAATGTACAGAACCAGAAGCTGGTCTGTAGAAAATTCTTCCAATTAAAAGACATGTAAAAACGTACAACACATCACTGATAAAGGTAATTTGTGATTCAGGACCCACAAAATGGAGGCCGCCCCAGTGGCCCAGCCCATGTCCCAGCCTGCCTCACTGCCAAGGAAACCTAGCACTAATCACCATCCTTCAACTCAGCTTTAGCTCACCTCACCCTAGAAACCAGCACCTGCTAGCCTTATAGGGAAATCAGACCTCCTAGCCAATCACGCCTTGTGTCTGTGTTGCCACTTCTAACGCTGCATAAAACACAGTCTTGCCCAAAATCCCTTGGGAAGAGAGCTCCGCCACTTGTGGACGGTTTTTCATTGAATAAAGGATATTAAACTGGTTATTAAATTGTATTATTTGATACCACTATAGGGAAGATATCAATAACAAGCTAGTAAATGAAAGTTGTCAATTAAAATGCAAAAGTATTTTGGGCTTATTCACTGCACAAGGAAACATGAGATGCCCTGGAATCTTGCAACTCATAAAGAAACTTGGAAGACATTTTTCCAAATCTGACAAGAATCCTAAGTTTTACATGACACAGACAATAACGAGTTGCACAGAAGGGGAGGGAGCAGGGTTTGGGAACAATACCATATTTTGGCTTATGGAAAATCACAGTTAACTGACAGTAGGAATATAGAGAAAGCGTCAGGGTGGTCATCGGTAAGTCTTGTTTTGTACAAGTTGAGTTTCAGCTGCAAAGGGGACACCTAACTGGATGGAACTGAGTAGAGAGGATGGGGTCAGAAATAGGATCTGCAAGTTACCAAAATATAAAAAGAGGGCTTCCCTGGTGGCCTGGTGGTTGAGAGTCCGCCTGCTGATGCAGGGAACACGGGTTTGTGCCCTGGTCTGGGAAGATCCCACATGCCGCGGAGTGGCTGGGCCTGTGAGCCATGGCCCCTGAGCCTGCATGTCCGGAGCCTGTGCTCCGCAAGGGAAGAGGCCACAACAGTGAGAGGCCCGCATACCGCAAAAAAAAAAAAAAAAATTATATATGTGTGTGTGTATATATATATATAAAGAAACTGGGAGCAGATGAGATAACCCTGGGAGAAAGGAAAGACGGACGGAGGCAACGGGAAAGCAGGTACAGTGCAAGGGCTGGGGGAGGAAAGGGAACCTTTAAAAATGATAAGAATTGGTTCAAAAGGCAAGAAGAAAACTAAAGGAGTTTAGTGTCCCTGAAAGCATGGAAAAAGTGAGCATAACAAAAGTGGGCAACAGTGCCAGAGACTTCAGAGGTCAAATTGTAAGAAATGAAAAGTATCGTTGGGTTGGCAACTCGGTCAGCTATGACCCCGGTGAGAACACCTGCACCTGACTGGCAAAGCCGGAAGTGAGGTTACGGTGCACTGAAGAGTGAACGACTCCTAAACGTCACAAGATAGTTTTCTAGGTGACAGGAGCAACTATCTGTAAAACACAAATGGCCAGGAAAGAGTTTGCTACTAATTCCTTTAACAGATCCCTCCCGGAGCTCCCTGGAAAACAGGCCTGGGGTGGAGACGATTCATCGGCAGCACACCAGCCAGGCCAGAGCCAGCACCCTTCCTCACAACCCCAGGATTTCTCCAAGCAAGTAGACCACAGGGGTTTCTTTCTCTTTCCCCTTTCCCCTCTCCCCGTACAATCTAGTCAAAGTGCAAATGAAAACCCAAAGTCCCCAGGGGTGGTGGGAGTGGAGAGGGCAGAGGAACAGGTGGGTCGGGTGGGGGAAGGACAGGCAGGCAAAGGCAGCTGAAAGAAGGAAGCTGTTGTAATTACCGGTGTAAGCATATGGGGTGGGGGGCGATACAATGTTTTATGTTTGAGCCTGTCTAATTCTATAAACAGAATTAATCAGACACCTAATTTACAATTACATGACTAAGTGTTACTGTCGTAAAGCCTAATCTCAAAAAAGAAAAAGGGAAAAGCATTCCTAAATCCACTTCATTGAGTTTCAAGTATACACAATTTAAAAGTGAAATTTATTTTGCGGGGGAGGAATGGTTCAATTTCTAACACTTTCTAATACCTCTGTCAAACAGTGAAGTACAACCTCGCAGCAAGAGATGAATTTCGGGCAGAGCATGACACTACCAATAAATATAACCATCAAATAGAACCCCTTTCCAAAAATATCTGGTGTAACCACTTTTTTAAAAAGTTCTATTCATCTTGAGAACCC
This sequence comes from Grampus griseus, assembly GCF_964374135.1. Taxonomy (NCBI): domain Eukaryota; kingdom Metazoa; phylum Chordata; class Mammalia; order Artiodactyla; family Delphinidae; genus Grampus; species Grampus griseus. Next base: position 37,003,032 of record NC_139007.1, read on the forward strand.
TAAGTTATCTATGTGTTCCTACGGAATAAATCACGAAGAAACTATGGATGGGCTGATAACAGGGAAATCATTTCGTCTGACTTTTCTAGTGATACCAAAGCATGGGCAAAAAAGACACACAACGTCAATATTAAATTATCCCCTTGGTTAACTGATGCTCAGTTGTTACAGAAATATAATTATAGAACAAAGAAGGAAAAGCAAAACACCATCGAGGCCTTAGAAAGCTTTGTCTTAATTTCAAAAAGCTGTTTGTTACAAAGAAATCCTGTAAAATCTTTCAAGGTGGGTGTTTTTGTCATTGTTAGTTTTAGGGTTTTTTAATTAACTGGCTAGAAAAACACTGTTGGTCCTTGATGACAAACACTGATTTGCTTTGTGCAGACTAAAGACTACCTTAATGCCGAGAGCTAACAGTAAAAGAATAATTATTGCTTAGAGAAGCCAAAATATGCTCCACCAATCACAAAGGATAGTCAAACTGAAAAAAGCAACTTTGGACACCGGAACCTCTGCATTTAAGTTAGTAAAGTCCCCCTATAATAGTAATTTCTTCATGTAAAATTATTTTTACAGTATTTTAAGGTGCTCACATCTCTCATGTGATTCTCACAAATAAGGAGTTGGAGGGACTTCCCTGGTGGTACCGTGGTTAGGAGTCCGCCTGCCAATGCAGGGGACACAGGTTCGAGCCCTGGTCCGGGAAGATCCCACATGCCACAGAGCATCTAAGCCCATGTGCCACAACTACAGAGCCTGCGCTCTAAAGCCCGCGAGCCACAACTACTGAGCCCATGCGCCTAGAGCCTGTGCTCCACAAGAGAAGCCACCGCAACAAGAAGCCCATGCACCACAACGAAGAGTAGCCCCTGCTCGCTGCAACGAGAGAAAGCCTGCGCGCAGCAACGAAGACCCAACGCAGCCCCCAAAAATTAATTATTAAAATTTCTAAAAAAAAATAAAAATAAGGAGTTGGAGAGGAAGGCCATTATTACTACCCATGTGTAATAATTTCAGTAAACAAATTTCCTAGAGCAGCAAGGGAACTCGGAACAAAGGCATCCTGAGTCACCACACATGTGGGAATGTGACACAAGTCCATGATATGAGCCAGTGAGGCTCTTTCAGTGGATTTCATTCCAGTGTGGTTAACATGTGGCTAAATCAATGAACTGACGCAACTCAATATAATATATAAATCACTTCTATAAGTATAAAACTTTCCACTTCTCAAAGCTCGCCTAACAACCTACATTGTCCTACACTCAGTAACTTGGTGGAAACAGCAAAGAGACCATAAAAAGCATGCATGTGGTCAGCTGATTAGTTAGTAGCGGTGTAGAGAGAGGAACCCAGGTCTCTACTTCCCCAGCTCCCAGCCATTACTGCTTAAACAGAAGATAACATAGTACCTACAAAGCCAACGATAAACTGGGAAGACAAGAGATAGTTAGATCAGTTTCTAACTCATTTTCTACAGAATACTAAAAAATGTATGCCTGGAGGGCCTGAACCAGCAAAAGGAATGAGAGCTCTTTATCTGGAGTGGTCATGGGGGCACAGAAAGCTGAATGCTTTTAAGGAAAAGCAAAACAAAGCATCAATGTCACTGCAGAGCCTACAATAATAATAAACGTCTAAAAATCCTGAACATGATTTTTGCAAGGTTATTATTAACTAAGACAAACCATTAGAAAAATCTACATGATCAAACTGATTTAATTTAAACAAAGTGTTGGACCAAAATGGCAACTTCAAGAATGATAAGGCCCAAAAGCTTAAAAATTAAACAGCGCTGACCTTTAGAATATTTACCTTGAATTCTATGATGAAGGGTAGCACCTCATTAGATGAATAGCCTTTATACTGCTTTCAGAAATACAGCTATTAAGCGTTCACTAAATTCAATGTCTATAATCCAACCCATTAAAGGTAAAGTGCAATGTTTCATAACAACAGGAGTATAGATTGACACAGACTTGTTATTTTTCTGGCACAGTCTTTAGCAATCAGAAAACAAAATTTGACCTACAGCTCTCTCCTTCATCACAATCACTGAATGGTTCTGAGGACCTAGTTTTCTCACCAAATAATAAAATCATCCGTTTTCTCTATGAGGCCAACTTTCTGAAACACAAAGAACACAGCAGTTGCATTGCTAAGAACAGTAGCCACCATGTACTGAGTGCCTTCTGCGTGCCACAGCCCGTGCCACCGATTTTATATGTGTCATCTCATCTCACCCCTAAAACAAAACTCACAAAAGAGAAGTGTCCAAGTGGGCCACCGGCTAGAAAGCAGCAGAATCTGAATATGAACTCAAGAACATCTAACACTCACTGTGTTTTTGCAAACTCAGCAAGCACACCTGCAAGTCCTGGAAGCACCAGAACTGCCTAAAGGAGCCTGAGAGAGCACAGAGCCTAAGAGAACTCAACAATATTCAAACCCTTTATACCTGTTTTTCATAGAAACCTTCAAGTGTGAGAGCAACTCCATCATTCTTTAAAATCTGTAAGGAGGTCATTCTTAACCTTTTTAGGAATCTGATGAAAGCTACGGATCTTCTTCCGAGAGACTGACATACAAAAATTTTGCATCATTTTAGAAGGTTCAGACTCCTAACATCCATCTACATATTTTTAAAATTCTCAATTGATTGGGCTAAGAATCAACAGAATGAGATTAAAAAAGTACAAACTGGCACAAGAGTTCTTTGGAAATTGTTTTAACTGTTAGCACAACTCTGCTCATGTAAGTGAGCCTAGTTTTCATGCTTCTGACAAATCTACTGCAAAGACGTCACCAAATGAAAGAAGGGAGTTTTAGATGCCACCGCTGATGCTCACCGTTTTCCTGTGCAATTCTTATCATTCAGGCCACCAATCTTGTTTATGGCAGACCAGGCTGTGAGGGCCACGTATGGCAGAGAGGCAGCTTGAGCATGAGTGAGTGACTTGGGCTTGTGAGAGACCTAGATTTGAAGATAACAGTCAAAAATAAGCAATGACTTGCGAACCTATGAACACAATTAAGTACATCTATCTTCACAGGAATCCGACTATCTTCAGAGATATAACATTCGGCCAGGTTCAGTGGTTATTGCAAACCCTACTCCAAGATTATCCCTAAGGAATTTCTCCAAATGACTCAACCTGCCTCGCAGAGGTTCAGAAAGGTTTTATAGGTCACATTATCAGATACTGCTGCATAATGCTTCATAAAAAGACCACATTCAACAATACCATTAGTCCTAACTATACCCAGAAATAAACCCAAATAAACCTTGAACCCTCATAAATACATTCTAATTTGTTTTTGTGATCAGCTGTTTCCTTCACCCCCATTTACTGGAAGGTAATCTTTCCAGACTTTTTCTAATCTTATCTTTTTTCTAATCCTTTTTCCCTTCCTGCCCTCCCTTCTGTAGGCAATTTCCTTAATATTAACCCCCTTCTTTCTAATTAAATCGTTAGGCCTCCTGACTGGATTTGATTAGACTCCTGTTTTGAAAGTTATCTGAAACAGCTCGATACTTCCACGCTTCTGTTTATGATGCATCGGTATGCGCCACTTGGTATATTTGGTTTCAACTATTTATACTGGATAAAACCAAGAAACACAGCAGCGTTTCTAGATCTTGCTCCAAATCCCTGTTCCACAAGACAAAGATAAAAACACTTTGGCAGGCAGTGTTATTTAAACGACATCCAATACTTTTTTAGATCTTTTAAAAATTCCTATTCTCTATCTCGATTCTTTCAAAACTACCCATAAAACTTGAACCTGATCTCAAAAAAAAAAAACAAACTCCAATTATTTCAGAGATATTTGTCAGTCTTTGTTTCTACTTTCCAGTGGCATTTCAGCACAGAACTGGTGAGTTACCTCATTCCCACTGACTACAACAAACTCTGAGAGAGTGCCTTGCTTCCAGGGAGGAACTGCAGCCCAGACCTGAAACACACACAACTTCGTTAGAAACAGATCTTTTTAAGCCAAAGTGAAGCATGAGAGTGTTCCCCAATACATATGCCACCCTGTGATAAAAAGCACAAGTCAGCAATCCAGCAAATAATAGAGTTACTTTCACATGATATCAATGTATTATTTAGTATGATTCTAGATTTACCAAGTCAAACCAGTTTGGAGGTAGATAACCAGTAAATCCTGCTGTATTTACTGGCTGCTTAGAGTACCAGTAAGAACACAGTCTCTGGGGCCTGAATCCTGGCTCTACCACTTATTAGCTGTGGGACCTCTTTATAGCTTGACTTTCCTCACCTGTAAACTGGGCCTAACTGTACTTACTTCATAGGGATTAAATGAGTTATTTTATGAAAAACAACTAGAACAGTGCTAGCTATTATTATAAGCTGACCTTAATTTCTTGGTATAAAAGTTCAAAGTGACAAGGGACAAGTGATTATATCAACCTTTAGCTATTTTAAAACCATCTAACCCATAAGGTAGAAATTGTCATTTAAAGACTTAAAAAGTCCCAATCATATATATCTTAAAGTCTTGCAATTCTTAAGCACTAGATTTAGAAAAGTTCAAGCACAGCAAGCTATTGTGACAGAACTAGAAACAACAGAAAGAAGAACTGAACCAAGAAAATGAGGGCTCCAGCCAAAGCTCACTATATTTGTTGAAAAGAAGAAAAAAGGTCAATGATACGGAATATATTTCCAAAAGCAGCAGAATGAAATCTGCAAATTTTGAGAAGGAATAGTGGAATGTGATGACTCACCTCATCGCCAGGCTTGAAGTACCTCACATCAAGTCCACACTCCATCACCACACCAGACACATCCCGGCCCAGAGTCAGGGGAAATTCTTCTCCTTTGATTTTAATATGTAAAGGATCACGTTTCATATTTAAAGCTGTAGCTCCATAGCCACCTATGAAATACAAGTTATTTGTTTCTTCCAAAAGAATGGGATGATTTCAAAACTACTGCAGGGTTACAGGCCAGGTACAATTCTAGATCTTCAAGATGCAGATTATAAAGTAATCAACCTTATACATTTTTTACCATCACACAAGAAAGCATAAAAACAATGAATGTTGTTCCTTTCAAAAAAAATTATTTGGAAAGTCATAATCACTGTTTTTAATTTTTCTTTTATACTGGAGTATAGTTGATTCACAATCACTGGTTTTGAAATTCCAATTTTGAAACTGTCTTCAGAACTTTAAGTATTTCCTTTTATAGGTTTTACTTTGTTCTTTGAAGATGGTTTCTTTGTTAATTTATTCATTCATGGACTTTTTAAATGACAAAGTCATCTGAAGCCAAGTCTGGTGAAGAAGATAATGTAAAAGTTGTCTGGTTGATAAACAAATAAATAAGGCATGGATATAGTAGTTGACACTGACACTGGTCTATGAGTAATTGTCCCTGCCTCACAAAAAATGTTTCTAGAACATCTCTGGGTTAAGTGCAAGGTTCCCAAATGGAAAAGAACCACTTGGCTGCATCAGTTCTGATATGTTAAATCAGGTTGACTGCTTTATTATACATCATTTTATTTTTAAGAACATTTACATAAACATCAGCTAAACAGAGCTGAAAACATTCCTCTGATCAGTATTTTTTTGGTTCAAATAAATTGGCTACAATAATCCAAAGTAGTTTATTACACAGCTTCAACATCTAAAATGGCTTTTCTAAGACACAAAAGTACTGTTGTCATCTCTTCTGCTCGACATCCTTCTAAGAACATTTCTGCCATGTAAGGCTCTCCAAGATAAGCACCCTGCTTACCTTTCTAGTATCATGTACCACAATTTATGCTCCAGAATCACTAAACCACTCAGTAAGTCTCCCCTTTTCTCCCACTCATCCTCATTAAATCCTAAGGATGGGGAGAAACCAGCAAAGGAGCCTGAGAAGGCTTGGCCACTGACAAGGTGTTCAGAAAGCCAAGAGAAGAGGGTCATTTAAAGAAGTCAAATGCTGCTGATGGGGAAGACAGTTTTTCAAATAAGGTCAAAAGCTGCCAATAGACTTTTAAAAAACAAAACCCCCCAAACAAACAAAACAAAATACTAGATCCAACAACACAGCAGTCTTTCGTGACCTTCATAGGAGCGGTTGCTGTGGCATGGGGTGACAGAGAGAATGGGAGTGAGGAATTGAAGACCATGAGAACATTCAACTCTTTCAAATAGTTTTGCTTACAGAGGAGAGCAGAGAAATGGGGCAGTGGCTGGAGGGGGACTAGTGCGATAGAGGAAGGATGTTTAAGGTTGTTTTCTTTTTCCTCTTTAAGAATGGAGAAATTAACAGCAAGTTTGTATGCCAATGGGAATGATCCAGTAGAAAGGAAAAGACTGAAGATGCAGGAGAGAACTGCTGAAACAATGCTCCTGTGTGGGTGAGAGGGCATGGGGTCTAGAACCCAGGTGGAGAGCTGGGCTTAGATGAGAGCAATGACAGTTAATCCATGCAGCAGGAGGTAGAGGATACAGGGAGAGAGGCTGACAGGAGGGTAGCTTGCAGAAGTTGTTTTTAATAAAAATCAAGACACATGGAAGAAAGTGTTTGAAAGTTGGGAAAGTCCCAGAAAATCTAAGCTGATGGCCACCATGCCAATATTACAAACTTGCCAGCTGGCTGGTTACGAGTGCATTCTATCAGGGGAAAGAAAAACTTCACATGTAATACTCACAAAAGTCACGTTTTACTTTCCTGTCTTACATTCTTTTTCCACTCGCAAACACAATTGAACAATTATTCACTGAAATTCCTATGGGGTTTGATCAACAGAAGCGGGCATTTAGCTATGTCAAATTTTAGCTGCTGTTTCAGAGCTGCAAAAAAAAAAAATCTTCAGTCCTCTCTAAGCTACACAGCCTGCAGGGCAAGGTTGTTTTCTTGGTCACCTCGATATCACCTGCGTTAACTCTGGCTCATTGGTACCAGCTAAACTAGCCCCAAATCCAGAAACAGCTGGTAGTTAGGAACTGAGAACCTGCTTGGTGACACAATGAATGGGAACCCTTAGGAGCTCTGTCCCATTCTTAGAGGTGACCAGTTTGGTTCAGAGTTGGAGTGGTTTGGAAAATCCTAAATCTGCCCTCCATTTCAAAAGCTTTAATTCCATCTAAAGAAACCAAACTTTGTTGGTATGATGCTGTTGGCTGTATTTTTTTTCTATTTTAAGATTATTCATTAGCCATTTATATGATTTATGATTTTATGTCCAACAATAGTGGACATCTCCAGAAAAACAGTTGGCTTTCATCTTTCAAAACAGACACGTCCTTGCTTTCTCGTCAAGGGAAATAACTGCTCCCTACACTTTACGATCTTATACTCATTATTTTATTTCCCCATATTTCAGGTATCTTCCGCAACGATAATCACACATTCTCCAAAAAGAATTCATGAGCAGGAAATAAAGAGGATAACTTGCAAATAATATTACCCACTCAAGTCATAAAAAACTAAGATGTCTCAAGAATACTATATAAAAGTAAAATGTGTTATAATATTATATTAAATAGCAGCCAAGAAAGTCCAGATGCAGCCATTCTACTGAAGTTAAAATGTACACGATACAAATTGTGCATGTGCATTCAAAGAAATGAAAAGTTAACAGACCTAAATGAAGATGAAAACCACTTATTTTAGTTTGTAACCTTAAATTAGAATGAAAATATAAAATGACATTAAAAATAATGACTGGGCTTCCCTGGTGGCGCAGTGGTTGAGAGTCCGCCTGCCGATGCAGGGGACGCGGGTTCGTGCCCCGGTCTGGGAGGATCCCACATTCCGTGGAGCGGCTGGGCCCGTGAGCCATGGCTGCTGAGCCTGCGCGTCCAGAGCCTGTGCTCCACAACAGGAGAGGCCACAACGTACCGCAAAAAAAAAAAAAAAAAAAAAAAAAAAGACTGAATGACAACTACACATGTTAAGCATAGAAACAGGCTACAGTTGACAGGGCATGGGATCTACCTACAAAGAGCTTATAATCAAGGAAATGAAAAAAACATAATGCTCACTGGGTATAAACCTACCACTTAAAGATAATTCTGATAAAACCTACATTATCTTCATGCACAATGTAAATGGAATAAACTGAAACAATATGCCCAACTAGTAATAGCAATTATTACTTTAAAGCAAACAAAAAGAATACAAATGTGTATTTCATGAGGCAATCATCATAAAGTCATTTCAATTAATTCTTAATAGACCTCTCCAGCTACATTTTGAGTCCAAGTCTTTCCCCAAACTCCCTCCCCACAAAGAAATACGTATCAGTTATTCCTCACATGTCTAGATCAGCACTGTCCAATAGAGATATAATGCAAGCCACATATCTGACTTAAAATTTTCTAGTAGCCACTATAAAAAGAAAGAAGTGAAATTAATGTTAATATTTTACTTAATATATCCAAAATATTATCAGGTTAATATGTAATGAACATAAAATTATTAATAAGATATTTTACATGTATATTTTTCTAAGCCTTTGAAATCTAGTGTATATTTTACACTAACTGTACATCCCACACTAGCCACATTTCAATTGCTCATTTTTTTGTCATTATTTTCCAAAGTTAAAGTAATTCACAAATGGTAATCAATCTTTTCAGCACTATAATAATTGCATAAAGAATACAGTACTCTCCAAGCTTTGTCAATATCCACCAGCAGAAATTAAGATAACATTATTCCCATTGAGGATGGCGCAAAACAGAAAAGTGTATTTTAACTTTGCAGAATGCAACAGCAAAAATGAGGAAAGTACTGTGTCTATATCCTGGCATCCTGTTCTGCTGCTTTGTCCACTGGACCGTTAAACAAAGCTGTGATTAGTGGGAGGAAAATAAAAATTACTATGGAAATGCTAATTCTGAACTGATATGAAAACATAAGCATACCTCTAAAACCTGTGATGGACCTCAGAATATCACAAAGTTCCCAGGAGAGTGTATCACAAAGTTAGCTGTGGATACAATTCTCAAGTCCCAATTTACATTTTTAGGTAGTATTGGAAGCAATTCAAACGTATATTTTGTGAAAGATTAAAGCATACCGTAGACATTGCAATTTCAAAAATTTTGGAAATAATATACACTGAGATACTGTCAAAACCCTAAACAATTCCTTTGTGTTAACCAGAAAAATGTAGTCAATAACAACTGACCTTTTAAAACCAGTCCCTGATGAGATTGTCTTAAGGGAAAAAAAAAGGTAATTGAGGAATGTCTTTTGAAACTTACTTCTCATATTAACATCTATAGGATTTATACTCGCAGCGTGAACTTTGATAATGACTTCATTTGGATAGTGTATCATTGGTATCATCATGTTCTGAGTAAATCGAAGCACTTCATTACTCCCATATTTATCTATCACCCAAGCGGGCATGACAGTGCTCCTTGGAGAGGTAGTACTAATCTTTCTAACTGAAGGCTTTTGTACAACTTGTCTTCTCCAGAAGCAAACCGCAGTGCATGCGTTTCTTCTAAGTACACAGGTCTTCAGAAATCCCATCGTAAACAGTGGTTGAATTGCGTGCCCTAATTAAAAGGCACTTATACTGGCTCAAACCCTCACACCTGAATTCGGTCAAATTCTGCCAAACACTCTGGCCGGTTTCAAAGTTGAGAATTCAAAAATGAAGTTAGACTGATGGAGCAACTGAAGAAAGAAGAGTACGGAACTACTCTACTCTTCACATCTGAAATGCTCCAATTAACGTTCCAGCCAGTATTCTGTCCATTCTCCTCCTCCCTTACACCCCCTCCCCTTAAAAACAAAAACAAAACCGCTAGAATCCTGCCCTGTCCCGGGAGCTCTCTGCGGAACAAGGCGACTCCGCTTGCGATTCGGTTGTCAGAGAAATTCACACACTTCCAGGCTCCCGCCGCGACCCCCGGAGTCTCCTTGCCACCAGCTCTACTTCCCCGCAGGACTTCCTTAGCGGCGCCAGCCAATCGCGTGCAAAGATCATTTTCCTCGGGCTGCAGTTCGACCAATCTGAGTACTCGGTGCTGACAGGTTCGCTGGCAAATGGCTGCGCCCATGTAATACCGGCAGCGGCAGCTGACCTTTCTTTTTCCTCCTTGACACCAAGCGCATGTGGTGGCGGGTGGGATACGAGGACCATGTTGGGCCGGACCCTCCGAGAAGTGAGTGGAATTGTCTGCTGAGGGCCCAGGGAGGTCGGGAAGATTCGCGGAGTCCTTGTTCACGTGGACGTGGCGTCCCCCGGCCGGCGTGCATCTTGGTCAGCCTCGCCGCTTCCTTCCCTGGAACTTGGTGGGGAATTCGGACCGCCGGGTCCTTAGGCTGTGCTCCTTATATCCGTTCAGGAGTTAGGATCTCCGCGGGGGAGGCTTCTGCACCGCCGCGCTGTGGGGTGGAAGGGAACAGTGGCTTCTTTCGATTATTCGTTCGCCCTGGCTGCGTGGGGCCCTGGCCGGTCTCAGCCAGATATGGGGGATTTGGCTGGTCCACGTCAGTCTCTCTTGTCCGCTACACACATCTGATGCAGTCCTCACTAAGAAGCCCGAAATCTGTCCCTTGCAAAAGCCAAACTAGTGATTCTTAGCTTTTTTCCCTCCTGGACATATTCAAGCTTCAACTACCACCAAGATACCAATGATTCTCTTACCCGTGTCTCCATTAATTGGACATCGTTTTTGAACTCTAGGCTATATTTGTGAATGTCTAATGGACATCTCTTCCAAAACTCCCACAAGAGTTTGATGAATCTAACCAAAGCTGACTTCATCCTTGTAACAGAATCACCTCTTGCGTCTCAATCTCCGTCATAAAAAACAAACAAAAACCTAATTATGGAATTCGTAATATTCTGTTTTTAGCGGCACAACTGTTATCCCAGGTGCCCTTAGATTCTTCTTCATAGGTCATATCCAGTAAGTCACTAAACCGTGTTAGTTCTCTTTTGAACTTATGTCTGGGATCTGTTCTCTCACTTCATCCCTGCTGTTAGGGCTTTAGTTCCGATCTCCTTGCTTTCTGATCTCTCAACCTGCAGAGCTGTCTGCAGGCCCACTGCTATCAGAATCACCTTGGCCCGCCTTAAAACTATAGTTATGTCCCACTCAGGAAGGTTAGTATGGTAAGGCCCAGAGTGTATGGTTTAACTTGGGTTCCAGGTGATTCTGCTGATAAGTAGCAATTGAGGACGTACCCCGTCTTCCATCTTCATTTGTATCTTCACCTGGGAAGTCTTTTTTTTCTTTTTCCAGCTGGCAGCCTTTTAGAAAGCTGTAAATTATGAGAACTTTAAATCCACAGGTTTTAAGTAATAGTTATTCCCCTAAATACATTTTTGTTTTATTATCCTAAATTGTATCTTGTATACTGTCAATGAAGAATCCAATTTGTTTTTAAAAATTAAAAATTTTTTAACTCCAAACTTGTTTTAAAATGAAATATAACCTAAAAAAATACGGTATTTTCTTTTTCTGCCCTTTCCCCCAACACTACCTTTTTTGTGCCACCCCTTCCTAATGTCCAGTGAGCCATTGTCAGAAACAACTTTTACCTCAAGGGGGAAAAGGGAAGCTGACCCAAGTCAGGAAATTGCCTTGGCATGATTACTTTCACTTAATCACTCTTTTAACAAATATTTATCGATGCCTATTGTGTGGAAAACATTATTTGCTTATTTTCCCAGCCCATAATATATCTTCTGTCCACTCTGTTCTTTCCATATCATTGTACCAATGCCCTAAATTCTACCAATTAGAGATTAATTAATTTAGTACACATTCTATTTTAAATATGTAAAGATGCTTGGGAAGGTTGAATGATTTATTTATCCACTGTTGTGAATTATTATAGTTCAATCAGATTTTTCTCCATCACACCCTGACTGAGATAATCAAGGAAAGGGAAAATTTTGCAGGGGAGGGGATTGAGGGAGGGGCTGGAAACTATGGCATTTTGAGACAATTTGGGGGGCCTAAGTGGAGGCTTAGGGCAGTAGAGGAGCCCTAGGAGGAAGCACTAAAAGGAGGTAAAATGCCAAATAGGAGGTATACCTGCTACTTGTAAATTTTACCCAGGTACACTCAGTAAGGGGGAAGAGTCTTACTTTCACCTTCCTTTCTTGTGGCATAATCCCAGTGTTTCTAGGAACCAGATGCCAGGCTAATATTATTAACCCTAAAGTTATATTAAATGATTACTGTTATATTAAAGAAAGTTAATTATATATCCAGTAGCCTTCTTGGGGGTCTAGCCTAAGAACATTTAATTACTGTTTTATGGGAAAATAGCCTCCAAATTTTAAACAACTCAGTTATTCATTCAGTTAACATTTATTGAGCACCTCTGTGTTCCAGACACTGGGGATTAGCATTGAAGACAGTAATTCCTGCCCTCATGAAGCCTACATTTTTGTGGGGAAGCAGGCATTAAATAAGTTTCTTTGTTTAAGTAAATAATAGAATTTCAGGTAGTGTAGGTGCTATGAAAAAAGGTTAAGCAGGCTATAGTGTGCGAATTAGTTGGAGAGATGGATGTTTTAGATAGAGTGGTCAAGGAAGGTTTCGCTGACTGAGCGGGTGATATTTAGTAGAGACCTGAAGGGTGAGAAGGGTGAGCCCTGGGAAGATCTGGGAGAAGGGTGTTCCAGGCAGAGGAAAGAATAAAAGTGCAATGTCTCTGAAGCAAGAGCAAACTTGATGTGGTCAAGGAATAGCAGGAAGGCCAGCAGGCCCAAGAGAACTGAACGAGAAGAGTAGTGGGAGATGAGGTTATAGATAAGGAGGAGCCAGATTACCTTTCCGGCCATGTTAAGGAGTGTGGATTTTATTCTAAATGTAATGCAAATCCTCTGGGAAGTTGTGAGTCCTTGGACATGATCTGACTTAAAAATTAAAAAGCTCCTTCAGGTTATTCAGGATTATGGTCTATAGGAAAGCAAGTAGGGAAGCAAGAAGACCAGTTAGAAGGTCGTTGCATTGTCAAGAGCTGATGGCAGCATGGATAGGGTGATGGGAGGAGAGGTAATGCAAAGTGGGTGTTAGTTTTTTGTTGTCGTTGTTTTGGGGTTTTACAATTTTATTTAGTTATTTATTTTTGGCTGTGCTGGGTCTTCGTTGCTGCGTGCAGGTTTTCTCTAGTTGCAGTGAGCAGGGGCTACTCTTCATTGCGGTGCACGGGCTTCATTGCGGTGGCTTCTCTTGTTGCGGAGCACAGGCTCTAGGCACGTGGGCTTCAGTAGTTGTGGCACATGGGCTCAGTAGTTGTGGCTCACGGGCTTAGTTGCTCCACGGCATGTGGGATCTTCCTGGACCAGAGCTCAAACCTATGTCATCTGCATTGGCAGGCGGATTCTTAACCACTGCACCACCAGGGAAACCCAGGTGTTAGTTTTTTAAGGTATGGCTTTCTGGTGGATTGGATATGGGATTTGAGGGAAAAGAGGTGAATCAAGGAGGATGCTTAGGTTTGGGGCCTGGGCAATTGGAGAAATGGTAACATTTATCAAGATGGGAAAGACTCTACAGGGAGCATGTTGTGAGGAGAAAGTTATCAAGACATGTTAATTTTGAGATGCTTCTAAAGATATCCAAGTGAAGATGTCAGTTAAGCAGGTGGATATAGGAACGTGGAGATCAAGAAAGAAGCTAGGTATGAGGATATAAATTGTCCAGAGTAGAGGACATAATTGAAGTTATATGGTCAGATGAGATCTGAGTGTAAATATAGAACAAGGCCTGAAACTTTCCAACATTTAGGGGTCAGCGGTAGGAAGCAGAGCCCACAAAGGAGACTTGGAGGAGTGGCCAGTAAGGCAAGAGGAAAACCAGGATGGCTTGGTATCCCAAAGTACAAGTGAAAAAGAAGTGCTTCAAGGAGGGAGTGATGTCTTGTGTTGAATGCTGAGTGCTGCTGGACTGGGCCATGACTGCTGGATTTAGGAATGTGGAGGTTACTGGTGATCTTGATGTGCTATTTCTTGGAACAATGGCGACAAAAAGCATGAATGTTAAATGAGTGTGTTAAAGAGAGTACCAGTCAACCAGACACTCAGCTTTCAAGGGCTCTTCTATACCTTCAGCATTTATCAAGACAGTTTTTCTTTTGAAAGACAGTTCTTTTCCTAAGTTAAGCTTTGATGCTATCTGTAAAGTTAACAAAATGTTCTCTATTTGCTACAGAGGAGTAAATGCTGTAACAGCCTGCATAGAGAAGTAGTAGAGTATAGTGGTCCAGAGCATGGGCTTTGGAAACAAGATCAGGCCTTGGTTGAATCCCAGCTCTGCTACTTCCTAGCTATGTGATTTTAAGCAGGAACTTCAGTAATTTATCTGTAAAATGGAAATAATATCAGCCTCTTAGTGTGGATATGAAGATTAAATGAAATACAAAACATCTAGGATAATGCCTAGAACCAAGTGCCATTATTAACACTAATTTTGTTACAGTGACAAAATTACTAGATTATATGTATTTACAGTTTTCTCTTCCCCTGTTTTCTAAGAAGAATGGTTCCTGAGGGAGATTTCTTAATTTTTCTAAGAAGGTATATTACTTTTCTACTGCTGTGTAACAAATTAGTATAAACTTTTCAGCTTAAAATAACACATTCTTAAAACACACACACAATCTTATCGTCTCACAGTTTTGTGGGTCAGGAATCCAGGAATGGAGTAGCTGGGTTCTCTACTCAGAGTCTCACAAGGCTGAAATCAAGGTGTCAGCCAGAGCCGCAGTCTCTTTGGATGCCTTGGGATCCTCTTTCCACCTCACTGGTTGGCAGAATCCATTTCCTTGTGGTTGTAGGACTGAGGTCCCCGTATTCTTTCTTTCTTTTTTTTTTTTTTTAACATTTATTTATTTATTTTTGGCTGTGTTGGGTCTTCATTGCCGCACGTGGGCTTTTCCCTAGTTGCGGTGAGCAGGGGCTACTCTTTGTTGCAGCACGAGGGCTTCTCATCGTGGTGGCTTCTCTTGTTGCAGAGCACAGGCTCTAGGCACACAGGCTTCAGTAGTTGTGGCACATGGGCTCAGTAGTTGTGGCTGGCAGGCTCTAGAGCGTGGGCTCAGTAGTTGTGGCGCACGGGCTTAGTTGCTCCATGGCATGTGGGATCTTCCTGGACCAGGGATCAAACCCATGTCCTCTGCATTGGCAGGCGGATTCTTAACCACTGCGCCACCAGGGAAGTCCCTGTTCCCCGATTTTTTGCTGACCATGTGGGTAGTAGAGTAAATGAGCTCAGGGGACGAGATGTGGGATAATTAGAACTGAGGTTTGGGAGATGATACAGATGTTGGTAATGATATAGTCTGGGCCAATGACCATGTGAGCTGGTAACTGGGGTGAGGTGACGGAAGAGTTTGTGTGAAGTGAGGTCAGGAACGGAGAGGCCTGGTGTCCGTGTACCTGACTTGAATTTTGAAGTCAACAAAAAGAGCAATAGGAGCCATAGAAAAGAAGATTACAGCAAACCAGCTGCTAAAAACTTCAGTGAATGAAAAGGAGTATCAGGAAGACTGTAGATTAACACACCAGGGAGAGTTATATAATCTCCTTCAAGGCCTGTGCTTCAGATGAGCTGGGGGTTTTGAGAAAAGAGGGAAGAGAAAACTTTTCTAGTTGATTTCATCTTATATTCAGATATGATACCTTTAGTTTTGCTCCAGGAGAGCTGTACTATTTTTATGTCATAATCCTTACATCTAATCCATTCTAGCTAATTAGCATCTTTGTTTTCATTTCTCTTCTCCAATACCCTTATTGAGGTTGTCAAATCTAAATTTCCTAAAAATGATCCTAACAAAGATTACCATTTAAAATGAGTACTCCCAAGGACTTCCCTGGTGGTCCAGGGTAAAGAATCCTCCTTCCAATGCAGGGGATGCAGGTTCCATCCCTGGTCGGGGAACTAAGATCCCACATGCCACGGGGCAACTAAGCCCACGCGCCACAACTACTGAGCTCGCGTGCCCCAACGAGAGAATCTGCATGCCACAAACTACAGAGCCCATGTGCTCTGGACCCTGTGCATGTCACAACTAGAGAGAAGCCCGCGCACCACAACTAGAGAGAAACATGTGCACCACAAGGAAGAGCCCACGCTGCAACGAAAGATCCTGCACGCCTCAACAAAGACCCAGCGTGCTGCAACTAAGACCCAACGCAGCCAAACAAAATAAAGAAAATAAATACAATTTTTTAAAAATAAATAAAAAATAAAATGAGTACTCCCAGAACAGTAGGGCGCGGCCTTAAAAAACTAAAAATAGAGCTACCGTATGATCTGCAGTCCCACTCCTGGGCATATATCTGGAGAAAACCATAATTCGAAAAAATACACACCCCTCAATGTTCATTGCAGCACTATTTACAATAGCCAAGACATGGAAACAACCTAAATGTCCATCAACAGATGAAAGGATAAAGAAGATGTGGTACATATATACAATGGAATATTACTCAGCCATAAAAAATGAAATAATGCCATTTGCAGCAACATGGATGGACCTAGATATTATCATACTAAGTGAAGTAAGCCAGACAGAGAAAGACAAATATATGATATTGCTTATATGTAGAAACTACAAAAAAAGAAAATTATACAAATGAACTTATATACAAAACAGAAATAGACCTGCAGACAAAACAAATTTATGGTTACCAAAGGGGAGGGGCGTGGGGGAGATGGATAAATTAGGAGCTTGAGATTAACATATACACACTACTATATATAAGATAGGTAACTATATACTTTATAGCACAGGGAACTATATTCAATACTACATCATAACCTATAAGGGAAAAGAATCTGGAAAAAATAGATATATTTGTATGTATCACTGAATCACTGTGCTTTGCACCTGAAACCAACACAACATTATAAATCAACTATACTTCAATAAATAAAGAAAAAGAATGCTCCCAGACAGTCTCATTTCTTGCCCTTGTAACCATAACTGCAGTTCCTTACCTCTTATTCTCATATCACTTGGCAAGTCAGAAGACAACTTGGCATTAGGGGACTTGAAGGGAGACAAAGAAGAAGAGAAAATGGCAGGCATAATTTTCCTCATTTTTATAATTTTGCTCTGGGGTAGGCCTGTCTATATACCTCTCTGTGTCTCTAGCTTTCCGTTTTTGCTAGTTCTGACGCTTGCACTCAGCCTATTTACATAAGCCCACTCCATGTTTACAACATTACAATACACTGCTGTCGTTTCTTTTTCTCCAGTTTCTCTCTTCTAAAGAGTTTACATCTCATACAAACCGTTCAACAGAAATATCTCTTCTTGTTGCTAGGTTACCTCCTTTAAGTTGAGCCCAGCTGCCCCTCCCCATTCTGAACCCCTCCCCCAGCATCCCCATGGCAGCCCTTTCCTCCTCTTGTGCATCAGCGTTAGGGATCCTCTCAATGGCCTATTTGCACTGCTTTTCTGGCTTAAAACCCTCAGACCTAAGAATACCACCACTTTGATGATTTATTCAACAGCCTAGAGCAGATCATTTGCAGATTTTCCCCTAAATGCAAATTCCTATTGCTTGATGCATATAGGACACGTGGAAGTACAGTCAGCATACAGGACAAGCTAAGCTTCCACTGGTGCAGAGAGAAATGGTGAAGGAGCAGTTAGTTACCTGTTAAATTTTAATATTACTACCTGTTAAGTTACTCTTTACTATTTCTGTGACTTTGGACATATCACTTAACCTCTCTTAGCTTCAGTTTCTTTATCTATAAAATGAGGTTAATAATACCTAACTTAAGTGGTTGGGGTTTTTTTGATTTTTTAATAAATTTATTTATTTTTTGGCTGCATTGAGTCTTCGTTGCTGTGCACAGTCTTTCTCTGGTTGCAGCGAGCGGGGGCTACTGTTCGTTGCAGTGCGTGGGCTTCTCATTGCGGTGGCTTCTGTTGCTCTAGGTGCACGGGCTTCACTAGTTGTGGCTCACGTGCTCAGTAGTTGTGGCTTGCTGGCTCTAGAGCGCAGGCTCAGTAGTTGTGGCGCACGGGCTTAGTTGCTCCATGGCATGTGGGATCTTCCGGGACCAGGGCTCGAACCCGTGTCCCCTGCATTGGCAGGCGGATTCTTAACCACTGTGCCACCAGGGAAGCCCTAAGTGGTTGTTTTAAGGGCTAAATAAAGTAATAATGAATCGAAAGCAACAACAGTGCCTGGCTCTTGGTAAATATTCAGAAAATGTTACTTTTCCCCCCATCCCCCTTGTCTGAGCTACCATCTTATCCAACTCTTTTCAGATGGTCTCTAAAGACTTGGTATCATCTTTGACTTCTTGTTATTCATTCCTTTTATTCAATTAGTAAGTATTTATTATTACTTCCTGCAGGAAGTATTACAAGTCATCACTTCACCTTAGGCTTTACTTACTGTCAATATGCAAGGTCTGGTCACTTGAAGTGCAGTTTATTTTAACGCGTTCTTTACTAGCCTTCCTAATGCATCAAAGACAGAGTTTTAGAAAAGCTTGTTTTTAGTTGGCTTTTGAACCCATATTTTACAAGCATTTCTCTCAATTTGTAGTGGCTCTTGCTTGAATTCTCCAATAGATAAAAAGGTCTATTTAATAAAGATCACTTATTTGGGGCCATAAAGTCCTGTAATGCCTTGTCTAGTTCATTCTGTTTTTTGCACTGTGGATGGCCTGTGTTGCAGCTAAGCTTCTCTCTGTACACTATCTACCCTAACCCATGATTCACCCACACTGGGCCTCTCCTTCTCCTAGACAGGGCGGCTTACCTAAACCAGCGATCTTGTTTGTTCAAGCCTGATGTAGAGTTCCTCAGCTAGGGCTATGACTGTGGTGTCCTCCAACCCATCTTTCAGCTGACCAATGTTACCCTTATTCACCACCCTAAGTAAGTGTAGACTTGATAGGTTCTCCTGGTTTTGAATCCAAGCCTCACTTTAAATTTTTATACTTAACCACTCTATCTGCACGCCTCAGTGTAACATTTGAAACTTCTGCAGACTTGGCAAAGGGTTTTTGAATTGTGTATACTCTAGGTTTCTGCGGCACTGAAACAAGGCCAAGTTACTCCAACTGAGCTCTGTCAAAGATGTCTCTCCCTTATCAAGAAGACCAAGTTTCTAAATGCTTACATTACTGTATCAGAAGAGGTGGCCTTAAAGCAAGCTGAAGAATCAGAGAAAAGATATAAGAAAGGTAAATTACTTTGAATTATACTTAATTGTGACATCCCAAGAGAAAGAGTTTAATTGGATGTAGCAGTCTCCATTTGGCAAGTGGAGCTTTAAACATAAGAAATTCCCTTATTTAAAGAACTGGGGAATTCCCTGGCGATCCAGTGGTTAGGACTCCGAGCTTCCACTGCTGGGGGCCCAGGTTCAGTCCCTGGTCGGGGAGCTAAGATCCTGCAAGCCAGCCGGCATGGCCAAAAAATTTTTTAAATATAAATAAATATATACATACATAAAAGAACTGGCCATGAGGTATAATAAAAATGAGGCTAACGGGTATAATGTCCAACTGTAATAATTTCTAACACAAATTTGATTTCTGAAGATGTATCTTTAGCAAAAACTAGTAGTTATTTTAATAACTATTATTAATATCTGTATTTTGAACTAGATACTGGGTTGGCCAAAAAGTTCATTTGGCTTTTCCCATAAGATGCTATGAAAAAACCCTAACAAACTTTTGGCCAACCCAGTATTTCTTCTATTCTTTTGGCTTTTTAATGCAGGTCACTCACTTGGGGATTTAGATGGAATTCCTGTTGCGGTAAAAGACAACTTTAGCACGGCCGGCATTGAGACAACATGTGCATCAAACATGCTGAAAGGTAAAGTTTAACTGACCGGAGCATTGTTTTATAAAACTAGGTATTTTTCAGTTTAAATTAAAGATAAGATACTAAAGCACAAAGATATTCTCAGACTGATTATATTTGCAAAGGAAATAACTTAGGGTAGAATATTAC
Source organism: Grampus griseus (assembly GCF_964374135.1). NCBI lineage: Eukaryota > Metazoa > Chordata > Mammalia > Artiodactyla > Delphinidae > Grampus > Grampus griseus. The sequence continues at coordinate 37,022,978 of NC_139007.1, forward strand.
CTTTTTACTATTTGCTCTTTCAGAATGCAAAATTATTCTTCAGGGGTAGGCCTGCTTAATGGATGCATCCTACTTAGGAAGACTTGATAACTGACCACAAACATGCTAAGTGACCTCTAACACCCACTCGTTGGTAACACAGAAATAAGTATAAAGTGGCTGTCATTCCCCCTCTTTTGCAAATGGTATGAGGATTTATTAGCATCTACTGTCTGGTTTTTTTTTTTTTGCGGTACGCGGGCCTCTCACTGTTGTGGCCTCTCCTGTTGCGGAGCACAGGCTCCGGATGCGCAGGCTCAGCGACCATGGCTCACGGGCCCAGCCGCTCTGCGGCATGTGGGATCTTCCCGGACTGGGGCACAAATTCGTGTCTCCTGCATCGGCAGGCGGACTCTCAACCACTGCGCCACCAGGGAAGCCCTGTCTGGTTATTTTTATCTCCTGACTCCTCCATCTATCACTATACTTAGTATAGAGAAGCTTAGTTTTATTTTTTAAAGTTTAGTAGGTCAAAAAGGAATCATATTTATCAAGATATTTGGATCCAAGGAGGAAAAAGAAATGGAAAAAGCATATTTAGGGTACTGTGCACTAAAACTAACATTCTATGAGGTGTATGCCCCAAGTTCCTCTGATAGGTAGACTTGTTAATTGTCTGGGAATATACACTAGATAGAGGAAATTTTAATTGACAATGAAGATCTATTCCTGCTGGAAATAGATAAAAATTACCATGGTATTTGCACATCTGAGAAGAGAAAGTCAAGTACAATGAGCAAAATAATGATTTGTGATTAGTTTCAAATGAATTGGGTACATCTCATTCAATACTTTGTAGTACTAACTGTTAAAAGTCAATTGTTTTAGGATGTAAAGACAGAATATATAGACTTTCTTTGGAAAACATATAGCAATTAGCAGTAGAAAAAATTAACTTTCAGAAGAAAGTACAACCTACTACTTAAATTAGGAATAATTAACATGTCAATATGAATTGCTTAATTGCAGTTTAAAATTTTGTTTCTTGTATATGATTTACGTGTTCCCTGTTTTCTTTCCTATGATAAAAATTACTGAATTTTTAAGAGGACAGGGGCAAGGTAGGGGAGGGGATTAAGAGGTACAAACTACTGTGTATAAAATAAGCTACAAGAATATATTATACAGCACAGGGAATTTTATCATAAAATTCCAACATTTTATAATAACTTTAAATGGAGTATAATCTATAAAATTTTTGAATTACTATGTTGTACACCTGTAATATAACATTATAAATCAATTATACCTCAATTTTTTTAAAAAAGAAGAAAATAACTGAATTTTTTTCAGGTTATGTACCACCTTACAATGCTACAGTAGTTCAGAAGTTGTTGGATCAGGGAGCTCTACTAATGGGAAAAACAAACTTAGATGAGTTTGCTATGGGGTAAGTAAAATTGAAATTTTCTCTTCTTGTATTTCTTTCATCTGCATCTTTAATTTCATTAAGTGTAGGTACCTAAAAGTAGTGAGGTGATTTCTTGAGGACTCTAATGCCAGTTTCTCAGACCCTCCATGAGATTTTGTTCTGCTAATAGGTCATATCTCATTTTAGTTTTAATTTGTATTTCCCTGATGACTAACGATGTTAAACACCATGTGTTTATTTTGCTACCCATATATCTTCAGTGAAGTATCTATTCAAATCTTTTGCCCTTTTTTAAAAGTTGCCTTGTCTTCTTACTGAGTTATAATAGTTTTTTCCATATATTCTGGATTCAGGTCCATTATCAGATAGGTGATTTGAAAATATGTTCTCTGAATCTCTGGCTTGTCGTTGCATTCTCTGAACATGCCTTTCAAAGAGTGAAAGTTTCTAATTTTGATGAAGTCCAGTTCATCATTTTCTTTAATGACTTATGTTTTTGTCTTTTCAAAGAAATTGTTACCTTTCCCAAGGTCATAAAGGTTTTTATCCTATGTTTTCTCCTAGAAGTTTTATAGTTTCAGTTCTTACATTTAAACTTGTGATCCAGTTGAGTTAATTATTTTGTACATGATATGAAGAAAGCCAGAGTTCAGTTTTTTTACATATGTCTGTCCTATAGATCTGGGACTATCTGTATAAGAATTCAAATTAAATTACTTTGATTCCTTTGGCAAAAATCAGTTGAACAGGGGCTTCCCTGGTGGCGTAGTGGTTAAGAATCCACCTGCCAATGCAGCGGTCCCGGGTTTGAGCCCTGGTCCCAGAAGATCCCACGTGCCCCGGAGCAACTAAGCCTGTGCGCCACAACTACTGAGCCTGCGAGCCACAACTACTGAAGCTCGTGTGCCTAGAGCCTGTGCTCCGCAACAAGAGAAGCCACCAGAATGAGAAGCCCGTGCACTGCAATGAAGAGTAGCCCCCGCTCGCTGCAACTAGAGAAAGCCCGCGCACAGCAACAAAGACCCAATGCAGCCAAAAATAAATTAATTAATTAAAAAAAAATCAGTTGAACACATATATAGGTTCATTTCTGGATTCTGTTTTAATCTGTGTATCCAGTATCACGCTATCTTGATTATTGTAGCTTTATAGTAAGCCTTGAAATTAGGTAATAAGAGTTCTTCAACTTTGTTGTTCCTCTTCAAAATTATTTTACGTATGCTAGATCCTTTGCGTTTCCATATAAGGTTTAGAATTGGCTTACTAATTTCTACAGAGAAGCTTGATAGGATTTTGATTGTGGTGGTATTGAATTTATAGATCAAGTTGTAGAAAATTGACATCTTAATATGTGCCTTCTGACCTATGAATTCTGTATATCTTTCCATTTAGAGTTTAATTTTTCTTAGCAATATTTTTATGATTTCTGTATATAAATCTTGCACATTTGATCTGTCTCCAATTATTTCATGTTTGTTTGTTTTTTGCGGTACGCGGGCCTCTCACTGTTGTGGCCTCTCCCGTTGTGGAGCACAGGCTCCGGATGCGCAGGCTCAGTGGCCATGGCTCACGGGCCTAGCCGCTCCGCGGCATGTGGGATCCTCCCAGACCGGGGCACAAACCCATGTCCCCTGCATCAGCAGGTGGACTCTCAATCACTGCGCCACCAGGGAAGCCCTATTTCATGTTTTTTTAATGTTATAGAAAATGGTGTTTTCTTTTCAATTTCTAATTGTTTAACATTGTTCGTTTATAGAAATGTAACTGACTTTTTAATTTTTTTTTATTAAAAAAAATTTTTTTTGGCTTCCCCATGTGGCATGTGGGATCCTAGTTCCCTGACCAGGGGTGGATCCTAGTTGCCCCTTGCAGTGGAAGTGTGGAGTCCTAACCACTGGACCACTGGGGAACTTGCCTCTTAAAACTTCTGATTAACAGAGGAATTCCTTCAAAAGACTACTTGTTAACTGTTTGGATGTTTTGTGACACTCTTCAACTGGAAGACCTTAATTTACGAAGGAAATCATCCTAAGCTGAATTAGATGATCAATTGGGATAAAAATTTTCTTTTCTTAGCAGACTAGTTTTTTCCTACTTTCCACCACAAATGCTTTTACTTCCCTTCCTTCACCTCCTCAACTGTCTAATTAAAGAAAGGTACATCTAAGCAGGCTTCCTACCTTTTCTAATTCAAGTTATAGTGGATTATACAGTGTCAGAAGCAAATAATACAATCAGGAGATGAAAATTTTACATAAAATGAATTGTATTAAGATATCTTGCTTCACTTCTTCATCTCAGATCTGGAAGCACAGATGGCATATTTGGACCAGTTAAAAACCCCTGGAGTTATTCAAAACAATACAGAGAAAAGAGGAAGCAGAAGTCTCATGGTGAGAATGAGGATTCACATTGGCTCATAACTGGAGGAAGCTCAGGAGGGAGCGCGGCGGCTGTGTCAGCGTTCACGTGCTTTGCGTAAGATGTTTTTTACTATCTGTACTTTAAAAACCCAACCTAATACAAATAGTCATAAACCATACACAAAATTCAACAATAGAGTCGTTCATACCTTGGTATTTTTATTTCCCTTTACTGAGCTATTTGTGCTCAATGGTGTATCAAAATTATATCTTAAATACACTCAACTTTATGGTACACTTATGTGTATTCTATACATTTAACTTCAATTTAAGACAGCATTTAAACTCTTCCTCTACAGTATATGGTCCTCTTAAAAACATGATTTTACAGAATAAACCAGTTAGCTTAAATAGACTTCATTGAATTTCATTTTTAAATAATTTATTTGGGTATCTGCTCACTGATTGTACAGATATTTAGAGACTAACATACCTTGGCTTTAGTCGAGTGCTGCTGAACTAAATTGTTAGCTATGGTTTATCCTTCAGCTAAATCTGACTTAAGAAAAAAAAAAGGAAGGAAAGAAAGAAGGAAGGGAGGGAGGGAGGGAGGGAGGAAGAAAATGTTCCTAATATGTATCAATAGAATATATTAAATAGTGTTTTTCTAAACCTACAACTAAAAATGTATATAAGTACATAAAATTTTTTCAAATTTGCAGGGAGGTTATTTGTTCAACTGTCATAGTTTGTATTTGGAAAGAATCCATCAATCAATGCTTTTGTCTTAAGTCCCATTGGTAAAGCATTTCTTAACCATCTAAAGAAGAGTAAATAAATATTGCTGTTATTATATTTATTTTATTGGTCTCAATTTAACCAAATAGAATGTTTTCTTTAGCAGTACTATGTGTATTTTAATTATCCACTGAAACTAAGCTCTTTCTGAGGCACTGCAATCAATAAATGATTTATATTTTTTAGAGCTATGGAGATTTAGATTCTACAGGTTTTTAAGTTTCCCTGAAATCTTGTTAACAAGTAAAAGCATTTCATTTTATCTCTGTGGAATTTTATAGCACCACATTAATATTAATGAGAGTTCTGACAAGCAAGGGTTGCAAGATTAGGGGCTTTTTTCTATCCTCCTCACCCCACTTAGTGTTCATCTTTCTGAATGTGCTTTGAGAAGATGGCATTTTGACACATAATTCCTATGGAAATGTAGGTTTTACTTTTACCCAGACATCAGGGAATCCTAATAAGAAAATGTGTCCTTTTAGAAATTGTGAAAGCAGCAGTCTGATTTTGTGGCTCAAGTGGACTTGGTAAGAAAGACAATCTAATTTGCATTTTCTGTAGAGCACAAGGGCCATGTGACACGTAGGAGCCTTGTTCAGTCCAAAGCTTCACTCTGGATGTACTCAAGAGAGGCACAGACCGAAAGTAACTCCAGGTTGAATGGGTCCCAAACCATCAGGTGTTCTGATTTGTTTTCCCCCCTATTGACTTGTTTCTTTTATAATAGTTTTTAAAACAGGAAGATTCTAGGAGTATTGATACTATGCAACCAATAAAAAGAATGATTTAGAGTGCTATGTGGTGACATGGGAAGAAATCCAAAATACACTGTTAAGTGGAGAACAAGTTGCAGAACAGTATGTATAGTATGTCTTATTTCTGTTAAAAATAATAATTACATATGTATATATGTTAGTTGCATGGAAGTGTCTGAATAAATATATATAAAAAGTGATAACAGGATTATTATGGGGGCAGTGATTATAAGAGAAATATCACTTTATAGATCATATAGTTATAAAATATTTTAATTTTTACAGTAGACATTACACTTTTCTAATTAGAAAAACCTTTTTTCCTGAAATAGTTAAAATTTTTAAATTTTTAATTGTGGTAAAATATACATAACAAAATTTCTCGTCTTAACTATTTTTAAGTGTACAATTCTGTGGGGTTAAGTACATCCACATTATCACACAGCCAGTCTCCAGAACTTGTTTCATTTGCAAAGCTTAAACTCTATACCACTTAAACAATAGCCTCCCATTTGCCCTCCCCCCACCTCTCCAACCCCTGGCCACCACTCTTTTACTTTCTGTCACTGTGAATTTGACCACTCTAGGTACCTCATATAAGTGAAATTGTGCAGTATTTGTGCTTTTGTGACTCACTTATTTCACTTAGCATAATGTCCTCAAGGTTTTTTTCTTAATAAGAAAAACATAGACTATATAGATAACTAAGCAAAGAAATGAACAGACACTTCATAGTTGGGTAATGCAAATACAAATAGATGTGAAAATTTATTCACAAATGCACATTAGCAAAGCTTTAGGTTATCAAATTAACCAAATTTTAAGAGCTGCTAGTATTCAGTGATGATAATGAAACATAAAAAAATCCGACTCACTGCAATTGGGAATATAAATTGGCATAACCTTTCTGACAAGTAATTTGACAAAAATATTAAGAACTCATAATGACAGGTAGACCTTTTGTCCCATTAACTCTACTTCCTGGAAGCTAGCCTAAAATTTAATCAGATATATGGACAAAGATTTATGTCTAAAGGTGTTTATTACAAAGTACTTTATTGATTGATTGATTGATTGCTGCACTGCATGGCTTGTGGGATCCCCAACCAGAGAGCAAACCCAGGCCCTCGGCAGTGAAAGCACAAAGTCCTAACTACTGGACCACCAGGGAATTCCCTACAAGTACTTTATTATGCAGTTATTCTAGCTGGCAACAACATAAATGTTTAAATAACTTAAAATACATTTCTAGCCATGAATCTAAAAAGGTAGTAGAATGGCTGTATCTGAATTTCTGGGAGGGGTGTGTTTAGTTTGTAAAAGCATATTATAAAATTGCCATTAAAAGAAGATATAAGATTTGTATGTGTATAAATTGTACCAATGTTTTCTTAGGTCAGTCTCCCAAGGCAATAGAAATAAAAATAAACAAGTGGGACCTAATCAAACATAGAAGCTTTTGCACAGCAAAGGAAACCATAAAACAAAAAGACAACCTATGGAATAGGAGAAAATATTTGCAAACAATGCAACCAACAGGGGCTTAATATCCAAAATGTACAAACAGCTCATACAGCTCTATATCAAAAAAACAAACAACCCAATCAAAAAACTGGCAGGAGACCTAAATAGACATTTCTCTAAAGAAGACATACAGATGGCCAATAGGCACATGAAAAGATACTCAACATCACTAATTATTAGAGAAACACAAATCAAAACTAGAGTGAGGTACCACACCACCTCACACTGGTCAGAATGGCCATCATTAAAAAGTCTACAAATAACAAATGCTGGAGAGGGTGTGGAGAAAAGGGAACCCTCCTACACCATTGGTAGGAATGTAAGTTGGTGCAGCCACGGTGGAAAACAGTATGGAAGTTTCTCCGAAAACTAAAAATAGAATTACTATATGATCTAGCAATCCCACTCTTGGGCATATATTCAGACAAAACCATAATTCAAAAAGTTACATGCACCCCTGTGTTCACTGCAACACTATTCACAATAGCCAAGACATGGAAACAACCTAAATGTCCATCAGCAGATGGATGGATAAAGAAAATTCATGTATATAATGGAATACTACTCAGCCATAAAAAAGAATGAAGTAATGCCATTTGTAGCAACATGGATACAACTAGAGATTATCATACTAAGTGAAGTAAGTCAGAAAGACAAATACCATATGATATCACTTATATGTGGAATCTAAAATATGGCACAGATGAACCTAACTACGAAACAGAAAGACTCACAGACAGAGAGAGCAGACTTGTGGTTGCCAAGGGGGAGGTGGGGAGGGGAAGGGATCGACTGGGAGTTTGGGGTTAGTAGATGCAAACTATTACATATAGAATGGATAAACAACAAGGTCCTACTGTCTAGCACAGGGAACTATATCCAGTATCCTGGAATAAACCATAATGGAAAAGAATATAAAAAAGAATGTATATATGTGTATAATTGAGGCACTTTGCTGTACAGCAGAAATTAACACAACACTGTAAATCAACTATACTTCAATTAAGAAAATAACTTAAAAGAAAGATTTGTATGTATATGGATAGGAGAACGGACTTTAAAAATGGGAATCAGTTGGGAATTGCCAATTGATATGATAAGAGTATTATACATATTTAAAATTTTCAGTAATTTTATTGACATAGTAAAAGGCTCATGATAAGCAAAAAAGAGATGGAAACTTATGATTACAGAATGACCTGAACCGTGAAAGAAAAATTCATTAAAAAAAAGACTTGAATATCAGATCAGAAATAAATGAAAAAGAAATGAAGGAAATGATAGCAAAGATCAATAAAACTAAAAGCTGGTTCTTTGAGAAGATAAACAAAATTGATAAGCCATTAGCCAGACTCATCAAGAAAAAAAGGGAGAAGACTCAAATCAATAGAATTAGAAATTAAAAAGGAGAAGTAACAACTGACATTGCACAAATTCAAAGGATCATGAGGTTACTACAAGCAACTCTATGCCAATAAAATGGACAACCTGGAAGAAATGGACAAATTATTATAAATGCACAACCTGCCGAGACTGAACCAGGAAGAAACAGAAAATATGAACAGACCAATCACAAGCACTGAAATTGAAACTGTGATTAAAAATCTTCCAACAAACAAAAGCCCAGGACCAGATGGCTTCACAGGCGAATTCTATCAAACATTTAGAGAATAGCTAACACCTATCCTTCTCAAACTCTTCCAAAATATAGCACAGGGAGGAACACTCCCAAACTCATTCTACAAGGCCACCATCACCCTGATACCAAAACCAGACAAGGATGTCACAAAGAAAGAAAACTACAGGCCAATATCACCGATGAACATAGATGCAAAAATCCTCAACAAAATACTAGCAAACAGAATCCAACAGCACATTAAAAGGATCATACACCATGATCAAGTGGGGTTTATTCCAGGAACGCAAGGATTCTTTAATATATGCAAATCAATCAACGTGATACACCATATTAACAAATTGAAGGAGAAAAACCATATGATCATCTCAATAGATGCAGAGAAAGCTTTCAACAAAATTCAACACCCAAAAAAAAAAAAAAAAATCAACACCCATTTATGATAAAAACCCTGTAGAAAGTAGGCATAGAGGGAACTTTCCTCAACATAATAAAGGCCATATATGACAAACCCACAGCCAACATCATCCTCAATGATGAAAAACTGAAACCATTTCCACTAAGATCAGGAAAAAGACAAGGTTGCCCACTCTTACCACTATTATTCAACATAGTTTGGAAGTTTTAGCGACAGCAGTCAGAGAAGAAAAAGAAATAAAAGGAATCCAAATTGGAAAAGAAGAAGTAAAGCTGTCACTGTTTGCAGATGACATGATACTATACATAGAGAATCCTAAAGATGCTACCAGAAAACTACTAGAGCTAATCAATGAATTTGGTAAAGTAGCAGGATACAAAATTAATGCACAGAAATCTGTGGCATTCCTATACACTAATGATGAAAAATCTGAAAGTGAAATTAAGAAAACACTCCCATTTACCACTGCAACAAAAAGAATAAAATATCTAGGAATGAACCTACCTAAGGAGGGCTTCCCTGATGGCGCAGTGGTTGAGAATCTGCCTGCCAATACAGGGGACACAGGTTCGAGCCCTGGTCGGGGAAGATCCCACATGCCGTGGAGCAACTAGGCCCGTGAGCCACAACTACTGAGCCTGCGTGTCTGGAGCCTGTGCCCCGCAACAAGGCCGCAATAGTGAGAGGCTCACACGCCGCAATAGTGAGAGGCCCGCACACCACAATGAAGAGTGGCCCCCGCTTGCCACAACTGGAGAAAGCCCTCGCACAGAAATGAAGACCCAACACAGCCATAAATAAATAAATAATTAATTTTAAAAAAATAAAAATAAAAACCTACCTAAGGAGACAAAAGACCTGTATGCAGAAAATTATAAGACACTGATGAAAGAAATTAAAGATGATACAAATAGAAGGAGAGATATACCATGTTCTTGGATTGGAAGAATCAATATTGTGAAAATGACTCTACTACCCAAAGCAATCTACAGATTCAATGCAATCCCTATCAAACCACCACTGGCATTTTTCACAGAACTAGAACAAAAAATTTCACAATTTGTATGGAAACACAAAAGACCCCGAATAGCCAAAGCAATCTTGAGAACGAAAAACGGAGCTGGAGGAATCAGGCTCCCTGACTTTGGACTATACTACAAAGCTACAGTAATCAAGACAGTATGGTACTGGCTCAAAAACAGAAATATAGATCAATGGAACAGGATAGAAAGCCCAGAGATAAACCCATGCACATATGGTCACCTTATCTTTGATAAAGGAGGCAAGAATATACAGTGGAGAAAAGACAGCCTCTTCAATAAGTGGTGCTGGGAAAACTGGACAGGTACATGTAAAAGTATGAAATTAGAACACTTCCTAACACCATACACAAAAATAATCTCAAAATGGATTAAAGACCTAAATGTAAGGCCAGACACTATAAAACTCTTAGAGGAAAACATAGGCAGAACACTCTATGACATAAATCACAGCAAAATCCTTTTTGACCCGCCTCCTAGAGAAATGGAAATAAAAACAAAAATAAACAAATGGGACCTAATGAAACTTCAAAGCTTTTGCACAGCAAAGGAAACCATAAACAAGACGAAAAGACAACCCTCAGAATGGGAGAAAATATTTGCAAATGAAGCAACTGACAAAGGATTAATCTCCAAAATTGACAAGCAGCTCATGCAGCTCAATATCAAAAAAATAAACAACCCAATCCAAAAATGGGCAGAAGACCTACATAGACATTTCTCCAATGAAGACATACAGATTGCCAACAAACACATGAACGAATGCTCAACATCATTAATCATTAGAGAAATGCAAATCAAAACTGCAAGGAGATATCATCTCACACTGGTCAGAATGGCCATCATCAAAAAATCTAGAAACAATAAATGCTGGAGAGGGTGTGGAGAAAAGGGAACCCTCTTGCACTGTTGGTGGGAATGTAAATTGATACACCCACTATGGAGAACAATATGGAGGTTCCTTAAAAACTAGAAATAGAACTACCATATGACCCAGCAATCCCACTACTGGGCATATACCCTGAGAAAACCATAATTCAAAGAGTCATATACCAAAATGTTCATTGCAGCTCTATTTACAATAGCCAGGACAGGGAAGCAACCTAAGTGTCCATCAACAGATGAATGGATAAAGAAGATGTGGCACATATATACAGTGGAATATTACTCTGCCATAAAAAGAAACGAAATTGAGTTATTTGTAGTGAGGTAGATGGACCTAGAGTCTGTCATACAGAGTGAAGTAAGTCAGAAAGAGAAAAACAAATACCGTATGCTAACACATATGTATGAAATCTAAAAAAAAAAATGGCTCTGAAGAACCTAGGGTCAGGACAGGAATAAAGGCGCAGAATTAGAGAATGGACTTGAGGACACGGGGAGGGGAAGGGGTAAGCTGGGATGAAGTGAGAGAGTGGCATGGACTTATATATACTACCAAATGTAAAATAGATAGCTAGTGGGAAGCAGCTGCATAGCACAGGGAGATCAGCTCGGTGGTTTGTGACCACGTAGAGGGGTGGGATAGGGAGGGTGGGAGGGAGACGCAAGAGGAAAGAGGTATGGGAACATATGTATATGTATAACTGATTCACTTTGTTATAAAGCAGAAACTAACACACCAGTGTAAAGCAATTATACTCCAATAAAGATGTTAAAAAAAAAAAAAAAGACGAAGTTACTATGCCAAAATGTTAACAGTGCTTGCCTCAGGGTGGTGGAATATTTTGTTACATCTTTACACTTTCCTGTATTTTAAGAATTCTCTGGGGCTTCCCTGGTGGCACAGTGGTAGAGAGTCCTCCTGCCGATGCAGGGGATACGGGTTCGTGCCCCAGTCCGGGAAGATCCCACATGCCGCGGAGCGGCTGGGCCCATGAGCCATGGCCGCTGAGCCTGCGCGTCTGGAGCCTGTGCTCCTCAACGGGAGAGGCCACAACAGTGAGAGGCCCGCGTATCACAAAAAAAATAAAATAAAAAAAATTCTCTGAGATGAGCACGTTTTATTTTTTGTAAAATCAGGAGGAAATACATTTTTAAAATATACATTTAAAAAGATAAATTTCAAATATAATTAGAGATATATTATCCTGCTAAAGAGAATTTCATTTAAATTTCAGGGCTTTAGGATCAGATACAGGAGGATCAACCAGAAATCCAGCTGCCCACTGTGGGGTTGTTGGTTTGAAACCTAGCTACGGCTTAGTTTCTCGTCATGGCCTCATTCCCCTGGTGAATTCAATGGATGTGCCAGGAATCTTAACCAGATGTGTGGATGATGCAGCCATTGTGTTGGGTATTTAAACGATTCCATATAGTTTCAAAACATTGTTATTTCACTTCAGTACTGTGTCTGTCACTCATAAATATTCCTACTTACAGGTATACTAGCTGGGCATGATCCCAAAGATTCTACCACAATTCAAGATCCTGTTAAACCATTTACGCTTCGCAGTTTGACAGATATGAGCAAACTATGTATAGGAATTCCGAAGGTAAGTCTCTCTTTACAAAAGTACTGTCAAGTCAAATACAGAGCACAGACTTGGGAAACAGACTGGTTGGGTTTGAAGCCCTGCTCTGCCACTTTTATTAGCTATGTGACCTGAGCACATGAAAATAGATATGTTAAATTACTAACCTTTTAACATTTTAACTTTGAGCTTAGCAATAATTTTTTGTTCTGGGAGACTGTGCTGTGCATTGTAAGATGTTGAGCAGCATCGCTGGCCTCTAACCCTAGAGGTAGCATCCCCACCACCACCACTGCCCCACTAGCAAAACTGTCTACAGATGTTACCAGATATCCCCTGGTTGAGAGGAAGAGGAGAGGAAACTGCCCCCAGTTGAGACCACTGCTGTAGAGAAATACTGTAAAATCTTTAAATCTTTAAAATCTTCAATTAAGGTAATAGATGTGCCTACTTTTAAGGATTTAGAGAGAAACAGACTTAGTTGAGAATCCTGGATCCTCTACTTACCTGCTATGTAACATTAGGAGAGTTAGTTAACTTCTCTAGTCTCAATATTTTTCATTAATAAAAAGAAGGATGATAATACCTACATCGTAAGACTGTTAAAAGCATTAAATGAGAGAACGTGTGGAAAGTATCTAGCAGAGTGCCTGATATATAATGAACATTTAACAAATATAAGTTCTCCAACCAGATCTCCAATCTTTAATATTATTATATCGAGCTCACAGTATCTTGTCATGCCATAAGCACTCTTAAATTAGTTCAGTCTTTCTAGCTACCTGCTAGCAATTTAATCAGATGTTCTAATGTATTGCCAAAGTTTCTGGAGTACAAATTTTTATGACACCATCTATACAGATATTCTAATTTCTGTATTTTGACTTTTTCCAATAAGGAATATCTTACACCAGAATTGTCGAGTGAAGTACAATCTCTTTGGTCCAAAGCTGCTAATCTCTTTGAGTCTGAGGGCGCCAAAGTAATTGAAGTGTCCCTGCCCCACACCAGTTACTCAATTGTCTGCTACCATGTATTGTGTACATCGGAAGTGGCGTCGAATATGGCAAGATTTGATGGGCTAGAGTATGGTAAGTTGCCTGTGTTTTGGATTTTTAAGGAAGTTGTCTCAAACATTTGAAAGGTTCGTTTATTAGTAGCGAAATATATTATTGCCAGGGATAATGTTAAGATTTAGAGAAGTAAATCAGTGAATCCTTTTACCTTTGTCATTTTAGCATTATAGTCACACTATTCATCATAATATCTCTGTATCTTCAGCTCACCCTCTGGACTGTGCGTATCTTGAAGGTAGAGTATTTTAGCTTTGTATTATCAGTCCATACAGTGTGGTACCTGGCACAGGGTAGGAGCTCAGTAAACATCTGAATAAAATGAATGAATGAATGAGGGAGTGAACAACTGAAGTTTCCCTCTTCATTATCATTTTCTCTCTCCTTGCTTCCTGACAAGTCAGTCAGTCCAAAGGCAGATGAAAAAGAGAAACCATTAAGGTCAATCTCATGAAATTTTAGTATTGGTCACAAATGTGAATCTAGACCTGCTTTTCAGCCAAAACTTTACTTCCTTTTCAATTAATGTTTCGTGGGTTTTTGTTTGTTTGTTTTTGTTTTTTGTTATCAGGTCACAGATGTGACATTGATGTGTCTACTGAAGCCATGTATGCTGCAACCAGACGAGAAGGCTTCAATGATGTGGTGAGAGGACGAATCCTCTCAGGAAACTTTTTCTTATTAAAAGAGTAAGATAATCAGCTTAGGAATTTTCCCCATTCTTGAAAACTCCATAGTAAAGTAGTAGCATGTCTGTCAAGTCTTGTAAGTTGAGATATTTGCTAAGGAAGCAAAATCCTTATGATTTAAATTAGAAATCGTAATTAAAGGCCCATTTATGGTACTTTTGGCTCCTGGTTATTCAAAAACAAACCAAATCATTGATGCTCTAGTTGAATGATTAGTACAAGCTAAGTAGGAAGCCCTGAAGGATTTTAGCCTCATTAAATGTCCCTTATTATTGCCACATTGTCTTACTGCTCTGAGAGCCTTAAGCAGGAAGTTACACTGGTGTCTCTTAAAAAACTTAGTGAATCAATGTAGTTTTCCCTTGCATCATGTATCTGTTCACTCCAAAAAAGAATTTTAAATTACTATGACTTTGGTATAAGTTTGTTCACCATCTTGTGAATAGGATTCATCTTCTATACTACCAGGTCTGTCTAAGAGGACATGAGAAGTGTGAAAAAGCAAGAGTGGTTGTACCAATAGCTTCCTGGGGTTTTGCTCTATGTCCCATAGATAGATAGACAGATAGATAGATACATACATACATAGCATTTTATTCATCTGTGCATCTCCTCAGGGCCAATAGTTAGGATTACTTTTTCCAAAGATACTATTTGAACAGCTACTGTGAAAAACAGCATGGAGATTCCCCAAAAAATTAAAAAGAGAATTACCATGTGATCCAGAAATCCCACTTCTGGGTATATATCTGAAGGAAAGAAATCACTGCCTCAAAGCATTATTCACAGTAGCCAAGACATGGAAACAACCTAAGTGGCCGTCAACAGATGAATGGACAAAGAAAATATGGTGTGTGTGTGTGTATATATATATATGTAATAATGAATAATATTCCATTGTATGTATGTGTGTGTGCATGTGTGTGTGTGTGTATATATATATATATATATACACACACAGCAATTTTATAGTTAATTGTATCAATAAAGCTGGAAAACAAAAACTAAAATTATTATTTGATTAATGGGGAAATCAAAGGGCTTTATTTGCTTCCCTTCTAATGTTGTCTAATGTCTGAAAATGGTTGTTTCATTTTGTCTAGTTTTCGGTTGTTTAAAATGGCAGAGAAAATCCATCCCTAATATTCCCATCATTGATGGAAGCAGAAGTTGGGCTTTTGAACTATATTTAAAGTAGGAAGAAGTTTAATAGAAGTATTTGTTCTTTTATGAAAAGATATTGTTAGTACATTATTTAAGCCATCAGCTGTTGGGTAAATTATACGTGATGCCTGCATTCATCTCCCTATAGATCCTGTGGTCAAATGATAATAAGGACATCTGATATTTCTATAGCATTTTTCGGGATAAAAAGATTTCACATTTTTAACTCATTGTATTTGGTCCTCAGAAAGATTGGAGTTGTTATATCCATTTTTCAGGTGAGGAAACTGAAGTTAGAATGATTAATACTTCCGCCACCTTCATTAACAGCTTCAGGAGGATCTAAGGAGTATTTTCTTTTTCCATTTCTTTGCATCATTGACTTATAGTCACGCCTATGTCTGGCTAATTCCTTAATCTTTTCAGTAAAGTAAGCATTTTTTCTTTTGGGGGTGGGTGGGGAGTAACCATATCCTTTATTATTTTTTTTTATTACCACAATTAGTTTAGTGAACATCTATCATCTCATACAGACACACCATTAAAGAAATAGGAAGAAAAAATTTTTTTCTTATGATGAGAACTCTTAGGATTTACTCTCTTATCAACGTTCGTGTATAACATACAGCCGTGTTAATTATATTTATCATGTTGTGCATTACATCCCTAGTACTTATTTATTTTATAACTGGAAGTTTGTACCTTTTGACCACCTTCATCCAATTCCCCCTCCCTCCACACCCCGCCTCTGGTAACAACAAATCTGATCTCTTTTTCTGTGAGTTTGTTTTTGAAGTACAATTGACCTACAACACTATGTTAGTTCCTGGTGCATAACATAAGTGACTTGATATTTCTCTGCATTTCAAAATGATCACCATGATACATCTAGTTGTCATCTGTCACCATACAAAGATATTACATAATTACTGACTGTAGTCCCCAAACTGTACATTTCATAGTTGAAAGTTTATAACTCTTAATCTCCTTCACCTATTTCTCTCCTTGCCCCTCACCCCCCTCTTCTCTGGCAACCACCTGTTTGTTTATCTATGACTCTGTTTCTGTTAGTTATGTTTGTTCATTTGTTTTTTGGATTCCACAGATAAGTGAAATCATACAGTATCTTTCTCTGACTTATTTCACTTAGCATGATACCCTCTAGGTCTATCCATGTTGTCACAGATGGCAAGATTTCATTCTTTTTTATGGCTAATTTTCCATTTTTTATATGTATTGATACTACATCTTTATCCATTCATCTACTGATGGACACTTTAGGTGGTTTCCAAATCTTAACTACTGTAAATAATGCTGCAATGAACATAAGCGTGCATATATCTTTTCAAATTAGTGTTTCTGTTTTCTTTGGATAAATACCCAGGAGTGGAATCGCTGCATTGTGTGGTAATTCTATTTTTAATTTTTTGAGGAATCGCCATACCGTTTTCCATAGTGGCTGCACCACTTTACATTCCCACCAACAGTGCACGAAGGTTCCCTTTTTCCTACATCCTTGCCAGTATTTGTTATTTGTTATCTTTTTTTTTTTTTTTTTTTTTTTTTTTTTTGCTGTATGTGGGCCTCTCACTGTTGTGGCCTCTCCCGTCCGGAGGACGCGCAGGCTCAACGGCCATGGCTCATGGGCCCAGCCGCTCCGCGGCATGTGGGATCTTCCCGGACCGGGACACGAATCCGTGTCCCCTGCATCGGCAGGCAGACTCTCAACCACCGCGCCACCAGGGAAGCCCTGTTGTCTTTGATAATAGCCATTCTGAAAGGTGTGAGGTGATATTTCATTGTAGTTTTGAATTGCATTTCTCTGATGATTAGTGAGGTTGAGCATCTTTTCATGTGCCTGTTGGCACATCTGTATGTCTTCTTTGGAAAAATCTCTGTTCTGGGCCTCTGCCCATTTTTTAATTGGTTGTTTATTTTTTTGATGTTGAATTGTATGAGTTCTTTGCATGTTTTGGATATTAACCCCTTATCAGATACAGCATTTGCAAATATCTTCTCCCATTCAGCAGGCAGGCCTGAAGCATCTTTTCATGAATTTCACATTTCCATTCCTGGGCTATACCTGTCTGTAAAGTACGAAATTGCAAACACTGCATACTTTCCCCAGTTACTGTGTCCAGAGCTTGCTAGTTTCTAGTGTCTAATTCTGATGGCATGTTAGAATTTTCCAAAACTTCAGAGTCCTTATAATAATTATAACTATAGATGAAATAGGACATTATAATAATAGAAAGGATTGGAATGAGCCTCCAGAGACCTAAGTTCTAGTCCTTCCTCTACCCCTGTCAATCTTTGCAGCCTTTAGAAAGTCATTTAGTTGCTATGCACTTGATTTTCCTCACCTGAAAATGAATGTTCTGGTTTAATGATGTCCCTGGAAGCGTTAATATTTTGTGATTATATGTACAGAATTGCATCTACTGGTGATTTTTAATTAATTCCAGTTATACAAACTTTTAGAGTAACAGTGTGGTTGAACAAAATTCATTTTTATGTGTTGTTAGGAATCTTACCGGCGCCTGCTCCAACAGGCCAAGAATCCAGTGATTCTTTAACAAGCCTTATGCATGAGAATTGATTCAAAGAAATAACAAAAAGCCCTTAAAGTGTCATCTGTTTTTTTAAACAAGCCTTATGCATGAGAATTGATTCAAAGAAATAACGAAAAGCCCTTAAAGTGTCATCTACTTTTTTCCACAGAAACTATGAGAATTATTTTGTCAAAGCACAGAAGGTGAGACGACTCATTGCTCGTGATTTTGTGAATGTTTTTAACTCTGGAGTGGATGTCTTGCTAACTCCTACCACCTTGAGTGAGGCAGTGCCACACACAGAGTTCATCAGAGAAGACAACAGAACACGAAGTGCCCAGGGTGATCTTTTTACACAGGCTGTAAATATGGCAGGTGAGGATCCCTCAAGAACATTCTGGTTTTCTTCAATTTTTAGGTAGACACCCTGATCTTCGACTTAGGTTCTAGCTAGATTGTTCCCTAAACGCAATAGCTTGTCCTTCTGGAATGCTTGGGAATGTGTGTTTGTGTGTGCATGCGTGTATCTATAGGCTTGCACTTACCACACACACATACATTAATTTTCAAATCTACAGAAAAGTTGAAGTCGTATAATGAATACCCATATGTCCTTTGCTTGGATTCATCTTTGTTAACATTTTGCCTCACTTGCTTTCTCCTTCCTCTCTCTCTCTCTCTTTCACACACACACACACACACACACTCAGCTTTTATTTGAATAATTTGGAAGTTTCAACATCGTGTTACTTCACCCCTAAATACTTTAGCATGAATCGTCTAAGAATGAAGACATTCTCCTACATAACCACAATTCCATCATCACACCTAAGAAAACTAACACAAATACAGTAATATTCCAAATACAGTTCATATTTAACTTTCCTCAGCTGTACCAAAAATGCCTTTTATAGGGTGTTTTCCCCGATATATTTATGATATCTCTTAAAGTCTAGAACAGTTCCCCAGTTCTGTATGTTCTACAACAGTCTGAACCACATCAGACTGTTATAATTTTTGTTTTAATCATCAAACATAATGTAGGAAACTCAAGGGCAGAGGGAACAGTCTGTTGTATTTATCTATCTATCCTTTTATTTACTGTGTTCATTTCTCCCTGATGTATCAGATCCTTTGCTTTACCATATCCTTTCTGTTTGGAGAACAGTTAGCCATTCTTTTAGGGTAGGTCTGCTGGCAACCAGTTCTCTTAGCTTTCTTCTGAGAATGTCCTGATTTTCCTTTCATTTTTAAAGGTTATTTTTGCTGGATATATGATTCTGATTTGACAGTTCTTTAGCACTTAAAAAATGCCTTGCTACTTTCTTCTGGCCTGCATAGTTACTGCTAAGAAATACCCAACCTTTTAAAAATTTTGTTTTAAGTGACATTGACTCTTTTGAGGAGTCTAGTACACTTGACCTGTAGGATATCCCATCTGCAATCTGAATTTGTCAGACTGCTTCCTCATGATTGGGTTGAGTTAAACATTTTTGGTACAAATACTACATATGCTTCATGTCAAGAAACAGTTAAATATCAGTTTGTCCCACTTTTGGAAGCTAAGTTAATCCCTTGGTTAAGGAAGTAACTACCAGATATTTTCCTTATGAAGGCACGTTTTCCTTTTGTCAGTTGTAAGCAATTGGTGATGTAATACTTTGAGACAGTGTTTCCCAATAAACTTGAACCCACTTTTAGCATCTATTGATGATCCTTGCCTGAATTAAATATTACTTAGAGAATTACAAAATGCTGACTTTTCTAATTCTACCATTCCTTCTACATATGTTAGCTAGCAGCCTTCTCTAAAGAACAGCTTTCCTGGGACTTCCCTGGTGGCGCAGTGGTTACGAATCCGCCTGCCAGTGCAGGGGACATGGGTTCGAGCCCTGGTCTGGGAAGATCCCACATACCACAGAGCAACTAAGTCCGTGCATCACAATAACCGAGCCTGCGCTCTACAGCCCACAAGCCACAACTACTGAGCCCACGTGCCACAACTACTGAGCCCGTGTGCCACAACTACTTGTGCCACAACTACTGAAGTCCACACGGCTGGAGCCCGTGCTCTGCAACAAGAGAAGCCACCGCAGTGCAAAGCCTGTGTACCACAACAGAGTAGTCCCTGCTCGCCGCAACTAGAGAAAGCCTGCAAACAGCAACGAAGACCCAACGCAGCCAAAAAATACATAAATTAATTTAAAAAAAGAAAACATAATTTTTAAAAAAGCTTTCCTTTTTTAAAAGAATTCAATGTATTATAAGTAATTAACTGTCATTATTTTTGATGCTCAAATTTAACCAACAGTTGCGTATCCTTTAGACCAGCCCCCATTAATTTTTGAAAACTTTCTTATTTTATGGCATAACAAGATGTCCCAGGCTGTCCTACTTTCTCTTCCCCAAAACTAAAATTAAAACTACCCTGAATTACTATTTTTCATGTAACAAATTGGCAAAAATTCAAAAACTGAACAACACACTCTATAGGTGAGGCTGTAGGAAAACACTCATTTTGCTGATAGGAGTTGAAAAGGTACAACTTTTTTGGAGGGAAAGTTGGCAAAATATCTAATTACATATGCATTTATCTTTTGATGAAACAGTTCCTCTTCAGCTGAGAAACGTTCAGGAATACCAGAAAAATACACAAGGTAATTCACTGGGGCTTGGCATGAAATAGCTAAATACCGAAAACAACCAAAATCTCCAACCACAGAAGAATGGTTGAATAAATTATGGTAAAAGCACATGATGGAATACTATGCAGCTATAAAAAAGGAATGAAGAAGGTCTCTGTGAACAGATATACAGTGATTTCTAAGATATTAAATGAACAAAGGAAGATACAGAAGCATACATATAATTTTTGTGATTCTTTTTCATTAACCTTGTCTTGTACCTACTGGCACTGGAAAGTGGAAGAGGTCTCTGCATCTTAGGGTGGAGAATTAATCAACATTTAATGGGTCTCTTTCTTTTCCTCAGGGTTGCCAGCAGTGAGTGTCCCTGTGGCCCTCTCAAGCCAAGGGTTGCCAATCGGACTACAGTTTATTGGACGTGCATTTTGTGACCAGCAGCTTCTTACAGTTGCCAAATGGTTTGAAAAACAAGTACAGTTTCCTGTTATTCAGCTTCAGGAGCTAATGGATGATTGTTCATCAATCTTTGAAAATGAAAAGTTAGCTTCTGTTTCTCTAAAATAGTAGTGATAACTATATCATGCAAATTATGACTTTTAAAGATTTTATATTCTAGAAAAGTCAAGTGATCTTGCAATTTGGTTCACTGTCAACACAGTCATTCCTTGGAATCGCTTTTTAAAATTCTTGTGATATAGTTAATTACTTATGAATAATCTGTCAGCATTTATTAAGCATCCACTAAGTATAAACAAAGTACAGGATTTCTATTATAATACAAGATACATGTTCCTGAAAAATGATGCATTCTGTAAAAATGTTCATTAAAAAGAACATTGCTTACAGTACTAGTACTGTACTGTAAGCAATGTAAGTATACTAGTAAACCTCTCAAAACTTGTACATCTTTGTAACCAAAGCACTAACAAAAACAGGAAGTGGTACCTCCAGAGATAACCTGGACAGCCCAGCTGACAGGCAACTCATCATGCGGTGGAGGCCGCCTCAGCGGATGTTAAAAATGCACAAAAACAATAAAATGGGAATATCCACTTCTAAGTCTGAGCAGAGCAGGTAGAGGAGGAGCTCTGAGCACAGGAGGAAGTGCAACCTGCTGGGGCCCAGAGTCCTGCAAGACAAGGGTGTGCCTCTCTCTCTGGGGAGAGCCCCAGGTGCAGACACTTCTCTAAGAATAGAGCTGCAATGACTAAGAACTTTTTTCCTTTCCTGCTAACAGTTAAAATCTTACTTCTGCCATTCCAGAGCCCCATGCCAAGGAACCAGAGTAACTCCATGTTACACTGAGTTCATTCTAGTTCGATCCCAAACAAGCTCAGTGATGCCATAGAGACATTTGTTGTGACCTAACAGACCAGACTGGACTCGAAACTTGGTAGCTAGTAGAGCATGGTTTTAGTGAGAAAGTTTCAAGATACACAAGTAAGACCCCATATGAAAAACTTGTATATAATTTGGTGAGGATGCCAAAGAGAAGAAGCCCGTGGACCTCCTCCCTTACCCCAGATTCTCTATTCCTTATGGTTTTCTTACCCTCTTGACTTTCTTTACAAGTGCTCTCTCTTTGGCCTCCTTGAGCACAAAGAAACATTAACAGGAATATGTATTCAGAATCTGAAAAAAAAATCTGATGAAAATCATACGTTTGCCCGCTATAAAGTTTCACTGTTGGATTTGTCTTTGCCAGAACACCATTGTCATCTCATATTTATCATGTGTTCTAATTTGACACTTGTTTATTGTTGATAAGTATAAGTGGGGAGCTGAATTATTATTTAACAGATTCACTTTGTTTAGTAAGAAAAAAGTCCTTTCTAAATATGAAAGACCTGAAGGAAAAACATAGGCAGAACCTTCCCAGAACCACTAGGATGTTGAGTGGTGGTAGTTTAACCTGCCTGGTACTTTTCATTAATAATTTTCTCTCCCCCTGGGATCCTCCCACTCCCAAATACTCTGATAAACTTTACATAAAGTTTTCTGTGCCAGGCCTGTAGGCCCACTAGGATTCTTAAATATTTTGACGTGAGTCCCTGAAAAAGGAAGAAATTCATGACAGAGAATTGCTTTACTTTATAACACGAGAAAACTCTTAGTTGGGGGAGCTAGTATGATGCAAATGGCAAGCAGATGAATCTTTGCCCCAGTCTTTCTTTTATGTGTGTATAATTCAAAATAAAAATTTTTCAAAGAATATTTATGTAATTTCTCTTATTCCTGTATCTCTGCTTGAGTTGCACTAACGATTTGAACTGGAAATAACGAAGTGAAACATTTACTGTTCTCACGTAATAACACCCAACTAGCGTGAAATGATACCTAATCTGTTCTTTCTTTTCCATCTTTACCCTAAATCTAGTAGATCTCATTTTGCCAAATCACTGTCTGGGAATTTAAGGGGAAAATGGTTTCTGTGTCTCAGCTAATTAAACCCTGAAATTGTTAGCAACAGGGCTGCCACAGCAGAGCACGTCAGAAAGGCGAAGGTGGCTGCAAGTGTAAGATGAGTTCCTTGATAAGACAGCAAAACAAAGCACTGCTAGAGTGAAAAAATGTGATGCTTTCACAAATCTTTGCACCCTGACACCACACAGCCAAATCCAAGCCAGATCCGTGTTGACCAACACTTAGCGTTACCAAGAAAATCGCTTGAAACCAGGGAGGCAGAATGTTCTATTTGAATGGCTATTTGACACCAGGTTGTTGGGAACACAGGACTGTGGGCCATCTAGAAAAGACAGCATGGTACAGAAGAGGAGCTTCTAAAAATGACAAAGGATGGTGATTCCTATGAGGAAATCACCTGCACCTTCTACAGTGGACAAGAAATATCTTTAGGATTTTAGAACAGGATCTAAAGAACAGTGAAAAGAGATCTGGTTACAGGGCACCAAAAAGTAGACCTCGGGGATTCTGTAAACTGTGTCATACCCTGTTCCAGTTTAAGTAAGGGAACAAACTAATGGGATTTTCACAATAGTTTCTGTTACGAACTTTCATTTATTAGCTACTTTTACTCTCCCTCCCTTTCCTCAAACATCTGATTATGCTGAGGCTAAATATGTGTTGCCTGTGCGAGCCTAGGGTAAAATGTACTCATTGCGTTTAGAAGCACCAGAGGACAGTTTAAAGTAGAAGGCTTTCCTCAGTTAGTTCATAACTTAAGCAGTGTGTACACTAGAACAAAACGCTGAAAGTTTAATGAAAGCAAATAACGGGAGAAAACCCCAGCCAACATTAAATAAAAGGAATTACGGGATTTCAGAGGGGCTTTCATTTCTTTTTCTTTGTACCTCAATGGAATATAAATCCAAAAGGATTTTAGGCACTTTATTAGAAATGTTTTATTACAATGGTATAAAAGTAAATAGTTGAGGAAATCACTGAATTGATAAAAATAGGGGAAAAGGTTAAAACCAAGAATAAGATTAAAAGTTAACAATGCTTGTCAAGGTATTTATTATACAGATGCTAAGACTGTGTAGTGTGATATGGTGGGAAATTTCCCAATTGCTTCCCTAGTGGGTAAGGCCACCAGATTTAAAAATCAGATATACCTGGGTTTGAATCCTATTACTGCCATTTACAAGCTGTGTAACCTGTCTGAGCTTCAGTATCCTGACCTGTAAAACGGAGGTAATATTTACTCCGAGGGAGGGTTGGGAGGATTAAGTTTAAATGATGCACTTAAAGCACCCAGCATAACAACACAGAATAAGTATTCAAAAGTTTGGAGCTATAAATATATGCATACAATCATGAAATTATCATTTTCCCATGGATGCTATAGATACACATTAAACTAATATGACCAAATTGCAATTTACTGAAAACTTATGCTAGAGACCAGCTATATAGCTCTCTGATGATCTGGCTTCCTCTGAAGATAAAGTTTAAAATACCTGGAAGAACTGATGGACTGCACATTTTTAAAGCAATTTCCGTGAGCCTATAATAAAGAATTGGCTAACACAGAGTTCAAAGACCCGGAGGTCTTTTTTTGTTTTTTTAACATCTTTATTGGAGTATAATTGCTTTACAATGGTGTGTTAGTTTCTGATGTATCACAAAGTGAATCAGCTATATGTATACACATATCCCCATATCTCCTCCCTCTTGCGTCTCCCTCCCACCCTCCCTATCCCACCCCTCTAGGTGGTCACAAAGCACCGAGCTGATCTCCCTGTGCTATGTGGCTGCTTCCCACTATCTATTTTACGTTTGGTAGTGTATATATGTCCATGCCACTCTCTTACTTTGTCCCAGCTTACCCTTCCCCCTCCCCATATCCTCAACTGTGTTTAACTTTTCGAGGAACAGCCAAACTTTACCAAAGTGGCTGCACCGTTTTACATTCCCACCAGCAATATATGAGGATTCCAATTTGTCCATATTCTTGCTAACCCTTGTTATTGTCTGTCTTCGTTATTTTAGCAATCCCAGTGAGAGTGAAGTAATATCTCACTGTGGTTTTGATTTGCATTTTTCTAATAAGTAATGATATTGAATATCTTTTCATGTGCTGACTGGACAATTATATATATATATTTTTTGGTGGGGGGAAGAAATGTGTATTTAAATCCTCTGCTTATTTTAAAATTGGGTTGTCTTTTTATCGTTGAGTTTAAGAGGTTTTTTAAAAGATATATTTGGGACACAAGTCCCTTATCAGATATATGATTTGCAAATATTTTCTCCCATTCTGTGAATTGTCTTTTCATGTTCTTGATAGTTTTCTTAAAAGCAGTAAAGTTTTTTATTTTATTGAAGGCTAGTGTACCTATTTTTGATTTTGTGGCTTTTGCCTTTGGTGTCACATATCAAATGTACCTGTAATGAGGCGGAGTCAAGATAGCAGATGGGAAGATGCAGAGTTAGCGTCTCCCCGCAACTAGGGGGCCTAACGGCTGCTGGTGGGGGATTCTGATGCCCAAGGAGATGGAAGGAACCCCAAAGTGAACCGGTAGGACATAGCGGGACTGAGGGGGGAGGAGAAGTGGAGGCCAGACAGGATTGGTGCCTCTGAGACTGGGGAGATCAGGAGAGGTAGAAGGGAGGGACTCTCCAGGAAGAGTGGGAGAGGAGCAGAGGATGATCGCCAGGGCCACTTGGGCCGGGGAGCCTGCTGGGCTCCCAGGTTGATCCCCTGCCCTCAGAGCCCCCCCCCCCCAGGCCGCATAGGTCCTTGGGGGCATAGGACGGAGGCCAGGGAAACCAGGAGAGGCAGGCGGGAGAGGCCCTCCCAGACTGGAGGATGAGGAGAGGAGAGAAGGGCGTTTGCCTCACCCACTCGAGCCCAGGAAGCCTGCTGGGCTCCCAGGTGAGGTCCTCCGCCCTCTGAAACCAGGGGTGTGGGGCATGGCTGGGCCCTTCTGTTCCTTGAGCCTAAGCCCCACCCCTCACAGCCCCCAGGGCCTTTTCCAGCCATGTGGGTCCTGAGCATAGGCCCTGCCCACTGCCCAAACCCCACCCTTGCTTAGGCCCCACCCTCCACAGCCAAGGCCTCCCCCCCCTTTTTTTTCTTTTCCCTCCTCCTCCTCTTTACTGTTGTGGTACTGATGTACCTTCATTCATCTATATTTTAATTTATTCTTCCTAACATACCTGTTAGTTTCCTAGTCTAATTTTTTACTTTGTTATTGTTTTGTTTTTTCCCACCCCAGGTGGATTGCGGGATCTTGGTTCATGAACCCAGGGTCGGGCCAAAGCTCCTGTGGTGGGAGCTCCGAGTCCGAACCACTGGACCAACAGAGAACCTCAGACCCCAGGGAATATTCAAAGGAGTGAGGTCTCACGGAGTTCCTTATCTCAGCACCAAGACACAGCTCTACCCAAGAGCCTACAAACTCCACTGTTGGAAGCCTCAGGCCAAACAACCAGTAAGAAAGGAACACCAACCATTTAAAAAAAAATGAGATGGCAAAAAAATGTCACAGATGAAGGAGCAAGGTAAAAACCTACAAGACCACATAAATGAAGAGAAAATAGGCAATCTACCTGAAAAAGAATTCAGAATAATGACAGTAATGATGATCCAGAATCTCGGAAATAGAATGGAGGTATGGATTGAGAAAACAAAAGCAATGCTTAAAGATCTAGAAGAACTAAAGAACAAACAAACAGAGACGAACAGCACAATAACTGAAATGAAAAATACACTAGAAGGAATCAATAGCAGAATAACTGAGGCAGAAGAACGAATAAGTGAGCTGGAAGACGAAATGGTGGAAATAACTACCGAGGAGCAGAATAAAGAAGAGAGAACAAAAAGAACTGAAGACGGGCTTCCCTGGTGGCGCAGTGGTTGAGAGTCCGCCTGCTGATGCAGAGGACATGAGTTCATGCCCTGGTCCGGGAAGATCCCACATGCCACGGAGCGGCTGAGCCCGTGAGCCATGGCCACTGAGCCTGCATGTCCGGAGCCTGTGCTCTGCAATGGGAGAGGCCACAAAAGTGAGAGGCCCGTGTACCACAAAAAAAAAAAAAAAAGAATTGAAGACAATCTCAGAGACCTCTGGGACAACACTAAATGCACCAACATTAGAATTACAGGGGTCCCTGAAGAAAAAGAGAAAAAGAAAGGGTCTGAAAAATATTTGAAGAGATTATACAGTTGAAAACTTCCCTAACATGGGAAATAGTCACCCAAGTCCAGGAAGCACAGAGTCCCATACAAGATAAATCCTAGGAAAAACACACCAAGACACATAGTAATCAAAGTAACAAAAATTAAATTCAAAGAAAAAATATTAAAAGCAGCAAGGGAAAAACAAAAAATAACATACATAAGGAATCCCCATAAAGTGATCAGCTGATTTCTCAGCAGACATGCTGCAGCCCAGAAGGGAGTGGCAGAATATAGTTAAAGTGATGAAAGAGAAAAACCTACAACCAAGATTACTCTACCCAGCAAGGATCTCATTCAGATTCGATGGAGAAGTCAAAACTTTTCAGACAAGCAGAAGATAAGAGAATTCAGCACCAACAAACCAACTTTAAAACAAATGCTAAAGAAACTTCTCTAAGCAGGAAACACAAGAGAAGAAAAAGACCCACAAGAACAAGCCCAAAACAATTAAGAAAATGGTAATAGGAACATACATATCGATAATAACCTTGAATGTAAATGGATTAAATGCCCCAGCCAAAAGACACAGACTGGCTGAATAGATACAAAAACAAGACCCATATATATGCTGTCTACAAGAGACCCACTTCAGACCTAGGGACACATACAGACTGAAAGTGAAGGGATGGAGAAAGATATTCCATGCAAATGGAAATCAAAAGAAAGCTGGAATAACAATACTTGTATCAAATAAAATAGACTTTAAAATAAAGACTGTTACAAGAGATAGGAGGGACACGACATAATAATCAAAGGATCAATCCAAGAAGAAGATATAACACTTATAAATGTATATCCACCCAACATAGGAACACCTCAATAAATAAGGCAAATGCTAACAACCATGAAAGGAGAAACTGACAGTAACACAATAATAGTAGGGGACTTTAACACCCCACTTACACCAATGGACAGATCATCCAAACAGAAAACAAATAAGGAAACACAAGTTTAAATTATACTTTAAACAAGAAGGACTTAATTGATATTTATAGGACATTCCATCCAAAAGTGGCAGAATACACTTTCTTCTCAAGTGCACACGGAACATTCTCCAGGATAGATCACATCTTGGATCACAAATCAACCTCGGAAAATTTAAGAAAATTAAAATCATATCAAGCATCTTTTCTGACCACAAAGCTATGAGACTGGAAATCAATTACAGGAAAAAACTAAAAAACACAAATACATGGAGACTAAACAGTGTGCTACTAAATAACCAAGAGATGACTGAAGAAATCAAAGAAGAAATTTAAAAATACATAGAAACAAATGACAATGAAAACACGATGACCCAAAACCTATGGGATACAGCAAAAGCAGCTCTAAGAGGGAAGTTTATAGCAATACAATCTCACCTCAAGAAACAAGAAAAATCTCAAGTAAAGAATCTAACCCTACACTTAAAACAACTAGAGAAAGATGAACAAAGAAAACCCAAAGTTAGTAGAAGGAAAGAAATCATAAAGATCAGAGCAGAAATAAATGAAATAGAAACGAAGCAAACAATAGCAAAGATCAATAAAACTCAAAGCTGGTTCTTTGAGAAGATAAACAAAATTGATAAACCATTAGCCAGACTCATCAAGAAAAAAAGGAGAGGACACAAATCAATAAAATTAGAAATGAAAAAGGAGAAATCACAACTGACAATGCAGAAATACAAAGGATTATGAGAGACTACTACAAACAACTATATGCCAAAAAAATGGACAACCACAAAGAAATGGACAAATTCTTGTAAAGGTACAGTTTTCCAAGACTGAATCAGGAAGAATTAGAAAATATAAACAGACATATCACAAGTAATGAAATTGAAACCGTGATTAAAAATATTCCAACAAACAGGGCTTCCCTGGTGACACAGTGGTTAAGAATCCGCCTGCCAATGCAGGGGACACAGGTTCAAGCCCTGGTCCAGGAAGATCCCGCATGCTGTGGGGCAACTAAGCCCGTGCACCACAACTACTGAGCATGAACTCTGGAGCCCGCGAGCCACAACTACTGAAACCGGCATGCCTAGAGCCTGGGCTCTGCAACAAGAGAAGCCACTGCAGTGAGAAGCCTGTGCACTGCAACGAAGCACAGCCCCCGCTCTCTGCAACTAGAGAAAGCCTGCATGCATCAACAAAGACCCAATGCAGCCAAAAATAAATAAATAAATAAATATATATTCCAACAAACAAAAGTCCAGGACCAGATGGCTTCACAGGCAAATTCTATCAAACATTTAGAGAAGAGCTAACACCCATCCTTCTCAAACTCTTCCAAAAAACCGCAGATGGAGAAACACTCCCAAATTCATTCTACAAAGCCACCATCACCCTGATACCAAAACCAGAAAAAGATATCACAAAAAAAATTATAGACCAATATCACTGATGAACATAAATGCAAAAATCCTGAACAAAATGCTAGCAAACAGAATCCAACAGCACTTTAAAAGGCTCATACACCATGATCAAGTGGGGTTTATCCCAGGGGTGCAAGGATTCTTCAATATATGCAAATCGATCAATGTGATGCCCCACATTAACAAATTAAGGAATAAAAGCCGTATGATCATCTCAATAGATGAAGAAAAAACTTTTGACAAAATTCAACACCGATTTATGATAAAAACTCTCCAGAAAATGGGCACAGAGGGAACTTACCTCAACATAATAAAGGCCATATATGACAAACCCACAGCAAGCATCATACTCAATGGTGAAAAACTGAAACCATTTCCACTAAGATCAGGAACAAGACAAGGATGTCCACTCTCGCCACTCTTATTCAACATAGTTTTGGAAGTCCTAGTCACAGCAATCAGAGAAGAAAAAGAAAAGGAATACAAATTGGAAAAGAAGAAGTAAAACTGTCACTGTTTGCAGATGACATGATACTACACACAGAAAATCCTAAAGACTCTACCAGAAAACTACTAGAGGTAATCAATGAATTTGGTAAGGTTGCAGGATACAAAATTAATGTGCAGAGATCTCTGGCATCCCTATACACTAATGATGAAACATCTGAAAAAGGAATTAAGGAAACACTCCCATTTACCATTGCAACAAAAAGAATAAAATACCTAGGAATAAATCTACCTAAGGAGACAAAAGACCTGTATGCAGAAAACTATAAGACACTGATGAAAGAAATTAAAGATGATACCAACAGATGGAGAGATACACCATGTTCTTGGATTGGAAGAATCAACATTGTGAAAATGACTGTACTACCCAAAGCAATCTACAGAGTCAATGCAATCCCTATCAAACTACCAATGGCATTCTTCACAGTATTAGAACAAAAAATTTTACAATTTGTATGGAAACACAAAACACCCCAAAGAGCCAAAGCAATCTTGAGAAAGAAAAACGGAGTTAGAGGAATCAGGCTCCCCAACTTCAAACTATACCACAAATCTACAGTAATCAAGACAGTATGGTACTGGCACAAAAACAGAAATATAGATCAATGGTACAGGATAGAATGCCCAGAGATAAACCCACACACATATGAGCACCTAATTTACAACAAAGGGGGCAAGAACATACAATGGAGAAAAGACGGCCTCTTCAATAAGTACTGCTGGTTAAACTGGACAGCTATATGTAAAAGAATGAAATTAGAATACTCCCTAACACCATACACAAAAATAAACTCCAAATGGATTAAAGACTTAAATGTAAGACCAGACACTATAAAACTCTTAGAGGAAAACATAGGAAAAACACGCTTTGACATAAACCACAGCAAGATGTTTTTTGACCCACCTCATA
Organism: Grampus griseus; assembly: GCF_964374135.1. NCBI lineage: Eukaryota > Metazoa > Chordata > Mammalia > Artiodactyla > Delphinidae > Grampus > Grampus griseus. The sequence goes on from NC_139007.1 coordinate 37,053,942, forward strand.
GAGTAACAGAAATAAAAACAAAAATAAACAGATGGAACCTAATGAAACTTAAAAGCTTTTGCACAGCAAAGGAAACCATAAACAAGACAAAAAGACAACCCTCAGAATGGGAGAAAATATTTGCAAATGAAACAACAGACAAAGGATTAATCTCCAAAATACACAAACAGCTCATGGAGCTCAATATCAAAGAAAACAATCCAGTTAAAAAATGGGCAGAAGACCTAAACAGACATTTCACCAAGGAAGACATACAGATGGCCAAGAGGCACATGAAAAGATGCTCAACATCACTAATTACTACAGAAATGCAAATCAAAGCTACAGTGAGGTATCACCTCACACCAGTCAGAATGGCCATTATCAAAAAATCTAGAAAGAATAAATGCTGGAGAGGGTGTGGAGAAAAGGGAACCCTCCTGCACTTTTGGTGGGAATGGAGATTGATACAACCACTATGGAAAACAGTATGGAGGTTCCTTAAAAAACTAAAGATAAAACTACCATATGACCTAGCAATCCCACTACTGGGCACATACCCTGAGAAAACCATAATTCAAAAAGAGACATGTACCACAATGTTCATTGCAGCACTATTTACAATAGCCAGGACATGGAAGCAACTTAAATGTCCATCGACAGATGAATGGATAAAGAAGATGTGGCACATATATACAATGGAATATTACTCAGCCATAAAAAGAAACGAAATTGAGTTATTTGTAGTGAGGTGGATGGACCTAGAGTCTGTCACACAGAGTGAAGTTAAGTCAGAAAGAGAAAAACAAATACCATATGCTAACACAGATATGGAATCTAAAAAAAAAAAAAGTTTATGAAGAACCTAGGGGCAGGACAGGAATAAAGACGCAGACGTAGAGAATGGACTTGAGGACACGGGGAGGGGGAAGGGTAAGCTGGGACGAAGTGAGAGAGTGGCATGGACATATATACACTACCAAATGTAAAATAGATAGCTAGTGGGAAGCAGCCACATAGCACAGGGAGATCAGCTCGGTGCTTTGTGACCACCTAGAGGGGATAGGGAGGGTGGGAGGGAAACCCAAGAGGGAGGAGATTTGGGGATATATGTATATGTATAGCTGATTCACTTTGTTATATAGCAGAAACTAACACACCATTGTAAAGCAATTATACTCCAATAAAGATGTTAAAATAATAAAATAAACAGAAGTCATATTCATTGGAAGTAAAGAGATAAAATGATCACTTTTAGATTATACTAATTGCATACTTAGAAAATTGAAGAGAATCAAATGAGAAATTATTCTAAATAATGTAAGAATTGAATAAAGTGGCTGAACACAAAATTAATGTTCAGAAATAAATAATCTTTCTATATACAAATAAGAATCTGTTAGAACCGCTTTGTCCAACACAGCAGCCACTAGCCACACGTAACTATTTAAATTTTAATAACAGAAAATTTTAAATTCGGTTCATTAGTAACATCAGTCATACCCCAAGTCCTCAATAGTCACTTGAAATTTGGAGGGAAAGAGCCAATTTGGAATTATTTTCCATAGGCCCTATGAAAAAATAAACAAGCAATAAAGGCCAGGAAAATTCTGAAGAATAGTAATAACGGAAACAGTCCTATAAGATATCAAAACACATTACAAGGCTATAATAATTAAAGTGTTTGAATAGACTGCTCTATAATAAATAAAACAGAATAGGAATTCTAGAAACTTACTCCAACACCTACAAAAATTTTGCATGTGATAAAGGAGGCATTTCAAATCAGTGGTAAAGAGGAATTATTCAATAAATCATGTTAGGACTAGACTTCTAGAAAAAAAACTGTATCCCTACTTCACTTCTTACTCCAAAATAAATTCCAAATGTAGCAAAGATGTAAACATAAAAGAAAGCCCTATTACAGGTTTGCTTATAGTAGCAAAGGATTGGAAAGAACCTGAAGGCCCTTTAATGATTTAATAATCATGGTATATACATTCAATTTAATACTATTTAGTTAATGGGAAAGAATATTAGTATTATATTCAGATAATATAAGTGGGCCACATAAGTGGCCCATTATCATTCCTTGTTAACAAAGAGGCAACCAATCCCTTCTAAATATATCAGATTTGTTTAATTCTTTTTGTCTTCACCTGCACTAAGGTTGCCAAGTGTCCAGCACTGAATTGTGGTTTAGCTTTCTGTCCAGCAAAAGGAAAAATTTTAAACTAGATACAAGATGCCTTTATCATTAAAAACTTACTGGAAAAATTTTTTAGAAATAACATTATCCTGGTGGGTAGACAAAGCAGTGTTTTTAATAAGGGGAAAAGAGGAATACCTGAATAAATGACACCATTTGTGGAGTCTCTGTCGTAACAGGTATTTTTGTTTTAATTTTTTAAACAAAATTTGAGATCTAATCTATTGGCTTCCTGTCATGTAAAGGGAGGTTTTTAAATTTACAGTCTTCCACCTCATACACACACACAAAACACACGTTTCTTCTCTCAATTACAGCATACTTATTGGTTAGATAAAAATTTAGCATTTACATTATTACAAGTAAGCTGCAGTGGCTGCTGTGATGAGCCACCCAGCTCCCTCCTTAGTACAGAATATATCTCCCAGCTGCTGGAGGCACTGCTGGCAGACGCCTCGCCACCGGTAGCCTTGGAATTAGCTTCTGAGAGTCGGCTCATGGATGTCAAGACCCCTTCCCAGACATGGTGAGTGGCTGTCATTCAACGACTGCTCAGCATGGAGGTAAAAGGCCCTCACTGCAACTTGGGACAATCTTCAAGGGCCAGCCCAGCTTTAGAGCTCCCTATGGGTTCAGCTAAGGCCTTTATCAAGGCCAAATTTTTCATCTGCCCAATCCTGCTTCCTTGCTTTTCTTCCTTCCCACAGGTATTGATCTCAAGAGCTCTCCCTAGTAAACCTCCTGCCTGCCAATCTCTGTCTCCGAGGCTTCTTTCAAGGAACGCAACCTGTGACAGTGGGTACCAGAAATGGTCTGAGAAAGCGGTTGCTAGGATGGGATTCTGGAGCTGGATCTGCCGTCTGGTTGGCAGAGCCCCAGTGTTGGTGGAAGGGGAAGCAGACAGCACAAGGCAACAGTGCAATTGTTAAACGTTCACTGGTGGTAGCAAAAGCACTAGCTGATGCATTGTATCAGGCATTTGAACAATAGGGGGAAAATGATAATATTGGTAAAAGGACAGTGAAAGTGGCTATCGCTAAACTCAGTTCATGCTTTGGAAAAAGATAACAGACTAAGAGTGATTAATTGACTTCATAAAGTGTGCAAATGTGAAAGCCAGAAGGCCTCCTTGGTAGCATGTAAAAAATCTTTTTTCTCCTGCAGCAAAGATGTAGAGAAAGCTGAGGACCAGGCTCAGGACTTAATCTTAAGGGTAGCAGAGCTCCAAAAAAGTTAATCTCTCAGACAAGGCAGGCTTGCTCTGCCAAGGTCAGGGCCCTGGTTAAACACACAACAGGAACCTGAGGAGAGGATGGAGACCTCTGGATTGAGGCACCTGCAGAACTGCTCCACCCCCCGCCTATTACGGGCTAGCCCTCCCCTCTTCTAGAAGACAATTTGAAGGCCACACCCCTATGAAACAGCACGACACCCTCAGATCTGCCCCAACCTCCCAGCCTGGCCACCAGGCCAATCACTAGATTTAAGTCACAACACAACTCAGCTGAGGAGTGCAGGACTCAGCAAACAGGTCCTGGTAGGGCCGGGAGAGAATCCATGGGACAAGATTCAAAGGGTGTTGGATCAAAGCAGGCAAACTTTACTTTGGATTCAACACCCTGGCAGGAACCCCAGGAGACGGTGCGAGCATGCTGGCAGGATGACCCCAGGAAGTAAGGAAAAAGCAATGATCCGCATTAAGTGAGGTTTAAACGCCAGCATTGCCCTGTCAGATGGTGGAAGAAGGGGTAAAAGGCTCAGAGAAGTGGGCGTGTCAGAGTGGATGTACTCTATAAGGCCTAGATGACTGTGCTGGGGGGCAGCACCAGAGTATACACGATTTACCAAAGCAGTAAGCGACGTGCTGGCGAGAGGGGTGCCAATGGCTCTAAGACTTCAGCGGTAGCTCTCCTCCACAGACCAGGGATGAAGTGCTGTCTTTACAGAACTCGGCTCACTGACAGCAGTGAGAGGGATAGGGCAACTCCCACCTTTGCCCCAACCCGGTCCTCATAGAGGCCAGTGGTGGTACCTAGCCGTCAGAAGCCAGGTGGATGCAATTACTGTAATGAGCGGTAGGGTTGAAGTGGCAGCCAAGTGGCCTGACCTACATAGAGTTATGGAGATGGTAAATAAGCGTAGTGTTCCCAGAAGCAAACGCATGAGTAGCCAAAGAAGGTACTACTTAACCTGTACAAACAAAAGAAATCAAGGATGGAGGATGAAGGCAGTCATCCCAATGAAAAGTCAGGATGCCTTTTGCCCATTTTACAGAACGGAGCCAGCTTTGGGGCCCGGAACCCATCAATTAAAAGAGGCCAGGGCTTCTCTGGTGGCGCAGTGGTTGAGAGTCCGCCTGCCGATGCAGGGGACACGGGTTCCTACCCCCGTCCGGGAAGATCCCACATGCCGTGGGGCAGCTGGGCCCATGAGCCATGGCCACTGAGCCTGCGTGTCTGGAGCCTGTGCTCCGCAACGGGAGAGGCCACAGCAGTGAGAGGCCCGCGTACTGCAAAAAAAAAAAAAAAAAAAAAAGAGGCCAGGTGCCCAGGAAGGCACAACAAGTGTTCATAGTAATGATTTCCTAGTCCTTCTCCAATGGGATCCATGGCCATTTACTTGGGTAACTCTACGCTGGGGGAAGTGGAAGACCGAAACACTATAAGGACAGTTGGACACAGGGTCCAGGTTGACATTAATGCCCAGAGCCCTGAAACAGCAGTATGGAACCCTGTTAGAGTGGGGGCCAGTGTCATGGATGTGTGTGTGACCTGTGAGGTTCTAAGTGTGGTTTAGTTCTTGGTTTAATGCTCTGATATTGCCCTTTTGAAATTCTTAATAGCTTTCGAACAAGGGACCCTGCCATGTTCAGCTTGTGCTGGGCCCTGCAGAGTATGTAGTTGGCCCTAGTGGGAATATATGAGTGGCCTGGAAATGAATGGAGCTCTAGCCGAGGTGTGGCTTACTGTGCATCTGTTGGGTCTGCAGACCCATCTGTAATACTTTCCTGGTCTCTGACTATATACTTGGGATAGACATTCCCAGTAACTGACAACAAGCACCATTCTGCCTCCTTGGCCTGTGGGATAAGAGCTATCACAGTGAAGACGGCCAAGTGGAGAGCGCTGAAACTGCCAATCTCTTACACTTACATACATACACACACACACACACACACACGGCCAAGATAGTAAATAAAAAACAATATTGCATCACAGAGGATCTGGCAGAAATTAGTGCCACTCTTAAAAACTTAAAGAATGCAGGGGTGGTGTGTGGACCCCATAATACCTCCATTTAAATTGACCAATCTGTCCTCTGCAAAAAAACAATAAAACAAAACCAGAATTTGAAGGGTAACAGTGGACTATTTAAATGTAAACAAGAACTAGCCCTGATTACAGAGGCTGTATCAGATGTGGTATATTTCCTAGACCCCATTTAAATTCCACCAACTGTCCAAACCACCCCTCTTTTTCTTTGAAGGTCTAGATTCTCATATGGAATCATATTTATGTGTCAGTCTGAAACAGTTCCACAGTCTTTCCCTGTCTCTCAAGTCATCAACAGTCTTAAGAGGCTTCCCTGGTGGCACGGTGGTTAAGAATCTGCCTGCCAATGCAGGGGACACGGGTTCGAGCCCTGGACCAGAAAAGAAGCTTCACTTATAATGTTTTTGAAATCTTCAACTGCTCCCTATAATATTTCTGTTTTCTCCAAGTCCCTTCTTTCTTCTTGTTTCTTCTCTTTCATACTGGAGGTTTTCTTAAAATACCTGGCCTCCCTCGGCTGTCTGTTTCATGAGAATGGGGCACCGAAAACCTATGTTTAGAAGCTATGGGGAAGGAGAGGAGGGAGAGATTATTGACTGATAGATTCTACTGTAGGGCTTAGGGTGATCTGGACAGGCTTGGTCAGTTTCTCATAATAATCCTCCAGTCACATGCCTGGATAATGCATTTGTGGATGTCTATGTTCTCAGAGCTTAGTCGAGCAAGAGGCTAGAATCCCACTGGCTTTATTAGATTCTTACATAATACCCACATTCAGTATGAAACCTTTACTTCACCTTCTCAGAATCAGCCTCTCTAAAGAATGAATTGCTGGCAGCCAGAGGATAGGGTTTTCTGCCTGGTGCCTCTTGCTCCTAGCCTTTGGGGAATTCTCTGGCGAGAACAAACCTGCTTCTGGACTCTCCCCTTAGAGATACTTTTGGTTTTTTTCTGATTCCCTAAATCAATGGTTATGAACCAGGGACAACTCTGCACTCAGGAGACATCTGACAATACTGGAGATATTTTTGGTTGTCACAGTTGGGGAGGAGATGCTACCAGCATCTAGTGGGTTGAAGCTAGGGATGCCGCCAAACATCCTACAAGGCCCAGAACAGCTCTTTACAATAAACAATTAGCTGGCCCCAAATGTCAACAGTACCCTGTTGAGAAACTCTTACCTAAATCATTCAGCGCAAATATTTCTTCCAGCTTCTAGTTTTTGGATGCCACCTCATTTTTTCTTCCACTCTCAGGTTTTGTACCTTTATGCCTTTTAAAAATCCTTTCCTGACATTTAAGAGTTAGTCCTAGTAAACATAATTGTTTAACTAGCACATTTGACCTAAACTCATATGGTGGAATTTGAATTTGGATTTGTTGAAAATATTTCAATTCCTGTCTCAAATGCTGGCTTAGATGAATGGTTAGTGTTAGGAAGAATGTGTGAACCAAAGAGTGAAACAGGATGCATGTGGAATCCGTAAGAAATGGACTTTGGGTCTTATGGAACATTCCATACAGTTGTTCTGAAGGTAAGCTGTCATTTTTTTTTTTTTAATAAATTTATTTATTTATTTTTGGCTGTGTTGGGTCTTCGTTGCTACATGCGGGCTTTCTCTATATGCGGCAAGCAGGGGCTACTCTTCATTGTGGTGTGCGGGCTTCTCATTGCGGTAGCTTCTCTTTGTTGTGGAGCACAGGCTCTAGGTGCACGGGCTTCAGTAGTTGTGGCTTGTAGGCTCTAGAGCACAGGCTCAGTAGTTGTGGCTCGCAGGCTCTAGAGGACAGGCTCAGTAGTTGTGGTGCACAGGCTTGGTTACTCTGCAGCATGTGGGATCTTCCCAGACCGGGGCTCGAACCCATGTCTACTGCATTGGCAGGCAGATTCTTAACCACTGCGCCACCAGGGAAGCCTCTTAAGACTGTTGATGACTTGAGAGACAGGGAAAGACTGTGGAACTGTTTCAGACTGACACATAAATATGATTCCATATGAGATTCTAGACCTTAAAAGAAAAAGAGGGGTGGTTTGGACAGTTGGTGGAATTTAAATGGGGTCTAGGAAATATACCACATCTGATACAGCCTCTGTAATCAGGGCTAGTTCTTGTTTACATTTAAATAGTCCACTGTTACCCTTCAAATTCTGGTTTTGTTTTATTGTTTTTTGCAGAGGACAGATTGGTCAATTTAAATGGAGGTATTATGGGGTCCACACACCATCCCTGCAATCCAAGTTGCCATTTTTTTTAAAATAAGAAATGAATAAATGAAAGCTACAGAGAGCAAAAACTACATTATCACTTGAAATGTATAAAATACTTTTTAATCTTCACAGGGGCTGATCAGAATTTTTTTTTTTTTTTTTTTTTTTTTTTTTGCGGTACGCGGGCCTCTCACTGTTGTGGCCTCTCCCGTTGCGGAGCACAGGCTCCGGATGCGCAGGCTCAGCGGCCATGGCTCACGGGCCCAGCCGCTCCGCGGCATGTGGGATCTTCCCGGACCGGGGCACGAACCCGTGTCCCCTGCATCGGCAGGCGGACTCTCAACAACTGCGCCACCAGGGAAGCCCAAGAGTTAAGTCTTTGGTTGAAAATCATACACATACTCCTCCAACATTTCTGGTTGTGTCTTTTTCCATGAAAAACCTCCATGGTTCTCAAAAACACAAGAGAAATAGCTGAATAAGTAAATCTTGATTAAATTTGTATATTCATTACTAAATAATTGCTTCAGTTGTGTAATTCCATTTACTATAATTTGAAGAGAAAGGTATTTGTGTGGCCTAGAAAGAACATGTAAGACTCAGTCATAGTTTTTTTATAGATAAAATGATTCTGAAGCTAAATTATTTTAGCAATTCTTGACATAAAGATAAAGGCAAAAACATACATATTTTTCTCTAATGCCCTTTTCCACTCTTATAAGAAAAAAATAAACAACTGCATTTCAAAGAAAGTATATTAGGTGCCTAAGATTTGATCAGTTTTTAAACTATCAGGGAATTTGTTCCTTTTGAGAAATGAGAAAGCCTAGCTATGACCTGGAAGTGAAATATAGAGCTCTCATAACCACAGCAAGACCAAAAATCAATCTCCCAGATCTATGCCAAAGTCAACCCTTCCAGTCCCTCCCACCTGAGACATAGACAGTTCATTGAATTCTACTCCATGGCATTGAGGAATGAAGCCTGTCAGGCGGTTTCTGCATGTCAGTGAGGGCGGCCTTTCTGCTGGAGGTCAGCCTGGGAGGGAACTCCTAGGCAGCAGGGTCAAGGCCGCAAGTTGTGACACAGCAAGTTGGCAGCATCGCGTGACAGCTTGCTCTAGACTCTCCTTCGTGCGTGGCTTCAGTTTCTAACGCCACACAAAGCACTTCAAGACAAAAGGCTAGAAATGCTACCCCTCCTGAGACTTGCAGAGAAACCGTAGCTATAAGCCAATTCCCTGCCCTACACTCAGTGAAAATACTGTTACGCAGCCTCCCACAGGGTTTCCACAGAGGTAAACCTACAGAACTTCTGAAAATATTATTAATAATCCACTAATTGTTTTCCTGCACCTCCTCCACTCCCATCAAATGACTCTGAAGTCTAATTTCTTTTGCTCTGACAAACAGAGCAAGGGAAGAATCCATGATCTCAAGGGAGATAAAGGCAAAGCAGAGATAAGGCCAGGGACCCTGGAATGGTGTCCATATTCACACATCCCCTCTTGGATGTCCCCTGTACCATCCCCCCCCTTTACAACCCATTTCTGTTTCAGTAATCCTAGGAATCGTCAGAAAGGGGGTGGGGCGGGGTGGGGGGAAGGGTGTTTTTCATCCAACACAAAGTATTCAGCTGGGACTTCCCTGGTGGCACAGTGGTTAAGAATCCATCTGCCAATGCAGGGGACACAGGTTCGAGCCCTAGTCCGGGAAGATCCCACATGCCACGGAGCAACTAAGCCCGTGTGCCACAACTACTGAGCCTGTGCTCTAGAGCCCGTGAGCCACAACTACTGAGCCCATGTGCCACAACTACTGAAGCCCGTGTGCCTAGAGCCCACGCTTGGCAACAAGAGAAGCCCACCCACCGCAACGAAGAGTAGACCCTGAGAAAGCCCGTGCACAGCAATGAAGACCCAATGCAGCCATAAACAAACAAACAAACAAAGTATTCAGCAAGCCTCCGCAGAGAGGCAAAACTTTTTCTCTACCCTCTGACAGCCTCCGGCTGGGCCTGAGGATTAAGCTGATAGGAGACAGATTAACAGGAGGAAAGCATGCAAATTCTATTTAGTAGTTTTACACGCACATAGGAGCCTTCCCAGGCAAATGAAGACCCAAAATGCAGTTAGGCCTGAGTGGTTAGACACTAGGTTGAACAACAAGTAGTCACTGTGGAAAAGTAACTAAAATGTCTGTGCAGGCTAAAGGAAGATGAAGGTTATCCTAACAAGGTCTGTTTGTACAGATCTCTCTTAGCCTCAACTTTCCATCTCTGCTGATAAGAACGTTTCTTTCCTCCCGGTACGGGGAGGGCATCGTTCACGTGGGAGTTTTATCTCCTGCTTTTAGGAAGAAAGGTGAGGTCAGCACACCTTTCTCGCATGTGCTGTTTTTCAAGTGCCTTTATCTCAAGATCATCCTTATGACAAAGTGGTATGTTTGGGGGTGGCCATGCGGCTTATAGGATCTTAGTTCCCCGACCGGGGATTGAACCTGGACCCCAGCAGTGAAAGTGCCAAGTCCTAACCACTGGACCACCAGGGAATTCCAAACAAGGTGTTATAGACTGAACTGTGTCCCCCTCAAAATTCATACGTTAAAAAAAAAAATTTATAGGTTGAAGTCTTAACCCCTAGTACCTTAGAATGTGACTATATGGAGATAGGACCATTTAATTAAGGTTAAGTGAGGTCATATGGGTGGGCCCTAATCCAACATAACCCATGTCCTTATAAAAAGGGATACTGGGGCACAAGCACAGAGGATCCACCATGTGAGGACACAGCAAGAGGGCAACCATCTGCAAGCCAAGGGGAGACACCACAGAAGGATCCAACCCTGCAGAAACCTTGACCTCAGATTTCTGGCCTCCAGAACTGTGAGAAAACGCATTTCTGTTGTTTGAGCCACCCAGTCGTGATATTTTGTTATGGCGGCCTGAGCAGGTTAATATACAAGGTAAAAGAGTATCACATAAAATGTTTTCCTGAGGAACTATGTAGACTTTCCCCTTGATAAATTCCAGCAGTCTTAAAGCACAAGAAGATATATCTAAAGGAGTTCTGTAGCTAGTGAATGATTAAACTTAGAACCTGACTATTTACAATCAGTGCTGTCTCCCGAAAGGTTACATCTTACAGGCTCTTGTCCGATGTGTGTGTTCTCCCTCCTGGCTCTGTGATGACACTTTGCTGCATCATTTGCCAGTTCCCTAATTGGTTTTCTATTTTCCAAGCGCCAGTTTTCTGATGAAAGCGCTTTACAGCCTCACCACTTTGGACAGAGGAGGGGGCGGGAGGGAGACTGCCTGCTGACAGAAGCTGTTTCTAAGAAACTCATCTCTTGTTTTCTCTTGATACAGTCTGTGATGGGAGAAGAGACTGAAGGGACAAACTTAGGAAACAAAGTACCAAATCTCAAGCAGGGATGCGATTCCCTGCAGGGTGCTAGCCGCGAGCCATTCAGCCACTATGGCTTGCGCTCCAATCCTGAGCCAGGCACTGAGGACAAACACAGCCAAGAATGAGTTAACCTTCTAGTTAAGTGTGATGTCTTTTTTTTTTTATGATGCTTTTTTTTTTTATATTTATTTATTATTCATTTTGACTGTGCCGGGTCTTAGTTGCAGCACATGGGATCTTCGCTACGGCATGCATGTGGGATATAGCTTCCCAACCCAGGGACAGAACCTGGGCTCCCTGCATTGGGAGCTCGGACTCTTACCCACTGGACCACCAGTGAAGTCCCAAGAGTAATGTCTTAATTCATGAACCCTGAGACTAGTGCTCCTCTAAAATGAAGTTGTGTGCATTAAAAAAAAAAAAAAATCTCCCATTCTGAAGGCACCACAGAGACGTTTGGAGCTCAGAATGAAGAAAGTGGGGGAGAGGGTCTCACTTCCAGAGAGCTAAATGGCAGAATCAGAATGAAGAGGCAGAGACATGGCAGATGGGGGGTCGGGGCTAAGGAAGAGGCGGCCTCGGTGAATGGAAGAGGCCTTGACCTTCTCCCAGCTGTAACCTCAGGGCACCTCCCACCCCCCAGCACAAATGCTGACACCTTCTCTGTGGTAGGAACCTGTTCGCAGGGCTCCGCCAGCCCTCTAGGCAAGAGGCGGGCATTTAGAAGGAAGGCGGGACCTTGCCCCTTCTGGAGCAGGAGAGCAACACCGGTGTGTGAACTGCAAGCCGCAGCTAAGCAACCAGACTGAGAACCGTCACAGTCTCCCTCGACCAACCTGAGACTCTCCCTCTATCAATCGCACCCCACCCCAGCCATGGGGTCAGAAAGCAGATCCCCAAACAACACCCAGGATCAACCAAACCAAAAGCTGGTTCTTTGGGAAAATTTCCAGATCTACCCACATGGAAAATAAGCAGCCCACAGAAAATTACGGGTTTTACTGCTTCAGGAAATAGAGGAAAAAATTGAGAGGAAAAAATGCTAACAGTGTGGGCTTCCCCGGTGGCACAGTGGTTGAGGGTCCGCCTGCTGATGCAGGGGACACGGGTTCGTGCCCTGGTCCGGGAAGATCCCACATGCCGCGGAGCGGCTAGGCCCGTGAGCCATGGCCGCTGAGCCTGCGCGTCCGGAGCCTGTGCTCCGCGACGGGAGAGGCCACAACAACAGTGAGAGGCCCGCGTACCGCAAAAAAAAAAAAAATGCTAACGGTGAGTGATAAAAAGAGTGACCAAGGGAATGAACTTAGAGGCCCAACCCCCAGCCCTCGTCAATGCTGAGCTCCACCTGCAAGCAAGCCAGTTTAAAAGATGAGTTCAGTGCATTTGACCTGGAGTTGGAAATTATTGAATTCCCAAAAGATGACAGCCTCCGGGGACACCTGGAGGGGGTGGGAGGTGGTGCTGCTACCTCCTAGTTTGAACCTTTGAATCAGCATAGGTGATAGAACTACCTTACATCTAAACAAACCCTCAGATTCTATTCCTACCCTTCAAACAACAGGTCATGTAGACTTGAGGATATTGGCTGGGCCACATTTGTAGTGTGTGGGTTTGTGATATATAGAAGAGAAAAACGAGCCATGAAGCCGTCTAGAAACAGAAAAGCACCACTTTGATTTCAGAGGTTTCCCAAACCCAGTTGCATGAGGAATAGTTCTACATTGACCGGAATGCATGTGAGATGGTCTGCTGTTGTTCTACTTTCGTTTTTGTAACAAGCTCTCTCTTTTTTGAACTGACTTGGATGTGTTTCTGTCTCCTGTAATAAAAAGCTCTCTGGCTAAGACCCTCTCCAGAAGACCACATCTAGATGACCATAAAATAAGACATTTTAAAATATATCTACTGGCTATGCAATTTTCTACTCAGTGAAACAGAGGTTTCCTGACAAATTTTATATTAGGAGAGAAATGAAAGACCATGCCAGGAAACATGAAGTTCTTAGGAAATAATTTGGTTATAAACATATTTCCTTAATAGGATACAACTGGATTCTCTCATTACCTTTTGATAAGAACATAAGACACCCGTTGTTTAGTCAACGATTCATGATGCTTTCTCAAATGTTTGCAGCCCAGTAGAGTACACAGCAGATGCCAGCATCCATCTTCATTTTACTGATGGGGCTGAACTCTATGGCTGGAGAATATGAGATCACAAGGGCAGTACGTAAGAAGCTGGCCCGTCTTTGGGTTCTTGGTCCAGTGCTCTTTTTACCACCATGCATTATTCCATGGTGCCTTTTTCACCCTTGTAAGCATCAAGGAAACTTTTTTCTGACCAAACAGACCTCCAGGTTCCATTAGAGCCTTTCCAGAGCTTACTGTTCCATAGAGGTCGTTATCATATCATGGTCAGTTAGGGAGCTCTTCAAAATATAATGCTTGTCATAAAGTCATCTGCTTGCAGATGTGTCCTTCTATGACCAGAAATTTCAGTGCTCTGAGGACATCCTAGCTTTGAAATATTTTATTGAACCCACTTCTATCAATGTTATGAAAATCACTCGAAGTCCCATTCTTGTAACAAAGGTGACCATATAATCAAACTTTTGGGCACTGTTCACAGTGGCACAGCATTCAAATGGGACAACAGGGTAATCTTTATTCACTTCCTGTGGATATTCTGAAACATTATTTTGAAAGCTCACACCTGCCTTCTGCTCATAAAGTAGCAAGGTCAGTGTGCCCCTGATGCTGCCATGACCCCCTCCCAAACCAGGAAGCTTATTCAGTTTTTGCATCCTTTTGAAATGTTCTCAACCTTAAGTTGCCCTTGGAGAGTTTGGTTAAGCTCCAACAGAAGTTTAAATGCAAGAAACATTTCAGGGGCTTCCCTGGTGGCGCAGTGGTTGAGAGTCCGCCTGCCGATGCGGGGGACGTGGGTTCGTGCCGTGGTCCGGGAGGATCCCACGTGCCGTGGAGCGGCTGGGCCCGTGAGCCATGGCCACTGAGTCTGGGCGTCCGGAGCCTGTGCTCCGCAACGGGAGAGGCCACAACAGTGAGAGGCCCGCGTACCAAAAAAATAAATAAATAAAAAGAAACATTTCAGGAGGATTTCGGAAAAAGGAATAAGCTATAACGGTAGTTGAAGTGGTGCACTGACATTCCAAGTTTAACATGGGAAGGTCATGTACCATTTGGTAGGTTTTGTTTGACTCTCCTTTCCCTGTCAGGCATGTCATCCTTGACCCTCCTTTCTTCTAGTCCTGAGATTGGCCTTTATGCAACTCAGGCAAAGGCCAAAGGGGCTATGGCCTGAAGGGCTGCCAGGCCTGTCAACCTGCACACCAGAATGTTGCTGCCTGGTCATCTCTCTGCTAGGCAAGAGCAAGGATGGACTCTGATGTGCACAGGTTTGCATCTCCCAAACACAGAACAGTCCACTAACCTGCTTCTCGTGAGATGACTAGGGATAAGGCTCACACCCTGACAGTCAGTAACAACACAGTGTCAGAACATTTCTCAGCCGTTTCTCTGCTTCGTCTTATGTTTTGGTCTCAAGTTGAAGAGGGTAGGAGGTTGTCTAGACATAAAGATACAGCTCGCTCTTTGGGGCTATTGTCAACAGCAGTCTAGAAAGTCTTTGGATCTGATTTGTGCAAATCTGAGAGAATCACACACAACTTAGTACAGTTGTTCCTTGGTATCCATGGACCCCTGCAGATACCAAAATCCTGTTGATGCTCAAGTCCCTTATATAATGTTGTAGTATTTGCATATAACCTATATACATCTTCTCATATACTTTAATTCATCTTTAGGTTACTTACAATAGCTAATACAATGTAAATGTTATGTAAATACAATGTAAATGTTATGTGAATAGTTGCTGGAGCACGACAAATTCAAGTACTTTTTGGAACGTTCTGGAATTTTTTCCTCGAATATTTTTTCAATTGAAGTATAGTTGATTTACAATATTGTCTTAGTATCAGGTGTATGGCAAAGTGGTTCAGTTATATATATAATTATTTTCCAGATTATTTTCCATTATAGGTTATTATAAGATATTAAATATATTTCCCAGTGCTATACAGTAAATCCTTGTTGCTTATCTATTTTATGTATAGTAGTTTATATTTGTTAATCCCTTACTCCTAATTTATCCCTCCTCCACCTCCCTTTCCCCTTTAGTGACCATAAGTTTGTTTTCTGTGTCTGTGAGTTTCCATTTTGTATATAATTAGATTCATTTGCATTATTTTTTAGATTCCACATAAGTGATATTATAGGATATTTGTCTTTATCACACTAAGTGAAGTAAGTCAGACAATCTATAGGTCCATGAATGTTGCAGCAATATTTCATTCTTTTTTATGGCTGAGTAATATTCCATTGTATATATGGACCGCATCTTCTTAAACTAATCATCTACTGATAGGCACTTGGGTTTTTTCATGTCTTGGCTACTGTAAATAGTGTTGCTATGAACATTGGGGTGCATGTATCTTTTCAAATTAGAATTTATCTTTTCCAGATATATGCCCAGGATCATATGGTAGCTCTATTTTTAGTTTTTTAAGGAACCTCCAGACTGTTTTCCATAGTGGCTGTATCAATTTACATTCCCACCAACAGTGTACAAGGGTTCCCTTTCCTCCACACCCTCTCCAACATTTATTATTTGTAGACTTTTTGATTATAGCCATTCTGACCAGTATGAGGTAATACCTCATTGTGGTTTTGATTTGCATTTCTCTAAAAATTAGCAATGTCAAGCATCTTTTCATGTTGGGCATCTGTATGTCTTCTTTGGAGAAATGTCTATTTAGGTCTTCTGCCCATTTTTTGATTGGGTTGTTTGCTTTTTTATTTTTTCGGCTGGGTCTTCGTTGCTGTGCACGGGCTCTCTCTAATTGTGGCAAGTGGGGGCTACACCTCATTGTGGTGTACGTGCTTCTCATTGCAGTGGCTTCTGTTGTTGTAGAGTACAGGCTCTAGGCATGCGGGCTTCAGTAGTTGTGGCACATGGGCTCAGTAGTTGTTGCTCGTGGGCTCTAGAGCACAGGCTCTGCAGTTGTGGTGCACGGGC
Source organism: Grampus griseus (assembly GCF_964374135.1). Classification (NCBI taxonomy): domain Eukaryota; kingdom Metazoa; phylum Chordata; class Mammalia; order Artiodactyla; family Delphinidae; genus Grampus; species Grampus griseus. The sequence continues at coordinate 37,070,111 of NC_139007.1, forward strand.
CTTAGTTGCTCCACGGCATGTGGGATCTTTCCGGACCAGGGATCAAACCCATGTCCTCTGCATTGGCAGGCAGATTCTTAACTACTGCACCACTAGGAAGTCCCCTGTTTGCTTTTTTTGATTATGAGTTGTATGAGCAGCAAATTGAACAATGTAGAAGAAATGGACAAGTTTCTAGAAATATACAGCCTGCTAAAATTGAGTCAAGAAGAAACAGATAATTTGAATGGACTGATCACTGGAAGTGAAAAAGAATCTAAATAAATAAATAAAAACCACCTCCCTGCAAATAAAAGTCCAGGACCAGAAGACTTCACTGGGGAATGCTACTAAACATACAGAGAAGACCTGTACCAACCCTTCTCAAACTATTCCAAAAGATTGAAGAGGAGGGAACACTCCCAAGTTCATTCTATGAGGCCACCATCACCCGGGTACCAAAACCAGACACTACAAAAAAAGAAAATTACAGGCAAATATCTCTGATGAATATAGATGCAAAATCCTCAACAAAATATTAGCAAACTGAATCCAACAATACATAAAACGGATCATACACTATGATTAAGTTAGATTCATTCCAGGGTCACAAGGATGGTTCAACATACGCAAATCAATCAACGTGATACACCACGTTAACACAAGAAAAGACAAAAAACACACAATCATCTTAATAGACACAGAAAAAGCATTTGATAAAATTCAACATCCAGTCATAATAAAAACTGTCACCAAAGTGGGTATAGAGGGAACATATCTCAACATAAAAAAAGCCATTTACGACAACCCACAACAAACATAATACTCAACAGTGAAAAGCTGAACGCCTTCCTGCTTAAATTCAGGAAAAAAACAGGGATGCCCACTCTCACCACTTCTATTCAACATATTTTTACCGAATATTTGCAATCCCCACTTGGTTGAATTCTCGAATGCAGAACCCACAGACATGAAGGGCCAGCCGTAAATTTGTTTGAATCAAAACAAGTCTTCCTGAAAGGAGCTACCCTGATTTATACTGATTTTTAAGTAGGCCTGAGGAATTATCAACCAAGATACTCCCCTTAGATTGAGCCTATCTGTGCTTTAATCTCAGGCCCCAAGTTAACATCACAAATTTCTCTTCCCACTAAATTCTTCAAAGTGAGCCCATGCTTTCATTGGTCTAACCTACCTCCATAGGCCTCTGTGATTCCACCAATTCACCTCAACATTGAAAGCCTGGAACAGCTGTGGGTAAATACCAGTGTTGTATCTCAGGTGATACGAAAATCTGCATTTCCTAATTTTGCCACATCTCTTCTTTGCCAGTGGGGTTTGGCCCTTAGGGAATTGAGAATTTTAGTCTCTTGAGACTTCATTTACAACTTTTTTGGGGGGCCGAGTCATAAAGGAAAGTATAACTCCTAGACCTGAGATGTTAACGGGACAGTTCTAGGTCAATTTTTTTTTAGCCTCACATGATTGGCATTTGGGGCCAGATAATTCTTTGTCATGGGGGCTGTCCTGTGCAATGTAGGATGTTGAGTAGCATCCCCAGTCTCTACCCACTAGACGCCAGTAGCTCTCCCCACCCCCACCAGTATGACAAACCAAAAGTATCTCAGACAGAAAATGTCTCTTTAAGGGCAAATGGCTCCTGGTTGAAACCTGCTGTGCTTATACGAAGCAAAAGGCCTGCAAGGACTTTTCCCCTTGCCGGCCTTCTCTCACATGGCTCTCAACGAAACTCTGCCAAAAACTAAATCTTGGTTTACTTGCAGTAGCTCTATTCATTTAGCGTTTCATAACAAAATTTATTCAGTATTCACCATATGACAGCCTTTGTAGTAAGTGCTTTCCATACATTACTTCATTAAATCCTGACAACAATCCTACATGGTAGGTACAATGGTAAGTAATGCCCACTTAAAAAGGAAGAAACTGAGGCTTGACAAGGTCAAGTGACTTGCCCAAGGTCACACAGTGAGTCAGTGCAGAGACACCTCCCCCGCCCCTTGACCACCAGGCTTTACTGTCTCATTTCTGCAGGACAATAGAGTTGATGAGATTCACAACACTGGGCAAAACTACAGCAGACCTCGTGGGTATACTCATGGTTTCCGAAAACTCTTCAAGTCTGTGTGAATCTGTCTCCATTCATTTCACATGTTTTTATAAACACCAGGGGAACAATAATCATTTGAACAGTTAACTGATTTAGCCCGGTAAAATCCACTTTTTTTCAGTCTTGAAATTACAGTGGATTTTGCCATTCTAACTGGGCTACTGCTTCTCCTTAGCCCCCGACACCACCCCATTTCTCTCCCGCTGCTCCTCAGGCCCCAGTACCTACACTTCTATTTTTCTTTTTATTTTTCCAAACAAGAAGATTGTATTTTATAGTCCAGATATCGCTCCAAGGGACAATCATGGGGAACGCTGCAGCAAAAATGCTCAGAAGGAAATCAAACGAATCGAGAACAGAAGATAGTGGAAAAGGAAAAATGAGAACACAAATATTTTCTAGACCCCCCGAAGTTAAAGCTTGAAAAACTCCAGTGCTTTGCAAAATATCACATTCAAGTGGTAGTTAAAAAAACTTTTGTTGGACGCGCCCTTTGTGCACCAAATGGTTGGGAGGAGGCGCTGTCTGACCTGCGGAAACGCACCCTGGGGGTCCAGGCCTTTCTGATATGCTAGAAAGGTATGAACAGAATCTTTTAAAATCACTAATCTTTCTTACCTTTCTCGAGGTACCAGGAGGCCTTTTGGGGTCCGGAGTTAGGTCAGGTTGGTTAGGTCCTCTCTCCCTCAGACTGAGTCTGGCTCGGGGTCCAGGAAGTGGCATTCAGACACGAATTAGGAGGTGAAGGGAGGAAAGAGCGTCTTCAGGTAAGACTGCCCGGGAGACTCCTGACGCCATAGTCCGAATTGGCATCATCTCCTTATATGGGTTCTCAGCTGTGATCTCAATTAGAACAAATCTCGAGAACAGCTGTGAATCGTTTATAGCTTAAGACGACAGAATCACACTTAAAATTTGAAAGCCTCGTTTTAATAACAGTTTTAACCACAGTTTTCCCAGTTCTTTTCCAAAAGCAGGGCCTAGTCAAGATCTTTTATTTCACAAAGAAGGTATTTGGTACTACTTTTCCTGAAGGAAAAACCCAGCCCTAAGGCCTCCCCTGCCTATTCTACCCCAGGAGGTAATTAGCATGGAATTCTTTGGAGGAAGAGGTCTAAGACTTTTAACATGCTTAAATTTAGATTGAATTTGGTATTTTTCAAATTGCAACCCTTTAGAGATTGATAAAATCAATTTGGTAAGTTGCAAACAGCACTTGAAAAGAAAGAAAAAGATTCGACTCCCATGGCATGGTTTGAAGCTTTGCCTGGTGAAAGCGTATCCAGGAAAGGACTAGCTTGAGTTCTCCCACCTGCAGGGAGGCATCCTCTCCAGGTCACTGTTTATCACAGTCAGGTGTAGAGGCTTGAGGAAGTTTAATAGCCCTTTCAAGAACTCACTAACGCAGTGGTAACAAGTCCTTCCCTACCAATCTGGTAGAATCTGCTTAGAAACTGCACACTTAGCCCACAGCCTTCTTCCCAAGCCCAGGTGCAGAGGGATACCTAGGCTTAGAGCAGTTTTATTTTCTAATGTAGGTTTTTTGAAAAAAGGTTTCTAGGGTCAACTATTTGAGAAACACTCTATACTGGGATCTTCTCGTAGATTCCCAGGGCACCTTAGCCTATGGAAGAATACAGTAAAGAGACCCATTTATTTATTTCACCTGATGTGTTCCCTGCATGTTTGACCTGGGCGTCCTTTAGTAAACAACCTCTATCAACAGTTGCGCTCCCCCAGACCAAGCCCTTAGCCTCGTAGCTCCTCCCTCAGCTTACCACATCGCAGCATTGCCCTTTATCACGCTGGGACCCGTGCAGTCTCTACTCTGCAGTCCACAGTAGGTCGTCTGTGTTCTCTTGATGGACTCAGGAAGTAAGATTTGCCAAATTACCTCCTCGACAATTCAAGGACCTTTAACACTGGGGACCCGATCATCACTATCACACTTTGGATTTTATTTAGAAAAGGACTTTCCACCCTGAGTTGATTTCTACCGTGACTGTGGAATTAAATCGAATTGAATCTAGCTGTTGGTCAGTTGATCACTGTGGGTGAAGTCTGTTTTTCTTGGCTTTCACGTTATTTTATATATTTTTTTCCTCTTTTTTCCCTGGGGTGCTGTACTGTGCAGTGTGACCTGAGCACCTGCCGGTGTGCACAGCGCCGGGAACTCAACTGTTCAGCCACTTTCTTTCTTTTTGTATCATGTTCACACAGGAGAAAAGGCTCGCTGGCCTGGAGTTCATTAAGGAACTGAATATATATATTGTTACAAAGCAGTCAACACTGCAGCCTGTCCCTTAGAAACAGGTGCCAAGAAAGGAAATGTTTCATATTTTCCAAGTGGCACGGAGGCCATCAGAGAGTGTTTCCAATCAGAGTCTGTTTGCGCAGCTAAATCATAGGTCTCGATTCTTCCTTTTGCCTCAGGGGTACGGTTGCTGGCTCACGGCCGGCCTCTCTCTGACCCTGCGTCTTTCCTGCCATCATGCTGCTGTGCCAGCTGCCACTTCTGGGTGAAAACCTAGCTCCGGTCCCCTCCAGTGTCAGCTGGCTGGGATACGTGAAAGCTACTCTTTTCAACTAACCCTTCTTTGTCATTTCAGAAACCAATCCTGCTTTCCAGCAACTAGGCTGGCCAGGGTGTTCCATGCTTGCCGACTGCAGCAGCTGTTTTCTGCCCCCAGTAGGAGCCCCGGGGACGTACCCACCCACTGAGAGCCACCCTTGGCAGGCGACTTGAGGGGCAACTCCCCTCAGGGCCGAAGTGAGTTGTGCCACTGCCCGGGCTTCTACTCAGCCCAGCCTGCTCCCACCCCGAACCCCCAGTTTCCATCCTCTCTTTGTTCTAATTTCTACTTATTTTCCTCCCTCGCATTTAAGCAGCACCAGTGAAATAATGCCAGATGTGAAGGCTTTTTAGTTGACAGGCTCTAATCATCATGTTACCAAATTCTGCATGTCCCTGCAAAGTAAGTCTTAGCGGTCTGAAGGTTTCATTTGTTCATTTTACCAGTAAGTATGGACTGTGAACTGTGTACCAGACAGTTCTAGGCCCTAGAGAAACAACAATGACACAATCCCTGCCCTGGTGCCTACGTACTAATGAGGGAAGCAGAAAATAAACAAAGCAAGCCAAATATATAGAACACTAGTGATAAGTGCTCAGAAGAGAAAATAAGGCTGTGAAGGTGGGGAATGGAAGTTTGGGGGCAGGGGTGGGGGGGGTGAGATTCTAGCAGGGGTGACCAGGGAAGCTCTCTCTGACAAGACGGTGTTTGTACAAAGACCCGAAAGGACAGTGGGAGAGAGCTGTGTGAGGGAAGCACATTTCAGACCAAGGGACCCACCAGTGCCAAGGCCCTGGGGTGGGGTATGCCTGGTAGGGTCAGTGTGCACCGAGCCACAGGGCTGCTGTGAAGATTAAATGTCTGTGGAGTGCCTGGCATACAGATAGTGCTCAATAAATGGGAGCTATAGTTATGATAGTCACTGATCAGATATTTGTGGTTTGATTGTTGTAAAAAGGTACATAGGTCCAAGTAGGTCCAAGTCTGTTCCTTGGCCTCGAGAGGAGTGTTTTATTACAAGCCTGCAGACCTCTGAGTGTGACCCCAACATGCCTCCCATTGGCATCCCTAGTTTTCCCTTTCAGTAGGGGCATAAAGCCATTGCCCAGCAAAAAAATGTTGCTGAGCAGATTGCTTTTGCCTACTACGGGGCAGCCATTCCTGAAGTCTCGGTAACACGTGGGAACTTGTTAGAAATGCCACATCTCAAGCTGCACCCAGATCTACTGAATCAGAAACTCTGGGACGGTGCTCAGCGAGCAGTGTTTATCAAGCCCTCCAGGTCATTCTGACATAGGCTAAGTTTCAGAACCACTGCCTAGAGTTTCTGTTCAAAAAGTCTCCCAGGGCTGGAAAAGGCTTCACTAAGTCCCCTTGGTTGAACCAACTGATCAGAAAGAAGGTTTGTTTCCATTGTTGCTATTTAAGTTTCCTGAGATGCCCTGTGGCCTCTAGGATGGTTGCTCCCCAGATCTCTAGAGATGGTACATCTGCTTTTCCTATGTCACCGAATTCTGAATGAAAACAGCTGCAGCTGGGCTCTGAGACCCACTTGGAGGATTCTCTCTGCCCTGATTACCTCCTCCAGCACTTGCAAAAATGACACTGACCACCTCTGAGAGCTATTTTAAGTTTTGTTATTATGGAATTTAAAAAAAACCAAAACTTTCAAAACCAAGATAGACCAGCTCAGATTTTCAGACACGACTCAGCATTTATTTCTCTCCCTGTCCCAGGAAGATGTTATCTTGCTGTTTACTGTGAATGAGATGAAACCTGATGCTCCAGGAACCAAGGCCACTTCCACTAACTTTTCTGGCATTGAATGGCAACATGACCCAACTTTTCCATAGGAAGTGGTGTAGTTAGAGTAACAGCCCTACTGGTCCTCCACGTGGGGATGGGTGCGCTGCGGGGAGAAGAGGAAGGAGGTCTTTGAAAATCCCATTTTGTTGCTCCTCAGTTTGAACCCTCTGGTAACTTCTGTTGTCCTAAGTAGCGGTTCTCAAAGTTAATCCAAAACCTCAAAAGTGTGCTCAGTGAAAGAAACCAGACACAAAATAACACCTATTGTATGATTCTACTTATGTGAAATATCCTAAAAGGAAAATATATAGAGAAGGAAAGAAAGAAGATTAGTAGCTGCCTAGGGCTAGAGGTGGGAATAGGGAGTGACTAGATGGGCACAAACTTCTTTTTAGAGTAATGGAGTTGTTCTAAAATTAGATTCTGGTAGATGATTGTATAACTTTGTAAATATACTAAAATTCATTGTATTGTACACTTAAAATGGGTAAATTCTATGCTACATAAAATATCTCAATAAAACTTTTTTTAAAAGCAAAAAAAAAAAGTAGTATTAAAAAAAAAGTTAATCCAAAACAGACTTACCTGGGTCTCTTGTTTGAAACGTAGATTCCTGGGGCCCTAAAACAAGTGCTTCTAATACAGGTGGTCCTTCACATTTTGGGGACTCTAGGAAAGAAATAGCTTAACATTCTTAATTTCACAGGCACAAAAAAGTTCTTTATGATGTAGGAGTTGCTACCTCTCAAGACCAAATCTCCTACCATTCTCCTTTTGCCATTTAGGATAATATTTGTTCTTATTGTTTGTAGTCTTTAGTATGTTTTATCATTTTTATAAATTTTATCATTTTTCTTCTGTTTCTAATTTACCTTATTAGGAATGTCTGCTAAATTTTATTTTAAAATATTTTTAGGACCAAAATGTCCATCAACAGATGAATATATAACAAAGATGTCGTGTATATATTTACAATGGAATAGTATTCAGCCATAAAAAAGAATGACATAATGCCATTTGCAGCAACACGGACAGACCTAGAGATTATTATACTAAGTGAAGTAAGTCAGACAGAGAAAGACAAATATAATATGATATCACTTATATGTGGAATCTAAAAAAAATGATACAAATGAACTTATTTACAAAACAAAAATAGACTTGCAGACATAGAAAAAATTTATGGTTACCAAAGGGGAAAAGGGGAGGGGGAGGGATAAATTAGGAGTTTGGGATTAGCAGGTACAGACTATTATATATAAAATAGATACACAACAAGGACCTACTCTGTAGCACAGGGAACTATATTCAATATCTTGTAATAACCTATAATGGAAAAGAATCTGAAAAAGAATATATATATATCTATTCAGTTATCTTCCTAAAATCTCCATCTTTTATCATTTTAGGGATTGCCTGACTCTCTCTCCTGCGGTCCTTATCTTCTTTCTTGGTTAACTCTCACATCGTGAGGGAGCACATCCTCCAATAGCTTTCTGAGGAAGGGTACATATAAGTTAAGTTTTTCGAAAGATTCCAGAAAAAATTTTTTATTCTGCCTTCAGATCTGATGGTCTGTTTAGCTGGAGTATAGAATTCTAGACCAGAAATAAATTTTCTCTGAGAATTCAGAAGGCATTTCTCCCTTGTTTTCTGTAGAAAATTTTTGCCGTTCTCATTCCTAATCCTCTGTATGTGCCCTGATGTTTCACTGTTTTGTCCTTAGTGCTATGCAACTTCATAATGATTTTTTTAAATTATATTAAATTTATTTATTTATTTTATTTTTGGCTGCATTGGGTCTTCATTGCTGAGAGCGGGCTTTCTCTAGTTGCGGCAAGCGGGGGCTACTCTTCCTTGCAGTGCATGGGCTTCTCATTGCGGTGGCTTCTCTTTGTTGTGGAGCATGGGCTCTAGGCACATGGGCTCCATAGTTGTGGCTTGTGGGCTCTAGAGCGCAGGCTCAGTAGTTGTGGCGCATGGGTTTAGTTGCTCTGAGGCATGTGGGATCCTCCCGGACCAGGGCTCGAACCTGTGTCCCCTGCATTTGTAGGTGGATTCTTAACCACTGTACCAAAATGGAAGTCCCATAATGATGTGTTTTGTCAGAGATTTTTTTATCCTTGTGCTTGGCTCTGGGTAGACTCTCTCAATCAGTTCTGGGAAACTTCCTTGATAATTTTTTGTGTCTGTTTTCTCTGTTCTCTTTTTCTAGAACTCCTTATCATTCAAATACTGGACTTCCTCAAATGATCTTTGAATTTTATTATGTCTCTCTCTCTCTCTGGTTATATTTTCTTGGAGATTTCATCAAATTTGTCTTGGAACTAGGGTTACTAAATAAAATATAGGATACTTAGGTAAATATTAATTTCAGACAAATGAAGTATTGCCTGGGACATATTTATACTAAAAAAATTTGTTGTTTTCTGAAATTCAGATTAAACTGAGAGTCCTGTATTTCTGTTTGCTAAAATTGACAATACTTCATCTAATTATTCTCTTGAATTTTTCCTTTCTGCTATTCTATTTTTAATCTTCAATTAAAAATATATCTCTAAAATATATATATATATATTAGAACAGACTTCTGGTTGCCAAGCACGAGGGGTTTGGGGGAAGGATGGAGTGGGAGATTGGGGTTAGTAGATGTAAACTATTATATATGGAATGGATAAACAACAAGGTCCTACTGTATAGCTCAGAGAGGTATATTCCGTATCCTATGATAAACCATAATGGAAAAGAATATTTAAAAAAAGAATGTATAGGGGCTTCCCTGGTGGTGCAGTGGTTGAGAGTCCGCCTGCTGATGCAGGGGACATGGGTTCATGCCCTGGTCCGGGAAGATCCCACATGCCGTGGAGCGGCTGGGCCCGTGAGCCATGGCCACTGAGCCTGCGTGTCCGGAGCCTGTGCTCCGCAACAGGAGAGGCCACAGCAGTGAGAGGCCCGTGTACCGCAAGAAAAAAAAAAAAAAAGAATGTATATATATGTATAACTGAACCACTTTTCAGTACAACAGAAATTAGCACAACATTGTAAATCAACTTGACTTCAATAAATATATATATATATATATATATATATATAAATTGTTCTCTAAATGTTACTTTTTAATTGCTTCTTTTGTTTCTTGAATACAATACCTTTTCTCTCCAGGTGATACTGAGGACTTTTTAAGTTTTCTTCTGTTGCCTATACTTTTTCCTTTTTTCCAAATTTTTTTATCTTTCTTTCTGGTCTCTGCCTTCCATGTTAGATTTTTCTCGCGTATCCGGTGATCCTTGATTATTTGCTCATATTTAAGACTGATGTACTACAGACATAAAAAACAAACATGGTTACCAAAGGGGAAAGCGGAGGAGGGATACATTAAAAATTGGGGATTAACAGATATACTCTACTGTATATAAAATAAACAATAAGTACTTACAGTACAGCACAAGGAACTGTATTCAATATCTTGAATATCAATAACCTATAATGGAAAAGAATCTGAAAAAGAATATATAATATGTATGTGTGTGTGTGTGTGTGTGTGTGTGTGTGTGTGTGTGTGACTGAATCACTTTGCTGTACACCTAAAACGTTATAAATAAATTATACTTCAATTTTTAAAAAAAAGAATGCTGTACTAGATGGCAGTGTAGGAGTTCATTGTGTGGGTGGAATCCGTTGACTGGTGGGCTTCCCTGCAGCACTGTTTCATTGAGTGTTTCTAACTATCAATATCTTTAGGTCTTCTCCCCGGAGCTGGTCAGGTCCTCCAAGGGGAAACCTCCAGTTCCCTTCTGAGAGGGATAAGCATGGCTACTAGTGTCTGAGAGGTGCGGCACAGAAGAAGACCAGGGCCCAGGGATCCCACCTTTCTGTAACTCATCTTCCACCTCGTCCCCATTTTCAGTGTGGTTTCCTTGCCTTGGTGTGCCTGGTGGCCTTTAGTCCAGAATCCCTCTGGTTCAGCCTCTAGGAGAGTCTTTGGCCAGGAGGCATTGGAGGGCCACTCATCCTGGGTGAGGCAAGAGAGGTGACCTGGGAGCCTAACTCCTTCTTATACAGATTTTTTTAAAAATTATATATATATTTTTCTGAGAACAAGATATTATTTTCCTCACCAATTTGCATCATTTCCCCACAGAGATGCTTCAGCTCTCTTCTGATTCCCCCTCACTCCAATAAGATGAGAGGTTTAGAATCATTTTACTTTCCATTTTCCTCCCTTAGACTTTTGGAATTTTATTTTTTTCTCCCTCTCTTTCCACCCACCAGCAGTTGCTATTTTGTCATGGAAGCTCATATCCCTGTCCCTCCCCCACTCAGACACGCCTCTCACAGCTTCATCTTGCTGGGAATGTATTTTGCTTTTTCTCTCTGGCTGCTGGCCCCTTTTAGATGGCATGGTATTTTTCTGTGTGAGCTCTTCACGTCTTAGGACATGGGGGTTTATGAGCCCCAAGTGATGAGAATCCCACAGATGGCAGAAGCAATCTCTGTCCCCACGGGCTGACTTACAGAAGCTGCAGGAAACCCTTCCCTCCAGACTTCTCACACTGGCCCAGCTACAGGGTAGAGGACACAGTCCCCATTCAGTTCCTTCTTCACCTCTTGGGGTGGGAAGCCCAGCACAGACACACTAGGCCTGTGTTGACTTTATCCCCAACAGCCCAATCTTTCCAGGGTTTGCTGCTCCCACTCCTGGCCTTTGACATCATTCTCTAGGCACCTGCCCAACCCACTGGGAGAAGCAGGAACCTCACAATTCTCTCTACTTGGAACCCACCAAAGCCCAAGGCCTCACTCGTACCGAGCCACCCACAGGAGTTAGCAGCTTATCTGGTTCCAGAGAGGAAGAAATTGGGGGTTTGGGAGTAGGAAAGATGAAAGTTGCATCTCGGTTGTTATATTCCCAGACTCCCCTTCAGCCACCATAATTTATTTTCATAGCCATTCATCACACAAGGGCAGCCCTGATTAAAAGAGCAGAGTTGGAATGAATAGCTATAGTCCTGGTTTGAAACCTGAATACAAGCTCATCCCACTCTTGAACTTCAGGTTGGTCCATCTGGGAGACACATGCCAACTCCTGTGTCCTACACCATGATTTTAGCACCAATGCATTCAGAGATGAGAGAGAGTTACTGCACTTTCACCATGAAAGAAAAAAAAAAAATCAAAATGACTCAGAGTAAAAATGTAAGCCTTTCCTAACCCTGCTTTATCTGATGAGATATCTACCTGCAATGAGGAATCACTGCCAGTCTCACCTCAGAAAGTTTAAAGATCAGGCTAGTTCTGGAAAGGAAGATTGAGTGGGCACGTTATTAACCTAAATGGAATTAGGTTTCTGTTTCAATAAAGATTCCCATGAAAGCTGAAAGCAATACAGCTACAGCAGTGCAGCCATAACACCCCACTGCCTGTAGGAAGATGTGCTTAAATTACACCTGGCTGTGCACCCCATTATCACTTTGCAAAAGGCAGTAACTTGAGGTGGACCTCTGTGGTCACAGTGTCCTTCAGGTGACAGCCTCAAAGGAATTCTAGCTTGGATGCAATCAATACTCCAAACAAGAGGCTGACAATGATTAATCAACTACTTATGATAGGCTCTCCTCATCCCATTATACGTGACTTATTGAATGTTTTGTATTTTTGGTTTAGTTGCAGTGAAAAGGGTGTGACAGCCATATTTCATTCAAACTGTGTCCATCTGGAAAGGTAATCAGCATCTTCATCCTCATCAGGTAGGCATCGCCAGGGCCTACCACACTGGGGCAAACAGCAATGCAAGAGACTTTGTCTTGTTTGCCTGTTTCCAGTCTGGTGAAAATTTCAATTCTCCTCTCTTACGAGACTCAGGAAGGACATCACACACTGGCAGCTTGTGGCTGCGTCCAGCCCTCAAATGTGTTTTGTATGAGCAACAGGGTTTTAAAAATGAATTCACTGTCAGCCTTTAAAATCAGAAAATTTAACATGAAAGTCTGGACTTCTAGCTTTTCTTGGAATAAAGATCATCCGGGGGACTTCCCTGGTGGCGCAGTGTTTGGGAATCCGCCTGCCAATGCAGGGGACACGGGTTCGAGCCCTGGTCTGGGAAGATCCCATGTGCTGTGGAGCAACTGGGCATGTGCACCACAGCTACTGAGCCTGCACTCTAGAGCCCGCGAGCTGCGGCTGCTGAGCCTGCGTGCCACAACTACTGAACCCACGTGCCACAACTACTGAGGCCTGCACGCCTAGAGCCCGTGCTCCGCAACAAGAGAAGCCACCGCAATGAGAAGCCTGTGCACTGCAACAAAGAGCAGCCCCTGCTCGCCACAACTAGAGAAAGCCTGTGAGCAGCAGCAAAGACCCAACACAGCCATAAATTAATTTAAAAAACAGGTTTAAAAAAAAAAAAGATCATCTGGCCACTCTGGCCCTGACAGCTGGCAGGTCTGAGTGGAGGCCACCACTGTTTTGACGCGTCAAGTGCTCTCCTGTTGACCCTAGACCCAACACTTTCTTTTTTTTTATATCCAGCAACTTCTCTCATTTTCACCACCTGCCTGGCTGCTGGCTTAGGGGTACAATCCAGTAGAACAGTCTCCAGAGGCCACAGTTCCAGTCCCCACTGCACTGGGAAACTCTGGGCATCTCACATCACAATATTAAGGTTTTATTATATGTCAGGGAACAGGGAAGTGGTTGCCCGAGGGCATGAGTCTAGTATTCTTTCCCATGCACCTGTGATGAAGACCCTCCATGCAGGGCACAGACAAAAATGCTTCCATTGTTCAGGGGCAAGAAAGGGCAGCAGGAGCTGAAGGGACATGTGGCAGCATGCATGTCGGGCAGGGTGCCTCCCTGGGTGACCAGACATGTCTAAAGGACAGTCCTAACCCTCCATAGAGAAAGAATGTTAACCACGCCTTAGTTCCTCCACGCCTGTTACTTTGGATCCAGATGACAAGTTCTAAGAATCCCTCAGCGCCTCCAGCCTGACTCTGGCTTGGGGCACCTCTGTCCAGATCAGAGTGCCAAGGGGAGTGACACATTCTGGATCTTGGACCCCACCTGTTTAATTGGGACAGCTTCCTGGTAAATTCAGAGATCACACAAAGCCCCAGGCGCCTTCCTGTTGATTTGAATCTGTTTAACCCCCAGCAGAGGAAAACAACATCAACAGATTAGTGGACACAGGAATCACCTGAGACCTTGTTAAAATGTGAACTCTGATTCAGAAGGTCTGGGGAGGGGCCCGAAACTCTGCATTTCTAACAAATTCCTGGGTGAGGTCAATGCTGCCAGTCCAAGGACACTTTCAGTAGAAAAGGGCTATGAAAACACCTTCTGTACCTGCTCATGGACATTTTTTGCCCTTCCTTCTGGGGCTCTTGTCTGTTTTCTCCACCCTATCCTTCTTTTTTCTTATCCTGCTTTTCCTCTCTCCATCCATCCTTCTTCTTGCCAACTCATTATTCCTACCAGGCATCCCTACCATCTCCCAACCTTCCCCCTTTCAAAGGATAAAGAAATTCCTGCCCCTTTCCCCCTGGACATTCATCTCCCTCCCTCCTCTCCTCAGTAGTGCCAGAAAAATAAAAGTCACCATTTATCAACAATTGTGTGCCAAGCACTGTCTCAGTGTGTTACTGTTACGTTGCACCCCGCAGGCCTGCAAGCCATGTAATTGCCCAGCTGCAAGACCCAAGAAAGAGCCCAGAGACAGAGATAGCAACCATTTATTGAATAGGGAATCTTATAAGTCTGAAGCAAAGTCCTGGAGCAATACTCTACCATGTATGGCTGCAGTCAGGAACCTTCGCCACTCAGGGGAGAAGGAGGCTACCATTTATAGGAAAACCAGTGGCTGGGGCAGGGGGCAAGCGCATAGGTAGTTCATGATTAAGCCCTATGATTAAGAGGATTGGATAGTCATGTGGGTAGGGTATAGGTGAAGCAGGGACTGGTCCAGCAGGGGATGTATAAAGAGCAAGAGAACAGCCATCCTGAGTGGCCTGACCATACAGTTACCCATATTATTTAATTCTCACAACAACCCTACAGAGTATATATCAATACTGTCATTTTAGAAATGAAAAAATTGAGATTTGGGTAGTTAAAGAAACTTTGTCCTCAACTAGGAATTAATAAGTAGAGATTAGAATTTGGATCTGTTCAATGCCAAAGGCTACAACCTTTATACTACATTATGCTCATATAAGGTGAAATGGTCTAGAAGTCAGCAGGTAAGGGTGGACTGAGAAAAAAAAAAAAAAGTGCCCCAAGCATCACTCTAGTTATGCATCCTGTATGGTCCTCTGCACCCTCCTTAAGCAAGTGCCCTATGGGACAGCTTGACATAGCGACAATAAGAGCTATTTTAGGAAAGCCCAGATTAGCTGCAGTGGTACAGGGTTCCCAATAACAGAGTAGTAGTATTAGAACCCAAACTTACCAATATGCCTAAATTTTCAAGGTAACTCTTAAATTGGGTTCATAACTGTACACATAGAACCTACTACCAAAAAGAGAGTCCCACCATTAGCCAATCACCCAGTCATATGGAGTCTAAAGGATGGTTCCAAATCTCTCCTATCAATCCACACAGGGTCCTCCATGGATGGGAAGTCAATTCCCTTCTCTCTTTCTAGCTCCTCTTCCATAACCGCACCTCTAGCATCCCCTTGGTCTGTTATTATTCTCTGCCTGTTCTCAAGATTCTACCTAAGTGTCCTGGTTTCCAACCAGGGAGCCTTAGCTGATCTTAAAAACCTTTGTTTCTTTCAACAGAAACAGAATCACAGACATAGAGAACAGACTGGTGGTTGCCAAGGGAGAGGGGGTTGGAGGAGGGATGGAGTGGGAGCTTGGGGTGAGCAGCTGTAAGCTTTTATATATAGAATGGATAAACAACAAGGTCCTAGCACAGAGAACTATATTCAATATAGTTGAATATAGCACAGAGAAATATATTCAATATCCTATGATAAACCATAATGGAAAAGAACATTAAAAAAAAGAATGTATATATATGTATTGCTGAATCACTTTGCTGTATAGCAGAAATTAACACAACACTGTAAATCAAGTGTACTTCGATTTAAATAAATAAATACCTTTGTGTCTTTCAGATTCTTCAGACTGCAACATTTACAAGACAAGCAAGTCTTGCTTATGTTGGCTATCTCCCTCCCCTGACTTTTTTAGGTGTAGCAAAATTTTTTTTAATCTCCTTTTAATTGATCCCAAAGATCCCACAAGGTATGAAAAGAGAAAAGGCAAGAGGTACGGATGAGGAAAATTCCATCTTGACACAAAAATTTTTTAAAGGTCTAAATTCACTCAAAGGAGAAGAGTCAGAATTTTAAAATATGGAATGGACAGGGAAATTGGGAGCAGTATCATTTGGGGGAAGGAGCCCTGGCCCAGTAGTCATGAGATTTAGGTTCTAAATCCATCTTTGCCACAAACCAGCTGTGCAACCTTGGATAAGCTGTGTCAGTTTTTTGGACACTGGTTTCTTCACCTTTGGAGTGAGGGGATTGAATTGAATGATTGCCAAGATTCCTTTGATCTCTACTTTTCAGTGTCTTCCCTAGCACCTAAAATAAAATGAACCAGAAAGCTGTTGTGAAATAAGGTGGCATTTCACCAGAAATTTAGACATAAACTAGGTTGAGTCAATGCATGAAAACAAGAGGGTAAAAAAAAACAGTGATTAATAATGATAAGTGAATAAAAATGATAAAAATAAAAGACCAAGAAATTAAAGACAAAAAATGGCTGATTCTATAGTTTTTCTTTTTAAAAAGATTTTAAATTCTCTACCAAGTGGCCACCCACTGTCCATAATTATCAGTTACTTATAAAATATGTAATTGGGGCAAGGCATGTTCCATTCTGTAATATATTGTCATTGAAAAAATGTTTTCTGATAGAAGTATTGAATTATAAGGTCAACCACCAACATTTTTATCTAAACAATGGTAGGTAGATCAGAAATAAAATTAGGTCAATGTGAATAATTTCCTTCCTGGCAGGTTATGTAATTTTGCATACATGGTATTTTCCATCTTTGAAGTCAACATGTAATTATGTTTGTTTTATACCAACTCATCTGCCCCCAAATGTTTCAAACTGAAAAAGAGAAAAAGCGGCCTGTAGCTACCACTCCCTTCATGCACATACCCGGCCGGAAAAGAGAATTGCTGGGACACACCAGCACTGGACTCTTTTGGGGAGTGTGCTTGGGGGAAGGCCCACCCTCCAATACTATAATGGCAAAGATAATAACTCTCTGTGTTTTCTAAGCATCTGGATCAGTAAAAATGTATCACTCAGTCTGTATGGACACCACCTTCCTCAGTCTGTAATTAAGGATGCCCTCCCACATCTGGCCCTTGAAGACCTGATCTCTCCTGAAGGGTCATCACTTGTCTTCTGTGAATCACCCTTCATCAGCCCAAACCATGTGTGTAGGAGGATGCCTCAGCCACTCTACTCAGGGGGGTGTGCCTTGGTGGAACATTTTCTGTGATGATGCTACAGTTGAAGATTCATCTCATTATCTTCCTTCTGGAGCTCCATCCTGGTCTCAGGTACCCTCTATGCCAAAAATCACATTTGAAAATAATATTTTGATCCTTTGTCCTGAACTCCCCAGGCTGACTTAACGTTTACCATTGAGAGAACTCTTCTTTATGAAATAGCAGTTATTAGCTTGGAGAACCCAAGTCCCATCATTTTGTGTCCACCACATTCCCAGATGAGGGAAATGAAAGGCACCAAGAAGCCTGGAGTGTCAGAATCCTTACCTAGATCGAAAGACAAATTTCGAACAACCTCCTGCTCTTCTCCACTAGTCACTAGGACCTACTTACTTCTTACCTTCATCAAGAACAATTGGAAAACACGGCTGAAGATGTGGATTGCAAATTGACCCAAGCCATTTGATAATTTGGTAATTATGACACCCCTGTGGTAAATAGTGCTAGTACCTGGGGTTAGAAGAGGGTGGAGCCTCTGTATCCCTTTCCCCCACCATCTCACCCCCAAGCAGGTCATCATGGTGAAAGTCATTCTTAGGCCAGTTTCTGCCACACATACAAACCTTCATTAAGATACAAATACCGAATCACTATGTTGCACACCTGAAACTAATATGTCAATTCTATCTCAATTTTTTTTTAACTTACTTTACAGCGCTTCCCTGGTGGCGCAGTGGTTACGAGTCCGCCTGCAGATGCAGGGGACATGGGTTCGTGTCCTGGTCTGGAAAGATCCTACATGCCGTGGAGTGGCTGGGCCCGTGAGCCATAGCCGCTGAGCCTGCACGTCCAGAGCCTGTGCTCTGCAACGGGAGAGGCCACAGCAGTGAGAGGCCCGCATACCACAAAAAAAAATAAAATAAAAATTACTTTACACATGAAGGGATAAATATTTAAATGTACTTAAAAAAATCTTCGTTAGCAAACAGGCACAAAACCCATCATCGTATCCTTCCTTTAATCTTGGTCAAGGCCACACACTCAGATACTAACACTCACCTTAATGAGAAGGAGCAGACATCCCAATATTCTGACAGCTGTTCAGCTGGGCTTCTGGAGAAATCAGGCAGCAGAGACCCCCAGGCAGTGGAAGGAGGCAGGGTCAGATGGATTTCTGGACCTGGAGCACTGCCCCAACGTGTAAGGCTCGTGGGCTTGCTGGAAAGGTATACTCTTTCCATGTAAGGTGGGCGGGACCTATCAGTCTTCTATCAAACCTCAAAGGTTGAACACTCTTCATTTAGCCAATGAAAAAGTCTTTTTTACACCACCTAGGCTAGTTGACATACCCTCTGGAATAGAATTTTATAACAATATTTAGAATGCTTACATAACCACTTCTGGATGGTGATTTCCTTATTAGTTTCCTTCACGTGCTATCCGTAACTCCTAGAGTGAAAATTAGAGTTAATTTACACATATGTGCATCACAGTGTTTATAAGGAATTATTTTCAATCACCAAAGAGACAACTTTCTGACACATCCTATCTGCAGATTTGATGTCTGAAACCCTTCCACTACTCTCATCCATTATATTGCTGGAGAAATTATGGAAACTCGCAAATAAAAATAGTAGCATTCTTTTTTGAGGTTACATCCCAGTTCCATGTTTAGCCATTACAGAAAATGTGTTTGAATAGAGTACAGAGGAAGAAAGGCATGTGAAGACAAGGTGGAGAAAGAAAAGACCTGGGGACCTAGGAAGTTGTTTTAGCTTAATTAAATTGTCTTAGTAAAGCAGACTTTGCTAGAAAGGATGGTGAGAGATGGGACAGAGGAAGGGACTGGAGAGAGATGGGTGGGGGGCATCCCCACAGGCATCCTCCCTGCAAGAGGAGCCCAAGCCACTTGGTAGAGGAGGGATTCCCTTTCTGGGCTTCGCGTGGTGTACACTGAGCTTATTAATAGCAGCTCGTGGAGTCACTGGTCAGATAAAAACACAGTGAAAGGGGCCATTGATCAGGTCCTTCCGTCACCTGTTCATTGAAGGAACAAACCAAGTTCTTTACCAGAGTCATTTACCTTTGCAGACAACTCAGACCATTGTTCCCTGGGGTAGGACAACGACTCACTTGATCAGTAACCTGCTGCTTTATCAGTTATAATAACTCATGCCTCGCCCCTTTCCACTCACTGTTGACATTTGCTTTGGACAATAAGTTAGTAGACTAAAAGAACAGCATAGTTTTATTTGGCAAAATGTTCAGGAACACGTTCGGTACTATCCCCTATTATTTTTCTTAATTATCAGTTATCAGTATTGAACTTCCACGGATGACTAAAAAGTCATAGAATAAGAAGAGCAATGAAAAAGAGACCTGGGTTCTTGTCCCAGCTCTACCACTCACTAAACATGTAGCAGCCTGGTCCCTTCTCTGAATTGAGACCAGACCAGATGACCTCTAAGGTCCCAACATTCATTCCTTTAACCATTATTATTATTTTTTAAAAATATATATATATATATTTATTTATTTTTGACTGCATTGGATCTTCTTTGCTGCACGTGGGCTTTCTCTAGTTGTGGCGAGCGGGGGCTACTCTTTGTTGCAGTGCGCGGACTTCTCATTGTGGTGGCTTCTTTTGTTGTCTAGCATGGGTTCTAGGCACGCGGGCTTCAGTAGCTGCAGCACACAGGCTCAGTAGTTATGGCTCGCAGGCTTAGTTGCTCCATGGCATGTGGGATCTTCCTGGACCAGGGCTCAAACCCGTGTCCCCTGCCTTGGCAGGCAGATTCTTAACCACTGCACCACCAGGGAAGTCCTCCTTTAACCATTATTTATTGAGCATCTCCTACATGTGAAACATTGTTCTAGGCTGTGTCTAGAGGATACGATAATGAATTAGAAAGAGAGTCCTAACCTAATGGAACTGACACTTTAATGGGCGGTGAAAAATAATAAATAGAATAAGAAAATAAACACACAATATGTCACATTATGTGATAACTGCTATGGAGGAAAATGAAGTGGAGTAAGGGGGATAGGGTGTTGTTTTATGTCGCGTGGTAAGTGAAGGCCTCACTAGCATTTAAGCAGAGACCCCCTGTCTCTGTGTTTATCGGGGTGAGGAATGTTCTAGTAGAAGGAACAGCAAATACAAAGCCTCTGAGGTAGGAATGTGCTCAGAGTCAACAAGGAACAGCAAGGCAGCCAGTGTGACTGGAGCAGAGTTAAGAGAAGACGACAGTGGGGAAGAGGCGAGGGGGCAGTAGGGTGTGTAGGCATATGAGGTCTTTGGCTTGTACTCTGGGAAATGTGGGTGACCACTAAGGGATTTTTGACCTGAGAACTGCAATGTTCTGACTTACACTGGAACGGGATCCCTCTAGCCGCTGACTACAGGGGTTAAAGCATAGAAACAGACCAGAGATGATGGTGGCCTGGACCATGATGAAAGCTGTAGAGGTGGTAAAAAAGTGGTCAGGTTCTGGATATATCTTGAGGACAGAACCAACAGTTTATAAGAAAAAGAGAAAAATCAAAGACACCTCTGGGATTTTTTTTTTTTTTTTAATTTTTTGGCCGCACCACGCGGCATGCGGGATCTTAGTTCCCTGCCCAGGGATCAAACCCACGCCCCCTGCAGTGGAAGCACAGAGTCTTAACCACTGGGCCACCAGGGAAGTCCCCTAGGATTTTTGCAAATGGAAGAATGCAAGGGTTTTTTTCTATTTGTTAACTGGTGGTGTGAAAAAGTAGAATTAAGTTTGGCTTGGGACGTGTTAAGGATGAGTTGCCTATTAGATGTCCAAGAGGAGATATTAAGTAGCCTGTTGTATATACTTCTGAAATTCAGGAAGGTTTAGGATATAGATATAGAGTAGGTCCTGAAAGTGTCTTGCCAGTATCTATTTGGCACACGCTGGAGGTCACCTTCAGCTTGGTAGATAGTTTCCATACCTTCTGTGGCAGATAGACTCCTAAGGTGGCCCTATGATTCCTGCCTCTTGGTGTTCTTCCTCTTGTGGGATGTCCCTCCCTGTAAGTGTGGGACCTGTGACTTGAATGGAGCAAAGGTGGCAGGATATATGTGTACATGTTATGTGATTATGTTCCACAGAACTGCGGTGCCCATCGTACTGGAGTTTTCCTTTCCCTGTGAAGAAGTAAGTGGCCAAGTTGGGCAATCCCAAGTAGTGAAGAGCCATGAGCATCCTCTAAAAGCCAAGGGTGGCCTCTGGCCAACAGCCAACCCAAGACTAAAGCTCTCAGTTCTATAACCACAAGGAGATATATGCTGCTACCACCACCATGTGAGTGGGGAAGTGAACCCTAAGGGCTTTCCTTGGAGCAGGGTAGCAGTATTAGAGAGTTAATGTCCCCAGGGGCAACCTTTAAGCAATGAGTAAGAGGAGTGGGGGAATAAATATTCCAGATTCCTCAGCCCTTGGTGAGATAAATCTGGAATGTGAAGTCAAGCCCCAAGGACAAATAGACCAAAGGAAAGGAAGGAGAGAATCCAGAAACAGATGCTCACTTGGATGAACACTTGATTGTGACAAAGGTGGCACTGAAGAGTAGGAAAAGAATGGCCATTTCAATACATAGTGCTAGATCAATAAGATGGGAAGAATTGAAACTCGACCCCGTCTCACACCATACTAAAAATCAATTCCAGGGGGACTTCCCTGGTGGCACAGTGGTTGAGAGTCTGCCTGCTGATGCAGGGGACATGGGTTTGTGCCCCGGTCCGGGAAGATCCCACATGCCGCGGAGCGGCTGGGCCCGTGAGCCATGGCCGCTGAGCCTGCGCGTCCGGAGCCTGTGCTCCGCGATGGGAGAGGCCACAACAGTGAGAGGCCCACGTACTGCAAAAAAAAAAAAAAAAAAATCAATTCCAGGTAGACTGTAGATATGAATTTGAAAAGTAAAACAATCAAGATTCTAGACAATAACATAAGAGAATAATTTTATATCCTCTGAGGTAGGCAAAGATTTCTTAATCAGGAATTGTAAAGCACTAACTATAAAGGAAAAGACTGACAAATTGAACACCCAAAATTAGGAATGTCTGTTCATCCAAGGGCACCATTAAGAGAACCACAAAGAGGGTGAAATTATTTGTGACACGTATAACAAAGAGCTTGTATCCAAGCTCTCTAAAGACCTACAAATTAGCAAGTAAAAACTGACAACACAATAGAAAAATGGGCAAAACACTTGAACAGTCACTTCACAAGAGAGGAAATTCAAATGACTGAAAATATGTGAAAAGGAGCTTAACCTCATTAGTCATCACAGTGGTACAAATGAGATATTACTATATACCCACTAAAAGGCTAAAACTTAGTAAAGTAAAATACTGAGTATTGGTGACAATGTACGTACTTAGTTTAGAAAACTGGCGATATCTACAAAAGTTGAATAGATGCGTACACCATGAGGCTGCATTTTCACTCCAATGTATATACCCAAGAGAACCGAGTGCATTTGGGCATCAAAAGATGTATACAAGAATGTTCACAGCAGGATTATTTGCAATAGCCAATAAATGGAAATAACTTACATGGCCATCAATAGCAGAATGAATAAAGGTGTTCTAGTCACACGATGGACAATTACTCAGCACTGAAAATCAACAGAAGCCCCGTTGATGAACCCCACAGGTGCAATGCTGGGGAGTGCAACAAGGAATGCCAACTTTAAGAAATGTTCTTCGTTTCATATAAAACAGTGTCTGAAACAAAAGTGAAAATTTGCCAACGTTTGTTAATTCTGGGTAACGGGAACACAGGTGTTTATTACACTATTCTTTGTACTTTCTAGAATTAAAAAAAAATGTGCCCTCCTCAAAAGGCAAAAGCAAGCCAACGTGTGGTGTGTGAGCAGAGGTAGTGAGGATGCCCATGCTAAGGCCTATTTTCCTCTCTGCTAACTTTTTTTTTTTTAATACCACACAGTTTAACACCTAATTACTGATTATTTTGCCTCACTGGCTAATTGCTTCATGTATATTATTTTTGCAACTTGAACTAGATTGTAAATTCAGGCCACAGACTGAGTAACATTTCTCCAATATTCCTCACTGGTTCTTTGTATCATGAAAGGCACATCTTGAAATAATCAATAAACACTTGAGTGATTTATGAATTGATTGGCAGAAGTAAATTTGGTAATCTCAGGCAAGACATTTACTTAACTTTCCAGGCCCCATTTTCCCCATTTGTGTGAATTCTTTCCTGTGTACTTTTATATCCATCCCCGTATTTCACTAAGGCTTTGCTGTAACAGACTTCAATAACTATGTATTAAATAAATACATTAATTTTAGGGGGATTCACACACAAGCGCACATATTTTCCCCATCTGGAAGATGCAAGAAATTTTAAGCTGCATCTCTTCCACTGGCTGTTGAGCCTGGCAAAATGCCAATATCTCCATAGAAATAACATTTTCAATTGTTATTAGTCATTTACACTTTAGCATAAACTAAGCCCACCATTTTAATGTTTTTAAAAGTTCAAAACCTATTTTAATTTGATTCCTCTTTTCAGCAAGCCTGGAGCACAGAACCCGGAGATGAAGCATTTCTCTTTAAATGTGTTATTGCCAAGTGTTATTGCTGGCCTGCCGGGGAATGCGACTTGCAATATAGAAGCAGCTAGCAAATTCATTCTAGATCGTCCTGGTGGAATGTGGAGTCTACTTGAAATTTGCTAAAGCAATGCCAAGGTTTTTTCCCTTTCACTGAGTGTGAGTGTTTTTGGGCTAAAAAAAAATTAGTTTTTCGACTCCTATGTATAATACGGAACTGGTAGGAATTAGGCCTCATCTCTCCCATTCCTCTCACTTTTCTGCTTTTCCGCAATTTGCCCCAGCAGGACCCTTTGAATTCTGAGCAGCTCAGAGAGAGTCTAGACCCAGGTTGGAGCAGCACGGCCCCGAACCTCTTCCCAGAACCCTTCTTCAAGGCAGGAGCCACCTCCCTCCTCAGCCTTGGCCTGTGGCTCAGCAGCCCACCTGGGCCTCAGTTCACAGTCAAATTCAGCATATCCTGAGACCCTCTGGGGGTGGGGCTGCCAGGATAGAAACGAAGTTTGAAGGTTGTTCTATGCAAGCAATTTCCTCCACAGAACAGGTTAATTTCAAACTGGCAAAAATTATACACTTAGTAATTATCTAGACTGGGGGCAAAGTACCAGTAAGTTGATGGCCACATAAAATAGAATTTAAAGAAAAGAGCACAGAGAGAAGCAATCTGGGAGTTTGCCTCCAGCTATTCTAAGCAGGTATTTGCTTACAATGACCCTCCGCTCTGTATCTTCTGCCATAACCTGACTTGTCAGCTCCACACCCAAATTTCAACCCTGTGACCTTCAGTGACTCCTACTTGCCCTCAGGGAGCCATGTGAGGTGCGTGCAATCCCTTTCTGAACCAGCCCCACTGACATTCCCGGCTCACACCGTATGCCAGCCACACACAGCAGCTCCCTTGCAGCTCCCCGGAGGCCCCGTGCTCTAGGGGCCTTCCTGTGCTGTACCTCCTGCCCGGAACGCTTTCTGCTCAGCCTTCCTGCCTGGCTCACTCCCAATCATCCTCCAGAATGCAGCTTACGCCCCATCTCTTTACAATATTCCGGAGCTCCCTGCTCAGGGAGGTGCTTGTCTGTGCGTCACCACAGTCCCCATGGCTCTGTCTGATGACTGACTATACTGATCTGTTTTCTCATCTTTTGCGCACCAGGTTTAGTGGGGATCTGGGCCTTCCATCCTTGTGCCCCCAGCTCAGGTCCTGGGTACCTCTCCCAGGGACTTCTGTAGACACCTTCCTAACAGGGCTTGCTGCTTTCAATCAGCTTCTCCCCTCCCCCATTCTCCCTCTTCCCCACTCCAGAGTTATAGCTCTAAAACATTTAATTCCCCCCCCTTCTTTTCTTTCAAAATCTTCTGTTGCTTCTCATTGCCCAAATTCTGGGGCCTGCAAGCGTTCAAGGACCTTGCCAACCTGACCCCAAATTCCTCTTCCGTGTTCTTGCACCATTTGGGCCCTACGGCCCATCACCCATTCAGGATTCCCCAATGGGATCACAAAATAGCTCTCTTCCACTTTGGCTCCTGGGGTTCCCTCCTTCTCCGTACCTGATAGGCAAGTCCCAGGTGAAATAGTACCAGTGAATGCCGTCAACTCCTAAGCCAGCGTCCAGCCCTTCTCTGGGCTCTGGTAACTCTGGCCAGCTCTGCTCAGCTTCTCCTCGGCAGGCTGAGCTCCTGACCAGATACTTCAGCTGCACCAGCAGGTGGCAGCTGGATTTGGTTGTCTGACCTTGTGCTCTGAGCCTGAGGTGAATCTTCAGGAGCTGAAGCAGCAACGGCTACCTCCCAACACATCACACAGACACACACACGACACAGACTCGCAACACACCGTGACAGCCCTTCAACAAGAGTGCGCCATCTGTCCTGAGCACCACCCAGGATGGCCAGGGGTGCTCTGTTACATGCACTATCACAGACCCTACTAGCCCCAGGGCATGGGTGACCACTGGGTCCACTGCAGGCAGCTGTCAGGGAGAAAAAAATTTCCTCTACCCTTCTAGGCTCTACTGACTGGTCTAAGAGTTAAACTGACATGAGACAGATGAACAGAAAGTCACGTGAATTTTAATGACATGCGTACATGAGGGAGACCCAGGAAAACTGAGTCACTTGCCAAAATGGCTGAAGCCACACTTTAAACCCCATCTTCAGCTAAAAACAAAAAAGGAAGTTGGGGGTAGTGGTTCGAGATTCAAAGGGAGGTAGGCAATTCACATGGAGATGGCAGAGCAAATGTTGGGTAAACAAATGTTTTCTGGGCCAGGTAGAGGCGATGGGACACAGAGAGGAATGATAATAAACAGACATTACTAGGTTCCTTCCTGTCTACACATCTAGCTCATAATGCAGTTATCTACATTATGATGGAGTTAGAGGACCAGGTCCTCTGTCTACATTCTTTTAGGCAGTTAAGAGGAAGGGCAAAGGTTCCTTCTGAGTCTTTTGGGCCTTACATATTTTCAGCTTGAAATAATCCACGTGCCAAAGAGACACGTTTTGGGGTGGCAAGTTATGCTCCCCTGCACCGCCTTCACGAATGCTCGTTTCTTCAGTGCTGTCCTAGTCCATTCAGGCTACTGTCACAAAGTACCATAGACTGGGCGGCTTAACATCAGCAGAAATATACTGCTCACAGTTCCGGTGGCTGGAAGTCCCAGCGCAAGGTGCCAGCACGGTTGGGCTCTGGTGGGAGCCCTCTTCCGGTTTGCAGGTGGCTGTCTCCTCGTTATGTCCTCACGTGGTAGAAGGGGCCCTAATCCCATTCATGAGGGCTCTGTCCTCATGACCTAATCACCTCGTAATCAGAGGCCCCATCTCCTGATACCATGAGGATGTCAACATATACATTTTGCAGGGAAACAAACATTCAAGCCATAACCAGTGGGATCCTCTTAAATCTTTCTGAAGAGACTAAGAACAGGCTCTAAAAACCTAGCATGTACCCTCTCAGCAACCTTGACACAAGCTGGTGCTTGGTTTTCTCAGGCAGCCCCTGTAGGGTGGATAAAAGTGTGGGGACGTGTACATTCTACTCCTTCCAATGGGGCCTCCCAAGACACACCTTCTCAAGCCCCAGGCTGAACAGGCTAGAAAGACAGTGCAGTGTCTGCCCTTGAAGTGAGTACTGACAAAACTGTATCTGTTCTGGGTGTCAAATAAGCCAGGTACACACCAACCACAGCCACAGAAATGTAGCCTGGTCCCTGCTGGGTCATTTAGTCTTATCTTGGCTGCCCCTGCTTCTGCAGTTACTCTTACTCACATAACTGCACCATTTCCTACTCACTCTTTACTTGTATATGTGTAGTGTAGGTTAGAGAAAGTTTTTTCCTCTACCCTCCTAGGTTTTCCAGCTGGGGCCCTGCAAACTAGACTAACAAAAGACAGATTAACAAGGGAAAAACAAACAGAGCTTATTAACATGTGCATCTCACACACACACACACACACACACACACACACACGAGAGAAATTCATCACTCAAAGGGATGATTAGAACTTGGGCTTAAATAGCATCTTAACAAAGATCAATACATTTGTAGAGAAGCTGCAAGACAAAGAAAATAGGTTTTAGGCTTCCAAGGGCAGCAAACTTGTGGGAAGGTGAATACATGGGGGAAACTAATGGAAGATAAGGGCTGCTTTAGTAAGTCGATTCCTCTCCTGTTGTCTCTGGACTGATAAGAGTCCCTGGTGGTAAGGAGTCTACGCCTGCTTTTAGGCAAATAGGAGAGGGAAAAAAAAAAAATAGGAGAGGGCAGAGAGCTTTTTTTCATCTGCTGTTTCTCAATTGTCTTCAGCTCAAAATAATCCTTATGCCAAAGTGGTGTACTTTGGAGTGGCACATTCTGGTCCCCTAAGTAGTGACCTCTAGAGCCAGCTCCTCTTAGGGGAAGCCAACGCCCTCTAGCTTCTTCCTGTTCTCTGGGTGCCTTGCTTCTCAGAGGACTCCAGTGTTTCCAGCTTTCACTGTCCCTCCAAGAAAACTGGGGCAGATGAACTCAGCATGCTGTCCAGGGCCACGTCCCAGACCCTCAGCCTGCAGGGTGGAGCAAGCCCCAGTACACCCCAGGGAATCTCAGAGAGCCCCTTCTTCCAAGCACTCTGCTTACTAGAAAGGCATTTCTAAGAAAGAAATGAGCTGGGAAGTATTGCAAAATATTGTCGCTCTACAAGTATGACTGAATATTCCTGCCATGCCAGGGGCATGGGGACTTCCTGACTATATCTCTATGGGTCTGTTTGCATATTGACACCCAGCAGCCCTCAGGCTTAAGTGATAGGAGATTATCTGAGCCTTTTGGGGGATCTGGATCTCCATTACCGGAGGACTGCATTCTTTTTTAAAGTTTAGGTAGATGTCTTTATATTAAAGAGAATGCTGAGATCATATCACCTGTTACTCACCCCAAGGAGCCCACAGGTGTGATAACACAATTGGCTAAGAAGATTTCAACTCCCCACTGTGCCCGCAACATTGCAGTGAACCTGCTCATATACAGAGACAAGTTCACAGAGAGGCTGATGAAACCTCAGCTTTGAGACTTCTCACCTGTACAAATCCCTTTCAAAGCTCTGTCCCCAGCTTTTATGTTTATAATCTGTACTCTTCTTCTCAAATAGTGTTCCCCAGTTATATAAACTTCAAGCCCCACAAACCCTGACTGACTCCTGCGTCTACGTGTCCCTTTAATGGGCATGCGTGAGAATTGCTAAAGGACCTAGGCCATGAAGGGAATTGCTGGGTTCTAAGGTATCCATACACTTAATCTGATTAGCTACTGACAGATAATTCTCCAACCTGTGCTCCCCCCAGCAGCAAGAGGAATCTCTATCCCCACATCCTGCCAGCACGTGGCATTACCCAGCTTTCTAGCTGTGCTAGGCTAGTAGCTGCAAGCCTTATAGCATGTTACTCCCTTCGAATATCACCTGCACCTATGCATTTCTCTGGTTATCAATGAGCAATTTCTTTCATATACTTGTAAAGCCTTTGGCTTTCCTCTTTCATAAGTTGTCTGTTTATATATTTAACCCATTTTTCTTTTGGTGTATTCTCCTTTCTAATTGAATTGCAGGAGTTCTTTGTGTGTTCTAGATGTCTATCCTTTGTCACTTCTAGACATCATAAACCTCATAAATTTCCCAATCTGTCACCCATCTCTTAAATTCAACTGTGGTGCCGCTCGTTAACAGAAACCCTTAATTTTGATGTAATCGGATCTATCATTTTGCCTTGTGGTTTGTACTTTCTAAGTCTGGTTTAAGAAATTCTTACCTGTCCCAGGTTATGCTTTTCACCTGTTTAACTTTATAGTTTTACCTTTTGTATTTAGGTCTCTAATCCACTGGAAATCTCCGTTGTATGTGGGGTTAGATAGAGACCCAACTTTACTTCTCTCCATTCTTTCTTTCACTGCCTGTTTTCCCACCACCACCTACTAAACAATCCATCTTCCCCCTATCGATCTGTGGTACCACCTCTGTGTGAGATGAAGTTTACAGGTAAACACAGGACTACCAGTGCACTCTCAATTCTTCTCCACTGCCACATTAAAAACAACTTTGTAAGCGTCTCAGTATCTGGTGGGCAATTTCCCCCTCTTTATACTTCTGTTTCTAGATTGATTTTGCTATCTGTGAAACTTATTTTTCCCTATACATTTTAGGATAAGTATATTAGGTTTCTTAAAAAAACTACAACTAGAATTTTGATTGGGATTGCACTGAATTTATAAATTCATTCGGAGATAGTTGATATCTTTATAATTTAAGTTGTGCAATCCAAGACGTGATATGTCTGAAATGACAGAATCGTGAGAAGAAATTAAGATAGCTATGAATGAATATCTTTGAACGGGCCCCAAACCTTGTTCTCACTATGCCTCCTTATTTGGGTCTGGGGAGGTGGGGCAATAAAAAATTCCCATGCTGATCAAGGAGGAACCAAGTGTGCAGGGAACTGTGCTTCACTTCCCGGGGTGTGGGCCAGGAGCTCTGCAAGCATGTAAGAGATGGCTCTGACTGGCATGGCACCAGCAGTGACTGCGCAAGGGGGCGAGGGAGTGTTTCAGAGATGCCCACTCCCCAGCAAGGGCAAGAGGAAGCAACCAAGTGTGCCCAAGTGGCCAAGCACGTCCAGGTTGCAGAGCCAAGGGAATCTGAGATGTAGATCAAGAGAATGTGAACGTGGAGGCCTGCTGGTTGGAGGTCGTGGTGGGACTGGGGGCATGAATGGTGGATCCCAGCCCACGAGGACAAGACACGATGAGTTCTGGCTGAGTTCATGCCAGTGGGGGGCAGAGGATGCCAATAAACCAGAAACTCCCTCTCACCAATGCCTGGGGGCTGCAGCGCCCTCTCTCCCTCTGCACAGGGACTGGGATGGCCTCCAGGGAGAAGGTGGACCAGGGGGAGGGAAAAAATCCAGAAACTGACTATTTATTCAGAGGAGTCTGAGTTTTAAAGCAGAAGTTATCTTGAATTAGTAAGTTCAGTTCTGTAGAAATAAATACTAGCCTTTTTTTCTTTTAAAGCATCTGAGATGTCAGACTACAGTGGTTCTATAAATTTCATATCCACTCTACAGCTTTTAGTTTCTGCAGACTGGATTTCAGCAGTAGAAGAAAAATCTCGTAAGGAGGGGCTGGGAGAATTAAATAAATATGACATAACCGTAAGGCAGGTAAAGGAACTGAGGCATAAAGAAACCAAAAGCTTTGCTTCTCAGCAAAGTGAATGAATGGCAGGCAATCGCATCATTTCCGGTTCTCATTCTGGCTCTGAATTTCAACAAGTACCTTGAGGGGATTCTGGAATAACCCCCTTGAGACCACAGCCCTGCTCACAAGAGCTCTGCTCAGTCTAGGATGTTGAATTGCAGAACGGGGAGCTTTTCCCTGAGGCCCCCTGTCTCCAGGGTGATGTGACTGCCCCACAGGAAGCGTCCAGCACACCAGGGCTGGCTGGGCTTCCTGCCACTGCCAGGTGACCCCTTTCTCAGACAGAATGTGCAGCCCCTTGGGTGGCCAAGCATCCTGCAGCTGATCTGGGAAGCCCTCCTTGTCCTCTGGTAAGAGATGGCTGTGGCTTTTCCACATCCCTCCTTTTGTGTGTGGATAAAAATGTTCTCAGCAGATACTGCTGCTAAGAGGACACACCGGATCCTAGGTCAGCTTCAGTTCTGGCGTTGGCAAGCTCAGGCAGTCCCCCAGGTTCCTCTAGCACAAGTAGATGAAAAGCCCTTCTCCCCTGACCCTCATCAGCTCCGGGGAACCCGGAGGAGCGGAAGCAGGCTGCTTCTCCTCCAAGGAGAGCCCCGTGCCACAAAGGCTTTGGGTGTCAACCGCTGCCTCTGCCGTCCCTGCTGAGGTCCCCTGTCCGGCCATGGCCTCCGGCTGTGGGCCCGGGCAGGTCGCTCCTCTCAGCCCAGCCTTCTCTGAATCTGCTGGCTGCCAGACAGCATCCCCCAACACTCTCTCTGAATGGGGCCCCGGGAGCTCTGATGCTTTGCTCTCACCGCTCCGGCCGCGTATCACAGAGCTGGAGCCAGGCCCTTCTGTCCGTGCCTCTCCCTCAGCCACTGTTGCTCTGATGCTCCTGTGCCGAGGGGCACATGGCATTTCCACAGGGGGCTCACAGCCTCCCCAGGGCTCACCCTGGGAGGAAAGCCCAAGCCTTCTCCGCCCTGAGCGCCCCTACCCGCACGTTTATCTGAGGCACCCATTCTATACCCCAAACCCCCAGCCCTCAGGCGGGGCAGAAAGCAGGCGCTTCAACCCTGCACCTATGCTCTCATATTGTTTTGGTACAGCCTGCAAGGTAAGGACGGCGCTTACATTTCTAAATGGCTGAAAATACATCAAAAGGATATTTTGTGGCACATGAAAATTTATAAAATTCAGATGTCAGGGACCAGAAATAAACTTTTATAGGAACACAGCAGTACCCATTCGTTTACGTGTTGTCTGTGGCTGCTTTTGTGCTCCAAGGGCAGATTGGAGTAGTTGTGATGGAGACTGTAAGGCCCACAGAACCTAAAATATCTGGCCCTTTGCAGTAAACATTTGCTGACTCTTGTCAGGCACGAACCCTCCCTGTCCCCCCTCTCCTGAAGCCCCACTGGCCATGTGTAGCGAAAGCTACCACTGCTCCGGGAATGGTGGGGAAAAGCAGAGAGAACAGCCTCCACCAGTAGACTGACAGCCACTGTAGGGGATCATGGCTTTCATCATCATATTAGGGGATTGCTACATGTTCCTCCTATAGTAAATAATTTTCCATAGCTCCAAGTTACAAGCTCTCCTTATAACCAAACTAATTTTTATTTCTATGGAAAAAAAAGGTTACTGCTTTCTTATAATAAATTAACTGTCCTTCAAAGTTACAATAGAGTGAGTTGATAAATAACTTCCAAAGGGGAAGATGATCTCAAACCAATTCTGGTTAATTTTTAGATGAATCAGTTGGAACCACAAAATTGGGTACTAAAAGTACTGAGTACCATCTAAAATCAAAACAATTCCTCTGGGTGTGTGTGTTTATCCGTGTCTGTTTCCGTGTGCCTCTGTGTGTTGTTTAGTTCAACAAACTAGATTGAGAATAGGATAGGAGAATTTACCTTCTCAAGGGGGATTTTTAAATCTGATTAAGGATTTATATTTTAAAAAATTAACAGTGTTTCTCTAATCTCATGGAATAGGAAAGGCTTGGGGAAGGGGAGTGGGTGCTAGGAAACATGACCATCCTTTGTTCAACTTTGAGAGAGCCAAACTGAAGGTATTGCAATCTAAGACAATAATTGCATAAACCTGTCTGCTCATTGGGCTTTCAAAAATCCTCTTAATCAGCATTCGTTTCCTGAGAACCCATTATTTACCATGCGTTGTATTACGGGAAAAGAGCTACAAAGATACATGCCGCCATCTTTGCCTACAGAGAGAACACAGTAAAGGCTGCGGGGGGTGGAGGTGCTCTCGGTCCTCAGGGGCAGATCCAGGCTGGCTAGCTCAGGAGGAGGATTTTTTTTTTTTGTAAAACTACATGTGAAGCGTTAATGGGGCTGGTCTTTCACGACAGCCAGGGACAGGCATTGGAGGGGGCAAGTTCCTGGCACTGGGAAGCCACTCTAGTTTCAGGAGACCGCTGGGCTCTGTGGCAGGAGTCATGCCTATTGACCTATAGCTCAGTCTCTGCTGGGCTTGAAACTCTTCTCTCCTCCATCACTTCTGCTTACTTATAGTTTCAATATTTTGTAATTTGGGCTCATTGTGACTCACTGTGGCCTCAACTCTTATTTTCTTGTTTCTAAACATCCTACCAAGTCTTTTTCTCTTGACATTTCCCTGTTTAAATTTCTAAGGGAGAAATGGGGATGAACCCAGCTTTCAGACGTGTGTGTGCCAGGTTATGAAATGAGCTGCCGACCAGCCTACTGAGTGGCTGCCTGTTGGTTGGGTGTCCACCCTGCACCGATCAGCTCTAGGGGTGGGGTCATACGGGACAAAGTGTAACCACTTACAGCTGCTCCTTTGGGTTTCCCCTAGCAGGGTTAGTGAGAATGACAGATAATGTGAATAAGTTGTTCACCATGGAGAGACCCATATAAAATTAACCCTCTGCTGTGAAAACACTACAAGCGAAATTCACTGGGCAAGCTTGGCAGCACAGGTGGTGGTGGGGAAAACGATCCTATAACCAGGTAGGACGGGGAGCCTTGTCAGCAGGGCTCCCTTCCCCAGGGGCAGCCAGGAGGGCGATATCCAGAGGAGTTAGCAGCTGCAGGCTGTGTATTGTACCCAAACGGGCTCATGGCAGCCGGTCAGGCAGCATAGCGTGGTTCTGGGTGATGCGTCTGCTGATAGCCAGTGATTGGTTATATCATAACCAGGGTAGGTTCTAGGCCTATAGGGAGGAGTGACAAGATCAAGGCAGGATCTCCATGTTGTCTAAGTTCAGAGCAAACCACTAATCCCAGTGAGGAAATGGAGTGCCAAGCAGACACACAAGATTGAGGCCCACTCTTACGGAATTTGCGTGGGGCACGCAGGTGTATGTGTAGGGGAGAGCACTGATACAACTCTGGGGACACGTATCAGCTGCAGTAACACCAAGGGTCAGTAGTGGCACAAATAGCTTGAGACCTCTACCTGCGACGGGGCTTGGGCTCCCGGCCGGCATGGAGGGTCAGCAGTGCATCCGTGTCCAAGGCTCGGAGGCTAGAGGAGGAGGGAGCAGCAGAAGTTTGTACAGAACCGGGGCAGCCATGACAGATGACTTTTCAGCTGACGTTTGCTGTAAGTATTTATCAGGAAAAAGGGAGGAAGGTGAGGAACCTTCCAAGTGGTCAGTAGAACCAAAAGATTCTGGGGCCCCTCTGATATCTTCCTCTGGGACTCAAAATTACCTACTTAGCTAAGGAGGTTGTAAGGGAACTCAGAAGGTAAATTACTCCAGTTACAACCCCCAGACTGAGAGCCACCTGGGGAAGTCAGCAAGTAGACCAAATCCCCCAGAGCGTTGGTAGGCACACTAAGAACGGTGGTGGGAGGGGGGAGCTCCAGCGCCCAGCTGCTCTTCTCTTCATTTTCAAAGAGCAGGGTCTCATGGACCTTTCTTTCTTTCTTTCCCTTCCCTTTCCTTTCCCTTCCTTCCTTCCTTCCTTCCTTTCTTTCATGGCTGCATTCGGTCTTTGTTGCTGTGCGCAGGCTTTTCTCTAGTTGCGGTGAGCGGGGCCTACTCTTCGCTGCAGTGCGCAGGCTTCTCATTGCGGTGGCTTCTCCTGTCGTGGAGCATGGGCTCTAGGCGCTCCAGCTTCAGTAGTTGTGGCATGCGGGCTCAGCAGTTGTGGCTCGCGGGCTTAGTTGCTCGGCGGCATGTGGGATCTTCCCGGACCAGGGCTCAAACCCGTGTCCCCTGCATTGGCAGGCAGATTCTTAACCACTGCGCCACCAGGGAAGTCCTCATGGACATTTTTAATTGCTCTTTAAAAGTCTCAGTGACTTCTGTTGTGTCCATTAGTTCACCATAAAACACGTACTCAGGTTGTTGCCCCAAGTGCTTTAACTATCTTTATCTGGAATCAGAAGCTTGGCTAATTAGCAAAATGAATGATAGAAATGGCTTTTGTTGGCAAAATTAGAGATCTGTTAATTAACACAAAGGATATTATACATGGGCTTTTACCGTGAAACCGTAATGGTGTTCAAGACATGAGCTTGGCTAGAACATCAGGGCTATACTCTCTGTCTACTCTATGTAAGCTGAGAATAAGATTCTAGCCAGACCTTTACCAGTCACCTTTCAGAATGGCGTCAGAGGCATGATTTGGAACTTGTCTTGTGTTCAGCCATGAATTCAGACAATTCTGGCTGCTGATGCTAACTAAAATCTGGTCTTTAGAATAGTGCCCTGTCACTCTCAAGAGAACCTTTCATGTAAAGTGTGGACGGAGCACCTAAAAGGTCAGAGGGCTGGGACTTCTCTGAGCTTACAGAACCAGCTGCTTGAACATTTTTAGATCTTCTTACTGATAAATATGTACGTGTGTGTCACAGCACTTGGTCTGAGACCTACTTTCATTATTACATCACAGCGGGGCTGTGGGGAGATGGGGTTAATCAGATCCCACCACATCTTGGCTAGGAATGGGCAACCTCAGTGATGCAGAAGTGGGATACTCTGTTGCGGTTGAATTCATCCCTTCAGCAAATATTTCTGGCATAACGTCTATTTGCCAGGCATGTGCTTGATACTGAGGGTACAATGTTGCATGAGGCAGACATGATCCCCTCCCTCGAGAAGCTTCCAGTCCAGGAGGCAAGTGATCAAGCAAATAGCAACAACCAGTAGTGAGCATCACGGCGGGGGAAGTACAG
This sequence comes from Grampus griseus, assembly GCF_964374135.1. Classification (NCBI taxonomy): domain Eukaryota; kingdom Metazoa; phylum Chordata; class Mammalia; order Artiodactyla; family Delphinidae; genus Grampus; species Grampus griseus. Next base: position 37,105,551 of record NC_139007.1, read on the forward strand.
AGGCGTGGGGACACGGAGTAGGCAGGATATACAAACTGGGAGGTCAAAGCAGTTCCTCCTTTTTTCTGGAAAAATACAAGTGCTAGAATTGACCCCACAGGCCACTGGACAAATGCCCAAGGGCACTGATGTGGCCTGACCCTGTTGCAGAGTTTGAAGCTCAAGGATATTTTTGAGGTCCTGTGGTCATTCTCCTCCCATCAGTTTGAGCCCACATGGACACCTGGCTCCCTGTATTTTTATCCCGGAGGCCGCTAAGGTTCAAATCCACATGATGCAGTTGGCAGATTTCATCCCCAGAGACCGCAGCACGAAGAGGCTTAGTGACTTGCCCAAGGGCATGTATTGAGTCAAGTGTAGAACTGGGAACAAAACTCAGTCACCTGACGCTGGGGCCAGCTCCCCTTCCCTTAGACACGTCACCTAACAGGGAAAATAATCTTCTGAAATATCAAATAGCATTGGTCTTTTGATGAGTAAGCAAGTTGATGAGCAAATAATGAGAAAAGTGGGTATTGAATTTCCTTTGACATACCCCTTTGGAAAACGCAGCAACAGATGCAAGAAGAGTGTGACTTATAAATGAAAGCAAAAATCTTTTAAGATAGCCTCAGACAGCTGATAAACAGCCACGAGGCCTGAGTGTCAGTGCAAAGGAGAGAAAGAACCAAACACGTAAGACACTAGAGTTCTCAGGCAGGCAAGGGAGTCACGGTCTCGGGAGTCACGGTGTTTGTATAGGGACTGAGTTGCCCTTTCTCGTCCTCTTGGTTATGGAGGGAGAGGGGAGAGGTACTTTTGAAACACAGATCACTTAAGGGTAGTCCCATGTGAGACTTTGATACGCTGACTAATGCCGCATGCCTGATAAAATCACGGTTGCCCGAGTTCTTGTTGAGATGAGAGAAAACACTACCTGCTTCTGAGAAACAAACTTATGGTTACCAAAGGGAAGGGTGAGGGAGGGATAAATTAGGAGCTTGGGATTAACAGATACACACCACTATATATAAAATAAACAGCAAGGACCTAACGTATAGCACAGGAACTATATTGAATATCTTGTAATAACCTATAACCTCTGCCCCGCACCAAAATAGTGCTGTGTCATTGCCTCAATGGCAGCACCTAGGACTAGGTTTCTCCAGCCTTCCTTTAACAAAACAGAACAAACAACAACAAAACTGAATTTCCTTAATGTCTTTCAGTTTGAGAGAGAAAAGGAAGTTGGAAGAGAAAAGGGTTTCCTTTGACCCTCTAATCCACTCAGTTTACTGAAACATGTCTGTGGGCTTCGTTTTGTAGATACAACCAAATACTGTCAACGTCATGGAACATATAACATCCAGGCCCCTGGGTAATTTAGGATCAGAAAGTTCAGGTATGATTGGCCCCGGTGTGCTCACTGCACCCCATTTCTGCTTCCTCATCTAAAAGATACTCAAGTGTGGACTCCCGGGTCGTATTGGGAAAGGGGAGGGGGCAAAGGTCATTGGAAGTTGGTAACCTTTTGACAGGTTTTATAAGTTTCCTAACGTGGGAACAAATCTCCCTAGACCTAACTACACAAGAAAAAAATTCTATTCCTATGAACAAATGTTCCACTTGACAGGATGAAACCTTTAGTCTTTCTTTTGTAGGTCAATTCTATGGAAGAACCCAGAAGCTAGTTTACAGAGAAATCTCAGTGAGGATCTGTCTCTTAAGCTCTACACACATATCCAACTGTGGAAGTCATTTTCCTAGATGCCCCCAAACTCGACGCTTCCCGAGCAGAGCCCGTCGTCTCCTCTCCCCGCCCCTCCAGCGCTGCTCTACTGACCGCGCTCTGCCTCAGCGAATGCCACCATCTTCCTCACGGGCATCCAATCTAGAAGCCACGGAGTCCTCTTTGATGCCTTTCTCTCTCACTCGCTCCGCTTCCAGTAAGTTACCCAGTCTGGTTACTGCTGCCTCCTAAATCTCTCCCATATTTACTTGTTTCTCTTCATTCCCACCACCTGCCACCTCCCTAGCCCAGTCTGCTAGCACCTCTCACCTGGATCACTGCACCAGCCCCTAATCAGGCTCCGCCTCCTGCCTTGCCTGCCATGCTTCCTATATGCGGGGAGAGTGATATTTCTAAAATACAACTCTGATCCCCTCACTTTCCTGCTTAAGACCCTGCAATGGCTCCCCACCATCAGGGAATAAGGACCAAATAAGACCTTCTCTGTTTGAAGGCTTATCTCTTCGGATTCTTGACTTGCCACTCCTACCCCCTCATACTCCAACCTTGAGCTATGAAAACTTTTAGGTCCCGGACGAACCTGCCTTGCACTCTGCCTCCTCTTGGCCTCAGGTATCCCTATTCCCACAACTTGGAACACTTCTTACTCTCACTCCTCACCAGAATCTGCCTGATTAACTGCTATTAGCCTTCAGCACTCAGCTTGGAAGTCCCTCCTTGACATCACTGATGTGCTCCAATAGCACAATCTGTGTGTCCCATTTCAAAACTCTTGCCTCATTTGGGAGTGCACATGCCTATTTACTGTTTTAGCTGTATTTGCTATTGGAAAGTATGTTCCTTATATGATGCTAGAAAAGGCAAAGTATAGGGACAGAAAGCAGATCAGTGGTTGCCAGGTGCTGAGGGTGGGGGGAGGGGATTGACTGCAAAGCAGCCAAGCAAACTTTTTGAGGTGATGGAAGTGCTCTATAACTTGACTGTGGTGGTGGTTATATCAGAAGGAGAAAGGGAAAGAAAATCCCATTTAAAAACATCTCAAAAAACAAAAACAAAAACAAACCTAGGAATAAACTTAACCAAGGAGGTGAAAGACTTATACACTGAAAACTATAAAACACTGATAAAGTAAACTGAAGATGATTCAAAGAAATGGAAAGATGTCCTATGCTTTTGGATTGGAAAAATTAATATTGTCATACTACCCAAAGCAATCTACAGATTTAATGCAATTTCTATCAAAATAACTATGTCATTTTTCACAGAACTAGAAAAAATTATCCTAAAATTTATATGGAATCATAAAAGACCCCAAATTGCCAAGCCAATCCTGAGAAAAAAGAACAAAGCTGGAGATATATCCCTTCCAGATTTCAGATTTTACTACAAAGCTATAGTAATCAAAACAGTGAGGTATTGGCACAAAAACAGACACTTGGATCAATGGAACAGAATAGAGAGCCCAGAAATAAACCCACACACTTATGGTCAATTAATCTACAACAAAGGAGGCAAGAATATACAATGGAGAAAAGACAGTCTCTTCAACAAGTGGTGCTAGGAAAGCTGGACAGCTACATGTAAATCAATGAAATTAGAACATTCCCTCACAGGACTTCCCTGGTGGCGCAGTGGTTAAGAATCTGCCTGCCAATGCAGGGGACATGGGTTCGATCCCTGGTCTGGGAAGATCTCACATGCCGTGGAGCAACTAAGCCCGTGTGCCACAACTACTGAGCCTGTGTGCCACAACTACTGAGCCCGTATGCCACAACTACTGAAGCCCTCACGCCTAGACCCCTGCTCTGCAATGAGAAGTCCATGCACCACAATGAAGAGTAGCCCCTGCTTGCTGCAACTAGAGAAAGTCCGCATGCAGCCAAATGCAGCCAAAAAATAAAGAATTTTTTTTTAAAAAGAACATTTCCTCACACCATATACAAAAATAAACTCAAAATGGTTTAAAGACCTAAATGTAAGACATGACACCATAAAACTCCTAGAAGAGAACATAGGGAAAACTCTTTGACATAAATCAGAGCAATATTTTCTTAGATCAATCCCCCAAGGCAAAAGAAATAAAAGCAAAATTAAATAAATCCTAATCAAATATAAAAGCATTTGCACAGCAAAGGAAGCCATCAACAAAACAAAAAGATAACCTACGGAATGGGAGAAAATATTTGCAAATGATGTGACCCACAAGGAGTTAATATCCAAAATATACAAACAGGTCATACAACTCAATATCAAAAAAACAAACAACCCAATCAAAAAATGGGCAGAAGACCTGAATAGACATTTCTCCAAAGAAGACATACAGATGACTAACAGGCACATAAAATGATGCTCAACATCACTAATTATTAGAGAAATATAAATCAGAATCACAATGAGGTATCATCTCACTCCAGTCAGAATAGCTGTCATCAAAAAGTCTACAAACAGTAAATACGAGAGAGGATGTGGAGAAAAGGGACCCTCGTACACTATTGGTAGGAATGTAAATTGGTGCAGCCACTATGGAAAACAGTATGAAGGTTCCTCAAAAGACTAAAAATAGAACTACCATATGATCCAGCAATTCCACTCCTGAGTACATTATATAGTCAAAGAAAACAAAAACACTAATTCAAAAAGATACATGCCCCACAATGTTCACAGCATCATTATTTACAATAACCAAGACATGGAAGCAACCCAAGTGCCCATCAACAGACAATTGGCTTGTGAATACACACACACACACACACACACACACACACACACACACACACGGGAATATTACTCAGCCATAAAAAAGAATGAAATACTACTGTTTGCAGCAACATGGATGGACCTAGAGAATATTATGCTTAGTGAAATAAGTCAGACAGAGAAACACAAATACTACATGATATCACTTACATGTGGAATCTAAAAAAGAATACAAACTACTATACATAAAATAGATAAGCAACAAGGATTTACCTATAGCACAGAGAATTATACCCAATATCTTATAACAATTTATAATGGAATATAATCTGCAAAAACACCCAAAAAACAAAAAACTGAATCACAATGCTATACACCTGAAACTAACACAATATTATAAATCAACTGTACTTCAATTTAAAAATTTAAAAATGCATCAAACTTTACACTTAAAATGGGTGAATTTATTGTATAGAAATTACATGTCAATAAAGCTGGTTTTAAGAAAAATAAATGTATCCCCCTTGAGGGCAAGTTTGTACTTAGAACAGTGCCTGGCCCATAGTAAGTGCCTACAATAAGTCGTTAAATGAATGGATGGATGAATGAATGCATATTATTCCCTTTCCCTACTGTTTTATACAATTGGCATAAAAAAATTTTAAATCAATGTGTAAAAAATGTGTTATGACTTACCCTGGCATCCCATGAATGGGATTCAAATTTCTCTCAGTGAAACATGTAAACATAAGCCCCATGCATGTCCTTTGGAGAAACATGGTTCCAGCAAGAGCTCAGGAGAAGGCATTTCAGTGACATGAGACAGCAGTTCTGCTCGCCTTACGAATGGAGAGGGTGAGAAATAAAAGCTTCAGTGGGGTGGCTACTGGCACTTCTGAGGCCTGTCTGCCCAGAGGCTTCCTTCCTGGAGCTCCAGGCAGATCTGTGCTCTGAAGACACTGACAACACCCACCTCCATTCCTTAGCTGCAAACTCTTTGTTCCCACAGACCAGGCAGCTCAGGAGAAGCGGGGTGGAAGCTGCTGCCTAGACCACCACGTAAATGCCTGGCCATCGCTGCAGAGAGACTAGAAACAAGCACCTGCCCTGGCCTGAGATCCCCTTGACCAGAGGCATGGGTTGTCCTTGGTTCACAGGGACCTAGACCCAGAGTTAACCCTTGCTCAGCTGTCCAAGGTTAAGAGCCCTTTCTCTTTATGGAGACCTACACTTACAATCCCTACCAAGAACAAAAGAAAATTTAGAACTGGAAAGGGTCAGCTTGCTCATTAGTTCATTTTCAGATGAGGAAACTGAGGTCAGAAAGGATGAGAGACTTGGCTGGATTCTGACCAGACAGCTGGGCTAGATCTTTGTTTCTAGCCATAAGGACCAGCTACCAGCCGCCTCTTCTCTGAGCACTCAGCCTCCCTGGTCAGTTTGCTCATCTTAAAGCGCTGCAGTGGGGACCGTGCTGCTCCTTTACAGCCAAGCAGGGGTTAACCCAGTTTGCTTCGCCGGTTTTAGAGAATACTTGGTGAATCAAAATAACGGATCTCGGAATTCAAATTTTCTCTCAGATTTTATCATTGAACGAAGGAAAAGAAGAAAAAGCGAAAGCAAATGGACTGATTTTCTGATCACACAACTCCTTTGGCTGGGAGACGGGAGACTCCCCACCTCTCTTCGAAGGTATCGTCTCCCTGGGAAGGTGCCCGCTTCTCTCCCATCTGTCCAGGCACACACAGAACACAACAAGTCTGCTCTCTGTATCTCTCAACACCACCTCTTTTCTTCTCGCACACCTGGTGCAGACTGTTGAATGAATAAACAGACAAGCTCATTGGAAAGTAGGTGGCATGGAATCCAGGATACGTTTTCCAAAGGAAACGACGTCATGAGAGGGTTTGGGTTTCCTGAGCCTGCCCACAAAGCCGAATCAATCTATCACACCACTGAAAGGCTACATATTTTAGTAGGAAATAAGGGGGAAAAGGAGTACAGTTACCATATTAATCATAAAATAAACAAACAAAAAACCTGAGCAAGAAATGTTTGCTGGGGCGGATCTTACCCACACTGCTCAGCTCCACTTGGAAGATGAAGGGGGGCCGTCTCCCTCTTGAGTGATTATGCCTTGAAATTAGTGACTTTCTTTGCTAACAGCCGAATCTCTCTCTGACAGCTGCTCAGATCAACCAGGCATGCATTACTTTCATCTTTAATAAACAGGCACTCTGAAGTCAGTGGCTGGTCTCCATGGCAACCAGATCAAGTTTTTCCACTGATGTTAGAGGCAGAAAGGAAGAAGGGATAGATCACTTTTGCTGAGGCGCTGAACCCTGAGATGGCAGAGGAAGGCGGGTGTGGGGTACACGTACTGTCCTCCACTTCTTTATGGGTCCCAGGAGAACGGGAAGTGACTGTCCTGATCAGCAATATAAGACACAAGGGAAAGGGTTCCTTGAGACAGCATAGCCCACATCAAGGCCTGCACTGCCAAGCACCTAAATGCAATTCAGTCCAACTTAAATCACATTCACTGTGTGTGCCTGGCCCTCTGCTACATGCTTCAGGGGTTACTTACAGTAGGAGGATATAGAAAAAGTGACCAGCAGCTATGTTGAGGGGTGTGAGGTGCGTGGGACAGGTTCCCAGAGAAGGTTCAGCCCCTGCCTCTCCCAGCGCAGAATGGCTGCAGCTCACAGCACCCCTCCCCATCAAACTCAGCCATACCTAGTCCTTGAGCTGTAGCTGGGATGACTAGCAGCTGGTCAGGCTGGAATGAATAGTTTGTTGATAGTTCACTGCTGCAGTGTCCATGGGCCTTTACCACCTGGGGCCCATGGAATTTCCACCTTCTCTGAGCTCTCCCTGGTGGGTCCACTTGGTCTGCATGACTGGGATCTGAGTCACTCTCCTGATCCAGGCTGGGGCCCTGACATTTTGCCTCGCTCTTGCCTGCCTCTTCTCTCGGGCTTTGGAATCGGAATTGTAGTTCCATATCCCCAGGTGGGGTCCTGCTCTAAGGAAGCTGGTTACCTGGAGCCACACTGAGAGACTTGTCCCTTAACTTCAGCTGTCGCCCCCTCTGCAACCGTCTGCCTCTCTGCCCCAGCAGGAAGCTGGACCCTCCAGGTTACTGACTGATGCTTACGGGAACTAAGCTGTTAGTCTGCTGTTGGCCCCTGGAAACTGGACCTTGGGCCACTAGCACCCACTCACATTACCACCCCAAGGCCTGTCAGCTTCTGGTCCTAAGATCCTCCTTTCCCCCCCAGACCAGGGCTGCTGCCAAAATACCAGAAAGCCTTACTCCTGAGCCTGGTGGGCTATAATGGACGTGGTATTTGAGGTGAGTCTTGAAGGGCAGCCAGGATTTGGAAGGTAGAAGAGAACTTTCTGTCAGAACAAGGGTCCTGGATGAGATTCGGAGGGTGAGGAGGCATGCCTTTATCCCAACCTCAATTAGGCAATCCCAACTTCCTGCGCCCACTCAGCAGGGAAGGGTGCGGGTCATCCCGGCTGGAGGGGTCAAGTCCTGCAGGGCACCTGTTTCAGGAACTCTCTCACAGCTTCTCCTGGAGTTGGGCCCGGTAAATACAGTTGATACCCTCCTAGGATTCTTCAAGTGGAACTAGACAGCCAGATTCTGTGAACAGGATTGTAACTAAAATTTACTAACACATTAACTCATTATTCACAAAATAGATGAGGGTGGAGGAACGAGAAGGGATGTGTCAAGAAAGGCACTTGTAAGCCATATTAAGAAGCTTGGACTTTTTAAAGAGATAATGTCAAGCTATTAGATAATTTTAATCTGGGGATTAATGTGATCAGATGAGGTTTTATGTTGTAGGCACAGTGGAGGGAGAGGCGAGCTCAGAGTCTGAGAGGAAGAAGCCAGGAGACAGCTCACCCACCCAGCTGCTTCCCGAGGGGCACAGATTCACAGGCTGCAGGTGCCAAGGGCACAGTGGCCCTGGCTTCGGGGTCTCGTCCACTCACACCATCTACGTTTTCATTGAACTCTCTGCCGGGTTCCCTTCCCCTCTCCTTGCTCCTGCTGTGTCTTCTGTTTGTTCCCCATGGTGCTGCCCTGTACTCACTTTCTCCCGTGCTTTTTCACTTTCACCCTCACTTCAGCATCCTCTATCCTGGCCTCTCTTTTTCCTGCTTTCTGTCTGCATTCTCAATGCAGATGGAAAGCTGCTCGAGAGACCCACCCTCCCCACCAGCTTTAAAGGAAAAGACTGACCCCAGGAGACAAACGCTTCCTCTGGGCTGTTGGAAACAAGCCAGCTGATTTTTCCATTACAGAAGCGGAACACCAAAGGCTGTTGACCACCCCAGTAGATCAGCAGAAATGGCTATTAGGAGTTTATTGCTCACTTCTACCCGTTCAGTGTGGAATATGCTAGGAGCTTCCCTTGACCCTCCCTTGACCTGAAATACCTCCTCTACTGATGCCTGAAAGCCCACCATTGAACCGGTCATTCCTTTGTGTTAATCATTACTTTCTCCCAATGGTTTTCCTTTGAACATACAAATCCTCCTGGAAGGGGAAACATATTAGCTTCCTAATGCTTTGATGTAACAAAGCACAGAGGGGAAAAGTACAAAAGGTTTCCATTCTCTCCTGAACATCATACGTGCGACTGGGGATACATCTAATTTGACTGGATGCAGAATTAACAAAACATTTAAATTATAGAACTGCTGATGTCCATGTGATCATTTTCTTCTTTTACCTTTTCTTTTTATCTTTTTCGCTGAAGTATAACACATACAATAAAGCATACAAGTCTTAAGTGTACAGCTTAATGGATTTTTACATATTTATACACCCATGTAACTACCACCTAGATTAAATATATTTCCAGCACTCCAGAAGGCTCCCTGTGCCTCTTCCTAGTCAATATTCCCACAAAGATAATCACTGTTCTGACTTCTATTACCATAGATTAGTTCTGCCTGTCTTCAACTTTATGTAAATTGAGTCATGTGAACTCTTAGCTTTTGGCTCAATACAATTTTTCTGAGATTCATACACATTCTTACATGTATGAGTCATCCGTCTTTTCTATTGGTGCTTAGTATTCCACTGTATGAATATACTACAATTTCTTTATTTTTCTGTTAATGAACACTTAGGTTGTTTCTAGTTTCTGGCTATTATGAATAAAGTAGCTATGAACATTCTTTTTTTTTTTTTTGCGGTACGCGGGCCTCTCACTGTTGTGGCCTCTCCTGTTGCGGAGCACAGGCTCCGGATGCGCAGGCTCAGCGGCCGTGGCTCACGGGCCCAGCCGCTCCGCGGCATGTGGGACCTTCCCGGACCGGGGCATGAACCCGCGTCCCCTGCATCAGCAGGCGGACTCTCAACCACTGCGCCACCAGGGAAGCCCCTATGAACATTCTTATACAAGTTTTTTTGTAAACATATGCACTAATTTTTCTTCGATATATATCTAGAAGTGGGATTGTTAGGTCAAAGAGTAGGCATATATTTAACTTTATTAGAAACTGTCAACCAGATTTCCAAAAGTGACTGTATCATTTTGCATTCCCACCAGCAAATATATTAGAGCTGCAGTTGCTCTGCATCCTTGCAAACACTGGGTGTTGTCAGTCTTTTTAATTTTAGCTATTCTGGTAGAGAAATATTTGTGATATGTTTGCCTGAGACAGGTGGATTCCTGAGCTGGGAGTTCTGAGCAGGAGAATGGAGCCCTCCTATCAGTGATAGCTATGGGAGCGGAGTCCTGATGAATTTTGTTGTTTGTTTGAATAACAAGAAACTGTAAGGGCTAGAAAGCTAGAGGAACATTTTCTATTAGTACCAGCTTTAAAAAACCAATCCTGGAGGCTGTGTCACCAGTGGAAGAAAGAGCTCATTTAGGCTAATTCTAGAATACTCTAGACAGGGTGGATGTGAAGCTAACACTGCAGACCCACCTGGGATGGTCTAGCCAGAAAGGGATCTTGTACCAGAATTCTTGGTTGCAAGCAACAGAAACCAGTTCAAGCTAAGATAACCAAGTGGGAATGGATTAAAAGCCATCTGGGTACTCACAGAATGGACAGGAGTGTCAAGGGCCAGGCTTGAGATGGGCAGGAATCGAGGAGGGTCTAAGAGGTCAGGAGCAGACACGTCAGCCTACTCAGCGTGGCTTCCTGCCAACTATTCCGGAGTTCCAGGTTAAAGTTCCAGAAGAGCTCATCAGATTTGCTGGCTTAGACCATATGTCCACCCTCGGGGCTGGGAGAGGCAGAAGCAGGTCTCTCCTAGACTTTCCATAGTGGGGTAGGCACCTGGGTTTATACCCCACTACGACTGCATGCGTGGGGACGAGGTGATTCCCTAAAAGAAATCAGATGCCGTCAGGGACGGGGAAAGGATGTCGCGTAGCCCAAGAAATACTACACGTTCACCACAGCCCTGACTTCAACAGCATTCCTTTCACACCAGGATGTTAATCAGGAAAGAAGTGGTGAAAGAACACTGGCCTGGGCCTACAGGGTGGGGAGGGAAAGGGAATTTGACAGGACAATAAAACCTGATTTGCTAACCTGTTTTCCAATGGACTTGAATAAGATGAGATCAAATGACTCACAGTTTGCTAAACTGTCTGTCATTTTCAGCAAGTCTGAGTCACTCCATGATCCCTTTACCGTGCAGTCAACCCTGACTGAGGGAGTCCTGGGTGGATGTGAAGGGTGGGGACTGCAGAAACTAAGAAGAGAAGATCACTCGGACGGCACTCCTTTTCAAGTCCTCATCTCACAGGCTCTACAAACAGTGTCTAGGGCCCGTGAGCTTCTCAGGGCCTTAGGAAATATCTGAGAGTCGGGGGGAAATTACAGGTGCCAAAATACATAAAGAAAAATCGCAAATTAAAAAATTTTTAAGTGCTCAATCAGCAGTTAGCTACCCTTTTCCCCCTCTTTTGTGACACTCCTACCCCCAGCTCAGAGTTCCCCAACCTTCAGCCTATGGTGCGTTGTTCCTAATTACAAAGCCACCAGCAAATGAGAGCAAGCAAGAGAGAGCAGAGGCAGGTGACGTGGCTTCTCCACAACAGGTGACCACATCTTGGTCTTCATCTGAAACGAAGAGTCCAATCAGCTCCAAAAAGAAGGAAAAATGACTAAAGCTTTAACCTTAAGTTCAGAGACCTAGTTTCTGGATCCCTTTACTCAATGGAATTAACTCAACATGGCTTTACATCCAGGAAAGATTTTGAAAATGTCTTTGAGTTACCTGAAATTGGGCCAGAGGTCACACCCAGCCTGGACTTTTGGAGCGTGCATTTTCTTACAAAGGTAAGAACACAGGTCTGGGCGTCAGAAGACCCAAGTATCATCCAGGCTGTCATGAACTCGCTATATGACCTCAGACAAGTCACAGCCTTTTTTCTCCTCTTTCCTCTTTTGTAAAATGAAAGGAGTTGACTGAATGAGCACTGACGTTTGTTCAAGTCCTGTGATCACTTAAACTCTTAAGTGGATTCCTAAAGCAAAGAAAGAAACCACATTAGCCTCGCTGACACGTCTTCCGTTATGCTCCACAAAAGACCAAACGATATAATAAAAAGCATCTCTGTCCCCCAAACCATGCTTAATCTTCAAGTTATGCAGCCTGTGATTAGTAGAACCTATTTCGCCGTAACTGAGTGGGGTAGTTCTTGGAAAAGATTATACTGAATTTCACTAAATATGCATTCATTTGGTTAACCAGACCACTAGGGCTAACATACTATACCGATTACCTAATATGAGTACCATCAACGTTCTTCCATTTTCGGTGAATTGGCTTTTTAGCCATCAGGCTAGAGCTCACTATAATTTATTTTCTTTGTGGTAGCAGCAAGCATGCCTAAATTAGTTAAATTACTTAAATATGTGGTTGCTTTAAGGCTCAAAAATTCCTGACCGCTCCTTCCAAGGAAACATCAACCCACAACATGTGGAATAAATCTCCATTTTCATGTCTTTGTTTCATTTGGGGTTCTTCTGAATGACTTCATTTTTGTTGCTGTTGCTAAATCAACTTAAACTGGGGACCTGACTAAACACTCCGAGAGTTGTGCTTTTGACCAAACACCTTCCTTCATTTTCCTCCCCTGACCCCCACTGGGCAACATAACTGTGATCAATTACAAATTGCTGGATGGCGAGCTCTTCATTGTGTCCACAGCAAGATAAATGACTTCCTTGCCTAAACAACCTCTGGTGGATTAAGATTCTGACCTCCTCTCATTCTCCATCCTTCTCAGAGGAGGCCAGTCCAAGCCAGGCTGCCGAGCCACGTGGACGTAATTAGAGCAGTTTGAAAAATGTGCAAACACGGTATTAGCAACGTGTTTAAACAGCACCATTCCCTGAGGTGTTCATAATCCTTTAAAGTTATGACATAATTACTCCTTCCGGCATCACTCTAACATGTATACAGCACAGCAAGAATTATATTTGTCAAGGAACATGACAGTTATGAATAAATAAAAATTATTTCTCAGATCACACACAGCATTTGTCTTTATTTATGGGATCTAGGTATCCCGTCTCTTTCAAAAGGATCTGAGGCATCTGACAAACTAATGTTATAGCATAACTCTAACAAAATAGGAATGAAACCACGATGGGAGGTAGGAAAGCTCTACCCAACAAGACAAGAAGCCTTAAAGGGAAGTGTGACAGATTTGATCTCACAGAAATCTAAAAGTTTTAGGTTGCAAAGGTCAAGCAGCAGGGCAACAGGTAAGGGGTTAACACCACAATATCAACTGTATAAAAATGCCTAAAAATCAATAAAAGAACAATCACTCGAGTGTGTATTTTGTGTAAAGAATGTGAAGATTAGGCCAGAAGAAGAAATACAAATAATCAAAAATCTTGGGGAAAAATATGCTTGAACTCTAGTTCCTACAGAAGGAGTTTCAAATTAAAACAAGATGACAGTTTGCACCTACTCAATGGCAAAAAGAAAAATAGAAAGAGGTATAGCATACAGTATTATATGGCCATTTTGGTTGTTTTAAATTTTTTCCCAGTGCAAACAATGCTGTAATGAACATCCTGGTACATATATCTTTTAGCAAGTACACAAATATTTCTATAAGATAGGTTCCTAGAAGCAAAATTGAGTTAAAATGTATATGCATTTAAAAAAATGATAAACACTGCCCATTTACTCTCCTAAAATATTGTTCTGCTTTACACTTATATCTGTAGCATGAGTGTGCCCATTTCCCCTAAACATGCAATTACCATACAACCCAGCAATTATACTTATGGACATTTATCCCACAGAAATATAAACTCATGTTCACACAGAAATTGTCATGAATGTTCAAAACAACTTTATTCCTAACAGTCAAAAACTGGAAACAATCCAGCTGTCCTTCTGTGGTTGAGTGGTTAAACCAACTGGTACATCCACATCATGGATACTACTCAGCAAGAAAAAATTGATACACACAACAACTTGGATGAATCCCCAGGGAGTTATGCTAAATGAAAAAGCCAATTCCCAAAGCTTATAAACTATATGATTACATTTATAGAACATTTCTGAAATGACCAAAGGATATAAATGGAGAACAGATGAGTGCTTGTCAGGCGTTAGGAGTGAGGGAAGGTGCAGGAGGGCAGGGGGGTGGGTATAAAAGGGCAACACAAGGATCCTCATGGTGACGGAACTGCTCTGTACCTTGACTGTGATAGTTCACACAGGAAACTGCACATGTGATAAAACTGCATAGAACACACCCACACCCACACACATACACACACCCAAATGAGTACAAGTAAATCTAGGGATGTCCGAATAAGATTGACGAATTGTATCAGTATCAATATCCTAGTTGTGATACTGTACTATAATTTTGCAAGATGTTACATCGGAGGAAACTTGCTACAGGGTATATGGGATCTCCCTGTACTATTTCTTACAACTGCCTGTGAACCTACCATTATCTCAAAACATAAAGTTTAATTTTAAAAAGCTATAAGGTGGATCTATATGATGTAATATGAGATCTGTGATATACTGTTGAGTGAGAAAAGCATGTCACAAAATAATGGGTACGGTATTATCCTGTTTGTGATAAACAAACAAAGCCATATATCGGCTTGTGTGTGCATGTGGGTAAATAGAACGTTTAACACTGCTTACCTCTGAGGAAGGAAGGGAAAAAGGGAGTCCATTTTTAGTCCGTATTTAGTCTGTGTTGGTGCAGTGCTTTACAGCCAACATGTCTGACTTTTGTGATTTAAGTTTTTTTTTTTTTTTTTTTTGCAGTACGCAGGCCTCTCACTGTTGTGGCCTCTCCCGTTGCAGAGCACAGGCTCTGGACGCGCAGGCTCAGCGGCCATGGCCCACGGGCCCAGCCGCTCCGCGGCATGTGGGATCCTCCCGGACTGGGGCACGAACCCGTGTCCCCTGCATCGGCAGGCGGACTCTCAACCACTGCGCCACCAGGGAAGCCCTGATTTAAGCATTTTTTAATTGTACGGAGAGATTAAATATACCAACATGAGGGTTAACCAACTGCTCTAGAGTATAAGCTGTATCTCCTCAAGCAAACTGGGCCCAAGGAGGTGCTCACTGGAAGGGCAAGTTTCAGTGAAGGCAACGAAGCACAGGACCCTGAGAGAGGAACGGAAGGATGTAGAAAGGGGAGTGGTCTGCAGCGGAACAGGCATTGAGCGAAGGGTTGAGTGAGGGAGGAGCATCCTGGGAAGAAACGCGGAGTCGAGAGTAAGAGGGAAGCTGGAGAGCGACGCTTTCGGGGTTTCCCAGTGGGGACAGGAATAAAATATTGCTTTTGGTTTGCTATTTGGGGTAGGGCATTTATCATTTATCAGGGAGGTGGTGGCACTGCCATCATAACCCTCAGGGAACCACCATGGGGAGCATTCCATTTCCTGAGGACATCTCCTCGAACGATCCATTCTGGGACAGGGGATCGTGTTGGACTGTGGTCTCACTGGACCCCTTGTTAGTTCAGGTCAAGGCTCTATCATCTGATCTCAATAGCCATTCCTCTAGTGAACCCAGATGGCATTTCTGATCTAGGCATCAGCATAAGCTCAATAACAACCCCCCAACGAGATGGATAGTACCCTTTCCCCAGTACTCAGTCATCCTGATAAATGGTCACTTGTCCCTCTAGGCTTGAGGTAAGTTGCAGGGTCCTTTCTCAAAAGGTTCTTGGTCTGCAAACTGGCTTAGGTCTGGGAACTGGATAAGAAGCTATATATTCCCAATATGATGATGCAAGTTTGGTCTCTGCCCAGCAGAGCTAGAATTTTTCTCCCTTCATTTGTAAGGAAGTAACTTAGTACACTGCCCATCCAGTTCATTTTAGGTGATCAATTAGCCATTGATTGCCACAGATCCCTGCATATAAAATTCTATTTCTCCATCCCTGTGGCTTATTAAGGTAATTGCATTTACCTTCTCTCTGATGGAAACCAGAGACCACAGAAACCAATTTCATTGCCACATCAGCACTGTAATTTCTTTTTTTTTTTTAACATTTTTTTGATGTGGACCATTTTTAAAGTCTTTGTTGAATTTGTTACAATTTTGCTTCTGTTCTATGTTTTGGCTTTTTGGCCACGAGGCGTCTGGGATCTTAACTCCCCGACCAGGGATCGAACCCGCACCCCCTGCATTGGAAGGCAAAGTCTTAACCACTGGACTGTCAGGGAAGTCCTCTGTTATTTCCGATCTTCAGAGAGCCACCTCAGAACTCTTCAATGATTCTGGTGCCCTTTACCAATGCATTTTTTCCTTTCTCGGTGGGTCCTCCCAGGGCATTTTTTTTTTTTTTTTTTGCGGTATGTGGGCCTCTCACTGTTGTGGCCTTTCCCGTTGCGGAGCACAGGCTCCGGACGCGCAGGCTCAGCGGCCATGGCTCACGGGCCCAGCCGCTCCGCGGCATGTGGGATCTTCCCGGACCGGGGCACGAACCCGTGTCCCCTGCATCGGCAGGCGGACGCTCAACCACTGCGCCACCAGGGAAGCCCCCAGGGCATTTTTTAAAAATTAACTAATTTATTTATTTTTGGCTGCATTGGGTCTTCACTGCTGCACGTGGGCTTTCTCTAGTTGCGGTGAGCAGGGGCCACTCCTCGCTGCAGTGTGTGGGCCTTTCCCACTGTGGAGCATGGACTCTAGGTGTGCGGGCCCCAGCACCTGTGGTGCGTGGGCTCAGCAGTTGTGGCTCGCAGGCTCTAGAGCGCAGGGTCAGTAGTGGTGGCGCATGGGCTTAGTTGCTCCGCGGCATGTGGGATCCTCCCGGACCGGGGCACGAACCCATGTCCCCTGCATCGGCAGGCGGACTCTCAACCACTGCGCCACCAGGGAAGCCCCTGATTCATTTTTGAAAGTGCAAAGTGCCCAAGCCTCAGCTCCAGAGTTTCTAATTCTGTAAATCTGGGATAAGATTTAAAAATTTCCATTTCTGTAATACATTCCCAGTTGATGTTGATGGTCCCAGGTGATGTGGTCACCACTCTGTTTGAACCACTGTTCTACATTATGCCAGAGAATTTACAGAACTTTGACCTAAAGAACCACAGACCATCATAGACTCCAGGCTCTAATATCCAATCCAACATACTATTCACGCCACTCCCTGGCGCTTGAGCCAACCCTGAGTCCTAGGTGCTATCCCATGTCAATACATTCAGCCTGATGGAGTCTCACTATCTTCCCCCAACACCCTTACAGTCTCCTCCCACATATGATCTTCCCACTCCTGCAGATACCACATGTCAAGATCTTGTAACTCTCTTGGTGGGTAGACTATTTTACCCTGGAGCAGGACTTTTCTATTTCTCCTTATGGGCTATATTGAGCTCTAACTCTTCTTACAGAGCTGGAGGCAGAGAAGAGAGAGTGCAGGCCCGAGAATAAGCAGCAGCTCTCGAGGCAACTGCTCCATGTATAGTCACTGAAAACACTGTTTTGCAGAAACAAGGCTCAGGGACATTTAGAGCTCAAAGTTTTCAGCCTTATCCATGTCCCACCAGTGCCTTACACTAGCATTAGAGACCTAGAAAGGCTGAACTTTTTTTTTTTTTTTTTTTGGCGGTACACGGGCCTCTCACTGTTGTGGCCTCTCCCGTCGCGGAGCACAGGCTCCAGACGCGCAGGCTCAGCGGCCATGGCTCACGGGCCCAGCCGCTCTGCGGCATGTGGGATCTTCCTGGACCGGGGCACGAACCCATGTCCCCTGCATCAGCAGGCGGACTCTCAACCACTGCGCCACCAGGGAAGCCCGAAAGGCTGAACTTTTCATTGGCACTTTAACTCTGCAACCCTTGCAATGAGACCCAGGGCTTGTCTGTTCACGGTAAGAACTTCAGGACAAGAGATTTCTTCAAGTTTGCCATGGAGGTTCGATTCTCCACAAGTGTTCTTAAATATATTATATATATTATATATATATGTACATATATATATTCATACTCTTATCTTTTTTGCCTATATATGCACTTTGGAGCTGTAAGAAAAACATAGATGACTCTATAATCTGTAAAATCACTTCCTTCAACAGAGCAGCTAAGTGCCACAGCCTTCGATCTCCCCATGTCTTGCACTCCACTTGCTCTTCATGCCATGCTATGACCGCTGATCAGCTGAATGATTGTGATACTACTGCATGCAAGGATGATGAGCGTCCATTTCCATCCTTTAAACCTCCGCATTCTCCCAAGGTTATCGTTCAGCTCCTCGAACATGACCAACCCAATCCCAGAAGCACATTATGAGGATCTATTTCTTGGTGCAACTTCTAATATCAATGACTCTATCAGCCAAGTACCAGAAAGAAACAGCAGGTGTTCAAATGAGGATAATTTCAAGAGGGAACTATTTACAATGGTGTAGACAGAATATAGGGAAATCACAAGAGAGAAAGCAATAACCAGGAGCTGGTAGCAGCTGAGCAGATCTGCCCTAGACTTGAGGAGGAGGGTCATGCAGAGACGCCCCATTAAGAGAAGCAGCGACCTTCAGTTAAGGGAATCAGGCAGCTCCTGGCAACCTCACAGACAGGGAGCTAAGGGAGTGAACACCTTGACCTCACTCTCTCCCCAGTTTCCAACCTCTCCCCAGGGATCCCCAGTGGCCAAACCCAAGTGGAAGCCAGAGTAAGGGAGCCAGTGGATATAGTCAACTAAATCAGCCTCCTGGGTTGTGAAAGCGGATCTGGAGAGGAAAATGCAAGATCTCTGGCATGATGGGAAAGGCCATGAGTTTAGTTCTAAACAAATGTGTCTGTGTCACCTAAGCATAGATGTAAAGCAGGTAGTCAAGAAGCTCTGGAGATTGGAGAAAAGTCTGAGCTGTTGTACAAATTTGAGAGGATAGAGATGAGGCCGTGAAGGTGGGTGAGATGACTTAGGCAGACAGTGTAGAGTGAGAAAAGTAGAGGATCCAGGGTTGAACCTGAGCAGTTCCAATGCTTAAAGGTCAATTAGAAGAGGAAAATCTGCAAAGGGACAGAGAGATAGAGCCATAGAAGTGGGAGAAAAACGAGGAGAGTATATGGCAGCTTAGATACCAAGAAAAATAGTTTTTCCCAAAGAAGGAAGGTTAAATTGGCTACAGTCTACTGAGAGGTCAAATACTGTGAAAATTCCGCAGTATCCATGAGATGTAGGGGTGTAGAGGCCACTGGATACTGTGATAAAAATAGTTTTAACAGAGAAGTAGGGGAGGATGCCAGCTGGACGGGGCTGATGGGTAAACAGGTGCTGAATGAGGGCAAACAATGACTGTGCACAACTCTCCCAAGCAGTTTGGGTGTGAAGGGGAGGAGAGGAAAAGAGTAGAACCAGGAAGGAAATTGGGGGTCTGGGAGCGGGATTTTTTAAGAACAGGAGTGACTAGAGCACGTTTAGATGCTGATGAAAAGAACCCATTAGAGGGGAACAGATCAAGGCTAGAAAAGGTGAGATGGTTGGTGACACACATTTTCTGAGAAGGCCCACCTGAGGGCCTCTATGTCTTCTGTGAAATAGGAACAAAGACACCTGGTACTAGAGAGGGATGAGATAGGGACTAAAAACTTGAAGAGGAAAGTTTGAAATGGTTGTTCAGAGACTGAAAGGTGAGTGGGCAAGAGGACAGTGGGATTCCTCAGGGGTGGAGGTGATAATGAAGAAGACTCTGCTAGGCTGGGGGGTTCTTCTCGAGTCGTGCTTTGCTGCCTAGGCAGAGATGTGAAAAGGGCTATGGTTGAGTTCTTCTAGGACTGACTTTTTCCCCAGGTAAAAGTGATAAAAGGACAAAATAGACCAGTAAGTTTTCGGTGTTGGTGAGATAGTGATTGACATAATGGACCATGTATCTAACGTGGCTTCAAAGGGAAACAGATAGAGTGGGTTGATGGATAAGGAAAAGTAGAGGGGCCAGGAGGCTAAGGGCCTCAGTAGGGTTGGGGCACAGACTAGGTGAGCAAGCAGACTAGACTAGAATGAGAGGGGACTGTGAACAGAGGGGAGTTTTGACAGATGACAAAGTCCACAGTGTGACAGAGAAGTAGGTGCTGGAGGTGGCAGGGTAGATTAAGGAACTGGGAGGCCAGAGTACGGACTGGGTCATCCGTGGGTACCCTCACGTCTTCCAGGAATATGGCAGAGTTGAGGTGTGAGGGAATAGTGTGCCTTAGGAGGCAAAGTTCTCAGGGAAGCAGAGGGAGTGTTCCAGCGGCCAGTGGCTGTCAACGACACCAGCACTTCAGAGAGCAGCCATTTTTACAGGAATGTTTGGACTCTGCTCCAGGGAATGAGGAGCGGGCTATTCCCCTTCATCCTGGGGGTGTGGGCTGCGGAAGAATACTTAAGAGAGCTGCAAAAGAAGTGATACCCTCTGGGTAGAGCGGAGTTTCAACTCAGGCCAGGAGACAGAGGTTCTCCAGGGGGCCGATGCAAGCAGAGACAGCAGAAGTGACCAGGGATGAAGGGGGAGGCTTCAACTTGAGTACGTTTGGGTCACGGATTGTAAAAAAAAAAAAAAAAAAAAAAAAGTGCCATTAGGAAGATTCGAAATAAGTATAGAATCTATAATAAGTCCAGAAAGCATTATACTGCTTTTCAAAGACAGACACATATGCCAGCCCCAGTTGTCCTTCACTTTCAGCAGTGACCCGCTGTGTGTGTGGTCTGACTCGGGAACAATGCCTAACCAGCAGTATTTTCTCCACGCTCAGGGCTGTCCTTGGGCTTCCTTGTTTCCAGCTGTTTTTTGCTGAGTCTGGCATGAGTTTTACCTTTGTCTCCATATTGCCTAGTTTACCAAACTCCTTGGTTAGGAGATTCTTAAAAAGAATCCTCCCACCAAGGACTGTTTAGGCCAGTTTTCTCTAGGGTTTCTGTCTGCCTCTCACCACATCTTTTGGCCTTGTCACATCCTTTGCTCTTGTCCTCCAAAGATTTCTCTGTGCTGTTCTACCCCCACTTCACTTCTGCGTGGGTATCCATCCTCTGTCTTTACCCATTTTCAGCACATCTAGGGCAATGAATGGGGTTACGGGGCAGCCAGGGTGCCTCTAAGATCACCAGGTGGATGACAGTGTAACTGATGTCTGTTCTCAATAAAAAAGATGACATGAGAGTAAACTTTCAGGATTTTTTAGTTGCACCATAGATGGCTAAACAAACGCTGCAGGTATCACTAAGCAAAATAAAAGTCAATGTGTAAACGGTGAAACTGAACTCACCAATTTTCCCCTTGAGTTTCCCAATAAGCTTTTTTCCTTTCCGTTTGACTTGGTTACTAATTCTTAGTAGGCAGGCTGTGACCTCCTCTTGACAAACAGATCGCCAGTGTATGCTGTTGTTTTTTCTCATTCCTAAGGATACTCACGCACCATGGTGAACACGCCAACTCAGTATCTAATCACATGTGAAAGACGCACTTAACAAACTGGTTTCTTTATGCAACAGGATGACTTAGAGCAGTCACACAACAAGTTCTTGCCCTTTGGGTACTCTCAGTCAAAACTCTTCACATAACCTTCAATTCAGTGTTCTCTCGCCCATGTTGTCTTGTGATTATTGTTGGGAATTTTGTTGCTGTTGTTGTGAGAGCCCTCAATATTTCCTGGATGACACTGTGAGCAGACTGGCTCTATTACTGACACTATGATTATTATCATCTATTACCTAAAATGCTCTTAAACTGTCTCAAACACCGTACCTTTGCTGGCTGTCAGAGGTCGTCTCGAGGGGCAGGAGAGATGGCTGATCCTAAGGAAAGCCCCACGGTGCTGGCCATCAGACAGAGCTTCCACGGCAACTCCACGGGCTTGTCAGTTTACCCTTTAGGAACATAAAGGAAAAATGTAATTTACTCTTGCTACAGGAAATTTACTTCTAAGTGATAGAGATAGGTAACTGCAACACCCTCTTGATATCAGAGGCCCCTCCTAGGAACCTGAGTAGAAACTCAGGCTTAAAGTTACCCCACACAACTCTGTTCTAAAACCTTATTGTTAGCATTTAAGATAAATACCTTTTTCATTATAGGCACAACTTAAGTTAGCTGAATCAGACCAAAGGGAAGGATTTATATTCCTTGCTTCAAGGAGGAGTTTTCTTGCTTTTTCTTCCTCATGCTAGATGTGAACAAATCTATACACATAGCCCCGTGCCCCAGGAGATTTCTTAAAACCTGAAGGGAGTCAATCTTAAGGTGAAGGCTTTGCAGAGAACAGCAGAACAGGGAAGGAGAAAACACGGGTCCTTGTTGACATGGTGGAGTTGCTGAATCAACCAGCCCTGGAGCCCACGCTACTTCTGGAAATTTCAGTTTTGTGAGGTAATGAATTTCTTTATCTTTAAGTCAGTTTGGTACAGTTTGTTTTTTAATTTTTTAAAATTGTTATTATTGGCCATGGAAAGCCTCCCAGGTATCACAGGTACTCACAAGTGCCTGAGCTGTGTAGCAGAGGAGAACCCAGCAGGAATGTGAGTGATTAGGGGTAATTCCTGCCAATCTTTTCTCTATTTCCCCTCCCTCAACCTGATTCCTGATATGAGATTATTTGTGCTTTGAGTTAGCTTTCCGTTGTTTCTTTCCCACCCCGCCCCATTTTCTCTACCTCTCAGAAATCAGTTATTCTCCATCTAAATATAATATGACGTTCAAGTTGAAGTTAAGCTGGAGTCAAATCAAGGTAAAATGTTTGGAGACCCCAACTCAGGGTGGCCTGAAAGAGGAACGTGAGAAAAGTGTACCTTAGAGTTGCTTTCTGGAGTCAGCCAAATCCTGGGATGACATCTTTGGAATTCTGTCAGCATCACCACTGCCTCTCAGTATTTGTATCCTACCCCAGAAGTTTTATATCTTGTCAGTGAGTGGGTGGGGCTGGGTTTTGGGTCAAAGATATCTAAATGCCTGAAATTATCCTATTTGAGGTTTGCTGACATTACTATTTTTCATCAAATTAAAAAAAATTCCAATATTTCTTCAAATACTTTTTCTTCTTCATCTGCTCTCTCCCCTCCTTCTGGGACTCTAATTACATGTACATTAGATTGCTTGATACTATCCCACAGGTTATTAAGGCCCTATTCTTTTTCTTTTAATCTTTCTTTTCCTCTTTGTTTAGATAATATCCATTGATTTTCTATAGATTCACTGATAATTTCATGTGTTGTGTTCATTGTGCCTAACCAATGAGTCTTCAATTTCATATATTGTATTTTTCAGTTCTAGGATTTCCATTTGACTCTTTTTTCAAGTTTACATATCTTTTCTGAAATTTCCCATCTCTTCACCTACTATTCGCATATTTCCCACAGATTCCTTAACATATTTATCATAATTATTAAGACTTAGTTAATTCTAACATCTGGGTCCTATGTGGGTCTGTGTTTATTGACTATTGTTTCCCTTCATTATGGAGTACATTTTCCTGCTTCCTCGCACATTGAGTAGTGTTTTTATTGTATACTGAGCCTTATGGACAGTAAATTAAAGAGACTTTAGATTCTGCTATCTTTCTTTAAAGAAAGTTGAGATTTGTTGTAAGCAGTTAAATAACTAGCATACCACCTTGAGCCCCTAGAGCTATGGCATTCAAATGCCATATAGAAATGTTCTATACTCTGTGCAGTCCACTATAATGGACATTAACCACAAGTGGCTATAAGCCTTTAAAATGTAGCTAGTGACTAAGGAAGTGCAATTTGTTTTATTTAATTTTAATCACATTTCAAATGCCACATGTACATGGAGGTTATTGTATTGAATAGTGTAGCTGTGAACAATTGGTTTTAAGATCTGTTAGGGTGGGTCTATTTGGGTTTTGCCTTTATTCCTAGGGCACAACCTTCAGTCCTGGGAAGTAGTCCTTACTCCTAAGGTGCGCCCTCTGTGGTCTCCGTGGAAAGTCTTGGGTATTTGCCACACCACTCTAACTGGGGAGGAATTGAACTCTAAGCTCCATCTTCCAACACAAGGCAGCCATCATTTCAGCCTTCCAGCTATTGCTCTTCCCTGGGCTCCCTGCACCTCACTTTGCACATGCACCGTGCAAGAGTCAGCTGAGGAGCTGAGGGAAGTTTGTACATAGATTTTGGAGCTCCCCCTCTGAGGCTCCCTCCTTTCTGGGGAAGCCCCAAACCCCAGCTTCTGCCTCCTCAGCTCATAGGGCTGCCACTTTCCACAAGAGCTCTGTCTCTTGAGCTCTGGGAAGAGGAGAGTACTGCCAGGGGAAACGCCTGATCAACATGGACCTCGCCCAGTGGGATCCCCCCCCCCACTTTTTTCAAGGGTCATATCTTCTCCAGTTTTCGTCTTCAGAACCAAACCATTTTGGTTGTCCTCCAGGACCTTAGAACAGGTTTTGTCATTGTCTTGTTTTAGGTCCAGAACTTATCATTGTTTTTGGCAGAAGGATTAGTCAGATAGTATTTACTCAGCCGTTATCAAAAGCTGGAACTGATCTGAATGGCCAAAACTAGACACTAAAATACTGAGTTCAGTGGGAAAGCTTGGCTCTCCTTTCCTCCTAACATACTCTCCTGCGTCTCTTTGTACCAGAAGGGGCTCAATATTTGCTAATGAAAATTTGCTGAAAACTGGAAATTCTCTTGAAGGAGCCATACTTTGAAGCATTATCAGTTGTTCATAATTTAGAATGGAAAATCCTTTCCTGAAAGAAGATTGTGATAGGGGTTAATGAGAAGGAACAAGAGGTTCTTGGGTGTATCTGAATTCTGATTACAAGTGGTAGAAAACCTGACATAATTTTGGTGTAAGCAAAAGGAGAATTTATTGAAAAGCCTAGCTTAACACTCCATGGTAGGGCTGGCTCTAGGCATAGCAGTTTTTAGACCTCATATAGTATCATCAGAATGCAGGTTTTTCTTTTTTTTAATAAATTTATTTATTTTATTTTATTTATTTTTGGCTGTGTTGGGTCTTCATTGCTGTGCACGGGCTTTGTCTAGTTGCGGCGAGCGGGGGTACTCTTCGTTGCAGTGTGCGGGCTTCTCGTTGCGGTGGCTTCTGTTGTTGTGGAGCACGGGCTCTAGGCATGTGGGCTTCAGTAGTTGTGGCACATGGGCTCAGTAGTTGTGGCTCACGGGTTCTAGAGTGCACGCTCAGTAGTTGTGGTGCACGGGCTTAGCTGCTTTGCGGCATGTGGGATCTTCCTGGACCAGGGCTCGAACCTGTGTCCCCTCCATTGGCAGGCAGATTCTTAACCACTGTGCCACCAGGGAAGCCCAGAATGGAGGGATTTGGGTTTTGTTTTTTTATTTCTGTTCCCAGCTTTCAGACCTGCCTGTTGCATTGATAGAATTAATCTCAGCTTCCTGTGACTGCAAGAAGATGGCAGCAGCTTCAGCCCTGCGTCCTCTCAAGTGTCCAGTCCAGAGGAGAAAGTGCAAGCCTATTTTCCAGAAATACCCATGAAAATCTCACTGCCTCTCATAGGTTCTGCCTGGGTCATGGGCCCATCGGAAGCAATCATGTGGCCATGAAACAGGATGAAATGATTGGCCTCAGCGCGCCTCATAGGCTCCACTCCCCAGTCAGAGGGGTGTCAGTGTCATCAGACCCCCACCGACTGAGAGGGGGGAAGGGGCACTTCCCCTGATAAATATCTGGATTCTTATTCACTGGAAGGGCAGACACACGCTGGGGCAGAAACAACGGAAGCCCACTAAGGTTGTTATCGGAGGAGACTGGAACCAAGGTACCCGGAAGGGGTTAAAAGGCTACAAGTAGAGAAGCAGGGGGCCTAAAGGAAAAACCCTGCCTCTTTCTCCACTTAGCCCCTTGGCTTAGGGCCGCTGGAGGCTGGGCTATGCTGTGTCATTGCTTCATGGTGACTGTGCTTGGGCACCTGCTATGAGTAAAATCCATGAAATTTAGATACCACAGCGGTATCTTTAAAAGGTATCAGGTGGAGAATGGCTTTTAATGTGGAATCCAGGCCTCCAATGAGAGGCTTGTTCCACTTGCTAAATTTGGTTTGGGTTAAATGCCCACTGACCTCTTGTCCCTATAGCATTTCATCACTGTGATGAATGCTCGAGAACAAATCCTCCTCTCCCCCGCCCTTCCTAATGGTACACGCTCTCTATACCGTTAGAGTTCTGAATTCTTTTCCCAGATCAATTGCCAGGCCCCCCTCTCCATCTCTTCCATGAGTGAGGAAGCAATCCAAGGAAAAAAGACAACTGCGCCAAATGCAGCAGTGCTTCCGAACGTCCGCTTGGCTCGGCCAGTGCCTGACCAGCACCTGCCCCGGCTCCAAACCATCCAGCAGCATTTGGCGGGGGGGGGGGGGGGGGGTCCCTGGGGAAGTGGAGGCTTCCTTTTCTCTCCCCCTCCAGGAAACCAGAGAAAACATAGCCGACCTCAGAGACCAGTGAAAAATACCTCTGGAGTCTCTCGATCCACTCACTCCCCACTGACTGCTCCTAAGCACGTTCTAACTTGAACCTAATGGTTCTAAGATAGCCCAGTGAAAGGGGCTTAATTGCTTCCCTAAGCAATGAAGAGAACTCTCCCCAATTTTTCAAAAACGTCTGTGCTTTTTAGGATCTCACTTTTTTTTTTTTTTTTTACAATAAGCATGCCTCACTTTTGCCACAAAAAAAATAAGTACGGATATTCAAAGTTTCAGAATTTCCACAACGCTTTGCCCCCTTCAAAGCTCCCTCTGTAACCAGTGGCTGTCTTGAAAGTCGCTGCTCGCAGCATTTCAGGCTTTTTCTGTCACTGCAATTACATCTAATCATAAAAAGAGAAATATACTTCTGACGAATTTAAAAATGCAACATGGAAGATGCCTCTGGAAAAAATTCCTGTCAGCTCTTTTCATACCCGGGTGCCCTTGGTGATAAATTTCTAGTCTTTTCAGGAAATCAGTTCCTCCTTGCTTGCTTGATGAAACAACTCAGCTCACTCGCCTCAGCCTCACCTTCCTGATGAGCTTGTCTTCTGAAGCATAGAGATATTCTGGTAGTTTCGCCCTCTTTCCTGCCCCCCCCCCCACCGCCCACCCAGCTTCTTCACTTGCTCTGCATCCCACCGTGCCGAGGACACCTGCCGCTGACCTCGTTCTCAGCTTTGTTTCCCCGATAAGTTTATTGGCCAGGTGCTGTAATCTTTGGTTTGCTGGGCAATTGCCTCCGTGCAGTTCCTGTGACCTACTTGGACTATGGAGCAGACTTCTTCATTATTCACGATGAGCTAGAGGTGCAGTTACCAGTAGGGTCCACCTCCGAAACTTGTTTAGCCAGTTTCCTTCTTTCACTGAGCCGTTCCAAGACCGGCACATGCAGATTGACAAAAACACCGAGAGTTTCTGTGTTCCCAGAAACAAATCCCACCAGAACAAACCTCCGTCTGTTGCTAAACTATGATTCTCGTTTCCTCTCCCCACACTGTCTTCCCCCTCTGCCTCCACCTCCCTTTCCTACAAAGCTAAGGACCATCAGGTTTAAATGCAGTGTTGAGTTGTTGATGAAAACAGGGTGTTTTTTCCTGAATGTCAAACAACATATGAACATAAAGCAGGCATAAAAATATCAGGAAAACAAGCGTGCACTGCTTCTGCCCGGGATGCAAGTGCACAACTGGCTGAGCTTAAAAAGCTTCCATGCTCACGAGAAGTTCTGGAGCATTAAAATTGACGATGGGGATTAGGTTGTCTTTCAGAGCAGCAGAATCTGTATAACTGAATCCTCCTGGATGGAACCATTTTCAGCCCAGGCATATTAAGTTGGCTGGCTCTGAGTCGACTTTTGTACACACACGCACAGTATTTAACCACAAGTGCGGTGGGCCCCAAATTGAAACCATATTTTGTTAGCACCACGTGTTCCAGCCTTGACAGTATTTATCAAAGGGGAAGCTGCTGGATTTATTGAAAGAAATGAACTTAACCAGAGTCTGGCAGACCCAACCCCAATAGGGAGTTGTTATTTTTACCCCGCCTGGTGAGCAGTACTGTAGCTGTCAGCGCAAGGCTGTTAACTGGCTTCGGGCACTGTTTGCTACTGGACCTCTCCAGGGCCTGCCTCCCAGCTGCCTGGGCCTCATGTGACATCATCAGCGCCACAGCCGTTTGTTCTTCAAGCCCCTGTTTGTGTTCCTTTCTCTTCTGTGAGGTCCTTGCTCCTTGAGCCAAAGGTCGTTTCTTCCTCCTCTGATCTCTCCAGCATCAGCTGGGGCTGTGGTGGAAATGCAGAGTCCCAGGCTCCACCGCAGACCTCCTGCATCTGCATCTTAGGAAGAATCCCAGGAGACTCCGGAGCACACTGAAGTTTGAGAAACACTGCTCTACCCGCACTGACCTTCTCTACCAGTGGCTCTCAGTGGGAGTTGTTACCCCCTACAGGTGCTTTGGAAATGTACAGGGGGATTTGGGAGTTGTCACAATGGTGGGTGCTGGGCGGGAGAATGCTGGACGGGAGAATGCTGGGCAGCCTGCAGTGTAGAGCACAGCTCCACATAAGGAAGACTTGGTTCATACATCACATGACTTTCTAAAGTGCCGCCAGGCAGGCAGGTTGGTGAAAAACCTATTTTTAATTATATGAACCCGGAACTGAATTCCTTTTTCCACACAGACACAAAGTATTGTTTGCACAGTTTTAATATACACTCAATTTTCTAGGAATTCAACTTCTGAGAATTCAGGGAAGACTGTGCTTTGTTTTGTTCAGAATTTTACCTTCGTTTTTCTTTTCTTTTTTTTTTTTGGTACGCGGGCCTCTCACTGCTGTGGCCTCTCCCGTTGCGGAGCACAGGCTCCGGACGCGCAGGCTCAGCGGCCATGGCTCACGGGCCCAGCTGCTCCGCGGCATGTGGGATCTTGCCGGACCGGAGCACGAACCCGCGTCCCCTGCATCGGCAGGCGGACTCTCAACCACTGCGCCACCAGGGAAGCCCCGTTCTTCATTTTGGAAGCACATTATTGACAGGAATGCTGCTTACAGTATTTCAGTCTCCAGGACAATATATCTGTATCAGTGTGCTTTGGTAGCTGTCCCAGTACAGTGATTTTATATCTGACGACTTCATTGGTTTTTGGTATAAATATGCCTGAGCATTTATATATTGAAATATGTTGTTTTATTACAAATTGATTTTATTCCTTCGTATCAGAATTAAGGAATTCATTACAGATTGAGTTAGTTATATTATTCATGGATTCTAGTTATTTAATTCATGGATTCTATTTTAAGAAAATGAAGTCATTTTAAGGTATTAGAGAATGTTGGGGTCTGGTAGGGTTGGTGCTACATTCTTCAGTTGGCCCTTATTACATACTACCTAATCAGCTTAGTTATATTTTTGAGACCATGCATAGTCTCACCTATGAGATTATAAACATTCTTGGGGCAGGACTGTGTTTTATAAACTTGGTATTCTACTCACCACTTAGTTCAGCATAATGCACCTATTGACCATTAAGTAATTGATCACATGACTACTTCAAGGACAGCCCCCCATCCTGCATTCCATCCCTCAAACGCTACTGAGTTCCTACCGTGCGCGGAGAACTGACAGCCCGGCTACAACAGTCATTAAGAGAAGGTTCGGCACTTGCGCTGAGCGTAAAGCTTAACACAAAGATTTCTGAAAGAAGTGGAGGTTGGAAGTGGTCCACTAGGGAAACAAAATGCTATGGGGTTATGGAGGGGAAAACAATCCCAACACGTGCATGTGCACATACACAAGTCTGGAGCGGCAAATTGCACATATAGGTTCCTTTATGTACGTTTTTATTTAATGGGATGGCCACCATCTTCTTTGCCCTGTTGAATCAGAAGCGTTTTGAGAGCCGGTCTCAAGTTCTCTAATTCCTTCGTATTACTGCCAAGCTTCAGTGTTGTGTCCGACAAAATCCCTTCTATTTCTTGGGACAAGGACCACAGACGTACAGTCTTTTCAATCTCATGTGATAATGTGACATTTTTTGTGTAGGCTAGATTGGCCTGGGGGTCCAGGGTCTGGATTTTAATCTGTTGATAATTTGGATAGGTCATTTCACCACCCTGGTGGTCATTTTCCTCATCAGAAAAGATGGACCAGATTGATGGTTCCCAAACTTGACTGTTCCTGAGGAGATTTTTAAAAATACAGAATTCACTGGACTCTACTCCCAACATGTTGAAAAGACTTTGGAGGTGGAGTCCAAGTCGCTGTAGATTTTAAAGGCTATCAGGGAATTCCAATAGGTGGCCTGGTTTTCTTTCTTTCTTTCTTTTTTTTGGCCACGCTGCGTGACATGCGGGATCTTAGTTCCCTGACCAGGGATCAAACCCATGCACCCTGCAGTGGAAGCACAGAGTCTTAACCACTGGGCCACCAGGAAAGCCCCTGGCCAGTGTTTCTTTTCAAACTTTAATATGAATACAAATCACCTGAAGGATCTTAAGATGCAGATTTGATACATCAACTCAGGAGTGTAGCCTGGGCGTCTGTAGCCCAACAAGCTCTCAGGTGACATCGATGCTGCTGATCAACGAATCCCACTCTAGTAGCCAAGAAAAAAGACTTACGTCTTTTTCAGCTGAACACTCTCCATCCACGTCAATTACTAGTGAGTAACGTTATATAAGATGTCATTAAAAATCATCCACATTTAGTGTAAGATGACCTGGCCAAGTTAAATTGTCGTGGTAGAGTGTAGAATTAGTTCCCTCATTTATAAATTTTAAGTGATACTCTCAAATAATCTATGGAGGATTTTTTTTCCTCTTAAGTTAGCATCCCATAGTACAACATTGAAAGAGTTTTCAAAAATCCTTAAGACTAGAAGAAAATTTTCAACCAAGCAGCAGACTTCAAACTGACCTTTTTGTGGCACAGGGAGCTCAATGCCAGTGTGATCTGAACATCACAGAAGGCACTATGTCTTCCCAAATCCTCCCATGGGCTGGCATATGCCTGAAATTCCTTTAGCAGAGGACAGAGACTCTCGCTCACTCCGCAATTAGTGATGAGGCTTAAAATACAAATATCTCTCAGGAGGGTAAAGCACTGACTTTACATCTTAGCAGAATAAAGAAATGATGGGGGAGATTTTTACAGAAAGACGTTTTCATAGGAAAGCGTTGGATTGGGGTATGCGGGCTGGAGCAGAGATTGAAAAAGATGTTTCAGAAAGGGAAGCCAGGGGCTGAAGTACATTTAACCTGCTTCATAACCTTGTCCAAAGGAGGCTGACCTAATGGTTTTCAGAGAACTGCAACTAGCCAGGAGAGCCGCCACGCTCTCTGGGGAGGCAGCAGGGGGAAGGGAGGAGAGTGGGTCTCCTCCTGAGAAACAGACACACCCCCAATTCCTTTGCTCATTTCTTAGGTTCATATGAGAGGCCCTTAGGCCTCTTTTTCCTACAGTCCTGCAAACGAGCAAAGGAGTGGGTCCCAGGGAGGAGAAGGGTCATGATGAGGGACACTTGTGGGGCCTGAGCTGACCAAGGAGGCTGAGGGAGGGAGAGGGTCAGCAGGAGAACTGAGGTGGACACCAGAAGAGGGAGGGGGGTGTGACCCGCAAGACAAGGGGCCCCATAAACCTAGGTTTGCTTCCAGCACTACACAGCTGCTCAAGGTCTTGGCAATGCAACCTCTTCCCAGTCTCCTGTAACTCACCTGGAGGTCACGACTGCCAGTTTGCGACACATAAACAAGGCCGAGGAAGTTGATCTTTCTTCCAGCAATTAAGACACTCAGTCTCCGCCACAAGCTCGTGATACTCAAGGGCGCCCACTCTCAAGGGAGGCAGCGAGGCAGCTGGAAGATCTATGAGTCTGGCTGCTGCCCAGGCTAGATTCGCCTCTGGGCACAGCGGCCGAGTATCTAAGATCTGGAACAATCTCTAAGAGCGGGGACAGACTGGGCACCTGACAGGACGTTAAAGCCGGGAAGAGCTTTTGCTCCAGCATACCTCCCTCTCAAGGTGTATTCTTTTACCTCTTAATCACTTTTCTTTCCTGAAAAGGAAAGGAGCTGAAGAGAGGCATACAGATCACCTGGGCTGTGGAGGCCAAGAGGAAAGATATTCCAGGTTCATATGACATCTCTACGTCTATAAACCACATGATTCACTGAGTATCAACTGACATGCAGACCCACAAGTGAATGCTCAACTCAACTGACGTGAGGGGAAAGAAATTGTGCAGTGAAGCCTGCAGGAGCACAGCAGCCCAGACCTGCCAAAAAGATGAGAGGAAGGTCTCTGGTCCCTGTTGACTCAGGGCAAATGGACAGGGTCTCTTTCCAGGGCCCCCAGGACACAGGCTGCCCACCACGACTTCAGAATGAAGTCCATTTGTGCTGAAGGAGAAGAGAGGAGTGTTACCTTCACTTACGTTAGAAGTCACCTTAGAACCCTCCTACACTGTTGGTGCAAATGTAAACTGGTACAACCATTATGGAGAACAGTATGGAGGCTCCTCAGAAAACTAAAAAGAGGGCTTCCCTGGTGGCACAGTGGTTGAGAGTCCGCCTGTCGATGCAGGGGACACGGGTTCGTGCCCCGGTCTGGGAGGATCCCACATGCCGCGGAGCAGCTGGGCCCGTGAGCCATGGCCGCTGAGCCTGCGCGTCCGGAGCCTGTGCTCCACAACGGGAGAGGCCACAACAGTGAGAGGCCTGCGAACCGCAAAAAAAACCCCAAAAAACTAAAAATAGAACTACCATATGATCCAGCAATCCCACTCCTGGGCATATATCCGGAGAAAACCATAATTCGAAAACATACACACCCTGCAATGTTCATTGCAGTACTATTTACAATAG
Organism: Grampus griseus; assembly: GCF_964374135.1. Classification (NCBI taxonomy): domain Eukaryota; kingdom Metazoa; phylum Chordata; class Mammalia; order Artiodactyla; family Delphinidae; genus Grampus; species Grampus griseus. The sequence continues at coordinate 37,138,270 of NC_139007.1, forward strand.
CCAAGACATGGAAGCAGCCTTAAATGTCCACTGACAGAGGAATGGATAAAGAAGATGTGGTACAGGGCTTCCCTGGTGGCGCAGTGGTTGAGAGTCCGCCTGCCGATGCAGGGGACACGGGTTCGTGCCCCGGTCCGGGAAGATCCCACATGCCGCGGAGCAGCGGGGCCCATGAACCATGGCTGCTGAGCTTGCACGTCCGGAGCCTCTGCTCCGCAATGGGAGAGGCCACAACAGTGAGAGGCCCACGTACCGCCAAAAAAAAAAAAAAAAAAAAAAAGATGTGGTACAGATATACAATGGAATATTACTCAGCCATAAAAAGAATGAAATAATGCCATTTGCAGCAACATGGATGGACATAGAGATTATCAAACTAAGTGAAGTAAATAAGACATAGAAAGACAAATATCATATGATATCACTCATATGGGGAATCTAAGTTAAAAAATGATATAAATGAACTCATTTATAAAACAGAAACAGACTCACAGATTTCAGAAATAAACTTATGGTTACCAAAGGCAAACGTCGGGGGGAGGAATAAATTAGGAGCTTGGGATTAACATACACTCACTACTATATATAAAATAGATAACCAACAAGGACCTACTGTATAGCACAGGGAACTCTACTCAATATTCTATAATAACCTATATGGGAAAAGAATCTGAAAAAGGATGAATACATGTATAACTGAATTACTATGCTGTACACCTGAAACAAAACATTGTAAATCAACTATACTCCAATAAAATTTAAAAAAGAAGGAGTCACCTTACCCAATGAGAGCAAGGTAGCCTAAGGATTTTGGCACTTGGAGGGATTTTAGATCATTTAATTCACACTCATTTTATAGGTAGGGAAACAGAGGCCCAGCAAGGGAAAGAAGTTTGTACAAGTTCACTGGTAAATTCTTGGCAATGTTGAGTCTAGAATCCAGCTGACTCCCAGAGCCACTCTCCTCCCTTCCCCTCTGCTGCCTCCCAGAGAGCCCAGTGGCCCTCCTGGCTTACTGCACTTTTCTGAAACCTCTGGAGTTATCAGAGCTTGCATTCCCATACCCTTATTTCCTCAGCTCTCTAGGTGGTGCTGGATGAGGCTGTCCTCCAAGGTGCCCCAGCTCCAAGCTTAAGGACCAGTGTGAAAGGGGTCCTTGGCAAAGGCCCATGATGGGCTTGAAGAGACAAAACTTAGGTTCATGAACTTATACCACCCCTTTCAGAACTCCATTTTCAAGTTTAGGGGGAGAAATGAAAGCTCTTACCAGACCCAACAGTTGGGCTGCATCGCACAGGCCTGTAAGCCTCGTAGTTGCCCAGCCCAGAGACTGAAGAAAGAGCCCAGACACAGCAACAGAGACGCCAGCAAAAGGTCCGAGAGCAACACCCCACTGTAGATAGCAGGCAGCACATGGCGGCAACCTCCGCTACTTAGCGGGAGAAGGAGGCTACCACTTACAGGCGGAATTGATGTCAGGTTGGCTCATCAGTTACCAGGGAAACCAGCGGCTGGGGCAGGGGGCAAGCACACACGCAGTTACTTATTAAGCCTTATAATTAAGAGAATTGGATAGTCGTGTGAGTGAAGCAGGGTGTGATCCAGCAGGGGACGTACAGAGAGCAAGAGAAAAGCCATCTTGAATGACCCGATCATACACGAACTCATTCAGCACACGCTAAATCCAGTGTGGGCGTGAGCAGGTGCAAACGGGACTCTCAGGCCATGGTTGGCTCTGCATCTGGAAGTTAGGATCCCATAACCATAGAAAATATCAGTAGCCTGCTACGGTCGGACACAAGCGGGGCCTGCACATCTCTACCCCAACAAGCTTGCTGCCAAATGGAGTTGTTACAATAACTGCGAGTCTCAGCTCACACCAAATCCCATCAAATGCAGGGAACTTTGTCAGCTAGCAGACAAAATTAATCTAACAAGTCTCATTTGTGGTTCAGAAGATATTTCTCTTTTTTCTTCCTGCACCCCTCTCACTCCCACAAAAAAATCAGCAGAAACACCCAGGCAAGAAGGCTTGCTGTTCTCAGCCTTGTCCTTCAAGGGGTAACTCTCTGGCCCTCCTCAGGCACCCTCTCCACACAGGGCAATGAGTCACAGGGCCCAGGGAGTGTGTCTACCCAGAGCTCATACCTCACCTTCTAGACCACCCTTTGGTACCTGGGATCCCAGAGTTCCCTGCCCAAGGGTCCTGAAATCATCTCCAAAGCCTGCATGGTCCTCTCCTCGGGCTCTGAGTTCTGAGGAGGGACTGGCCCATGGCTGTGCCTCGCCCCTAGGCCTGAGGAAAGGCCGGGAGACAGCTCTTCACAGAGACATGGGGTGTGGGATAGAGCTGGGGGTAGGCAGAGAAGGGGCAGCCAGGGAGGAGCAGGTGGAACTCTGAGGGGTCTGAGGATTCTACATTCAGACTCTGCATTCCAGGTCCCTCTGAAGACAAAAGGATAGAACATAGTCTACAATATAGTTTCTAGGCTAGATTTGCTGCTTTTCAATATTTGGACATATGGTATGTGGGTCTCCATCTGCCCTCTTGCCCCGGTCTGTAAACCTCTGTTGGAGGCATGTTCTTTGAAGCAAACACAAAGACTGGGCTCCTGTGGTTAGATGGTGGGGAGAGGGTGAGAGTCATCCTATCCCTGGAGACACCACACCAGTGGGCCCTAAGCTGAAGGCTTGCTGATTTTTAACCCTTATGCACACAAGGCAATTCGCCCTATTATATACACATACCAAACACACACCAAAAAATCGGGGGGTTCTACTAAATCAAGAATTCCTTCTCTAAAAAAAAGAATTACTTAGAACACTTTTATGCAAATAAGGCAACTTAAATTGTTGACAGAGACTAGAATTGATTGGCTTGCTTTACCCACTAATTAACCCACCCTGAAGAGCTAAAACAGATTAGGATTTACTTGTTCATGCACATATCACGTTACTCATGCCAGGGTATTTAAAAATAAATGACCACGTATACAACACAACAGCCAGCCTCCCAGGGTCCCCCTTTGTTCCTCAGATGGATAAGCCTAGGATGGTGCTGGGCGCAGCCCCTGGGGTGAGGAGTGGGCCGGGCCCCAGCAGCCCAGGACTAAGGGGTTCTCTGGCTCCCCCCGCATCCCCCCGAAGGGGCATGCCAGCCCCCAGAGATGACTTGTATCACCGTATCAAGCAATAATTCTGCCACTCCACAAGCCACATACCCCAGGTCTATGTCCAGGTTTGGGATTATAAAATATTTACTCTACAGTATGTAAACAATCTCTCTTTTTTCCTGTGCCAGCGCTCCATGTTAAGCAACTTCCCTTTACCTGCACTTATTCTACAGGACCTAAGAATTTTCTATTTACATCCACTGAGGGGCTTATGAGCCGGCCTGGCCAGGACCTACTACGTGCTGATTTTCCAACTCTCTGCTGTGGTTACTCTTCACATAAGCTTGGGCTACTCTAACAATTGCTTTTCAACATTCTCAGGAGTTATAAGAAGGCAACGTTGAGCCCAAAACACAGGATCAGAACGAAAAGCTGTGACATTAAAAATTCTCTCCAAAATTCTCCAGAAAGCCGATTAGAACCCTAGGTAAATTAACTGGAAGAAAATCTTTATCATTTAACAGCAGACAGTAGCAGGTACCAACCTTAGTCTACAGATACGTAAATGTTTCTTTACTTTTCTATAACCCAACTTAATCTCTAACCTTCATTTCACGAGAGGAGTGAAAACTTTATCAGTTTGGGGTTATATCTTCGTTCTAGGGCACAAAGGGCTGTGGGAGGGCGGTGAGGCCGGGCATCTAGTCTTCAGTCATCTGTCCACAAGGGCATCTGCTGAGACCATCATCACCTCATCTGACCTTGGCCATCGTCCATGCAGATGGCTGCTGAGCTACCCCTCATCCTACCCACTAGGCCCTTTCAAAGCCAGCCACTCTGCCCTGCCCTGCCCCTCTCAGCAGCATGGGGGTCATTCCCTTGCTCTCAATCCATGCTGTGGCATGGGGAACTTTGTGAGGCTGTTTCTACAGCCCTGTCTGCCTAGACATGCCCCAAATCCATTTCTTTAGGGTCTTGCCACTTTCCTAGGGCTCTACCCTAGAAGTAAGAAACGGGTCCCTCTCTCTCCAGTCTCACAACCTAATCGGTGGGTTCTATCATGGGGTGGTTCCATTTCCACTCACCTGGGACACACAATCCTGCTTTCAAACATCCCTTAATGAGTATACAGTTCTTGCTTTCCCTCTGTGCCCCCTCTTCCCCCAGAGTCCTCAGGGACTGGGGACAGGGACCTTCAAGTGGGGTATCATGTCCTCTCTCAAACCTCTGGTATATGTCAGAGTCCTTCCTTCACACACACGGGCTTAGACTTGAGAAACTCAAAAGCCAGCAAACAGGCCCTTCTATCTGTTGAGAATCCTTCACTGAGGTGATGAACACAGACTAACCTTGCTCAGAGGAGCAAGATGAGAGGTAGGTGAGACGATGAAGAAAGATATTAGGAGAAGAAAGCCTGCTGGTATTTCAAAATTATACCCAAGCATAATACTGACGATAGAATGATCTTTCTGAGATACAGATATGATTATCTAACTGCTCTGCTTCAAATCCTCCAGTGCGTCCACGTTGCCCACAAAGGCAGTCCAAGATCCTCGCCTTCAGAGAAGTGAAGGGCTTACTGAGCTATTCGTCTGGGAGACCTACAGTTTGCACGAGCAGACAAGGCAAATATTCACGTGGCCTATCCAACCACTAAAGCATCAGGTCCTGGGACCAAAACGAACAATTTCCCAAACAGTTCCAAAACCTGGCTCCGACCTCTCCTTGGGCAAAAACTCTGACCTAATTTGAGAAGATCCTGTTTGATTTCTTAAATCAAATATCCTTATCCTTCATGTACTATGGCTGCTCTCAATCAACCAATAAGAACAAGAGCAACATTAAAAAATACCATAAGGGCAGTTTCAATGCTCGTTTTCTCTCCTCCTTTCTCCCTGCCTGACCCTGGTTTCTCTTTTCCAAAACATGGCTGGAGCACCTCCTTCAAGAAGTCTTCCTCCCTGTCTTGACCTTATTTTAATCACACCATGGCTTGTGTGAGAGGCACAGATCCTGGCTGTTGCAGCTGTGTGTATCGTGTTGTTTTCTCTGTCTTCTTTCTCTGATTAGCCTATAAACTCTCCTGGATGAGGTCTGTACCCCTACTTCTTTTGCAGCACCCCAAGCATTTAGTCTACACACAGAGGGAACTTAATAATTTCTGCAGTTTGATATCTGGGTCCCTGCCCCAGCTCCTGGGTAATCACTGTCAGCAAACAAATTAGTTATCAGTACAACAGCCAAGGTTTCCAGAGTGAATCATTTGTATTTCCACGCTGGAAAAAACAACACATGCCACTCTCCTTGCAAAGAGGAATTTCAGTAGAGGAATGTGGTCATGACGCCATGGGCAGATCTCTCCTGAGAGTTTTGACACTTGTAACTCTTTGACCTGAAAAGATGAATCAACTCTTATTTGGAATCCTGTGATCCCCTAGGTTCTTTTAACCTAAAGGCGTAAAAGTCAGAGAAGGTGAGCCACGTCCTACTGGTAACAACAACAAGTAAATACGCATATGGTCTTGGCTGACCACCCACTAATAAAATTCCTGGGAGCCAAGCCCCGCCTCAGCCCCTGCAGCATTCGGGACCGGCTAAGAGATGGCTCAGAGGCTGTACCTGCCTTGGTTCATCCCAGGCGCGGTCCCACCCACGTGCCGAGGCTGCTTCTCTCTTGCAGGGGCTGATTCTCCTGCTGATGCCCAGAGCCTGCCTCTTCGGCCTGCCTCACAGCTCTAAGCCTGTCCAGCGGAGGAAGGTCCTGCCCTGGACTCTCCTGGTCCCCTACTCCCAGGTGGGCAGCTTCATGAGTCAGCCCAGCCCCAGTGGAGCTTTTTGAGGAAGGGTTCTTTCCCTCCACCTCCTGTCTCCACCTCCCTCTTCCCCTCTTCCTTCTTTTTTTTCTCCCTCCTCCCTTCCTAACTCAAGTAGGGCTTGAGGGCGCAGCGTCTGGTCCCGAATGGGGTTTTGTCCTCCCTGCAGCATCTTTCCTTCTTCCACCAGCAGCGTGGGAGAACCCAGACACCCCAGACACTCCACCCACCAGAAAAGGGAATCTCTTCCCTCTCCTGTCCAAGTCCCCTGCACAACAGGGCAGCTCCATTTCAGTTCCCAGCCAGGTTTCCAAGCTCCATCCCCACACGGGGCCTCCAGACCTGCTATCCTGTTTCTTCAGGGAACGTAGTGGCCATTAGCTAGAGACAGGGCCGGCTCTGTGTTCTTCTGGACCACAGGAGGTGCCCCTGAGAGCCCTTTCCTTCCACCACGGCACACAGGCAGGCCCTCTGTGCCAGGCACACTGCAAAACACTTGTTGGGCCCAGATAACCAATGCCCAAGGAGTGCGATCTGCAATGGAGCAGGAGGGCAGGAACCGGCCGGGTCCAACCACTACCCATCGGGATGCAGACAAGAGAAAGGGGCTCTGGGAGGAGAGGGGGCTGCACCCCAGCGTCAGGGAGGGGGTGGGCAGGACACCAGGAGTGGGCCAGACTTCAAGTGGACAACCTACTGTGGAGTTTGAAGATCTCCGAGGGACCCCCAAAAGATTCCTCTGCCCTTTGCCCCGCCTCGGGTGCACGTGCAGGGTCTCAGCAAGGCGGCTGGACTTTCCTCTTCCTCTATCCATTCCTGCTTCTATGGAGGTCCTGCCCGACACCTGTATGTTCACTCCTAAGTACCAAATCTCACGCACAACACACTTCAGTAGCTATAGACTCTTTAAATGTTACTGCTGAAATTCTGTTCCCCTCCTTTACCACCATCCCATTCCCTTCCACCCACTCTCCCAGTATTTTCCCAAGGAAATCATGAATCGAACATTTGAGTCACCCTCAATTAGCCCTTTCTGCAAGTTTCAGGGCCTTATGACCATCTGTGATCTCCTGTGAGGTCATTGTAAATCCAAACACTTGAACTGCAGTGGACCACGGTGATCGTGCCTTTCACTTTCTCCCTGTCATCCTGGACAGGGGCAGGCCTGGCTGGTTTCAGGGCACACAGATTCTTTCCTGCCTCCACAGTAAAAAAAAAAAAAAAAAAAAAAGGGCCAGTCACGCAGAGGTAAAGGCCCCATGGACAGTCCTCACTCCCTCTGACCAGGAGGAGGTGGGCAGCAGGACTCAATACTTGGCAGGGGAGGAGACAAGACTGAATGTCTCCGGAAGCTATAAAGTCAGAGAAATGATACTGACGAGCAGGCACTGGGCTCTGATCCCTGTGCTGGGTGAATTATGTTCCCTGAATCTTTACAAGAATCCTGGGGGTTAAGTTCTATTACTATCCCCCCCACCCCCATGCAGACAAGTAAATTAAGACTCAGAATGGCTCCATAACTCACCCATGGTCACACAGGCCAAAGTGAAGAGAAAATGGCTTGCTGCATCTCCCTTTGTCCCCAGGAGCTGGGCAAGGAGTTGGACCCAGCTGGCATAATAAGGTGATGGAGATTTGCTGAATTGGCCCTAGATCTTCAAGAAAGAGCACGGCTGATGAAGAGAGACCGGGCTTCCTGGGGAAGAGACAAGGAGGATTGTTAGAAACTTGTAAAAACTTGTCTGCTGTTGACTTATTGGCATGTGCTCATGCTGGGTTGGGAAGACCTGTAATTCCCTTCTGCTACTCCCAAATCTCCCGTAAAAGGCAGCCAGATGTACTCACACCACCTACCCTCATTAATTAGCAGAGGTATGTGTTGCCTGGAGAACAAAATGGGGGAGCAAGGTCTGGCCTGGAGGGAAGCAATGGAGAGAGAGGATGGTGGCTTGGACTAGCCAGACAGCACTGGGCCACTTGAGGGCTTGCTCTGAGCAGGACCCAGAGGGAGAGGGAGGCCATAGGAACGTACATGCCCTGGGAATCTTCAAACATGCTGGGAGGAAGCTAGATTCCTTGTGTAATTGGGGACGCAGGCTTGAGCCTTTTGACGTGGATATTAAAGAAAAATGATTTCCAGAAAGTTGAAGGATTTAGAAACCTGTTTTACCTCATGCAGTTCTAAAAACCACCCTATGAGGTAAATAATTTACTTTCTCCTTAGTGCAGATAAGTAAACCCACGTCGTTTAGGAGGTGGAACTTGTCTGGAACCAAAAGCTAGGGCCCTAACGCAGGCCCTGTCCACCCGCTCTGCTCCAAGAGCTGCTCTCCCACAGAGAACTTCAACCTGCCTCGAGCTCCATCCATTCCTCACAGGCCTTGGTCAGAAGCCCTTCCTCGTGAAGAGTTCACGTTCTACCTCACTCCCCATGCCAGTGCAGCCTAAGTCTCTTTCCTTGAGGACTGCAGTGTTAGCAGTCCTGACTCTAAAGTCAGGCAGCCCAACTGTGTGACCCTGACTTCACCGAGACTCAGTTTCTTTATCTGTAAAACAAATAATAATAACATCTATTTTGTAGGGCTGGTGTCAGGATTAAATGGGGAAAAAAAAGAAAAGAAAAGAAAAAAAAAAAGAAAGTCCCTAGCATATAGTTAGCTTGCACTAAAAATTAATTGTATTTCTATTATGGTTTTGCCTCGGCTAATGGGCACAGATTGTTTTCCTTAAGTTCTAGAAACATTGAAAAAAAACAAAACTTCAAATTAAGTTGTACTCTGCAACATATGGATATTAAAGTTATCACAAGAAAAGTATTTTGGAAGGACTCATTTTGGAAGGAATAATAAATCCTGATTGGTTACTTTCCCTATTGCTATCATTTCAATGCAGATTTACATTTAGTGTTCCCAAGAACTTTTATAACCTATAATTAAATACTTTGATAGCCTCAGGCAGAACTCAGAAAATCACCAACTGTAATTTCGCTATCCGCATTATTTTGATACACTAACATTTCTTGGCATACTTTAAAACTAACAACATTTCTTTTACTTCTAATGATAAAAGTCAAATATTGCAGAACATTTAAAAATAAATGTATAAAAAGTATAAAATAGGAAATAAAAATTGTACACTCACCATCCATAGATATCACTATTAACAAAGATTTATTGCTACCTTGTCTGCTTAAAAATTACACTTAACGGGCTTCCCTGGTGGCACAGTGGCTGAGAGTCTGCCTGCCGATGCAGGGGACACGGGTTCGTGCCCCTGTCTGGGAAGATCCCACATGCCGCGGAGCGGCTGGGCCCGTGAGCCACGGCCGCTGAGCCTGCGCGTCCGGAGCCTGTGCTCCGCAACGGGAGAGGCCCCAACAGTGAGAGGCCCGCGTACCGCAAAAAAAAAAAAAAAAAAGAATCCGCCTGCCAATGCAGGGGACATGGGTTCAAGCCCTGGTCCGGGAAAATCCCACATGGTGCAGAGCAACTAAGCCCATGTGCCACCACTATCGAGCCTGTTCCCTAGAGCCCGCGAGCCGCAACTACTGAAGCCTGCGTGCCTAGAGCCCGTGCTCCGCAACAAGAGAAGCCACCGCAGTGAGAAGCCTGCGCACCGCAACGAAGAGTAGCCCCTGCTCTCAGCAACTAGAGGAAACCCGTGTGCAGCAGCGAAGACCCAATGCAGCCAAAAATTAAATAAATGAATAAATGGATTAAAAAAATATATTCAGGATATGCACCATATGTCCTTACTAAAATCCAAAAATCGGACCCACAGGGTTTCCACAATAAAGTGATGATTCTCAGTCTTGCTTCAATTGGAATAATCTGGTAAGCTTTTAAAACAAAAAACACTAATGCCCAGGCGCAGTCCTAAATATCCCGGTTCAATTATATCTCCCAGTTTTTGTAATATACTTTTTTAAAATTAATTACTCTATTTATTTATTTTTGGCTGCATTGGGTCTTCCTTGCTGCACGTGGGCTTTCTCTAGTTGCGGCGAGCGAGGGCTACTCTTCGTTTTGGTGCACGGGCTTCTCCTTGCGGTGGCTTCTCTTGTTGCCGGGCACAGGTTCCAGGCACTCAGGCTTCAGTAGTTGTGGCACGTGGGCTCACTTGTTGTGGCTCGTGGGCTCTCGAGCACAGATTCAGTAGTTGTGGCTCATGGGCTCTAGAGCACAGGCTCAGTAGTTGTGGTGCACGGGCTTCGTTGCTCTGTGGCATGTGGGATCTTCCCAGACCAGGGCTCGAACCTGTGTCCCCTGCATTGGCAGGCGGATTCTTAACCACTTGCGCCACCAGGGAAGTCCCAGCTTTTTATTTTGAAATAATTATAGATTCATAGGAAGTTGCAGAAATAGCTCAGAAAGCTCCTGTGTACCCTTAGTTTTCCTCAGTGGTAACATCTTGTATAAAACCAGGACATTGATATTGCTACAATCCACAGATTTCATCAATTTTACATGTACTCGTGTGCGTATGTGTGTGTGTGTGTGTGTGTGTGTAGTTCTGTGCAATTTTATCACCTGTGTAGATTCATGTAACAACCACCAGAATCAAGATATAGAACTGTTCTATCTCCACAACGATCCCTGTGCTACTCCACCTCCCTCCTTGCCCCATTCTTAACCTCTGGCCCCATTTATTTTTGAGTCCCAAGGAGATGTCTCACAGAGAAACCTCACATATGTTTCCCCACACCAGCATGCTTGATACCGTCACTTCCTACAGGCCCTCTAGAGGAGGCCCAGTACTGTCCCTTCTACCACTGCTGTCTCCAAGTCCATGCCCTCCTGTTTCCAGGAATACCCGAATCCTACAAACCTTGGATATGCCAAATGGGACCATGATATGTGTCATTTACCCAGGATGATCTCTAAGAAATGGAAAGACTGCCCATTCTCCAGCTGCGTCACAGTTTGCCAGCAGGGTACCGGAGCAAGATTGCCTCTGCCAGAATGATACACCCTCTAACCCTTCTGACTGCCATTCCCGTGTCTTTGGAGGTCAGCTCTAAGCCCCAGTGCTGTGCTGGGAAGGCACTGCCTTTCCTCCCTATGTCTCCACCTCTGTCCCGCAGGGGCCTCTGTTCAAAGCTCCTTCATCACAGTGTCCAGATCCTCTAGGTAAACAGACGCCTGGGGGGTTCATTGCACACAAGTGCATCAGTTACCACTAGGCTAAACTGCAGAATCACAAGTTTAGGCTTGGCTGGGAGTCCCACTCATCTCAGGATAAATTCAACAGCATTAAAAAGGGATGGATAGGGCTTCCCCGGTGGCTCAGTGGTTGAGAGTCCGCCTGCCGATGCGGGGGATGCAGGTTCGTGCCCCGGTCCGGGAGGATCCCACATGCCGCGGAGCGGCTGGGCCCGTGAGCCACGGCCGCTGAGCCTGCGCTTCCGGAGCTTGTGCTCCACGGCGGGAGGGGCCGCGTACCACCAAAAAAAAAAAAAAAAAAAAAAAAAAAAAAAGGGATGGATATAGCCAACTTAAGCTCAGGGACTATGTCATCAGTTTAGCACATCCATAATCTCATTCAAAATATACAGGTTTTACTGAGTCTAGCTTTGGTCAAAAATGTTTGATTGTCTAAAGAAGATCCCCTCTCATTCTCCTCCCGTGTAACGTAAGATGCGTTCCTGGTAATTAACTGTATACTCTAGTATTCAAGTCACAGAACAGCAACAAGGGAGTGTGACTTTTCTAGGACAGGAATTAACGTCACCCAAAGAGAGATACAAGGACTCTAGAACCTCTTTACAGGAGAGGGTAGCATGTTTTAGGTGGTCCAAGAATAATTACACCATGTTAGGCAAAAACACAACGTTGCTATTGTCTTTATTTGGAAGCAAAGCAGGAATAAAAGAAGGGTATGTGAATGCCAAGTCGACAAGGCCTAGACTGTAGCGGCTTTGTACCATGGGAACTGAGCGGCAGTAGAACTACGTTTCCACGAATTCCCTCGTCTGTAGAGTTCCAGGTTTGCATTGGCCACAGGCGATGTTTTGCATCAGATTTGGAAGGTGGCAGGAAAGCAGTAGCCGTGTTCTCACTTCCTGGAGGTACCTGCAGAGTAGCGGCACCGTGGTCGCCTGTGAATATTGTCACTGACTTGCTGGCTGGGCTGGTTAGCGGGAGGCAACATCCAGTCCAAGGTTCCTCCAGCTCCTGCCAGATCTCCTCTGTCAGTTTCTCTGAGTCCTAGGCCAGGTACGAGTGCAGATCTGTCGCAAAGAGAGCAAGCTTCTCCTTCAGGTCACCTCGTAATGAAGGTTGGGGACAATGAGAGACAGATGGAGGTCCCAGTGTGTCTTTGCTGTGTCTGTCTGTTCTTATCCACCCCCAGCTCCCTTCTCAACTGCCCATCTCGTTGACCCATAGCAACTTCAGCCTTAACCCTAGATGCGGGGCCAAAGGTACACACAGGCAGCTCCCTCAGCTCATCCAAATGCAAAGACAGGACCCCTGTCCTCGCTATTCCACATTCCTCCAGTGCTCCTGCATCTTTGATCAACCCCTGACGGACACAGATTTCTGTACCGATTACCTCTCAGAGAAGCTCTAAATGACGGAACGTGGAATTTGTTGATTGAACAGAAGATCAAGTGTTAACTGTATACTGATTGGAGTGGTGGAAAATGAGCAAGAAATAAAAATGCCCTGTGGAGATGCATGAAAATATATATTCTCGACCCGGAACAACAAATCCTACGTAACACTGGGCCTTTCTACTCTGACACTCAAATATCCTGCCTGTTCCTCAAACGGGAAGTGCCTTTACGAATGCTTAATCATTCATTTACTGGACAAACGATGTATGGTTAACCTCTGAGGTATGTCTGCCCCACCTGCTATGCCCCACCTGGACTCAAGCACGCATTAGCTATGGTTCAACAAATTTGCTTAGACATTTTCCTTCCTCCCACCCTAGCCTTGACCCCAGACTTCCTTCACTTCCACTTGCTCTCTCAAACTTGCAGCTCTAGATTCTGAGGCCCTGACTCAGATCCCCGCCTTAGGAGGGGTCCCAAGACGTCACATTCATCTGTGTGCACCCTGGTACCTGGACCTCAGTCTGCCTATGGACCCTGGCACCTCCTGGGATCTTGCAGGAACCCATAGCCCCAGCTCCTACCGAAGTCAGTTTCAACTTTGATGACCTCGATGGTGCTTCCCAGTGGGACCCCACATGAAGGTCCCAACACCCTGGAAGTGGAATTAAGCCACATAAGAAATACAATGTAAGCATCTAAACAGTTTTGAGGAAAGCCCACTCCATTCCACCCAACCCAAGGTAATCAGGGAAGTCCTCCCGGATTAGGTGACCTTTGTAGGACTGGTACAAATTTAAGCATAACCCCAGCTATATTTCACGGTCCAAGAGATGAGCTGGGCAGGTTGGAAGGGAAAAAATACTTTGGATAATGGGGGAAGCCAGAGAATTGGAGCATGAGGCCTTGTGTACATAAAAATCAGTTAAATGATTAAAATGTTGTAGAGAAAAAGGTAGGAAATACAGGCAAGTTCTAATTTTCGGTTCTAAAAAGAACCAAGGAAACTCTAACCACCAAAAATCAGCCTTTAGTTTGTCGATCGCTTAAAACTTGTCTTTCACAAACTTCTTGCTGGGGTAACAAACACCTGAACGGTGAAAAAGAGGAAAAACCAGATGAACATAAATTGTTAGTTCGTTGCCCCCAGATTAAGAGCGCACCATTCCATAACAATGAGAGACAAGTCCCAGTTCTGAGGCTTTCGGCAGTTCAGGGAAGCACACACACATCTCCTGGACTCCATGAGCGCTCTTTACAGGCTGCGTTGGTGAACGCGGCCTAAGAATGCATTTTTGAACCTGATAAATCATATTAACAACTTCTCTAGTAAAATACATAGGGAAAAAAATAGCTGAAGATATTTGTTATAGATAAATATAGCACCACATCTTTCTGACGGCTTATGGAAGTAGAGATTTCTCTCATAATAATTTTTTTAAAAAAACAAGTTGGAAGGACACCAGAGGGACACTGTTCCCTCTAAAAAAATTGTTTTGACTACACTTCTGCAAGACAGGTGTGATCCTCAGAGGATTCTCCAGACAAGAGGATGGAACAAACCTGGAATATTTTGAAACTTATCTAACAAATATTCCAGTCAATACATTTGGAATAAGTTCCACAGATCCTCACTATTTAAATAAACTCTGATTAGAAAGTCTCTCACCAGGGAATTCCCTGGTGGTCCAGTGGTTAGGACTCTGCGCTTCCACTGCAGGCAGCCTGGATTTAATCCCTGGTAGGGTAACTAGGATCCCATAAGCTTCACCTCATGGCCAAAAAAAAAAAAAAAAAAGAACGTTTCTCACCCATGGTAATGAAATAGTTCTTCTCAGATTCATCAGATTAGTTAGAGATGAACTATGTCTACAGTTACTGTAGACACATCCAAAGGACTGTGATCTACCTCAGGATAGCCAAATCATGAAGCTGTGTGATCATAATATTGTGCCCCTGAATTGGAACTAAGTAGCAGAAAGGCTTAGAAAAGGAGGGAACACAGGAATAGTTTTCATGGATAACCTGTACAAAGCCAGGATCCACATGGTTCAGTCTCAGAGTGGTGTGGTGGTCAAAGAAATACAGTCCACTAGAGATTATCATATGAAGTGAAGAACACCAGACAGAGAAAGACAAACATCATATGACATTGTTTATACATGGAGTCTAAAAAAAAAGAAAGAAAGAAAGAAAAAGAACTTATTCACAAAACAGAAATAGACCCACAGACATAGAAAAGAAACTTATGGTTACCAAAGGGGAAAGGTGGGGAGAGATAAATTAGAAGTTTGGGATTAACATATACACACAACTATATATAAAATAGATAACCAACAAGGACTTGCTATAAAGCACAGGGAACTCTGTTCAATATTTTGTAATAACCTATAATGGAAAAGAATCTGAAAAAGAATATATATATATATATATATATATATATATATATATATACCTGAAACTAACACAATGTAAATCAACTATACTTCAATTAAAAAAAAATTTTTTTTACATAAGAGAATACAGAAAAAAAACCACCTCCATCTCAACACATTGGTTTGTTGGTAGTGATGACGTGGAACAGACACCTTCAGACATTGCTGATGGCTGTGTTTGTTAGCAGAACTTTTTGGGGAAGCAATTTGCAATATGTATCAAGAGTCATTAGTATATTCATACTCTGAGCCTGTAATTCAACTTGTAGAAACTAAAGAAAAGATTAAAATATAGAAAATGCATTACAATGGTATATATTATGGATTTATTAATACCATTAAAATTATAAACAAACAGAAATATGATTAATATATTTTAGTAATCTCCTGAATGAAAAGCCATCCATTCATTAAAATGTGTTCTTAAAAAAAAAAAAGAAAGAAAAAAAGAAAGAAATACAGTCCAGCACAAAAAGGAATTTCAAAGACTCACATTCTTTAGTTGAGGTTCTTGGAAACCATGAAGGCCAATATGGCGCACAGCAACATTTACGAATTTTCCTTTCTTCTCTGCCCATCTCACTCATAGCTGCTGCATTTGTTCTAAAGAATCTCTTTCCACAATTTCCCCATTCCTTTTTCCAAACCCAGCCCCTGTCTTTCCTTTCTTTACTTTCTCTCTTTTTCTATCTCTTGATTGTGTATGTTGATACAGCCCCTCTCCCAGCAATTAAAAAAGGAATAAAACCACTCCCTTTTTAGGGGGGGAAGGGGGGAGGAAATTGGGCAGGCCAGGACAGCATTATTTTTTGTTATCTGGGAAAGGGAGGAAGGCTGCAGACATTCCCACATAACAATCTTTATCCCATTGAACACCCTCCCTGCCAGAGAGAGATAAGAGGACTTAATTTATAGTGAGATCAGGATGGGGAACCCAATTCAGAGACAGAAATGAATCCAGGGCCACACACTCATAAAAAGCATATATTTCAACCATCCTTGTTGGTTGATGTACTATTTCTTTATTGTAAGAGAGTAAATATGTCAAAGAGCTCATGCTTTGAAAATCATGAAGAGGCAACAAAACTTGACTTAATAAATGTCACAAATAAATATAACAATAATAAATTATAAATGCTGATATGTATCCAATTATCTCTCTTACCTTTAATAGAGATGTAATGTTAGATAATTTGAAGGGGTGTGGGTTCAGATAAAAGAAGGTTCTTCCTCACATAAAAGCTACACCCTAACTCCAGCATGGGAAAACATCATAGAATTCATCCCTCATAAATTCCAGGTACTGTGCCAGCCCTTAGAGCCACACCAATATTCCAGTGTCTGCGAAGCCCATTTTACAATTTTTTAAAGCAAGATTTTAAGTAGAATCTTATTATGGTATACACACTCTGGGGCAGGATTTTACTTCCCTGACCAACATCGGGGCTGGGGTGGGGCGGGGCCCCTTGAGGAATGAGGGCTGCTGAGCTCAACTGCTCAGCCTGGCGGGAGCATCGAAACTGGCAGAGGAGAGAGGTCTGGTAGGGAACTGGGGGTTGGAGCTCCTGCAAATTCCTTGAAGCCAAAAAGGTGTGGAGAGAGAGAACAGCAGGAACCTAACAGCCTGAAGTGGCATTTCTGGTGTGCAGCCAGGCAGCTTTTTTCATCTGAGTTTTGGTAAAGTCCTCCCTTACATAGAACTGGTACATCCCTCTGTGAACTGCTTAAGCCAGGGCAAGATGTGCACAGCCTCTGGGAACAAACATGAGGCCCCCCTCCAACCTACCCCCAAAACAACTCAGCGTAGCACTGTGCTTCAAATAAACTGACGAGCCCTGCGGCCCATAGTCAGTGACTTCACCCTCAAGCCACCGAGGACTTCACCCTGGCAAGAAAATGATGATGATACATAATGTAGGATTAGTCTGCTTGAGCTGTTATAACAAGTTACCATAGACCAGGTATCTCAAACAATAGAAACATTTATTTCTCACAGTTCTAGAGGGTAGAAGTTCAAGATCAAGGTGCCAGCATGATCAGGTTCTGATGAAAACCCTCCTCCTGTTTCATGGCCATCTTCTCCTTGTGTCCTCACGTGGTGGAGAGAGAGAAAGCAGCAAGCTCTGATGTCTCTTTTTATATGGGCACTAACTGCATTCATGAGGGCTCCACCCTCATGACCTTAACACCCTCCAAAGCCCCCACCTCCTAACACTGTTACATTGGGGTTAGGATTTCAACATATGGATTTTGGGGGTCCACAAACATCTGGTCTGTCACACACACACGCGCGCACACACACACAATTTACAGGCATAGGATTCTAAAATTACACAGCGTGAATTCTCTTAAAAGTCACCAACATTCACTGATCATCTATCTAAGCAGAATTCTATACTAAGGTCAAGAGATTTTTGGTTTTATTTTTAATTATAGGATACTGCACTTTGCTAAAGAGGCATCATGGATGGAATAAAGGCAGTCCCAATGATACTGCTATTTATTTACCTGAGGAAGCCACTTACTGGCTCAGAGCCTCAGTTTCCTCATCTGAAAATTTGGGGATGATAAAACCCGCCTTATAGAATTTGCAAGAATACTAAATGAACGAATTACTCTATGAAAAGCAACTGGCCAGAAATAGTAACAAGCAACAGTAGAATTTAGAAAAAGGATTTGTTTGGCTTTAACAGATGCTCTCCAAAGGTGAAAAAACGAGGTTGGTGAGAAAGGCGGTGGCTGGTTGGTAACGAGGCTTTGAGAGCCGCCCGCCCGCCTGCCATGTTTGATTGTGAAATCTCGGGCTCTTAGAAGCTTCTATAAGGGAACGAGCAGTCACAATGCCGCACCTTGTAGCGCCGGTTGCAAGGATGCTTGTAAAACACTCAAAGCCTATTAAAAATTCCCAGCAGATCTCTTCTCCCAGATCCTTCCCCACTCTCCACCAATGAGCCACTACACATCCAAGGGAAACAAAGAAGCAATTCTAAAGCACAAAGGAGCTGCCCAACTATTCCAGTAGTTTCCCCAGGGGGGGAGATGTGCGTCCTGACATGCTTGGCTGCAACTGATTGGGAACCAGACTGCGTTCACTGAGCAAGCTGAGAAAGATTTGCCTCTAGCTTTGGCACATTATGACATCATCTCTTGGCATTTTAAATATTCAATTGTTTACCTTGAAAAGCCTCTTGCATTCATGTCTTGTCTGGGTTGAATAAAATAGGCCTACTTCCAGCTTGTGTTAATTTAAACTCTTAAGGAAAGAAGCTTTATCTAACCCACTTGAGAAAAAACAGTTCCTGGTCTGATGGGAAGAAAGCACTGGAACGGAAGACTGCAGAACTGGGTTCCCAGTCACTCCCTCGTGGTTACCAGAAACAATCCAGAAACACGTTCCAGCCTCCATTTCCTCACCTGTAAGATGGACCGAGACATCTTTAAGGTTCCTTTCAGCTCTGAGAGCTACATGACTTGGGGACAAATGAACCAAAGAGCGAAGGGCTTGACTCTCACCTGCGGCTTCTGCTCCTTGAAGGAGTGAGGATTAGCTGCCATTTAGCCACAGGAATGCAGTGCTTTGATTATTTTGGTGTCTGTTTTCACAGGCATTGAAGCTGAACCCACAGCCAGCCGGGAGACCTGACCGGACCTCTCCTCCCCTTTGAAAGTCAGCAGGCCTGGCTGATACGTGACACCACAGAGGTGCGGCCCCCCACCAGCCCCGCTACGATTACACCCCATCTTGTTGCTTGCTGGGTGTGTGGCCTTGGTAAACCACAAACCCGGCTACCTGCCTCCCTGGCGGGCCAGCTGAATGCCGCTGCTTCCTACCCAGCCCCTTAGGGATATGATTAGAAGAGTTACTTAAATGTGAAGATGTTACATTCCTAAGGCCCTGGCTGTAACCCAGAGGGGCTCCAGGCAAGATGACTGTCCCAACCACTTCACTCCTAGATGAAACTGAAGTCACCTGGTGTCCTTGGGGTGGCATGGTGTAGAGAATGGT
Organism: Grampus griseus; assembly: GCF_964374135.1. Classification (NCBI taxonomy): domain Eukaryota; kingdom Metazoa; phylum Chordata; class Mammalia; order Artiodactyla; family Delphinidae; genus Grampus; species Grampus griseus. The sequence goes on from NC_139007.1 coordinate 37,157,193, forward strand.
GAGTGAAACTAAAGCTTTTTCAGCAGTGAACTGAGGTTCTCTGAGCAGGTGGCAAAGGAAGAAAGCTCTGGCTGTATTTAAAAGGGCAATTAAAGTTCAGGCAGGAAAGGAAGTGTTGTTCTTCTTAATTTTTCACACTCTCCCTGACCCCAACTTCCATTCCACAAATAGCCCAGGGTACCAGTTTGCTGCCAGCAGGAGTATATGGATACCTCTGGAAAGCTATGAATGATTTACAAGCTGGGTCAATAATTAAGTTGCTAGGGAATGTGTACAAGACATAACGAACCTTAACTCCTTCAGTTCCAGCAGAAATGCTCCCGGGGCTGGCAAGAGAATAATGGTTGCAAACAAAACACAATCCACGCAGATTTGAAATGCTCTGAGGTAGTAAAATGTGTCAGTCTGTTACTTGGGACCCAAACCCACAGCTTCTGTTCTATCTCTGCTCTGGGAGGCTGGGTGGGCTTGAGTGGACCCTTTTCCTGGACCCTGCTGGAGCTCCCTCAAGGACCTCCCCAACGAAGATTTTAATCATGGCAGATCCAGGTCAGTCCTAAGGGAAAATCACCCACACATTCATGTGGGGGAAGGGAGTCTATGTGTGCAATCCATGGGAGGCACAGTCCCAGTCACCCATTCTAAGTAAGGGGTCAAGGATAACACCCCGGAAAGAGTCAGCAACAGGAGCCTGTGCAAAGCGCAGAGAAGTGCAGAGAAGTCAGCCAGGTGTGGGAAGGCCTCTCAGGTGAAGCAGGGCTGGACCCAGGCCTCAGATGATGTGTGGATGAGGGACAGGACACTTCAGGGACAGACAGTAGCTTCTTTCATACAGTCATTCCAGCCACAGGCCTACGCTGAGTGCTGCCTTCCACGAGCCAGACACGGGGATGGGCGCTGGGGACACACGAGTGACAGTGAAGGATAGTGCCCTTCACACAGGATAGAAGCACTTCACTTCACACAGCAGAGCTGTGTTCCCCCAAATTCACACGTTGAAGCCATAACTGCCAGTACCTCAGAATGTGACTGTGTTTGGAGACAGAGCCTTTAAAGAGGTGATTACGTTAAAACGAAGCCATTGGGTAGGTCCTAAGCCAATCTGACTGGTGTCCTTATAAGAAGAGGAAACACGGATACACAAGGAGACGGCAGGGACGCAGGGCACAGAGGGAAGACCGCACGAGGACACAGTGAGGAGGAACCCTCTGCAAGCCAAGGAGAGCGGCCACAGGAGAAAGCAAACTGGCAGACGCCTTGGCCTTGGACTTCCAGCCTCCAGAAGTGTGAGGAAATACACAGCTGTGTAAGCCTACCAGTCTGCGGTACTTTGTCACGGCAGCCCTGACAGAGTAACACGGCGCCCCCAGCGCCCACAGGGCTTGAGTCTGTTGAGACAGACAGACAATAAACAGAAATTACACAGTCAATACTTCAGTGACCACTGTGCCAGGTACTAGGAAGGCGAGGACAAGGCATTTGAAAGCACCCAAAGAACAAAATTGGGCAGAGGGAGTCCCGAAGCCTAGTCTCAAAGGGATCGCGGGGAGGAGCTGGACCGGAGCGGCCGCAGGGAGTGTTGGCAAGACAGGCTGACGAGCCTGGGAAGTCCAGAGCGCAAAGCTCCTTGATATGGGCAGAGGGATTCACGCTCCACCTCCAAGGCGATGCGGAGCTATTTCAGGTTTCCAAGTGGAGAAACAGCTCAAGGAGAGCAAGACTTTGCAGAGATTTGTCTCTTGGCATATGCTCGGGGGCTGCAGGCCTCAAGGCAAGGGCGGGGCGGGGGAGGAGGGGGGCAGGGAGGAGGGCTGAACCAAGGTGGAGGAGAAGGGGGGGATGGAGGGGAGAGGCTGCGTGCGGAAAGCCTTGTGAAGAAGGGACAGGCCTTGGTGACTGATGGGAAACCCTTTGTTCATTATCTTGTCCCTGCAGTGGCCCGTTGGGGATGCTACTGACTCAGGAAGGCCCTCCATAGACCCATCTCCAGGGTCAGTGGTTGCTATGGCATCCGGCTTTGGGCTTAAAGACCAAACGGAGAGTTTACCTGACGCCTTCCTTCTCCATCCCCGAGGTTGTGCATTCCTGAGACCCAGAGAGCTTCTTTAATCTGCACAATGGGTATCATCCGAACAGTGGCCGGAAGGCATTTCATCATGGCTTTGAGACTCAGGAGGAAAGTAATACCCGGATGATGTCCATAAAGCCATATTGCAGATTTCTTTCTTAGGGTGTCCAACTTCTTGCTGCATTTTCAGCTGTTCACAGCCAGAGTGGGGTGGCAGTGGAGGGGTTGTGGGTAAAAAAAAAAAATGACTGAAATAATCAAACTTCCCATACCTCCCCCTGAAGGGATGTTCATGTCTGACTGACAGAAGCAGGCCAGCAGTTGCTTAGATCTACTGGGAAAGAGATGAAAATGGGAAAAATACTGGGGCTAACGTTCCAGAGCGCCTGCGCAGCCAAAGCCCATTGACTTGCAGAAACAGCCTGATGGAGAGAGCTGTAAGGAAGTGGATCCTGGGCTGTCAAGTGCCGGATGAAGCTTGTCACCAGCGTCAAGGAGAGGGGATGCCAAGCCACGTCAGGAAACCATGGCTCTACAAGCCAAACTTCACAACTGCAGACAGCTACCAAGGCCAGAGCCCACCGCAAGGCGCAGACGGGAGAATGTCAGCCTCATCTGCCATCCGTCAGCAGCCGATGGTTAACTTAGAGATCAAATTAGAGGCACTGCTCTCTGCGAGACCCGCATCTGAAGTACTAGGTAAAGGCTAATATAAGCACATGTGGATAAAACACAGGGCAAGAGAGTCTAGCAAAACATCTTAGCATGCCAGCTGACTCTAAATGCATTCTCAGGATGCTGGTGGGAGGCAGGGGGAGTCTTTTTAAGGAGTAGACCATTTAAGAAACTATTTGTGCATGGTGGGCAGCTTTCATTATTTTACCATTACTTTTTAAAATCTCTTAGAACTACGTGGCTTCAAGATGCTCCATTTTGCCCTGGCCAGAAAAGCTAGTAAATGTTATTTGTAATTTGGGTCTGAAGACCAGCTGCACTGAGACTAGCCAGGAGCCCAATACAATCAGAGAATCTCGGACCCCAGCCCAGACCTACTGAACCAGAATCTGCATTTGAACAAGATCCCTGGAAGCTTCGAGTTCAACTTATAGTGTTAAAAGCACCGCTTTAGAGCAAGTTAGGCAAAAAGAAGAACTGAGACAGGTTGATAGCTAAGTGCTGGCTGGCTTTAAACACGGAGTAATGCTATAGCCAGTTCAGTGCCCACTTCCACTCACTGGGCAGGAGAACTAGAAACAGCCCCTGGGGCCACAGCGAGATGGTGTAGATGGCAATGAAGAGGCAGAGGAAGAGGGCCCAGCTTTAGCTTCTTCCACGAAAAGGACAGCACAGGTGCCTCTCCCTCTACATACTATCATATGTTCTCAGCCTTTAACCACAGAAGGCCAAGGCCCCGAGGAATACAGTTCATTCAAAGGAAGCCTAAGCAATGTAAAAGAAAAGAGATTTGTTTTCCCAATTAACAAAGGGTAATGGACCTCTTCGAAAAATTGTGCTTGGTGGTATAGGCCACATAAGTAATTTTCCTTTTGTTTACTTTTCCAAAGAGGCTATACCAGGACTAGCCCAGATAATTGCTTTCAGTCTGGTTGAGCAGCAACTGTTTGTGGTGCCTATGATTCCCACCTGAAAGATCAATGAGAAAGGGATTCTGTTCATCAAAGCTGTGCTTAAATCCTGGCTGTTCTAGTTACCATGTGACCCAGGACAAGTCTTTTATTTCCTGAAATGGAGAGAGTAAACTATAAAATGCCTAGTGTTAATTACAATTATTACTCATCATGGAGTGGAAGCATAGCAGCACAGCTTAGCGTGGCCTAATAACAGCCACTATTATCCCTGTGTTACAGTCTAGGAGACCAAAGCTTTGAGAGGTATGGCTCAATGTCCTCCAGCTAGAAAGTGACAGAGCCTGGAACTGGTAGATGCCAGGACTGTCTCTCTCAAGAGCCCAGAGGATGGTTAAAACTGATTCCATATTCTCCATGCACAGAAGGCGCAGTCTCTCTCCCAGCCCCTTTCACCCTGCCCCATAATTGATGCTCCCACACTTTAAGATGAAATTACAAGTGAACCAGATTTACAAAGGGTACTCATCGACAATTTATGTTAGGAGAGTAATCAATGCTCACATCATTTATCTTACTACCCTTATGACTGCAAAAGTAATTATTGATATTTTAAATTGTGACCTGTTCAACCTTTTCTCTCCTTTGCTCCTGAATCATTTCATTTTTCACCCCGGAAAAATCTTAACTCTTCATGTCAACAAGAAAAATCTCAAAACAAGCTGGTAAAACAAACACCCTATCTACTCTCCTACTGTAAAATAACTAGCCTTCTCCCTCTTTCTCCCCACCCCGTCTTCCCCCTCCTCTTTTCTCTTTTTTTTTCTTTTTTTTTTTAGTGCAAATGAAACTGAGCTTTGAGCTCTCTCCCAGGCCGGAGAGTAAGTATACCCTTAGCCTGAGTGAAACAGAGAAGGTTGAAACTGAAAGATTGAATAGACTTGAATTAAAACAACTTTCTCTCAAACAATAGCATTTAAGAGAATTTGGCAAAGGTTAGGCATGCCGAGAATGCTGTATTTCCTGGTATCATCTGATTAGCTTTTAAGATAATTAGTGGCAATGAGAGTATTACTTGAGCAACAAGCACATTCCTGGAGAGAAGCAGGAAGGGGAGAGCTGAGAATCCTGAGCAGTAGCCTCGCTGGCTCACCAGCTTCTTTTGCATCTGTAAATTCTCTCCCTGGCTTCAGTGCCATGTGGGTGACCCTAGGGGCAAGACTTTGATGTGTAGGTTTGGTGGCATTCAAACTCCCAGCACTTTGCATGCATTACCCTTAGCTATGCGTCCTACCACTTTTCTGGGGGAAATATTTGCTATCCCCATCGCAGGAAGAAGGAATGGCTGCACGCACACTGACAGTCCTCATGACAATCCAGTGTGGCACCTACAATTATTATTCCCATTTTGCAGATGAAGCAACCGAGGTCTAGACAGATTTAGTAACTTTCCCAATACAGTTCAATAAATATTGAAGCTGGAATTAAACCCAACTTTCTCTGACTCCAGAGCCTGGGCTACAATAAGTAACGTTTCTGCCTTATCTCGCGTCCTTGTTTTACGTCTACATTTCCACAACTGCAAGATAAAGAGAGAAATAAAAATGTCATGAATGTTTCCAAGAAGTACTAGGCTTTTTTTTTTTTTTTTTTTTTTACCATCTGGCTGGCCAAGCAGCCAGGCGGGTGCTACCAGAATAGATATTCAACCAACTCTGGTTTCTATCTTTTCTCAGACACGAATTACTTCTGAGTAATGTTCATAGTTTCTCTTTCTTTCTTTCTTTCTTTCTTCTTTCCTTCCTTTCCTTCCTTTCCTTCTCTTCTTCCTTCCTTCCTTCCTCACTCCCTCCCTTCCTCCCTCCCTCCCTTCCTTCCTTTCTCCGCCAACCAGGGATCAAACCCATGCCCCCTCAGTGGAAGCACAGGGTCTTAACCGCTGGACCGCCAGGGAAGTTTTTCATTTTTGAAAACTCTCTCCCAACGTTGCCACATTTTAAGAGAAAAACTTAGCAGCTGCTGAGTATTTAGTGTGGGCTATGTTAACAAACAGACTGCCACTCCACTGCTCCCACACCTCATCAGTCATTATTAATCAGTCGTACTACTCTTCCCTAGTAAGGCTGAAAAGAGCTTCAAAGTCCTCAACACAATGCTTTAGACAACTGTATACTAGAAATCAACTAGAGCTGGCCCACAGGGTGACACCTATTTGTGCTTCCTTGTCTAAGTATGTAGCTGGGTACTTTCCCATAGCTGTTAAACTACCCAAGTTTCAGATGTGAGGTTGCGCAGAAAAAGCAAAAGTCATCCTAACACAAAAATATTCACTCAAGGAACTGACCACTCTTCTATGTCAGACCTCCTCAGCCATCTGTCCCATTTTTACACAAGCCAGTTCCCCTGAAGTAAGAATGTTATGCTCTTTGTTGACTGTTTTGCAAGTATATATTCAAACATGCAAAGAGATGGCAAACCTTGGGAAATATAAACTTTTGTGAAGTGGGTAAAAGTGATATTGGCAAAGTGCTCAAATCAGACACATGAAGCCATCAACAAATGAGAATCTGGAAAAACTATACCAGCTAACAATTGAAGAAGAGAAAATCTAAGGGTGATGACAAGACAGGTGCTTCAAAAGAGATTATTTATATATCAAAGGGTTGGGCTGAAGCTCCTGGGAAAAACTGATAAAGCCTTGGAATACTTTTGCAAAAAACAGTGATCTTGCTTATGCATGTACTGTGAAATCCAAACAAAAAGTGGAGGATTAAGCCATGCCCCTGCACAAGTTTGTCAGAAAACAATTATGCTGAGAAAAAAATCAACACTCCACTAATTGAATTCTTAATGAAGTATTTTTTGCAGGTAATTCTATGCAAAATGAATCAGACCCGGTCCCACCATTCATATTGTTTTGGAATTTAATATGGAGCTTGGAATTAGCTGGGGGAATTATGTGGTTGTTGTTTTGTTTAAAAAGAAAAAACCCTTAGTCCAAACCTCTTTACAGATGAACTGACTAAAGGTCACCGAGAGAATCAGTGATTTGCTGAAGTCACACAGCAACCTAGAACCTAGACATAGTGCCAGAGACCCTGAGGAGCCATCGATTTAACATCTTCTCAGTCACGTCTCTGACCTGAACCTAAATTCCTTAGTTCCCTGGAGGTGATAAAGAGAGTGGTGAGACTAGGTCTGATTCATTTTGTATAGAATTACCTGCAAATAAAACTTCATCAAGATTTCAAAGAAAGGCACATGTCCCATCTCCTGCCCCATCACATTTTTTACCTGTCATATCTCCCAAGAGATAAAGTGTTTCTGGATGGTTCCTCCCAAAATCGGGTAGGGCAAAGATGTAAAGCTCAAAGGGAACTGGGGCTTCCCTGGTGGCGCAGTGGTTGAGAATCTGCCTGCCAATGCAGGGGACACGGGTTCGAGCCCTGGTCTGGGAAGATCTCACATGCCATGGAGCAACTAGGCCCGTGAGCCACAACTACTGAGCCTGCGCGTCTGGATCCTGTGCTCCACAACAAGAGAGGCCGCGATAGTGAGGGGCCCGCGCGCCGTGATGAAGAGTGGCCCCTGCTTGCCGCAACTAGAGAAAGCCCTCGCACAGAAACGAAGACCCAACACAGCCAAAAAATAAATTAATTAATTTTTAAAAAAAGCTTAAAATTTTTTAATTAATTAATTTTAAAAAAAGCTCGAAGGGAACCTTCTAGGTGAGGGTTCCTGGGTAGTATGCTCAAGTGGTTAAGGCCACGGACATTGAGTCCAACAGTATAGAGTGTGGCTCCACAATGTACTAGCTGGGTGACCATGGGCAGGTGAACTAACCTCTCTGAGCCTCAGTTACCTCATCTGTAAAGTGGAGATAATAATAGCCACCCCACAGTGTGGTTATGAGGTTCAAGTCAGCAAATGCCTGCTAAGTACCCAGAGTAAGATTCAGTCAAAGATAGACTTCTAAAAAAAAAAAAAAAAAAAAAGATAGACTTCTTCCTATCCCCCTTCTCCTTCCTATCCCTTCCTATCCCAGTCTTGGTCCAGCCCTTTAGGAATGCCTCCTCCTCCCCTGTCCCAGGTACAAATGCATAGACAATGAAAATCACATCTTCCCTTTCTACCCTGTTCCGCAGACACCATGGCCCTCTCCCCAGAGGCAGGCAGGTCATCACCTTCCTGTGATTACTTCCTGAGATGGTCAAAGCACATACAAACATGTATATGTCCCTGTGATTACCACACTAATAGCACAGCTCTGTGCACCTGTTCTCATCTGTCTCCCAAGTCACTATAGGTCTGTACCACAATCTACTCAACCAGGCCCCTGTTGAAAGACACCTGGGGTGTCCCTTCCATCTTTTGCAACTTACAAACAATGCTGAGATGACTATGTCTTTACAAATGTCCTCTCACATACATATCTATATCCTGCACAGTATTCCATCCTGGGAAGGTACATAATTTATTTAGTCAACTCACTATTGAAAATCATTTAGGTGATTTTCAACTTTTGGTGTAAGAAACCGTTCTGTGATGAACATCTTTCTACATAAATTTCTTAAAATAATTCCTTACAAAGAAATTGCTAGGTCGAAATGTGTTCAAATTTTAAATTTTTGTCAATACTGTCGATTTTCCCTCCAAAGAGGTTGTACCAACCTACCTGTCTCCCAACTGTGTTTGAGTGTTCCTTTCTCTGAAGTCTCACCTAAACTGTTTGTTATAAAAACTTTTTGATTTTTAACAATCTAATAGGTGAAAAATGTCATCTTGCTGTTGTTTTTGTTAGCATTTATTTAATTATTCATGCACTTGGCATTCTCCCTTAGGTTTATAAAGCAGTTGTATTTCCTTTGTTGGCCTCTAGCTGGTCTTTGCCCATTCTTCTACCGAGTTGTAGGTCCTTTTCTTACTGAGTTGTAAAACTTTTGAAATATATATTCAGTAAATTATGTCTTTGCCATATATATATAGGAGGCAAAATATTCAAAATACAAATAACTTAGGGAAATGTCTCAAATATTTTCCTAAGTTTTTATTTGTATTTTGAATGTCTTTATGGTAATTCTTTGCTATGTAGAAATTTAAAACTTTTTTATAAATTTATTTTATTTATTTATTTTTGGTTGTGTTAGGTCTTTGTTGCTGCATGTGGGCTTTCTCTAGTTGTGGTGCGCGGGCTTCTCATTGCGGTGGCTTCTCTTGTTGCAGAGCATGGGCTCTAGGCGTGCAGGCTTCAGTAGTTGTGGCTCACAGGCTCTAGAGCTCAGGCTCAGTAGTTGCGGCGCATGGGCTTCGTTGCTCCACAGCGTGTGGGATCTTCCTGGTCCAGGGCTCGAACCCACGTCCCCTGCATTGGCAGGCGGATTCTTAACCACTGAGCCACCAGAGAAATCCCTTAAATTCTTGATGTAGTCAAACTTGCTAGTCTTTTCTTTTATGGCTTCTAGGTTCTGTATCTTAGCCTCAGAAAGTCTGGACTCATTTAAAATTCTTTCATGTTTATTTCTAACATTTTTATGATTTTACTTTCTTATACTTAAATCTGTGATCCATCTGGAATTTATTTTGGTATAAGGAATAAGGTACAAGGGGTGTCCCGTGCCCCTCCTCCTGGGGTCTGCAGCACCAGCCTAAAGTGTCGCAGGTCCTATTTGGCAGCCACAAATAGAACTAATGAAAACATCATTTCAAAAATGAGCATAGTAAATGATGTAGGAAAAACAATATATACAACTTCATTCACAATTTTGAAGCAAAAACTTAAAGGAAAAGGAATTTGGAGAAGTCATCAGCAGAGGGGCACCCGGACATAATACAAAGTGCCCTGGGTGAAAAGCCAGAGCCTTGGCCTCTTGTTCCAGCCGTGGAGCACCTACACGTCTCCTCTCCTCTTCATCTCTAAAATATGGAGCTTGTGCTAGAAAAAGCCTGAGTTTCTTTCAGCAGTAATACTTGAGATTCCAGAACTGCCTCGGAGACCCTTTCCAAGGTTTTTTCTCAGGTCCCATAGGCTCCTTGGTGAGAGTCCCCTGAAGCTACTCTCATGCTCTGAAGCTTCCTTGACTTAGCCTGGCCCGGGAAGTCTCAGATCATGACCCTAGAAGGAAGCCCCTCCTTTACGTTATTATTTTCAAAAATTTCTCATGAAACTAGCAGAGTCTCTCACCTTCCTGGGTCTCATTCTTTGAAAGAAACAGTAAAGTAGGACGGTCACCTGGACTTTAACAAGCTTCTCTTTTCAGCTAAGATACTAGAACTCAGAGACGTGAGCCTGTGTGGGCCCTGGAGAGCATTTGACCCTTGGAAAAGAGGAAATGCTGAGTCCGTCTCTTGATAAGGAAAAAAGGCCACTTCTGGGGAGCCTTCAATGCATGCTGCGTGACCCAGCAAAGGGAACAGAACCCAGGTTACCATCATTTCCACCCTGAAGCAACCAAATCAGGAAGTTCTCAAAGCAGTTATTTTACAAGAAGTTTTGAGGATCTGGAGCATGGGAAAGATTACTGTCTTTTCCTCCTTCTCCTCCTCCTCCTCCTCCTCCCCTCCCCCTCCCCTCTCCCTCCTCTCCCCCTCCTCCCTCCTCCTCCTCCTCCCCACTCCCCCTCCTCCTTCTTCTTTTTTTTTAATAGTTAAGATTGTTTTCTAGGCATCACATATAAGGCAGGCTGAAACTAGAAGCCCAGAGCCTTCCGTGAATGAGTCTAGCTAAGTTCATTTCAACCGTGGGCTGCACAGATCCAGATGGGATTGAGGAGAAGGAATGGGGAGCATTAAATACTATGAATTTTGATATGTGTGAGTTTCGGGGCAAGTGAAGGTTCTCTCAGACGTATTCGTTAGGACTTTACATTTTTAGATAGGATAGAGAAGTAAAAGAAAAAAATGAAAAGAACTGAGCCTTCAATGTCGAGAGGGCTTGGGATTGATAACCCGATGGCATATTCTGGTTGTCCAAGAAGCTTCTAGATTCCACGTTTGTGGATACAATGATTCAGCACTCAGAGGCTTAAATGCTCTTTGTTCTTATTGCAGAGAAAAGGGCCTGGAAGGACTCATTTCCAATGCCAGCAATGTCTCTATTGAGGAGTCAAGGATGGGGGTGAGGGAGAAGGTGGATGGAAACTTTCACTTTTCACTTTATCTGCTTCCGTGCATTTTATTTTTTATAACAGATATTTATTCCACTGAATGTTGCAAACACATTTTTAAAGACCTCATTGAGATCATTCAATCCCATGAAGCAAAAGGGTGCCTGGACATTGCATTGCGGAGGAGGGTTTGGCCAGAACTTACGGTATTCGGTTCCCCAACCAGAGCCTTGGGTGTCAGCTGAAGCCACCCTGGGCATTTGTGTCACCTGCTCCCGTCCCCGCTTCCACAGAGATGATTTGCAAATGAAGTTCCTTTGCTGACCTGCCCTTGGGGTTGAGGCGTGAGTGGGAGGCTGGAAGAGCAGTGTGGAAGGTGGTCCTGGTGGGCTGGGAAGGGAGCCTGGAGGTGAGGGAGTCAAGGTTAGCCAGCAAGGTCAGAGCTGGAGACACCACACCTCCGATGGGATTCTCCTCCTCTGTCTTTGCCAGACTCCAGTCTAGCACTTTCAAGGCAGAGATCCCCGCCTATAGAACAAGGCAGGTCCTGAGCTTTCTAACCAAGCAGGAGGAGAGTGGGAGGGGCAATGGGGAGAGCTTCCCCTGCCAGGAGGTTGGAGAAGCTCAAAGGTGCCCCAGATTTCTTGCTAAGAAAGACGAGAAAGTGGTCTTGACCCCAGTCCTAGCCTAGAGCACTGAGAAAGGCCCAGGGGGAAGAGAACAAGATAAATCTCCGACTCCAGCCCCCAGTCACTAGGAGACTGAGCAGTTTTCTCAGGGGCCCCGCTGCCCAGCTAATGGATGTTTTTTGGGGATTGGGTTTTTTTTTTCCAGTTCATTAAATCTCTCTTCAAAATGCTGGGTTAAAGTGCGCCCTCCATGTAATTTTTCACCTGGTGGGGGGACCAGGGTAGAGAGGAGTGGGATTTACGTGGTTTGAATCCTGTGTAATTAATCTGTGTCCTTCTTCCCTCCCCCCAATAAAAGTTACATGATCTTTGGATGTTTTCTCCATGTATATTTTGCATATACAAATACACAGTATTCTCCTCTGGGTTAGACTTTCCTATGTTTCTAAAGCATTGACAACCCTTCTCCTTGTCTGAGTTCATTTCTGATGCCTTTCCACTGCTTCTACCATATTTAGCCTCAAATCCTGTACACAAATACTGAGCCTGGTTCTTTTTTTTTTTTTTTTTTTGCGGTACGCGGGCCTCTCACTCTTGTGGCCTCTCCCGCTGCGGAGCACAGACTCCGGACGCGCAGGCTCAGCGGCCATGGCTCACGGGCCCAGCCGCTCTGCGGCATGTGGGATCTTCCCGGACCGGGACACGAACCCGTGTCCCCTGCATCGGCAGGCGGACTCTCAACCACTGCGCCACCAGGGAAGCCCGAGCCTGGTTCTTTTAGACAGCTCTGTAACTTGATATAATCCCTCAGTTCTGAAACAGACTAGAGCAGTGAGCACGTGGCTGTTGACCTTATCAGTGACATCAGATTGGTGACAACGACTGTCCTTTCTCATGGGTTTGGGCAGTCCTGGATTTTTAGATAGTCTCTAATATAAATGCATAGAGTCCTTCCATAGACTACCTAGCTCTGACTTATGCCTGTTTCAGGAGAAAATCAAAAGTTGAACTAGTGTTTCATGTCTGGCATCACCCTGGTAGAACCCTCACGGGACTGGAGGATCCTGAGGACCAGGGCCCTCACCAGACAGACTTTCAGCCCAAGGAGGAAGGGAGGGATTTAACCTTGGTGAAAAACCTAATAGTTGCCACTCAGACTTATCCCACTCTGCAAGTTCCCAGGCCCATTTCTGCTCTGCTTCTCTGCCACACCCCATACAAGCAATAATTTAACGAAAAGCAGGCTTGAAAATTGACTACAAAACATCAGAATCAACAAGGTCTTCAGTGCCCCCACCCTCAATTCATCATCACTGTAGCATCTTACCCTGGACAAATAGGTAATAAAGACTCTTTTTTTTTTTTTTTTGGCCTCCTTTTGCATCTCTCTCAGGAAAGCTGAGCTAATTAAAAAATAAAAGTAACCAGCTGGTAGAGATCTTGGATCTGTGCTTTGAAGCCAAGGTAATAAGCCTTTTGAACAAACTGCAAAATAAAGGACAAGGGGAAAATTCAGGCGGACTTTTGCACAGATTCTTTCTTATCATTTCGTGACATGGTTTTCACATCAGATATTTAACAGCCCATCAATCTGATTATGGTACAATTAGTCCCACTTCGAAACCTGATTAGCCACTCTGGTCTTGTTTCTTACAAAGATTAATTTTAGATTTTTCTCAATTAGGATTAAATGTCAACCAAAATGTAATACATGAAAAGTGTTATTAAAATTATCATAATAACAACTTATGTTCCCTCCACATTAAAGCATGTAACACATTTGCCTACAATGTGTGGTTGAGACCCTTTTCTTCCCAAACTTAAAAGAAAAGCCAAAGATACTGGAACTGAATATGAATGAAACATCTGTCAAGAGCTTTGCAAATCCTGCCCTTCATGCAAAATCAAATTTATCTCCATTGGATTAAGTTTAACTGGTTCAGGTCCACACAGTTGCCAAAGATAAGGTGTTAAACTCCTTTAAGGAACAATAACTTAGGAAACATCCATTGGATTCTTGCACTTTTCTATTTGAACACTCAAATGCCCTTCATGAATTATCAATGAGATTGGACAGCACTGACTTTCCTTGGGAATTATGTGAGATATTCTATTTTTAACCAGAAGCTTAAAAAGTGTGATGAAATCAATGCTTTAAATTAAGTCTGCATAATACCTCAAGAAAAGTTCTCATTAAAGGAACCAACGAGATTGCAAAAAATGAGGAGCAGATTGAAGTAATCCTGGCTAAAATTCTTGATAGACAATAGTTGTTGCTATTCCTCGTTGCCATGGAAGTCTGGTGTCTGAATGATGGCTTAAGAAAAGAAACAAAACGAGAAACACAACTTGCACACTATCAGCCAGAAACTAGCAGAAATCCCCAGTTGCTGGCACTGAAGCTAACCTTGGCATTTATATTCCAAACCAGTTCTAGAGATGAAATTGCAAACGCAACGCCTGGGGTTTTAGCTGACAGAAAAATGAATTAGAAACATCTTCAATTTAGATTTTGAAAATAAAGGCAAGTATCAAGAAAAACATTAAAACCATGCTTTTTGGGCTTCCCTGGTGGCACAGTGGTTAAGAATCTGCCTGCCAATGCAGGGGACACGGGTTCAAGCCCCGGTCCGGGAAGATCGCATGGGTCGCGGAGCAACTAAGCCCGTGCGTCACAACTACTGAGCCTGCACTCTAAAGCCCACGTGCCACAACTACTGAGTCTATGTACTGCAACTACTGAAGCCCGCGCTCCTAGAGCCCATGCTCTGCAACAAGAGAAGCCACCGCAATGAGAAGCCTACACACCGCAAAGAAGAGTAGCCCCTGCTCGCCACAACTAGAGAAAGCCCACGCGCAGCAATGAAGACCCAATGCAGCCAAAAATAAATTTAAAAAAAAAGAAACCATGCTTTATTCAACAGCCCTAGAATGTAGATATAATAACTATTTCTAATATTTCAGAATATTTCAACCAATATTCTAATATTGGTTTCCAAACAATATTTTTGAGAAAGAGAACTAGATCAGTTGTGCATGTTTGTGAGTGTGTGTGTGTGTGTGTGTGTGTGTGTAATCTTTTACAAACGAAATTGGGATCCTACTACATATAAATTTTACCATCGCTATTCACCAAAGGGCTATCCCTACAGGCCAAGCTCTGAGAGGCTGTCCCTTCCTCTCTAACACTGATGGATGCCAGCAACCACCATAATGGTGCAGGTATAAAAAGGTCTCTGTGTTTCTCTTCACAGCACAAAGGCTAATAGAATGAAGTGGGTGTAAGAGTTAGTGTCCAAAGGTGGAAATTCAAGGCGATATGGAGCCCATCATCTCATAACAGAAAATCATCAGGTTTACTATGTTCAGTTAAGGAAATCCTACCCTTAAAAAGCATAGTAAAGCCTAGTCCTAGAAGGATATGATGTGTTCAGGAACCTAAGTGATTGATGCAGGAGGAAATGGGCCCACAGAGGAAAGCCTTCCTGCCTCTACTGTGAGTCTTAGGACGATGAATGGGGGAGAAAGGGAACCATACTGAGCACCACCCCTCCGGTGCTCAGCCAGCCACTCTATGAACCTGCAGCCCTTATGGCAACCTTGGAAAGTAAAAACTTATTTTGCTGTTAACAAAACTGAGGTTCTGAGCCCAAAGTCACCAGCTAATAACTGGCAGAGCCATGACTTAAATCCAGATCTCTCCATCACTGAACCTCCCCACTATACAACTCTGTATCACCAGAACTGGGATCCTTTTGTCTGCTCGGATACACACAGGATGAAAAAGTAACTCCAAGTGTCTACAGAGCCTCAGACTCCAACAGGTCATCCATCTATTCATTCAGTAACCACCCAGCACCTTCTGTGTCCTGGGCATTGTTCTAGCTGCTGGCGATAGCCGTGAACAAAGACAAAGCCCTTGGTTTGCATTCAAGATAAAGAATAAACAAATTTAGATAGATAGATAGATAGAGATATAACATGTCAGGTGCTGGTAAGGGTACACCTTGTTGAAAGGAAGGGTAAAGGGAACAGAGAGTGGCAAGGGTGGGGCTGCATATTAGTTTCCTGGGGCTGCCATTAGTTAGTGGTAACAAATTACCACTAACTTGATGGCTTAAAATAACAGAAACTTATTCTCTCAGAGTTCTGGAGGCCAGAAGTCCAACATCAACATTATCAGTAAGGCCTTGCTTCCTCCAGAAGCTCTCAGGGAGGGTCCCTTTTCAGCCTCTGGGGGCTGTCAGCATTCCTTGTGGCCACATACTCCACTCTCTGCCTCTGTCTGCATGTTTGTCCTTCTTACTGTTGGTCTGTCTCAAATCTCCCTCTGATTTCTCTTACAGGGACACTTGGCATTGGATTTAGGGTCCACCCAAATAATCCAGGACGATGCACCCTCATCTCAACATCCTTAACTTAATTACATCTGCAAGGACCTATTTTCCAAATAAGGTCACCTTCACGAGTTCTGGGGTTAGGATGTAGACATACCTTTTGGGAGGCCACCACTCAACCCACTACAGGTTGCTGTCACTGTTTCTCACGAGGTGGTCAGAAAAGCCCTCCCGATTAAAAGGAAATTTGATGGGCCTTCCCCGGTGGTGCAGTGCTTAAGAACCCACCTGCCAATGCAGGGGACACAGGTTCGAGCCCTGGTCCGGGAAGATCCCAAATGTCTCGGGGCAGCTAAGCTCGTGAGCCACAACTATTGAAGCCCACACACCTAGAGTCCGTGCTCTGCAACAAGAGAAGCCACCGCAATGAGAAGCCCGCGCACCATAACGAAGAGTAGCCCCCGCTCGCTGCAACTAGAGAACAGCCCGCGCACAGCAATAAAGACCCAACGCAGCCAGAAACAAATAAAATTAATAAATAAATTTTTAAGAAAAGGACATTTGAGGGCTTCACTGGTGGCGCAGTGGTTGAGAGTCCGCCTGCCGATGCAGGGGACACGGGTTCGTGCCCCGATCCGGGAGGATCCCACATGCCTCGGAGCGGCTGGGCCTGTGAGCCATGGCCACTGAGCCTGCGCGTCTGGAGCCTGAGGAACATATGGGGATATGTGGGCAAGTGATCAGAGCGGGGAGTCAACCCAAAGGTCTGGGGTGGGAGTGTGCTTGCGGTGTCTGAGTCACAGCGAGGAGGGTGAACAAGAGGTGAGGGCCTTGAGGAGATGAATCGTGAAGAAGGATCTTGGTGCCACGTGTGATCACATAATGTCTGAAGGTTACAAGCTGTTTCCATCGAGTGGCCCACAGAGGCCAACCAATCTAAACAGTTGGTGAGATGAACATACAAGGACAGCTCACTGCCATGTTTCTTCAAAATAGTTCAGGAACTCTGGCAGAGTAAACTGTACTGTCGAAAGGTAAATTCCAGTCCAGCAACCATACCCTTACTATTTTATAAATGGACACATCTGAAAGGATGTCCCTGACCCACAACTGACTGCGTTAGATAACCTCCATTTTTATTTCCTTAGAACCCTCTCCATGGCTGTCCCACACGCGTCGTGGTGTGCCATGATGGGCTGTCACCAACCCCCTTAGGCTCCTGTGTCTCCCATTCTAATCTTCACACTTCTTGAGGAGAGGAAATAATCCATCTTTATTCCCCACACCTATACATGTCTGGCATACGACAGGCAAACAATTAATGCCTGTTGAATGAGTGAATGAATGAATGAATAGTGAAGATCTCATTTCATCCATGATTGGAATGCCACACAGTCACACTTCAAAGAAAGTTTTAGCCCTGAAGGTTTTATTTCATCTAGGTATAAATGTAACTAAGAATATATTTATCCTCGTACCTGGAGCCGAGTAAAATAAGAGACAGAGCTTTGCTTCCTATTATCACAAGGAGATCTTGGTTCTAGTTCTATCTCTGCCAATAGCTGTGTGACCTCAGACATATCACTTCACTTCTCAGGGCTCTGGGTCCTCACCAGCAATAAGACCCAAAGTCAGTCATCTCAGCCAGCTGCCCTCAACAATCCAAGCCCTTTCTGGACATCCAGACTGGGCTTGAGAACCTCCTTCTCCGTGATTCTCACTGCCTGATAGTGTCATTTGGTTCTGCTAAAGCCTGTTCTCAAACTTCTCTGCTGAAATAACCCCAAAAGCAGAAGACCGTGAACGACTTACTATTCCAAGAAAGCCAGGGGAGTAGGTCTATGGCTGTCCTCAGAGGCTAGAAATTTAAATATTTTACTTTCTTACAAGAAATTTATTTTAAAATCTGTGCTGACTGTTTAAAATTCATGTGGATTTTATACTCTACAATCTATCTGCTTATTTAAAAAAATAATGTAGCTTTTCTGCCAAACCTTTGAGGGAAATCATTGCACAAAGGCGCTCTGCAAGGTGGGATAGCCCTTTCTTTACGGATTCTCTTTCAGGAATTAAGGAGCTTCTTAGGAATTAGAAAAAGACTACTTCTCTATGCGCACACAACCCCCCAGCAAAGATTCCCTCCCTGCTGTTGCTGGAAGCGCTCTTGGAGCATGCTTGGTTTCTGCTCCACTTGCCCCTCAGCCACAGGCCTTGTGCAGGTCACCAAAAATAACTGCAGTCGGGACTTCCCTGGTGGAGCAGTGGTTAAGAATCCACCTGTCAGTGCAGGAGACACGGGTTCGAGCTCCGGTCTGGGAAGATCCCATATGCCGCAGAGCAACTAAGCCTGTGCACCACAACTACTGAGCCTGCGCTCTAGAGCCCACGAGCCACAACTACTGAGCCCACGTGCCTAGAGCCCGCGTTCCACAACAAGAGAAGCCACCGCAACGAGAAGCCCACGCACCGCAAGGAAGAGTAGCACCCGCTCGCCACAACTACAGAAAGCCCACGCACAGCAACAAAGACCCAATGCAGCCATAAATAAATAAATTTTATTTTAATAAAATAAAAAATAACTGAAGACTTTTAAGAGTCAGGGAGCTTCCCTGGTGCCTCTGAAATCCCCCCACAGGGACAGCTGTCTTCTCTGGCACCCACAATAGACCTTGTTCTGGGCATTCCTAGCCCAATATCATGGATTACTTTTGGGTCTTCCCTCATTGTTACGAAACCCTCTACCACAGAAGTTAAGTCTCTTTTTGCCCGGTTGTTTTTAGCCCTGACCCTAAAGCAATCTTACTTTTATTTTCTTCACTTTTCACTTGTTGGCAGAAAATGCTTTTCTCATTTACCTCTTAACTGAAGTCCTTTATCCCCTCACTGTCCCCCCTTTTATTCTTTTCTTCCTAGAAACTTCTTATCTCTTGCCATCCCCCAATGCCCCCTCCAGGGGAAGAGAGCCGGCTTTCACCTTTAGGCATTTACCAGAAGTCTCTGTGTCAGGTGCCTTGGGAGGGGGCTGGCTCTTTCAGGCGGCTGTGGAAGCCTCGGGCCTTTTCCTGGGTAAAGGTCGCAAGGAAGTCCAACCAAGAGTAACTGGGTTTCTGGGAAAAGCCTAGAGGCCCTAGAAAGCCCTTCCAGACAGTTCTACCCACTGTTGCCATAGATATCAGAAATAATTTCTTTAGCACTGATATGCATAAGACTCTGTCGAATACTGTTTTGAATTACAAATGAAGAGTGTTCCAGTATACCTCACCAAACACATGTTAAAAATGGCAAAGAGTAGAGTTAATTGAGAAATTTTTGTGACAATTTTGCAAACAATCTGTTAGTACAGGTTTGGGGGGGCGTGTAGAAAGAGTTCCAGAATACACCACTGTGGCAGAAAAATTATTTTGAGCAGAAGCCATTTGAGTTCCTGAAATCTCTTATCTGCCTCAAAGCAGAGCCAAAGAAGTAAAGAAATTCAATTGTCATAAATCCCTTCCCCCAGGAGCAAGTGGAGATGAGAAGTCTCACAACACACTTAAACAGACATTGTCACAAAATGATCACATCTCCCGTCTACTCTCCTGAGGGCTCATTTTATCTTTGCAGAAAGTCAGGTTTTCCTGTAAATGTTGCTCTCCCTCTCCCCTTCCTCTACTAAGAGGGTATATAAGCCCCAATTTTTTTAACTGTCCCTTTGAGTCACATTTTTCTGTAAGCTCCTGTACATACATTAATAATAATATGTGATTAACAGGGAACTATACTCAATATTCTGTGATAAATCATAATAGAAAAGAATATGGGGGCTTCCTTGGTGGCGAAGTGGTTAAGAATCCGCCTGCCAGTGCAGGGGACACAGGTTCAAGCCCTGGTCTGGGAAGATCCCACATGCCGTGGAGCAGCTAAGCCCATGAGCCACAACTACTGAGCCCAGGTGCCACAGCTAATGAAGCCTGACCGTGCACAGCAACAAGAGAAGCCACCGCAACGAGAAGCACCCTCACCGCAATGAAGAGTAGCCCTCGCTCGCAGCAACTAGAGAAAGCCCACGTGCAGCAACGAAGACCCAACGCAGACAAAAATAAATAAATAAAATAAAATTTTAAAATACATATAAAAAAATAAAAGAATATGAAAAAGAATGTATATATATGTATAACTGAATCACTTGGCTGTACAGTAGAAATTAACACATTGTAAATCAACTATATATCAATAAAACAAATTAAAAAAAATACTATGTGATTAAATTTTGTCTTACCTCTGGCTATGTGTCTTTTGCCAGTTTCATTTGCAGGCCTCCAAGAACTAAACCTAAGAGTTTAGAGGAAAAGTGTTTCCTCCCGGACAAGGGTTCGGAGTAGATTAAGGGGAGAGAAAATGCTAGCTGCTTAGTTACTCTAAGATATATAATATTTTGCAAAGCATAAACAAGTATAAAGTTGAAAGATTCCTTGGTATCTTTAAAATGAAAACTTTAAAAAAGTCATGCAAATCATGATGTCTTTATACTGTCCTCAAGTTATTTCTGGTATGTTACATTTCGCATAACACCTCCATTAAGCTTGACTTCTTGATGAGAAAGCAGAACGAGAGAAAAAGGAGTGTATTAAGGTGTAAAGACTGGACCTCAAAAATCCAGGATCTGAAATTGGTGAAGAGCAATATTACTTCCCACTGAAAGATTATATAAATACTATTGTCTAATCTTTTAACACACATAATATTTCTTTTGATAATTATATTAACTTTTTAAAAATTTAAACTACTTATTGTTAAAAATGTGCAAAATACTCTTGGTAAAACATTTAGACAGGGCTTCCCTGGTGGCGCAGTGGTTGAGAGTCCGCCTGCCGATGCAGGGGACACGGGTTCGTGCCTGGTCTGGGAAGATCCCACATGCCGCGGAGCGGCTGGGCCCGTGAGCCATGGCCCCTGAGCCTGCGCGTCAGGAGCCTGTGCTCCGCAACGGGAGAGGCCATAGCAGTGAGAGGCCCGTGTACAGCAAAAAAAAATCAAAAAAACAAAAAAACATTTAGACAGCAAGCAAAATGAATGAACCAAACAACTGGATGAATCTCAACAATTCAGTAAATAGTAACTAGCAAACACAAATGCCAAAATTTTACTTGAAATATTATTCCTCTTTCATAAAATTTAAGACAATGACAATAAAGAGACATAATTTTTAGGAATCCATTAGCTGCAATAAAACTCTATAAAAAGGAAAGCGAGAGAAAGATTAATTCCCAGCAAAGATGTTAATGGCTGGGGCAGTGGCAGGGAGATAAGATGGAATAAGAGAACCATATGGTTACATGTAAATTATTAGAAAGATCATAGCGTTTTTGTTTGCGATGGTGGCTTCACAGGTACTTACTGCAGTGTTTAATAATAAAAGGGAAAAAAGAAATTGAAAAAGTTCAGAAATGGATAAGTATATAAAGCATATTGGATCTCCAGTCCAATACCCCAGGAGTATCCATTGAATCAGTTTCTTATACATCCTTCGAAATTTTTTCACATTAGTATTTGAAAGCATATTCTGATTCCCTAATTTAAAAGTAAGAAATAGCCTGCAAGCTTACTCCCAGGGAAAACAAGTGAGGTCGTGAGTGAAGTTGCTGGTGTTAACAGTGACTGCAAGAAGGGCCTCTTGGGTAACTATGTACAGTACAGTAAAGGCTTTGAAAAAGCAGAGTAAAGTCTTATGCAATGGGCCTGAAAACTGTTAGTAATGGAAACCCACAGCTTCCTCCTAGCTCAACCCAGGCTGCTCTCCCCTCAGAGCCGCTGGACAGACAAGTCTTAAAATGTTTTCTGTCTGCCCTGAATTCCTAATATTAGACTAGAGCAATCAGAGGGGCTGGTGAGGGCAGAGGGCTCTGAACAGAGTCCTCCACGTCTCCACTCTCTAGAAAACCACAGATTTCTCAGGGTCCAGAATCCAACAGAGGATCATTGGGAGTTTCTCTTTTTTATAAGAGAACTGGGTATAAAAACTTTGTAGGTCTAGACCCCAAAAGGGAAAAACATTTTAATTCATAATTAGTTCATAATCTCTTCCTGGGACAAAGGTCAACTTAGCCCTGTCAGATGGAGACCACAGCTCTCAATCTCCAAGCAAGCTACCTCTTTAGCTCCTCCAAAGAGAAGGTCCCCCAGCCTGTTCCCCAAACCGTCTACTTCCTCAATCTCACCACAGATTTCTCAGGGTCCAGAATCGAACAGAGGAGCGTTGGGAGTTTCTCTTTTTTATAAGAGAACTGGGTATAAAAACTTTGTAGGTCTAGACCCCAAATGGGGAAAACATTTTAATTCATAATTAATAATTAATTCATAATCTCTTCCTGGGACAAAGGTCAACTTAGTCCCGTCAGATGGAGACCACAGCTCTCAATCTCCAAGCAAGCTACCTCTTTAGCTCCTCCAAAGAGAAGGTCCCCCAGCCTGTTCCCCAAACCATCTACTTCCTCAATCTCACCACAGATCTCACACCCCAACTTGACCAGCCCATGCAGAAAGTGGGCAGGAAGTAGAGATGAAAGAGGACATTATATCCCTCACAGTTGCATTGAGGGACTTCGTTGTCCTTGCCTGATTCAGGATGGTGGAATTCTGCACCATTGCCACTGTCCCTCTTCACCAATTGGGTTGTCACCATTTCTTCAATGAGCAATTAGATTTCACTAATATTTCACCCCACATTTGGACTGTAACCAGTAGTGTGCTGGTAAATGCTTAACAACTGGCTCCATGGGGGAAAAGAATCAGTAACATTTGTTGATCTCCGTGCTGTAAACACTCCCACCATGGCCGATATCAGGCTACCAATGTGATGTCACTGAAGGCAGAGCTGGGAAATGATACATGCAATCAGCTCTCACGAGCTGGTTTGAGCGGGCTCCCTTATACCACTAACTCTAATACTTCCATTATAGTTTATTATTATTTGGGTAGGTAGCTGTACAAGTGGCCAATATTTTACAGCCATGCCCCAGTTTCTTCAGTTTCTAACATGGGAAAATAAGACCCACTTCTCCAGACTACAGTGAGAATCCAAATGATGGGCACATAAAGTTTTCAATTCACGTCAGTCTTGCTTCCCTCATCTCCTTTCCTTCTCACATTGCACCTTTATTCCTTTCCCTCATTGTGAAGACACAATCCCACCAGGGACCTAAGTTCAAGGAAGGGCCACCTGGAGCCCAGGAGATGGAGAAGGGCTCCAGTTGATGGCCAGCTGGAATGCCAAGAGGACATTTTCTCATAGAAAGATGCTAGCAGACTCTATATAACATTGAGGTCTACGCCATGAACGCCTCTCCCTATAATGGGTTCTGCTTGTGTTTGGCATTCTCCCTAGTGGTGCCCTTGGGGATCTTTGTGGAAATGGACAATGGGTCCTACCTGGTGACAGATCCTACACAACAGTGAGTTCCAAATGGTGGTGTATCCTACAATAGCACTGGCACCATACTGTACCATAGATATGACATAGGTTAATAGGTGTTTGTGGGGTTGCTCCATTTCCTATGGAAGGCATTTCTGTGGGAAAAAGCATTCCCAATTCCAAATTTATTCAACCCATATTGAATTCAAGCTTTAATATTTGGGGAGCTATAGAGCAGAAGCAAGAAGAACTACAATCCTGCAGCCTGTGGAACAAAAACTACATTCACAGAAAGATAGACAAGATGAAAAGGCAGAGGGCTATATACCAGATGAAGGAACAAGATAAAACCCCAGAAAAACAACTAAATGAAGTAGAGATACGCAATCTTCCAGAAAAAGAAATCAGAATAATGATAGTGAAGATGATCCAGGACCTTGGAAAAACAATGGAGGCAAAGATCGAGAAGATGCAAGAAACGTTTAACAGAGACCTAGAGGAATTAAAGAACAAACAAACAGAGAAGAACAATACAATAATTGAAATGAAAACTACACTAGGAGGAATCAATAGCAGAATAACTGAGGCAGAAGAACAGATAAGTGACCTGGAAGACAGAATGGTAGAATTCACTGCTGCAGAACAGAATAAAGAAAAAAGAATAAAAAGAAATGAAGACAGCCTAAGAGACCTCTGGGACAACATTAAACACAACAACATTCGCATTATAGGGGTCCCAGAAGGAGAAGAGAGAGAGAAAGGACCCAAGAAAATATTTGAAGAGATTATACTCAAAAACTTCCCTAACATGAGAAAAGAAATAGCCACCCAAGTCCAGGAAGCTCAGCGAGTCCCAAACAGGATAAACCCAAGGAGAAACACGCCGAGACACATAGTAATCAAAATGGCAAAAATTAAAGACCAAGAAAAATTATTGAAAACAACAAGGGAAAAATGACAAATATCATACAAGGGAACTCTCATAAGGTCAACAGCTGATTTCTCAGCAGAAGCTCTACAAGCCAGAAAGGAGTGGCATGATATATTTAAAGTGATGAAAGGGAAGAACCTAAAACCAAGATTACTCTACCCAGCAAGGATCTCATTCAGATTTGATGGAGAAATTAAAAGCTTTACAGACAAGCAAAAGCTAAGAGAATTAAGCACCACCAAACCAGCTCTACAAAAAATGCTAAAGGAATTTCTCTAAGTGGGAAACACAAGAGAAGAAAAGGACCTACAAAAACAAACCCAAAACAATTAAGAAAATGGTCACAGGAACATACATATCGATAATTACCTTAAACATGAATGAATTAAATGCTCCAACCAAAAGACACAAGCTGGCTGAATGGATACAAAAATAAGACCCATATATACGCTGTCTATAAGAGACCCACTTCAAACCTAGGGACACATACAGACTGAAAGTGACGGGATGGAAAAAGATATTCCATGCAAATGAAAATCAAAAGAAAGCTGGAGTAGCTATACTCATATCAGATAAAATAGACTTTAAAATAAAGAATGTTACAAGAGACAAGGAAGGACACTACATAATGATCAAGGGATCAATCCAAGAAGAAGATATAACAATTATAAATATATATGCACCCAACATAGCAGCACCTCAATACAAAAGGCAACTGCTAACAGCTATAAAAGAGGAAATCGACAGTAACACAATAATAGTGCGGACTTTAACACCTCACTTACACCAATGGACAGATCATCCAAAATGAAAATAAAAAAAGAAACAGAAGCTTTAAATGACACAATAGACCAGATAGATTTAATTGATATTTATAGGACATTCCATCCCAAAACAGCAGATTACACTTTCTTCTCAAGTGTGCATGGAACATTCTCCAGGATAGATCACATCTTGGGTCACAAATCAAGCCTCAGTAAATTTAAGAAAATTGAAATCATATCAAGCATCTTTTCTGACCACAATGCTATGAGATTAGAAATGAATTATAGGGAAAAAAAAGTAAAAAACACAAAAACATGGAGGCTAAACAATACATTACTAAATAACCAAGAGATCACTGAAGAAATCAAAGAGGAAATCAAAAAATACTTAAAGACAAATGAAAATGAAAACACAACATGGGATGCAGCAAAAGCAGTTCTAAGAGGGAAGTTTATAGCTATACAAGCCTACCTCAAGAAACAAGAAAAACTTCAAATAAACAATCTAACCTTACACATAAAGGAACTAGAGAAAGAAGAACAAACAACACCCAAAGTTAGCAGAAGGAAAGAAATCATAAAGATCAGAGCAGAAATAAATGAAATAGAAACAAAGAAAACAATAGCAAAGATCAATACAACTAAAAGCTTGTTCTTTGAGAAGATAAACAAAATTGATAAACCATTAGCCAGACTCATCAACAAAAAGAGGGAGAGGACTCAAATCAATAAAATTAGACATGAAAAAGGAGAAGTTACAACAGACACTGCAGAAATACAAAGCATCCTAAGAGACTACTGCAAGCAACTCTATGCCAATAAAATGGACAACCTGGAAGAAATGGACAAATTCTTAAAAAGGTATAAGCTTCCAAGACTGAACCAAGAAGAAACAGAAAATATGAACAGACCAATCACAAGCAAAGAAATTGAAACTGTGATTAAAAATCTTCCAAAAAACAGAAGTCCAGGACCAGATGGCTTCACGGGTGAATTCTATCAAACATTTAGAGAAGAGCTAACACGCATCCTTCTCAAGCTCTTCCAAAAAATTGCAGAGGAAGGAACACTCCCAAACTCATTCTGTGAGGCCACCATCACCCTGATACCAAAACCAGACAAAGATACTACAAAAAAAGAATATTACAGACCAATATCACTGATGAATATAGACGCAAAAATCCTCAACAAAATACTAGCAAACAGAATCCAACAGCACATTAAAAGGATCATACACCACGATCAAGTGGGATTTATCCCAGGGAGGCAAGGATTCTTCAATATACACAAATCAGTCAATGTGATACACCATATTAACAAATTGAAGAATAAAAACCATATGATCATCTCAATAGATGCAGAAAAACCTTTTGACAAAATTCAACACCCACTTATAATAAAAACTCTCCAGAAATTGGGCATAGAGGGAACCTACCTCAACATAATAAAGACCATATATGACAAACCCACAGCAAACATCATTCTCAATGGTGAAAAACTGAAAGCATTTCCTCTAAGATCAGGAACGAGACAAGGATGTCCACTCTCACCACTATTATTCAACATAGTTTTGGAAGTCCTAGCCACGGCAATCAGAGAAGAAAAGAAATAAAAGGAATACAAATTAGAAAAGAAGAACTGTCACTGTTTGCAGATGACATGATACTATACATAGAGAATCCTAAAAATGCCACCAGAAAACTACTTGAACTAATCAATGAATTTGGTAGTTACAGGATACAAAATTAATGCACAGAAATCTCTTGCATTCCTATACACTAATGCAGAAAAATCTGAAAGAGAAATTATGGAAACACTCCCATTTACCATTGCAACAAAAAGAATAAAATACCTAGGAATAAACCTACCTGTATGCAGACAAAAGACCTGTATGCAGAAAATTATAAGACACTGTTGAAAGAAATTAAAGATGATACCAACAGATGGAGAGATATACCATGTTCTTGGATTGAAAGAATCAATATTGTGAAAATGACTATACTACCCAAAGCAATCTACAGATTCAATGCAATCCCTATTAAATTACCAATGGCATTTTTTATGGAACTAGAACAAATCATCTTAAAGTTTGTATGGAGACACAAAAGACCCCGAATAGCCAAAGCAGTGTTGAAGGAAAAAAATGGAGCTAGAGGAATCAGACTCCCTGACTTCAGACTATACTACAAAGCTACAGTCATCAAGACAATATGGTACTGGCACAAAAACAGAAACATAGATCAATGGAACAAGATAGAAAGCCCAGAAATAAATCCACATACCTATAGTCAACTAAACTATGACAAAGGAGGCAAAGATATACAATGGAGAAAAGACGGTCTCTTCAATAAGTGCTGCTGGGAAAACTGGACAGCTACATGTAAAAGAATGAAATTAGAACACTCCCTAACACCATACACAAAAATAAACTCAAAATGGATTAAAGACCTAAATGTAAGACCGGACACTATAAAACTCTTAGAGGAAAACATAGGAAGAACACTCTTTGACATAAATCACAGCAAGATCTTTTTTGATCCACCTCCTAGAGTAATGGAAATAAAAACAAAAATAAACAAATGGGACCTAATGAAACTTCAAAGCTTTTGCACAGCAAAGGAAACCATAAACAAGACGAAAAGACAACCCTCAGAATGGGAGAAAATATTCACAAATGAATCAATGGACAAAGGATTAATCTCCAAAATATATAAAAAGCTCATGCAGCTCAATATTAAAGAAACAAACAACCCAATCCAAAAATGGGCAGAAGACTAAATAGACATTTCTCCAAAGAAGACATACAGATGGCCAAGAAGCACATGAAAAGCTGCTCAACATCACTAATTATTAGAGAAATGCAGATCAAAAGTACAATGAAGTATCACCTCACACCAGTTAGAAGGGGCTTCATCAGAAAATCTACAAACAACAAATGCTGGAGAGGGTGCGGAGAAAAGGGAACCCTCTTGCACTGTTGGTGGGAATGTAAATTGATACAGCCACTATGGAGAACAGTATGGAGGTTCCTTAAAAAACTAAAAATAGAATTACCATATAATCCAGCAATCCCACTACTGGGCATATACCCAGAGAAAACCATAATTCAAAAAGACACATGTACCTCAATGTTCATTGCAGCACTATTTACAATAGCCAGGTCATGGAAGCAACCTAAATGCCCATTGACAGATGAATGGATAAAGAAGATGTGGTACGTATATACAATGGAATATTACTCAGCCATAAAAAGGAACGAAATTGAGTCATTTGTTGAGACCTGGATGGATCTAGAGAGTGTCATACAGAGTGAAGTAAGTCAGAAAGAGAAAAACAAATATCGTATATTAACGCATGTATGTGGAACCTAGAAAAATGGTACCGGTGAACCGGTTTGCAGGGCAGCAGTTGAGACACAGATGTAGAGAACAAACATATGGACACCAAGTGGGGAAAACCGCGGTGGGGTGGGGATGGTGGTGTGCTGAAATGGGTGATTGGTATTGACAGGTATACACTGATGTGTATAAAATTGATGACTAATAAGAACCTGCAGTGTAAAAAACCAAACAAGCAAACAAACAAAACAACTAATACTAAACTTTCTTTGGGTTATTCGTATGGAAATATGTTAATATAAATGTTTCAGACGTTACATGAAATTTCTAAAAATCTTATATGTTCTGGTATAATGTTATAAGTCATAATTCTAGTTATTACTTTAAAATGTATATCTCAGAAATACCTAAATTTCCTTGTCAATTGCATTATTATGAACTTTCCTCAAATCTTTAACCGTGGTCATTTTTTTTTTTTTTTTTTTGTGCAGTATGCGGGCCTCTCACTGTTGTGTCCTCTCCCGTTGCGGAGCACAGGCTCCGGACACGCAGGCTCAGGGGCCATGGCTCACGGGCCCAGCCACTCCGCGGCATGTGGGATCTTCCCGGACCGGGGCACGAAGCTGTGCCCCCTGCATTGGCAGGCGGACTCTCAACCACTGCACCACCAGGGAAGCCCCCGTGGTCATTTTTAAGTCTTTTGTCATTTACAGATAGTTCTGGGTGCACTCTGATGCTTTTGCAAATATGTTCCTATGAAAGGGTTTCATCTTCAAGGAATTCATGGAAAAGACTCTGACAAGTACAGGTTTCTGGTAACTGACTATACTGCTGAACTGAATGAATAAGCATTTTCAGAACTCTAATGGAGAACTGATGGACTCATAAAAGTGCTAACAAAAGATCAAGATGAAAAAAATTAATTGCATGGGACTGAGTGAACTGATGAGGATGATTATAACTTTTGTGACTTTCTGTTTGAATTAAAAAAAAATCCCACAAGGACTCAGAAGCAAAAAATATACAAATCAATTTTCACTGCAAAGTAAAGGAGCTGTTACAGTGGAGGATTACTGGACTGAATGTCAATAGTATGAGTGTGTTTCCTGTTTGGTAATTGCAATCATTGTTGCTTTTGTTGTGGTCATCCACTTACAATGCTTGGTGTCAGTCTATTTATCTCTTGTAAAAATAAAATACAGTGTGTGTGTGTGTGTGTGTGTGTGAAAAAAAAGTATTTGGGGGGCTATATAAAAATACAGGCACTGTGCTAACAAATAGATATTATATGAGGTTTAAAAAATCTTCCTCCTCTAACAATGAAGTTATACCTCTTTTTCTTTACAGTCAAGTTTCTAGAAAGAGCTGAATTGCCTTCCCCTTGCTCAACTGCCCACACAGTCACGTTTCTTTCCACCCAATTTCCTGACACAGCTCTGGTAGAAATCACCCAAGGCTTCTGAAGTGGTTTTGAAAATATATCCACAAATTCTTTGATACTTCTCCCCTAAAGGGGTGGAGTGTAATTCCCTTCTTCTTGAGTGTGGGCTGTACTTAGTGACTTGCTTCAAGTGAACAGAAAATGGCACAAATGGTGGGTTATCACTTCCAAGATAAGGTTGTAAAGAGACTACAGTTCTGTCCTGGATCACTTGCCATGGAGCCATGGAGAAAGCTACAGATGTCCCTCAGAGATAATATGAGTTTGGTTTCAGACCACCACAATAAAGCAAACACCAAATAAAGTCACATGAAGTTTTTGGTTTCCCAGTGCATATAAAAGTTATGTTTACACTATACTGTAGTCTATTAAGTGTGAAGTAGCATTATGTCTTTAAAAAGTACATACCTTAATTAAAAAATACTTCATTGTGGGCTTCCCTGGTGGCGCAATGGTTGAGAATCTGCCTGTCAATGCAGGGGACACGGGTTCGAGCCCCGGTCTGGGAAGGTCCCACATGCCGCGGAGCAACTAGGCCCGTGAGCCACAACTACTGAGCCTGCGCGTCTGGAGCTTGTGCTCCGCAACAAGAGAGGCCGCGACTGAGAGGCCCACGCACCGCAATGAAGAGTGGCCCCCGCTCGCCGCAACTAGAGAAAGCCCTCGCACGGAAACGAGCCCCAACACAGCCATAAATTAATTAATTAAATTTTTAAAAATACTTCATTGCTAAATAAAAATTGCTAACCATCATCAGAGCCTTCAGTGAGTCATAATCTTTTTGCTGGGGGAGGATGTTGATGGCTGCTGACTGATCAGGGTGGTGCTTACTGAAGGCTGGGGTAGCTGTGGCACTCTATTAAAATAAGACAATAATGAAATTTGCCTCATCAATTGACTCTTCCTTTCATGAAGGATTTCTCTGTAGCATGCAGTGCTGTTTGGCAACATTTTACCCACAGTAGAACTTCTTTCAAAATTGGAGTCAATCCTCTCAAACCCTGCCACAACTTTGTAAACTAAGTTTATGTGATATTCTAAATCTTTTGTTGTCTTCTCAACAATCTTCACAGCATATTCACCAGGAATAGCTTCCATCTCAAGAAACCACTCTTTGCTCATGTGTAAGAAGCAATTCCTCATCTGTGAAAGTTTTATCCTAAGACTGCAGCAATTCAATCACATCTTCAGGCTCCACTTCTGATTCTAGTTCTCTTGCTATTTCCACCACAGCTGCAGTTACTCCCTCCACTGAGGTCTTGAACCCCTCAAAGTTATTCATGAGGATTGGAAATCAACTTCTTCCAAACTCCTGTCAATGTTTATATTTTGACCTCTCCCCATGACTCATGAATGTTCTTAATGGCATCTAGAACAGTGAATCCTTTCCAGAAGGTTTTCAATTTACTTTGCCCAGATCCATCAGAGGAATCATTATCTATGGCAGCTACAGACTTACAAAATGTATTTCTTAAATCATGAGACTTGAAAGTCAAAATTACTCCTTGATCCACAGGCTGCAGAGCAGATATTTTGTTAGCAGGCATGAAAACAACATTAATCTCATTGTACAGTACATCTCCATCAGAGCTCTCAGGTGACCAGGTGTATTGTCAATGAGCAGTAACATTTTGCAAGGAATCTTTTTTTTCTGAGAAGTAGGTCACAACAGTGGCTTAAAATATTCAGCAAAACATGTTGTAAATAAATGTGCTGTCATCCAGTCTTTGTTGTTACGTTTATAGAGTACAGGCAGAGTAGATTTAGCATAATTCTTAAGGGCCATAGGATTCTCAGAATAATAAATGAGCATTGCCTTCAACTTAAAATTACCAGCTGCATTAGCCCCTAGCAAGAGGGTCAGCCTGTCCTTGGAAGCTTTGAAGCCAGGAATTGACTTCTCCTCTATAGCTATGAAAATCCTAGATGGCATCTTCTTCCAATATAAGGCCATTTTGCCTACATTGAAAACCTAGTGTTTTGTGTAGCCAACTTTATTAATTATCTTAGCTAGACCTTCTGGATAATTTGCTGCAGCTTCTACATCAGCACTTGCTGGTTCACCTTGCACTTTTATGTTATGGAGATGGCTTCTTTCCTTAAACCTCAAGAACCAATGTCTGCTAGCTTCAAACTTTTATTCAGCTTCCTCACTTCTCCCAATCTTCATAGAATTGAAGAGAGTTAGGACCATGTTTTGGATTAGGCTTTGGCTTAAGGGAATGTTGTGGCTGGTTTGATCTTCCATCCAGACCACTAAAACTTTCTCCATATCAGCAATAAGGCTGTTTTGCTTCTTTATCATTTGTGTGTTCACTGAAGTAGCACTTCTAATTTCCTTCAAGAACTTTTCCTTTGCATTCACAACTTAGCTAACTGGTTCGAGGCTAAAGTCACATCTTGGCTTTTGATATGCCTTCCTCACTAAGCTTAATCATTTCTAGTGCTTGATTTAAAATGAGAGACGTGCGAGTCTTCCTTTTACTTGAACACCTTAGAGGCCATTGTAGCCTAATTTCAATATTGTGTCTCAGGGAAAAGGGAGGCCCCAGGAGTGGGAGAGAGATGGGGGAATGGCCAGTGTGTGGAACAGCCAGAACACATGTGTTTATAGATTAAGTTCACTGTCTTATATACAGGCACAGTTTGTGTCACTTCAAAACAATTGCAACAGTAACAGCAAAGGTCGCTGATCACAGGCCACCATAACAAATATAATAGTAATGAAAAAGTTTGAAATACTGCGAGAATTACCAAAATGTGACACAGAGATACAAAGTGAGCAAGTGTTGCTGGGAAAACGGTGCTGATAGACTTGCTTGAAGAGGGTTGCCACATACCTTCAATTTGTAAAAAAACGCAATATCTGCAAAGCACAGTAAAATGAGGTGTGCCTGTATGTGTTGAGCAGTCCCTTAGAGAGGCCCACAGGGGAGGACCTGAAGCCTCCAGCCAAGAGCCATGTGAGTAGCCATATTGGAGGTTGATCCTCAGGCCCAGTCAAACCTTCAGAGGCTGTAGCCCTGATTGACAACTTGACCACAAACCCATGAGGGACCCTGAGCCAGAACGACCCAGCTAAACCAATTCTGGATTCCTGACCCTCAGAAACTGCATAACATATTAAATGTCTGTTGTTTTAAGTTGCTAAATTTTGGAGTGATTCATTATACGGCAATGGTTAACTCAGCAATGACATGCAGTAAGTGTATCTAAATAAGATAAACAGTAGTAGATAACTAAGCTTTCTAGGGTACAAATCCTATGACTGTTTTTTTCCTTTACTTGACTCAAGTTCTGTTATATGTGACACTTCTTTTTCTTTTTCACATTCCCTTCTAGAATTGTGAAACACTCTGCTCCCTTATCTTCTGTATAGTCCCACCTCTCATATGAATGTTTCTTGGCCTCCTCCTCCTTGGGGTTCCCAGAGTTCTGTCTTGACCTTATTATTTTCTCACTTTACATGTACTGCCTCATCCACTCTCATGATTTTGATTAACACTTGTATTCTTTTGAAGGCAGATGACAACTCAAACTCACAGAAGCAGATGAAGAACATATTGCCTCATATATAAATGGATGAAGGGTCGGGGCCTGGGGTGGCTAGGGGAGCTCACAGAATTCCTACAAGATCTGCAAGAATTTGGCCCCAGGGGCTAGAACCCAAGACTCAATACTACCAGGACATTTTATCTCTGACCACTTCTTATCACCACTTGCTTTGGTTTCTCTTTGAGTGCTTGCCACATTCTTTTCCTGCTACAGACAGACTGTCTACAGTCTGAAGAAGACAGCGCCATAACTGTTAGTCCCACTGAGACCACACAAAGTGGCAGAGAAGTAGTTCAGCAAAAGAAGGGATGACAGCCAGATAGAAATGTCCTATGCCCACCACCCTGGGGGATGGATGGTTGACTCCATCACTGGCCTAGTGCTGTTTCCTGAACTCCAGACCTGTGCATCAATTGGTTCCCAGACATCTCCAGTTGGATAGACATTGGGTACTACATTAGTTTGCTAGGGCTGCCATAACAAAGTACCAAAAACTGGTTGGCTGAGAACAATGGAATTTATTGTCTCACAGTTATGGAGGTCAGAAATCCAAAATCAAGCTGCTGACAGGGCCCTGCTCCCTCTGGAGGTGCTGGGGAATAACCTGTCCCAGGTTTCTCTCCTAGTTTCTGGTAGTTCCTTGGCTTACAGATGCATCACCCCAATCTCTGCCTTCATCTTCACGTGGTGTTCTCCCTGTGTGCATGTCTGTCTCCGTGTCCAAACTTCCCCTTTTTATCAGGGTAGAGTCATATTGGATTAGGAACCATTCTCATGACCTCATCTTAACTTGATTACACCTGCAAAGATCTCATATCCAAATAAGGCCACACACTGCTGGACTAGGGGTTAGGACTTCAATATATGAATTTCAGAGGGACACAACTGAATCCATAACAGGCACGGTAAGAACTCTAATTGAGAATGTATTGTCTTTGCCAGTTCTTATCTCCCTGTTCCCTAAATTCGTTCCTTTCCCCATATATGTTGTCCTGGTTATAGATAACATTACATATCCTGTCATCCAAACCAAAAAACTGGGAGTCGTTTTTCTTCTGTATTCAATCTTCATTAAGTCCTGCCATGGCTACACCTTAAATGTCTCTTAAATAGGTCCCTCCCTCTCCAATCCCAGGGGGACACTACTTTAGCTCAGGTTCTTAATACTTAATACTTCATGTCTTGACATTACAAACACCTCCTAAATGGTCTCTTTACCTCCATTTTTGGCTCGGTGTTCAGCCCACTCCACTCCCTCCCCTACCACCAATCCATCCAATACCCAGAAGCCTGTGTGATCTGTCAAAAAATAAAACTGTTTTTTTTAACCACTTCAGAACTTTTCCAAAAAGTCCCAATAAATAAACACAAAGCACAAAGTTCTTAGTAAAGCCCCACCCCTGGCCCTGATACTGTGATCCCTTCATGGTCTCACCTCTGACCATTCTTCTCTTTAACCTTCAACCCGACTGAAATGGCTGCAGTTCCCCTAAGATCAGGCCTCTGTTCCTCCCCACCATTTACCTGTCAAAATCTTCCTCACTCTTTAAGGCTCAGCTCAAGAACTCTCTCTGGGAAGCCTTCTGTCTTAGTCTGTTTAGGATGCTGTAACAAAAAAGCCATAGACTGGGTGGCTTAAACAACAAATATTTATGTCTCACATTTCTGGAAATTGCGAAGTACAAGATCAAGGAGCCAGCAAATCCATGTCTGGTAAGAGCCCACTTCCTGGCTTGTAGTGTGAAAGGAAAATCAAAATGGAGTCGGTATTGCTAAGAGAGCTCTCTAAAATGGAACTAGAAGGCCATTGAGGAAGTGTGCATGTCTCAGCCTGGATTCTGGATGGATTCTGACCTTTTGATACCTACTGTGCTAACAAAGGTATCCAGCACAGCTGACAGAAACTCAAGACACTTATCCAAACTTTACCCTAAAACAACTTGTCATGGCCACCCCTTAAGGACAAATATTTCCTTTCTTGCATCAGAGCACAACTTCATGGCTTTTGCCTTTATAAGCCCTTAGCTCTGTCTCTTCCCCAGAACACTCTTTCACTTTTACCCAAATCTGTGTCTCCTGAATTGCAATTCTTAAGACTTCAAATTTTAAATTTTAGGACACCCAGCTAGTGTCTGACAATTGCTTGTTGGTGTGGGAAAACTCCCCCTTCTTCATTAGAATCGAAGTCAGAATTCTTTTAGGTGTTGATCCCACTGGGCAACGGTGGGTGAAGTGCTAGATGCCAGCCAAGTGGGTGGCAACTGTGGGTGGACCCGCTGGCAGAGGCCCTGTCACAGGCAGTTGGCAGGTGATGATGACTTGGCTCCCATCAGGCTCCTGGACCAGGACAGTGTCCTGGCTGAGGCCCTTTGCTAGGTCCTTTCACCCAACTCTTCCCAGCAGGAGGCCCCCTCCTGTCATGGGCGACTACAAAACAAACCAGCTAAGTGCCAGTCATAGAGGAGTTGGAATATTCAATTCCAACTAATAGTTGGAACTTCCTAGCATAAGCTAGGAAGGACAGGGACTGTGCCTTCAGCTTTGTAGACCCAGCACCAAGCACAGGAAGGGACACATAGAGGGTGATAATACCAGCAACTTCCATTTATCGAGCACTAGTCATGTGCCAGACACTGCTAGAAGCTTAAGGAGTACTCAGTCTTTTAATCTTCACAACAGTTTTATGAAGTTAGGTCTATCATTATCTCCATTGCATAGATGGGGGTACTGAGGCACAGAGAGGTAAAGGAATTTGCCCAAGGTTGCACACCTAGTAAGAAGTAGACCAAGGATTTGAACCTGGGCTATCTGGCTCCAGAGCCCACAGTCTTAGCTTTTATGCTCTATGGCCCATCAAGTAATATGATTAGTCTTTGTAAATAAAATTAAGATGTTAATATCCCATTTTATTTCAGTACACACAAAATCACTTTTGGGGCCCCAGGAAGGTCACCTCAAGGCTGTAGTTTTCCATCCTCTAAAGCAGCTGAAACGTGAAACCACTGTCTGGGCAGCACAGGCCACAAGGACTAAGAGGCCATAGAGAGAGATTGGCCTAGAAGGTGGAGTAGAAAGACCCTGAGCTCAGCTCCTCTCACAAGCACA
The DNA here is from genome assembly GCF_964374135.1 of Grampus griseus. NCBI lineage: Eukaryota > Metazoa > Chordata > Mammalia > Artiodactyla > Delphinidae > Grampus > Grampus griseus. Next base: position 37,193,440 of record NC_139007.1, read on the forward strand.
CCAAAATTACAACTATTTACAGAACAACTGTCAATGAAAAAGCCTGGAACCTGCCAGAAAATATCTTCTACGACTAAAGACATAAAGAAGGAACCACGATAAGATGGGTAGGAGATGGAAAGTTGCAGTATAGTCAAGATCACGTCCCCAGGGTGGGCACTCCATGAAAGAGAGGATAATCACAATTGCAGAGATTCTCCCCAGGGAGCAAGGGGTCCGAGTTCCACACTGGGCTCCCCAGCTCGGGGGTCCCGCACCAGGAAGACAAGCCCTCAGACGTATGTATGGCTTTGAAGGCCAGTGAGGCTTTTACGTTCAGGAGAGCCAGAGGCCTGTGGGAAATAGAGACTCCACTCTTAACGGGCTCACACAAAACCTCACACGGTCTGGGACCCAGGGCAGAGGCAGTCATTTGAAAGGAGCCTGGGTCAGACCGACATTCTGATCTTAGAGAGTCTCCCAGAGAGGCAGGAAGCAACTGGAGCTCACCCTGGAGACGCAGACACTGGCAGAAGCCATTCTGGGGAGCTCCTTCTACCACGTGGACACTGGTGCTGGCAGAAGCCATCTTGGAATCCTCCCTTTAGCTTATTAGTACCAGAATCATCCTCACCCTTGACCAACACCTGTAAGCCCTGGACGTCTTAGGCCAAGCAACTAACTGGGTAGGGCTGTGTCCCTCCCCACCGGCAGACAGCCTGCCTCAAGACCCTCTGAGCCCACAGCCACTCCTGCCCAACAGAGGGCCCAAACCCGGCCATGCACACCAGTGTGCAGGCTTTAGATCCAGGGCACCCAGGGCCCTGCAGCCAGAGACTCTGGGTCTCAGCTCCACCCACCAGTGAGCCTGCTCTAGCCTCGTGACCAGCCTCACGCACCAGCAGGTGGACCCCACTGGCAGGATGACTGCAGCCACAGTCCCCCACCAGCGGGCCAGCACCAGCCCTAGGACTGGCTGGGCCCTAGCACCACCCACCAGCCGGCCAGCACAAGCTTCAAGACACCCAGGACCCCACTGCCACCTGTGTCGGGCACAGGCCCCATCCATCGGCAATCCAACAGCAGCTCTGGGACCCCGGGGCCCTGCAGCCAGACGCCAGGATACAGCTCTGCCCACCAGTGGGCCACCACTAGCCCCAGGACCTGACTTCACTCACCAGTGGGTGGACACCAGCCCCAAGGTCTCCTGGAGCCCATCTCCACCCACCAGTGAGCCAGCACTAGACCTGCCCCCCCACCAGTGATTCCATAGCCAGCTGCCTCATGACCCAGCCCTGCCAACCAGCAGCCTCTGCATAATGCAGGGCCTGGCACCAAACGGACCGGGGACCAAGCAAGCCTACCAGATCGACCACCCACATAAGCAGTCCACCACAGCAGAAGGACCCACACAACTCACATAGGGGGCGCCCCCATAGCTCTGATAACGAGAGGGGAGTGCACTTCTCACAGGATACAAACATGTATAAAATAAATAAGCTACAAGGATATATTGTACAGCACAGGGAATAGAGCCAATCCTTTATAATACCTATAAGTGGAATATAACCTTTAAAATTTGTGAATCACTGTGTTGCACACCTGAAATTTATAATACTATAAATCAATTATACCACAATAAAAGAGGAAGAGAGATAAGCTGCACTGAAAAAAAATGAATCCATATAGAGAGAAACCTTCAGTGTTTTTTCCCTTTAAACCCCAAACAAAAAGCCACGAGGGCAAAGGCTCCAATGCACCAGGGTAAATTTGCGATGGAGACATTTCTCACATGGGCCACTGTTATGGGTTGAACTGTTTCTCCCCAGAAAAGATATGCTGAAGTCCTAACCCCCAGCACCTCAGAATGGGACCTAATTTGGAAACAGGGTCTTTACAGATGTAAGTAAGTTAAAATGAGGTTATTAGGGTGGGCCCTTACACAACACGACTGGGGTCCTTATAAAAAGGGGAAATTTGGACACAGATACAGACGCACACACAGGGAGAACAACAAGTGAAGATGAAGAGGCAGAGATCAGGGTGATGCATCCACAAGCCAAGGAAGCCCAAAGATGGCAGCAAACCACCAGAAGCCAGGAGAGAGGCCTGGAAGAGGGTCTCCCTCCCAGCCCTCAGAAGGAACACTCTGACACCTGCTAACACCTTCATCTCAGATTCCTAGCCTCCAGAACTGTGAGATGAGACATTTCTGTTGTTTAACCCGTTATACTCTCTCAAGTGGCACTTGGTTACCGAAACTTAGCAAACTCACACAACCAGTTTTTGTAGATGCTCCTGGGTGTTTGGGAGCTAGATTGACATTGATAGTCCACAGTTCTCCTGGGATTCTCCAGGGAAGTCAGCACAGAAATGAAAAGCAAGGAAGGTATGGATAAATAGTCTAAGTCACAGTGGGTAGAAGAGAGCGTCACATGATCTCGGGATTGACCTGCCGTCTTAAGAGGTGGACAAGATTAGGGCTAGTAGGGAGGAAAGGATTCTAGGAGGAGGGCCCAATGTGAGCAACGTTTTGGAGGGCAAGTGTGCATGGATGTTGGGAGAATGATAGTATGACTTAAGTGCAGCGGGTGGCGGAGAAGAATTCTTATGGCAATGACATAAAAATGAAAGTCTTAAAATAGGGCATGATTCCTCACGTCAGAGATCAACAGGGAGTGCATATAAAAACCATTTAATCATTAAACACATGCTCTTGAATGCTTATTGTGTTTGCAACACTATGCAAGAGTGGGAATAATTCATGAAATCCCACGACAAACTAAATGCTGAGACTTCAGCCAGCCTTCGCCTCTGATGACAGCACAGTCAACTTGACTTCCCAATTTACTGCCAACTTTTAGTTCAGCTGAGTGATTTCTTTAAATAGTCCTAGTACTAAACTCCTCCGAAGACACTGAATATGGAAACAAGATTTTTATTAAGGGATCCCAGAAATGTGTATAACAAAAGTCTTCTAATTTTATAAACATGCAAGTACTAAGCATACTGAGTTACCATGTCTAATGCTATGAGTTGGAGGATTCTCAGAGGAAATTCATCTTTTCACTAAAGCCTTCATGCAGTCCTCCTTCTGGTAAAGATAATCAGGAATGAAACCCAGGCTTCAAAAACGATGTTTTAAAAATTAATGGATTTTGATACTCAGGTTAGAGGTTTATTAAATTTCTTCTTATGTACTCTGTAATCTCTCTATAATCACCACCTGTTTTATTCAGTTCTTTTGACCGCCCGGTCAGTACACTGCTAATTCAAGTCATATTTACTTTAGCTTTAGTCAATATTTGGTATTTTTAGTAAATGTTATACTGTTATACTGCTTAAACGTTTATTAAGCAGTTAAAATTGACTCTTTACCGCATTTAGTATTTATCTTTGAACAGACCAGGTACAGCACAGATAATCATACAATTCATAACTTATTTTAGTCGACTTGACCGAAAGTCATTCTGCATACTTGGAAATGTGTGTGACCAAAGCAGTTCAACACAGAGAAATCAGCCTGTACAACAACCAGGATTCCACCAACTCCAACCCTTGTTGGAAGAAGCTAGTTAATCTTCAATTAAAATTGCAAATTAACTTTTAATTAATCTTTTTTTAAAAAATAAATTTACTTATTTATTTATTTATTTTTGGTTGCACTGGGTCTTCATTGCTGTGTGCGGGCTTTCTCTAGTTGTGGTGAGTGGGGGCTACTCTTCGTTGTGGTGAGCAGGCTTCTCATTCTGGTGGCTTCTATTGCTGTGGAGCACGGACTCTAGGCACATGGGCTTCAATATAGTTGTGGCCCACGGGCTCAGTAGTTGTGGCTCGCAGGCTGTAGAGCACAGGCTCAGTAGTTGTGGAGCACAGGCTTAGCTGCTCCATGGCACGTGGGATCTTCCTGGACCAGGACTTGAACCCACGTCCCCTGCATTGGCAGGCGGATTCTTAACCACTGTGCCACCAAGGAAGTCCTTTAATTCATCTTGAAGCATATGCTGAGTATGTCAGTACACTCACAACAGTTCTGTACCTTGAACAGTTCCTCATATTCTACGTTTCTTTTTTATCTGGTGAAATTCTGAAAATACAGTATTCTTCCTCTGATAGCCAGAGTGAGTCAGCCTTTGTGCGGTCAAAGCAAACTCGTAGAAGGTGGGAATGGAGAGGGGAGACTCACTTCTTTGACACCAGCAAGTGCTTTGAGTCCCACCAAGAAGAAGAGGAAGACCACCCTCTAGTAAATAGCCTGTGGATCTGGAACCCAAGCTCATTCATCCTGCAAATGTTTATGGAGCATCTTCTATGTGCTACTGTGTGCCAGGCACTATGCCAGGGGCTGAGGCTATGATGTTGAACAAAACAGACCATGTTCCTGCTACCTTGAGGAGAGAGAAAATAGGCAAATAAACAAGAAAAAATTCAGATGTTGATCATTTCAGGAAATTTTAAATAGGATAATTTGGTAGACAGTTGACTAGAGTCTCCTCTGGATTGAGCATCAGAGAAGATCCCTCTAAGGTGGTGACAGTGAAGTCTGAAAGAAGAGAAGGATCCAGCCATGGAAAAAGCTGGGAAAAGAACATTCCAGAAGAGGACACAGTTATGCAAAGACCCTAAGGCAGGAAGGAGTCTGTCAGCTTCTGGGAATAGAAAGAAAGTCAACTTTTCCCCCCAAATGTTCATAATGATCGTCTATTATTTTATAAAAAGAAAAAAATATTATTCTGGAAAAAGTTCATGCCCTTTAGCATTTGTGGGCATCAATCTTAATGAAATTCTGAATGAAGAAAAAACTTTTAGGCACACTGATATTCATAGCAGCATCATCAACAATAGTGAAAAAATAGAAACAACCTAAATGCCCAACCCTAGCTGTATGGTTACATAAATTGCAGCATATTCATTTGTTGGGGATTATATAAAATTTCAAGAACTTTGAGATAATGCTAAATGAAAACAAGCAGACTATAAAACTGATGCTCTCAGCTACATGGAAATTTAAAAGGGAAAAAAATGAAATATGAAAACATTTTAAAATTGTGTTTGGGGGAGAATTATTTTTCTATTCTCTATTCTCCAAATGTCTTTTAATAAACATGAATTACTGTTATGATTAAACAAAAAATCCTTGAGCCTGTAAATAGTATAGTCCTTTCTCTCCTGTCTGCTTTGGCCCCCCAAAATGTTTTTCCCCTTCCCATCCTCCACCCTAGCTTTTACTCAAGAGTGTAAGCATGCATGGATTCTCCTATCCCACTGCAGTAGACAGACATTTCTGTGGATACAAATATGTATGAATGACTACATAAATACCAATGAACCACATACTATGTAAGTCAGTGGCTATGACTACTGACTGATACCATCAGCCCAGGGACTGCACTGAACAGTTAGCACCTGGATAATACATGAAAAGAAAAAGTCAGGCAGTGGTGGAAGAGAAGAAAAAGTTTTGATATCCTGGCAGAAGTAGAATTCCCCTGGGGGGAGGGCACTAAATATGGGAAAACTAAGAGTTAGCCATGAAACTCTGGGGGACGATGACGGTAGGTCTGGAATGCAGAATCATAAGTAAACCAGTAGTGTCACAGATCGGATTCCCTGGAAAATAGATAGAGATTTGCAAGCAGGTAATTTGTTGGTGTTGTGGGTTGAATTGTGCTCCACTCACTTCCCAAAATAAGCTGAAGTCCTAACCCCCATACCTGTGTATATGACCTCATTTGGAAATGGAGTCGTTGCAGATATAATTAGTTACAACGAGAACATACTGGATTACGGTGGACCCTTAATTCAATATAACTGGTGTCCTTATAAGAAGAAGAAAATCTGGACAGAGTCAGCAGGAGAATGTCATGATACGACGCAGGCAGAGATGGGAGTCATGCATCTACAAGGAACACGGAAGATTGCTGGCATCACAAGAAGCTAAGAAAAAGGTATGGAAAAGATTCTCCCCTAAAGCCTACAGGAGGGAGCATGACCCTGCTGACAGCTTGACTTGAGACTTCTAAGCTCCAGAACCATGAGAGAATACCCTTCTGTTGTTTTAAGCCAAGTCTGTGACACTTTTTATGCCAGGGCAGCCTTAGGAAAAAGACACAGGTGGGGACGGCTCTCGGGAGCTACACCCTAGGGAGGGAGGGAGGGAGGGAGGACTGGGCAGTTGTCAAAGTGGCTCAGCCTTGGGGGAGCTCTGGAGTTGGAAAGACCCTACAGAAACATCCCAAATGGAGGCAAAGGGCCTTTGGGCCTCCAGCATCCATCTGTCGTTGGATTGAGGCTGCCCCCTGGGAAGGGGTGAAAGCTGGGATGAGGCAGTTTCCTTCAGATCTTTGCTTCAACCCCACAAGCCGACATCGGACTCTATCCAAAAGTGAGGGGGAAGTGCAGCCTCCCTCTACAGTGACCCTTTCCCCAGGAGATGGAGAAGTTCTTCCCTACTGTCAGCTGAGATCAGCTTTCCTGGGACTCTGTTTTTCCACCTTGCCAAACCTACTTACTCCCAGCAGACAAAAGATACGTTGAGTTTAATGTTTTGTAGTTTGCTGTACCACTCTTTCCAATGACACACAGTTTCTCCACCCCCTTTCCCAGACAGCTACTGAGGTTCATTGCTTGGCAGCTCCAGGGAATGTGTCTCCCTTCCTCCATCCGGCAGCTCTTCAGATATTAGAAGACACTTTGTACGTCCTCCCTGAATCTTTTCTCCAGGCCAAATATCCCCAGGACTGGAAAAACTCTAAGTTCCTATCCACCTATACAATTCATTACACTAGGACATTCCTTGATCTTCCTTATATGCTCGTGTTTCAAACATTCATTCAATCATCATTTATTTATCAAGCATCGATTTGGGGGCAGGTGCTTTACTAGGTTCTGGGGATAAAATAATAAACAAGGAAACTCTTGCTCCGTGAGTTTATACTCTAAAGTAGAAAAGACAAGGAAAAACCAACTGCAGTTGAGTGCAGAGGTGAAGAGCTCAGGACATGTAGAGTTGTACTGCCTAGATCCAAATTCCATCTCCACCACTCACTAGTACTATGTCTTTGACTTACTTAATCTCCTGACCTTAGTTCATTCCTTCATAAAAGGGATAGATACAATGCCTACTTCATAGCATTGTCATTAAGGGATTAACGTGACACTCTTAAAACAATGCCTGCCATATCATAAGGGCTTAATGAAAGTGACCCGTGACTACTGTCCTTATTACTACTGTGAAATTAAAGATTCTATGGGAAAGAGAGGCATCAAAGATGATGTTCAAGGTTCTGCCTGGTCCACTAAATGGAGGGTAGAATATTTACTGAGACCGGAAGAGGGGCGGGCCTGGGATAAAGTGTTGAGCTTATTTTTGCACACCTTAGGTTTGAGGGAATGATGGGACATTCAAAAATAGTTGTCCAGGAGACAGTGGATATAAATTTCTGGAGCTCAGGGCACAGGTGTGAGTTGGAAATTTTCATAACCTCTTAGTATCCTAACCACCCTTTTCAGAATACTCTCCATGTTCTCAGCCTCTAGAAACAAGGTGTTCAGAGTTGGACACAGCCCTTCAGAGAGCAGCCGAGGGCACATATATGTCTCAGAATGAAGGGCAGTTCTTACATGTGGTCGAAGACAACGAGCCCCACCCTTGCCAGTGCTGTGCTGGGTGCCCGGCACATGCAGATCAGTGACTCACACTCCTGCTCTCAGAGAGCTTGCTGCCAGCAAATCAGTCATTCCTGAGGTGGGTACAGAGCTCTATCCCCAACAAAAGAAAGAAAATGCCCTTTGGTTTTTTAAGGTCTCAATTTACTTTCCAGTAGGAGACCCCATTCTACCGGGTGGCAGAAACTCAATTTCAGTCAGTTTGGGTTTTCTTTGCCCTTTGCCTGGGGTTGTGTCTGTCTAGGTCCCAGGGAGTCTCTAGGGGCATCCAGAAGGAATTTGGGGGAACTTTGCTGTCAAGTGTGTGTTCCTCCACTGAGATGGCTGTTAGCCTCTCCGATTCTAAGTTACGGGCCCACACGGCACCTGCTGAGCTGTCCTGTTCCTCTCCTCTCACGGGGCTCCTAAGGCCTAGGACTCAGTCTCTCTCTCCCCCCTTTTCTCCATTCTTCACCCCACCCCTACCCCATCTCCCTGCCTCCATACCCTCTCTGAGGTGGTCATGGGGAAATGCTGGAGGGTCAACCGAGGCACTGTCTAGCTAACACACCACAAAGCCATTCCTATCATAGGTCCTCCAAGGAAGCCTGAGCCCCAGGGAGGCACAGGCTTGCAAGGGGGCCGTTTATCAGAGACTGTCTACCCATTCATCAATTCCTCTTCAAAACGGGTCCCCCAAATAAAAGAAATACTACAAAATAAAAACATTCTTACTATTTCACCCCCAGTTCACCCCATCTCTGTCCCTTGAAGCCAGGCGGATCCATCACCCACAAGGCTAGACGCCGCAATCTTTTGATTCTCATGTTTTTAACCTGATGTCCTCTCCCCACTGCCAGACTCTCGACTCCATTATTTTTCTTCCATTCTGATTAGAACTTCACTCAGTCAGCCTCACTCTGGCTCAGTCGAATCCCCACCTCCAGTGTCTCCTGGTGTTTGAGGCAGGAGAGCGAGGTCATCAAAACCAGAGGCAGGTAGGAAGACCAGAGGATGTTGGCTGTAATCTAGGCAAGATGCAATGAAGGTCTAACCTCAGGCAGGGCCAGGGGGTGTTCGATCCCCCTACCTTGGGGGATGCCAAGGCCACTCCAGGCAGCTGGCTAGTCGGTGTAGTGCCACAATCCAGGCTGAGCGATCATGAGAATCACAAAAGCAGAGAGCCCGTCAAGAGGGATTCTGAAAGTAGAATCTAGATTCTCTTGGTGGCTTTTGGTGAGATCCTCCAGCAGGCCTGGGAGGTGTAGCAATTACATCTAAAGTGTTGACATGGGGCCGTCAGGGGAATGGAGACAGTGCAGAAGAGAGATTTATCTACAGAATCTGGTAACCAATCGGTGTGGAGAGCAAAGAACCTGACAAACCCAAATTTCATATTGTAGGAAAGGAAGAAATACTTTCCTCTACCCTCTGTGTTCAGCTCTATGTTCTGTGACTGGGACCGGCAAATTAAACTGACAAAAGACCAGATTAACAGGAGAAAAAGCATACAAATTTTATTTGATGTTAATATTTAATTTTTTTTTTTTAATGTGCACAGGAGGCCTTAATAGATAAGAAGTGAAGACCCAAAGAAGCAGTTAGACCCAGGGACTTATGTACCACTTAACAAAGGATGATAAATATGTAAAGAAGTGACAAGACAAAGGAAAAAGTGTTTGGGCTTCTAGGCATTATAAATTGTGAGGAGGTAATTATATGGGGGAAACTAATGATAGACAAGGATTATTTTCATAAGGTTTATTTGTGCAGACTGATGACAGTGACAACGGTCTGTCTCTAGTGATAAGGGTTGTTCTCCCCGTTATGGGACAGGAGAGGGTGAACACCTTCACAAAGGGAAATTTATGTCCTGCGTCTAGACAGCAAGTGGGAGCGCAGAGAGCTTTTTCTGCATTTTGGCTTCTCAATTGCCTTCAGCTCAAAACAATTCCTGTGCTATAGTGGCGTGTTTGGGGATGGCATATTCTGATTCCCTTCAATATTCAAGTCAGGGGTCGTGCAGGGAGTGGTAGGGACATGCCCAAGTTTCCAGCTTGGAGCCTGGGTGAAAAGTGGTAGCATTCGCTAATGCAGACGGGAAAGGAATGGTTAGGAACAGGGAGATGATAAGCTCAGAACAGGTGTAGTGCAAGAGATGGGAGCGCGAGATGGAATCGTGCAAGACAGTGCTTGGAGAGTGTGGTGCTGGAGGGGTACCAGGGGGAGCAGCTCAGAGTAACAGCGAGGTCCAGAACACGGTCATGATATTAAAGAAGACAAAACTCCTTAGAAGGAATAGGCCCAGGATCTGAGGGCTGCGGGTGTTGGATGGGGTGTCCACAGGGACACGGACGCATCGAGGTGTGAGGTTGCCCTTCCTGGCACGGCTGCTCGCCCCTCTGTCACTACGCGACATATCAGCCGTCCCTCCCCACCTCTGTCAGCTGAACAACCTGTGAACGTTCCTTTTACATTACTCCTCAAGTTGCTGGTAGAAATACTAAACAGGCCGGAACCGAATACTTACTTTGAATGTGCTTGGGGAGTTCCAAATATGCTTTTATAGTTATGAAGAACTTTGTTTTATACAGTTAGGAAGAAATTAATATTCTATATATTCAGTCAATACCTCACCTCCACTTATTTTCCCATGACAGCCTGATCATAAGGTATGGCAGAGAGAGAAGGGTAAGCTATTTATCTCGTGGCTTATTTCCTGGGTTTTCTCATGTATTGGTAAGTCAGATTTCCTGGAATCTACTGAGCTCGGGTCCCATAGATAATAAAAGGCTGTACTTCTCTCCATAAGATACATGCAAAATGCAAAAAGGCTCTTGGGCTTTCTAGCAGTGATGCATTTTCTGTTGCACCTGAACCCGATAAACTCAAATTTCATATTCAAGTCAAGGATGGTCAGGGGGATGGGAGGGGGCAGGGAGGTAACATGAGGGGAGGCTGCTGGTGGTAAACAGGCTAGAATGAAGACAAACTGAGTCACATGAGCTGGATTCTCACTTAGGCCCTGCCCTTCTTAGCTCTGGGAAGTGAGCTGAACTCTGGTTTCCTCTCCGCTAAGTGAAGATCACACTAGTTGACTATGCTGGGCTTAGTAGGTTAGCACGGGAATAAAGGTGAAACAATGGATTGGAAAACACTTTGTAAACTCTTAGCCATTAGAGATGCCTTGTGTTTATTAGGAAGAGCCACTGGACCTGCATTTCAAACACTCAGCAAGTCTTTGTTGCTGTTAACTCTTTGCCCATCGCTATGCATAATCCTTCCCCTCAGCAAGATCTTTTGAAACCCACGGGCTGCCTGAAGAACTGATTGATTCTGGTTGCAGAGAAAAGCTTCTCTGGCCAATCTAACCTAAACCAAGGCCACCTGTAGACCCATCTCAGCACCAGGTGGCAGGGGAAAAAATCTGAATGTGAAACGTCTTGAAGAGTCATTTTAAATTTCCGGATGGAAGGGGGGTGCAGCCTGGAAAGAGGGATTACACTCTGTCAGAAACACTCTCGGATCCTCATTAGACAACACTCTCGCCAAGGCCTGTCGTTCTTACTCACATTTTTCATTCTTATGTGGATAATTTTCAGATGCTTCTCTCCACTCATAACCCAAACAGCCTAGCAGCTCAGCTTCACAGGCACATTAGAGGAAATGCTGTGAATACTTAACTTTTTTTCCGATGACACTTAATTTCCAGATCATGACTGCCTCTGCCCTGAAGCTGTGTATGCGTTGTGTCAGACTCAGGACGGTAGCAAAAGACGAGATAAAGATCTTCAAGCCTTCACCTCCACTCTCCCCCAGCTCCTGGGCAGAGCTTGCTAAGCCGGGAGGGCTGCCTGCCCTCAGAAGCTGGAGTCCCTGGGTGGGCAGTTGACGCCATACCATGGCCCACTCCCTCCCTTCTCTCCCCATAGTAACCACTGCTCCACAAGCTTAAGGCAGGTAAGTGGCTCATAAATTGTTCAGTAAAGGGTAGCTGTTAAGATTACTAATAGCATGCTATGTGCTGTGGGGTATTCAAGGGAAATATGACCCAACTCGCCTTAGAGACACTTAAGATCTATCCATCCATCCGGGTGAATAGTGTTTCTTAGGTTCTAATATAGAACCTTAAATCTGACAAGACCTCAGGAAAACAAAGGTCAAGTCCTCTGCCTTTCAGCAGGAAAAATATCTTTAGTTTACATATGAAGCCCTTGAGGCTTGGACGGGTTATAATTTTCTCAAGGTCACACATTTGGCTGGGGCAAGAACCAGGTCTTCCCCTGGCCTTAATGTTGTCTCCTTAAGACGACATTCATGTGCTTTCTTCAGAAAGTAGCCTTTGCCTTCTAAAAGTGTCGAGTACAACGCTGTGAAAATTGATAATTCTATTGTTTTTACTCCCTTAAGATATTTGGGTCATCTCAGACTGAGGCGAATTAAACCCCCAGAGCTGTGTCTCCAAACCAGCAGCAAAGAGGCTGAAGTAGACACCATCTATCCCGAGAGGACAGATGTACCCTTAAGAGGGAGGGAAGAAAATGTAATAAACAGTGTAACAGCCACGTGACAACAAAGGAAAGATCTTGAACGTATTAACAGCATTTTCTTTAAAAAAAGAATGTGGCAAGGTGGGAAAAGGAAGAAGCAGGATGCGGTCTCAAAGAATGTAACTATAGAGACATGCTGATTAAGACATGTGGGTAGCTGCATGAAATCAATGTAAAAGAAATACCTGAGGGCTTCCCTGGAGGCGCAGTGGTTGAGAATCTGCCTGCTAATGCGGAGGACACGGGTTCGAGCCCTGGTCTGGGAAGATCCTACATGCCGCGGAGCAACTAGACCCGTTAGCCACAACTAATGAGCCTGTGCGTCTGGAGCCCGTGCTCCACAACAAGAGAGGCCAAGATAGTGAGAGGCCCGCGCACCGCGACGAAGAGTGGCCCCCGCTCAACACAACTAGAGAAAGCCCTCGCACAGAAATGAAGACCCAACACATCCAAAAATAAATAAATAAATAAATATTTAAAAATAAAATAAAATGCTTTATTTAAAAAAAAGAAATACCTGATCAGGGGCTTCCCTGAGGGCGCAGTGGTTAAGAACCCACCTGCCAATGCAGGGGACACGGGTTCGAGCCCTGGTCTGGGTAGATCCCACATGCCACAGAGCAACTAAGCCTATGCACCACAACTACTGAAGCCCACGTGCCTAGAGCCTGTGCTCCGCAACAAGAGAAGTCACCGCAATGAGAAGCCCAGGCATCTCAACGAAGAGTAGCCCCCGCTCGCTGCAACTAGAGAAAGCCCACGCACAGCAACAAAGACCCAATGCAGCCAAAAATGAAAGGAAGGAAAGGAAGGAAGGAAGGAAGGAAGGAAGACCTGATCAGGTTAGACTCTGCCACTACAAGGAATTAGAGAAGATGAAAATCCTTCCTTCCTTCCTTTTGGTCTCTGGCTCTCAAGAAAGTACTGTCTCTCTCTCTCTCTCTCTCTCTCTCTCTCTCTCTCTCTCTCTCTCTCACACACACACACACACACACACACACACACACACCGGGGTAAAAAGTTTGTTCTGTGAATGCAGAACAAACTACCAATCAAAGGTCATAAACATCCTATTTCAAGTTTTTCTGCAACTCCAGTACTTGAGATGGTTTATTTGAAGAGCTTTCAAATGCTACAGGCTACAAAAGCCTCTGGATCTACTTCTTGCCTTTAAACTCAGTTGAAAAGTACCTTTCTTCCTCCCCTGTCTCTCTGAGATGGAAGTCTGTGCTACCATCAGTAGTTCTAAGGTGGTGACAGTGGAGTGCTCTTCAGCTGACCAGTAACTTAAATCCACCAACTGGACTCCTGGTGGTGAAAACACCACCTCAGGGATCAGTCTTTGTGGTGGTTCAGAAAAATTCAGATCAGTGTTGGCCATACTGCCCTTGACCCTCTAATGGCATCATTCTTCCCACACTCTTTTCAGATCCGTCTTTTTGTTTTCTTTTAATTAGTAGACATTTTTTCTAAAACAGTTTTAGGTTTATAGAAAAATTGAGCAGAAAGTACAGGGTTCCCATATACCCCCTCCCGCTCTCTCAGTTCCCCTATTATTAACATCTTGCATTAGTGTACGTTGGTTACAGTTGATAAGCAAATATTGATATGTTATTATTAACTACAGTCCATAGTTTACATTAGGGTTCACTCTTTGTGTTGTACATCATGTGGGTTTCAACAAATGTATAATGTCATGTAACCACTGTTTCAGTATCACGCAGAGTAGATTCACTGCCCGAAAAATCCCCTAATCTCTACCTAGTCATCACTTCCTCCCCTACCAACCTGCCAACCGCTAATCTTTTTATTATCTCCAGAATATTGCCTTTTCCAGAATGTTACATAGTTGGAATCATACGGTAATCTTGCCAACCGCTAACCGCTAATCTTTTTATTATCTCCAGAATATTGCCCTTTCCAGAATGTTACATAGTTGGAATCATACAGTACACGTGCATTTCAGCCTGGCTTCTTTCACCTAGCAATATACATTTAAGGTTCCTCCATTTCTCTTCACGGCTTGATAGCGCAGTTCTCTATAGCGCTGAATAATATTCTACTGTCTGGATGTCTCATAGTTTATGTATTCACCTACAGAAAAACATCTTGGTTGCTTCCGAATTTTGGCAATTATGAATAAAGCTGCTGTAAACATCCTTGGGCAGGTTTTTGTGTGAACATAATTTTTGAACTCCTTTGGGTAAGTACCAAGGAGCATAACTGCTGGATCGTGGGGTACAAGTGTGTTTAGTTTTGGAAGAAACTGCCAAGTTGTTTTCCAAAGTGGCTCTACCGTTTTGCATTCCCACCAGCAACGAGTGAGAGTTCCAACACATCCTTGCCAGCATTGGTATTGTCAGTGTTTTGGATTTTAACCATTCTTTTAGATGTGCATTCTTTTAGATCTTGTTGTTTTAATACGCAACTCCCTAATGATATTTTCATATGCTCATTTGCCATCTGTACATCTTCTTTGGGGAAGTGTCTGCTCAAATCTTTTACCCACTTTTCAATTGGTTGTTTGTGTCCTTATTGCTGAGTTTTAAGAGTTCTTTATATATTTGGGGTTTTTTTTGTTTTTCGGTTTCTTCTAAATTAACACTTTCGCTCTTATTATTTTTTATATTTATTTATTATCTTTTTATTTATTTTGGCTGCACGGGGTCTTAGTTGTGGCATGCATGCCAGATCTAGTTCCCCGACCAGGGATCAAACCTGGGCCCCCTGCATTGGGAGCGTGGAGTCTTACCCACTGGAGCACCAGGTAAGTCCTAAGAGTTCTTTATATATTGTGGATACTAGTCCTTTATCAGATGTGTCTTTTGTAAATATTTTCTCCAAGCCTGTAAATATTTTCTCCCAGCCTGTGGCTTGTCTTTTCATTCTCCTAAAGATCCATCTGTTTTTCTAAATCAATGTGTTCTCTCTCCTTAGCCACCCTGTCTCCTTGACAAACTCTTCTCTTTGTCAAGAGAAGAAAACTTCTCTTGAAAACTGGAGAAAAGTACAGTTCTATATCAAAACTCCCGAGGTCCTATGAAGGAAGTCAAACAAACCCAAGAGTCCTGAAACAACCTGGCAATCTGAGTCCTAAGGAGAATCAACTCCTAACAGCCACAGAACTGAGCCCAGGAAATAAAACCTGCTCCTGCCTCCGTAGAACCTAGGATGGAGCATTGTAAAAGAATCTGGATGCAGTTTGCAGATTTTTAACTGCCCGAGAGAGAAAGAGAGAGAGAACACTCCAATGAGTACACGACTAGCTGACCCTCATCAGCCCATGAACACTGAGTGCAAAAAGAAGGAATAAATCAAATCTAAGAGAGTTAAAAACGGATACGGTTACATCTTAATGATAAGTTCATTATTTTCCACATTGGCTCAGCTCTGGACTCTATCAAATAAATTGATGGTACTATCTAATGCAACCCAGACCACTGGAAGGGGTTCCATGGGCAGGATCACATGTGCACATGAGTGCGAGGGTTCAGAAAGACCAAGAAAGTAATCTAAATAACAGAGGTCCAAGAAGTGGTGGTTCCAAAGAGAAGCCTGAAATATCTTCTCCAAACTTTACAGTCTCACATTTGCCCTGATTACCCTGTGGAAACAGGATGAACTCGTTGGGTAGGTTTTACCCATTTGTTGGTTTTTTTACTGTTGCCAAACATAAGTCCCAGGAATTGTGGTTTGTTTTTTTTTTTGCGGTATGTGGGCCTCTCACTGTTGTGGCCTCTACCGTTGCGGAGCACAGGCTCCAGACGCACAGGCCCAGCGGCCATGGCTCACAGGCCCAGCCGCTCTGCGGCATGTGGACCCTCCCGGACAGGGGCACGAACCCGCGTCCCCTGCATCGGCAGGCGTACTCTCAAGCACTGCGCCACCAGGGAAGCCCCCAGGAATTGTGTTTTCAGTCTGTATGTGTCTCTAGGTCTGAAGTGGGTCTCTTGTAGACAGCAAATATATGCATCTTGTTTTTGTATCCACTCAGCCAATCTGTGTCTTTTGGTGGGAGCATTTAGTCCATTTACATTTAAGGTAATTATCGATATGTGTGTTCCTATTCCCATTTTCTTAATTGTTTTGGGTTCGTTATTGTAGGTCCTTTCCTTCTTTTGTGTTTCTTGCCTAGAGAAGTTCCTTTAGCAGTTGTTGTAGAGCTGGTTTGGTGGTGCTGAAGTCTCTCAGCTTTTGCTTGTCTGTAAAGGTTTTAATTTCTCCATCAAATCTGAATGAGATCCTTGCTGGGTAGAGTAATCTTGGTTGCAGGTTTTTCTCCTTCAACACTTTCAATATGTCCTGCCACTCCCTTCTGGCTTGCAGAGTTTCTGCTGAAAGATCAGCTGTTAACCTTATGGGGATTCCCTTGTGTGTTATTTGTTGTTTTTCCCTTGCTGCTTTTAATATGTTTTCTTTGTATTTAATTTTTGACAGTTTGATTAATATGTGTCTTGGCGTATTTCTCCTTGGATTTATCCTGTATGGGACTCTCTGTGCTTCCTGGACTTGATTAACTATTTCCTTTCCCATATTAGGGAAGTTTTCAACTATAATCTCTTCAAATATTTTCTCAGTCCCTTTCTTTTTCTCTTCTTCTTCTGGAACCCCTATAATTCGAATGTTGGTGCGTTTAATGTTGTCCCAGAGGTCTCTGAGACTGTCCTCAGTTCTTTTCATTCTTTTTTCTTTATTCTGCTCTGCAGTAGTTATTTCCACTATTTTATCTTCCAGGTCACTTATCTGTTCTTCTGCCTCAGTTATTCTGCTATTGATCCCATCTAGAGTACTTTTAATTTCATTTATTGTGTTGTTCATCATTGCTTGTTTCATCTTTAGTTCTTTTAGGTCCTTGTTAACTGATTCTTGCAATTTGTCCATTCTATTGTCCATTCTATCTCCAAGATTTTGGATCAACCTTACTATCATTATTCTGAATTCTTTTTCATGTAGACTGCCTATTTCCTCTTCATTTGTTAGGTCTGGTGGGTTTTTATCTTGCTCCTTCATCTGCTGTGTGTTTTTCTGTCTTTTCATTTTGCTTATCTTACTGTGTTTGGGGTCTCCTTTTTTGCAGGCTGAAGGTTCGTAGTTCCTGTTGTTTTTTGTGTCTGTCCCCAGTGGCTAAGTTTGGTTCAGTGGGTTGTGTAGGCTTCCTGGTGGAGGGTACTAGTGCCTGTGTTCTGGTGGATGAATCTGGATCTTGTCTTTCTGGTGGGCAGGTCCACGTCTGGTGGTGTGTTTTGGGGTGTCTGTAGACTTATTATGATTTTGGGCAGGCTCTCTGCTAATGGGTGGGGTTGTGTTCCTGTCCTGCTAGTTGTTTGGCATAGGATGTCCAGCACTGTAGCTTGCTGGTCGTTGAGTGAAGCTGGGTGCTGGCCTTGAGATGGAGATCTCTCAGAGATTTTTGCTGTTTGATATTATGTGCAGCTGGGAGGCCTCTTGTGGACCAGTGTCCTGAAGTTGGCTCTCCCACCTCAGAGGCACAGCACTGACTCCTGGCTGCAGCACCAAGAGCCTTTCATCCACAGGGCTCCTTAATTTGGGATGATTCGTTGTCTATTCAGGTATTCCACAGATGCAGGGTACATCAAGTTGATTATGGAGCTTTAATCCGCTGCTTCTGAGGCTGCTGGGAGAGATTTCCCTTTCTCTTCTTTGTTCTCACAGTTCCCAGGGGCTCAGCTTTGGATTTGGCCCCGCCTGTGCGTGTAGGTCGCCGGAGGGCGTCTGTTCTTTGCTCAGACAGGACGGGGTTAAAGGAGCCGCTGATTCGGAGGCTCTGGCTCACCCAGGCCGGGGGGTAGGGAGGGCCACGGAGTGCGGGGCGGGCCTGCAGCGGCAGAGGCCGGCGTGACGTTGCAGCCTGAGGCGTGCCGTGCGTTCTCCCGGGGGAGCCGTCCCTGGATCCCGGGACCCTGGCAGTGGCGGGCTGCACAGGCTCCCCGGAAGGGCGTGTGGCTAGTGACCTGCGTTCGCACACAGGCCTCCTGGCGGCGGCAGCAGCGGCCCTAGCGTCCCATGTCCCTCTCTGGGCTCCGCACTCTTAGCCGCGGCTCGCGCCCGTCTCTGGGGCTGGAGCTCTCTCAAGTAGCGTTCTTAATCCCCTCTCCTCATGCACCAGGAAACAAAGAGGGACGTAAAAGTCTCTTGCCTCTTCGGCAGTTCCAGACTTCTCCCCGGACTCTCTCCCGGCCAGCCGCGGCGCACCAACGCCCCACAGGCTGTGTTTACGCCGCCAACCTCAGTCCTCTCCCGGCGCTCCGACAAAAGCCGGAGCCAGGAATTGTGTTTTGATCACTTACTCTCTTGCCTTTTCCAGGCTCTCTCGATTAGGCACCATGGAATGGGAAAAAATAACCCCTTTTACAGTTTAAGAAGAGGCACCTATAAAATCAGCTGTAATGGAGCCACTCTCACTGGGCCACGGGCTGGGCAAGAAAGGCCAAGAAGAGTCACCTAAAAGGTGAACTGGGGCTTCCCTGGTGGCGCAGTGGTTGGGAGTCCGCCTGCTGATGCAGGGGATGAGGGTTTGTGCCCTGGTCCAGGAAGATCCCACTTAAAAAAAAAAAAAAAAAAAAAAGGTGAACTGTCCCTCACCAGCGTAATTCAAAATAAAATTAAACTACAAAATAAATGTCAGAGTTAAAATTTTTCTATTTCTTATGATGACTACATCAACACTTTTTTATTTGTACATCAAATAATATATACTTTCCAAAATCTCTCTCTTTTTCTCTCTGCTGCCGCTGCTGGTGACCTCATCACAGGTTGTGTAGCTGACTTGAATGATCCCACATGATAGGGTCCAGCTACGCCCTGGGTTCCATTGGACAACTACCCCAAACCCAAGAATGGTCCAGCCCAGTCCTGGGATCGTCAAAAAGTCCTGAAGAAGATCACTTATTGACAGACATCATTAATTCTTAGCTATTTTTTATGGTCTGCCCTACCTTTTCTATCACAAACTAAATCAACGTACTGTGGTGACATGGTGTTTAATTTGATGGTGGCTGAGGAAGGAAGGGTATTTCAAAGCCCCGTAGGGTTTTCTTTGCCTGTTACTAGACATTTCTTCCAGGTAGCTGACAATAAAACATTTATATCTATGTATTAGTAAATACTACTGAATTGTCACGTGTTCTGGCTTCTTTGCCATTTGACCAGTAGAATGTGAAATTTTACACAATGGTTTTTTGTTTGTCTGTTTGTTTCCCGGCTGCGCTGCACAGCTTGTGGGATCTCAGTTCCCCAACCAGGGACTGAACATGGGCCACAGCAGGGAAAGCCCAGCATCCTAACCAGAAGGCCACCAGGGAACTCCCAGTAAAACGTGAAATTTTAAAAAGATCAACTTTTGGACACTTTCAGGATTGGGAAATACTAATTTTCTATCCAACCTTGAGATTTCTTTTTTCTGGCAAGATTTAACCTTTAAATTGCTTTTCCAATTAATCTGACTGCTTTCTTCTCCTTCCTTCTCTTATCCTGTTCACAGTTCTCACAGGGAGGGCTGACAATCTCCTATCTTGGGAGCCGTGAGCCATTCACACTCCAGGCCTCTCAGTCATCCCAGGGGGTGATCAATGCATGGCTCTCTCTTCCTTCAGAGAATTTGAAGGTAAACTACAATCTATATTAGCACAGGAGAGGTGGGTATTTCTCTCCCTGGAGGTCCTTTCAGAAATAATTCTCTTGCCTAACAAACAGGTTGGTTCAGGCACTGCCCTGCCTAAATTCTGAGCAAGACAAGTTAGGAGACTTCTTTCTTTTTTTTTTTTTTTTTTTTTTTAGGAGACTTCTTTCTGCCTGACAGATCTTTTACTGACAATTAGGGACAATTTTGTTTAAATTCAGAATGCAAGGTGACTCCCCCATCACAGATGACCAACCGCACGTCACTCACCTCAAGGAAAAACCCTTCAGCTTATTCTTCCCAAGGTTAGAGAATATATTCACGACCACCGCTAGCATCGCTGAAGAAGGGATCAATTGTACCCAAAACTATAGGGAAATGATATCGCTTACATGTGGAATCTAAAGGGTACAGGACTTCCCTGGTGGTACAGTGGTTAAGGCTCCATGCTTCCAATGTAGGGAGTACAGGTTTGATCCCTGGTCGGGGAAGTTCCGCATGCTACACGGTGTGGCCAAAAACAAAACAAAAAAAAGGGTACAAATGAACTTACCTACAAAACGGAAATAGAGTTACAGATGTAGAAAACAAACTTTTGGCTACCAGGGGATGAGGGGGAGGATTAATTGGGAGATTGGGATTGACATATACACACTACTATATATAAAATAGATAACTAATAAGGACCTATTATATAGCACAGGGAACTCTACTCAGTACTCTGTAATGCCTATATGGGAAAAGAATCTAAAAAAGAGTGGATACATGTATATGTATAACTGATTCACTCTGCGATACACCTGAAATTAACACAACATTGTAAATCAACTATATTCCAATAAAAATTAAAAAAAACTATAGGGCAAAATAATCAGACTTAGCATAAGATGAATCTAATTCTCACTTTTATCAACGTGCTTACTAAAGTTCTGATTGTTGCGACAAAGTAATTACGTAGTGAAGGAGCTATTTATTCCAGCTGACATTCTAATAAAGCAGCATCAGGGAGCTAATCTCCCAACGTTATTGGGTAAAGAATTTCAAATTGAAGCAAAATTATAAATAAATGTCTCACTGCTCTTACATAGTTTGGATATACTAAAATTAATGGCTAGGATCTGGTGGTGCAATTAATTTTGATATAAGGCCCAGTGTAGGGCATGGTAAACAGTACAGACTGGTAGCTCTAGG
The DNA here is from genome assembly GCF_964374135.1 of Grampus griseus. Taxonomy (NCBI): domain Eukaryota; kingdom Metazoa; phylum Chordata; class Mammalia; order Artiodactyla; family Delphinidae; genus Grampus; species Grampus griseus. Next base: position 37,214,446 of record NC_139007.1, read on the forward strand.
ACTTAGAGCCTGAGGCTAGACCATAGTGCCCAGACATATCTCCTAGCTAACTTCCTCCAAATCTTCTGGAATATAGCTGAATGATGCAAAAGTGTCCACTGCACCTGTGCTTAGAGGATAAAGGGGTTCTTCTTCAGGCTGAGGAATTTAAAGGAATGCTAAACGCATGCAAATTCCACCCTAAATACTGGGACTAGCTAATCACTGCAGCAAAGGTAAGAATTCGGGCATTCATTCAAAGGAAAGCTTACAGTTTCTAGAACAGAGATAATGTTACAAAACCACCACAGACCCCACCACAGGCTCAAATGTACTTTTGTATAAAATGTAATTTATGCATAAAATGTTGACTTTTCATATGTATTTGTGTTTTCACAAGGATTCGGGAGCTGTTCAAGTACAGCTCTGAGATTGTTTTCAACAGCATTTTTTGCTGTCCCCTTGTACCACATCAAAGCAACTGAAACTCTATATTTAATTTTAAGAAAGCATTCTAAAATGTCCAAGTTCTTAAGCCCCAAAGGAGAACAAGGCAAAGCTAAGCCCTTCACAAACAGTAACAGAAATGATCTCATTAAGCATCATTGTCCAAACACGTCCGCTCTTCAAACAGACCAGGTAGTGAAAGATTGAATAAAGGTGCTGGTTTCTATTTTATCTCCACCTAAAGGTTTCTGTCTTAGGCTGAAACTGAAGCTTATGTTCTTCACAGAGTTCACTTGTTTTAGAAGGAAAGGAAAACATTCCAAACAAATTACTCTAAAAACTAAAAATTATGGTCTAAATAATGCTATCTCCATCGGTCATAGCCTGAAATACAAAATCAGCGACACAGAAAGACCCTTTAAATGTTCACACTGATTTTCCCCCCTAATTTTGGTTTCCCTGCCGTACCCTCTCCACCCCTACTCCTGCCTCTTCATTTAGGGCAACACAAACACTCTCTGTTCACAGCAGTTGTTTCAGGGGAAAACAAACCTCTATGTCACTTAACCCATTAGGAGCTAGTTAGTAATTTGTGTGAATGATTCAATTCAACAAATATTTTGTGCATCTACTAGGGATACATCAGTGAAATAAGCAATCATAAAGAATCTCTACCCTTGGGAAGCTTACATTCCAGTGGGGAAAACAAACAGTAAACATTGTAAACAGTAACTATTCAGTATGTTTGAAGGTATTAAATAGAATGGACAGGGTAGGCGTCGTTGAGAAGCTGGGGGAGTTCGCAGAGTGGACACCACATCGCAGGGAAAAGCTTTCTAGGCTGAGGGAAGAGCTGGAGCGAATGTCGGGGGGGCTGGAGCAAAGCCAGAATATTCAAGGAACCAGTGAACGTCCACTGTGGCTGGGGTAGGGTGAGCAGAGAGATGCTCAGAGAGGTGGATGGGGAGTATATTAGAGAAGGATGGCAGAATGTGTCATTCCAAAACATGCCTCTTCGGCATAAGGATTATTTTGAGCTGATTATTTTGAGAAACAGCAGACACAGGAGAAGCTCAGAAAGTAGAGTCGAAGTTCCCCTTACATAAGGGAAATTTACATGGAGAAAGAAAATTTCCCTGTGTAAGGGTGTGTCCCTTTCTGTACCAGGAAGAGAAGGTTCACTAAATCACAGTAGACTCTTGTCAATGGAGAAAGCATCACTGAAAACTTCACAGCAAAAGCTTACCCTGTTGACCATCCTTTCCCTGGTAACTTCCTCCTAACCAACCTCCCCATAGATAGTATTTAAGCTGGAGTTCCTCATTTTTCCCTGGGTGTCGCCCATGCTTCCGTGAGGTAGATATGTTGATAAACTTCTCTTTGTTTCCTCTCTTGTTAATCTGTCTTTTGTTATAGGGGCCTCAGCTGAGAACTAAGAAAGGTAGAAGGAAAAATTTTTTTCTCCCCTACATAAGGACTCTGATTTCTCCTTCTTAAAGGAGACAAGACGGTCTTAGAAAGGTGACACACATCTCACAGCAGAGCCTTGACGGCCAGTGTTCTTGTCCCATGTCTTCCAACATCAGAAGATGAGGCATGGTTTAATTTTTCTAACGTGCATAAGTCACCCTGCAAATCTCCATTTATTGGTGTCTTTCATCCTTAACATTTAACTTGGAATTGTTTTCCAGTGATAGCTCTTTCTTTTTATTTGCAGAAAAGATCTTCACTTTGGAACTTCTTGCCCTCAGATGAACATTGTAAACTTTACCTTTCTGCTGGCTACACAACTGTTGGCTCATAAAAATGTCGTTTGCTTTTAGTTCAGACATAAAACTTTCTTCTCCAGGCACACTTTCATCACAATTGTGAACTTTACCAACTAAGACATTTTATCTCTTTTCCAGTTCTCAGTCTCCAACCCTCCACCTTCCACTCTTACTCCTCAGACCTCTTTTCTGTGCCATCTTAAAAGGGCAATTATCTCCCCATTATTCAGAGATGGGTTATCCATCTTATGGCTCATTTATACCCTTTGCTCATTAACTTCTTTTCCTGTTTTAGTCATTTCAAATTATCATTACTAGAGAAAAGCTAGAGATAACATTTTATAAAACACCTTTACCTACATATGATAGAGACAATGCCATTATTTTACCAAATCTCATTTTATCTTTCTCTTACTGGGCACTTGGGAAACTACATTTTTCAGCATACCTTGCTGTTCTTTGGGGCCATGTGACTCAGTACTGGCTGGTAGGGAATGGATGGAAGTGACATAAACCACTCCTACATCTGAACATTAGCGATATATCATGCAGTCCTGCATCCTTTCTTCCCTTTCTTCAATAATCTTGGAGGCCACATGTTCAGGCTGTATCAGAAGATGATGAAAATAAGGATCTCAGGGTTTTCAGAAGGAGGGGAACCTCCACTGATTCACATCTGAATCCACTTTGGTTGCGCTAAGCCACTGAGTTTCAGGGGTTGTTTCTGTAACAATCTACAGACTCTAGATTCTGTAACAATCTATCACCATAATCTATCTTATTCAATTCTTGTTTCACTTTCCCATCTCCCCTGAAAACATTTCACAGATGGGGAAACCAGGGCTCAGTTACGCCTGTGGTCTGGCTAAGCTCACACAGCTAGTAAATGAGGCAGCCAGCCCTTGGTCTTCTCTACATCAGAACTACTCTGTTTCTGGGGTTCTCAGTGTACGCTTTCTGCTCTTTGTCATGTAGGGAAGGGAAAAGAATCTTTTTCCCTCTACCCTATTAGGATCTCTGCATGGGGCCCTGCAAATTAGACTGACAAGAGACAGACTAACAAGAGGAAAAATAAACACAGAAGTTGATGAGTAGCTCAAAGAGGTGGTTAGAACTTGCGCGTATAGAACATCTTAGCAAAAGAACAAAAAATTTTTAGAGCTTTGACAAGACAAAGGAAAAGGACTTTGAGTTTCTAAGGCAGCAGATTGTAAGAAAGTAAACATATGGGGAAACTAATGGAAGATAAGAGTCAGTCAGGTTTATTATGTAGATTCCTCTGGTGCCATCTCTGGGCTGGTAAGGGTCTAGAGTTGTCTCCAGTAGTTATCTTCTGTCGTTCCTGGTAGAAAGGGGAGGGGCACAACTTTACAAATGTATGTCCTGCTTTTAGGTAAATAGAGGCAGGGTAGAGAGCTCTTCTTTTTTTTTTTTTGGCGGTACGCGGGCCTCTTACTGTTGTGGCCTCTCCCGTTGCAGAGCACAGGCTCCGGATGCGCAGGCTCAGGGGCCATGGCTCATGGGGCCAGCCGCTCCGCGGCATGTGGGATCCTCCCAGACCGGGGCACGAACCTGTGTCCCCTGCATCGGCAGGCAGACTCTCAACCACTGCACCACCAGGGAAGCCCAGAGAGCTCTTCTTGTATCTGTCTTCTCTCAATTGCCTTTAGCTCAAAATAACCCTTATTCCAAAGTGGTACATTTGGGGGTGGGCTACAACTTTCATTGGGTCATTCACCCCAAAGTATCCTACACTTAATCTCTTCAGAATGGTCATTTATTCCTAACCACCATAGCTCTATTAATATGCAAGGAGAGAGGGAACAGACACACTGCAGCTGTGGCCTACTGGGGAATAATGGCAGACCTCTCTGATGTTTAGCTTATATAACCAAAATAGCCACTAGTTTCATGCTTCCAACCAATAAGGCAAAACAAACAAAAAGCCATGTATCACAACAGATACTACAAGGAAGGACCCAAGCAAAAGTCACCAGGTGCTATGAAAAAGGTCTGAAGCAAACCTTCATAATTCAGGCTTCTTCTCCTGTGCCATGTTGTGAGGAACCTCTACACCATCTATTCATTTTGCAGCCACATTGCCACTTATAAATAATGATACCTCCCAAAAGACATGGCAAACATAATTCTACCTTTATGGGTTTGTGTGTATGTGGCCAGACTTTAGAGATAACTCTGCAAACATCCTTATATCTAGAGTTTCCTCTCTATATCAACGCACCACCATCTACCCAGTTATCAGAGCCAGGAATCCAAGTGTCATCCCTGAGTCATCTGTTTCCTTCACCCAACATCAAGTCCAATCATTCTTCCTCCAAAATAACCCTCATTCCTGACTTCTATCCATCTTCAATGTCACCTCATCTCTTACCTGAATTAACGGAGAAACCTTGTAACTGGTCTCCCAGCTTCCACTTGAAATCTCCATTAGCCAAATCTCCTCAGCAAAAGTGATCTAAAAACATAAATCAGATCATTTCACCCTTCCACCTAAATCTTTAAAATAATTTATTATTGTTCTTAGAATAGAATCTAAACTCTTCTCTATGGCCTTCGAGATTCTGCAAGACCTGGGTCTTGCCTATTTCTCTGGCCTCATGTCACAGAGTTCTCCCTACTCCCCACTCTCTATTCACTGTCCTTCCAACAGCTCTGTCTCACCTTTGCCTTGAGATCTGCTCTTGCCTCTGCCTGGAATGCTTTTGAATTTTAGACATCACCTCTCCAGGGAGTCCACGCTGACCACCTACATGAAGAAGGTCCCTCCCCCATTATTCTCTATTACGGCATTCAACCTCTTCAGGAACTCATCACAGCCTGCAGTGATCTTATCCATCTTCTGGTTACTTGTCTGTTTTCCCCACCAGAAAGTTGTGTTCATAAAGGTAAGATAATAGCTAATACTTTCTTTGTGCCAAGCACTGTCCTAAGTGCTTTATATATGCAAGCATAGCCTGCCAAGTATCTCCCAGAAAAACACCTTTTGTTTTTTTAATACCCAAACTTCATAGAATGTATGTATTTCTCAATAGAGTTTGTCTATTTTAAGCTGGTATTAAATTTTATATCTTTGTCTCCAAAAATGTAATACACGTTAGCAAAACAACATGGAGGAAAGTTTTCCAGTTACCATCCAAATTCAAGTGGTAGAACAGCAGGAACAATCGTAGACATTTTGAAAAGCACAGCAAGTATCCACAGAGGGGAGGTAGTCTTTGGATGTTGCTGACGCTTCCAGTGACCTCAGAGCACCATGCTCAGAGTGAGTCATGCTCTGTCACTGGCGCTTGTCCTGAATGCATTTACCAGTGCTTTCCATATTGAGCCATTGTGTTTTGCCCAGAGCTGTACAGTGAGTACCAGAAACGTTGAGAAATTTTGGAGAGCATGATGGATAAGGAATTAAAGGAGTAAAAATAGTACTTACAATGGAAGAGATGTTACTATACATAAAGCAACTGTTTTAATTTTCTGGTGATCAATGTTTTAAACATTTTGCACCCTAATATGACCATTGTTAATAATACCTAGGTGTGTCAAGGAGAAAAAACTTTTTCTCTACTCTTAGGTGTTCTCTTGGGGACCTGTAAATTAAACTGACAAAAGACAGATTAGTAAGATAAAAGAAAGATTTTTATTCATGTGTATGTGGGAGTTCACAGAAAAATGTGACTCAAGGAGGTGGTTAGAATAGTTTATATATCATCTTCGTAAAAGATGGGAGGAGTAGAGCAGCACTTTTTGGAGAACAAATGTCTTCTTAGAAGGAGGGGAGAAAGGGCTCTTATACAAACACCATTTTTGAAAAATAAATGTGCCCTCAAGGAGGATAGAAGGAAGGCATGACAGTTTGTGACAATGTCTGTCTGGGTGTGGTACAACTTCTGACTTCTTATCTGTAAGAAGAGAAAATCAGGGTTGCTCCAGGGAGGGAATTTATGACTATTGAATTCTTTTGTGAGGCTCTGCTTTTAGGCAGGTAAGAGAGTTCAGGAACTCAGATGCCTTTGCTTAAAATAATTCTTATGCCAAAGTGGCATATTTTGGGGTGACCTCTCCTGATCCCTTCAGACGTTTTAGTATACTTTAGTTATGCCTCAGGAAGTTGGTTGGGGGTTTAGGGTTGATATGTAATGTGTTATAGTTTTTCCCTTTAAAGATAATGTGAAATAGAACCCAGGTAGCATCTTCACACAGAAAATCTAATTTTCAGATGCAAATTACTAATATTTACTGAGATGTCAGTATTGTGGTGCTGCGAGGACAGAGGACGACCCTGCCTGAAAGAGTGTCAGCCTTACGCCCCCTCCCGGACTCTTAATCGCCCTCCCCACCCTATTGCGATGTTTACGAAATTCCTGAGCCCACCTGGGCGATGTCCACCTGGGCCACAGGACCTGTTCCAAATAAGGAAAGGCATCTGCCCTGACCCACTCCCACCCTATAGAAGGAAGGTATATGTGCCTCGACCAATCAGTAAACAAAATGTTCACCTCGGACCATTCCTTTGTCTTCTGGCTATAAAAACTGATCAATAGCACATGTTTGGGCTTGACTCTCCCAGACTACTAGGAAGTCAGCCTGCTGTTCTGGCAGCGACCCTTCCCTCTAATAAATTCTATCTTCTTTACATTCGGCCTTGTGTCTGCAAATTCTTTTCCAACCCACGTTCGGACCATGACAATATGAACTCATTTCAAGCAAACGTCTATCTTATGTGGTAGGTATTTTTATTCACCTTGCCTCCTTCTGTGCAGCATGTAAAGGTTTAGCAACATGCCCAAGATTCTAATGGAAGTAAGTACATCTGGGACCTGAACCCAGCTATACTCAATCGAAATTCTGCTTTCTTACCCATTACAGAGGCTATAAGGGCCTCTCCCAAGGGAAGGTCTGCATCCATCTAGTTCACCATAGATCCCAATGCCTGACAGGGCTCCGTCCATAGTAGATGATCAATTACTTGTCCCAAATGAATGAATTTATGGATTGAAGGAAACCAGAGTGTGTCACCTCTTTGCCATAAAAATTATTTTGAGCTGAAGGCATTTAAGAAGCAGCAAATACAGGAAAAAGGTCTCTCTACCCTTAACAGATGGCACTAGAGGAATCTGCAAACTAACTCCCTCCAGTAGTTTTCTCCCATATATTTACCTTCCCACAGTTTGCCACCCTTGGAAGTCTAAAACCACTTTCTTTTTTCCAGTCATTTCTCTACAAATATATTGTTCTTTGTTGAAGATGCTATTATAAACCAGAGTTCTAAGCCACCTCCCTGAGTTACTCTTTCCTTGAGTCTCTCCCTTGTACGAGATATACATGTTAATAAAATTCTGTATTTTCTCTTGTTAATCTGCCTTCTGTTACAAGGGCCCCAGCCAAGAATTTTGAAGGGTAGAGGGACAAGAATTTTTTCCCTCCCTTACAGATGAATGGATGAATGGGTTAAAACAGGTGCCGTAGGGCTTCCCTGGTGGCACAGTGGTTGAGAGTCCGCCTGCCGATGCAGGGGACACGGGTTCGTGTCCCGGTCTGGGAAGATCCCACATGCCGTGGAGCGGCTGGGCCCGTGAGCCATGGCCGCTGAGCCTGCGCATCTGGAGCCTGTGCTCTGCAACGGGAGAGGTCACAACAGTGAGAGGCCCGCGTACCGCAAAAACAAAAACAAAAACAAAATAGGTGCCGTAATAACTGGCCTGTAATCTTCAAACCTGTTCCCGAGGAACTCTTCTAGATTGAAGAAAATCAAAGAGATATGACAACTAAATGCATATGCGTGATCCTGGATTGAAACCTTTTGCTCCAAAGGATGCTATTAGGGCAACCGGTAAAGTCTGAATGGGGACTGTGGATTAGATGGTATGATTCATGGGACTGATAACGCACCTGAACGACACAAAGATAACTTCAAGGTGGAAACAACTAAGCTACAACTGATGCAGAAAGAGCTCTTATCTGAACTTTCCTTACCATGGCTTCATGAGAGTCCGCTGCCACAGCCCCTCCAAGATTTCCAATCAGAGAAGCCTGACCTTGGGCACCGGGACATTCCAAAAGATTGTGTAAACAAGGCTCATCCCAGCCTTCCATCCTTTGAAGCCCTAATCAGCACTAACACCCCCCCCCACGTTCCCCCCCACCCCCACCCCCACCCCCCGCTGTTAAGTTGATACATAAACCTCTACCTTCAGCTGTTCAAGTTGTCTCTTCATCTGAAGGCTCCCACATGCATAAACAAACTTATCCTGTTAATCTGTGTGAGTTAATTCACAGACCATCCCCCCCCTTACCATATAAAATGGTAAAAGAAAATCTTCCTTCCCACATGATCTATCTCCGTTAAGTTCCTGATTTTGATGGTTGTACTAAGGTTATGTAAGAGAATGTCCTTGCTTGCCAGGAGGAAAATTGGCTTCTATGAACACTTCTGCCATGATATCTACAGGAGTTTTTTTGTTTTTAAGTTATGAGATGAATAAAGTCTGTACTCCCTTACAAGAGAGATGGGGAAGTTATATGGCAGCAGAGGGATGAGTGATGATGGCCACATATATCAAGGCTATAACCATACCTGTTAACACAGGCCAGAGTTGGTGGAACCCAGGGAACTTCCTCAAGGATCAGACCCCCCAGAAGGCCACGTGGTAAATGAATCAGGAGAGGTGCAAAGGGTAGAACTTCGAGTGATTCTTACTTTTTTTTTTTTTGGCTATGCCCTCGGCAGTGAAAGCACAGAGTCCTAACCACTGGACCTCCAGGGAGTTCCCTGAGTGATTCTTATTCTGTGCACATTTGACTGCCTTGGCCCTCACACTGCAGGCCATAACCATCACCTCAGGCGCCCCCCTAGAGCCCACCTGGGTTCCCTAGAGTGAGACAGACGGTAACACAGGGTTGAGTGAGTGGGTTCAGAATATGCCGCCCCAAAATATGCCAATTTGACTTTTTGATTATTTTGAGCTAAAGGCACTTGAAAAACAGTAGGTGTGAGAAAGGCACTCTGACCTACCCTTTTCTTCCTGAGGACAGAAGACAAAACTCCTATATGAAACGCACCCTCCCTGAACCTGGAGACAGCAAGGGGAGGCCAAGAAGCATTCGTGCAAGGAAACCTTGTTAAAATAACCTTTATCTTCCTTTAGTCTCCACGTATATTTTAGTTACTTTCTCATAAATACTACTCTTTGCTCCACCTAATATATAGAACACTTAGGCCTAACTGCTTTGGGGGGTTTTCATTTCCCTGTGAAGGCTCCCATGTACACATATAAAAATAAAATGTGTAAAAAATAAATAAAAAATAAAATAAAATGTGTATGCTTTTCTCCTGTGTATCTGTCTTATGACAACTTAATTCTCAGGCCCAGCCAGAGTCACTAAGGAGGTAAAGGAAAAGTTCTGTCTCCTTAACAAACCCTAATAAAGTCCATGGGAGGGGAGGGGGAGGGGGACAGGGGAGGCGGTGCTCTGAAAACGGTGGCCACCGAAACACAATTTTCCTTTCCTTTTTCAGAAGCTTTGCTATCATACACATACCTGGGTTATTCTCAACATGGACTGACAGAGGAAGGTGTAGCACTGACCACATTTCTAACATAGCCCGTTTCCTGTGACCAGTGACTTAATTTGACGAACAGCTTAAATTCTTGGCTCTCTGATTCCCTGCTGACACCAAGATAAATGCTGTCAGTCTCAGGGATTTATTTTAATTCACTTCCATGTATTAATGTGATGCAAATAAATCATTAACTCCTCCACTGTACCTTTGCTCTTCTGATGCTTCGCTCTACTACCTGGGTATCTTGCTGATTCCCACAGACTAGTGAAGGTGGCTCTTAGCTGGGATACACTTAAAAGGCCCAGTGGGCCTTCTGGTTTCTCCTTCACCTCCAGTACCAGCCGTAACTGCCTCTCTTTATGTTCTCTTTGTTGAGTATCACTTTAGGCTTTATTTTCACTGTGTGGAGGATTTCATTACCCTGATTTGACCCAGTTACAACGCCCATTTAATTATATTGCCTAACTTTCTTATTTGGATAAATCTTTCCAAATCTTAAGAAGGCATTTTAGAGGGCAATCAGGCCGGTTCCCAAGGTTTTACACTTCACACTTAAGAATTTTATTTAAAATGAGTGTGGTTGTAAAAACAAAAACAAACAAACCCTAGACATAGAAAAATTATTGAAAGACAATACATCAAAATATGTTTTCTGGGACTTCCCTGGTGGCACAGTGGTTAAGAATATGACTGCCAATGCAAGGGACACGGGTTCGAGCTCTGGTCCGGGAAGATCCCACATGCCGCAGAGCAACTAAGCCCGTGAGCCACAACTACAGAGCCTGTGCTCTAGAGCCCACGAGCCACAACTACTGAGCTCACGTGCCACAACTACTGAAGCCCGCGCGCCTAGAGCCCGTGCTCCGCAACAAGAGAAGCCACTGCAATGAGAAGCCCACGCACCACAACAAAGAGTAGCCCCCGCTCACCACAACTACAGAAAGCCTGCGCACAGCAATGAAGACCCAATGCAGCCAAAAATAAATAAATTAATTAAATTTTTAAAATATATGTTTTCTTTTTAATTTTTCTGTGTGAGTTAATATTCATAATGGGAAAATGCAATTACTTCGTTAAATAAATTGAACACAGAACATTATCTTTCTTTTTAAAACATCTTACCATATCTTGGATCAAGGTGAAGATAGGATAGCCTTGGTTTGACACAATATTTTTTCCCCAAAAAGTAGCTATAAGGACTATTTCTCTGATGCAAATCTTATTTCCAGTTGACTCTCACTAAAAAATTAACGATGTGGTCGCACTGAAAAAAAGAAAGATAAAAAAAACTCAGTAGTGAGCATGTAGTACTTTCAATACTTGTAGATGTACTCAAAACAATGCATAATGTAGTTCTGTTAATAGGCAACTCATTTATCTCTCCATCCATTCATTCAACAAGTCATCCAATTCCTGAGCCCCCTGAGGTCTTGGGGAAGCAGCGGTGAATAAGACAAGCCCATCTGCCACTCTGAAGCTAGAGGACTGGTGATGAATGGCAGCAACGAAACAGGCCATCTGGAGTAATTACACTGGGAGTCACAGAACCCAGAGAGTAGAGAGAGGGGCAGCTGTAAGGAGTGGACAATCTCTTTGGATGATGGCCTGATGAATTTGCTTAGAATTTCCAAGAATTAGGAATTTTTTTAAAGATGCAAATTCCTGAGTAAGTCTTCTTGGCCCACCCCTTGGCTGGGGGGAGCATAGCCCCCAGCAGCAGATGAAGCCCTTCCATCACAGCCCCTACTACTGGATATTGACATGACCTGCCTCCCCACATACCCCAAGAGCTGTATGTCCAATTCACTTAGTCATCTTGGTATCTGGCTCAGGGCCTGGGCCAGAAAATACATTTAATAATGCTGAGTGAACTGTTTGCTGATAAGTAACGGGACTGCAGGTCCTTGCCTTCTGTCGAGTATGTGAGACTCACTCTATGAATCTAAATAATGATGAATTCATGAGAATTAGTACTCATTACTGGTGGAGAGTGGAGGTGAGGGAGCTTAAAAGTATTATTTGTTAAGTGCAAACGTGTAAAATAGTTCACATTTATGTAACCTTGTGGGTGCTTCTCCTGATCTTATCCAGATGTGGCTATAAAGGTGACCTGAGATGATCCTGACCAGCGACGACCTCGCCAGGCCAAGGACCACCACGCATCCACATATGCACGTATGGGAGGGCAACATGTATTAACACTGGTGAGTTTGCCAACTTCTCTGCTCCCTTAATCTGCCAGTGAGGATCCCCACATTTTTGGTCCCTTCTCAGCTGTACCCCAGCCTCTGAGGACAGGCCACTCCTGCCACATTTCTTTCTGGACATTGTGTGATGGGGAAGCCAAAGAAGGAGGCAAAGAGTTTGTGGGGGAGGAAAAAACTGTCTTTCTTCTACTTCCCAGGTTCTCCAGCTGGAGCCTTGTAAATTAGACTGACAAAAGAGAGATTAACAAGACAAAAACAAAAACAGAAGTTTATGACCATGAGCTTCACGCGTACACATGGGAACACTCAGTGATGAATAACTAACTAAAAGCGCTGGTTAGAACTTGGGCTTATATAGCATCTTAACAAAAGAACAATACATTTTAAAGAAGTGACAGGACAAAGGAAAAGGACCTTGAGTTTTTAGGGGTGGCAAACCGTGGAAAGGCAAACATATGGGGAAAGTAACGATAGATGAGTGCTAGTATTAGCAAGGTTTGTTATGCAGATCCCTTTGGTGCCACCTCTGGGTTGATAGGGGTCTCTGGTGATTAACTTCTGTCCTTCCTGGTAGAGTGGGGAGGGGAACATCTTCACAAATTTATGTCCTACTTTTAGGCAAATAAGGGGAGGCCAGAGAACGTTTCTTGTACCTGCTTCTTCTCAAATGCCTTCAACTCAAAATAATCCTTATGCCAAAGTGGTTCAGCTTGGGGTGGCGTACTCTGCCCCCCTTCAGGTTCAAAGAGATGTAGTCACTCTACAACCTGAAGAGACTCCAGAGCTGGGAGCCAACACACTGAGGCTGGAGAGAAAGAGTGCTTCGAGAGAATGCAGTGGCCAGCGAGAGGCATCTGGGAGCATGGATGACAACAGAGTTTGAGGAGGAAAGGAGAGGGACAGGAGAAGGCATGCTAGGGACCATGACTTAGATCTTTGATGTCCTTGGAGAGACCAGAATAAAGAAAGTAACTTCTTGTTTCTCCATCTACCTGCCTTGGTCCATTCGGGCTGCTGTAACGAATATACCAAATACCAGATCACAAGGGTGGCTACAAAGAGCAGAAATTTAGTGCTCACGGTTCTGGAGGCTGGACGTCAGAGACCAGGCGCCAGCACGGACGGGTGAGGGCCTTCCCCTGAATCAGAGCCCAAATTTCTTGCCATGTCCACACACGGTGGAAGGGGCTGGGCAGCTCTGTGAGGTGTCTTCTATAAGAACGTTAATCCCATTCAGGAGGGCTCCACCTTCATGACCTAGGCACCTTTGAAAGGCCTCACCTTCTAAGGTCATCACCTTTGGGGGTTAGGATTTCAATGTATGAATTGGGTTGGGGCGGGGGGCGGGGGGGTGGGGGTGGGCAGGGGCGGGATGCAAACATTCAGACCATAGCACCATCTTATCTCTCTCCTTCACCTTTGGGGATAGTATTTATTTAAATACGACACCCCTCCAGGACTGAGTGATGAGGTCCCAGTGTACCTATTCATCTCTACTTGGTTCTGACGAGAACAAATGAGCATCTCACGCTCAGCATGTCCAGCACTGAAGCCCGGATCCTCCTCCACAATCTGCTCTACCCACAGCCCACTGCTTCTCAGCTGATGGCAACTCCATCCTTCCACAGACTCAGGCCAAAGCCTTAGTGTCCTCCATGACTTCTCTCTCATTGCAGTGTCCCATTCATCAGGAAATCCTCTAGGCTCTACCTTCCAAATACCTCCAGAACCTGACCACTTGCCCCGACCACGGCTCCTCCCAGGTGGAGCATCCGTCAGCTTTGGTTACAGCAGGGACTCCCAACAGGTGTCCCTGCTTCTCCGCCCTCCTTCTTATGACCTATTCTCACCAGAGAAACCAGAATGATCTTTATGTACCTTCTAATAAGGTAAAAATAATTTAGCCCATTTACCTCCAATGCTTAAAATGCTGGAATGGTTAAGATAAGATAAGATGGTTAAGATAAAAGCCAAAATTCTTTTAAAGACCTAGAAGGATGCGTTCTGCCCTACCCACCCCGCCTCACCTACTCTCCTCTCTTTGGATAACTCCCCTGCAGTCACAGTGGCCTCCTCGCTCTTGTCTACACTCACTGGGCACACTCCAGATGAGGAACCTAGGGCCACTGGCTGCTCTCTCTGCTGAAACACCGGCCCCAAAAGCCATGAGGCTAACTTCTTCCGCTCCTTCAAATCTTTGCGCAGATGCCACCTTCTTGATGAGACCTACTCCTATAAAAAATTGCAGGTCTGTCCTGAGCCCCACATTCCTAATCCCCTCACCCTGCTTTATCGTTTTTAGAATTTATCACCTTATCTATGATGCTAACTGTTTAGCCTGACCAGATTGTAAAGTCCATGAATCCATGAGGATGGATGTCTTTGTTTTGATCTCTGCCACATCCCTATCACCTGCAAGAGTGACTAGCACAGAGCAGCTGTTCAATAAGTATTTGCTGAATGAATGAATGGAATCCATTTACACCAACAGGCAATCGAGGATGGCTTCTAGACAAGGGGAACTGTCCATGCCAGACGCAGCCTTCACGAGCTGGGGAGTGAGCCTTGTCCTTACTGACAGATACAGGCTGAGCTTCAGAGTCAAGCTCCAGGGACCCAGCCGTCTGGCACACAGACTTTTATCTTCATTATTAATCTGCTTTGCTTCAGGACAAAGGCAAGGACATTAGTGTTGACACAATTCAAAGACAACTCCTACCGTTTCTATGCTCCATTTTATTCAATGGCTAGACATGCAGCAGGCCCAAGGTCCAGGCCAGATGAGGGCAGCTGGATGGTTTCAACTAAAATCTTGGATATATGTGATATACTCATATATGGATACACTTGATAAATTCCTTTAGGTACAAACGGCAGACCAATTGGTCTCAAATGCAACATCTGGGCTTCCCTGGTGGCGCAGTGGTTGAGAGCCCGCCTACCGATGCAGGGGACACGGGTTCGTGCCCCGGTCCGGGAGGATCCCACATGCCGCGGAGCGGCTGGGTCCGTGAGCCATGGCCGCTGAGCCTGCGCGTCCGGAGCCTGTGCTCCGCAACGGGAGAGGCCACAACAGTGAGAGGCCCGCGTACCGTAAAAAAAAAAAAAAAAAAAAAAAAAAAATCCAACATCTGGCAGCCCTAAGCAAGGTGGAAAGGGAAGCCAGAGGGAGGCTCACAGATCTCTCCATCTTTTCCAGAGAGAAATATTTACTTCCTCACCATTACCATAAGAACAACCAATGTTTGCCCCCTTCATCCAGTACCAAACAGGAGCAAATGCATCCATCACTGCAGTCACAGGGTCTCACCAGCGAGCTAAAACCTACCTCTGCAAATCAGCTCCGTGAGAACCACGAAAAAGATGCATCAATATGCTGCGGGGTGGGGAAGGTGGAGCTACACACATAAATAAGAAAATGGCTATTTTTCAAGATAGACAAGTGTATGGGTTGAATTGCGTGCCCCCAAAATTCATACGCTGAACTCTTAACACCCACTACCCAAGAATGTGACCATTTGGAGATAGAGTCTTTACAGAGGTGATGAAGTTAAAATGAAGTCATTAGAGTGGACCCTAATCCAATATGACTTCTGTCCTTATAAAAGGGAAAATTTGGACACAGACATGCACAGAGGGATGAGGATGTGAAGAGATGTAGGGAGAAGGTGACCACCCACAAGACAAGGAGAGAGACCTTTGGACAGATCCCTCCCTCACAGCCCCCAGAGGGAACCAAACCTGCTGACACTTTTTTTTTTTTTTTTGGCTGTGTCAGATGTTCGTTGCTGTGCACAGGCTTTTTCTAGTTGTGGTGAGCAGGGGCTACTCTTTGTTGTGGTTCTGACTTCTCACTGCGGTGGCCTCTCTTGTTGCGGAGCACAGGCTCTAGCTGCACGGGCTTCAGTAGTTGTGGCACACGGGCTCGGTAGTTGTGGCTCAAGAGCTCTAGAGCACAGGCTCAGGAGTCATGGCTCACGGGCTTAATTGCTCCGTGGCATGTAGGATCTTCCCAGACCAGGGCTCAAACCTGTATGCCCTGCATTGGCAGGCGGATTCTTAACCACTGCACCACCAGGGAAACCCAACCCTGAGGACACCTTTATCTCAGACTTCCAGCCTCCAGAGCTGTGAGATAATAAATTTCTGTTGTAGAAGCCAACTAGTTGCAGTACTTTGTTGGCAGCCCTAGCAGACTAATACAACAAGAAATTACATTTCAACGTGTAGTTAATATGATAATCCTGCCTCGTCTTACATCACTAAAATTTTAGAACTTGTTGTGACCTGCATTCAAGTACGTAGCACTGGGCAATGGGTATCACCGAATCACCCATATGTAGTCAGTGTTTATATGTTACACAAAGCTGTCACTTCACCAGCAAAGATTGTTGGTGTTACCTTTGGCTGCCTTTACCTGCCCTCTATTTCTCTTCCACCCAGGGTCTTCTGAGGAAACTTGAAAAACTTTTCTTTTCCCAGTGCCAACACCCCCAGCCCCACCCCAAGGCAAACATTCAGTCTCCCTCCCAAGAATACACCAGGCTAGTCATTTCTTTTGGCAAAACCTGATTACTCCTTTTCTTGATTCTCTCTGACCCATCAATTCATGCCTTTCAGTGGGCCTTCCACAGCCCATTCCAAGGTAGATTTACTGCCCACTCCATCTTCCTTTTGCACGATTTAATCTGCTGTATTTTAATTGGGTAATAAAACTCTGTGTGCCACCCAGCAAAATTCCACAGGAAGCAATCACCAGGGACATTCTCTCAGCAGCCAATTTCTAATTATTTATTCAGGCCCAAAGCCTAATTCCACCCCTGAGTGCCAGTGGCTCTGACCTGCTACATTCTCCGTGGAGGGGGGAGGGGGCAGGGCGGCCACCACTTGGGATCCCTGCAAGCACCTCCCTGGACAGCAGACTGTCTCTGAGTCAAGAAGGCCTTACTCTTCTTGTCTCTGAGTCACAGGCCTGGGAGAAGCCTCTGCTCTGCTGTTACAGCAAACGGGAGGATTGCCCTGGGGCCTCTGCTTTGTCAGCACCTCCACTCCCGCACCCCGCATTGCTCGGGAATGAGACTGCCACAATCTGTGAGGCAGTATCCCCAACATTTAAGGAAAAAACAGGACTAATCAATTCACAGTGTCAGCACAACTGGATAGCCATCTGGAAGCAAATTGACACAAAATAAACTCCATACAAATAAAAACACTGAAAGGCAGCAGAATATGCACCCAAAAATATGACCATGAGAGTTTAGGACATGCCACCCCCAAACATACGGCTTTGTTAAAATACGATGATTTGGTACATTGATTATGTTGAGCTGAAGGCACTTGAAAAACAGCAAACGCAGGGACAGGCTTTTCTGAACTCCCCTTACCTGCCTAATGGCCGATCCTCCAGAAGGAACTCAGTTGTCATATATACCCACCCCGGAGCCACATCAACCAGGGGAAGAGTGACTCGTCCCAGGAGATGAGACTAGACATCGACACGGCACCCAGACAAACTGTCACAAACTGTCGGACATGTACTCTTCCGAGAGCCCATTCATCTTTCCTGAAAATCATTTACCCACCCTAGGAGGCCTCCATCCCCTGTCCCCTTTCCCTATTAAGACGGCATTCAATGCTAAATTCTAAGCCATTTCGGGGAGTTCCTCATTTTTCCCTGGGTGTCTCCCATATACACGTGAGGTACACATGTTAATAAACTTCTGTTTGTCTTTCTCCAGTTAATCTATCTTTTATTACAGGAGTCCCAGCCAAGAATTCAGAAATGTCGAGGGAAGATTGTTTTCCCCCCTTACAAGATCAATATGAATATGAATTTATAAAAATGTTAGAATAGAACACAGAAGAATTTTTTATAACTTCAAAATAGATTAGGTCTTTCTAACTATTACACAAAATCCAAAAACCTTAAAAGAGAAGATTGATACCTTTGACTATATAAAAACTAAAACTTGTTAAAACATGCATTCCTCTCCAAAAATATCATAAGTCAGAAGATAAATGACAGATTGGGGGAAATATTTACAACACTCGTCACCCTAATATACGTTAAAAAACAAAATTCAACTGAATGTATTTTAAAGACCTTACAGGCTTCATTCATGAATCGGGTAGCATCCCATCTAGCAAATGTAAAGGAGTTCCAAGAAGCTGTACAAAATGCAAGGTTTTTATAGGCAGAAGGAAGCAGGAACAAGGAGGTTACTAGCAAAGAGTGGACTGTTTGTGGCAAGGTCACCTTCCTTTAGGGGACAGCACGGGTCTAGCAGGCAGATTACCTCACTAGTGCTGACCAGGTAATTCCAGACTGACTGGTTTAAGATTCCACTCCTGGGAGAGTTTGAAACTGTACTTAGTTAGGTATTAATTCTCAGTTTGGTGACGTGGGGCTTGGCAAATATGACTTCATTTGGGGGCCTGTTGTTTCTTTTTTTAACCTATATAAAGATGTCTCCTAAAAATCCATAAGAAATATCAACAACCCAATAGAAAAGTTGCAAATGTCTAAGCAGAGAATTTATTGAAGGAAAATAATGAGTACCTCTTTTGTAATGGGCACTTTTTAAAATGCCCATTACAAAAGAAATGAAAATTATAATGAAATACCATTTTTCACTTATTAGACTAGCAAACACTAAATCTCATACATTGTTGGTGGGATTATAAAATAGTTCAATGTCTATGAAGAGCAATTTAGCAGCAACTCTATAAATTACAAATATATACACCCTTCGACCCTAAGAATTTATCTTCCAGATATGCTCACACGTGGGAAGTAACACACTGTACAAAAGCTATTTATGAGACATTGCCTGTAATAGCCAAAGATTGGAAGCCACCTAAGTGTTTATCAAAAAAGAGCTGATTTCATCAACTGTGGTAAATCCATACATTCAAATATTCTGTAAGAACAAAATAGGTCTTAATAAATCAATAAAGAAAAATCATGCAGAAGAATGCAAATATACATACCATATCTATATGTAAAGCAGGCTGTCACTGTGTAAAAAAAAAAGAGGAGGGGGAATATGTCTCTATGCATAAAAATATCTGAGAGGATAAAAATAAAGAAATAGGGCTTCCCTGGTGGCGCAGTGGTTGGGAGTCCGCCTGCCAATGCGGGGGCATCCCGTGTGCCGCGGAGCGGCTTGGCCCGTGGGCCATGGCCGCTGGGCCTGCGTGTCCAGAGCCTGTGCTCCGCGACGGGAGAAGCCGCAGCAGTGAGAGGCCCGCGTATCGCAAAAAAAATAAATAAATAAAATAAAAAATATAAAAAAGAAATAACAGTGCTTATATGTTGAGAAGGATGGGAACTAAATAAAGAAGGATAAGGTGGGAGGGAGTCTTTTGTTTTACAGCTTTTTGTAATTTTAATGTTTGAAACATGTGAATGTGTTACCTACTCAAAAAACTAAATTAAAAACAAAATCTGCCTGGGGACAGCGGGGGAGGAAGGGGATAAGGGGAGGAGAGAGGACCCAGATCACCCATATAGTATGGTTTCCAGACTGCACAAATCCTCCACACACTCCTTCCAGAACCCATCACAGTGATGACAGCACTGGGAGGTGGGGAAGGCGAGGAAAGGGGATGAAGACAGAACTGCAAGACCTCACATCCATGCAGTTCTGCTTTTGACATCGCTGTCAAATGAAACTAGACATACACCATTGTGTTTCTGTGTGTGAAAATGTTCCTCTGCTAAGCGTAAACAGTTTGCAATCCTGTTTCCTCGTTTCTTCACCGTTAAAAAGATGCCAGGAGCCTAAATGAAGAGAAGTCATGTAGAGTCCTTTCACCCCTGAGAAAGCCTGCCCATTGAGATTTTGTCACATCTCCTTTCTTTTCATCTTAAAACTCCCCCCACCACCCCGATCGTGGCTATTGTATGGCAATCAACCAGACCAGGGGTCAACCAAGCCTACCAGACCACCCACAGTAGTCAGCCCGCCACAACAGAAGGACCCAAAGAGCCCATGTAGGGGGCACCCCTAGAGCATATATCTGTGGTGATGAGAGGAGAGTGCACTGCTAGCACACATAGGACATCTCCTACAAAGGCCATTTCTCCAAGGTCGGGAAACATAACCAACCTACCAGATACAGAGAAATAAAAACGGCAAGCTAGGCAAAATGAGGCAATAGAGGAACATGTTCCAAATGAAGGAACAAAATAAAAACCAGAAGAACAAATAAGTGATATAGGTAATCTACCCTAGAAAGAGTTTAGGGTACTGATTGTAAAGATGATCAAATACTCAGAAGAATGGATGCACAGAGTGAGAAGTTAGAAGTTTTTAACAAAGAGTTAGAAAATATAAAGAACAACCAAATAGAGATGAAGAATACAATAACTGAAATGAAAAATCCACTAGAGGGAATCAACAGTAGATTAAATGATACAGAGGGGTAGACCAGCAAGCTGGAAGACAGAGTAGTGGAAATCACTGAGAGTGAACAGAAAAAAGGAAAAAGAATGAAGAGCAATGAGGACAGTTTGAGAGACTTCTGGGACAATATAAAGTGCACTAATATTCACATTATAAGGGTCCCAGAAGGAGAAGAGAGAAGGAAAGGGGCTGGGAGCATATTTAAAGACATAATAGCTGAAAACTTCCCTAACCTGGGAAAAGAAACAGACATTCAAGCCAGGAAGCACAGGGAATGCTTAAGCCAAAGAGGAACACACCGATACACATTGTAATTATAATGAGAAAAATTAAAGATAGATAGAATATTAAAAGCAGCAAGGGAAAATCAACAAATAACATACGTGGCAACTCCCAAAAGGCTATCAGCTGACTTTTCAGCAGAAACTCTGCAGGCCAGAAGGGAGTGGCACAATATATTTAAAGTGATAAAAGGGAAAAAAATACAATGAAAAATATTCTACCCAACAAGGATCTCATTCAGATTTGATGGAGAGATCAAAGGTTTCACAAAGAAGCAAAAGCTAAATGAGTTCAACACCATCAAACCAGCTTTACAAGAAATGTTAAAGGGACTTCTCTAAGCAAAAAAAGAAAGGGCCACAACTAGAAACATGAAAATTACAAAAGGAAACAGCTCCTCAGTAAAGGCAAATATTCAGTAAAGGTAGTAAATTATCCATGCACAAAGCTAGTAGGAAGGTTAGGAGACAAAAGTAGTAACATCATCTATATCCACAATAAGCAGTTAATGGATACACAAAACAGATGTAAAATATGACGTCAAAAACAGTAATATTGAGGGAAGGGGAGTACAAATTCAGGGTTGTTAAAATACATTTGAAATTAAGAGATCAGCAACTTAAAACAATCACATATACATACAGATTGCTATGTATAAACCTCATGGTAACCACAAACCAAAATTCTATAATAGATACACACACAAAAAAAGAGAAGGGAATCCAAACAGAACACAAAAGACAGTCATCATATCACAAAAGAAGAGAACAAAAGAAGGAACAAACAAGAACATATTGTAAATAATGCTGCTATGAACAATGGGGTGCATGTATCTTTTCTAATTAGTGGTTTTGTTTTCTTTGGATATATATTGAGGAGTACAACTCCTGGATCATATGGTAGTTCTACTTTTAGTTTTTTAAGGAACCTCCATATTGTTTTCCACAGTGGCTGTACCAATTTATATTCCCACAAAAAAAATGTACAAGGGTTCCCTTTTCTCCATATCCTCTCCAATATTTGTTATTTGTGGTCTTTCTGATGATAACCATTCTGACATGTGTGAGATGATATCTCATTGTGGTTTTGACTTGCATTTCTCTGATGATTAATGATGTTGAGCATCTTTTCATGTGCCTGTATGTCTTCTTTGGAAAACTGTCTATTCAGGTCTTTGTTCATTTTTTACTTGGGTTGTTTGTTTTCCTGATGTTGAGTTGTATGAGCTGTTTATATATTTTGGATATGAATCCCTTATCAGTCATATAATTTGCAAATATTTTTTCTCATTCAGTAGGTTGTCTTTTCATTTTGTTGATGGTTTGCTTTGTTGTGCAAAAGCTTTTAAGCTTAATTAGGTCCCATTTGTTTATTTTTGCTTTTGTTTCCTTTACCTTAGGAGGCAGAGCCAAAAAAATATTGCTGCAATTTACATCAAAGAGTATCCTCCCTATGTTTTCTTCTAGGAATTTTATGGTTTCTGGTCTTACATTTAAGTCTTTAATCAATTTTGAGTGTGTTTTTTGTATATGGTGTTAGAAGTGTTCTAATTTCATTCTTTACCATGTAACTCTCCAGTTTTCCCAGCACCACTTATCGAAAAGACTGTCTTTTCTCTATTGTGTATTCTTGCCTCCTTTGTTGTAGATTAATTGACCATAAGTACATAGATTTATTTCTGGGTTCTCTATTCTGTTCCATTGATCTATGTGTCTGTTTTTGTGCTAGTACTATAGTGTTTTGGTTACCGTAACTTTGTAGTATAGTCTGAAGTCAGGTGGTGTGATACCTCCATTTCTGGGTTTCATTCTCAAGATTGTTTTGGATATTCAGGGTCTATGTGTTTCCATATAAATTTTAAAATTATTTGTTCTAGTTCTGTGAAGAATGCCATTGGTAATTTGATAGAGATTACACTGAATCTTTAGATTGCCTTGGGTAGTGTGGTCATTTTAACAATTTTAATTCTTCATCTTCATGAACACTGTATATCTTTCCATCTGCTTGTGTCATCTTCAATTTCTTTCATCAGTGGCTTAAAGTTTTCCAAGTATAGGTCTTTTACCTCCTTAAGTAGGTTTATTCCTAGGTATTTTATTCTTTTTGATGTGATTACAAACAGGATTATTTCCTTAATTTCTCTTTCTGAGAGTTTGTTGTTAGTGTACAGAAGTGCAACAGACTTCTGTATATAAATTTTGTATTCTGCAACTTTACTGAATTTGTTGATGAGCTCCAGTAGTTTTTTAGTGGCATCTTTAGGATTTTCTATATATAGTATCATGTCATCTGCAAAGAGTGACAATTTCACTTCTTCCTTTCCCGTTTGAATTCCTTTTATTTCTTTTTCTTGTCTGATTGCGGTAGCTAGGACTTCCAATACTATGTTGAGTAAAAGTGGCAAGAGTGGACATCCTTGTCTTGTTCCTGATCTTAGGGGAAATGCTTTCACCTTTTCACCAATGAGTATGATGTTAGCTGTGAGCTTATCATATATGGCCTTTATTATATTGAGGTAAGTCCCCTCTATGCCCACTTTCTGCAGAGTTTTTATCATAAGTCAATGTTGTATTTTGTCAAAAGTTTTTTCTGCACCTACAGAGATGATCATATAACCATTTATTCTTCAGTTTGTTAATGTGATTTATCACATTGATTTTCACATATTGAACCATTTTTGCGTCCCTGGGATAAGTCCCATTTGATCGTGGTGTATGATCCTTTTAGTATACTGTTGGATCTGATTTGCTAGTATTTTGTTGAGGATTTTTGCATCTATGTTCATCAGTGACATTGGCCTGTAATTTTCTTTTTTGTGTCATATCTTTGTCTGGTTTGGGAATCAGGGTGATGCTGGCCTCGTAGAATAAGTTCAGAAGTGTTCTTTCCCCTCCAATTTTTTGGAAGAGTTTCAGAAGGATATGTGTTAACTCTTCTCTAAATGTTTGGTAGAATTCACCTGTGAATCCATCTAATCCTGGATTTTGGCATTGGGAGTTACTTTATTACTGACTCAGTTTCATTACTGGTAATTGTTCTGTTCATATTTTCTATTTTCTCCTGTTTCAGTCTTGTGAGATTGCACTTTTCTAGGAATTTGGCCATTTCTTCTAAGTTGTTCGTATTATTGGCATATATGATCCTTTGTATATCTGTGGTGTTGGTTGTAACTTCTCCCTTTTCATTTCTGATTTTTATTGATTTGGGCCTTCTCTCTTTTTCTGTTGAGGAGTCTGGCTAAAGGTTTATAGATTTCGTTTATCTTTTCAAAGAACCAGCTCTTAGTTTCATTGATCTTTTCTATTTTTTCTTTTTTTGTCATCTCTATTCCATTTATTTCTGCTGTAATCTTTGATTTCTTTCATTCTACTAACTATGGGTTTTGTTTGTTCTTCTTTTTCTAGTTCCTTTAGATATAAGGTTAGGTTGTTTTTTTGAGATTTTTCTTGTTTCCTGAGGTAAGCTTATATCGCTATAAACTTCCCTCTTAGAACTGCTTTTGCTGTGTCCCATAGATTTTGAATCATTGTGTTTTTTGTTTTCATTCGTCTCCAGGTAGTTTCTGATTTCCTTTTTGATTTCTTCAATGATACTTTTTTTTTTCCTTCAGTGATCCATTTTTTTTAATGTTTAGTAGCATATTGTTTAGTCTCCACGTGTTTGGGGGGGTTTTTTGCAGTTCTTTTTCTTGTAGTTGATTTCTAGTCTCACAGCATGTGGTCAGAAAAGATACTTGATATTTCAGTTTTCTTAAACTTACCCAGGCTTGTTTTGTGGCCTAGAATGTGATCTATTCTGGAGAATGTTCCATGTGCACTCGAAAAGAATATGTATTCTGCTCCTTTGGGATGGAATGTTGTATATATAGCTGTTAAGTTCATCTGGTCTAATGTGTCACTTAAGGTTAATGTTTCCTTATTGATTTTCTATCTGAATGATCTGTCCACTGATGTAAGTGGGGGCATTAAATTCCCTTGCTATTATTGTGATATTGTTGATTTCTCCCTTTATGTCTGTTAATATTTGCTCTATGTGTTTAGGTACTCCCATGTTGGGTGCATCTATATTTACAATTTGTTATATCTTCTTCTTGGATTGATCCCTTGATCATTAAGTAATGGCCTTCTTTGTCTCTTTTAACAGTCTTTGTTTTGAAGTCTATTTTGTTTGATATTAGTATTGTTACCCTGGCTTTCTTTTGATTTCCATTTGTATAGAATACCTTTTTCCATCCCCTCACTTTCAGTCTATGTGTGTCTTTAGATCTGAAGTGAGTCTCTTGTAGGCAGCATATATATGGGTCTTGTTTTTTGTATCCATTCAGCCACTCTATGTTTTTTGATTAGAGCATTTAGTCCATTTACATTTCAAGTAATTATTGACATATATGTTTTTATTGTCATTCTGTTTAGTGTCCATCAACAGATGAATGAATAAAGAAGACGTGGTGTATAAATATACAGTGGAATATTACTCAGCCATAAAAAAGAATGAAGTTTTGCCACTTGCAACAACATGGATGGACTTGGAGGGTATTATGCTTAGTGAAATAAGTCAGACAGAGAAAGACAAATACTGTATGAGATCACTTACATGTGGAATTAAAAAAAAACAAAAACCAGTGGATATAACAAAAAAGAAAGACTCACAGATATAGAGAACAAGGTGGTGGTTACCAGTGGGAAGAGGGAAGCGGGGAAGGGCAAGATAGCGGTAGGGTATTTAAGAGATACAAACTGCTATGTATAAAATAAATAAGTTACAAGGATATATTGTACAGCACAAGGAATATAGCCAATAATTTATAATAACTATAAATGGAGTATAACCTTGAATATTGTGAATCACTGTGTTGTACACCTGAAACTTATATAGTATTGTGAATCAACTATACCTCAATTAAAAGAAAACTTCCCCCCAAGTGTCTACTCTAACCAAATGTCACTTGGAAACAAACATGAGATGGGGCACTCATGGATGACTCACCCAGGACACCACATTCTCCCCAGGAAGTCTTAGTCCCTCTAGTTCCATCTTAGGGAAGTAGATAGAGGCCAGATGCTGCTGTTTCAAGGTACATGTGCTCCTTCTTAGTAATTCAATACTCACTTAATATTTAGTGAGGGACTGCAGGGAAGGTATCTTAATATAATAGGAATCTTACCACAGGGTTTCTCTAAAGGCAAATCCTCCATTTTGTGTTCAGTTTTGGTCATTACTGAAAGGCAAGGGAAGGGAATTTGTTGGCAAGGAAAAGAAATTAGGGGTCTTTAAAAAAATAAAACATAGCATGAAGAAACAATAGTGAAGTCAGAATTCCCCTGGGACATTCACTTCCCCTGGCAATACTACAAAGGGTTTACTTAAAGTGTCACGCAGCACAAAGATTTTTCAGGAGCTGACGGGAAAGATTTAGTGTTCTAGAGATGGAGTACTCAAGGGCAAACATAAGTTTCTACACAGAATAATTATTGGAGAAAGACTACTTGCTTTCTTTGGGTGGAGTCACTGGTCATATTGGTCATATATCTTTGAAAGCCTGGGATAAAAACTGCTGCTTGAAAGTCACTTTTGAAGCATGATCTGATTAGAAGGAGCCATATCCAGGTACAGACTGGCTTGGGGAGGGGTGCCAGGCCAAAGGAAAAGAGTTGAACATGTCCCAGGAGAAGGGGGCAGGAGCCAGAAACTACGCCACTCCACCCATGGCCCTGAGTTCTTGGTAGAAGAGGTCTTCCATATAACTATGCAGCAAGGTCCCCAGCTCACCTGCCCCAGCAATGCAGGCATCATCCTCCCCACTCACCCCACGGTCCCACCTCAGCACATTTTCTAGGTTCTGGCACTGCTACACTTCTGACAACAGTGCCTCCAGAAACCATTGCAACAACGCTACCATCATTTTGCACCTAAGATATACAGGGTCTTGACTCTGGGGGAGGCAAACAGACTACAATGAGAGGTATAGGATACAAGGATATACTCGGTGGAGCTCATTCCTGTAGAGGTAACCCAAGTTCTGAGGCCTTCCTAAAAGCAGATTACTGTGAAGCTGGGAGGAACACACTGTATGGTCTTGACTATCCTCACGGACCTCTGGGGTAGAAGACCAGCTTTTAAAGGGGCTGAGTTTGCCTAATGGGGAAGAGAGTTATTAAGTGTCACACAGGGGATGAAAATGCTGAACAGATATCAAAAGAAATTTTCAGATGCCAAAAGAAATCAGAACGCATAGGTCAGGGCCAGAGTAAGTAAGACCTTGGAAACGTTCTGGAACCTTAATAATTTCCTCATGTTTGCTTCTTCTGTTATCTTTCTATTATCCTTCCTGGTAGCACGACTTTTAAAACACTTAAAACAAAAGGCGTCTCTGTGTTTGCTTTGAGAGCAACAGTTAGTCATGGGGTATTGCAGCCCAAGAAGGCAACCTGGAGGATTAGGGTAATTAGGGCAGTTTTGGGAAGGGCAGATGGCTATATTGAGAAGGAGGAAGGAGCAGCAGCTTTGGCTGTTAGGTGTCCCAGAAACTTAGCAATTAAGGTTTCTTTAAAGCTTTTATTTTTATGTCATTATGCATTTTTGGTTTATAACCTACCTTATTCCATAAAATATTTAAGTAGCTTATAGGAATATAAGCTACTTAATAAGAAATATAAGAAACGTATGGGGCTTCCCTGGTGGCGCAGTGGTTGAGAGTCCGCCTGCCGATGCAGGGGACGCGGGTTCGTGCCCTGGTCCGGGAGGATCCCACATGCCGCGGAGTGCCTGGGCCTGTGAGCCATGGCCGCTGAGCCTGCGCGTCTGGAGCCTGTGCTCAGCAGCGGGAGAGGCCACGGCAGTGGGAGGCCCGGGTACCGCAAAAAAAAAAAAAAAAAAAAGTATGCAATAAGATATAAAGTCAGGGGCAGGAAAATGTCAATTTTTAAAAGAGGTCATGATTAGGAGAAAGTTAGAATACATGTCCACATAAGGTCCTACTCAGTTACTTAACGGCAAGCTTAGATCTGTCTCTGAGTTTCCAGGCACCCAAAGAGGAAAGGGAAATCAGGTGGGTTACCAGATTCTCATCGTCCATGAGAAGGCAACAATTGCTAAGGTAAAGTTCTTGTGGTTCTTATCTCTAAAAGATAAATCCCTTATGGTCCTTCATAGAGTGGTGGAGGAGAGATGTGGTAGCAACACCTCTACATTATCATCAAGAGAAAAATCCATGAACCTGTCTCTTGTAGATGCCAAAAGGATGACTCCAAAGCAAAATTCACAGGAAGCCTTTCTGTGGAAACCCTCCCCTCTCACTTAACCAGAAAGCAGCAGAACTAGATTTGGAATCAGGTCATATGATGTCAACTCCTGTTTGCTTTTCACCTCCTTTCAGCTACCTATTTCCTACTCCTCTTTTAGCCTCAATTTAAACTTCACCTCTTTTTAAATTTTTTTATTAAAGTATAGTTGATTTACAATGTTGTGTTAGTTTCTGGTGTACAAAAAAGTGATATATATTCTTTTTCATATTCTTTTCCATTATGGTTTATTTACAGGATATTAAATATAGTTCCCTGTGCTATACAATAGGACCTTGTTGTTTATCCATTCTGTATATAATATAAACTTCACTGTTTGAAAAAGACCTTCTCTGACCCTGGGCTGGACTAGGCTCCTGGATTTTCCCTATCTTTCATACATCACATTCTTTGTTTTCACTTATTTGGTGTCTATCTTTACCAATGGACTGAAAGCTCACGGGAGCAGGAACTACCTGATCATCTCAATAGATACTGGAAAAGCCTTTGACAAAATTCAACACCCATTCATGATAAAATCTCTTATCAAACTAGGACTAGAAGTGAACTTCCTCAACCTGACAAAGGGCAACTAAGAAAAACCTACAGCTAACATCACTTACTGGTGAAAGACTAAATGCCTTCCTTCAGAGAGTAGTAACAAGGCAAGAATGTCCATTCTCATCACTTATATTCAACATTGTACTGGAGGTCCTAGCCAGTAGAATAATGCAAGAAAAAAGAAATGAAAGGTATCAGATTGGAAAGGGAAAATTTTATTCACAGATGACATGAGCCATCTATGCAGAAAATCCTAAGAGATTGATTTTCCCAATACCTATTAATAAATATAGCAAAGATGGAATATATATGGTTAATATATAAAAATCAACTATATTTCTATATAATAGTAATGAACAATTGAAAAATAAAATTCAAAAACAATAAAGTAAAACAACACCAGTAATGTGAAATATTTATGGACACATTTAACAAAAATATGCAAGACATGTAAACTGAAACCTCAAAACATCTTTGTGAGAAATTAAGGATGACAAATAAATGGAGAGACATTCCATGTTCACGGATTAGAAGATTCAATACTGTTAAGATGTCAATTCTCCCCAAATCAATCTATGGATACAAAGCAATCTCAAGTAAAATTGCAGAAGACATTTTTGTAGAAACTGACAAGCTGATTTTAAAACTCATATGGAAATACAAAGGACATAGAATAGCCAAACAATTTTGAAAAAGAACAAAGTTTGAAAACTTATACTACCTGATTTCAAGAATTACTGTAAAGGTAATCAGATGGTGTGATATTGCACAAGGATAAAGATCTAGATCAGGAGTCAGCAAACTTTTTCTGTAAAGGGTCAGATAGTAAATATTTTTGGCTTTGTAATCTGTTTCAACTCTGCCTTTGTAGCACGAAAACAGTCACAGACAATATTTAAAGAAATAAATAGGCTTGACTGAGTTCCTGGTAAAACTTTATTGACAAAACAGGTAGTGGGACAGATTTGGCCCTCGGGCCATCGTTTTTTGACCCCTGATATAGAGCAATGGAACAGAAATAGACCCATAGTTATATAGTCTGTTGACTTTCAAGAAAGGCGCCAATGTATTTAAATGGAGAAAGGATAATCTTGTCAATGAATGGTATTAGAACAATTGGACAATCATATACTTCATAGCATATACACAAACACACACACACACACACACACACACACACACACAAAATACTCAGAATGAATCATAGACCAAAATGTAAAAGCTACATCTATAAAACATCCAGAAGAAAAAATAGGATAAAAATCTTTGCATCTTTGGGCACAAAACACAATCTTTAGGCAAAGATTATTTTGATATGACACAAAAGCACTAATCATAAAAGAAAAAAAATGGACTTTATCAATATTAACCTCTATGGCCAACTTGAAAAGAATACAGTGCTGCATATGCATAAGCTGTGACTAACAGGCTCAGACTTGCTCCCAGAGGTCAAGGTGGCCTCAGAGACCAAATGACTTTTCTGTGTTTCGATTTCTGAATTTGTAAAAGGAAAGTTGAGGGAACACAACTGAGTAAAATCTTCATACAGGCCCTCATACAAGCAATGAGAAATAAAGGGGAGCTCGTCTGTGCAAAGTATGGAGGAGACCTACATGATCTGCCTCAAGAGAAACAGGTTAACATGAGGAACCACATGGCTGGGAACTGGAACTGGAAATCCTAGAAAGCAAAAAACTTCTGAGGGCAGGACCTTCTCAACAGCTCTGCTTCTCTCTGCAATTATCTGACCTCTTTTTTTTTAAGTAAATTTATTCTTTTTTTTTTTTTTTGGCTGCGTTACTGCACGCAGGCTTTCTCTAGTTGCGGCGAGCAGGGACTACTCTTCGTTGCATTGAGCAAGCTTCTCATTGCGGTGGCTTCTCTTGTTGCAGAGCACGGGCTCTAGGCGTGCCGGTTTCAGTAGTTGTGGCTCATGGGCTCTAGAGTGTAGGCTCAGTAGTTGTGGCGTAAGGGCTCAGGTGCTCCATGGCATGTGGGATGGACCAGGGCTCAAACCCGTGTCCCCTGTGTTGGCAGGCGGATTCTTAACCACTCTACCACCAGGAAAGCCCCTGACCTCTACTTTTTTATAGGCTGGCTCCCTCATTCTTTTATGCTCTTTCACATACCTTTGTTTGCTTGACCCAGGTCCTACATTATGGCATTACTTAACCCTCAGGTCTGCTGCTAATTGCGGGAAGTGTTTTCAGAATTTGTTTCACATTCTCTAGGGAAACATATTGATTGACTCAACTCATCATGTCAGGTCATGGATTGCTGGTCAGCCTAGGGATTTGCTTCCTACCCAGGTCCAATCAGCTGTGGTGAGGGTAGGGAGAAAAGGATCACAATGATATAAAGGGGCTTACTATCCAGGCAGAATCCATAAAACATTTCAATTCCAGGAGGACACATAAATGAAAGACTGATCTGTCCAGAACTGCCATTGTTTCTGCTAGTCTGGTAATGATGCCAGTTTCATAAAGGAGTAATTTAGAGGAGGATGGAAGGTGCTGTGTCATCAACAAAGTATGTACTGAGTTCCTAAATTCAGTATTTGCATAATGTGACTGTGATGGTTAATTTTGTGTGTCATCTTGACTGGGTTATGGGGTGCCTGGATATTTGGTTAAACATTATTCTCAGTATATCTGTAAAAGCACTTCCAGATAAGATTGGCATTTGAACTGATGGGCTAAGTAGAGCAGATGGCCCTCTCCAATATGGGTGAACCTCATCCAATCCACTGGGGCCTTAAAAGAACAAAAGGCAGAGTAAGAGACAATTCATTCTCTCTGCCTGACTGTCTTTGTGCTGGGACATCAGTCTCCTGTCTTCAGACTCAGACTAGAGCTGTACTTTTGGGTCTCTTGGGTCTCCAGCTTGCAGACCTTGACACTTCTCAGCCTCCATAATTATGTGAACCAATTCCTCATAATATGTAATGTATGCACACACACAAAAGCATCCTATTTGTTTGGTTCTGTTTTGCTGGAGAACCCTGACTAATACAATGACTCAAATGCACAAAAATCAGACCAACAGGAACAAGATCGAGTGAAAGTATATTTCACTCCAGACTTTGTGATTCTTCATACAGAGCTATGGGATTCAGTTCTGCTATGACATCTTACCTCATACCCTTATCTTCTCCAAGACAGTAAACAAGAAACTGGAGACGTGTGAATGAGCTGCACATTCATCCCCATTTCTCGCATCAGTCACAGATCCATCCCATCAACTCCCCACAGCATAAAATCCTTATAACACTTAAACCTCCTCAGCCCAAAGAGAACCTCATGAACCATATGTAAAATACAGTCTCATTTTCTTTCCTCTGTTTAATTAGTCACTTCATTTAGTTTTATTTTTCTCTTTCGCATTGGGCAAAGACAACTTTGTATTTGGGTAAATTAGTCTAAGTTCTAATAATAAAGGAAGAATGTGTTTCCCTTTGACGTTTACTAGCATGATGAAAATTCCCAAATGTGCCCTGAACCACTAACATTTACTTCTTTTTACAAACAAGCTCAGATCTTTTCTCTCATTAAACACCTAAGACGATCCCTCTTTCCTCCCAAAATGATTCCTGTTGGTTTTCTGTTTAGGCCAGAAAACCTAAAAATCTCTCTTGCTGGGAGAAGCAGCTGCCAGTGTCAAAAGGAAACAGATGGTTTTGGAAACTTTCTTATTTAGAGTAAGTAGGTGGTGTGATTCCAAAGAAACTCCCTTGTGTTATACTCTGCTGTTACAAGTTGTACATTTGTACCTCTTTTCTCCAGAATGTCCTTTCTCATCATTCTAGGCTCATAGCTGGATTTCAGTCCATGGCAATGCTCTTCAAATCTGAAAGTGTCTCCTGGGGTTTTTCCTAATAAATCACTTTTCCTAGCGGGAGCTGTTAATGGTTTTTCTTTCCAGCTAAGTTTTGATAACCAGATGAAAGCAGTGTCAATGAGACTGTGAAAATGTTTCCTTCCCAAGGCCTCATAAACCACTTCATCAAGCACCTCAGACCTAGCTCTGCCGATATGAAGGGGCAGGAAAGATTCTATTTTCTCCTCATGCAAGAATTAAACAAAAGCTCTGAGGCCACATGTGGTCTTTTAAAGCAGTCAACCATTTTCTTTCCATTCCTCTTTTTTTTTTTTTTAATGTCTGCTCATATCTGCTTCAAATGTGGACTTATTCTATCACGTGTAAAGTAAGAAACAACTAAGAGTAATACTTTGCTCTCACCAAACTAATGTGGTCAGTGGATTTTGTGCCCTCATGGGAGTATAAACCCTGTCACTCTAAACAGGTTTTCTGGTAGAGTCTAGAGAACTAAGGATATTTAATATATTATAGCTTATCCGGGCATAGCTAGGGATCACCACTAGCTTCTGAAACAGCTATAAAATTAAGGTTTATCTAATGTGTCAGATGCTTTCAATGGCTACTCATTTCCCACTGCTTATTTTAGCTGTTAGTTCCTAAATACGAGCCAGATGTGGTTGGTGGTAATTAACAAAACTTGTTAGCCATTTTGTATTTTTCATGCCGTTATTTATCCCAAGGTAATCTCTTTCCAGTCAGGGAAAGCACAGGGCAGTTCCTAGAGATTATCAGGTCTACTGTTCTCATTTTACAGAGGTGCTGTGGAGGCCTGGAGGAAGCATAATGTTGGATAATCAAGTATGATAAAAATTTGTGCAGAGCCTTACCATTTTCTTTACCTAATGCTCATAAAAATCCCATGAAGTAGGTAAGACAGTTGCTATGAACATCTGTGTTAGTTACAGCAAAGGCCAACCTACTGTAACAAACAGACTAATGAGACAGTGCCTCAGAGCAAAGAAATGTATTTCTGGTTCACATAACAGTGTCGAGGTAAATAATGCAGGATGGTGCTACAGTTCTCTTCCACAGAGTCACTGAGAGATTCTGGTTCCTTCCATCGTGTAGCTCTGCCATTCCCTCAGGCATTTTTATGGTCAGAGCTGAGCGGTCAAAGATCCATCCCTCGCAGAAAGGGGACGATGGCACAAATGAAGCACATCCACTATTTTGAGACCTAGGCTCAGAGGGGCATACATACACCCCTTTCGCTCACATTCCACTGGAAAAAACACGGTCATGTGGCTACTTTGACTGCCAGGAGGCTGGGAAATGTAGGATAATGTGCCCACGAAGAAGGGGAGAATGGATTTTAGTGGGCGACTAACAATTTCCACAAACCCATTCTCATTTTACAGATAAAGAAATTGAAGCTCACAGACTAATACAGACAAAACTTCTGCTCCTGGGCTTCCCTGGTGGCACAGTGGTTGAGAGTCCGCCTGCCGATGCAGGGGACATGGGTTCGTGCCCCGGTCCGGGAAGATCCCACATGCCGCGGAGCGGCTGGGCCCGTGAGCCATGGCCACCGAGCCTGCGCGTCCAGAGCCTGTGCTCCGCAACGGGAGAGGCCACAACAGTAAGAGGCCCGCGAACCGCAAAAAAAAAAAACAAAAAACAAAAAACAAAAATAACTTCTGCTCCTAATACAGAATTAAGTCATGAAGTAGTTTCACTTGAAAAATAGTATATAATTTCAAATGCTAGTTATACCCCCCAAAATGAGCGTGGTTAATGTATTAGTCAGGGTTCTCCAAAGAAACAGAACCAATAGGGTGTGTATATAAAGAGAAAGATTTATAGCAATTCAGATCACTGTAACAAGGAACTAGAAACTATAAAGAGGAACCAATCAAAATTAGACAACTCAATTGCCGAGATAAAACCAAGCTAAAGGCAATGAATAGCAGACTAAATAATGCAGAAGAACGAGTAAGTGATCTGGAAGATAGAATAATGGAAATCACCCAATTAGAACAGCAGACAGAAAGACAAATGAAAGCAACATAGAAGATCTATGGGCTAATATAAAGCGTGCTAACCTATGCATAATAGGGATTCCAGAAGGAGACAAAAGAGAAAGGGGGACCAAAAATATAAATATTTGGTAAAATTACGGCTGAAAACTTCCCAAACCTAAAAAAGGAAACAGATATCCAGGTACAAGAAGCCCAGAGGGTCCCAAACAAGATGAACCCAAACAGACCCACACTAAGACATATCAAAATTAAAATGGCAAGGATACCGAGGGGGTGGGATGAATTGGGAGATCGGGATTGATATATATGCACTACTACGTATAAAATAACTAATAAGAACCTACAGTACAGCACAGGGAACTCTACTCAATGTTCTGTGGTGACCTAAATGGAAAGGAAATCTAAAAAAGAGGGGATACATGTATACGTATGACTGATTCACTTTGCTGTACAACAGAAATTAACACAACACTGTAAAGCAACTATACTCCAATAAAACTTAATTTAAAAAATTAAAATGGCAAAAGTTAAGGAGAAGATTCTAAAGGGAGCAAGAGAAAAAGTGTCAGTTACAAGGGAACCCCCATAAGGCTATCAGCTGACTTCGCTACAGAAACTTTGCAGGCCAGAAGGGAGTGGCAAGATATATTCAAAGTCCTGAAAAAGAGATTTATTTTAAGGAATTGGCTCACATGATTCGGAGGTCCACATGTGCAGGCTAGGCTGGCAGGCTGGAGACCCAGGGAAGAGCTGATGTTGCAGTTCAACTCCCAGGCTGTCAGCTGGCAGAATTACTTCTTGCTCAGGGGAGGTCAGTCTCTGTGCCCTTAAGGCCCTCAGCTGAGTGGATGAGGCTTGCTCATATTATGAAAGGCAATCTACTTGACTCAGGGTCCACTGATTTAAATGTTAGTCTTATCCACAAAACACCCTGACAGCAACATCCGGAATGTTTGACCAAATATCTGGGCATCATGGCCCAGCCAAATTGACACGTAAAATCCCTGTAGTTGTCTTTTTTCTAATAATACATGTTAAAGATCTGTCTATATCAGAACATAAAGAGTTTTTTGCGGGACTTCCCTGGTGGCACAGTGGTTAAGAATCCACCTGCCAGTGCAGGGGACACGGGTTCAATCCCTGGTCTGGGAAGATCCCATATGCTGCGGAGCAACTAAGCCCGTGCACCACAACTACTGAAGCCGGTGCACCTAGAGCCTGTGCTTCACGACAAGAGAAGCCACTGCAATGAGAAGCCCGCGCACTGCAATGAAGAGTAGCCCCTGCTCATCGCGACTAGAGGAAGCTGGCGTGCAGCAACAAAGACCAACGCAGCCAAAAATAAATTTTTTAAAAAAGAGATTTTTGCTTCTTATAGCTGCACAGTATTCCATGGCATGGATAGGTCATAATAGATTTTACCAGTCCCCTATTGGTGAACATGTAGGTCATTTCCTTTTTTTGCTGTTATAAGAAGTAAAATAGGGCTTCCCTTGTGGCGCACTGGTTGAGAGTCCGCCTGCCAATGCAGGGGACACGGGTTCGTGCCCCGGTCCGGGAAGATCCCACATGCCGTGGAGCGGCTAAGCCCGTGAGCCATGGCCGCTGAGCCTGCGCGTCCGGAGCCTGTGCTCCGCAACGGGAGAGGCCACAGCAGTGGGAGGCCCGTGTACCACAAAAAAAAAAAAAAAAAAAAAAAGAAGTACAATAACTAACACTGTATGGACATAATTTTGCATGCACCCAGGTATGTCTATAAGCTAATTTCTTTAAAATGAATTGCTCTGTTAAAAAAAACAGATGTGCATTTCAACTTTTGACAGTTACTGCCAAATTGGCCTCCATAGATGTCGTACCCATTCATATCCCACCAACAATATAAAGAGTGCTTTGCCAACCCAAAGTTTTATCAAATATCTGGACATTTGTCTATCTGATATGTGAAAAACGGTATGTAAGTATAATTTAAATTTGTGTATCTCCTGGGCTTCCCTGGTGGCACAGTGGTTGAGAGTCCACCTGCCGATGCGGGGGACACGGGTTCGTGCCCCGGTCCGGGAAGATCCCACATGCCGCGGAGCGGCTGGGCCCGTGAGCCATGGCCGCTGGACCTGCGCGTCCGGAGCCTGTGCTCCGCAACGGGAGAGGCCACAACAGTGAGAGGTCCGCATACCACAAAACAAAACAAAACAAAACAAAACAAAGATACTGCAAGATGGACCCTCACGAAAAGACTTGCTTTGTGTGTCACTGTCCGTGGTGCTGACAGCATCCCTGTGGGCTGAGGCAGGGTGGCTTTTCCTCCTCCTGGGGCACTAAAGTGTCTTATACAAACCCTCCTGGGGAATTCTGGACAGGAGAGAAAGGAGGCAGTCAAGGGAAACGAGAAGTAAAAAGGACAAGGGCTACTTAGGCAGAATGTTTGTGAGGTTGGATGGAGAAGGAAGACGGATTGGTATATGACTGGGTATTGTGTACAAATCATCATAGATACTAAAAGATAATTCTGCCCCCTTTGACACAGTGGTGGGTCGGGGGACATATGCACATTGCCTTATGCATTCCATTATTGTATGTATATATCCCCTGAGGGCTTGAAGAAAAAGTAAGGTTATAGAAAGAGCTTAGAGAAAGTTATCATGTGGAATTTGAGTGGACAATTTTAGAAATAAAATGGACTGCCATCTTCCTGAGCTGATTTGACTATAATCCTGCTAAGACTGGGAATAGACTGGATAACCTCCCGAGAACTTCGCGATATTTGAAGTCACAACTTCAGTGAAAACATTCATCCTATTCTTGCTCTTTACCTGTTTGAGCTTCAGGACAACCTGGATTTAAACTAAAGTAATATCACAATCTATACTGATTATTTTTGTCTTATCTAAAGACATTTGCTTTCAAGTGTTTTTGTTTTTTTTAATTTATTTTTGGCTGCGTTGGGTGTTTGTTGCTGCGTTTGGGCTTTCTCTAGTTGCGGCGAGCGGGGGCAAGTCTGTGTTGCAGTGTGCGGGCTTCTCATTGCGGTGGCTTCTCTTGTCGCGGAGCACCGGCTCTAGGCAGGCGGGTTTCAGTAGTTGTAGCACGCAGGCTCAGTAGTTGTGGCTTGCAGGCTCTAGAGCACAGGCTCAGTAGTTGTGATGCATGGTCTTAGTTGCTTTGCAGCATGTGGGATCTTCTCAGACTAGGGCTCAAACCCTTGTCCCCTGCATTGGCAGGCGGATTCTTAACCACTGAGCCACCAGGGAAGCCCCAAGTGTTGTTTTAATACACACGAGAAGTTAATAACTCTCTCAACCTGTCAGTTCTTTCCCTAGCAGTATAAAAGTATAGTACAGAACATGAATTCAATAAATCCCATTCATTCCTCATTGGTGCGCTGAAATTGAACAATCTTCAATTCACATGATTAAGTATAAAAAATATTTATGTTCTGGTGCAAAAAGAAAAAGAAACTCTTGGATTTATATTAAGTGTAAAAATATAATTTTTTACATTTCTAGCCTTGGTTTTGTTTTCAATTTTTAAATGCTAAATTTTCCAGTTGGAGGAAATATGTAATTTGGGGGATTAGGCCAGAGATTCCATAAATGTTAAAATCTATTTCCCAATATTTTAATGGCCTCACTGGCGATGCAGTTGGCTTTGTGCTTGGCTGTGGTTATAATCACTGCCGCTACAGAGGCACAGGTTTCGAACTATCTGGGCTCGGGGAGGTCTTGTGCATGAGCAGTCAAAGCAACATCCAGACAGAGTCTCCAGAGGCCCTTACTGGTATATCTGTCCCCACACAGGGTGAGATTTCCCCATAGACCACCAGAAAAATAAGCTATTCTCCCCAAGGGTTATCTGATTCTGCCTGTGGGCAGTGACTCTTATAAACCTTCTCATATTCCAAGCTTAGAGACCGCCCTAAAGTTCTACATCAAATTTCTCTATTCCAGGGCTGTGACTCAGCTCCAATCTAAAATCCATTTGAGAAAAGAAAACATTTAAGGGAAAGGGTATCATCCTTTCTTCTGGATCATCTGTTTCAACATTTTCTTTTCCTCGCACACAGCTAACACAATGATCATCTTTTAT
The DNA here is from genome assembly GCF_964374135.1 of Grampus griseus. Lineage (NCBI taxonomy): Eukaryota > Metazoa > Chordata > Mammalia > Artiodactyla > Delphinidae > Grampus > Grampus griseus. The sequence goes on from NC_139007.1 coordinate 37,252,899, forward strand.
CACACTGTTGGTGATTCTCTGCCAAAGTGTGGATGGGAAAGGCAGAGCACACGTCCTTTTCTGGTCCACCCAAAAATGCTTATCAAAATGGAGGGTGGGGAGGGTGACAAAATCTATAGGAAATCAGTTTACTCTTATAAATAAATTCAACAACCTGGCTGTATTTTATGACCAAATCTAATAAGTACCTGTTAACTCTTTTGAGTTTTCTTTGTATACAATCACATCAACTGAGAATTATTCAAATCTGACTTTTTTTTGAGGTTCCATATTGTGTAGTGCATGCACCCTGTCATGATTATCGTCACAAACAACAACAAATATATACTGAGTGTTTACCAGGTAAAAGACATGGAACGGGGTGGTATGGGGATCTAAGGGATGAATGAGACAGAGCCTTTGCCCTCTCAAAAGGATAATAATTGGGATATGGTTTGTCTATGTGAAAAATAGAACCAATAAACAAAATGCAACAAGGTCATAATTACCTTTGCAGACTCAAACTTCATTTAAAAGAATTGCTTTTCTTTCACGCCTACTATGTTGGCAGGCTGCATACCCTAGATGGGCTGCTTGGTCACAATTCTCCGCTCTCCTCTTTTTTTTCCCCTTGTTTTGGACAAATGTCCATTGCACAGTCTATGGTCTGAGTCATGAACATAATGATATTAGAAGTAAATGGAAAAGGAAAAGCAGAGTAGGAGAATATTGTAGGAGAACAGCTATCACTCACTCTGCTATTCTCTCCATCTGGCAGGGCTTCCTGGCTCCCCCATAAAGTGCAGATCACCATGGCCACAAAAGACTCTGAAACCTTTCCCAGAAACCAATTGCCAGAATGGGAATTCTGAAGGAACATAACCCAAGTGAATAACACATTATTTTCTCCTCTAAGAGCAAAAGGTTATAAAAAGTAATAAAAAAAAAATACGATCATGAAATCTGGATGAAGGAGACAGTTTTAGCCTGACTTTCAATCGTTTATAGACAATTTTGAAGTAGCTTAAATTTAGCTAACCCATAGCATGGGTGACTCTTAAAGTTTTTTAAGTGGTTTACAAAATAGGATATATAACAAAATCTGTTTTTGTAAAAAAGAAATAAAGGTATATTTATGAATAGGAAAGACTATCACTTCTAATTTTTCCTAAGCACTGTGATGTTAGTTCGTTTTATTTTCATCTCGGGTATAGGAATAGGGGACAGGGATGGGGAAGGAAGAGAACAGACTATTTTGATAACAAAGCCCACAGAACTACTGAACTTTTAAAAATATGTACATTTCGGGGCTTCCCTGGTGGCGCAGTGGTTGAGAGTCCGCCTGCCGATGCAGGGGACACGGGTTCGTGCCCCAGTCCGGGAAGATCCCACATGCCACAGAGCAGCTGGGCCCGTGAGCCATGGCCGCTGAGCCTGCACGTCTGGAGCCTGTGCTCCGCAACGGGAGAGGCCACAACAGTGAGAGGCCCGCGTACCGCAAAAAAAAAAAAATATATATATATATATATATATACATTTATTTTTGTCAAGAATAAAAAATTATGTTTAATTTTTTCAATTAAAAAATTTAATGTAGCCTTAGAAGCAAAAAAGTGCTGCTATCCAGTAAGCAGTCGGTAAATGTTCGCTAATATTATTATGTAGTGAGAATAATCTTCAGAAAGAAAATCAGGATTACATTGCTTCTGAAGCTTTTGTGAAATCAAGCCTTCACCTAACCAAGTTGTTGACAAAAGGATAACGTCAGCATGGGAGCTACAAAAGCAGAGCTCACAAAGCAGGAATTAGGTGGCCAGTAGTTTTTTGGGTTTTTTTGTTTTTTGTTTTTTTAGGTAAGAAGTCGATTTATTTAGAGAGATACACATTCCCTAGACAGATTGTGGTTCGTCTCAAAAGGCGAGAACAGCCTTGGGAGAAACTCCACAGACAGAGTGTGGGCCATCTCAGAAGGCGAGAGGCCTGGATGGCCAATATTAAAACCATACTGTGCCGAGGCCAGAGATCCTGAAGAGAGAAAGAGGCTGGGATGCTACTTGCTAGCAGCTTGTGCCGTTTGAGAAGCACAGAAAGTTCACTGAGCACCACTAGGGCCACCTCCCTGCCTTTTGATTCCTTGATCCTCTGCTCACCCTATGACAATTCTGATGAATCATTCATCCTCTGGTTAGCGTAAGTACAACTGGTGCAGCGATATTTCCTTTATCATGAAGTAACTGGTTTGCACAGTAACCTTGGGTGAGTGTGTTTGATGCCCCCCTGAGCTGATGAGCAAAATGTGTGGTGAAGGAAGTAAGCCTGGGACATAGGGGCCCAAGAACATACCATTCCCCCTGTGAGTCTCCACAGGAGCAGCCAGACAGCCCCTCTACAGATCACGGCTTTCTTATCTATAGCGCCAACCACAATATTCCCATCTGAAAACCAAGTGTGCATATCATCCAAAATATTTACTCTGGACCACAGCCAAACCTTTACTCATGCTGATTAATGCATACACTGTTTACGGTCATTGTTGGTCCTACTTATCTTCCCCCCTTCTCTGGGAACTGATTGTACTCCCAAACCAGAGGTGGGCATGTGAGCTGGGCTGGGTGAAACACAGAGTACTCTACCCTTCTGTGGTCAGTGATCCTGCCAGTGATGGGAACCTGACTCAAGATAGACCCATCAGAGTCCTGCTCAGGATTGTATCCAGCTAGACTCCACTTGCAAGACAAAATATAAGACTGAGCCATTCATTCAAGTAGCCAGAAGACTGTAGCATTGGCCCAGGGAAGAACAGCTGACTGACCTTGGGCAAGTCACTTAAACTCTGTTGGAACAAAGTTCTTTCTCCTATGAAGTGAGAGCTCTGATTAAGACCATCTGGAAAGTTCTGACATTCGGAGATGAGAATTTCCTGTTATGTAGACAGTTGAACCAAGACAACCTTATCAAGCTAGGCTAATGGATTTACTCTAATGATTCCTTCTCATCCTACAACTGGGTTTTCCAGGAACCCAGATAATTGCACCTGGAATCCCAATACCAAAAGAAGCACAAAACTTGCTGAGCTGAGTTACTACAAAATACGAACTATAGTTCCCTGTGCTACATAGTAGGTCCTTGTTGCTTATCTATTTTATATATAGTAGTGTGTATATATTAATCCCAAACCCATCAAAAAATACAGAAGATCTAGATATTTCTCCAAAGAAGACATACAGATGGCCAACAGGCACATGAAAATTTGCTCAACATCGCTATTAGAGAAATGCATATCAAACATACAATGAGGTATCACCTCACTCCCGTCAGAATGGCTGTCATCAAAAAGTCTACAAATAATAAATGCTAGTGAGAGTGTGGGAAAAAAGGAACCCTCCTACACTGTTGGTGGGAATGTAAATTGGTGCAGCCACTATGGAGAACAGTATGGAGGTTCTTTAAAAAACTAAAAATAGTGTTACCGTATGATGCAGCAATCCCACTCCTGGGCATATATGCAGAGAAAACTATAATTCGAAAAAATATGTGCACCACAATGTTCATTGCAGCAGTATTTATCATAGCCAAGACTTGGAAACAACCTAAATGTCCGTCGACAGATGAATGGATAAAGAAGATATGGTATATATATATGCAATGGAAAATACTATAGTTTTGCAAAATATTACCATTGGGGAAACTGGACAAAGTCACAGGATCACTCTGTATTACTTCTTACAACTGCATATGAATCTACTTGATCTCACTAAAAATTTCAATTAAAAAAGTTTTGATAGGCATAGGGGATTAAGAGGTACAAAACCTACTATGTATAAAATAAGTTACAAGAATATATTGTACAGCACAGGAAATATAGCCAACATTTTATAATAACTTTAAATGGAATATAATCTATAAAAATATTGAATCACTGTTATATACCTGAAACTACTATAATGTTGAAAATCAATTATACTTCAATAAAAGTTTTTTTAAAGAAAAGTTTGGGGCTTCCCTGGTGGCGCAGTGGTTGAGAGTCCGCCTGCCGATGCAGGGGACACGGGCTCGTGCCCCGGTCCGGGAGGATCCCACATGCCGCGGAGCGGCTGGGCCCGTGAGCCATGGCCGCTGAGCCTGCGCGTCCGGAGCCTGTGCTCCACAACGGGAGAGGCCACAGCGGTGAGAGGCCAGTGTACCTAAAAAAAAAAAAAAAAAGAAAAATTTTTTTTGTTGTTTATTTGTTTTTGTTTTTTGTGGTACGCGGGCCTCTCACTGTTTTGGCCTCCCCCGTATGCGGAGCACAGGCTCCAGACGCGCAGGCTCCGCGGCAGGTGGGATCTTCCCGGACCGGGGCACGAACCCGCGTCCCCTGCATCGGCAGGCGGACTCTCAACCACTGCGCCACCAGGGAAGCCCGAAAAGTTTGTTTTTATACCACTGGAACAAAACAGGTGAAGCCTTATCCTGATAATCCAAAGAATGAATTCTTAACATGAGGCCTCACTTATCCAGTTCAGCTTTGTTCCCCATTTGTGCTGACCTTGAAACCACAAAGAGGCAAGGAAACTAATTGTCACAGTCAGTATCTTACATGTTTTAGTACTGGTCAGGAATATCTAGACCTCATTTTCATAAATACTAAAAATGATTCACAAATTAAAAAGCAACATTTTATGAGACACTACATGTTACTTTTCTAAATTAAGAAGGAGAATGGTGTATAGTAAGATTTTAAACAGCCCTGCAAGAAACCTCATTCACAAAGGATCCACCAAAACTGTCCTTCAGAAGGACATCCTGGGAACATTTAAGTTAGATTCATCCCAAATACATGAAATTAGGAAGACAAAAAGGAAAAAAAAAGGCACAAGCACAAAGGAAATTAAAAATATTTGTAGGTGGATACTTCATTTAACATTATTAATATATATAAAACCTGAAGGCAACTAAGAATTTTCTAGGAATATATGAATTAATAAATTTTATTCCAGTGAATAATGGTGGAATGAATGGAGAATCCTGACAAAGCATTTTAGAAAGCTCCAGGTCCATATGATTTCACATGTGAATTCCTTGAAATCAACAAGAAAATCATTTCTATCTATGCTATTTGAACATTCCAGAGCATAGTAAAAGAATGCATGCTTTCCAAATATTTTTAACAGCCAGCATTAATACTGAAAACAAAGATAGGGAAAAATCACACACAAAAAAATCACAAATCAATCACAAAAACACCCTAAGTATAAATATTGGTGCAAACATCTTATGTAAAACATTACCAAGCAGAATCCAGCATTAGATTAACAGAATAGTGTACCAGTCCAAGTAGAGTTCATTTTAAAAATGGTTCAACATAGGAATTCTATTAATGAAATTCATCATGTTGGTTTTTTTTTTTTTTTTTTTTTTAGCGGTACGCGGACCTCTCACTGCCGCGGCCTCTCCTGTTGCGGAGCACAGGCTCCGGACGCGCAGGCCCAGCGGCGGTGGCTCACGGGCCCAGCCGCTCCGCGGCATGTGGGACCCTCCCGGACCCGGGAACGAACCCACGTCCCCTGCATCAGCAGACGGACTCTCAACCACTGAGCCACCAGGGAAGCCCTACCTTTTTTCTTTAAGTCAGTCAAAACCTGATTTTTTTCCAACCAAATAACCATAACTGAATCAAATAGAAATACATACTATTATAAAGATGTCAATTACCTCTAAATTAATCTATAATACAATACACACCAATACCATAACAGAAATGGAATCAAGCAGTCTTAAATTTCATCTTGTAAAGTGGTACTCAACTTTGGCTACACATTAGAATCATCTGGGGGGATTTTACAACTCTGTTCCCAGGATGAACCCCAAAGCAATTAAACCAGGACCTCTGGGAGTAGAACAAAGTGTTTATTGAGCCCCTTGAGTGATTATGATGTGCTGCCAAGATTGAGAATTACTTCTCTAGAAGAATAAATATGTAAGACTAGCAAGACGGAGCGGCTGGGCCCCTGAGTCATGGCCACTGAGCCTGTGCATCCGGTGCCTGTGCTCCGCAACGGGAGAGACCACAACAGTGAGAGGCCCACGTACCGCAACAAAAAAAAAAAAAAAAAAAAGACTAGCGAGAAGTTTCTGGGGAAGAAAAGAAAAACGAGCAGGCTTGTCCTATCAGCAATTGAAATATATTATAAAGCTATAGTAATTAAAACAGTATATTATGAGCACAAGAACTGACAGACAAATCAATAGAACAAAATACATACTCCAAAAAAGAGTCGTCTGTACAATTTAAAATATAATAGAGATGGCATTTAAAATCAGTGGGGAAAAGAGGGACTACTCTGTGAATAATGTTGGGACAACTAGCTAACCATTTGAAAAAAACGAAGCCATTAAAATAAATTCTAGATTAACTGAATGTGAAAATTAAAACTATATGTTGCTTTTGCCTATGCAGTATATATTCATCCTTATCTTGGTGAAAGAACCCCAGTTTTCCTTGGGAAACCACTCATCAGCAATATTTAATCCATTTGATTGAAGGTTGAAGTAAAAAGATGAAAAGATATTAACTCTCTCTCTCTTAAACTAAAGAATATAATAAGAGCAATGAGATATCACTTATTGACCATGATATTGGCAAAATAAAATTTTTTATTGGTAACATCTGGTCTTGTTCAGTGAGTGGGGATTAGAAACTCTCAGAGTATAAATGGCAGTAAACACTGTAAATATATATACCTTTAATTCAGTACTTCAACTTTTGGTAGTATAATACAAGCTCACAGTCAATCACAACCACAGAGATGTACCTACAAAGATTTTATTGATATAGCTTTGTTTCCACAGTGAAAAACTAAATGTCTTTCAAGAGGATAATATACCTATACATGTGTTGACATTAAATATTTCCATGACTCTTCACACTCATTAGAATTACTATTATTGAAACACACACACACACAAAACACACACAGAAAATAAGGGTTGGCAAGGATGTGGAGAGATTGGAACCTTTGTGTACTGTTGGAATGTAAAATGATGCAGCCACTATGGAAAACAGTATGGTGATTCCTCAAAACCTTAAACATAGAATTACCATATGATCCAGCATTTCCACTTCCACTTTGTGTGTATACCCAAAATATTTGAAAGCAGGAACTCCAACAGATATTTGTACGCCATGTTCACAACAGCATTATTTACTGTGGTCAAAAGTAGGAGCAACTCAAGTGTCCATCGATAAATACATAGATAAGCAAAATGTGGTCCATACGTCCAATGTAACATCAGTCTTTAAAAGGAAGGATATTTTGATACATGTACAACATGGATGAACTTTGAGGACATCATGCTAAATGAAATGAGTCAGCAAAGGACAAATATTGTATGATTCTACTTATATAAATTTGACTAGAATAGTCAAATTCATAGAGACAGAAAATAGAATGGTGGTTGCCAGGGGCTGGAAGGGGGAGGAGTAGGGAGTTATTGTTCAATGGATAGAGTTTCAGATTTGCAAGATGAAAAAGTTCTAGAGATGGGAACTTCCCTGGTGGTCCAATGGTTAAGACTCCACACTCCCAATGCCAGGGGCCGGGGGTCAATCCCTGGTCAGGGAACTAGATCCTGCATGCCGCAACTAAAGATCCTGCACGCAGCAATGAAGATCCTGCATGCCACAACTAAGACCTGGCACAGCCAAACAAAGAAATATATATTTTTAAAGTGCTAGAGATGGATGATGGTGATGGCTGCAGAACAATGTAAAATGTACTTAATACCACAGAACCGTGCACATAAAAATGCTTAAGATGGCAAGTTTTATGTTATGCATATTTCACCACAATAAAACATTTTTCTATAAAAAAATAAGTTTTTGTTTATTTATTTTGATTTCCTCAAGATTTGTCTTTATTATTGGTGTCTGGGAAATTTGCTTTTATGATGAGTCCTTCATGAATGATGCTGACAGGCTTCCCTGCTGGCACAGTGGATAAGAATCTGCCTGCCAACACAGGGGACAGGGGTTCGAGCCCTGGTCCAGAAAGATCCCACATGCCGCAGAGCAACTAAGCCCATGCACCACAACTACTGAGCCTGTGCTCTAGAGCCCGTGAGCCACAACTACTGAGCCCACACACCACAACTACTGAAGCCCACGCACCTAGAGCCCATACTCTGCGACAAAGATAAGCCACCGCAATGAGAAGGCCACGCGCCACAACAAAGAGTAGCCCCCACTCACCGCACATAGAGAAAGCCCGCGTGCAGCAACGAAGATCCAACGCAGCCAAAAATAAAATAAAATAAAAATAAATTTTAAAAAAAAAGAATGACTCTGAAACACAAATATTGAGTTATACAGCAGCTTCCTAGATGTCATTCTTCATGATCACTTTTATAGTTTGTGATCATCAATAATTTTTATTTGTAGTCATTGTTCACAAAGTAGGAAAAGTCTTTTTAAAGAGCGAGACAGACAGACAGAGAGCAGAACCCTTAAAAACATCAAAGAGAATCCTTATACAGGGTCAATCACAAATGCAATTATGGAAAATTAGGTGGTGACATCATATCTTAAGTTACAAGTCACTTCTTTGTGGGATAATTTTCCATGTTGGACTTTTGCTTCACATGTCTCAGCAGCTCTATTTCACTCCCAGAAGCTAACTGCTCATGAAGATTCTAGTGGCCCAGTCATGCATGCCAGGGACCCAAAATCTGGAAGGATTCACCAAGAACCCTGAACTAGAGGCGATCTGGTTTCTTTCTCAGGGCTGGAACAAAACAGTGAAAATATTTCCACTCAAAATAGAAACTGCAATCTAAAAGTAGCCCTGTTGCTTTTCTTTTAAAATAAGAACACAAGGGCTTCCCTGGTGGGGCAGTGGTTGAGAGTCCGCCTGCCGATGCAGGGGACACAGGTTCGTGCCCTGGTCCGGGAAGATCCCACATGCCACGGAGCAGCTGGGCCCGTGAGCCATGGCCACTGAGCCTGCACGTCTGGAGCCTGTGCTCCGCAATGGGAGAGGCCACAACAGTGAGAGGCCCGCGTACCGCAAAAAAAAAAAAAAAGAACACAAGCAGAAATAAGGAGTGGGACTTTCATTTGCCTTACACTGTGGTTCAAGAAAGGAACTGCAGCATATATAAAACAAAATCTTAACTGCATTTAAAAACTGTATCTAGTGCAGCTGCTTAGTATAGAACATGATCAGGAGTGAAGAGAAATAATGCCAACCTCTTGTCAGAAAATCAGAACACTAAGCCATCTGCATGTATCTGGACAAAACTATAATTTGAAAAGATAATGCACCCTTCTGTTCATAGCAGCACTATTTATAATAGCCAAGACATGGAAGCAACATAAATGTCCATCAACAGAAGAATGGATAAAGAAGATGTGGTACATGTATACAATGGAATATTATTCAGCCATAAAAAGAGAAAAAAATAATGCCATTTGCAGTGACATGGATGGACCTAGAGATTGTCATACTGAGCGAAGTCAGACAGAAAGGGAAAGACCAATACCATATGATATCACTTATATGTGGAATATAAAATATGACACAAATGAACTTATGTATGAAACAGAAACAGACTCACAGACATAGAGAACAGGCTTGCAGTTGCCAAGGGGGAGAAAGGGTGGGGGAGGGGTGGCTTAGGAGTTTGGGACTAGCAGACGCAAACTATTATACATAGAAAGGATAAACAAGGTCCTACTGTACAGCACTAAGAACTATATTCAATATCTTGTAATAAAACATAATGGAAAAGAAAAAAACACTAAGCCATCTAAAGGCAGATAAATACCTTCCATTAATATCCATTTAACTATGTACTGAGGTTTCTAAACAAACAGTGTCACTGTGGAATGTAAATTGATACAGCCACTATGGAGAACAGTATGGAGGTTCCTTAAAAAACTAAAAATAGAATTACCATATGACCCAGCAATCTCATTACTGGGCATATACCCAGATAAAACCATAATTCAAAACGACACATGCACCCAATGTTCATTGCAGCACTATTTACAATAGCCAGGTCATGGAAGCAACCTAAATGCCCATCAACAGACAAATGGATAAAGAAGATGTGGTACATATATACAATGGAATATTACTCCACCATAAAAAGGAACGAAATTGGGTCATTCGTAGAGACGTGGATGGATCTAGAGACTGTCATACAGAGTGAAGTAAGTTAGAAAGAGAAAAATATCATATGTTAATGCATATATGTGGAACCTAGAAAAATGGTACACATGAACCGGTTTGCAGGGCAGAAATAGAGACATGGATGTAGAGAACATACGTATGGACACCAAGGGGGAAAGCGGCAGGTGGTGGTGGTGTGATGAATTGCGAGATTGGGATTGACATGTATACACTAATATGTATAAAATGGATAACTAATAAGAACTGCTGTATAAAAATTAAGTAAAATAAAATATAAAATTTTTTTTTAAAAAGTGCCACTGTGCACACCTTACATAATCTGATCCAAGGAACTAGCTGACTTTGATGAAGTTCCCTGTTTGCAACCAAACTCAGCAAAATTGTTCAAAAGGAACCAAAAGAACAGGAAAAGTCTTGGGAGTCAAACCATTTATGACTGTCTGCCCTCTGACCAGTTGTGCTTCTGTTCCAATATAAAGTCACTCTTCTTAGGGACTTCACACCATCTGTTTCTGAGGTTTATTTAGACCAGGCTTAGTGATTTTATGCCAAAGGTGCATAAAAGTGTTGTTGTTTAACTCTGATATTTGGTGAGATATTTCTTGAATAAATGAAAGAGGTATGACACCTTCATATTTCTGACATTCTAAAATTATTTTCAAATACGACACAGAAATACTACATCACAAAAATACTATCAAAATCTGCCTACTCTCATTCTTGCAGGGGATTACAAATTGTTCATTCTAGTCATCCCAGCGTCTATGAGCATGCATTTAGAACTGAAGTGGCACAGTGACTCTAATAAATGCCAGTCTTTGCTGAGAAACCTCAGAAATCCATCCAACAGCAATCTGGGGGCTCAGCCGAGGCGATGCCCATAAATCAGTTGACGAAAATAATCAGTTCTTGCTGAAAATGAGAAGACTCCCATGATCCACCAATGCCAGGACTAGGTATAAACCTTGAAAAATACATGTACAACAAGAGGTGACAGAATGTTCATGCAACACTGTCTGTAGTAGCATAATTCGGAAAAACCTAAAAGCTCATCAGCAGGAAATTAGATGCATAAATTGTGATATAATTGTGTAACAGAATAACAGAATTTTAAATTATAGAAGTTAAAATTAATAATTACTATGTAGGGCTTCCCTGGTGGCGCAGTGGTTGGGAGTCCGCCTGCCGATGCAGGGGACGTGGGTTCATGCCCCGGTCTGGGAAGATCCCACATGCCGTGGAGCGGCTGGGCCCTTGAGCCATGGCCTCTGAGCCTGCACGTCTGGAGTCTGTGCTCCGCGACGCGAGAGGCCACGACAGTGAGAGGCCCATGTACCGCAAAAAAAAAAAAAAAAAAAAAAAAAAAAAATTAAAACATCGACCTGAAGTAAATATGACAAAATGCTAACATTTATTCTAATTATGAAAACCCAGGTGATTATAACTCCCCATGTACTTTTCTGTATTCACTTTCCCCTACCACACCAAAGGTAAATCTAGTATTTAAGGGTCTTTTTTGGTTTTTTTTTACTTTTGATTGTTGTTTCCTTCTCTATGGGAAAAAACAAATTCCCTTATTAAAAATACCTTTGCACAAAACTAATCACCTAAGGATCCAACTTAAAATCATTGACAATTTCTCTTGATAATTTGAAATGGGTTTTGTTTGTTTTTTAGGAGAGTTACTTTAAGAAGTCAAGGTATAAATTGATGCTATAATTATTTGTGAAGATCTTTCTGGATAATAATAGATCAATAATAATAATATAAGAAGAAATTAATAATAATAAATATGCTAAAACTCCTCCATGATAAATTGAAACCCTGCTTCTCAGATCCGTGTTCTATATGAGGAGCCAGTGAGTTTTAGGGCAAGCTATTCCACTGTAGGCTGTGGTTTTGTATATATCATATTGCGGCGAAATCTGCCAGGAGTTCCATGAGGTACTTTGTCACACTCCCAGTCTAGCTCTGGGCAGGAACCAGCCACGGACCACATTAAGTCACGTTGGCTCAGTACAGGCTCAGTGACTCACTGCAAGCCTGTCCCCAGTCATGGCCTCCGTTCAGGACCATTGGAGACATGTTACAGACCAAGAGAGGGACCAGATATGATATTGTGAGAGGGTAAACTAGGATGTCTTGGAGGGTACCCTACCTTTTATCTTTAACTTTGATCTTTGGGGTGAGCCAAATGCACATGTAACAGACGGGGCCCTGAAAACAGATGGTACACCAAAAGGGTTTAACTGAAGCAAACTGAATGAAGGAGTTACTTGCAAAAATAACTTGGGTCCCAGGATTAAGGGACCAACGAAGGAAGGTGAGGCACACAGTCCAGCACCAGTGAGAACCCTGACCTCCCTCAGGCTCCACAGTGTTACTGGAGTAAGAGAGAACTGCCCTGCAGAAGAGGGGCCCACCCTCGGGACAGTGCACACAGAGGGAGGCGGCTGCTGACCAGACAGAAGCCCAGTTGCTGAGGAAGTAAATACCTCAACCCCCTACTCCCGCCCTCCCATCTTCTGCCAGTACCTCCCATTAACTGACCAACCAATAGCCAGAGGTCAAGGGCATCCGGGGATGCTGTCCACACATGGTAACAAGGCAGGACACAGAGTGGGGCAGAGAATGAATCTTGGGGCCAAACAGAAAATTAACCATCACATTTTTCCCTCAGAGAAAACAGAAAGAGAATAATGCTATGGCATAGTTTGATTGCCAGAAAGTACAAGTTGCAGAGAATATAGGTGAAGACCAAATCCTCTAAAACCTCAAACTCCATGTTTTGCAGATGCTGACAGATGTTAACCTATAGAACAGTTCATGTCCAGGAATACCTGGTTACTTAAGAAAACATTTGAAATAATCTTTGGAAATATACTATAAGTTAAATTATATAATGTTAGCCTTCTGTTGATCATGATTCTATTGATTATTTTATATGTTAGATATATATATAGATGATAGCTAGAGATATACACATAGAACATATATATAAATATATAGAATGTATTCTATATAGAGAATATATAGGATATGTTTTCTATGTGTATATATAGACCATTATATATGTCTGTATATAGATATATATAGATATTTCTATAGATCAAAATATTAATGGCTAGAGATGAGTGATTGGTAACTTCTGCTTCACAAAATTTCCAAGCTGAAATTACTGCATGCTGGTAGGAATGAAAATTGATATGATCTTTCTGGCAGATAGTGGGGCAATATACTATCAAAAGCCTTAAAAATGTGCACGCTAACATTTTTTAAAATTCATAATGGCCAATGTAAATGCTCTTATAGGCTGTTAAGAAAAGTATAAATTGGTACAGTTTCTTTGGATGTCAGTTTGGTAGTACCTACTAAAATTTTCCATGCACATACACTTTGACCTAGTAACTACACTCTTAGGGAATTGAATGTGTGTACAAAATACACGAATAAGAAGAATGCTTAACCTGAAACCATAAAACTCCTAGAAAAGAACATAGGCAGTAAGCTCCTTGACATTGGTTTTGATGATTTTTCGGATTTGGCACCAAATGCAAAGGCAACTTAAGCAAAAATAAACAAGTGGGACTACGTCAAACTAAAAAACTTTTGCACAGCAAATGAAATTAGCAACAAAATGAAAAGGTAACCTAACGAATGGGAGAAAACATTTGCAAATCATATATCCAATGAGGAGGTCATATCCAAAATATATAAAGAACTCATACAACTTAATAACAACAAAAAAATAAACAATCCAATTAAAATATGGGCAGAGGATCTGAATAGTCAGTTTTCTAAAGAAGACATACAGATGGCCAACAGGTACATGGAAAGATGCTCAACATCATTAATCAGAGAAATGCAAATCATAACCACAATGAAATATCACCTTACATCTGTTAGAACGGCTATTACTAAAAAGACAAGAAATAACAAGTGCTGGAGAGGATGTGGAGAAAAGGGAACACTTGTACACTGTTGGTGAGAATGTAAATTGGTGTGGTCACCACTATGGAAAATAGTATGGAGGTTCCTCAAAAAATTAAAAATAGAGCCACCATATGATCCAGCAATTCCACTTCTGGGTATTTATCAGAATAAAAAAAACCACTAACTCCAAAGGATATATGCACCCCAATGTTCAGCATTATTTACAATAGCCAAGATATGGAAACAACATAAATGTCTATCAACAGATGAATGAATAAAGAAAATGCGGTATATATACACAATGGAATATTCTTCAGCCATAGAAAATAATGAAATCTTGCCATTTGCGACAATATGGATGGACCTCGAGGGTATTATGCCAGGTGAAATAAGTCAGACAGCGAAAGGCAAATACCATATGATCTCCCTTTTATGTGGAATTAAAAAAAAAAAAAGCAAGCTCATAGATACAGAGACGAGATTGGTGGTTGCCAGAGGCTGGGGGTGGGAGTGGGGGAGGTTAGGCAAAATGGGTGAATGAAAGCAAAAAGTACCAACTTCCAGTTCTAAAATAAATAAGTCCTGGGGATGTGAGACACAGCACAGTGACTCTAGTTAATAATACCGTACTGCAGTTTCAAAGTTGCTAAGAAAGTAGATGTTAAAAGTTCTCATACAAGAAAGCAAAATTCTGTTAACTAGATCTGGTGGCAGATGTTAACTAGACTTATTTGGGTGATCATTTCACATTACAAATATCGAATCGTTATGTTGTACACCTGAAACCAACATGATGTTGTACATTAGGTATACCTCAATTTAGAGAAGAATGCTTACTGTTTCATTGTTTGTAATAGCACTAAATATATGTGTGTATGTGTATATACACATATATAAACACATCTGAAACTATTTAAGTATACATCAGTAAGAGAAACTATTTAAGTATACATCAGTAAGAGAACAGTTGAAACAGTAATCTTCTTCAAGGGTCTCCCATTTCACCAGCCATTCACTTGTATACCCTGGAAACTTAGGAGACAACCTGTACCCCTCAGTGTCTAGAAGAGGATGTGGCTGGCACAATAAATATTTTTATGTCTCCTCCTTTACCCAGGATATCCAATCCATTATCAAGAGGTATTGATTTTATTTCCTAAATCTCTCTCGAATCCATCCACTTCTTCTCCACTGCTAGGAGTGGAGTCTATCTATTTATCTCTCACCTGGATTATACAATAGCCTCCTATTTTGGTGTCTCTGCACCTTCTCTGGCCACTTTCTAATCAATTCTCAGCTGCAACCAGGCATCTTTCCAAAATAAAGATCTAATCACCTTACCCCGCCCCCAACCTTCAATGACCTAAATAGGTTAGTTTGCTAGGGCTGCCATAAAATACCACGGGCTGCGTGGCTTCAATAATAGAAATTAATTTTCTCACAGTTCTTGAACCTAGAAGTCCAAAAGCAAGGTCGGTTGATTTCTTCCGAGGCCTCTCCCCTTGGCTGTAGGTGGCTACCTTCTCTCTGTCCTCACATGGCCTTTCCCCTGTGGATGTCTGTGTCCTAATCTCCTTACAAGAACACGAGTCATATTAAATTAGGGCCTACCCATGTGACTTCATTTTACCCAAATTACCTCTTTAAAGGCCCTGTCTCCAAATATAGCCACACTCTGAGGCAGTAGGGTTAGAATTTCAACATATGAATTTGGGGGGACACCATTCAGCCTCTAACACCATGGCTCTTAGGATGAAGCCAAAGCTGTGTCCACGGCCGTGCGGGAGGTTTTTGGTTCGCCCCTCCTGGTTCACTCTTTACTTGGCTTCACCCTGTCAGCAGTGTCCCTGGAGGCTGACCTATATGGACCCTGCTCTCTGGCTGCCAGGAGAGTACGGCAAATGGCAGGCACCAGTAGGAGATCTGGAGGGTGGCAGGAGGGTAAAGCTGAGGCGCCTTTCCCCCACCTTCCTCTCTGTCAGGTCACCTCAGGGTGACTGCGTCCCTCTACTGAAAAGCCCCAGCTCCTGTGAGGCAGCCCTCTCCACACAGTGACCAGCTGGGGTCCAGGCAGTGCTCCTTCAAGCTTTGGTTCTTAAGGGTGCCCTGCTAACACCAGGGATAATGGTCACCCCTTCGGGCCTTTACTAAACCCTGTCCACACCTTTGAAAGTGGACATACTGTCCTCGAATTACCCAACTGGATGCGTCACCTGCTTCCTGCCATGCACCTACTATAACTTTGTAAAGTCCTTTACGGTCTGGCCCTTTCAGAACTCTGCACCCTCATCTTACACTCTCCTCCTTCTCTCTGCTGCAGCCACGCTAGCCTCCTTCAATTCTGCAGACAGGCCCACCGATTTGAAGTCTTAACAAGCATACATCCCTGTTGTCTTAAAACTATTTAGAGTTATATAAAAATGTATGTAACATTTCTGTCTTAGGTCAGGTTCCCAGGGAAGCAGATGCTGACAGGAGATCCGTGTGCGTGAGGTTTTGGGGGGATGCCCTGGGATTCAACACCTGTGAGGGGGGAGGGAAGCAGCAGTGGGCAGAAGCAACAGCTGGGCTGTGATGCATCCGAAACAAAGGCCTTACCCGGTCCCATGGGAGCCAGAGCTGGGCTGACCCTCCATAGCTGATTGGGATTGAAGCAAGGAGACTGGGCTCTGGCCTCCACATCCACAATCACTGGAAGTGAGCTGCCCAGGAGAAGGGGAATACCCTTAGGAGAGGGAACTTCCTTCAGCCAAGGGAGGTCCTGGGAAGGGAATCAGTTGTGAGCTGTCAGCAGTCAACACCCTCAGAAGTGGGGAAACGAGTTGCTGTGTCCTGAAAGGAGGATCTAGGTGGCAGCCACAACAGCCGTCAAGAAATCCTACTCCTGGGCATCCCTGGTGGTGCAGTGGTTGAGAGTCCGCCTGCCGATGCAGGGGACACGGGTTCGTGCCCCGGTCCGGGAAGATCCCACATACCGTGGAGCGGCTGGGCCCGTGAGCCATGGCCGCTGAGCCTGCGCGTCCGGAGCCTGTGCTCCGCAATGGGAGAGGCCACAACAGTGAGAGGTCCGCGTACCGCAAAAAAAAAAAAAAAAGAAAAAAAAAAAGAAATCCTACTCCTAACAATTCACTAAAGGGAAATAGAGCTTTCCAGCAACTGTGAAGCTAGCTGGGAAGATCCCAGCCAAGTGCGAACTTGGGATCTCCCTGTCCTCCCAGCCCTTCGACCCTCCCCCAAAGCCCCTCAGTGACATGGTTTGACCCCACCCACAAAAAAAGGAAATACAGATCTAAGCCAAGAGCTAGGTACAAAGGTGCTCATTAAAATATTACTTATAATCGGGAGAACACTGGATGCAATCTAAATAGCCAGTAGCAGGATTAAGTATAGTACACCTGAAGAATATATTATGGAGCTATTTTAAAAGCATGTTGCAGAAATGATTAATCACGTGATAATAATTAAATTAAAAGGTAGGTTATAAAACAACTTTGTTGAAATATATATATTTGTGTGTACAAGTATCTGTATAAACGCACTGGGGGAAAAAGACCGGAAGAATTTGTATCAAAATACAAATTGTAGTTATTTCTAGGTGGTAGGATTATAGGTGACTTGTACTTTCTTCTTTGTACCTTTTTCCCCCTACTTTTAGCAATGAACGTATATTGCTTACATAATCAGAAAGAAACAATAAATTTGGGGATTGAAAAAATTATTGTGCTTGTGATGGCAGAGAACACTAATTTCTGACTGGTTTTCCTTGGAATTTTTTGCTTAATTAACATTTGCATGTAAACCCCAAAAGGGAAACAGATCACCACAGCAGTGCTCTACTTGGGTGGGGGGGACGGGCCAAGGGGAAAGGGCTGTGAGGCACGGTCTGCTCAGTTCTCTCCTTCACCACCTGCCCCCAACCCTCACATGCCCTTGTTGGGTCCCTTCACATCCCGCTTGAAAACCATAGACTTCTGTGGCCAACAGCACAGATTTTTTGACACACCAATGTGGACACGCCATGGCTGCTCTCCAGCCCTGAGCACACTCCTTTATTTTCACAACATGATGTCAGCTTTACTGTATATACAAATGTAAAAACTTATGCCTTTGTTCTTAAACAGCAAATGGAAAAGCCATACTCCATGATCTTGTCAGAGAAGATGACGCCGAACAGTCAGAGAGGTGCTGATGGTGCAGTGGCTGAGAGCAAGGAGCCACAGAACACGGGTTCAAACACCGTCTATTATGGGGTGACTTTGGGCAAGCTACTGAACGTCTTTCTGTTTAGGTTTCCTCATCTGTAAAAAGATGGTGATGCTTGTAGCACTGACCATGTAGAAACATCAAGTATTAAATGAGCAAATATATGTAAAAGCATTTAGGGTAGCAACTGGTACATGCTGTTTGCCATTGTTTTCTGCTCAATCTATATCAAAAAGCTCAATTACAAAAGATAATATTCGTGGAGGATGTTGACCGTATATTCCTCTAAATATTCAGTTTTTTCCTATGAATATTCAATTACAGAGGTGCATATTTGGTTAACACTACTTTGGTGACTGATAAAATTACTTCTGCTGAATTATGCTTTGCTATATCATTTGTTTTGATGAAAATGATAAGAAATAGACATCCATAAGAAAGTTGCCTTTGCTGCCATTGCAGGGATGGTGCCAATGACATTGACCATATTCACCTGGAAGCCTCCCCAAGGACCCACACTAAAAGCTTTCCTCAGAACTCGGTACTTCTGGTTTACTCATGTGTTTTAAATGCAAGGCAATTTAGCTTCTGTTTCTAATCATGGCCCCTTCCTTCCATTGGCTACAGAAGCTACTCAGGACCCTATGACAAGCATTCTCCAATCCTATCCATGAATTCATGGCCTTCTTTTACTGTTATTTATCGTCTACCTCAAATTCTTCATCTATCTGTAATCTGGTGTATAATGCATGTTTCTATAAGCTGACTCAAAAATTTTTTTAATTGGAATAAGACAGAATAAATAAGTAAATAAGTAATAGTACTGGACTTCCCTGGTAATGCAGTGGTTAAGAATCCGCCTGCCAATGCAGGGGACAAGGGTTCAAGCCCTGGTCTGGGAAGATTCCACATGCCAAGGAGCAACTAAGCCTGTGCACCACAACTACTGAGCCTGCGCTCTAGAACCCGTGAACCACAACTACCGAGCCCGTGTGCCACAACTACTGAAGCCCACACACCTAGAGCCCGTGCTGTGCAACAAGAGAAGCCACCGCAATGAGAAGCCTGCGCACCGCAAGGAAGAGTAGCCCCCTGTCGCCGCAACTAGAGAAAGCCCGGGCGCAGCAAATGAAGACCCAATACAGCCAAAAACAAAATGTATACATTTTTAAAAATAAGTAAATACAAAACCAAATGCATACTGATAAACAGTGTTAATGATGAAACTACAAAGGGAAACTCTTGTTTCCTCAATGCATTCACACTCAACTCTCAACAAGCATTGTGTCACTGGTCATATTTCACAAGCCCCGTCAAACAGTTCAAAGTTGTTGCAGCCTCATTTAAAATGAACAGCAACTACCAATTAGACTGTGCTAATCTATCATTAAGAGAACCCTTCTCCAAGTCTTCAGAAAATGCAGTAGGGTGCAAAATGACAACTGAGTAACAGAACAGATGAATATGATGAATGCTCGGTATCTCCTCGAGTAATAACAACGAATTTGCATTAATTTTTGAAGGCTCAGCATAGAGTAGTGAGACAAAGTTTTCACGGATGGGAGGGCAAGCTCACAAAAGCTCACAGGAAAAAAAAATTGTGACTCACGGAATGTTTCAAGTTGGATGGAATCTTAATATAAATATTCTTAAACTGGAAAATATCTCCAAAAAGCCCAATCCTCTTAAAGCCCAGAGAGGTTTCCAGGGGCCACGGAGCAAGTTTTCAGAACAAGGACTGGCATCTATATTTGCTTATGATGCTGGCTCAGACGCTGGACCCAGAGGACTCTAGCATGAGTCCGTGTGTCCTTTTCGAGTTGGGTAGAAATCCAAACGATGAACTAGAGGAAAGTGACCTTACCTGTCTCCAAGCACAGCTCTACTGTAAGCACCTCTGATAGTCACAGTGGTTCGAAGCCAGGGACCAGAACCCCGTCTGACTCCCCAGACCCGGCCCGCCAAATGAGCTAAGAAAGCAGAGCTGCCTGAGCCCACCCTCAGGCCCGTGCTTCGCAATCTGGCTGCACTTTAGAATCATCTGGGGGGCTTTTTAAATCTACTGATGACTAAACTCCACCCAGGCCAATTAAATCAGAATCTTCTAGGTAGGCAAAGCTGACAGACATCACCTTTTTAAAAAGCTTCCCAAGTGATTCTAATATGCAGTCAGATTTGAGAACCATTGTTGGAGATAAGCAGGTTTGCCTGTATGATGAAAACCGAGCAGCCACAAGAGACTAGCCTGTTTAGAAATAGCCCTAACTACCTTCTTGTGCTTCCCCCCAAGACCTAATATAGTATCAAAAGTCTGCCCTCCCCTCCCCCACTTACTCTGCTACTAAGGTACTGCTGCTGGCTGTTTTACTCACTCAGTATTAACTTAGCACCTACTCTCAGGAATCCAGAAGTGACATATGAAGCACAAAATGAAATGTGCTTCCTGCCTTCAAGGAGCACAGACAGGTCAATGCAGTGTCCACACATCCATAAAAAAGAATGCTGACAACAAGGTCCTACTGTCTAGCACAGGGAACTCTATTCAATATCCTGTGATAAACCATAATGGAAAAGAATATTTAAAAAGAATGTATGTGTATAACTGAGTCACTTTGCTGTACAGCAGAGATCGGCACAGCACTGTAAATCAACTATACTTCAATAAAAAAAATTTTTTAAATGAAATTAATGTAATGAAAAACAAAAAGAATGCTGGCCAATGTTTATCAAGTACTAGCAATGTACCACTCTTCTAAAACTTTGTGTATTAACTCATTTAATTCTCCCAACAGCCTTACGAGATAGGTACCATTATCCAGTGCCTTTAGACTCCTGAGCCACAGAGAATTTATGTACATGCCTGTGCTCCTTTCACTAGTCAGAGCTGGGCGGGGAGTCAAACTGAGGCAGCCTGGCTCTAGCATCCATGCCTTTAACCGCTACACTGAGTTGCATGCATGGGTGCGTTCAAAGCCATGGAGGCATAAAAAGACATTGTGGATTCCGAGAATGGTGGGCAATCCAGTGTGGCTAAAAATGGGGCTGAAAAGTTGGGCTGGAACCGGACTATGAAAAGCCTTATGGTCTGTGAATGGGGGTTTCTCTTCTATCTTCTGTGGGCAAAGGGTAGCCAACCAAACTTTTAAAGTTAGGAGCAAAATGATCAGATCCACATTTCAAAGAATAGCCACTGGGTGGAAAGACTAAGGGCAGAGAGGCACAGCTTTGACAGAGGATGCAAGTCAGAGGAAGGCAGGCAGATGGGGAAGAGAGGCAGGATGCCTAGACATTTCTGACTCAGAAGTGACAGGATGCTGTGGCCGATTGGAGATGGGAAGAGAGAGGAAGGAGGCTCCTAGGTTTGTGATGAGACTTGGCAGGTAGGTGCTCTGAAGAGAGAAGCAGTGGGTCTGTGGAGGGAAGGTAATGAGTTCGGTTTTGGACATTGTTAGGTTTCCGCAAACCGTGGCATCCTCCAGTTGCTAAGAGGCATGACAGTTACACCACCTCAAACCCTTTGAGCTCACAGAAAGATTTCTTTGCAATATCATAAATATGAAAACTTCCTAACGTTTCTTAGAAATGCGTTTGGTTTTAAATTTACATGTAATTTGAAGAGAAACTGAGGAGCAAATCATGACGGTGATTGTATTGTTTCAAAAAATGCCATCCTACCAAAGTTAGAAAAAATACTCTCTTTATACTAAGGAAGGAATCAACAAATATTCACACTAACCCCAGATAAGGTCTATGAGAAACGGAAAACACATACTTTTCAGCTACCTAAATATTTGAGTTCTATTTTAAGGACAGTGGCATTGGGTATGTGTGTTTAGAATATGTTTAGTTCTAAACAGATTTTTCTCGTCTTAACGTTATGGCAAAGCAACTATCTGCTTTTCTCTAAATTGTCTGCTTTTGTCTATTAAGACTCAACTTAGCTAAAGAGACACCCATACAATGGCCACTCATTACTCAATTTAGCCATTAATTATATGACTAGTATTTCAGCGTGAATATTTAAAGTATAACCCCAAAATCGAATTTTGAGTATTTTTCTAATAAATTTAAAACAGCTCATATTTGTTTAGAGCCATTTCCAAAGAATAGTTGAAAAAGTAATTATATAATAGTTCCTCCTCCATGAGCATTGATGATTACTTTTTAAAAGATATACCCAAGTTTGGGGGACTTCCCTGGTGGTCCTGTGGCTAAGACTCCAGGCTCCCAATGCAGGGGGCCCGGATTCAATCCACAGTCAGGGAACTAGATCCCGCATGCCGCAACTAAGAGTTCGCATGTCTCAACTAAAGATCCTGCACGCGGCAACAAAGATCCCGAGTGTCAAAACTAAGACCCGGCGCAGCCAAATAAATAAATAAAGTATTTTTTAAAAATAAAAAAATAAAAGATATATGCAAGTTTTTGGTTGCTTTTCTATAAATGTATATTAGACCAAGGGTTGGCGTCAATTGTCTGTTTTCAGATTTCAGAGCTAAGCCCTGCCATCCTCTGCAGGCAGCAACCCTTCCTTGAGAAACAGGCTTTGGCTTGTTATTGGGCTTAAGACTGAATGCTTGACCGCGGATTGCCATGCAACCTGAGCTGCCCATCATGACCTGGGTATGGTCTAACCACCAACCCATAAAGTTGGATGTGCACATCAGCACTCCATTGTCAAATGAAGGTGGCATGAATGACACTGGGCTTGAGCAGGCCCTAAAAATACATACGCGTAAGTTATAGGAGGAAGTGGCCCAAATGCCCATGGGCCATATTCCTGCTACATTACCATCTCTTTCCCAGCCTGTACCTATGTCTTCACGGGGAGTTCCCTATGACCAGTTGACTGAGGAAGAGAAAACTTGGACCTGGTTTACAGAAGCTGCTGCACAATATGCAGGCCACACCCCAAAGTGGACAGCTACAGGTACACAACGCCATTCTGGGACATCCCTGAAGGACAGTGATAAAGGGAAACGCTCCTAGTGGGCAAAATTACAAGCAGTGGTCGGAAGGAGAAATGGCCAGAGATTAAGTCTATACCAGCTCATGGTCTGTGGCCAACAGTTTGGCTGAATGGACATAGATAGAATATGATTAGAAAATCGGTGACAAGGCAGGATGAGGAAGAGGTATGTGGAGAGACGTCTTTGAACAGGAAAAGAATGTGAAGATATTTTTGTCCCATGTGAATGTTCGCTAAAAGGTAACCTCAGCAGAGGGGGATTCTAATAATCAAGTGGATAAGATGGCCTGTTCTGTGGATACCAGTCAGCTTCCTTCCCTGCCCATCCCTGTCATCATCCAATGGGCTCATGAACAAAGTGGCCACGGTGGCAGATATGGAGATTATGCATGGTCCCAGTAACATCGGCTTGTATTAAGGCTGTTCTGGCTACAGCCACTGCTGAGGGCTCAGTCTGCTGCATCAGAGACCAATACCGAGTTCCCTATACGGCTCCATTGCTTGAGGTGATCGGCCAGATGGAATGTTGATTACATGGGACCACATCATCATAGAAGGGGCAGCATTTTATTCTCAAAGGAGTAAACACTTATTCTGAATATGGATTTGCCTTCCCTGCATGCGATACTACCATCCGTGGATTTACAGAGCACCCTATCAACCACCATGGTGATTCACACAACATTGCTTCTGATCAAGGAACTTCTTATTCCCAAATTCCAGCCTTTTGGCTAGAGCTAGGAGTCCAGGACTACACTGGAAGAGTCAAAGAACTCAGGACTACTAAAGGAGCAGATGGAAATGACAATCTCAGAAAACCAAAGTGACTTGTGGCCCTCCGTGCAGATATGAATACATTGCCAGTGACTACACAGACTGAGGGACCTAGCACGTGCTGTTCCCTCCACCAGGAATTCTGCAGATCCTCCATAACATAGCTCAAATGTCGAAGACCGTCCATAATCACTCAACCATAGCCCATGCTTCTTGCTACCCTGGCCCGTTTCCCTCACAGTACTTGCCAGTATACTGCCTATTTGTCATATGCATACTCTTTTCCTCAGCTATAGTAAAAGGCCTTGTCCAGCAAGTTCAGCATTCAATCGAATCTTCAGTAACCTGACACGTAGCTGGCATTCAATAGTTGCTGAGTAAGTAGGGATGCCCACTTGAAGGCCTAAAGATGTCAAATTTCAGATGGATTCTTTAGCCAAGACATGCTGCTCGCTGCCAACGCGAAATAGCTTAACTGTAATGTTCTGTTTACTAGGAAAATACTGAGGTATATACATCCCTAATGGTTTAAGTAGACTCACACAACCACGATAACCCACAAAGTATTCCTTGCATTGGAAAAACATTCAATGGATTGCTTTCAGCCATCTTTTTATTTACAGTTTGTGTTTAATGCAAATCAATTCCATAACAAGAGAAGTTACTATGAATCAAAGCATAAATACACAAACACAATATACAATCCAAAATAGATGTACAGCATTCAGGCATGAAACAAAAGAGAATGTTCATTCACACACACAGTAGCTTGAGATCTGTTGGATACGGTTGTTCCAGTGTAGATTTCTAAAGATGGAAAAAAAATGACTGGTTATCAAGACTACTGTGGCCATATTAGATTTTGGAACATCTAAGCATCAGTGTGTGACCATGCGAACAAAAGACTTTAGGGAGTGTCTATTTTTAAAAAGGTTTCTGTGCATCAAGGCAGTTGTGAAAAGATTTACTTTCCAAAATCAAGCCCATTTTAGGCTTAGGACCAGGTTCTAACTATCTAAAAATATTGAATGATAACATAAAGTGTTCCAAATGTGGCTATTCTGATTCAGTTTAAAAAGAAGTATTTACAGAAAAGAGTACAAAAGTTTTTCTGAATTTAATGTAAGCAAGCTTCCAGTCTTCCCTTGCCAAATATATTTGATTTATAGTTTAGCTCCTTCACATTGCCTTTTTAATTTCAAGATTTGTCAATCTTACCTTCAAAGCAGATCATTTTTTAAACTGTAAAAAGTATCCGACATATGCAGAAATAAAAAGCATTTTGAATTAGTTGAGATCAATGTAATTCTACTCTTTGTTATCTGTTTAGCTAAATGAATCTACTGCTCTTTTTGAATAAGAATAGTCGATAAATATATAAGCAAAATGTACTCATTATGCTTGGATTTGGGGTAGATTCCAATCCATCATTGCCCTGGTACATATCAATGACTATATAAAAATTCAAATGCAATGTCAAACCCAAACCCCAAGGGAAAGAAAGAGTTCAGTTCCCAAGAGAACAGCGATAGCCTAACATAAAATTTTCTCTAGAGTACATCAGCATTAAATTAGTACTGCTGAAACAACACATTGAGCATTTACAGTAACACCTGGAAGTTCCTTCTAATGTACATATAAATAGAATCACAGAAGCTTTGTTTTACCTCATTGTTTTATGGCCTTATAAATTTAATGAACAAATGAAAACTGAATCTCTGTTCCACATCCCATTCTTTATCTCTAGGTAAGATAAAATCTATTCTCACTTTC
This sequence comes from Grampus griseus, assembly GCF_964374135.1. NCBI lineage: Eukaryota > Metazoa > Chordata > Mammalia > Artiodactyla > Delphinidae > Grampus > Grampus griseus. The sequence continues at coordinate 37,278,702 of NC_139007.1, forward strand.
AAGGTAGAGTTTTATGTGTCCATACTTCTTAAGCCACATTTAAGGAAATCATCTCTTAACTAATTTTGGATGTTGTCTCTCTTCATCTTGTAGAGGAGACTCCAGCAGATTTAATATTGGCATTCGTCATCTAGTCAAACCCTTCACATGCTCTTCAAACCAATCAAATTTGGGATCCTCAACAGTTTCTGTCAATAAAATAAGGTGTGGAACCAGCAGATTCACTCAATGAAGACCTGTTCTTTTTTCCCTTGTCACACTGGATGTCTGGATGCCATCTGAATTGGGTTTAGAGGATGGGAAGTACAGATGTTTCTTGGCCTGAGTCTCTTAACAGTAGAGATGTAGAAGGGAGAGCGAGATCACCAAGAGACCGGCTGTTGACTGCAGAGTACCGGCACTTGCCTTGGTGGTGGCATTCGCTGGATTGGGGGCAGCTGAGGTATGCTGGGAGGAATTACTTGGAGGCGTTACAACAGTTGTTTGATTTGAATAAATCTAAAATATATAAGAAGTTACACTGATCAATTTCCAACATCACGGTTGTCTCCACATACACTTAATATGCAATTAAGATGATATATTCTCAGATTGCTCTGTTCCCATTATTCCCTTACACACATCATTTAATTCTGAATTTTTGCTTAGTCCCACCAAGATCTTTTAGTTTCAAAACCCACTACCTAGAGATACCTAATGACTGCAAGTAGCAACAACCACCAAAAACAAGCAAACAAAAATGTTCAATAACTACATAACTACCAAGAGTATGACTTTACCCTTAAAAAGTAATAAGTAACAAAGTTAACTAATCCAGTTTCTGATTATATTAACTGGCATTGCAAAAAAGGTTTCCTCTATTTTCCCAAGAAGGGGAGATTTTAAAGTTGCACAAATAATTTGGATTTTAAAATATGGTAATTTGAGACATGTTATGGGAATTGAGTCGTCTATCCTGGATTTGCTGGGTAACTTTCACATACCCATTTAATACAGCCTTGCGTTTAACTTAAGGGGCCCTGCGTATCTTATCTGCTCCCTTGAAATCTTGAAAATTATATATAACCCATCTCAAAAATGGCCACGATATTCATTTTAAGTTGAAAAGTATAATATAATGAACCCCTGCCTTAAGGCAAAATGATTTCACCCAAAGCATCGTGAAGTCGGAATGACTTCACAACAGATGAGAGGGTTTGGTGTTGTTTTCACCAGCTGCAGCCTTCCTGCCTGGTCACTAAGCTCACCACTGTGGCCAAGGACCAAGGTCCCCCCCAGTGTCCCAGCGCCTGAGTGGCATTATTCACCACACTATTTTTCAAGTCACTAAATGCACAGTCCAGCGGGGCACGTGGTAATCTCTCCTTTGTCACGGAACAAAGGCAGTTGGGGGATTTCAGCTCTCACTGCAAGAGAGGGTTTACAACGGCTTCTGATTACAGGCGGGACCAGGACGTGGCACCAAGCAGGTCTGGCCACATGTACGTCTGGCTGCCTTATCAATCCAAAGATAAAACCATTCTGTCTTTTGTTGTAAACCCATAAGGTAAACCCAGCTCCTTTTGTTATAAAACCCATAAGGACATTAAGCAAGCATTGACTAAAACATTGGTAAATCCTATCTAAAATAGACTAATTTTTAAAATCTCGATCAAGTCAAATATATTTATTGGAAACCTACCCAATAGCTTGTGCTTCCAGGAAAAAGCACTTCCACTAAAAGGAAAGCATTAATATGATACATCATTTAAAACAGGGCTCGCTGTTTGGGGGCAAGACCTGTTTTGGGATCCCTGAAGGCAATCTGTTCTTATTCAACAAAGCTTTGGTGCATCAGGTGACTTTTTTACTAGAGCCCAGGGCAGCAATAGGAGAATCAAAGGGTCCTCCACAACAACGAAAAAAGCTGTTAATATATTAAACTGACATGAAACAAAATTTTCCCTACCAAACTACCAAAGATTTATTTGCATAACTATTAATAAAAACCCTCAAATTTGGAGGTGGGGTGGAGGATCTGGTTGGAAAGGTGATGGAGTAGGCGGGGGAGAGCAGCGTTTCTGGTGGCCGTGCCCCTCCCCCACCGAGGAATGGTGAAAGGCTCGCGAGCGCAGCCGACCCGCAAGACAACAATAGGGTACAGTTACGCAGCCCGCGGAGCGGAAGACGAGGAGCGCTCCGCTCTCAGGCTGCGCTCCCAGGTGAGCCCGGCGGCTGGGTGTCTGGGGACCTGGCGCACCCAACTTTTCGGACGAAATGCTCAGCAGACACTCAGAAAGCCCCAATGGAAGGCGATGGCGAGCCACCCGCTCGGGCACCTCTACCTACCCTCCAAGCCCAAGCTGCTGGAGACAAGTGCCCCTTCTCTCTCTCCCAGCGCCCCCCCACCACTTGGATCTCCCAGGCTCAGCCCCTGGCCTCCCTCGCGGCCGCCGCGCACCCACCCGGCCGGACACCGCAAGCGAGGTCGGTTCCCGGGACAGAGGATCTGGAGAGGAGGCACTGGGGACAGGGACAAAGCCTTGCGGCGACTCGGGACAGAAATGTCCCACCCACCGCCTGCCCAGAGCTAGTCAATCTGGCTAACACGGGGTTCCGTGGTGACAAGAGATGGACCTGTATAGTCGTCCTCGGGAGAGCACAGGGTCAGGAGAGGGTCCCCGCCCAGGCCTCAGCCCCAAAACACGCGGGACTGAGGTGGGTTGATAGGGCCAGGTAGCCGCGGCTTCCTCGGGATCCACGAACCAGCTCTGAGCGGAGAACGGACGAGAGCAGCGCCCCCGAAGGGTATCGTCCCCTCTCTTTGTGTGGTGCGCTGGGGACGCGAAGACACTCGTAGAGGGAAGCGGGGTGTTCATGGGATCCAGGGACGACCTCCCCAAAGGGCCTGAGGTCTCCAGGCGCTCCAGAGGTGGGGAGCGCACCTTCTCTTCCCCGCTAGCACCTCGGACTTCTGGGTGAAAGCAGGCGGTGGGCGTCAGGCTGCCTGGGAAGGGCTGCGCGGAACCCGAGGTGGGGCGGAGTCCTCCCAGCCCACGCGCGGAGGTGCTTTGTTTCCGGGGCCGCGGAGGGTGGAGGCAGCCGCCACGGAGTGGAAAGTGGGCTCCACATTGCCGTCCCACCAGGTCTGATTCTACTAGATTCTCTCTCCGAGTCCGGGCCCGTGGCCCGAGGTGGGGGGCACAAGCCAGTCCCCAGGGGGCGGCCCCACCCCCCCCTAGGGCGCAGACCCCAAGCCCCAGCGTGCGCCAGGACCTCACCTGCGTAGGTAAGAGCAGTGCCAGAAGCAGCAGCCCCAGTCCAAGCCTGGCCACCATCGCTTTGCCCATGTCCGCTCCGTCGGTGCGCAGCGCGTCTCACTGGATGCGAGGTACGTGAAGGACCGCTGGCTCCGGGCGGGCGCAGGCAAGGTGGGGAGGGCGGCTGGCGGGCGGGACCTTATATACCGGGACAGCCACAATAGCCGTGACGTGGCGCCGCCCGCCCACCCGCGCTCCCCTCCTCCGCCGCCGCCGCCCACCGCGCGCGCCCGCTGGCCGCCTCCCCGCCTCTCCGCATCCCGGCCCTCGCCTGGCTCCCAGCGCCCTCTCCCTCCGCCGGCCCCGGAGACCTCCGGGCGGCAGGTGGGCGGCCGGCGCTGCTGGCTCCCGGAGGGATGCTTTGTCTTTCCCCGGGCAGGCAGCGTGCAGGCTGGCACAGGCGCCCGGCACCTCCCACACACGACCCGGGGCGAACTAGCGAGCCACACACGCCGTTCCCGGGGCCAAGCCCAAGTTTCCTTTGTTTCCCCGGACCTGCCATCTTACCCCCCAAAAGAAAAGTATGAGCCTCCCGCGCGGCGGCCAGCCTCCAGTCCCGGCTGTGACTACGGCGCGGACCCCGGGGCTCCCTCGGCTAGGGTTTTCTCCGATTTCCGCCCCAGAGGAAGGGGAACCGTGCGGGGTTTGTGGGTGTCCCGGACCTGGCGACGAGAAAAGGGCGCCGGCACGCGCGTGCCCTTCCCAGGCTGGTCGGCCGGGCTGGCAGGCGGCGCCCGCGCTCAAAGCAATGTGTGTGTGCTCGGCCCCGCGCCCGTCACGCCCGCCCCTTCCCCCAGCCACTCGCTTTGTTTTTGGAGCTCCTCGTGTTCGCCTGTGAGAGTTCTATGGGGCATCCCAGGTCCCCGTACCCCCGAGAGGTGGGGAGCCGCCCGCCGGGCGCGGACACGCAGCCCGGACACTGGTGACGACTGAGTTTCGGTCCCCGGCGCTCCTCCCTGCCGCCACTGGCGGACGGGGGCGAGGAGACGATAACCCACTCTGAGGGGTGATTTCCCCCTCCCCAGCCCTAAAGGCCCCGCCGGCCCTCACCACGCGGCTTTGCTCCCAGGTCCTACCCAGGGAGCGGGAACCTCCTTGGCGGTCCCATTAGAATTCGCTGCCCCAGTGGAATTCCTGGGGACATGCTTCTTTGGTCTCTGTTGCAACGTACTTGCTCATTATCCTTTTAAAGAGCAAAAGCTTTCGGGATAAGGCTTTTACTTTTCCATAGCTGCCATTAGGCGATTTAATGAACTGGTGCATGTAGGAGATTAGTCATTATTCTGCAGATTTGAGTGGAATATATTTTCTAACCATCCTATTGTGAAAACTTTCAAGCACACAGTGAAAGTAGAAACTCTTACTGGTGGAAGGTTTTTTATTTAATTTGAGTTGCGGGACATAATCTTTTTATTTAAAGTTTGCCCAAGTGGTTTGCCTTCTTTGAAGCAAACAGAGACCAAACATAGTAAGGCTGTAAATTTGTTTAAATTTTACTTTTGCAGAGCAACCTGGTTAAACAAGGTTTGTTTTACGGAAGCAGAGTGGCAATGGAATCCACAATAGTTGGTCTGTGACTGAATGGGCCTGTGCCTTACTGGTCAACCACTTTAACTCAGTAACTTTCCACGTTTAGTATGTACTCTGCAGCACTTGAATTTCTGTCCTGCACCAGCGGATTTTCCTGTTTTACAGTATTATCACCTTGTATAGAAATAACCTAGCCTGTTCCAGGACGTGAATGGTCTGTGGCCCAGAGGTGCCTCGTCCCAAGGCAGGGCCCATAGGAGAAGCTGCTTGTTGAACTACATGGTAGTATTCATAGGATGCATTAATTTTGTCCTGCATCTCCTTTTTCTATTCCTGGTCCCCTCCTCCTCCCTCCTCCCTGTTATTAATTTGAAGAGATTAACTAAGGGAGTGGTTAAGAATAGATTCTAGAGCCAGACTGCCTTGGTCCAAATCCCCGTTGTGCTACTTTTACTTGAGGCAAAAAGCCTCCGTTTCTTCATCTGTAAAATGGAGATAATAGAGCCATTATGAATTAGTTATTAAAGGGTTGTTGTATATAAAGTGTTAGAACAGTGCCTGCCTTACCCCGGGAGCTCTCAGGTGATATTTGCTCCTGCACTGAAGGTCCCAGGAACCTTCTTTGCAGCTGTGTGATTCATGAAAGACATAGCAAGCACCAACTAGTACCCAGATCCCGTAAGGCACCTCATCACCAGCTAATGAGACTGCATAATTCACAAAGCAAGGCCCTTCGTATCTGCCTAGCAGTTCCCCTGGGCATCCTATAAGGGGTGTTACTTGGGGCTTTGGCAATTCTGTACCCTGGAGGCTTAGCCCTCCTAGGGAAGTCCTCATTACAAATCCTCCGTGCCACTCTATTTCCTATATGGCAAGAAACTCAAGAAAACTGCCTGAATCTTTCCTCTAGGTTTCTTTCTGTGAATTCCTTCTTCCTGTTCATTCTTCTCTTCTGGTTTTCTATAGTCATTTGTTTGCTTTTCCCGTAATCAATAATAGCTCATGCTCCTAAGACTATACACTGTGAATCTCAATAGTTATCCTAGAATTTTTCTTAAGACACATCGCCAATTTATATTTTTATAAAGAAAGTATTTCATGGAACGATCTTGTAACTGATGGATTCCATACATTGGCATATGTGTGGAAAGTCATAGCTTTAAGTTTTAATATTTTTTCCATGAGATAGCATATGACCCAATTTTTTGATGCTAGTTCTCTTATGAGTAAAATTAAGGAAGCAATACGTACAATTTCTTAGTGCAGAACTGTGAGGAGTGATGAAGAACCAAACTAAAGATCCAGAGTCTACGTAGACTCTGAAGTCAGACCTGGACTTGAACCCTGCTCCATCACTTTCTAGGGGTCTGACTTTGGGAGAGCTTCCCAACCTCTGACACCTCAGTTTTCTCATCTGGAAAATGGGCTAATAATACCTGCCTCACAGGGGTATGATCTTCACTGAGATAATGTGTATGGTTAGCAGAGTGCCTGGCACATAGTAGGGACTCACTAAGCTGCCACTTCTGTTGCTGTAGGATCTATTCATTATAGTGTGGCTTTTGAAATCTTTCATTTGTATAGCAATTGCTCTTTTTCTCAAGCACCTTTGCAGGTGGTATTTTGTATGTGCACCTATGAGGTCAGTAAGGCAGACCTCATTTCTGAGGCACAGAGAAGTTAAGTAACTTACCCAAAGCCACATAGCCAGTTATGGTACCTCACCTAAAACCATAACCAAAGTTTCCTGACCAGATCCCAAGTGTTTTCTGTTTTGCCAACAAGAGCAGAGACACATCTTCCTACACCATATCCTCTTCGTCAAGCACTCAATCAATGTTTGCTGGCTGAATAGGCTAATGTTAAGGGAGCAGGTTAATTTGCTTTTTAAGGTAAAATAGTAAATCCTATTTTTAGGGGAAGAGAAGGTATTACTTGACATTTTTAGAACGTCAACAAAATGGGTATGAAATATATTAATCCAATAACGGATGTTTCTTCTGTGCTCTGTAGCAGAAATGGTGGCTGGAATAATTAAATAATTCGTTTAAATTCTATTCTGCAATATGGTGGTGTTTATGTTCACAATACTCTTCCCCCTTATTCCGTACCACCATTAAATGCATTAAATTCCATGCATTTAATATTTTGATCTATCCTGGTTTTTTAGCTAAGCTTTGTTCCAAACCCAGGAACTCCAGCCTGCTCCAACCATGAGATGGCAGTGAAGGTGACCAAGTGAAAGAGCGTTTTTGACTGAGTAGGTTCTAAGTCCTGAGGCTAGAGCTTGTTGAATCAGCAGATGGAGTCGCAGCCTGACTCTCTGTGGGGACGTGCTGCCCTCTGCTGACCATAGGAACCCCTCAGCTCTCACTGTCAAAAAATAAAATAAAACCCCTCCTTTGTGCCGACTATAAACACCCTGAATTTTTGAAGCCTTGTAAAGCTAATAAACCGCAATGAGCTTCCTTGACTATTAGTTCCTTTTTTCCCTCTAGAGACTCTCAAAGAAATTCTCTGAGGTCTTAGGCTTCAATCAAACAAGAAAACAAATGTAAAGTGTAGGAATTGTATTATTTTCAAATGCAAATTGAGTAGTAGGATGCCTGCCTCTAAGCATCCTGGGGATTTTTTTCTTAAGGAAATGAAACAAAAAGAAGTAACTCTTAATCTCCTTGGCCAGAATTTAAATTCAGTGTCTCCATTGTGTGTTGTCAAGGATGTGAGAAAGCCAGTCTTCTCATCGACACTGATGGGATTATGAATGGAATTTGACATCTATCAGTATTAAAAATACATATCCCCTTAGACCTAGCAGTTCTAATTTTAGGAACTTAATTTAGGAACAGATATACTTGCAGAAATGCAAAAGAGTTTTTGCAGCACTGCTTGTAACAGCAAAGGATTGGAAATCACCTAATTATCCACCGATAAAGCCCCAACTAAAGAAATGATAGCATGTCCGTATCACGAAATAGTATCAGTCATTTAAAAGAGCATAATATATACTACAAAGAAAAATAACCAAATAAATTCTTAAGTGAATAAAAGTAAGATGCAGAACACTGTGTACACTAGGGTACTATCTGTGTTGAAAGGAAGGAAGGAAGGAAGGGGGAAAGGAAGAAAGAAAGAAAGAAAAAGCTAGACAGAAAAAGAGATTATTTCCAAAGGGATACACAAGAAATTGATAGTGGTGCTTGCCTCTGAGCAGGGAGCTGGCTGGGCTAGGGCACAGAAGAAGTAAGAGCCATTTTTCATTACATACTGGTTTGTACTCTTTGAATTTTGTACATTACTTATTCACAAATAGATAAAATCATTTAAATAATGTCAATACATTCTGTGGCTGACTCCCATACAGCAAGTGTGTGGAAAACGGATTTTTTCTGGCCCCCGGGAAAGAAATTCCTTGTACCCCACCCCCACCCCGCCTTCTCTCAGGAGCCCTCCTTCCATCATTCACAGGTTCTTGAACAGAAATTATAGTTTTGCCTCAGCTCATCCGTCCAATGACAACTGTGAGACCAATTCTCTCGAGTCCAGATGGTACACACACAAAAGCTTTCAGGAAAAATGAAGAACGGAGCTGAAGAAAAAATAATGAGAAATCACTTGGCAAATCATCTGTTTCATCAGTTTATTCTCCCTGCGGTGTCTTGAGCGGCCGAGGCTGTTAGAGGAAGAAGAGCTTGGGGTTGGGGGTTGCTTCACAGGAAGGCCTGAGCTGGGAGGGGTTAGTCCCTTTAAGGGAGCTTTTAAAGATTCCCCTTCCACTCCTGGGCAGAAGATGGAGGCGAGGGCTAATTTGGTAAATCCTAGCGTGGGTGAAACCCTACTTCATCCTCACAGAAATGAATCTTCAGGCCACAAGAGTGCTACATCATTTGCCATTTACATGTGGACCCTAAACGACCCTTGGCTTGGGAATAATGAAACTGGAAGAGTGGTAAAGTATAGATATTTTTTTCATGCTCCTATGATTTTTAGTCTTATTTCCATATCCTTTGTTTGTCCAGGTCCTTCCTTTTACGTTAGATTTCAGGCAAGAGGGTCCCTTATGCTACAAGAGATTAGTAAAATTTTAAGTGGCCAGGAAAATTGGATTAAATATTTTTACAAACCTAAATAATGTTATAACATGTAACACAATGGTCCATTTCGTAAAATGTGACATTGTGCCGGAAACAGGAACCACATTTTCAGACTTTGTGAAATAAGAGTCAACCATTAAAATAAGATTAAGTGATTTTTTTTTTTTTTTTTTTTGGCTGCACTGCACGGCATGTGGGAAAACTTAGTCCCCCAACCTGGGATCGAACCTGCACCCCCGGCAGTGGAAGCACAGAGTTTTAACCACTGGACCGCCAGGGAAGTCCTAAGGCTAGGTGAATTTAATAAGCTAGGTTGAAAAGGGATTTCTCTATTGAGAGCCATATCTATATATATAGATCTTTGAGTTTTTAAAAAAAGTCCTCTCAACATTTTTTTACATATTTTTTTCTTTTTCAGATTTTAAGTGTAATATTTTAAGGTCCAATATAGAAAAATTTGGAAAATACAGAAAAGTACAGTAAAGAATATTAAAATTACTCATAGACCCCTAACCAGAAATAACCACTAATAATAAATTTTTTAGTATTTTCTTTTTGATTATGTATATACTTATGTATTTAGAGTTTGCTGGCTTATTTGTTTTGCTGAATTAGGAGCAAATTGTGCATAAAGTTTTCTATCTTGTTTTTTCCACTCAATAGAAAACAGTAAAAAAAATTTAATCATAAAATTTGAGGCCACATGACAAGATTAATGAAATAATGGGGTGACCTGTGCAAGCGACCAGCTAGGGTTTCTGCAAGATCCAAATTCACCCAGGTCCTCCTGGCTTCAGTCTGGTGCACTGGTAGCATTTATTTGCTCCAAATATCGATGGGGATGATTCAGGGTTCAGGGGTTGGCAGGACTTCCAGGACAGCAGTGTCAATTTCTGGACTCTTTTGGAGGTAGGAGAACACTGGGTCTCTGCATCCCTGCTTTCCAAGAAGGGATGCTCTGTCCCTTGTCCTCTCTCTACATTCCCCACACCCCAGAAGGCCTTTAGTGCAGCCTTATTAGAATTAGAAAAGGGGAGCTGATAAGGATGAGAGCCAATAGCATTGTATCTGAATTTGTATTATCTCAGGACGTATTTTTGGCAGCCTTTACTCTATTTTTCTTTGTCATTACATGTTCTTCAAAAACATTATTCATAATGACTGTACAAAATTCTTTCTTATTGAACGTTTGTTCCTATTGTAGATAACCTCATAAACATTCTAACACACGTTTTGTTTTCATTCCTGGTTATTTTCTTAATGGTACATTCCTAGTTTGGATCTTGAAATGAACTGCCAAATTGTCATCTAGAAATGTACACTCACAACAGCAACGTGTGAGATCGCCAAACCCACAAACCTTTGCTGAACGTGAGAATTATAATATAAAAATATTTTAAAATTTCATAGGAGAAAAATCTCATTTGGACTTGCATTTTCACTATCAGTGAGATGAAGCTTTTTTCAGTTATTTATTAGCCATTTGGATTTTTCTTTTTATGAATTGTTCTGCATACATTTTGCATATCCACAGAAGTGACATGTGTCATGAGTGTGCTCAGGGTGAGGAGACAGTAGACTCAGATGTCATTTGGTTAGGTCACATAGAACCTACATATGGAAAGGATGCAGAAGTAAGTCAGTGCAGTCAGCCGGGCTTCAAAGCAGAGAGATCTACAGTATTTTCCAGGCTAGTCAGAACATGTTTTCAGACCCTGAAATCCTCCTTGTGGGTGTACAATTGCAGATGATAAAATCCAGGTGAATGAGGGTGAGATCAGTACTTCAGGAAGCTTACTGGTCTCTCTCAACACCCAGTCTTACACACTTGAGGCTAAAACAGTTCTGTACATAAACTCTAAACAAGTACTACAGGCCACCACCACTGGACCTGGAGCACCTCTTCAATCTTGGAGTTATTATGCTTCCTGATTACAGGGTATGGTGCCCTGAGGCATGAACTGGGTCCTCGTAACCACTTTCAGCCTCAAAGGAGAACACATCCTGGTTCAAGTACATTTTCAAAGTTAGAATATTTACTATAGGTCTTAGTTGTCCACATATCTGTGGGTGTCAAACTAATAAGTATTTTTTTTAAATATATTTATTTATTTATTTTTGGCTGCATTGGGTCTTCGTCGCTGCGCAAGGGCTTTCTCTAGTTGCGGTGAACGGGGGCTACTCTGCATTACGGTGCGCTTCTCACTACGGTGGCTTCTCTTGTTTTGAAGCATGGGCTCTAGGCGCGTGGGCTCCATAGTTGTGGTCTGTGGGCTCTAGAGCGCAGGCTCAGTAGTTGTGGTGCACGGGCTTAGTTGCTCTGCAGCATGTGGGATCTTCGCAGACCAGGGCTCAAACCCATGTCCCCTGCATTGGCAGGCGGATTCTTAACCACTGTGCCACCAGGGAAGTCCCTAGTAAGTTCTTGAACCAGCGAAAAGCCTCTTCCTGTTGTGTTCTTACGTATTGTAAGAACTCTTTACATATTAAGAAACATTCGCTCATTAGAGATTTGAGTGAGGCCTTTGCTCATATGCTTATATCTGACCAGAGTCAAATTAAGTATAAGGACAGCCAGACAGTGCCACGTGTACCAATCTACAAGGGACCCTTCAGCATCAGAAGTGAAATGAGGAAGAAAATATTTTCTTTTTTTTTAAGATTTTTGTTTATGTGTTTTATTTATTTATCTTTGGCTGTGTTGGGTCTTTAGTTGCAGCACGCAGGCTCCTCGTTGCCGTGTGCGGGCCTCTCTCTAGTTGTGGCGTGCGGATTTTCTGTTCTTTTGTTCAGACGTGCAGGCTTAGTTGCCCCACGGCATGTGGGATCTTAGTTCCCTGACCAGGGATTGAACCCGCGTCCCCTGCATTATAAGGCGGATTCTTTACCACTGGACCACCAGGGAAGTCCCGAAAATATTTTCTTTAAAACCATCCTCTCCAGAGAATTCCGTATGTGGTTAGAAGCAGTATTTGATATACACTTGGGGAAGTACTTGAATGAAGTAATATCCAAACTGTTAACCTGTTTTCTTGCTTGTTTTGTTTTGCCAGTTAATTTGCTTAAGATAACGGAGGACACGTTGAATGGTGCTGCCACTGGGAGTTCCTCTCTCTTTAAATTTCTCAAACTCTCCTCTAAAGAAAGGTAGAAGGGAATTCCCCAGTGGTCCAGTAGTTAGGACTCCACGCTTCCACCGCAGGGGGCACGGATTCAATCCCTAGTCAGGGCACTAACTTCCTACATGCCACATGACGTGGCCAAAAAAAAAAAGGTAGAAATATTTTAAAATATTGAAGGTACAACAATTAGTTACCGTACCCAGGGTACCCAAATGTCTTGGTTACCTTTTACTTATTCTTAGCCCTTTTTTTCCGCCCCAACATGCTAGAGGATGATAGCAACCTACATTAGCATCAATATCTCTGGACAGCAGCAATTCCCAGGGGAGTCATTGGGAGCACAGGTCTGCCGGGAAATCAGACCCTTCAGAGGGAGTGTGGTTTGAAAGAGTTTCCTAGAGTTTAGAATCACTAGTGATGGTATTATAGCTTTATTAATTAGCGATAAAGAGTGTAGCATAAGTTGTAAAGCGTTAATCAGTAAAAAGCACACATATGACACAATGAGTAAACAAATAATTTAAAATAATTAGTATTTATTCCCTGACTGTGTACCTGCCATCACAAATAAGGAAGTTCAGAATATAGTGCTTAATTTGCAATTTTTTCCCTTTAATTGCATCTGCCACCTGCTGTTAATTTGAAGCAAATTAAACCCTGAAGGCAGCATCCAAAAGTAAGAAGACTAAGCAGATTTCACTTTTCGGCAAAAATTATACAACAGCTTCCCCATCTTCAAAACGGTGAGTCATTCTTTTCCAGATGTGATAAACTATTTTCTGTTTCAATAGCATGCCCCAAGAAGTGACACGGTGATGCCAAGGATATGACCACCAACTCCCTTCTGCATGCTGGGCTACATAAGCTACATGAAACCCTTATCTCTTTGGGGTTCTATACCAGTGCTGTCCAATATAATTATAACACAAGGCACATATTTTAAATGTTCAATTTTCTAGTAGCCACATTAAAAAAGTAAAAAGAAACAGGTAAAATTAATTTTGGTAAGGTATTCTATTTGACCCAATATATCCAAAATATTATCATTTCATCATGACCTCAATATTAAACAATTATTGATGAGATCATTTATATTCTTTTTAGGCTCCATGTTAGTTATCTATTGCAGCATAATAAATGACTACCAACTTAGCAACTGACAAGAACACATTTATTATCTCATTGTTTCTGTGCGTCAGGAATCTAGGCATGACTTAGTGGATTCTCTGCTTCCCGGTCTCTCAATCAACAAGGCTGCAGTCAAGGTATAAACCAGGGACAGGGTCTCATCTAAGGCTCAGCTGGGGAAGAACACTTCCAAACTCACACAGTTGCTGGCAGGATTCAGTTCTTAGTGACAAACTAAGGGGTTCACCTTGCTGCTGGCTGTCAGCTGGAACCCACTCTCGGTTCTTTGCCACATGGGTCTCTCCATAGGGTGGGTTACTTCATCAGAGCCAGCAAACAAGAGTCAGTAGAAAGAGTCTACCAGCAAGATGGAAATTACAATCTGTGTCATATAATTGTGGAAGGGGCATCCCATCACCTTTGCCATATTCTGTTGGGTAGAAGGAAGTCACAGGTCCCACCCACATTCAAAGATTCCAAGAAGGTGTGAGGCAAGGATTATTGGAGCCATCCTAGAAACTGTCCACCACAGTACTATCTTTGAGATCCACTGTGTATTTTCCACTTACAATACCTCTCAAGTCAGATCAACCACATTTCAAGGGCTCAGTAGCCACTGACTAGTGGCTACCATATTGGACAGCAGTATTCTGTAACAGCTTAAGCCCATACATCAGGGAATTACAGGATACCCGAAAACCGGTGTAAGCAATCATGTGTTTATGTGGACAACTTAAACTCAAAAGAATCGAAAGTATAAAACATAGAAGGTTAAAAACATTTTGTTACTTTTAATAGGTAAAGAACTTGGGACTTCCCTGGTGGTCCAGTGGTTAAGACTCCACGCTCCCAATGTAGGGGGCTCGGGTTGCATCCCTGGTCAGGGAACTAGATCCCCCATGCCGCAGCTAAGAGTTAGCATGCCACAACTAAAATCAAAAAAAGATCCCATGTGCTGCAACTAAGACCCGGCGCAGACAAATAAATAAGTATTGAAAAAAAACCTCTTATTACTATCATTTTAAATCTGGATCCTCAAAGCAACTAAGGCCAGGAAAACAGTTTTGCATTTGTTTTTACAATTTTATATTATCCTTCACACTTCCCCTGGCTTACTGGGCAAGTCCTATAGGCTGAGAGAAAGAGCTAAACAAAGGCAATTTACAGAAGGGTTAGGTAACCATAATATCAGAGGGCTCCCAGAAAGATATCTTGGTGAGTAATCTTATACTTTTCCCCTGCCTGATTCCTAGCAGGACCACTTTAGCCAGTCAAAACAAAGAATCGATCCTTGCATAATATTTTACCAGAAATAGGAGGCTCAGAGGAGGGATGAAGATGGGGATAGTTTCCAAGCAATTCTCCAGTTTCCCACTTGACCCCTGTGCGAGGCAGCCCTGTGTGAAGAGGAGCTGATCCCTGATAAATTAATTAAACAAGGAGGCCATTAGACTGAGGTGGCCCTCTGCCTTGGCAGCCTACATAAAAGCACACCCAAAACTAAGCCTGTCACTGCCTCAAGATTTTGAAATTGAAACCGAAGGACAACCCATCACAAACAGCCAAATAGGCTTTCCCAAATAAGGCAAACACTTAAGCTCTATAGCCAATCAAAAAACTTCTTTGCGGGCTTCCCTGGTGGCGCAGTGGTTGAGCGTCCGCCTGCCGATGCAGGGGACGTGGGTTCGTACCCCGGTCCGGGAAGATCCCACATAACACGGAGCGGCTGCGCCCGTGAGCCATGGCCGCTGAGCCTGCGCGTCCGGAGCCTGTGCTCCGCAACGGGAGAGGCCACAACAGTGAGAGGCCCGCATACCACAAAAAAAAAAAAAAAAAAAAAGCTTAAAAAACTTCTTTGCTTTACTTCTGCATCTGTTCTCTAAAAGTCTTGCCCCAGCCCCTATCAGTGGAGCTCTCTTAACCACTTCCAGTTTGTTGTTGCCCAATTGGAATGGATGTTTGCTGAAGTAAACTCTTCACAATTTTAATGTGCCTCAGTTTATCTGTAACAACCCCGAGCATGAGCTGGTAGAGGAGTTTGCAGATGGACTGCTTTTTTTACTAAAGCCTAGGCATCCCACATGCAAGCCAATGGGCTCACTCTAGCTCCTCCGAGCTCTTCGTGCCACACAGCACTCAGTTCAAGTGTTCACTCTATATGCAAATGTGCACTTGTTTCAGCTGTTCACATGATATGTTCATGCATCTGTTCTCATGTCTTCCTCTGTCACCTCTCTAAAGACAGCCCCAAACCTACCCTGACTTCTTGTGGGAATTTCCAGTCCTACCTCCCCAACTGCCTCCTGGATATTTCACTCTGAATATTCCCCTTTCATTTTCAGCCCAACATATCTATCAGCAAATGTCAAACGTTAAATGCCCCTCCGTGGGCTACACAGCCTCAGCAGGGGCTGGAGGCATTCTGCAGAGCCAAAGGCAAGGTGGGGAGGTGGGCATCGAAAGCCATATAGCAGCACTGCCCGGGTCAGGGCTGTTTCCACACAATAAAGAGATCCTATGAATTTTAAAGAGTTTAATCTTCTCAATATACATAATCATATAGGTCGACATGAATGAATCAGAGTTATTTTCCCTTTCTATGTCCCAGAAAGCCCTTGACTCTGGAAGGGGAAGTATTTCCATTAGTGTGCCTCAGTGCGACCCTAGGTAATCCCTGCCCGCATCAAACACCAAGGCTACAGGGGTATCCCCAGTCCTGGGGAAATGGAGTAAAAACCTCCCAAGTCATGGTTCCCCCGGTGACCATAACTGGTAGTACAAAATCATCCTAAATCTTCATCAGTGACTCACAGTCAGATGAAATATAAGATTCATAAAATGTATACTGGAGCCCAGGGCGAAGAAAGGATAGCGTCTAATGTGACTTTATGTGACTTGTAGGTAATGAATGGGAAGGATAGCACACTTACACAAATGTCCGTACTCATTAAATTCTTGTAGTAGAAAGAGTAACATCATTTTACGAATCATATAAAACAAAGAGTATCATGATGGTATGACACCATCGTTCTCTCCCACTCACCTTTCACCAAACAATTCTGAGGCTAAGATTTCATTCATCATCAAGATCTGAGCTAATATATATATTTTTAAATTGAAGTATAGTTCATTTACTGAGCTAATATATTTGTAATAAACAAAATTCCAGACCCGGGATGCTATAGACTGAATGCATCCCCCTAAAATTCATACTGTAGGAGAGGAAAAAAATTTTTCCCCATCATTGTAAGTTCTTGGCTGGGGCCCCTGTAACAAGACAGACTAACAAGAAAAAAATGAGTTTTTTAACATGTATACCTCATGTACACATGGGAGATACCCAGGGAAAAAATCAGTAACTCTCAGGGAGAGTTAGATTTTAAGCTTAGGATTCAGGCTTAAATGTCATCTTCAGCTAAAGCACAAAAAGAAAAGGTGTAGGGGAGGCCAGTTATGGGTTGGTGACCAGGAAAGTTTGGTGGCTTCTCCATTGATGAGTCTTTAGTGATTTAGAGTCAACCTTTCCTTCCTGGTACAGAAAGGGAGTCACCCTTACAAATGGAGATTTCCTTTGTAAATACAAATTTCCCTTACACAAAGGGAAAAAGGGTAACTTCTACTCTGTTTTCAGAGGTTCTCCTGTGTCTGTTTCTCAAAATAATCCTTATGCCAAAGAGGCATATTTTGTGGTGTCATATTCTATGATCCTTCAGTATGTTGAAACCTAATCTCCAACATGATGGTATTTGGAGATGGGGCCTAGGCAGTTGATTATGTGATTAGGGATTAGTGCCCTTATAAAGAAACCCCAGAGAGCTCCCTCACCCCTTCTGCCATGGGAGGACTCAGTGAAGACTCAGTGAGAAGAGGACTGTTTATGAACCAGAAAGTAGGAGAAACTGAATCTGCTGGTGCTTTGATCTTGGACTTCCCAGCCTCCAGAACTGTTAGAAATAAATGTGGAATTCTGTTACAGCAGCCAGAACTGAGTAAGACAAGGTGTAGGCACGTCTAGACCTGCCCTTAGACCCAAATTAGGGGGACGTTAGACCCAGCCTTCGCACCTGTGCCTCTAGGATGCATCCACTCTGTAACCAATGCCAAATGCTTCTCCACATCTCTTACCCTCTGTCTTCAAAACAAAGGCAGGGGACTTCCCTGGTGGTGCAGTGGTTAAGAATCCACCTGCCAATGCAGGAGACGATCGCTCATCCGGGAAGATCCCACATGCCACAGAGCAACTAAGCCCGTGCGCCACAGCTACTGAGACTGCGCTCTTGAGCCCACGAGCCACAACTACACAACAAGAGAAGCCACCGCAATGAGAAGCCCACGCACCGCAACGAAGAGTAGCTCCCGCTCACCGCAACTAGAGAAAAGTCCGCGTGGAGCAAGGAAGACCCAACGCAGCCAAACATACATACATACATACATACATTTATTAAAAAGAAAAAACAAAGGCAGATGGTTGGTGGTTTGGGCCACTGCCAAAGTGGAAGATGGACATTGCCTTGGGCTGTGGGAAGAATGTGAATGGCACAACCATTTAGGTAAGAGAAAAACTGAATTAATTAACTTGTCAATCCTTCCCTGAGATATGCGAATGCAGTAGGTTCTCACATGATGGATTACAATTTCTCTGGTGTCAGAAGCTGCTTCGCTTCATATTTGTAGTTTGCAATTCTGGAGGGTCTTATGACTCTCTGGAGGGTCATGGAGGGTGGTATTCAACACAATTGCCCACAGCTGCTGAGGAACACCTTGCAGTATGAAATATAAATTTTCATACACATAAACTTGCTGTAACATGCATGAAACATGATGTCAGTTCTTTACAATGGAAACAAGATGGATACTGAACACAAGAATTTAAATTGCTTTGCTTTTACTAAACAAATAGTATTTAAATGCTTAAAAAATAAATTCAAGATGTTAGCTTTAAAGAATTTTGATTTAAAATATTGATATTCATTAATAATTTGCTCCCTTTTTAGCAGATAATTTTGACTAGTTTAGAAAGTTTTAAATACATATATTAAATAACTTAAAATTTTGTATTGTTTGTATTAATTTTAATATACAGTTTAATGATACACACTACTATGTATAAAATAGATAACCAACAAGAACCTACTGTAGAGCACAGGGAACTATATTCAATATTTTGTAATAACCTATAAGGGAAAAGTATCTGAAATAGAGTAAATAAATAAATATAAAACCAAATCACTTTGCTATACACCTGAAACTAACAGAATGTAAATCAACTATACTTCAATTTAAAAAATAGATAAATATACAGCCTGCATAGGCTATGTAACTGTAAATACACACACACACACACATACACACACACAGTTTAATGAAAACCTATTTGAATACAACTATATTTTCATTTTTAATCCTCTAGTCCATTGCTAAAAAACTTGATAACATTATTAGTAATTTTGCTGAAGTGAAAGTACGAAAAATAGATTTACAGAAACTTATAAATTATGTATGTCTTTTTTTTGTCTCACCCCAGGCATCAGTAGCCATTAACAGAACACTGACATGTGCACTAATAATTAGATTTAGTCAAATTTCACCAACTTCCTGTTGTATAAAAACCATCTCTTTAAACACGCTTTATTTTTGTCATTATGAAGGTATATTTATCAATGTAGGAGGTCAAAGCATACTTTATTTCTCAGCTGTTAGCTTGATTTATAGCTTTTAAATACTTAGACACTTGGAATGTGCCTGCATTTGAATGCTTGCCCTGCGTGTTAGTGACCTAGGATGAATCAGGTGCCTGTTATCAATCCACCTTTACTCTGTCTGGCACCTTTACTCATAACTGAAATCCCTGCAGCCATTCAGAAATAAGAGAGCCCTTTTAAAAATGAAGCTATTCCTGAAAATTGTCCATTTATAATGCTGTCTTATGATAGGATGTCACGGACAGAAAAAGACCAATGACATCTTTTGTAAAGTCATATGCAGAAGGGTCATATATCACAAAGCGACAAGAAAACCTCAGCAGGAGAAAGAAGGCAGATAAACGGAAGGAGACATTTTAACTGTTGTTGAAAGGACCATATCAATGAGCCCATAATAGATAGGAAGGTGAGATTTTGTCAGACTTAATCACCAGGGAAATGAGAAATCACTCACTCTTAGAGACTGAAATATACTGTGGACAAGTTGGTAAGAAGCAACTTAAGAGAAAAAGGAATCAAGATTTCTTGAGCACCCCCCAGGAGCCAGGGCCAGTGCTAAGCACCTAAGATACGCTGATGCCTTCAGCTACATGACACACCAGAGTTTTTAACAGGATTTAATACATTAAAGCTATAGAAGGGAGACTACTTAACCCTTAATGTAACCAAGCTATGTGCTCCTGTGCCCACGGCGCAGAAAGCCAAACGGCAGCTGTTTGCAGCAAAGTAAGGACTTCCTGCAGGGCGTCAAGCAAGGGAGTGGGAGACAAGCCTCAGATCCACTCCAACTTGGTCTTTGAGGTGGGGGTGTTTTAAAGAGGAAGAACAAAGAAGCTGGGGTTAATCATCATCTTGTGACGTTTCTTAACCGTAGTTTCAGAGGTCAGGATACCTACTGTTGATGAGTCTCTGCTCTGGTGATGCATGACCCAAGGGTCTGTGAGTTCATCTTGCCCTGGAGAAACAACCTGAGTCTGTGCATGAACAACGTTATCAACAACAGCGATTTTAGTCCTCTGACTCTGGTTTAGTGTTCAGTTAGCATAGGATTGGGGTCAGAGGGGACAAGACAGGGTATGAAGTTTTGGATAGAGAGGTTAATCATAAATTCCGCAGGGGAATTCGGCTTTAGAGGGTTGCATTAATGCCTGTAGGGCAAAGTTCAAACTTGTTAGTAAGCCGCTCCCCACCTGTGCCCACCTGGCCCTAATTAGCCACCCAGTCTCCCCCTCCCCCAGCATACTGCCCTTCTCACTCTCCCCAGCACACCAGCCATTTCATGCCTCTGTGCCTTTGCACATGCTGTTCATGTGGCTGGGGGTGCCTTAATCCATTGGCAAACTGCCACCCATCCTGCAAGCCTCAGCGTGAAACCGAGCAGGACCCTGTGGGGCTCCTGGCCATGGAAGCCTTTCTATGTCCCCTGTTTCTTGCTTGTAGGAAATAGGCTTCAGCCTCCATGACCTTCCCTGAGTTCCAAAGGGCAGGTTCAAACAGTTGCTAATCAGGGAAGGGAGGGGATGCAGCGACAAGGGAGGAGCAGTGAGAAATAGTGAAGCCTTGGGACAGGATCCTGGTTCCCCCTCAAGGGACACACATGACAATATCTCTGAGCTCTTCTGCAGAACTAAAACCCCCAACAAATGGAAGATGTTAACTCCTTGAAGCATTCTTCATTCCAGAAAGTCAGAGTTTGAGAACCACAGGTCATCAGGAGATCACCTGAGGCCAGCTTAAAGGAATGCAGGCCCTGCACACACCCTGATCCCTATCATCAACCCCGCCCTTGAACCATTGCTGGAAAACTCCTCACCAAATGCCCCCTGGGTTGGGACACACAGTTTTGAGGGCATGAGCCCACTGTGTCCCCCTTTGCCTGGCAAAGCAATAAAGCTATTCTTTTTTGTTTCACCCAAAATTCTTTCTCTGAGATTCGATTCAGCACCAGTGCACAGAGGCCGAGTTTCAGCATCAAGCTCAAATGTCACCTTCTCTGTGATATTTTGTCAAATTCTTCCAGGCCCAGCAAGTTTATTTACTCTGTTTCCATAAAACCCTCCACATCATCAGACATATTAAAACATGTTGTGTTGCATTACGATGACCTGCTCTTGTGTCTGTCTTCTCCAGACAGTAGTTCCTCATGGACGGTGCAGTATCCCAGCACCTACACTATGCCTGGAACACAACAGGGACGTAATAAGTGCACACTGACTGAAAGAATAATTGAATGAATGTACACAGGTCCTATTTACTGAACAATGACATGTAAACAACAGGCATGAAAGCAACTAACTAGAATATCTCAGAGTAGCTCACTTTTGTCTTAGTTCAATCTGCTGGATGAGATCTGGGCATTACCCTTCTTTCTTGGCAATATCTTTGAGACACAGGAAGCAAGTGAATGATTCAAATGACATGACTTGCGTCAACATATAATCTGCCAACAATAGATCACTTTAGACCAGGGCAGAACATTCAGCAGTGATGGAAATATTCTATATTTGCACTTGCTGGTATGGTAGCCACTAGCCAAATGCAGCTACTGAGTGCTTGAAATGTGGGAAGTGCAAATGAGGAACTGAATTTTTAATTTTAATTAATTGAAGATAACCACACATGGCTAGTAGCTACTATATTGGACAGCACAGCTTTAGATAATCATTAACACACAATGTAACAGGGAAGAGCCAATTCTGACTCCATGTTGGATCTGTTTCTTTTACTTTAACCTTTGCTTTTCATCGCTCTTGTTATTATAATCACTGTCTATAGCTATAAGCGTACAGAATGGCCTGCCACAGGGAACCCTGCCCTCTGCCTGACAAAGTGCCTTTGTTCAGCTCACAGAGAGATGTTCTGACCCTGCCCACCTGTGAATGGTTGCGGAAAAGAAGAAATTAACACAGCCCCACCTATTTTGCAAGATAAATGGCCTTTTTATTTTACTTCCTCACCTCCTCCCCCTCTCTGTTCTGTAAAAGAACCTGTCATCCAGACCCCAATAAGATGGTTTATTTGGGGTACACTAGTCCGCCATCTTCTCGGTCTGCCAGCCTTCCGAATAAAGTCGCTATTCCTTGCCTCGACACCTCGTCTCCTGATCTACTGGCCTGTCATACAGAGAGCAGAGCGAGTTTGGACTTGGTAACAACAACATTGTAGGGAAGTTCTACCTCGTTATAATTGTTCTGTAAACAAAACCAAAAACTCAGCCACTGACAGGTTGGGTAATCTTAAGAACTTCCTTAACTTTTCTGTTTCTCATTCTACTCACCTATAAACCCAGCAGTAGGGACTAGATGATGTAAGACTGACAGCTTTTCTATCCTCTCCCCCAGAAACTGAGACATAGTCACATTAAGCTCCGCGGATGTACATCTCTGGGGCTCAGTTCTCTTTGCCACGTCAAGCCCTCTGGAGGGACAGCTGATGGGAGCACCCCTCTACCCCTTCCCGAAGTGTGAGGGCAGACGTAGGCTTATGTGCCCTTGTGGATTCCAGGGGTTTTCTCCAGAGAATTACAGATGATAGGTTCATTCCAACCCATGAATCAGAGGACCACGCTGAAAACACCTAAGGTCCCTGGGGGAAATCCCACGTTCTAAACCTTAAAGAAGAATGGGAAAAGGCCTGACTACTGCAAAGCAATGCATCCTCAGGCCCTTTCAGTTCTTCAGGTTGGAGCCGACTAGGGTAGCTCCCTGTGTCGAGGGGTAAAATCATTCGGCTTCTTTCCCTTAGGATTTTGCGCTTAAGAAGACTGAGGTTTGTAAAGCCAGCTGGGCTTCTAATCATGTGTACTAAGCCTGATTATCTAATTTCCACCTGTAAAAAAAGCACTTTGCAATTCCTCAGCTCCAAGGACAGAAAATGCTAAATCCCCTTTCCAGGGCCTCTGAGACAACTGGGCTCATGTGCACATAACTTGGAAAGACCCAGCCAGTCCCTTTTTCTTAGGAAGGGAAGGGGGAAGACAGAGAGATGTGGAGAGAGAGAGAGAGAGAGAGAGAGGGAAAGGAGAAGGAAGAAGAGGAGAAGGAGGAGGGGGAAAGAACAGGAGGGAGAGGAGGGGAAGAAGGTGGGGGAAGACGAGAAGGTAGGGAAAGAAAGGTGGGAAGAGCTGCTGAAGCTCCAGGCTGGTGGCTCTCGGTTGAGCGAGCATCAGAATCACCTGGAGGACTTGTTAAAACACATTGCTGGGCCCTATTCTAGTCTCTGACTCAGTAGCTCGGGAGCAGGACCCTATAGGCTGTGCATTTCCAAGTCCTCAAGTGATGCTAATACTGATGATGAGCCTGGCATCACGCTTGGAGAGCCACGGCTCACGGTCATCACATCAGCCCTCGGCTATTCTTCTTGCAGTTCCGTACAGGGTTTGAGCCAGTTCCTCAAAAGGAAAAGACGTGTAAGCGTGTGTGCTTAGAGGGGACTTGGTTAATATGTTTCCGCATTGTCCCTCCTGCTGCTCAGACAGACGTGCGGCAATGCAGACTGAGGCACAGTGGCCGCTGCGAGTGACAGGAGCCGTTGGGAAGATCTGGAACACCTTGAAGGTGGTTTCGGTCACCTGGCCCGCATCCTTGGCTGGAGAGCATGCAGGCTAAGGGCACGCCTGTGCACAGAGGGACAGCTTTCTCCTCAGAGTATCACAGCCCACCTCCCCTCACCACCCCCCTTGCAGGAGGCTCGTCTTATCACCATAACTTGTCAAAGGCCAAATGATAAATAGCATTATCATTTCCTGTCAAGAAAGAAGAAAATCTATAAATGAGTAAGGGCTTTTAACAATGGTCTGCATTGGTCATTTACAAGAGAACAGTTTATATTTTCATAGAAAGACCATAGATAAGGATGATTAAATTGGCCAGTTCATTGAAGGATGTTAGAGAGATACCCCACCTGACAGCAAAGATCCAGAGCTCATCTTTCCTTTTTTTTTCTTTTTAGCTAACACATATATATTACTTATCACATGGCATGCACTGTTCTAAATACTTTACATATATTAACTTACTTAACCTTCACCACCATCCTTTAAGAGAGATATACTATTATCCCCATTTTACAATAAAGGAAAGTGAGGCATGGAGGTTAACTGACACGGCCAAGGTCACACTGCTAATAAGTATCAGAACCAAGATATCTGGCTTTAGAATCCACGTTCATAACCATTCTATAGACTTTTGGTGTTTTCTGTTCATCCCTTTACTCACTTGTCTTGAGAAAGTTTACAGCCGAGAATGGAATATTTGTGTGGATGGCCCACCATATATATTTCCCAACAGGAAAGTCTAGTTGAGAAACAGCCTCAGGATATCAGTTGCTGGGAGAAAAGAGAATCAAGGTAAAGTGAACTGGAAGATCTCAACGGACCCTGACAGGCAGCCTCATGCCCCCAGCTTCTCTCACTAACTGGACAGGAAGATTTGTATTGACCAGCCATCCAGCGCTGAAGATATGGCCAACCTTTCAACCTGGCTCTTGCCTGAATTTCTTTCTACAAATACGCATGTATCCTGCCCCTGCTACATGCAGAACGCTAGACTAGATACTAGATGGTGGGGTGGGGAAAGGAAACAAAACACGGTTATCACCCTCTGGGAGCTGACAGACTGAGAGGGGAGAGAGGTAAACAGGCAGTTGTAATACCAGAGTTCATCTTATTATTAGTGACAGTTCAGTCTGCTGATGAGATTTGTGAGATGCCTTCCTACTTGGACAGTATCCTTGATGGAGACATGGGAAATTGCTTTTCTTTGTTTGTGCCAGGAACGGTAATGAGCATGTTTACATAGGTAGGGTTGGCAGATACAATACAAGCCACCCAGTTAAATTTGAATGCATATGTCCCATACAATATTTGAGACATACATATACTAAAAAAGTATTTGTGGTTCATCTGAAATTGAAATTTCATTGGGCATTCTGTATTTTCACTTGCTAAACCTTGCAGCCCTGTGCACAGATTATCTTTAATCCTCACAGTAATTTTTTGTCTTCATTTTAGAGATCCAGAAACTGAGACATAGTCACATTAAATAACTTGTCCAAAGGCATACATCTGTCTGCTAACACACAGTAGAAACCAAGTTCTTAGGCTGCTTTGTTTCCACCAATGGCCAATTTTGTGCGTTTTATGTTGATAACTATCATTATCTGTCTCAATGAATCCCATTTCCTGACCCTGTTCTCAAATTATCTGAGTATACCCTACTCACTGACCAACAAGTAAAGTTCTGAGTCCTGATTTTCAGAGTTAAGAAACAGATTCAAGTACTATATAAAAGGAGGCTAGGGATAGCATTTACTCATTATAGCAAAAACCAGATTTGTAATTTCTAAGAATGTGTGTTTTAGTGCAGTACACACACAAGGGGAGTGCAAAAAAAGATCAGAAACTGGAACCCCATGACACCTGAAGATGAGAATACTACAACACAACAACTAAACTAATCTGGGGGACAGATGGCAGTAACATTATAAGCTTGTACTCTGGAACATGTGAGTTTGAGATTATTCAAGTTTAGTTCTTCATATAACAGTTAAAACTGCCTGATAGTGAATGAGTGAATTTAACTTGGTCTTTGTGATATCGATTCTTTCTGTCCTCTCTCCCAACTCCCTGTATTGGTCATTTCCCCACCAGCTGCTTAAAAGAAAACAAAGCCCAGTTAATAGTGTGCCAGCATTTGAAACGCCACCAATCTTCCCCCTTTAGACTCAAAGCAAGGCTTATTTCCTGATCAGATCCTAATGGTTTATCAAAAGTTCAACATTGAATTAGTAGCCTTGAATTTTAAGGTTTACCAACATATGACACAATTACCTATGGTGGTTCTTTAATCTTCACCAATTTTTTTTCCCCTTAGCATTAAAGAGAGTTTCCAGGGCTTCCCTGGTGGCGCAGTGGTTGAGAGTCCACCTGCCGATGCAGGCGACACGGGTTCGTGCCCCCGTCTGGGAAGATCCCACATGCCGCGGAGCGGCTGGGCCCGTGAGCCATGGCCGCTGAGCCTGCGCGTCTGGAGCCTGTGCTCCGCAACGGGAGAGGCCACAGCAGTGAGAGGCCCGCGTACAGCGAAAAAAAAAAAAAGAGAGAGAGAGTTTCCATAACCATGCCGTAGGATTTGCTTCCATTCAAGCTCTAAATATACACAATTCAGCCATATGAAATTGCTATCTTTATAGGTTAAAAATGGTTACATATCAGCAATCTCATGTGGTTCAACGTAATATAAGTACACCCAATATACCTGCCATTTGCAACAACATGGATGGACCTGGAGGACATTATACTAAGAGAAATAAGCCAGACACAGAAAGGAAAAACTGCATGATCTCACTGATATGTGGAATCTAAAAAAGTCAAATGCAGGGACTTCCCTGGTGGTCCAGTGGGTAAGACTCTGCGCTCCCAATGCAGGGGGCCCAAGTTTGACCCCTAGTCAGAGAACTAGATCCTGTACACATGCAGCAACTAAGAGTTCACATGCCACAACTAAGACGTCTGCATGCCGCAACTAAAGCTCCTGCATGCCACAACTAAGACCTGGTACAGCCTAAATAAATTAAATAAATAATTAATTAATTAAAAATACAAAAGTCGCAAAAAAAAAAAAAAATACAAAAGTCAAATACATAGGGGCAGAGAGTAGACTGGTGGTTCCCAGAGTTGGGAGGTGGAGGAAATGAGGAGATGTTGGTCAAAGGATACAAAGTTGCAGTTCTGTAACGTGAATAAGTCATGGGGATGTAATATACCCTATGATGATGGTAATTTATAATAGTGTACTGAATACAGAAATTTACTGAGAGAATAGATTCCAGGTGCTCTCATCACACATACGAAAAGACTAACTATGTGAGGAGGTGATATACTAATTAGCTCAACTATAGTAATCATTTCACTATGTATATGTATATCAAGTCATCATGTTGATGAAACTTACAAGCTTTTGCACAGCAAAGGCAACCATAAACAAGGTGAAAAGACAACCCTCAGAATGGGAGAAAATATTTGCAAATGAAGCAACTGACAAAGGATTAATCTCCAAAATTTACAAGCAGCTCATGCAGCTCAATATCAAAAAAACAAAAAACCCAATCCAAAAATGGGCAGAAGACCTAAATACACATTTCTCCAAAGAAGATATACAGACTGCCAACAAACACATGAAAGAATGCTCAACATCATTAAACATTAGAGAAAATGTAAATCAAAACTACAATGAGATATCATCTCACACCAGTCAGAATGGCCATCATCAAAAAATCTACAAACAATAGGGCCTCCCTGGTGGCCCAGTGGTTGAGAGTCCACCTGCTGATTCAGGGGACGAGGGTTCGTGTCCCGGTCTGGGAGGATCCCACATGCCTTGGAGTGGCTGGGCCCGTGAGCCATGGCCGCTGAGCCTGCACATCCGGAGCCTGTACTCCACAGTGGGAGAGACCACAACAGTGAGAGGACCGAGTACTGCAAAAAATATATATACAAACAATAAATTCTGGAGAGGGTGTGGAGAAAAGGGGACCTTCTTGCACTGTTGGTGGGAATGTAAATTGATACAGCCACTATGGAGAACAGTATGGATGTTCCTTAAAAAACTAAGAATAGAACTGCCATACAACCCAGAAATCCCACTACTGGGCATAGACCCTGAGAAAACCATAATTCAAAAAGAGTCATGTTCCACAATGTTCACTGCAGCTCTATTTACAATAGCCAGGACATGGAAGCAACTTAAGTGTCCATCCACAGATGAATGGATAAAGAAGATGTGGCGCATACATACAATGGAATATTACTCAGCCATAAAAAAAACGAAATTGAGTTATTTGTAGTGAGGTGGATGGACCTAGAGTCTGTCATACAGAGTGAAGTAAGCCAGAAAGAGAAAAACAAATACCGTGTGCTAACACATATATATAGAATCTAAAAAAAAAAAAAAAAAAAAAAGTCATGACGAATCTAGGGGCAGGATAGGAATAAAGATGCAGACCTACTAGGGAATGGACTTGAGGACACAGGGAGGGGGAAGGGTAAGCTGGCACAAAGTGAGTGGCATGGACATATATACACTACCAAATGTAAAACCAATAGCTAGTAGGAAGCAGCCGCATAGCACAGGGAGATCAGCTCGGTGCTTTCTGACCACGTAGAGGGGTGGGATAGGGAGGATGGGAGGAAGTGAGATGCAAGAGGGAAGAGATATGGGGACATATGTGTATGTATAGCTGATTCACTTTGTAATAAAGCAGAAACTAACACACCATAGTAAAGCAATTATACTCCAATAAAGATGTTTAAAAAAATCATCATGTTGCATACTTTAAATACATACAATATTTATTAAAATATAAAAATATTAAAATACACATGATATATAAATCAGTGCAATCCTCCTTCATTCTTCCTGGCCATTAAGACAATAATAAAAAGATTCCTAGTTACCTGTACAATATCCACCCAAATACAGATGTTGAAATTGTGGGACAGCAGAAAATGAATGGTGGCAACGCACGTGTTTATGGAAACTTAGAACAAATTATAGATTCAGAGCATGAAAGACTGCCCTTTAGAATCTTCTAAACCACATTGTTCAAAGAACTGAGAATTCCACTGGCCAAAGAACTTTTCCTTTTCCTTTTACTAGAAAACTATAATTTTTGGTTTCTCTTTCAGACTAGGGTAGAGAACAAATAAGAAGCGCATTTATTTTTTAAAAACTGCCACCTAGGGCTTCCCTGGTGGCGCAGTGGTTGAGAGTCCACCTGCCAATGCAGGGGACACGGGTTTGTGTCCCGGTCCGGGAAGATCCCACATGCCGCAGAGTGGCTGGGTCCGTGAGCCATGGCCGCTGAGCCTGCACGTCCGGAGCCTGTGCTCCGCAATGGGAGAGGCCACAACAGTGAGAGGCCTGCGTACCGCAAAAAAAAAAAAAAAAAAAAAAGAAGTTCTTTTCATTATAAGGCACCGTAAGGAAAGTAAAAACACAGCCACAAACTAGGAGAAGATATTTGCAACATCATAATCGATATAGATTTGTAGCACAGAATATATAATAAATTCCTACAAATTTATAACTTGAATTTATAATATTTCTATTATATTAATTTATAATAGATAAAAAGAAACTGCCTGTTTTAGTTCCTAGGGCTGCTGTAACAAGTTATCACAAACAGGGTAGCTTAAAACAGAAATTTATTCTCTTACAGTTCACGAGAGCAGATGTCTGAAATCAAGATATCAGAAGAGTTGGCTCCTTCTGGAGGCTCTGAGGGAGAATATGTTACATGCCTCTCTCCTAGCTCTTGGTGGTTACCATCAATCCCTGGTATTCCTTAGATTGTAACTGTGTCTCTCCAGTCTCTTCCTCAATCATCATGTTGCCGAAAACTCGGCCTCTGTGCGCCAGTGACGAATCAAATCTTGGAGACAGAGTTTTGGGTGAAATAGAAAAGAATAGCTTTGTTGCTTCACCAGGCAAAGGGGGATACAGTGGGCTCATGCCCTCAAAAATGTGTGTCCCAACCCAGGGGGATTTGGTGAGGAGTTTTCTAGCAATGGTTCAAGGGCAGGGTTGATGATAGGGATCAGGGTGTGTGCAGGGCCTGCATTCCTTTAATCTGGCCTCAGGTGGTCTCCTGATGAGCTTCTGTGGTTCTCGAGGTTATCAAACTCTGACCTTCTCTCTGGAATGAAGAATGCTTCATCAAGGAGTTAACATCTTCCATTTCTTGGGGGTTTTAGTTCTGCAGAAGAGCTCAAAGATATTGTTACTGTGTCCCTTGAGGGGGAACCAGGATCCTGTCCCAAGGCTTCACTATTTCTCACTGCTCCTCCCTTGTCTCTGCATCCCCTCCCTTCCCTGATTGGTAACTGTTAGAATCAGCCCTTTGGGACTCAGGGAATGTTATGGAGGCTGGAGCCTGTTCCCTACAAACAAGGAACGTGGGACATAGAAAGGCTTCCATGCCCAGGAGCCCCACAGGGCCATGCTTGTTTTCAATCACATGGCCTTCTTCCCTTTGTGCATCCTCTGTGTCTCTGTATCCAAATCTCCCTCTCTTTTTTCTTATAAAGACACCAAATATTGGATTCAAGGCACACCCTAATCCAGTATGACCTTATCTTGATTACATCTGTGAAGACCCTATTTCCAAAGAAGGTCACATTCACTGGGACTGGGGGTTAGGACTTGAACATATCTTTCAGGGGGACAAAACTCAGCCCACAATATAGCCCAACAGAAAACATAAAAATAGAAGCCCCAAATGGGCAAAACAGATGTAGAGGAAACAAAAGTTGCTAACAAATAAATAAAAAGATGCTCAACCTCATGGGTTATCAGAGAAGCACAAATTAAAAGCACAATGAGATACCATTCCATATCCACTCGATTGGTAAAAATTGTTGAAACAAGTAAATTAAATAAATGTGAATGAGATAAGAGTTGTTAGTCAAACCCTTTAATAATTATATTTTATGGTATATCTACTTAAAATAGTTTCTCCAAAGCTTTTTGGTAAATGAAACTTTTAGTTTGCTAAGTTAAGTTAAATTACGGCAATTCATTGAATGTCTAGATCATTTCCAAATAAGATAAAATACGGAAACATTCATTGCTAAACAAGTCTAACTACTTTTGTCATCTTATTACAGAAAAACTAAAGATGTTTAAGTTAATTAGAAATGTCTTATACCACATTGAAAAAAAAATGCTATGAGAAATTATGATATTGTTGAGGAAGAAGAAAGTTTCCTCTACCCTTCTGGGTTCTTCTGGTTGGTCTAAGAATTAAATGGACATGAGGCAGATTAACAGGAGAAACTCAAAATTTAATAACACGTATACATGGGAGAGGCCAAGGAAAACTGAGTAAGTCACTAAAATGGCTGAAGCCCTCACCTTAAATACCATCCTCAGCTAAAGACAAAAGAGGATGGTGAGAGTGAGGAGAGTCAAGGTTACCAGGAAAAGCACAGTAAACAAGCATGATTGTGATGCAGATTGAAGGTAGGGCCTTCTCCATTGATAAGAGTTTCTAGAGATTTGGTCATCCTCTTCTTCCAGGCACAGAGAGGGAGACACCCTTACAAATGGAGATTTCTCTTATAAATGTAAATGTTTCTTACAAAAGGGCAACTTCAGAGCCCTTCCCATGTCTGTGGTTTCTCAGAAAATAACCAGCATTTAAAATTATTATGCCAAAGAGACATATTTTAGGGTAGTAAATTTTGCTCCCCTACCATAGGTATTCATAAGTTTGCCAATCCAAAAAAAAAATACTAGTATAACAAACAGTTTAAAATTGCTCACATATTAGTTTTCACTAGAAATTAATGCTTCTAAGGTTTAAAAATTCTAATTAATGTATGTAATTAAAATTACTAAAATTAATAAAGAAACATTTTTATATGCAAGGAAGAAAAAAGTATAAAGCATGGAAATGCATTTTGTTAAAAGAAAGTATTTTTGTCCTAAAATGAGATTAAAGAAAAAAGGGGGGGGGGGGGGGAAGCACAGGACAATCTGAGTGTAAAAAAGGGAGTTATAGAAGGTTTGTGGAAAAGGAACCTTGAGAAGAGAGTTATGCATAGTCAAGATGGCTGGGATTGGAATAAATTTAATTGAGTGAATAAATTTTAATATCAAAAGTAAGCTGGTGCAAAGCTAGAATTTGGTTCTACCTGTTGAGAGGGCAAGGTTTTCTTGAACCATTGATCTGCCTTTGATAACAGATTGTAGAAGGTTCTTTACTTTTTAAGTAATCCGTTGTAACAGTCTGTATTTGCCTTTGAAATCTTTTGTCACTTTGTTGGATGGTATAATTAAATATTGTTTAACAGTGACCTATGATCCTATTTGACTAAGTGTTTTAAAACCTTTTTGATATTTTTGACAAACTCCCCCCAAATCGAATTCTAAATGAAGGGTTATTGACCTAGAAATAACTTTGAGGTTTTTTCTAGAAGCCCCTGGAACACCTTGAGAGATTTGTTTTCTCTCCTTGTTAAAGAGATATTAACTAATTAGGCTTATTTGGTGTTAAATTACACAAGGAACATTGTCAAATGAGTGATGATAAAGCCTCTTAGGTTATATTGTATGGGTAAATGTTATTAATATAAATGTTCTAGAAATTATAGGAAATTCCTAGAATTCTGATGTGTCTTGGTGTAATGGTATCAGTCATAATTCTAGTAACATCTTAAAATGTTGTATGTCAGAGATAACTGAAACCCAGCAGGACCCTTGTGGGGCCCTCAGGGACACAAATCCTTTCCATATCCCTCATTTCTTCTTTGTAGGAAATAGGCTTTATTCAGCCCCTAAGACCTTCCCCGAGTTCCAAAGGGAAGATTCCAACAGTTTTAATCAGGGAAGTAAGGGAATGCGGAAACGAAGGATAAGCAATAGTGCTTAATAGTGCTTAACGATAGTGCCCCAATTAAAGCTGGGTCCTAGTTCCTCCTCAAGGGATACACAGAACAATATCTTTGAGTTCTTCTACAGGAACTAAGGGGACTTTCCTGGCAGTCCTGTGGTTAAGACTCTGGGCTCCCAATGCAGGGGACACAGTTCGATCCCTACACTCGGCCAAAAAAAAAACCCAAACCAGGAACCGAGGCCCTACCCAGCTGGGGGATGGTAACTTCAGGCTGAGCACACTCCTGGAACACCACCCTGCTACCTCACCACCAACCAAGCAGAGGAAAGTCACACACCCTTAAGCCCTCACCCCAAATTTTGCCTATTAAAAACCTCTCCCCAAAAGCCATCAGGAAGTTTGGGGGTTTTGAGCACAAGCCACCCAGTCACCTTGCTTGGCCCTGCAATAAACCTTTCTCAAACTTGATATTTTGGTTTGTTTGGTCTCACTGTGAACTGGGCACCTTAACCTGTGTTCAGTAACATAACCAAACTCCTTTGCCAATTACATTGTAATTAGATCTTTAACCATGCCTTTTTTTTTTTTTTTTTTTTTTTTTTTTTTGCGGTACGCGGGCCTCTCACTGTTGTGGCCTCTCCCATTGCGGAGCACAGGCTCCGGACGCGCAGGCTCAGTGGCCATGGCTCACGGACCCAGCCGCTCCGCGGCATGTGGGATCTTCCCGGACCGGGGCACGAACCCGTGTCCCCTGCATCGGCAGGCGGACTCTCAACCACTGCGCCACCAGGGAAGCCCTAACCATGCCATTTTAAGTCTTTTGTCATTTACAGACTGTTATAGTTTTATTCTGATGCTTTTGTAAGTTGCTTTATCTTCATGGAAAGAACTCTGAGTACACATTTCTGATAACTTTAAGATCATGACTTTTGTTTGAAAAATTGCTGATTCTTTTTAATGTCTTGTTTTTCCAGATTGGAGGAAATTTTCTCTTTTCTCTTAAGCTAACTCTGATTTACAGCAATTTGTAAATTATATCTTTGTAAGCAGAATTGAAACATTTATCTTTTTTCCCCCTGCCTGATCCCTCCAGATTTTGGAAACTTCGTGAGTATTCAAATACAACTCTCCAAACTAATATTTCTAATTTTTCTCCCACTTTTGACTTGGAATCATTGAGAGCCAGTGCTGTGCCTTTCCTGAAGCCCTGCAAATTGAAACTGAACAACTTAGATATAAACTTGAGAGAGATCACCAAAACAGTCCACGTTTAGAAAATCTTCGTGCCTATTGCTGTGCAAGTCACTCAGAAAGTTTACCCGATCACCCAATGACATCATCAGAAACATTCTAATTGCAAAAGGTGCTTTGACCCCTACATCTAGACTGCCCTCCAGACTCAGACTGAAACAGAGCAGGACCCTGTGGGGCTCCTGGTCACAGAAGCCTCTCTCAGTCCCCTGTTCCTTGTTTGTAGGAAATAGGCTTCAGCCTTCATAACCTTCCCTGAATTCCAAAGGGCACGTTCAAACAGTTGCTAATCAGGGAAGGGAGGGGATGCAGAGACAAGTGAGGAGTGGCCAAGAAACAACAGTGCAGGCTTGAAACAGGGTCCTGGTTCCACCTCAAGGGATACACCTGACAAAATCTTTGAGCTCTTCTGCAGAACTAAAACCCCAAACAAATGGAAGATGTTAACTTTTTTTTTTTTTGGCAGTACGCGGGCCTCTCACTGTTGGGGCCCCTCCCGCTGCGGAGCACAGGCTCCAGACACGCAGGCTCAGCGGCCATGGCTCACGGGCCCAGCCGCTCCGCGGCATGTGGGATCTTCCGGACCGGGGCACGAACCCGTGTCCCCTGCATCGGCAGACTGACTCTCAACCACTGCGCCACCAGGGAAGTCCCGATGTTAGCTATTTGATGAAGCATTCTTCATTCCAGAGAGAAGGTCAGAGTTTGATAACCTGGAGAACCACAGAAGCTCATCAGCAGACCACCTGAGGCCAGATTAAAGGGATGCAGGCCCTGCACACACCCTGATCCCTATCATCAACCCCGCCCTTGAACCATTGCTATAAAACTCCTCACCAAATCCCCCTGGGTTAGGACACACATTTTTGAGGGCATGAGCCCACTGTGTCCCCCTTTGCCTAGCAAAGCAATAAAGCTATTCTTTTCTACTTGACCCAAAACTCTGTCTCCGAGATTTGGTTCGGCACCAGTGAATAGAAGCTGAGTTTTCGGCATCAAGACTGGCTTTATAACTTCCTCCAACCATTAACTTTTATTTTCGTTCTGTCTCTGTAGAAATGCTTCTTATTAAATACCTAACTGCTTGTACCCTTAGGCCTAACTTTGAGAGCCCCACCTCTCTTTTGAAATGAGTAACTGAACTGACCTAGTGTCAGGACTAAGAGACTGGTTCAGTGAGATGAAACCATCTACCAACTCACCTTCTGGACATGAAATTTCTTAAAAGTTTCAAAGGTGGTCCCGTAGGGGAGCAAAACTTGCCACCCTAAAATACGTCTCTTTGGCACATTAATTGTTTTAAGCTGGTTATTCTCTGAAAACAGCAGACATGGGAAGGGCTCTGAAAACCGACTAGGAGTTGTCCTTTTGTAAGAAACATTTACATTTGTAAGAGAAATCTCCATTGGTAAGTGTGTCTCCCTCTCTGTGCCTGGAAGAAGAGGATGACCAAATCTCTAGAAACTCCTATCAGTGCAGAAGACCCTAACTTAAATCTGCATGATATCACCCTTGTTTACTGAGCTTTTCCTGGGAACCTCCCTTAACTGCCTCCCCTCATCCTCAACATCATCTTTTATCATTAGCTGAGGATGGTATTTCAACCATTTGGTGATTTACTCAGTTTTTCTGGGTCTATCTCATGTATACATGTTAAACTTTGATTTTCTCCTGTTAACAAATAATAATAAATTAAAAAAATAAAAAGGCGATTCATAAGCACATTTTCCATTATATCAAAACAAAACCCAAGAAAAAACCTAGAAAGAAGTCATAGTCCATCAACAGAAGAATAAAACATAAATTATGGGGCTTCCCTGGTGGCGCAGTGGTTGAGAGTCCGCCTGCCGATGCGGGGGACACGGGTTCGTGCCCCGGTCCGGGAAGATCCCACATGCCGCGGAGCGGCTGGGCCCGTGAGCCATGGCCGCTGAGCCTGCGCGTCCGGAGCCTGTGCTCCGCAACGGGAGAGGCCACAACAGTGAGAGGCCCGCATACCGCACAAAAAAATGGTACACTAACACTATGGAGTATTATAAGTGGTAAAATAAGTGGGTGAACTACAGTTGCCAGCAACAAAAGGGTATATCTTGAAACTAAGTCCCCCTGAAACTGAATTCCCTTACCAAGTTTATGATTAACCTCTCTATCCAAAACTTTATTCCTGTTCTTGTTCCCTCTGATCACAATCCTGTGCTAACTGAACACTAATCAACCATAGTCAGATGACTAAAACTGCTGCTGTGAATAGCATCCTTTTTTTTTTCTTTTTGTAAACTGATTTGGAACAACTGCTTTATTTATTTAAAAAAATTTTTTTTTTATTTATTTATTTTTGGCTGCTTTGGGTCTTTGTTGCTGCACGCGAGCTTTTTCTAGTTGCGGCAAGCAGGGGCTACTCTTTGTTGTGGTGTGCGGGCTTCTCATTGCAGTGGTTTCTCTTGTTGTGGAGCACGGGCTCTAGAGCGCATGCTCAGTACCTGCGGCACACGGGCTCAGTACCTGTGGCACGCAGGCTCAGTAGTTGCAGCTCTCAAACTCTAGAGCGCAGGCTCAGTAGCTGTGGCACACAGGCTCAGTAGCTGTGGCACCCGGGCTCAGTAGTTGTGGCTCTTGAGCTCTAGAGCACAGGCTCAGTAGTTGTGGTGCACGGGATTAGTTGCTCTGCAGCATGTGGGATTTTCCTGGACCAGGCCTCGAACCTGTGTCCCCTGCATTGGCAGGCGTATTCTTAACCACTGTGCCACCAGGGAAGTCCCAAGAGCATCCTTAATGTACTAAAATTGCTAGCATAGATATTGTCATAAACACATCGATGCACATTGTTTCTCGAGGGTAAGATGAGCTCACAGATCCCTGAGCCATGGACCACCTGACCAGAGAATCATAAACCAGAGACATCCTGACTCTCAGAACTATAATTTAAGAAATGTCACAGAGGGAATTCCCTGGCAGTTCAGTGGTTAGGACGTGGCGCTTTCACTGCCGTGGCTTGGGTTCAATCCCTGGTTGGGGAACTGAGATCTCACAAGGCTTGCGGCATGGCCAAAAGAAAAAATAGTCACAGAGATGTCACAAGATGATTAACCCCAACTTCTTTGTTCTTTCCCTTTAAAACATCCCAAACTCAAAAACCAAATTGGAGTGTATCTGAGGCTTGTCTCCCACTCCCTTGCTTGGTGCCCTGCAATAAACACTGTATTTTCCTTCATCACAACCTGGTGTCAGTAGATTGGCTTTGCTGCACTTCAGGCAAGCGGACTCAAGTTTCGTTTGGTAACATAGAAACCTAATGTTGAGTGAAAGCACAAGTCATAAACATATAGTATGTTGATGACATATAGCCATCATATGTGTGACATTTAGTATGACACAATTTATGTAAATTTTAAGAACAAAACTTGCCAATACATTGTTTAGAGAAACACATGCATGTGACTTTTTAATTTAAAAAAATTTTTTTTAATTTTTTATTTTTTTGGCCACACCACAGGCTTGTGGGATCTTACTACCCTGACTAGGGATTGAACCCAGGCCCCCTGCAGTGGAAGCACAGAGTCTTAACCACTAGACCACCAGGGAATTCCCTAAAAAACTATTGTTAAAGAAAGCAAAGGCATCATAGACCCAGATCAGAAGCATGGGTACTATGGCCACTACACTGCACAACCCCAGGGGTGCCATCTCCACTGCAGTTAATTTGAATGGCGCTGCAGATGAGTATGAGTGAGTTCCTAGAGTTATGCACGCCCATACGTGGTGGTACTGGCATTTACCTTCGGGACAGGCAAAAGGAAAAGACAACTATTACAAAGAAAAGTGGGCAAAGGATATAAACTGGCAAATAAAAGAAGAGAAACCTGAAGAGCCATCGAATATGTAAAAAGATATTCAATCTCACCACCAATCAGGGAAAGTTTACAAATTAAAACAAGGTACCATTTTTCATCCATGAGACTGATAATACTTAAAAATCTGATAACATGAACTATTAAGAAGAATGGGGGGGGGGGCTTCCCTGGTGGCACAGTGGTTAAGAATCCGCCTGCCAATGCAGGGGACATGGGTTCGAGCCCTGGTCCGGGAAGATCCCACATGCTGCAGAGCAACTAAGGCCATGCGCCACAACTACTGAGCCCGTGTGCCACAACTACTGCAGCCCACAAGCCTAGAGAGCGTGCTCCACAGCAAGAGAAGCCACCGCAGTGAGAAGCCTGCGCACCATAACGAAGAGTAGCCCCCACTCACCGCAACTAGAGAAAGCCCACGTGCAGCAACAAAGACCCAACACAGCCAAAAATGAATGAATGAATGAATGAAGAATGGGGAAAAATATTATGTGCATGAGCTTGTGCAAATGTAAATTAGTAAAATTAGGCCATTTTTTAGTAAGATTGAAGAAAATATAATTATTTTTGGACTCAGAGATTCCTATTCATTTTTTTCTTTTTAAAAATATTTATTTATTTATTTATTTTGGCTGCACCAGGTCTTAGTTGCGGCACATGGGGTCTTAGTTGCAGCATGCATGCGGGACCTAGTTTCCCGACCAGGAATCGAACCCAGGTTCCCTGCATTGGGAGCTCGAAGTCTTACCCACTGGACCACCAGGGAAGTCCCCAGAGATTCCTATTCTAAGTAAACACCCTAGAGAAAGTTTCAAAGGATGATACCTCCATAAGTAAATTGCTGCAATGTTTGAAAGAAACTTTAGGAAGGAAACAACTGGGAATAATTTATATATGAATTGTATAAAGGAGCCAGAATATATGTATAAACATGGAAAGAATCTCAAAAATAAAGTGGACTGAAAAAAGTATCACTACATTATTTCTATTAAATTTTTAAAATTTTAAATATATCTTAGCTATACATGACATAATCAGAACTCGTTAACATGTTGTGTTTGTGTGCTGGCAGGAATGATACGGAAGAGTGAGAAAGATTCAGGAAGGAGGAGACTCTAAAGAGTAAACGCCTTGAGAAGGTGAGAGAGGGTGGGGGTCAGAGTGGAGGGAGGGGGCTTTGGAACTGATCACGCTTAAAATATCTTTCTTTGGTGATTAGCTAACCTTGAGGTTTGTGATCAGTGAGGCAGTGGAAAGAACTTTCTTCTCCAGGTAATTTTTCTTCATTTAAACAAGGAAACAAATAAATAAGTAGTAAATTGTAAGAGAAAATAAAAGAAAGTAAAGCCTATAACAATGTTGAGAGTATGGAAAGTAAGGCTGCTCCTCCTGCATTAAAATATAATGTTAAAGTCACCTACAGGCCCCAATGAAAAGTGCTCTGATTTACTCATCACTTTATGTAAAATTAAATATTTGAGCTAAATTAAAAGCTGGAGCCCAGGGACTTCCCTGGTGGCACAGTGGTTAAGAATCTGCCTGCCAATGCAGGGGACACAGGTTCGAGCCCTGGTCTGGGGAGATCCCACATGCCGTGGAGCAACTAAGCCCGTGCACCACAGCTACTGAGTCTGCGCTCTAGAGCCCGCAAGCCACAACTACTTAGCCCATGAGCCACAACTACTGAAGCCCACGCACCTAGAGCCCATGCTCTGCAACAAGAGAAGCCACTGCAATGAGAAGCCTGCACACAGCAAGGAAGAGTAGCCCCCTCTTGCTGCAACTTGAAAAAGCCCGCGTGCAACAACGAAGACCCAACGCAGACAAAAATAAAATTAATTAATTAAAAAAAAATTGAACTTCATTTAAATAAATAAATAAAATTAAAAGCTGGAGCCCAGACTTGTAGGCTCAACTCTGATTTCAATTCTCAGTGTCTTTTGGTCTGACCCAGTGCAGCAGCCCTGTTGATGGAGTAAAAATTTAGTCCACTAGGTGGTCTAAACCAGTCAGAACTACAATCGCTACAATGTACTACAGCAGGGGCAGGTTTCTGTGAAAAAATTAAAAATCACAAATATGTGTATACACACATATCACTTCTTAATTTCACAGCAGTTTTTTATATTAATTAGCATTTTAAAGTTAAAAATCAACTTGATTCATCTAATGAAATGTTTATTTTGTTTTAAAGGCCAGTGACTAAGTTGATTTTATGTAATCCAATAGCACTGTATTCTTTTTTTTTTTTTTTTTTTTTTTGTGGTATGTGGGCCTCTCACTGTTGTGGCCTCTCCCGTTGTGGAGCACAGGCTCCGGACGCGCAGGCTCAGCGGCCATGGCTCACGGGCCCAGCCGCTCCGCAGCATGTGGGATCTTCCCGGACCGGGGCACGAAACCCGTGTCCCCTGCATCGGCAGGTGGACTCTCAACCACTGCACCACCAGGGAAGCCCCACTGTATTCTTTTATCTCCTTCCATAATCACCTATAACCATACAGCAATCTTGTCAGTTTATAATAATAATGATTAACTCCTATTCTTGGCAGATTTAACAATATATTAAATCTGTAGTACAGATTTAATGACCAGGAGGATCCCACATGCCGTGGAGCAACTAAGCCCATGTGCCACAGCTACTGAGCGTGCGCTCTAAAGCCCACAAGGCACAACTACGGAGCCCAAATGCCACAAGTACTGAAGCCCGCGCGCCTAGAGCCCATGCTCCACAACAAAGAGAAGCCACTGCAATGAGAAGCCCACGCACCGCAACGAAGTGTAGCCCCCGTTCGCCGCAACTAGAGAAAGCCTGCACGCGGCAACGAAGACCCAAAGCAGCCAAAAATAAAAATAAATAAAATTAAAAATTTAGTAAAAAAAAAAGATAGCTGTTAAAAATGGGCAGAAGAACTGAACAGACATTTTTCCAAAGAGGAAACGCATATGGCCAACAGACACATGCAAATATACTCGACATCATGAATCATCAGAGATATGCAAATTAAAATCACAATGAGAGCCGCAAGAGGGAGGAGATATGGGGATATATGTATATGTATAACTGATTCACTTTGTTATAAAGCAGAAACTAACACACCACTGTAAAGCAATTATACTCCAATAAAGATGTTAAAAAAAAAAAAAACCCACAATGAGATATTACCTCAGACCTGTCAGAATGACTATCATCAAAAAGAACACAAATAACAAATGTTAGCAAGGACTGGAGAAGAGGGAACACTTGTACACTGTTGGTGGGAATGTAAATTGATGCAGCCACTGTGGAAAACTATATGGAGGTTTCTCAAAAAACTATAAATAGAACTACCATATGACCCTGCAATTCTACTCCTGGGTATATTTCCGAAAAAATGCAAAAACACTAATTTGAAAAGATAACGTGTACCCCAATGTTCACAGCAACAGTATTCACAGTTGTCAAGATAGGGAAGCAACCTAAGTGTCCAACTTGGAGGATGGACTTGGAGGGCATTATTCTAAGTGAAATAAGTCAGACAGAGAAAGACAAATATTGTATGATATCATTTACATATGGAATCTAAAAAACACACCAGCTAGTGAATATAACAAAAAAAGAAGCTGACTCACAGATGTAGAGAACAAACTAGCTGCTACCAGTGGGGAGAGGAAAGAAGAAGCGTCAATATAGAGATAGGGGATTAAGAGGTACAAACTATTAGGTATAAAATAAGCTACAAGGATATATTATACAAAATGGGAATATAGCAAACATGGAGTATAACTTTTAAAAATTGTGACTCACTATATTGTACACCTGTAATTTATATAATATTATACATCAACTATACTTCAATGAAAAATAAATTACTTAATAATTTATTTATTTTATTTTTGGCTGCATTGGGTCTTCGTTGCTGCCTGCAGGCTTTCTCCAGCT
This sequence comes from Grampus griseus, assembly GCF_964374135.1. NCBI lineage: Eukaryota > Metazoa > Chordata > Mammalia > Artiodactyla > Delphinidae > Grampus > Grampus griseus. The sequence goes on from NC_139007.1 coordinate 37,319,990, forward strand.
GTGGAGAAAGGGGCTACTCCGTTGCGGTGCGTGGGCTTCTCATTGTGGTGGCTCCTCTTGTGGAGGACAGGCTCTAGGCACGTGGGCTCAGTAGTTGCGGCACACGGACTCAGTAGTTGTGGCACACGGGCTTAGCTGCTCTGCGGCTTGTGGAATCTTCCCCAAGCAGGGATCAAACCCTTGTCCCCTCACTGGCAGGCAGATTCTTAACCACTGTGCCACTAGGGAAGTCCTACTTAATTAATTAAAAAGAAAAGCTTTCTTCAACAATGTGGAATCAATCACTCAGCGTGCGCTTCCCGCTCAGCTCAGAGCTGGCCCTGTCCTCTCTCAGCAGCCCTCCTGGCGCAGTCCTCCGAGGCGCGGCTTCCAGCAGGGGTCGCTGTGCCGCTGCCATCGCCGCCGTGCCAGTGCGCACCGCCCAGCCTGCTCTCACCGCGCCGGCGCCGGCGGAAGGGGAGGGGCAAGGGCAGGGCGGGGTGTGGAGTCCGGCGCTCGGCGAAGCCATGGGGTGGGGGGGCGGGGCGGGGAGGGGGGAGAGGCGGTGACGTACAGGTAACTGCGCCCCTGCCCGGCGTGCGGTGGCCCCTGTTCGCTCCCGTTTCTGTTGCAAGCACATGGGAAATACGGGCAGGGCGAGCTCCAGTCCCCCTCCCGCGCTCCTGCCAGGTCTCCGCGTGAGTCTCTGGCGTCCTGCCTCAGCCGGGCCAGCTCGGGACGCCCCGTGGATCCGGGAATTCTTAGGGGCCTTGCGAACCCGGCGGGCCGAGGCCGTCTTGCCCTGGGCCCGGCCGTTCCTGTTGGCTGCAGACGCAGACCGCGAGCTCGAGGACTCTGGTGTCCAGTTTCCCTTGACCTTGAGGACCCGGGAAGGTGCGCAGCCCGACGGGGGTAGGGAGGGAGCGAGGGGAACATGACCTTGTCTCAGCACTTGGTCAGCCTCTGAGGTCTCCAAAAGAAGAGAAGATTTTTGCTTGCAGTTGAACTAAAAGCAGTTAAATCAGGTTTTCCATACGGAGTAGTTAATAGGCCTAGGAACATGGAGGGATTTCAAATGTCCCGCAGGTCAAGGACAGCGTTGCCTCTACATTCCAGTCGTTGCTTTTCTTACAGCCTTCGGTTAGTTCACCGATTTTATGTCTCTCCTGAAGATTTCACTCTAAACCTTCAGGCCTCCTTCCGTGATACTCCCCTTACATCCACGCCGTCGCCAAAGAAATCTTTTAAAAAGCACTCCTATCAGATCACTTCCCTACTTAAGGTCTTGCTATAGTTCTCATGCGTTCTGGGTAAGTCCAAGCTTTGATAGGGAAGACCCTTGGAGATCTAGCCTCTTACCCATCAGCCCAGCCCCATCATTGTTCTTCATTCTAATGCACCGTTTTTTTGACCTACTTTCACAGTATTTAATTAAGCACTTACCATGTGTCAGGCACTATTCTGGGCACTTGGGATTGAGCAGTAAATTATATAACATAGCAGATAAGTGCTATTGCAAAAGAAAGTAGAACGGGGCAAGGGGAGATTTGGAGGACAAGACACCTGTTAAATGGAGTTGGAATGAGTAGACCTCATTGAGGTGAAGGTGATTTGTCCATGCAGTTATCTGGGCTAAGAGTGTTCTGGGCAGCTGGAACAAAGGATCTACCCAGAAGTGTGCCTGTTGTGTATGAGGATCCTCAGGAAGGAGCTGAGTGAGCATGGGTGAGAGAGGCAGGAGATGAGGTCAGAGCGGAAATGAAGGGGATAGATGACACAGGGACTGTAGGCCAAGGGAGGGATTTTGCTTTTCTCTGTGCTTTTATAAGGTTGTGAGGGAAGGAGTGACATGATATAAATTACTTTTTAAAAGACTCACTCTGACTGCTCTATGGAGAACACACTGTAATGGAGCCTTTGTAGTAATCCTGGTGATAGATGGTGGCCTGAATCTGTGGTAACAGTGGGAATGGTGAGAAGTCATGGGATACTGGACATGTTTTGGAGATAAGCCACATGATTTCCTGACATTATGGATCTGAGTACGGGGGAAAGAGAAGAGTCAAGAGTGACTGGAAGCCTTGGTTCTCAGGAACTAGAAGGGTGGAGTTACCATTAACTGAGATGGGGAAGGCCACAGGTAGAGCAGATTTGGGCTTAGAGATATATCAGGAGTTTGTTTCTGGGCCAATTAAGTTTGAGGTGCCTGTTATGCACCCAAATGGAGATGTCGAATAGGCAGTTGGATATTTTGTCAGGGTTCCCAAGACCACCCCTAGGTTCATTGATTTCACTAGGAAGACTCAACAGGACTCAGCTGTGGGTCATGGCTATGATTTACTACAGCAAAAGGATACAACATGCAAGGTAGAAGATGCATGGGGCAAAGTCTGGAGGGAACCAGGTGCAGTCTTCCAAGAGTCCTCCCAGTGGAGCACACAGGACATGTGGCATGTCAGCACCTCTGCCTCAGGAAACAATTACCTAGTTTGTGGGTCTCCAGGCCCCTTCTTTCTCTGCTAGCTACTGCCTCTGTTAAACAGTGGGAAGAAGATGTGAAAGGAGGTGAAATGCAGATCTGTACAGTTTGCTCATTCCTAGCTCTGATTTGCTGGAGTTGGAGATTGAAATAAAGTTTAGAGACTCACTGGCTTTCATGAAGTCATGATCTGGTATCTTCTGCAAAGTCAATATTGTAAGGATGTAATGTATGTCAGTAAATAGTCTTTCTTGTCCTGAGATTTTCCTTTTTAAAATAAATCATTGAGGGAGTTCCCTGGTGGCCTAGTGGTTAGGATTTCTGCTGTGGCCTGGGTTTAATCCCTGGTGGGGGAACTGAGATCCCCGCAAGCTGCATGGCACAGCCAAAAAAAAAAAAAAGAAAAAAAAATCATTGAGAACTATTGTTAATATTTTTCAGTAGCAGTCAGTACCCAAGCTAATTTGGGGGAGTGAGAAGAGTAGAACCAGTGTTTTCATACGTATTAGTATCTAATTCAACCTTCACGACCACCCTGTGAGGGCAGCACGTTAATTACAGCCGGAAGACTCACCTAGTACAGTGTGCATGGCCCTTGGTACATGTGGACCAACATGGCCTTTTGTAGGAGGAAGCATAAGTACAGTACTAGATGTAAAGTGTTCATGGTGTGTATGGTTTATGTTGTAAGAATGCCAGGATAGCACACTTGGGAAGTAAAACTGAATTATTGTCTGTTTCAGGTCGTATGAGCCATGGCTATGACTAGCATCAGATTGCCCAGCAGCGTTTTAAGAAAGCCAGATGCCTGGATTGGGCTCTGCGGAGCGCTACGAGGGACACCTTCACATAAACACTGTGCTTCCTGGAATCGATACTTATATTTGTCTAATACCAAGTTAAATGCTTCAAATTATAAAACATTTTTCCATAACATTTTCTCACTGAGACTCTCAGGGCTTTTAATATCTCAAGAATATATTTTCCCATTTTCCATAAGACTCAAAAGTAATGTAAGCTCTAAAAAATCCACTAAAAAGACTCTGCAAAAAGTGGAAGATGAAGGAGACTCTGATGAAGAGAGTGAGCATGATGAGATGAGTGAGCAGGAAGAGGAGCCAGAGGATGACCCCAGTGCGGTCAGAGACCATAAGGACCTGGACAAAGTAGTGCAGTCTTTCCGATATGATGTTATCCTGAAGACAGGCCTAGATATCGGGAGAAAGTAAGTATATGCGTTTTAATACAAAATCGCTTGTCCGCTTGTTATTTTAAAGCAGCATTACCAATTACATGGCTTATATTATGGTGAAGAGTAACCATAGATGTGAAAGGATCTTATAGGTAATCTGTTCCAATTATTTCATTCTATAGATGAGAAAACTAATTCCCAAAGAAGTCAAGTGACTGCCTGCAAGTCCCACATGGCATATTTCCTTGATTCTAAGACACAATCAACTTTGTAAGATGAACCATTGATGTAAAAACAGCTTCTTGGGGAAAAAAGGAATCACCATGTTAGATGTATATAGCAAGCATAGAATGCACCTGGGTTTCACAAACGCTACAGTGAGAAGGTACCTCTTAGAATCAACAGAAGCAGTATAACATAGTGGTTAAGACTGCAGGCTTTGTAGCCAGACTACTGGGGTTTCAATCCTGGGTTGTGTGTGACCTTGGACAAGTTACTTAAAATCTCTGTGCAGTTTCCTCATCTGTAAAATGGGGGTAATAGAACCAGCTTTAGAAGGTGGTGGCTAGGATTAAATGAGTCTGTCTATCTACCTAAAGCATTTATAACAGTGTGTGGCACATAGTGGGTACTCGGTATGTTAGCTATGATGATGAAAATACTACGTGTGTTCATATATAGTGCATAGAGACACTAAGTGTAACTTTCAAGATTTCTTTAATATTCTCATTCCTTCTCTGCTAGACTAATTGTATAAGAATAGTGATCCTCATTGTTCATTCATTCCTTTAGCAATCATTGTGTGCATACTGCATGCAAGATAAGAACTGTGGTATGAATAATAAATTAAGAAAGATTCCCTTGTGTAATTTGTATCTTTATGTCCTGATTTAAAGGCATAGTTCAGTTTTTAACTCTGAACCCACAGGCACCCTGGTCGGGACTTGAATGTTCTCTGAAATCTGGCAGGCTCACGAGGGGCCTCTCCCTCTCTCACAGTAGTAACTGCTGCTGTTCTTATTAGGAGAACCCCAGATGTCAGTCGCCTGGAGTCAGAGCACTAAAACGAAAGGGCACTCGTTTTTGTCTGTATCCTGCCCTGGTCTGGTTGTCCCAGTGATCAAATTCAGAGAGATCAGCAGCTGCTGGATTGGCACTTCCCCATCCTCAGTGCAGATTAGCAGAGGGTTTCTCAATAGCCTCACCATACATGGGGTGCCTGGTTTTTCTCACAGCACGTGAAGGGAAGGGAGTGCCCACTCATTATGGCTGTCGTGAATCACAGGCGCTACCACCTCTAAGGTGACTGCTGTAGGGGGAGTCACGTGGAGAGCACCGGGCCCATCCTGAATGCGCTAGATGCGGGTTCCAGCCCCCTTGGAAACCCCAGCAGGGCGCTGGTTACCTGCCTGCTAGCGCTAGCAGGTCTTTGCAGCAGCCAGCGTGTACTCGGCAGTGCCCTTTGGTCTCCCTGTTTAGATGTATATGGAAGCAGTTGACTTTCACTTTCCCAGCACCCAGAATGGAGATTTTGTGGGGAGGCCAGTCACTGTCAGGATAAGCATTACAAACAGCTGGTACTTTTCTCAAAATTATATAATTGTTTTGAATATATTTCTATTTTAAAGCACTTTGATTTTTTTCTTCTTTTTTTAGCAAAGTGGAAGATGCATTCTACAAAGGTGAACTCAGGCTGAACGGGGAAAAATTATGGAAGAAAAGCAGAACGGTGAGTTTTGTTGTTTTTTTGGCTGTGTTGGGTCTTCATTGCTGCGCGCGGGCTTTCTCTAGTTGCAGTGAGCGGGGGCTACTCTTAGTAGAGGTGCGTGGGCGTCTCATTGTGTTGGCTTCTCTTGTTGCGGAGCACGGGCTCTAGGTGCGCAGGCTTCAGTAGCTGTGGCCCGTGGGCTCAGTAGTTGTGGCGCACGGGCTTAGTTGCTCTGCGGCGTGTGGGATCTTCCCAGATCAGGGCTCGAACCCGTGTCCCCTGCATTGGCAGGCGGATTCTTAACCACTGCGCCCCCAGAAAAGCCCACAGTGAGATATTATGACAGCCAGATATTTTTGTCTGTTGTTCTTCCAGTACTCAGTTAATGCCTCCCCCAGTTTCCCCCGGGGCTCCTTCTTTGGGGCATCAGTGGCTCCTCGTGTATGTCTGTCTTGCCCCCTCTAAGGTCTCCCTCAGGCCTGGTCACATAGCTTCAGTTACACAGACCACTTGCTCTTTGCAGCCATAATGACTTTGAGATGAAGCTTTCCCTTTCTTTAAAAAATTTTAAGACAAGTCACTATCAGAACTGGCAAAAATCTATTAAACTTCTAAGTCATTAATGTTAGGCCCGTGAAATCATAATAATCAGGCTAAATCCATGTAGAGGTTTCTTTGGCCTGCTGTTACCTGAGCAGATGTGCAGTTCTGTTCAGCTCAGCAGTAGCCCCCAACCCCCAGTACCTGCTGGATACACTGCTCTGTGTGCAGGGCAGCCATCAAAAAGAAGGTTTCATACTTCCTGACAGCTCCATATCAGTACTATTGTTAAGTGAAAGAATCACCCACAAGTGTTATAAGAAAATGTATTTCTAGTATCCAGTGTTATAATAAATGATATATATATTCTTTTAAAAATGAATTTTTGTAAAAAGTTACATATATACATATATAGAATTAAAATATTAATACTACTAGTATTTATCTTTGAGTGGGGCACTGTGGGTTATATGTTCTTCATGCATTTTATTTTCTGAATTTCTTACGAGTATGTTTCACTTTTGTAATTGGAAAATATAATGATAGTAAAAGTTAACAAAACAATTTTAAAAAGTATATGACAGAGACCCTTAAAAAGTTTGGAAGACACAGACCTATGAGGCATTGGCAGACATAATCTAACTCTTAGTCAGTGTCCAGGGAATAAATGTTCCAGGGAAGTTAGACACACTTTTGAAGGTTGTTTTTATTTTAGCTTCTTTCGTATTTCAAACACTTCTGGGATTGGAGGACCTGAGCTGCATCCTGTACCCCTGGGACATGGGAGGGTGTGAGCCATTGGCCACGGACCTGGGTGAGCACTGAGGCTGTCTTCAGTCTCTGCTCCCCAGACTCAGAGTGGTTCTTGTAGCTGAGTGGACAGGAGGGGGGATCCCCAGTGCTTGTCTTGGCCGCCAAGTCACAAGGCCCAGATCCCTCTGATGGCACCTGACCTGACAGGTTCAGACTGCAGGTGTCAGTCCTTGCTCAGTGAGCTGTAGGAAATCAAGCACTCCAGACATGCACCTGGAGATCAGGTCCTTCTTGTCCCTTAATTGCTTTTTCCTGCTTGTAGCCCAACCCCCTTCTCACCAGCCACAGTGTTCCAAAGACAAGATCTGTTCTTGGTGCACAGTGTCTCTGCCAGGGCCTCATTTACAGACACCATAAATCTATTTTTCTCCCTGTGCTTTGAGATATTGTTAACTACAGTCTAATTGCTGCTTCTTCATTCTGCCTTGGGTGTTCTGTTGTCTTGGCTGCCTTCCAGATTTCTCCTGAGGGTCAGCAAAGGAAGGGGCCAGCATTAACACTCGGCTGCCTTGTTACTAGGAGGCCTGGTAGCCATAGTAACTGCAGCTAAGGGGAGATTGGAAATGTAGATGCTTGGAACAGCCCCTAATTCCAGCCAGTTTTGCTTTGTGCCTACTGTGCCGTCTCCCACGGTAGAAGGGACAGGGCTTTGCAGGGAATGAGGAACACCTCCCCTTCCGTGGCCTGCTCCGTGGGGCCTGAGCCTGGCTGCTGGCTGAAGGGTCAGGCGCCTGTCTGATGCTGCAGCTCTAACCCTGGCTGCCTGCAGCTGAGCAGAGCTTTTCTGTGAGTTGCACACCAGATGGGGCCCAGAGTACTGTGGGTGCTGGGTAACTGTTGACCTAAATAGAGGGTGTATGGAGCCCAAATATGGGACTGAAGCCTTCCTAACCTCACCTCTCCCTGGGATTCACCGGGTAAAGGAGAAACATTGCTTCCCTATTCTCTGCCCTAGAAGAAAGCCACCAGAACGATCCACTCTCCTCTTAAGGGGCAGACATCACACATAGTATATCCACGAAAGGATACATGAGAAGGGTTGCCTTTTTCTCTGTATACCCTTTTATACCTTTTTTTTACGTATTGTATCATGTGCTTATATTACTTATTAAAAAATGAATTTTAGTGACACAAAGTTATGCCAAAAAAGGTAAAGCAGAGTTCCCAAGCCGTGTATTTCTGAACATTGATTTTAAATGTCTACACAGTTTGGGCAAATGGTCATTTAAAAAATAAAAATTGAATCCAGCAGAACTTCAGGAGGACTGACCGCCCCTCCCCGCAACTCCCCACTCCCCCCTCTGCCCAGCCCAGATGATGCCTTCAAACCCACAAGGAGAAGTGGTCTTCATGCCTCGCTGTGGTTTGAGTCTCTGCTTCTCAGCCCAGAGGGGAGAGTTAATGGTTTAAAATTAGCCCCTGTGAGTTTTACATCCTGCTGCCTGGATTGACCAGTGTGGCATCATGGTGAGCAGGCATGCATTCCCACGTTGTAGACTTAGTATTGGGCCTACGGAAGCCTTGAGTGGGTGGCTTGCCCTAGTGAGGTACAGATATCCCAACAGCGTGAAGTTAGACTGCCTCAGGGCATTCATCGACAAATGAGGCAAACATAAGCATTTGGCACCATTCTCCTTAAACAGAAGCCCCCAAGTAGGCTTTTGAATGGGTACCTGTGCCCACTTAGAGTCCATGGCCCACACATGGAGGTCTGTCCCTGTCTTTCTGTCCATCGCTTCACCACTGCCCCCATCCTTGGCTTGGAAGCGGTGGTGAATGGTCTGAGACGGCCTCTGGTCATCCTGGCTTGTGTTCTAGTAGAAGCATGTGGCACCTGGGTCAGTTTATCCCCTTCCTGAGTTGCTGGGCAGATCCCCTGGGATCCTGAGCTGCCAGGACCAGGTGTCTCATGGGCTGTTTGCACCGTGGCAGCACTGATGTGACTGCCCCCAGGGCATGTCCTGCACTCGCTCAACCCAAAGCTCCCATCTGGACAAAAATGGGTTTCACCTCAGCCCTTTTAACCCAAGTCAGCATCCAGCTCGACCCTCTTTTCTGTGGCATTCCATCCTTGTGCATTGAGTCCTGTCTCCTTGATGATGTGGCATCACTGGCGCTAGCCAATGCTGGAAAGCAGTTTATTTACTTCGATTTCTTTAGGAGATGCAGCTGACCGTTGTTCCACTGTGACAGATTTCCAACAAATTGTGCCCTGTCCCCAATGATGTAGCTTAACTGTGTTGAAATCAGTGAAAGTGTTACACTGAAAATTGTCTTCTCAGTGCATGTAGTAATTACTGTGCTCATAATCTCTAAGGTTGTGCCCCGCTTCATCTTTTGCCACTGTTACAAAATAAATGCTTCCATTCAAGTGTTTCCTGAAGTCATGCAATAGACAAAACTGAAGCCACACAGGCCCTGTCCACGAGCAGCCAGTTGTCTCAGCCTGAAGGAGGGACACTGGCCCCTACTGAGCCACATGGTTCTGAGGCATCTGCCCGGAGAGGGGGGGCCCTCTCACCTGGAAGCACTAGGGAGAAGTGACCATTACAGAGGAGTCACCTGTGCCCTGGGTGGTGGTCGCCCAGTGAAAACTCAAAGGAGAGATGTTTGCATTGGCCGAGTTTCCCAAAATGTAATGAAGGTTCTGTTTTCTTTTTAATTTTCAGGTGAAAGTGGGAGATACATTGGATCTTCTAATTGGAGAGGATAGAGAAGCAGAAACAGAGACAGTGATGAGGATTCTCCTGAAAAAAGTGTTTGAAGAGAAGACCAGCAGTGAGAAATACAGAGTGGTGTTACGGCGGTGGAAACAGTTAAAATTGCCTAAAAAAAGTACGCTCAAATAAATGGATTGCTTTTTAGCGATAAAGCTGCTTTCTAGTGGTGGGGGAAGGGGCCAGGTTAAAAAGAGGACGTTTTTATTAAAATAAGGTTCTCCTACCATTTGTGGAATCTCCTGAGCCAATTTTGTGGAAGTCAGCATTCGTATCGCGGCTCCTATAGACGCTTCCCTTGGCCTGGATTTCCCTCCCAGGCTTGATTTGTCCACAGTTTGACCTTGTGAGCATGAGTGAGACATGTGCTGAATGAACTAAGCCCAGAGAGGGTGTTCATGACCAGCCTGCTGTTTCCCACGTTAACTACCTCAGGAGGCAGTGCAAAATAAATTGGCCTTGTTCTTAGTGTCATTTCAGTTTTATCCCTGTCAACCAGCTTCCCTGGGTTCAGGCTTCTTAAGGCAAAACCAAGCCAAGTCAAGGTCCCCTTTATCTCCTTAGGGGAGCAGCACTGGGAGACCCCTTTATCCACTGGCCTTTCTGAATTACCAACATGTTGGCCTTAGTTCCCTTCAGTTTGTCTCCAGAAGTCTGGATAGTAAAGTTGTTCCAACTGATTCCAAATGGGCTAGTTAGGGCCCATTTAAAATTAATTGTTTAGGGCATGGGGTTGATAGACTAAGGCAGCTGGAGGCCTTTTGTATGGCATGCAAATTAGGAATGGCTTTTACATTTTTATTTTTATTTTTTTTGTGGTACGTGGGCCTCTCACCGCTGTGGCCTCTCCCGCTGCGGAGCACAGGCTCCGGACGCGCAGGCTCAGTGGCCATGGCTCACGGGCCCAGCCGCTCTGCGGCATGCGGTATCTTCCCAGACTGGGGCACGAACCTGTGTCCCCTGCATCGGCAGGCGGACTCTCAACCACTGCGCCACCAGGGAAGCCCGGCTTTTACATTTTTAAAGGGTTGTTTTAAAAAAAGAGAAAGGAACATATGGCAGAGACCTTATGTAGCCCACGAAGCATAAAATATTTACATTGACCTACAGAAAGAAAGTGATGACCCTCCCTGATTTAAGCGATGGTTTACTTTTCAGGTGAAAGTAGAAAATACACAGATTTTATCAGTAAAGAGAATAAAGAATCAGAGACTAATTATTCTAATTCTCAAGAAAGTGTTATAAAAGGGACTAAAAAAATAGAGTAGTAATAGAAAGGACACACACATAATACACATCATCTAAGAAAAGGGCATCTGCATAAATAAATTGGTTTGTAGATTCCCAGGAGCAGTGTGCTAGCACTGGAAGGGTTGGCTCAAATAGACTTATTAGACTCTGTTGTGTCATAAAGACCGACTATGTCTGGGTCCTTTTATTTGCCCTCCAGGAATTCTTGAGAATTCAGGTTAACTGATACAGAAGGGAAACTTCTGTAGCCCCAAACAGTGAGATGTTTGGTCACATGAGTCTGGAAGTCTTACCAGCTCAGATTTCAGAGGAACTCAGGAAAATTGATTTTTATTTGAAAGCTTAAATCAGCTCTCAGGAAGCAATAATATATACTGTGCAGTGTAACAGAAGGAATTTTTCTATTTTACCACTTGTTAATTAGGCTTTTACATCAGTGAAAATAGTATAATTAATTTCAACACGAGTTAATTATGAGTTTTAATTTAGGAGATTATAGTAATGATGATGCTTTTTCTCATTTTCTTCACCTCTCTGTGCCTTTCTATCGCTCCTTCCCTGCCACCCTCTCTCCCTCCCTTCTCTTGATTGCTCTTTGGAAAGTAATAGAAAGCCAACTAAGTCTTGCATGGTGAGGGGCGCATGACCTAGTGATATATGTCAGGGGTCCTAGTGTTCAGGCCCTGTCTTGCCCTTAGCAAGTTTGGTTACCTTGGTGATATTCTGGCCTTAACCTCTCTGAGCTTCAGCTTCTTCACTGGTCAGGAAGGGATCCGGATACTAATTTCCTTACCTTGTTGAGTTCAGTCTTCAGAAGAGTTAAAGTGTGTTGTGTGAGGCAAGACGAGTTGATAGTAGCTAGAAAGCAGGAAGGCCCATTTGAAAGGCTGTTGGAAGCTCTGTTGGTAATTAAGTACCTCACCTTAGCTGGTGGGATTTGACCCATTACAGGCTTCTCTGTTTTTAAAAATCAAAATAAGCAAAAAGACGTCTGATGGTGGAGAATGTTGGTTTGGTCATACCACATGGCAAAAACTGATCTCTCATAGTTGTCTACAGCACAAGGGATTTAGAACATATTTATGAAACAGCAGAAACAAAAGCAATTCATAAAGATTTATGGAACTCTTGCAGCTCACTCTATGATAGCTGCTTTATAAATGCCATCCTGGCAAGGCCTCCTCAGTGAACATGTGACCAACATGATGAAAAACTTAAAAGATTTGGATGTTTCTAACTCAGTGCTTCTCAACCTGGCATGATTTTACCCCCCCGGGGACATTTGGCAATGTCTGGAGATATTTTTGTCACAACTGAGGGGGAGGGGGTGGGATGGGCGTCAAATGGGTAGAGACAGGTGACGCTGCTAAACATCCTACAGTGTACAGATAGTCCCCACAACACAGAATGATCAGACCTTACATGTCAGTGCTACTGAGGCTGAGATGCCCTGCTCTAATGGGGTGACAAGAATTCTTTTTTTCAATAGGTCTGGCTTTCACAGCAATCAGACAAAAAAGAAATAAAAGATATCCACATCGGAAGGGAAGAGGTAAAACTGTTATTATATGCAGATGACATGATACTCTCTATACAGAATACCCTGAGACTTCACACAAAAACTATTAGAACTGATAAATGAATTCAACAAGATAGCAGGATACAAGACTAATATACAGAAACCTGTTGCATTTCTTTACACTAACAAATATCAGAAAGTTAAAAAAAAAAATCTCGTTTAAAATCACTTCAAAAGGAAAACAAAAACACGCAGTGGTTGAGAGTCCGCCTGCTGATGCAGGGAACACGAGTTCGTGCCCCGTTCTGGGAAGATCCCATATGCCGCGGAGCGGCTGGGCCTGTGAGCCATGGCCGCTGAGCCTGTGCGTCCGGAGCCTGTGCTCCGCAACGGAAGAGGCCACAACAGTGAGAGGCCCGCATACCGCAAAAAAAAAAACCACCAAAAAACAAACAAAAAAAACCACAAAAAAAACCCAAATACCTAGGGGCTTCCCTGGTGGCGCAGTGGTTAAGAATCCGCCTGCCAGTGCAGGGGACACGGGTTTGAGGCCTGGTCCGGGAAGATCCCACATGCTGCAGAGCAACTAAGCCTGTGAGCCACAACTCCCGAGCCTGTGCTCTAGAGCCCACGAGGCACAAGTACTGAAGCCTGCGTGCCTAGAGCCTGTGCTCCACAGCAAGAGAGGCCACCACAGTGAGAAGCCCGTGCACCACAACAAAGAGTAGCCCCCACTTGCCGCAACTAGAGAAAGTCTGCGCACAGCAATGAAGACCCAACGCAGCCAAAAATAAATAAAATTAAAAAACAAAAAACCACAAATACCTAGGAATAAACCTAACCAAAGAGATTAAAGACTTATACGCTGAGAACTATAACACATTGGTAAAGGAAATTGAAGATGATTCAAGGAAATGAAAAGATATCCCATGTTCTTGGATTGGAAGGATTAATATTGTTAAATTAATATTGTTAAAATGGCCATACTACCCAAAGCAATCTACAGATTGAATGCAATCCATATCAAATTACCCATGACATTTTTCACAGAACTAGGACAAATAATCCTAAAATTTATGTAGAACTACAAAAGCAATCCTGAGGAAAAAGAATGAAGCTGAAGGCATAATCCTTACTTCAGACAGTACTAGAAACTTACAGTAATCAAAACAGTGTGGTATTGGCACAAAAACACATATAGATCAATGTACAGAATAGAGAGCCTAGAAATAAACACACACTTATGGTCAGTCTTAAACAAAAGAGGCAAGAATATACGATGGAGAAAAGACAGTCTCTTCGGCAAGTGGTGTTGGGAAAGTTGGATAGCCGCATGTAAATCAATGAAGTTAGGACACACCCTCACACCATACACAAAAATAAACTTGGAATGGCTTAAAAATACAAGACATGACACCATAAAACTCCTGGAAGGTAACATAGGCAAAACATTCTTTGACATAAGTCATACCAACGTTTTCTTAGGTCAGTTTACCAAGGCTATAGAAATAAAAGCAGGGGCTTCCCTGGTGGCGCAGTGGTTAAGAATCCGCCTGCCAATACAGGGGACATGGGTTCGAGCCCTGGTCCGGGAAGAGCCCACATGCTGTGGAGCAACTAAGCCCGTGTGCCACAGCTACTGAAGCCTGTGCGCCTGGAGCCTGTGCTCCGCAACAAGAGAAGCCACTGCAATGAGAAGCCCTTGGCAACTAGAGAAAGCCCGTGCACAGCCACGGAAGACCTGACGCAGCCAATAAATAAATAAAATTATTTAAAAAAAAATAAAAGCAAAAATAAATGGGGCCTAATCAAACTTATAAGGGTTTTTTAAAATATATATTTATTTATTTATTTGGCTGCGCTGGCTCTTTGCTGCTGCATGCGGGATCTTCGTTGAGGTGTGCAGGATCTTTAGTTGCAGCATGTGGGATCTATTTCCCTGACCAGGGATCGAACCCAGGCCCCCTGCATTGGGAGTGTGGAGTCTTAGCCACTGGACCACCAGGGAAGCCCCCAAACTTTTTTAAAAAATTAATTAATTTATTTTTGGCTGCATTGGGTCTTTGTTGCTGCACGCAGGCTTTCTCTAGTTGCAGCGAGTAGGGGCTACTCTTTGATGTGGTGTGTGGGCTTCTTATTGCGGTGGCTTCTCTTGTTGTGGAACATGGGCTCTAGGCACGTGGGTTTCAGTAGTTGTGGCATGCGGGCTCTAGAGCGCAGGCTCAGTAGTTGTGGCGCATGGGCTCAGTTGCTCTGCGGCATGTGGAATCTTCCTGGACCAGGGTTCAAACCCGTGTCCCCTGCATTGGCAGGCAGATTCTTAACCACTGCGCCACCAGGGAAGTCCGGGAAGTCCCCAAACTTACAAGCTTTTGCACAACAAAGGAAACCATAAACAAAAAAGGAAAAGACAACCTACGGACTGGGAGAAAATATTTGTAAATGATGTGACCAACAAGGGCTTAATTTCCAAAATATACAAACAGCTCATACAACTCAATAACAAAAACCAAACATGCAATCAAAAAATGAGCAGACCTAAATAGACATTTCTCCAAAGAAGACGTACAGATGGCCAACAGGCACGTGAAAAGATGCTCAACATCGCTAATTATAGAAATGTGAATCAAAACTACAGTGAGGTACCACCTCATACAGGTCAGAATGGCCATGATTAAAAAGTCCATGAACAGGGCTTCCCTGGTGGCACAGTGGTTAAGAATCCTCCTGCCAATGCAGAGCACACGGGTTCAAGCCCTGGTCTAGGAAGATCCCACATGCCACAGAGCAACTAAGCCCGTGTGCCACAACTACTGAAGCCCGCGTGCCTAGAGCCCGTGCTCCGCAACAACAGAAGTCACCACAATGAGAAGCCTGTGCACTGTGATGAAGAGTAGCCCCCACTCGCCGCAACTAGAGGAAGCCTGCACACAGCAACGAAGACCCAATGCAGCCAATAAATAAAGAATAAAATATATTCTTTAAAAAAAAAGTCCATAAACAATAAATGCTGGAGAGGGTGCGGAGAAAAGGGAACCCACCTACACTGTTGGTGTGGGAATGTAAGTTGGTGCAGCCACTATGGAAAACGGTATGGAGCTTCCTCAAAAAACTAATAATAGAGTTGCCATATGATCCAGAAATCCCACTCCTGGGCATATATCCAGAGAAAACACTATTTGAAAAGATGCATGCACCCCAATGTTTATTGCAGCACTATTTACAATAGCCAAGACATGGAAACAACCCAAGTGCCCATTGACAGATGAATGGATAAAGAAGTGGTATATATATATATACAATGGAATAAGATTCAGCCATAAAAAAAGAATGAAATATTGCCATTTGCAGCAACATGGATGGACACAGAGATTATCATCATACTAAGTGAAGTCAGAGAAAGACATATCACTTATATGTGGAATCTAAAAAATAATACAAATGAACTTATTTACAAAACAGAAACAGACTCACAGACATAGAAAACAAATTTATGGTTACCAAAGGAGAGGAGGGGCAAATTCGGAGTATGGGATTAACAGATACAATCTACTATACATAAAATAGATAAACAATAAGGATTTACTGCATAGCACAGGGAAATACATTCAATATCTTATATAATGGAAAAGAATCTGAAAAACGTATACATATATATATGTGTGGGTATATATATGTATATATATATATTTGGATCACTTTGCTGTACAACTGAAACTAACACAATATTGTAAATCAACTATACTTCAATTAAAAAAATAATAAAAATAAAAAATGTCTGGCTTTCCCAGGAAAGTCTGAAAATGCTTCTAGTGTAGGTTTGCAGTTTTTTAAGGATGAACAATTTAAAGTTATGACTATTTTTGTAGAGCAGGGGTCCCCAACCCCTGGGCCGCGGACTGGTACCAGTCTGAGGCCTGTTAGGAACCGGGCCGCACAGTAGGAGGTGAGTGGCGGGCGAGCAAGCGAAACTTCATCTGCCGCTCCCCATTGCTCCCCATAGCTCGCACTGCCACATGAACCCAACACCCACCCCCCTGGCCGTGGAAAATTTGTCTTCCATGAAACCAGTCCCTGGTGCCAAAAAGTTGGGGACTGCTGCCGTAGAGGCCTATCCAATCCTTTTACCAGTAATGGTTAATCCCTTCAAAGAAATAGCTCTCCCCTGGGCAGTGTGACGCTAATTGCATTTCTCTGCCAAATAGCATTTACCACGTTCCATGGAAAATTATATAGACGGCTAGGCAATAGTTTCATTATTTTTTTTTTAGCATTTTGGGGAGAAAAGTAGACATTTTGGGGAAAATTCTTAGGTCATGGTTTATTTGGTCAATAATGATTGAGGGAATAGAAACTACCATTTTTCAAGAAACTAAAAACAAAACAGATTTCCTTTGGAGAGGTGGTGTATATTCTGTGAACTTTCTTAAAGGGTGTGCAATGTACACGAGGCAAGTAAAGAGACACTCTACGGAAGTCCTGCCTTATCTTGGTCGTATGTATTTTGGCTTTCAAAAAGTTACTGTCAGAATTAGATAGATAACCAACAAGGACCTACTGTATAGCACAGGGAACTCTACTGAATATTCTGGGATAACTTAGAAAAGAATCTAAAAAGGAGTGAATATATGTATATGTATAACAATCACTTTGCTGTACACCTGAAACTAACACAACATTGTAAATCAACTATACTCCAATAAAATAAAAATAAAAAAAGTAAAAAGTTACTGCCAGGGTTATCAGTCGGCTTACTGACCATCTTGAGAAATTAGAAACTCCATCGAGCAGACTCCATAGAGCAGAATGTGAGCATCTCCCAAATGGCTTCCGAGTCATATGGGTGGCTTAAGATGAGCCATGGTAGCAGGATTTTCACCTTGGAAATCAGCAAGCACCGTGAAACAGAATGGATTTTTCCCTTGGAGAGCCAGTTGTCACACATTTACCAGCACACCCCTGGGTGGAATGGGGAGGTGCACCCACAAGAGTTTCCACTGGGAGATGCCGGGGCACCAGCACCCACCCTCCAAGTTCTTCTTTCAAGTTATCTTTTCTCTTTTCTTGTTCTCACATCGTTCCACATGTCCTCCTCCCTTACTTTAGCTAACCATTCTAATGTGCTTAATGTGTATCTTTTTGTTGGTATGCAGTCTTATAAAATGTTTTGTTCTGTGCACATATTATAAATATATTTATATATTATAATTATTATATTATAAATAAAATAAAATATATTTTAAATTTCATAAATGACATTACTATATATTTCATTTTGTATCTTACTTTCTTCACTAAGCCCATCCATGGCACTCTAGGCACATCTAATCCATTGCTTCTCACTGCTGCATAATAAATACTGAAGTACATCCACCACATTTTGCCCATCCACTCTCCCAGTGACATTCTCCCACCCAACTCCCCTCACCACAAAAACCACAGTGCTGCTTTCTCTCCAGGTTGGCTGCACCAGGCTGCCCTCCCACCAGCAATACCCAAAGTACCTATAGACTCATAGCCTCACCCAGCCCCTGGCATGACCCAGCTTTCTAATTTTTGCCAGTCTAATTATGAGTATAAAGAGATACAGTTAGTTTGACATACACTCTTTGTAAGTTCTCTCCACAGCCTGTGCTTCTGCCTTTTGGTAGCTGCTACAACCAGTCTGTGCTTGGCATTTCTCTGAGGGCTCTGAAATTGGACACAGCTTTCTGAGACGGCCACTCTCCTGTCCTCTCAAAGACACGCTTGATGGCCCGTTCTTGTTTTAAGATTTTTTTGTTTGTTATTAGTTAACAGACC
Organism: Grampus griseus; assembly: GCF_964374135.1. Lineage (NCBI taxonomy): Eukaryota > Metazoa > Chordata > Mammalia > Artiodactyla > Delphinidae > Grampus > Grampus griseus. Next base: position 37,337,990 of record NC_139007.1, read on the forward strand.
AGGTATGTCAAAAGATGGATGGTGAAAGTCAACAATTTTGCAAGATCCTGAGGACATGGGTCACTCACAATGCACTTCTTGATTCCCTTGTGGAGATGTCAACTGTATCCAATGGACCTTCGATCCTGGGACTTTATCCTTAAAGTTGGAGGAACCTTCCCTAGGCCAGACAAGTGAAGGCCCAAAGACTGATTGCAGTCAGAGTAGAACAGCAAGTATCTAAAATGGGCAATTTCTGTTTAGAAGTCTGGACTGGTAAAGCCCATTTCTGGAGTCCCACTCAGAGGGGTTGCTTATATTAGATACTTCCCCACAGAATGTGTAGGGAATTTTCTTTAGGATTGTAGGGGAAATCCCTTAACTCTTGATTCTGAGACAGATAAATCTAAGGTGAGGCTACAATAATAGCAGCCAATTCTTTGGACTCAAGCAATCAGTATTAATTACCTGAAGACAAGGCAGCCGTCACCATATGCTGAAGGATATGCCTTGTCATGCCTGGCACCATGCCTGCACTGCGATATCAGCTGGTCAGATACAATGGGGAGACTTGGGTTTAATACCTCACGTCAGAAAGAGCAGGATACCTAGCAACTGTGTTTCAGCCTGTGAGAGACAGGAGACTCAGGAACCTGCACTCCGGCAGGTGTACCTCAGACCAAAGCCTGACCCTGTCCTCCTGCCACGGCCTCAGCCGTCTGCACCCGGGCAGAGCCGATGTCCTCAACCTGCTTATACCCACATGCATCTTGAAAATCAACCGAAGGCAAGAGGCATCATGTTTTATACTGTTTACCATCAGACCCTTCTCTCCAAGCTCAAACAGGCTTCGTACCTACCAACGAACAAGGCTTGCTAGAATCATGAAACGGTGCCCAGGAGATAGTAGAGGTTACAAATATTTTTGCTAAATGAATGAACTTCCTTTAGAGGCAGAGATGATTCTTAACTGCATGCCTTGTTCTATTTCCTGTGGCATTGAGAGGTTTCCTGAGTCAGATACTCTGACTGGGGTGGATCCAGAAGCTCAGCGACTGTGGACAGTCAGCAAAACCCCAAGTTAAACAGCCGGGAACCACCAGGCAGACAGACGAACAGATTTAGTCCACACAGCTACATAAGCGGCAGCGTGGAAATCAAGAGCACAAACTGGGGAGCCAGCCTGGCCATCATTAGAGGCTCCCAGCTCTGCCAGCATTGTGACCTTGACCAAGTTACTTAATCTCCAAAAGGATCCCCATCTGTAAGATGGGGAATACAAATATCTATCCCACAGGGTTTCCGTGAGGAATAAATGAAATAACGTACGTCACATCCCTAGCACATTCCTGACCCATTGCAGGAGCTTAGAGACTGGGAGCTCTTCTGAAAAACACGACTCCCTATAATTTAAGGTCCCACCGTCACTTCTGAATACACAGCTGCCACACCGCAGAAGCTTCTGGAAGGAAAAGCTGTGGCATTCCATGTTCTCAACCTCTGTCAAGGACACAGTTCACCATCTGGACTACACACTCTAGAACAAACAAATTCCTGCTCTTTAAAATAAAAGCAATGGGGCTTCCCTGGTGGCGCAGTGGTTGAGAGTCCGCCTGCCGATGCAGGGGACACGGGTTCGTGCCCCGGTCCGGGAAGATCCCACATAACGCGGAGCGGCTGGGCCCGTGAGCCATGGCCGCTGAGCCTGCGCATCCGGAGCCTGTGCTCCGCAACGGGAGAGGCCACAACAATAAGACGCCCACATACCGCAAAAAAAAAAAAAAAAAAGCAATGGACAGGCCTCCCCCTGCAGAAATGTTCTGGCAAAAGCTACCACGTTTGGCCAGTGACCCTAAGCCCTGATGCTGAAGCATTTGTAAACCTGCCTCTTCCCACTGACCTGAAAGCTAAGATTTCGTTTATCACTAGTTAAGAAGTCAGGATGGCAAGGTGACTAGAACACCAGCAGAGGAAGGCAGCCTTACTGGGCTGAGAAGGCAGAGTTCAACGATTGTATCAGAACAGAATATTCCCCTCCCTACTTAGAACAGGTGAAGAGTTTCTTCTTTTCGTACGGATCCAAGGACAATTTGGTGAAAACAAAGTCATCCAGCCCTGGACTAATTCTGCAGGTTCACGAAACTCCTCCTCCTCCTCTAGTTCCAGCCCCATTGGCTTCCTTTTATTGTTTCCTAAGGGGTTCTTCTTGTACCCCAAAGCTTGTTTGCATGCTGAACTTTTCACCTAATTAATTCCTCATTTTCAAATCTAGGCTAGTCATCCATTTCCTTGGGGAAGTTTTTTTTTTTTTTTTTTTTTTTTTTCGGTACGCGGGCCTCTCATTGCTGTGGCCTCTCCCGTTGCGGAGCACAGGCTCCGGACGTGCAGGTTCAGCGGCCATGACTCACGGGCCCAGCCGCACCGCGGCATGTGGGATCTTCCCGGACCGGGGCACAAACCCGTGTCCCCCGCATCGGCAGGCAGACTCTCAACCACTGCGCCACCAGGGGAGCCCGGGGAAGTTTTTCCTGACAACTCCAACAAGGACCAGTCTACCTGTTTCACAGTATTAAGTACTCCTCATTAGTAAACTTATAATTTGTAATTTTAAAAAAGGTCAGTTTTATTTGAACACAACAGGAAACCACTTATTTCAGCTCAGATCTATTTCTACTAATCAGTAAAGTGCTAAGCCTTCAGTTTCTGAGATGTACACAGTGTATTTTTTGAAGTCACTGTCATGCAGTGGTTCTGCAGCCCCTGGACACAGCACCAGCACGACCTGGGAACTCTTTAGAAATGCAAATGCTTAGGCACCACCCCAGTCAGACAGAATCAGAACCCCTGGGGTAACGTGCCCTCTGGTGGTTCTGCCCCTTAGTGGATGCTGATGGAGTCCCACCCAGATTCCCTTTCCAGCGCACCCATGCCCTTGCTGCTGAGAGCCAGCTAACCACTCACAATGGCCCTTCTGGAACACTGCCCTTGGCAAAGGGAGCCACCCTGCCAGGCGAGCTACCCCTCTCCCTGGAGAAGACCTCACCGACCAACTGGCCCCTTTGCTGCACCTGGTACTAATTCTGCCAAACAATTCATGTTCTAGGGCCTCCCAGTGGCTGGCAATGAGGCCAGACTGCAGAGGAGACCACACTCTCGCTCACAGCCTTCCCTGGGCCCGTCCTGCTTCCCATCTCCTGGGAGCATGTCCTCAGTCAATTGCACAAGAATCCTAGTCTCAGGCTCTGCTCCCTAAGGAATCTGATCCATGGCAGTCACTTTCACTATCTCAAAAAATTTACTCTTACCAGAACATGTCTGTCCACAACTGCCACAATTATTTCACCCAGGGCAGTTTGAGAACCGGCACCCCCATATCTAAGATCAGACAAACTGGGGCTTAGAGGATGTGGGTGACAGGACACCACTGACTTGTAACTGGTTTCGGGTCTGAATCTCTGTGTATTGTGTGTGGCTCAGGGGTGTTTAGTTTCTGAGATGGTACGGCGGAACGAGACAAACTTGGGTTCAAATCCTGACACTGAAGTTTGCCAGTTGTGTGAACTTGGCCGGTAAACCTTTCTGCTACCTCACCACAAGACGGAGATAATGGCATTGCCCAAGACACTGAGTTTTTATGAGAATTAAATGAGATAACACACATACCCTTCAGGGCCTTAGCTTTCTTGTCTCAACCGGCTTAATTAGGGAACTTACGTCACAGGGTTCCGGGATGATTGCAAGCCGCGATCCAGGTGCAACTCTCAGCGGTGTGCCTCGGCACTGTTGTATATACTCAATGAATGTTAGGTATGCCCAACACTGCCGTCACAGCAAGCAGACAATGAATGTTCGTTCCCACCACTGGCCGAAGGATTTTAGATTTCTCTGGAAGCTCTCTTAAAGAGTCCATTGCATCCCACCGTTCCAAACTTCAGGATAATTTGGTGTGGCGCTCTTATTTCTGAGAACTGCTTTTACAAGTGAAACCACATATACTGAAATTCTCTGATTTTTTTTTTTTTGCAAGACCAACAGAAGCAAAGCAAAAACAGAAGCAAAGAGTTCAGCTTTTTTTTTTTAACAGTTCAGCTTTTTGTTAAATGTGTTACGTTTAGTCAAAAAAAAAAAAGCCTGTGTCATCATCAGACTCCTCAGATTCTTCTTTCTTTGCTTCTGCTTTCTTCTCCTCAGCTGGGGCAGCGGCGCTGGAGTGGGCAGGACCGCCTGCTTCTCCTGCTGGACCGGTCCGCCTGCCCCCCACCTTGCAGATGAGGCTCCCGAGGTTGACACTGGCCAGAGCCTCGGCAAACAAGCCTGGCCAGAAAGGCTCGACATTTACGCGGGCTGCTTTAATGAGAGCATTGATCTTACCCTCCGTGGCCGTCACGTCACTCGCCGTGCAGACCGGGGGCCGAGTAGATGCAGGCGAGCTCGGAGACCGAGGCCGTGGCGCGGGCGAGCGCTGGGCGGCGGGATGCCGGCCGCGGCGCCAGTCGCGGCGCCAGTCGCGGCTGAAGGGCGGGCCTCACCCCCGTGCGGCCTCCGCTTCCTCGGAAGCACCGAGCACCTTCTCGGCAGCTGAGGAAAGGCACTTTTTTCTTTTCTTTTGGTCGAAAACAAAGATACCCACAGCCAGAACGGACCTAAAGAATTTAGCCTTCCTTCAAGTCTTGCTTAGACCTGCTCACGGAGTAAATGTCTGAGGCTCCAGCCCCGACCAGCCCTGACCTGCGCGAGGCTTACAGCACAGGTGTCAGGACTCAGGACTGAGCGCTCACGCCCTGGAGGCGGCGGGCTCCAATCGCAGGCCACGACTCACTTCAGGCCGCGCGAACCCCGGGTCCAAAACAGTGTTGCTCTGATAGCTTGAAACCTTATTTTCACTGTGAAATAGTATTTAATGATTTATAATTCGCCAAAGAGGCGAGAAAAAAACATGCATCCTTTTGTTACCAGTTAATAATACGTTAGCTTTGAGGAACGAAATCTCATTTAATCCAAAGTGGAAAAAAAAGAGTGAACTGAAGCTCTGCTAGTTTAGCAGCAGGGCGGGTCTGGCACCCGACCAGGAAAGGGGGGCAGTCAGCCGCGCCCCTACTGCATGGCCAGGAAGCGGTTTGTGTGGAGACGTCTCAGTCACTCGGCTGTGACAAACTGCACCCCGATAGCCAGAGCGCGTTAAGTCCGAGAGGCCGAGGTGCCCCGAGTGCCCGCGCCCTCCCCGGGGACGAGGGGGGAGGGGGGAGGCCGCACGCAAAGACAGACAGACCCAGACGTTCCGAGAGACCTCTGCCTTAAGAAAATAAGATGTTACGAGACCATATATTTTCTATTTTTATAACATTTTATATAACTCATAAAACAGTGCTTGTATAAAAATTCACACAAAGTTGCTAGAGAGCATACAATTTCCAAAAATGTCCTGGGTTTTTGTTACATTCAGTTTTCTAAGGATGCACTCAAATCAATGGTAAAATGCAGACATTATGCGATATTTCATTATCTTTGGTAAAACTATACTCATTATTTTGTCTCCTCACAGTATTAATTCTGACATCCACTTCGTGCAGGGTCTGCTGTCACTAGGATGTCAGAAGAACGTTAAGGCTGGATCTACAAGAGGCAAGTACCTCCACGTGACAGTCGGAGCCCCTCGGCCCCCGCCCCCTGCCCACTCCGTATCACCATCCACACAGCGAGGCAGGGTAAGAGCACAATGGCCTCCAGTCCGGGGTCTCGAGACCCTCCTCCTCAGTCAGGCAAGAAGTAAACATTTGGGGGCAAAGGTGAAAACTGAGGCCATCTCTGCAGGAACCCGAGTGGCCATGCTGTGCTAGGGTAGGCAAGTGACTCTTCGCATTTAAACAGCGAATCCCTTCACCACTAAGTAGATCCCATTGGTTGGTCGATGATTGCTGCTGAGGTGGAGCCCCTCCCCCCAAACTTAAAAAGAAAGGAAGGTTTGGAGCCAACACTGAAGGGGGAAGGGGCACACTAACACCCATGACACTGGACACGACTTTATTCCCTGTCAAACGTGTGTGGTCATGTAGACACAGCCAAAGTGAACTGAAGCAGGATTAGAACACTTAGTACATTCATGACTATCTTCATACATTCTTTTAAAACTTACTAACAGAGGAAAACAAGGGACACTACCACCTACTGTGACTTGCTATTTTACTCAACATCAGAATGTATCTGTGCTACTTCCTTAGTCCTCTGGACACGAGGGGGGAGAAATTCCAAAAAAAGCAAACAAGTAAAAATCAAAGAATTTAGATGCGGAGGGAGAAGGGGTTTTGCCAACAGATTTTATGGAAAACATTAAATTTTGAAAAAAAATTAGTATTTTGTACTTCTATTGCTTCGTGTAAAAAAAACTGCCCCTGGAGCCCACCTGTATGGCTGGAGCTCTGAGGACACCACAGAGACAGACACGGGACCCACAGGCGGTTCCTGATGAGTCAGTCCAGAGAGACAAGAAACAGGTCACAGAGTGTGTCCACCTCTCTTCACTGGAAGGGACTCTAAGATTTGGGGGGAAGAAGCCCTACAAGGAAAGGTATTAAGGAAACCACCAAAACACGGTTTCCAAAAACTGAACATGCGTTAGGTTCTAAAGAGACATAGTTCGTTCCTAGAACCTTGTTGATGTCTCTATCGTGGGTAGATAGGATGATTTTTTTTTTTTAATTATTAAATGATTGTGCTTCTGAAGTTGCAGGGTCACATTCCACCCTCCAGAAAGCAGGGCAGTTTTCACATGGCTTGGAATCCTCTTGGATACATCCTAGAGACCAGAACAAATTCCATGGCACCCTCGCGCCCACAGGGCTGGTGAGTGAGAGAGCGCCACTGCCGTCTTTGGGTGTGTGCGCGCGCGCAGGCATGCATTTATGTGCTGGAGAGACTAAGGCATAGAGAAAGGCCCAGGAGAGGGGGAAGTGAGTCTCTGGCTGCTCCAGTCCTCCTCCTTTCCAGGCACAAAGAGGTTGAGCTTGTTATTCATGTCGGTCCCCTTCCTCTCACTTCAGTTTTCTACTAAGAAATGTGTGTGTGCACATGTGGGTGTGTGGGGAGACAGTCATTTATTAAGTCCCTGTGCATTTCTAAATTGCAATAATTCAGGTCTGCAGTTTCAATAGAAATAATCTGTAAATGACATTTAAAAGCAAATTTACTAAAATTAGATCAGCAACTTGACACTGCTCAGAATCTTGTCATATTAAAAAAAAAACTGCCCGCTGGGTGCAGGCAAAATTCTGTCATACAGCCACTGAAACTGAAGTCCTTATCTGTATGAAGAAAAGTCATAGACTGTTTCTATTATTTCTGCATTTTAAGGTAGCAAAATATTAAGCCATTAGATTATTAAATCTGTAACATTCCACAAGGGTTTTAGGACTACCCTGTGTGATTCAATTCATTTTCTAGCTTTCTGGTATGATGTACTGTGTTTGGGTTAGACTGTTTCCTTTCCCCCTTAGGCACTGGCCCCCACAGTCAGGTAGGTAAAAGTATTGTTTTTATATTAAGGACTTTACCTGTTGGGCAGTTTCCTCCAGGTTGGAATCCTGGAGAGCATGCCGCTGGCCTGGAGCAATGTGACCTTCCCAACCAGGGGAGAGAAAAGAGGTGTCTCATCCCGAGGCCAAGGGACCAGCCAGATGTAGGACAGCAGGACCTTCTGAGGGCCCAGAGGGAAAGCTCTGAGTGGACCCTAGGAAGGGATATGGGAGCCCCATTTGAGATGGCCTGTGTCCTTCCAATACCAGGTATCCCCAAGAGAGCCCAAGGCTTGGGCCCACCCTGAGGAACAAGGATGTGTACTGACTGGAGGAGCTGACACTGAGGTGTGGTGAAGTCACCATACAGCTCCCAGAACCCGGGTTTTGTTTTGTACAAATACACACATGGAAAGTAAACAGTTCTTGGTGAGCCCAAAGGGGCCCATCCTTAAATCAAACAAGATATCCACACACACTTCTCCAAGGTAATGTGTTTGCCCCTCCAACAGCATCCTTGCCTAGAGAGGAGAGGGGGCAGTGGGAGGACACAGCTCAAATGAAGACATTGTGAACGTGTTTCCACGTCTCTCTACATTCATATCATCATCATCATCATCATCATCATCATCATCATCATCCAGTGTTCTCGTCTACAGAGTGAGCACAATATTCTACCGGCGCGGCAATGTGGGCCAGGCCGCCCCCTAAGCCCCTTCCTCAGTACCACAGTGGGAGGGAGAAGGTGACTGACCATGGTCAGAAAGACATCGCACTATTCCATCCCCTCCACCGCCATCCAAGAGGCATCCTGACTCTTCCAAAATCCAATGTAAAAGACAAGGTCAGTAAATCCATCTCTGTGCCACCTGAAGCTGTTAGCCACACGCATGATCATGGCCACCTGAAGCTATTAGCCACACGTATGATCATGGCCACCTGAAGCTATTAGCCACAGGCATGATCATGGCCACCTGAAGCTGTTAGCCACAGGCATGATCATGGCCATGGCCACCTGAAGCTATTAGCCACACGCATGATCATGGCCACCTGAAGCTATTAATTAGCCACACACATGATCATGGCACTTCTAAACATTTCATTTATCTGAAACCGTCTTTAAAAAAAAATTCCCAGCAACTGAATTCATCTTACAGTACTTCATCTCAAATATTTAAAAGATTTTTTTCTAAGTAAAATGGCCTCCACAGAGCCCAATGATTTTCTTAAAAAAGGGTTTCTTTTTAACTTAAAAAAAACTGATAAAAGTGGAAGATGTAAAACGTGGGAAGAGGACCAAGAGGGTTGCTCGATTTGCATTTCAAATTGTGAGGGGACTGGGAGGACACTGCCGAGGAGAGGGAACCCTGACTCCTGAGGCCTCTCTGCTATCACAGCTTGGCCCTCCCCCGACTCTGGCTGTACCACCAGGAACACAGGACAAAAGTAAGTACAAGAGGCCAAATGCGAGGCTTCTTTCTCGCGGCCGTGGCCGGCGGGGCGGTCACGTGTGCAAGTGCAGCAGGCCACTCCCCGCCGACATAAGGTGCGCGGCTGTGGACACGTCGCGGGCTCCGGCAGAACGCTCAGTGCCCGCGGTGCCCATCACTTCTCCACCTTCTTGGCTTTCTTCAGGATGTCGCATTTCTTCCTGTTGGGGCGGCGGCACCGTTCGTCGATGCTGGGGATACATTCATAGTGCCACACCTCCTCCATCTTCTCCACCGGGTACACGGCCTCCACGTAGTGGCGGATGAGCCTCAGCCGCGTGGGGTCCAGCTGCTTCTTGTTGCACGCCCCGGAGTGGTTGTACTGCAGCCGTAGGTTCTCGGCGGTGAAGAGTTCGGGGAAGAGCCTGACGAGCAGCCGCGCGGCGAAGTTGCCCACAGAGAGGCTCTGCTGCACGATCTCGCGAACCTCCTTGTCTGACAGCAGGTATGGCGAAGGCACCGGGAAGTCGGGCGAGGGCACCACCAGCTCATCCAGGGGGATCTTGCAGAAGTCCTTGCTGCTCCTTTCGGGGGGCAGCGGGGGCCCCTCAAATTCCTCCCGGAACCGCTCGGGGTTGATTGCATAGCTGGCCAGGTCCCTGCACTCCGGGCCCGGCACATGGACCTTGCGCTGCTGCTGGTAGGAGCGCCTCTGCTCCGTGTCCCGGCGCCGGCAGCGCTCGTCCAGTTTGCCCACGAACTCCAGTGTCCAGACGCGGTCATTCTTGGCCCGCGGGTAGAGCAGCTGCACGTAGTGGCGGATGAGCTTGATGCGGGACGGGTCCAGCTGCTTCTTGCCCAGCGAGCCGCTGCAGTTGTACTGCTTGCGCAGGTTCTCGTGGGTGAAGAGCTCGGGGAACAGGTGCACGAGCAGGCGTGAGGCAAAGTTGCCAATGGACAGGCTGCTTTCGTAGATGCTACGCAGCTGCTCCTTGCTGAGCAGGCAGTCGGCGCCAGGCACCTCGAAGTCGGGCTGCGGGATCTCCAGCTTGTCGAAGTCGATGGGCACCAGCCAGATCTTCTTGGACCGCCGGCCGGGCCGCTCGCCCTCGAAGCTGTCTTCCACCTTGACCACGGAGATGTCATCGGGAAGGCTGGAAGAGTCGTAGCAGTCGTCCCGCGGGGGCTCGCCCTCGCTGCCCGCATCCAGCCCCAGGCCCTCCAGCTCGTCGTTGATGCGCTGGGCGCACTGCTGCAGCCAGGCCTCCTCCTCCTGCATGTCGGGGAAGTAGATCTCCGTGTAGTTGCGGATGATCTGCAGCCTCTGTGCGTCTAGCTCCTGCTTGCCTCCGTCCCCGTAGCAGCTGTACTGCTCGCCCAGCTTTCGGTGGTCGAAGAGCTCGGGGAAGAGCCGGTGCAGAAGGAAGACCGCGAACTCCCCTGGCGACGAGGCTTCGTCCAGGAACTCAGTTAGGTCCTGCGTGTCCACCACGTGGTCCGAGGCGATGGTACTGCTCCGGTCCAGGGACAGGGCCTCCTCCTGGTCTTTGTTGTCCAGGAAGTGGCTGGTGTCCACTTGCTCAGCCTCGAAGAAGCCAGCGACCTGGCCGCCGGGCTGGCTGTCCTCCATTTCCCGTTGGGCCCAGAAGCGGCTGAAGAAGTCGTTCAGCTGGGGCAGGCACTCAGCCTGCCACACGGCCGTGTCCTTCACTGATGGGTAGTAGACCTCCACGTAGTTGCGGATGAGCTGCAGGTGCAGCGACTCCAGCTTCCGCTTGGCCGCAAAGCCGCAGGCGCTGCAGCCCCGGGAGAAGTCCACGTCGCTGAAGAGCTCAGGGAAGAGCTGCACCAGCAGGCGGCAGGCCAGGTCGCCGCCCGACAGGCTCTGGTCCACGATCTGCTTGAGCTCGGCTGCCGTGAGCTGGTACTCGGGGGGCGGCTGGAACTTGGCTACCATCTCGGTGGGGCTCACCTGCTTCTTGATGCGGCTCACCTCCAGGGAGAGCAGGTCCACCTTGCTGTGCAGCTGCGACATGTTGGAGGAGAGCGTGTTGAGCATGTAGAACATCTTCTGGATGAGAAAGTAGATGTTGGGGTCACTGTCGGTGGCTGCCGCGGCGCCGCCGCCGTCCCGCTTCTGCGGCTCGTTCAGGAGCCGCAGTGGTGAGGGGCTGTTCCTGGGGTTCGCCTTCTCGAAGAGCTCGAACATGTTAAGCGCGTCTCCGGTGGGAGGGTTCTTCTTCTCCATGATCTTGTGCGAGATGCCATACAAAGGCTTCTTGTAGGAGGGCGTGGTCACGTCGTTGCTGGGCTCCTCCTCGCCCGGCCACGCGGAGCCCGAGCTCTTGCCCCTGCCTGCCTGCTCCCCGTTGCCCTGGCAGGGCGAGCCGTTCTCCCGGTTCCGCATGCCTGCTAGGAGCGCCTGGAAGACAAGAAGTGCGTTAGCTGAGGGTTCTGGTTTAATACCCTAGACACAAAAGAGGGGCCGAGGTCGATCGCAGGAGCCTGTGAGAAAGTGTTTCCCTTGCCCGGGAATCACTCTACCGGTACACAACACACCACTAACACAAACCTGCATCCCAGCACCAAACTTGCTCGCTCTCCCTACTTCCTGAGAGGCTCAGGCTGGACCTCAAAAACTTCTAATTCCTGTAGGACACAAGCCCTGAACTTCCTGTCTACAAGGCCTGGCAGGAGAGCAAACACATATCCTGGCAAGGCCGGGCAAGAGTCCTCAAGGGATGGGAGAGAGACTCCCAGGCACGGGAAGCGCTCCTGTGGCAGTTCAGCCTTGGGCAGGCCACCTCATTGCCCTGACTGCTCTCAGACAGGGAGGATTCCTGCCAACGGCAGCTCCAGAAGGCAGCAGTGTGTTGTCCAGTCTGCAGTCTCTAGGAGAGCAGGTGTCTCCACTCTGGACAGCTCCCAAGATGCCTGGTGTTGAGCACGGAAGAACTGGGGTCCAGCAGTCTCCAACCTTTTTGGCACCAGGGACCGGTTTCATGGAAGGCAATTTTCCCACGGACAGTGGTGGGCTGGGGGATGGTTCAGGCGGTGATGTGAGTGATGGGGAGCCATGGGGAGCGGCAGATGAAGCTCCGCTTGCTTACCCGCTGCTCACCTCCTGCTGTGCGGCCTGGTTACTAACAGGCAGTCCACGGCCCAGGGGTTGGGGACCCCTGGTCTAGAGAGTGGCAGTCTGTTGTCAACTCTACCACTGCCTGGAGTCACATCTAATCTCAGACTGGAAAAGGCTCAGAACTCGCCCAAGCTCGGGCGACTGTGGATGCTGTGAAGTGTTGAGGCCTCCCAGCTTTCTAAGTCTCGGTCTCCTAGCCCTTCTTGGTCCAGCAGCCCTTCTCAACCAGAATTGCGGAAGAGCATTAAGCCCCATGTCCTAAAGCACCCACTGCATGTACTGAATTAACACCTTTCCTATGCATCTAGAAAGGTACTTTCTATGTACTCTCCAGCCTTGCTCAATAGAGGACAGTGAGAGAATTAAGCCCTACCAAAAATGATTTCAGGGATTATCTCCTCAACTCTCCCAAGGTTGGCACACTCTGCAGGTCCACTCCTGATGGACTCCCAGGGCAAGTTCAAAATAGCCTTTTTTTTTTTTAAATAAATAAATAAATTTATTTTTGGCTGCACTGGGTCTTCATTGCTCTGCGCGGGCTTTTCTCTAGCTGCGGTGAGCGGGGGCTACTCTTTGTTGCAGTGCTCGGGCTTCTCATTGCGGTGGCTTCTCTTGTTGCGGAGCACAGGCTCTAGGTGCGTGGGCTTCAGTAGTTGTGGCACGTGGGCTCAGTAGTTGTGGCACATGGGCTTAGTTGCTCCACGGCATGTGGGATCTCCCCAGACCAGGGATCGAACCCGTGTCCCCTGCACTGGCAGGCAGATTCTTAACCACTGTACCACGAGGGAAGTCCTGAAGATACCCTTAAAGGCTCCAAAGCTTGAGCCCAAGCTTCATACCAGAAGGCAACTGCCCAGACCATTTGGGATCCCAGAGTCCTCAGCTTTCTTTAGTGGTTTTCCCTACTGCCAGGCCCTGGACGGTTTAAGAGGCTTATTTACATATATATGGACAAGTGATTTTCAACACAGGTTCAAAGGCAATTCAGTAGAAAAAGGAGAATCTTTTCAACAAATGATGTTAGAAAAATTGGATATACATATGCAAAAAAAAAAAAGCAAAAACGTTTCATCCTACATATATCATATAAAAAATTAACTAAAAATGGATCATGGGTGTAAAACTAAAAACGAACTTACAATTCTAACACTTCTAGAAGAAAGCATAAGAGCAATCCCTTATGACCTTGTTTTAGGCAAATATTTCTCAGATACAATACCACAAGCATGATCCATAAGAGAACAAACTGATAAACTGGACTTCATCCAAATTTAACACTTCTTTAAAAGATGAAAAACAAGCCCAGACTGGAAGAAAACACAGGCAAATCATTTATCTGATAAAGGACTTGAATCCAGATTACATAAAGAACACTCAAACTCAGTATGACATACAACCCAATTAATGGCTTCAATAGTCACTTTGGAGAAGCCATATAGATGGCAAAAAAGCACATAAAAAGATGCTTAGTGGGACTTCCATGGTGGTCCAGTGATTAAGACTCCACACTTCTACTGCAGGGGGCACGGGTTCGATCCCTGTTTGGGGAACTAACATCCCACATGTTCCACAGTGCGGCCAAAAAATAAATTAATTTAAAAAAAAAAGATGCTTAGTAATCTGCACATTAAAACCACACGGAGATACCACATCACCCCCACTAGGATGGGTGTAATCAAAAAGACAGGCAGTACTGAATGACGGAGATGATGTGAAGGAACTGGAACTCTCACACGCTGCTGGGGTGGATATAAAATGGTATAACCACTGTAGAAAACAATTGGTATTCTTTTAAGAAGTTACATATATATGGGACCATATGATCCAGGTATTCCATTCCTAGGTATCCATTTACCAAGCAAAATGAATGCACATGATCACACGAAGACTTACATGCAGATGTTCATGGCAGCCCTGTGTGTAAATAGCCCCAAACTGGAAACAACCCAAGTTTTAAACAAGTATATAGATATGCTGTGTTATACAGCAGAATGCTACTCAGCAATACAGATGATAAACAGGATACTCACGATGAATCTCAAAATAATTAAGCTGAGTGAAAGAAGCCAGTCAAACGAAAGAGGCCTGTAGGATTCCAGTCATATAAAATTCTAGAAAATGCCAATTCATCTTTAGTGACAGAAAGCAGATTAGTCGTTACCTGGGGATGGGGGGAGGATGCAAAAGGGCACAAGGAGACGTTCATGGTAGCAGGCGATGGATATGTTTCTCATCTTGATCGTGGCATAGTTTCGTTGGTATACACGTCAAAACTTACCAAATGGTATGCTTTAAATATGTGCCGTTTACATATTTCAGTCATCAATTTGTTTTTGACAAATGTTGAATTTGACCCCAAAACATACTGGAATATATTTTTGAGGGTCTAATGAAGCAGAAGAACTAACTGGTGAGCACCTGTGGGTGTCAGGGGAGCAGGCAGGGTTGAAGCACAAAGCACGTGCTTCCACAGACATGCGCATGCCTCAGGCAACTAGAAAACGGACGACGACAGAGTGCATCCTTAGGCTGCTCCCCACCTGGGGAAGAATATGGTTGGCACGGCCTGGCCCAGCCCAGCGCTTCTGAAAGTCGAATATCCATATGAACAGCCTGGGGTCTAGTTAGAATACAGATTCTAGGGCTTCCCTGGTGGTGCAGTGGTTGGGAGTCCGCCTGCCGATGCAGGGGACACGGGTTCGTGCCCCGGTCCGGGAAGATCCCACATGCTGCAGAGCAGCTGGGCCCGTGAGCCATGGCCGCTGAGCCTGCGCATCCGGAGCCTGTGCTCCGCAACGGGAGAGGCCACAACAGTGAGAGGCCCGCGTACCGCAAAAAACAAAAACAAAAACAAAACAACAAAAAAAAAACTACAATGAGGTATCACCTCACACCAGTGAGAATGGGCATCATTAGAAAATCTACAAACAACAAATGCTGGAGAGGGTGTGGAGGAAAGGGAACCCTCTTGCACTGTTGGTGGGAATGTAAATTGATACAGCCACTATGGAGAACAGTATGGAGGTTCCTTAAAAAACTAAAAATAGAATTACCATATGACCCAGCAATCCCACGACTGGGCATATACCCTGAGAAAACCATAATTCAAAAAGACACATGCATCCCAATGTTCATTGCCAGGTCATGGAAGCAACCTAAATGCCCATCAACAGACGAATGGATAAAGAAGATGTGGCACAGATATGCAATGGAATATTACTCAGCCGTAAAAAGGAATGAAATTGGGTCATTTGTAGAAACATGGATGGATCTAGAGACTGTCATACAGAGTGAAGTAAGTCAGAAAGAGAAAAACAAATATCGTATATTAATGCATATATGTGGAACCTAGAAAAATGGTACAGATGAACTGGTTTGCAGGGCAGAAATAGAGACACAGATGTAGAGAACAAACATATGGACACCAAGGGGGGAAAGTGGTTGTTGGTGGTGGTGGTGGTGGGATGAATTGGGATATTGGGATTGACATATATACACTAATATGTATAAAATGGATAACTAATAAGAACCTGCTGTATAAAAAATAAATAAAATAAAATTCAAAAAAAAATTTATAGAACAAAAAACCAAATCCGCCTTCCAATCCAGGGGATGCGGGTTCGATCCCTGGTTGGGGAATTAAGATCCCGCATGCCGCAGGGCAACTGAGCCCTTGTGCCACAACTAGAGAGCCTGTGCACCACAACAAAGATCCTGAGTGCTGCAACTAAGACCTGACGCAGCCAAAAATAAATAAATAAAATAAATAAATATTAAAAAAAAGAAAACTTAAAAAAAATTAAAATAAATAAAAAGGAAGAAAGAAAGGAAAGAAAGAAACCACATACACATACATCAGAAACTTGGAGAAAGAAAGGGATGGAGATGGTTGAAAATCTTTACTCCTGACACAGTGTGTTTAGAACTGTGGGTTGTCACGTGACCCATTACTAAACGACGACATTGATTTGATGGGTCAAGACCAGCATAAAAGAGGGAGGGGAGAATTCCTTGGCAGTCCAGTGGTTCGGGCTCCATGCTTCTACTGCAGGGGGCACGGGTTCAATCCCTGGTCGGGGAACTAAGATCCTGCATGCCGCGCAGTGCAGCCAAAAAAACAAAAACAAAGAAAGAAAGAGGGCGGGAAGGAGGAAGTATGAAAGAGAGACAGGAAAGAAAGAAAAAAAGAACAGAATAGAAAATATCAGAGGGCATTGCACACAGTAAGTAAATTCAAGAAGTTTTGTTCTACTGCTCTGTGTCTATGTATTTACATACAAATCCATATATGTGGACCAGATGGCTCTATAAGGTGAATTTATAACTGTGGGTCACTGTTGAAAAGCACTGCCCTAATAAATTCATATTGTCTTACTTGCTAATTCCTATAGACTGTAAATTAGATTTTTAGCAATTTACTCACCATTAAATTTTTTCTTTTTTTTTACTTTTATTTCCATTTATTTTTTGCAGCATTTATTCCCGGGCCATAAGTTTTTGTTTCTTCAGTTTCTTCTGGGATATCTTTTTCTTATGGTCAACCTCCCCTTCTGGTTTAGGAACAATCTGTTCTTTTACAGTAAGGATCATCTCAGTGTGGCAGGGAGAGCTCATGTATGGGTTGATCCCACCATGAACTCTGTAAGTCCTGCACCGCATCTTGGGGGCTTTGTTCACCTGGATGTGCTCAATGACCAGAGAATCTACACCTAAGCCCTTAAGTTCAGCATTACTCTCTGCATTTTTGAGCGTGTGCAGTGAAAATTCAGCACTCTTTTTGGGCCACCGACCCTGCATCCAGCCCCACTGTTTGGCCTGGGCACACCTACCAGCTCCACCATTGCAGCGACAGAATGGCACACGTTGCTCCTTTAAAGTGACATCCTTCAGATACTTGGTGGCTTTCGGATATGCGTACTCTTAGTGGCCTGGGCAGTTTCATGAGTGTTCTTAAAGTGAACACGAAGATTTGAACCTCTTGATTTGCGTGATTTTGTGGGGTTTTCTGGGTCAAGTGAATAGTGAACCATTTTTAGAGGTCACCTCAAGCTGCTTACCGGAAAAGGAAAAAGCACTCACCATTAAATTTTATTACACCAAAATAATTTTGGAGGTCCCATGGATCATAAGATTTCCGTGAGGTTTTACCAATATAGAGTATTTGAGTGTGTAATGTCAATCATTAAAAATATATATATAATTACATTACAACTGATTTTGGAAAGGGGCAAAGGCTTTGTAACAAGCAGTTCCGCTAATACATTTAAATAAGATTCCATGCAGAGAAAGATCACCAGAAACTCACATGCCATGCAATAAGAGTACACGTTCTAGGGGGGGATCTGCCCTTATTAACACTCAGAGTAGCAAATAAGCACAGGGACAAGTTTCTGGGTGAACTATCTGAACAAAACAAACAGAAGTCGTTTGACTCCAGCACATTCCTACAGTGAGCGAAGTGCAGTGTATCAGAACTGGAGACCCCCCATAACTCTCAATAGTCAGCCTCATTAATAAAAACATTTCAGTTTCTACCAAGCATGTTAGAAACACTGCCATCAATACAAACATTTTTGGCTAAGTGGCTTGAACAAAAAATTAAGTCAGAGTCCCAGCAGAGGGCAACATTCCTCACTCCCAGAGACCTTGGATACACAATTCAACACAAAGCATGACACAAGCACCAAAGAGAAGGTTCTTAGATATCCCCACACTGGTGTCCTGTCAACTCAGTGCTCCAGTTAATTCCACAAACGCTGCCAAGGCACGATGGGCTGGCTGCATTTGCTGCTGCTGATAAAATCTCTGCTCAGCTGTCTAGGAGTATCAAGAAATCTTTAAATCTGTGCTACTTGGCACTGGTGTCTGGCTGACACCGTTCCCAATTCTCCGAGGCTCATCTTCCAACCATATGTGAACTCTGCTGCACAGCTCAGGCTCTGCAGTGCCAGCGTCTCTCCTGGATCCGATCCGTGCATTTCATTCTGTCACTAGCACCCTTAGACTCCAGCGGGAATGCCCAATCTCTTGGCTGGAGAGTCTGACTGATCAAAAACAGGTTGATGTAAGGTTACGGATGTGTCCATGCCCAGTGACATCTTGGGGACCGGGTCACCATGGAGATGCTCCAAGTCCTGAGTCTTCCTCAAGACTCCAAATCCAAGAGCAGTCACTGAATTCAGTTCAACGAATGATGAGTGGCTAAGTGGTGCCCAGTCAGCTAAGTGGAACACCAAGAAAGCAGCAAGCCTTCAGAGGAGCAGGGAGTTGAGAATCAATGTGGCATCAAGGGCAGACCATGGAAAAGGGCTCCTAGGGCGCTGGCATCACCACCCACCTCCAAATAAGCGAGACGGGGTGATGCTTTTCATTTTAACAGAATGTTTATCTTCATCATCATCATCATTAAATGACCAGATGTAGTTAGCAATAAGGAATGGAAGAGCTTTCTACCACACAGAGTCAGTAAACAAACATTACTGAGTGCCCAGCATCTGTCAGGCACGGTGCAAGGCCCTGGGGACACAGGGAACAAGCCTGTCTCTGCCCTCATGGCTTTTATCCTTTGGGTTATCCTTTATACTGCTGACACTGTGTGGTGAGGATGGAGAATGTGTTATCATGCCTGAAAAAATAAGAATCTGGGGAGATAAAGCAACTTATAGGAAGGGAGAAGAGAAAGACCACAGGGATGGCAAACTATCAGGGCAGGGCATCCTCAGAGGCTCCTCACTGCATATCCTACAAATACCCCACAGTGCTCAGGGCCACCAGTGCTTTAAGTGCACAGTTCCAAATCAAGCAGGCTTGGTAGTGCTAGCTTCTCTGAGCCTCATTAAAATGGGAATGGCCACAGTACCTATCTGCTAGGGCTGCTGTGGAAATGACTACGAATCTCCAGCTGGGACCATACTGAATGACACCTAGGAGGTGTTCAGTACATTTGCACTGAGCGAATGAGATGGCAGTTCCATTCTCCAACTGAAAACCAAACTGCAATGACACTTTAGGATTAAAAACAAACATAGAAACAAAGAACCCCAGGAGAACAAGGCTAACTTCTGCCTGGCCCAGGGCTCTTGAATATCACCCCCAGTTCCATGAACAAAAAGATGATTAGCAATAAAAACGCTGGCTACTCACCTCCCACATCTGCTGTATTTGGCTATCATGCCTCTCCCAGCAGAGGCGCCAAATATGTCTTTATGCAGCCTTTTGTTAGATTTTTTGAGGGAGGTTTTATTTTTCTTCTAAGCATTGTACTAAATGTCACTCATAAACAGGCCATCAGCACCGATGGGAGCTTGAACGTGACAGACCTTTAGCATCAGGGCTGCCACTCAAATCCTCCCCCCTCGCCCTCATCCCCCTTCCTTGGGGTCAAAGGAGAAGATGGAAGGTGCTCAGAATCAAGGGCACTCAGGCCGGCGGCAGCCAGGAGGGCATCAGGTGGCCTCTCTTGGCAATTCCATGCCATTTTCCTTCTGATAAACATGGAGGGAGGTGGCTGAATACTGACCGTAAGGGGTGGTAGTTGGAGATGGGGGTTGGGGAGCAGTAAATAAACATTTTTGAAGGCTGATGTAGGGCAGGCCCCGTGCTGGGCTCCTTCCAGGGGTTGTCGCAATCCACACAAGGAACCAATGAGGAAGCAGTGTCACCCCTCATCACCGTGGAGGGACCTGAGTTTGGGAGGTCACAGAATTGGCCAAAGGCTCCATGGTGAACTCCCCCTTATCCGACTCCAGTCTCCATTCATTCTGGAACTGACCATTCCTATGGGCTGGATCAGAGAAGGTGGGGCTCACCTCCTGGATACACAGCGGGGAGCTGAGAGCTGAGTGTTCCCAGTCACTCCTGCCACCTCACACCAGGATCAAGGCTGCCCCACTGGTATCCTGGCACTTGACTTTAACTTATATGTCTGAGCTGGCTCTTCTCTCCGGGGGAGATATTCCCTCATCACTGTTACACGGATTAAATGAAACAAGACAAGGAGTGGGGTTATTTGTCAGGTAGGGCGTCAACAGCTGTTAACGTACATCCTTTCCACTTTTTTGGATTATTGCTTGATTCAGCCTCTGTTCCTCCATCTTACCCTGTGATGAAAGTGCTTAAGATAGTTGTATATACTCCCTGCTTCCGCTCTCCCACTTCCTCCTTCCCCACCACACATGTAAGATGGATCAGAGAAAACCCAGGGAGAGAAGGATAAAGGGCTATCCACTCTAAATTAAGACTAGTACCATTTTGAAAAATCAACACATGCTATAATTTCATAAAACCAATGGATTGTTCGAAAGCCCCCAGGGCTCTGAGGCTACTGATTTACTGACATATCAGCTTGTACAAACTTTTAAAAGGAAGCACTGCCTTGACTTCACACGTCACCATTCTACAAGGAGCTCAAGAATTTCAAAAGGTTCATACTTACACATACATATACTTTTTACAGAACAGGAAGGGGAGCAGGGCTATCAACCTCATGTTATCTACACTAACAGAAATGAACAAAGCTAACAGCACTCCCAAAATAAAACCCAGGACTTAAAGTGTCTTTTCTACTCCAAAATCTAATGGGTTACAGCTGCCTGCTGTATCCAATCCATTGAAAAGTAAACATAGGGGACTTCCCTGGTGGCGCAGTGGCTGGGAGTCCGCCTGCCAATGGAGGGAACACAGGTGGGATCCTGGTCCGGGAGGATCCCACATGCCGCGGAGCGGCTGAGCCCGTGCGCCACAACTATTGAAGCCCATGCTCTGCAGCAGGGGAGGCCACCGCAATGAGAGGCCTGCACACCGTGATGAGGGGTGGACCCCGCTCACCACAACTGGAGAGGGCCTACGTGCAGCAACAAAGACCCAACGCAGCCAAAAATAAATAAATTAAAAAAAAAAAAAAAAAAAAAGTAGGGCTTCCCTGGTGGTGCAGTGGTTGAGAGTCCGCCTGCCGATGCAGGGGACGCGGGTTCGTGCCCCGGTCCGGGAGGATACCACATGCCGCAGAGCGGCTAGGCCCACGAGCCATGGCCGCTGAGCCTGCGCGTCCGGAGCCTGTGCTCCACAACAGGAGAGGGCACAACAGTGAGAGGCCCGCGTACCGCAAAAAAAAAAAAAGTAAACATAGATGACCAATTAGAATATGTAAATTGGACAAGTCATATTAGAAATATTCAAATATATATTGGTTCCCTTTTCTCCAAACATGTCAGGATTCCTGCATGCTGCTGCAGCTCCGGCCAGACGAAGCTTATTGCCTCACCAGATCTAGAAGAGCATCTGCAACCTTCAAATCATTTCTGTGATGCTCAGGGAAATCCTTCCACTGTGAACCTCAGCGGACCTTTCCCCAATGCAGGACTTTCCTGACTTGCTTCATACACTGAAGGATTCAACTAAAATACAAATCATGAGAAACTTCTCCTTCCCTTTCTATCCCCAGAAGACGAAGATGCTCCCTTCTCTACGATGCCAATAAAATGTGTTGGACGAAAGGATGAAGAGTGACACCATTTGTGCAATGAGGCAATGGGGCCAACCTGGGCTGCCCACAAAGGCCACAAACCAGCCTACATGTGATCAGAATTCCTTCTTGATGCAAGAGCTGGCTGTTCCTTGCTGTGGTGAATTGTTTATGAAAATGGCCATCATAGTTCCCCTGTCCTTGTGTGGAAATCTCTTTGCAACGTGACTTTGTTGCTCCCACCATCGGGAGGTGGTGTCTAGTTTTCCATCCCTTGATCTAGATTTGGCCACATGACTGGCTTTGACTGGTGGCCCATGAGCAAATGTGTCGCAAGCAGAGGCATCAAAAGTGTTTGCTCCCCAGAGTCTGCCCTCCTCGCTCCTCCTTGGAAATCTTCCACGCATGAGAGTAAGCCTGGACTAGCCTCCTCCTCGTAGGGGGTGAGGAAGTGCATAAAGGGAAGCTGGAGTCACCCTACCAGCCCAGGTGAGGCCCGGATACGGGAGTGAGGTCCTCCCTTACCACCTGGCCCCAGCCACATCAGGCCAAACCAGAGGAAGCACCAGCTGACTCACAGAACTGAATGGAACAGGGGTTACTTTAAGGCGGCTAAGTTTGGGGATGGTTTGCCACAGCAAAGGTGAACCGATACACTCAACTTTGTGCTCCATTTCTTGAACTCAAGCTTTACTTATAAACGTGAGTGTGCAGAATTGATCATAAGCAGAATTTATCGTGACACACAGAAGACGTTTCCTGGAGTTCCTTCAGGGACATACCGTAGTGCTTCTCAAACTCCTCAACCCTTTCAGAATAACCTCGAGGAGCCCAACCCTTAGAATCACTCACAGGAGGGCACGAGGTTTATGGATATGGACACGGATGGTCCCTGTGGCACTACATGGAATGACATAAAAGTTCCTATATACCAATCGTTAGGGAAAAGGATAATAAATTATGGTTTACAAATAAAGCATTTTTTAAAAAGCAGATGGGTAAAGGTTTTTCAAACAAGCTACCGGACTCACCATCTCGTAGCTTCATTGGCCACAGCAGGCATCTCTCCAGTCAGGAATCTGAGTTTTCATCTACAATCAACTTACTGCACTGGAAAGTGCCGTCCACACATGAAACCTTCCCTAGAGTCCCAAGGTATGCAGCAAGCGGCTGGTTTAGGCAGCCAGGGTCAAGGGTGGGGTATTTTTCATTAATCCTTCATAAAAAAATGATCACACAGGTATAAGAAAATTCAACTTTTTTCTGGGTATTATGGATTTTCTAAAATGTATTGCTGGAGTACTCATGATAGCCAAGAAGTGGAAACAACCCAAATGTCCATCAACTGATGAATGATAAACAAAATGTGATATATTCACACCATGAAATATTATTTGGCCATAAAGAGGAATGAAGAACTGATAACATGCTTCAGCAAGGATGAACTTTAAAAACATTAGGCTAAGTAAAAGAAGCCAGATACAAAAAGCCACATAGTCTATGACTCCGTTTATATGAAATGTCCAGAACAGGCAAATCCACAGAGACAGAAAGTAGATGAGTGGCTGCCAAGAGCGACAGGAGCCGTGGATGGGGAGTGACTGCTTAACTGGGTACAAGATTTCTTTGCGGGGTGACGAAAATGTGCTAAAATTTATCATAGTAATGGTTGTACAACTCTCCGAATCTACTAAAAACCACTGACTTGAACAATGTAAACTGGTGAATTGTATAGTACGTGAATTATATCTCAATAGAGCTGTTTGGAAAAAAATTCCAAATAAATAAATAAATGAATGTATCCCTCAATGTTCCATGATGTGGCATGCAGATCAGTCCTCATTATAATGTAATATTAACTTGCATATTGAAATCCTAGTGAACATCTTAATCTCATCCTTTACTAAATCTCTAAAACCTATCAATTCCCAATTTATTTAGATCTGGGGTAGCATCTAATAGAGGAGAATTAAAACAAACTAGTAACAACCCAGAGTCCCAGGCTGATACCCCATGGTGTACTGGCTAATGATGATGAACTCTGAAACGTGGGCTCTATTGAACAGACGTGCAGAAGCTGAAATGCCTATCTGGGTCCCTCATAGAGCACGCGCGCATGTGTGTGTGTGAGTGGTGAGTAGCTGCGTTAGAGAGCTTGGGAAAACATTCTTCTAAGAGTTTAAGGTGTGATCTGCCCGTCTGTGGAGATGGGCATTCCGGGCCAGACACCTCATCTCCCAAACTCCCCTCTCTCCTCAGTCTTAACTGTTTTGTGTACCTGTCTTGTCTCCTATCTGGACTCCAGGCTACTAGAGGGGACCACTATGTCCAGTTCCATTTTCTCTCTCTCAGAACTTAGCAAAGTTCAATATAATCAGCAGGTGATTAAGAAATAAAGCAGGGCTTCCCTGGTGGCGCAGTGGTTGAGAGTCCGTCTGCTGATGCAGGGGACACGGGTTCGTGCCCCGGTCCGGGAAGATCCCACATAACACGGAGCGGCTGCGCCCGTGAGCCATGGCCGCTGAGCCTGCGCGTCCGGAGCCTGTGCTCCGCAACGGGAGAGGCCACAACAGTGAGAGGCCCACGTGCCGCGAAAAAAAAAAAGAAAGCAAATTCATAAAACAGGTAGGTTAGGGGTCACAGGCATGTTATAAAATAATTGGTCTTTTTACAAAAAGATTCATTGAATAAGCTCTCCTAATAGATACAAAAGATGGATCTGATTTAGGAAAAGACCTGCTAAGCCTCACCTTCTCCAGGAATCTAGGTAAGGTGCGCTATGTGAATGTGGTAGGCTTTCACTAACAGTCCTTGCTATCAACAAGTTCCTGCTTTCCCTGTGAGCCCTCACCTCGGGAATCAGCCGCCGCCTCTTCACGCTTGGGACGGAGTCCGGCGGGCCCTCGCCGCCCGGCTGCTTTCTCTTGCTGGAGTCCTGGAGGCCAGTGAAGACGCTGTCCAGAGCGTGCTTCTCGGAGGACCTGGAATTCACTGAGCAGTCCAGGGCAGCATCTTCGGCCTCTGTCTCCACTTTCACAGTGTTATTTTTCAGAACTGTGGCAGAGAAGAAATAGGGCTCAGCGGGGAGACCACCTGGCGGCGCTGGGATTAGCAGGGTCCCCTGAGCGGCAGGTTGTATGCGGCCACCCTTTGATACTATCACTCAGATAACAATATCTGAGTAACAGATCACAATAAAACTGGCTTTCCAATCAAGCAATCTGTATCTCACCACACTAGTGCTATACAATGATACCATGTTCCAAGCACATTTTGTTCAAAACAGGTTTTAAAGTCTTTTCTCAGGGGAGGGAGAGGAGATGGAAGGAGAGAAACTACTTTTAAATGATGCTTTTAAAAAAGTAACTCTGGAAAGATACATAAAACACCACACGTGTGAGCGGAGAAGGATGGGAATCAGGGGTGAGAGGAGACTTTTCTTGATTTTTCATCATGTATCTTTTAATATTTTTGAACCACGTAAACGTATCTAAAAAAAGTATTCAGTTAAAATATTTTTTAAAAAGAGGCTTTTCTTTTTTTACCTTCTTCTACATCTTCACTGAATTCAGTTGCATTCATCTTCTATTCCACTAAATGAAAAGACAAAGACAAAGTCTTGATTTATTGTTCGTTTTTAAAAATTTTACCCACCCATAAGAAATTCCCTTACCCTCCCAACCCTGGCTCCCGGTAATAGAAGGTTAAGCCAACGCGACTCTGCAACATCAAGGGAAACTTCATCCTCTTGTCTGCAGTTGCTCAGAAACAGCCAGGCCTCCTGTATGCCTGCTGGGAGTGCTTCTCCAAGACTTTATGTGGGCAGAATGCATCTTAAAGCATCAACTGAGACCCACTTACAGAAAGAAAGGAACATATTTGAGAAAATCAAGTCTTACAAAAGACCTCAGTTTGGATGATCTGTTAGTCCCTGCCTTAAACATTCTAGGCACAAAATGAAAAGGCTGACAAAGGTCCACAGGAGGCTGTGGACCCTGTGGACCCGGTGAACCTGAGCTAAGGTCTTAGGTGGTCCAAAAAGACCTGTGCTGCCCATGACGGTAGCCACTAGTCACACACAGCTCCTGAGCACTTGGAATGTGGCCAGTGCAAGTGGAGACATGCTGTAAGCTTAAGATACATGCTGGATTCAAAGACTCAGCACAGTAAAAAGGTGAAATATCTCATTAATAATCTATTGATTGCATGTTAAAATGATAATATTTCAGATCTGTTGGGCAAAATAAAATATTAAAATTAATTTCACCTTTTTTTAATGTGGCTGCTAGAGAAGTTAAAATTACATATGTGGCTTTTGCATTATATTTTTATTGGATGGTGCTGTCTTGCCCTTCCTTCAGAAGCAATGAAGAGAAAGAGGCACTGTGGGTTCTTAAAGCTCCTGAGCCATACGATCTGGTCCCAACCACTCTTTTTATTGATGAGGGAACGTGGCAGGAGGCAGTGGCGGCGCCCTGTATGGGCTGCAGGGTCTGGGGCAGAGCCAGCCCCCGACTCTCGCTGCCCCAGCCGAAATGCAGTGGACACCATGGTTAAAAGCACCATTACGTCTTGGAGATTCCCCAGATTACATAACAGCATGTCCGTAACTAGGATAAAGTATAAATGAGGCAGTAACGTGGCAGAAGAACACACATGACAGCCTCTAGTGTTGGCATTGAGGAGCTGTGGTTCCCACCGCTGGCGAAGCAGCTCGCAAACCCTGAGTGCCCATTCCAATTACGGGTCAGAGGGGGCAGGCTCTGGGGTATCTTTATGGAATTTCTATAAGGAGGAGGGATGCCATCCACAAAGTTCAGTAAACCATTCACGGAGCGGCTGTGGAATGGTGTGTGGTCCCATTTTAGACGGATGGATGGGGAGAGAGTAAGACTATGTCTAGGTGATCTGTGCACAGGATCATAACTTCAAAACTCACTAACAGGAGGGAGGGAGATGCAAGAGGGAAGAGATATGGGGACATATGTATATGTATAACTGATTCACTTTGTTATAAAGCAGAAACTGACACACCACTGTAAAGCAATTATACTCTAATAAAGAGGTTAAAAAAAACTAATACAGCAACACTCATATAGTGCTACGATGTATGAAAAAAACTCACTAATACAGCAACACTCATATAGTGCTACGACGTATGAAAAAAAAACTCACTAATACAGCAACACTCATATAGTAGTGCTACAACGTATGGCACTATTCTCAGTCGTCACAGTTACTTCATGACAGGCACAATTGTTTTCATCCCTGTATTACTAATTTTCAAAGGATTGAATAAGAAATTTTAAGATTTATTTGAAACTGAAATTAATTCCTACTTACTAAACTATCTCCTGTCTGAAAAACATAACATGTAGGTGAGACTGAGTGAAAATAAACAGTAAGTCAACTTCAAGGGGCCAAGAACTATTTTACCAGAGGTGAATTTCAGCAAAGACAATTTCCATTGTATTTCAAGGAAAGAAATCTCACGTTTGGGTGTCTCTGAGGGGAGGGAGTCCCAGGCAGGTTAGGTGTGCACCAGTACTCTTTTCAGACAGCAAGGTTGGCGAACGCTGGGCAGAAACTCAGGGCTGATTTGCAGCCCAGACAGGGGGCTTCTCAAGGAGACGCAGGTGAGCTGCCATCTTCCCCGGGAGGCCCTGCCGCCCCGTCACATAAGCCGTCTCCTCAAGTGAGAGGCTGCAGAACAGCTGAGGAGGAATGAGTACAGGGTTGCTGGAGAGGGTATGGTGTACTGGACAAATTATATTCCAAAGGGAAAAGGTGGGAAAGGGAGGAGACGGCACGTGGTTAATTTTAGGGGAAAAAAGGGTCACGGCGAAAAGCCACAAAGCCTCTGGCTAAGTGGAAAGCATGAAAACGACGAGCGAATCCTAGAGGAAAAGAAACAGGAGTCAATGAGAAAACCCAGCACAGAACCACGGGCACTGAGCAAGGAGGGTCCGCTTGTCTAACACTCCATTTCCGAGAGTGCGGCGCGTGAAGGCGACTCGGGCGCCGAAGCGTTTTCGCCGAACCACCACCAAGTGACCCTACTGCAGGCAATTTAGCACCTGAATTCTGAGCTCGCCCCAATTCTCGCGTCATAAAACGATGAGCGAAGGGCGCACGCCCGAGCCACCTGCGGGTGGGAGGAGAGCCGGAGGGGGCTGGGCAGCCTCACGGAAGGGGCGGCCAGAGTGCATCTGCCTTGGAAAACATTTCCGTGTCCATTTATAGACCAGCGACAGATGCTAGATTGGCACAGAAGGAACCCGGAACGCATTGTGGTGCGCCCCTTCCCTCCTAGCTGGCGAACAAGCCACTCTCATTGGAAAGCCAGGGAGTTTCCCGTGTGCAAGGCCTGGAAAGCCAAGTGCCTGTGGCTCGTGTTGGGCGGAGCGAGGTGAGGGTCCCCGTTAACACCCACGGCCTGCGCACTTGGGGCCCGGCGCTGCCTGCCCACTTCGTGTGCGCCTTGATCTTACCCTGAGCTACTTCAATCCCAACTGAATAAAAAAACTGCGGGCGTACACCTTAAATATTTACAATTTTGATTTGTCAATTATACCTCAGTGAAGCTGGAAAACTTTTATATCATTTTGATTACAGAAATAAGATGTTTGACTATTGGAAAGGGGAGGAAGAGAACAGAGGGCAGGTACCTGACCAGTATAACACAGCTGTTTGGTGGCAGAACTAGGATTCAAACCAAATCCGTGTGTATCTCCCGTCAGCCACCAGGAGAGGGAATGACAGAATCCTCATTCTTCTGTTAAGGTTCTTCTCATGAACACACAGGCCAGTTTCCAGCCTTGGATCTCTCTGACCACTAGCAGCTGGAAATCTCCTTTCATCTCCGTGTCACTAGCAGGAAAATGAGGCTGCTCTGTGCTTATATAGAGTCCACTTCACAATACAGAAGTTTCTACAAGAGGGAGGGGATGTGTGGGTCACTTGCCGGCATCCCGAGCTGATGTAGACCCGGCACATCAACACCGCCCCAGCTGGGTAGAAAGGGGATGGGTATCACACGTTGCTACCTCCGTTTCCTGGTCATCTGCCCAGATGAAGGTCACAAGGTTGTTCATCCTGGGCGGACACTAAACACCCGGATGCCAAGCATGCCGCAGAAATTCCTTTCGTTTACACAACTATAGGTTATGAAGGAGCTACCAACTCTGCAGCACCCGCCCGCTGGGCTGCTAGGATTACAATCTCCTTTGCCTGCAGGACTTCGTAGAATTTCTCATTTTAACATTCTCTCCTTCTCAAAACCCTCTTATTCCTCTCACCACGAATCTCGAATTGCGACACAGTCTAACTATGCATCCACATGTCCCTGAAAATCAGCTTTTCCCCAAGGGGTGCCTGTTCCAGATCCCTGACCAATCCCAAGGGAGGATTTAAACGAGTGAAAGGGACGTGTGTCAAGGAGACACATGTCGCTTGCCACTGCCTCTAGTTAAAACACACAGCTTCTAAGACACAGGTGACCTATGGGAGGGTAACTCTCAAACAGGACCAATCTCCAGTGGTTAATCCAATAAGCGAAAATGCTTTTTGTTTGTTTTGAACCCAAATAGCCTAGGAAGCCTCAGGCAAAGTGACTGTCAGCGGTGAAGAAAGGTTTTAAATATCGCAGAGCTCGTAGGAGCACATATCATTTTATTATAATACCTAATAGTCTCTATCTTTCTTCACAGGGCGAGATGACAGTGTTCAATTTTCCATGCAGGGCACAGGGGTGGGGTGGGGTGGGAAGCAGCTATCAGAAAACCTTCAGTTTTTACCAAAAGTGCAAAAGGAACGGTAATCCCAAATGTTTAAGATGCCTTAGACACTCAAACATCAAATTACAAGGTTAAGTTGCTTAAATTGGCTACATAAATGCAGGACCTGGCAGGGCCACCTCGGGGCCTCCTGCTGCAGCAGCGGCTGGATCTGCCTCCTGCATTTCAGTGCGCCTGGCCCACAGCGGGAAGCAAGGGCGAAGCAAGGCAAGGGGCCGGCAGAGCAGTGAGAACCAGTCACCGGCGCTTTGAAAGAACCAGTTCTAAGAGATGCCACAAAGAAGTGGAAAAGCTGAAGACTGACAAATTATGGATCAACTTAGAGAGTTCATTTTAAGAAGGGAAGATTCTTAAAGTCTCCTTTTCTTTTGACTAGATGGGCATGCATCTGACAATTCCCAAGGTATAAAAGGATATTTGGTTAAAAAGCCCAGGGTCCTCCAGTCACTGGGTTACACTCTTGGAGGCAACCTCGTCGGTTTTCCTGAGTCCTTCTGCAGACACTCTGCCAGAGGTCCTCAAAGTGTGACATGAATGCAGTGCGCTGCCTGCACAGACTGCACGTCTCTCCCCAACTCCAGCATTAGTGGAGTCAAGTTGGTAGCTTGAAATTGGCACACCATGGAAAGTGACACTTTTACAAACCAGTCCTGTTCCGGGCTTTGTTTTTTTCTTTCTTTTTGGAGACCCAGTTTACTAGTACAGCCAAGGCCCTTTCGGGGGGTCCATGAGATCAAAACTATTTTCATAATAAAACTGAGATGCTGTTGCCTCCTTTTCACAGGTGTGCAGGAGACTTTCCCAGAGGCTACACGATACTTTATTTTGCAAAAGATTGAATACAGAGGCAGATATGAAAATTCAGCTGTCTTCTATTAAGGCAGATATAAGAGATATTTGCAAAAATGTAAACGATACGACTTTTTTCACTTATTTTCTTTGGAAAAAATTTTTTTTCATAAAAATATTATTGACATGAACTTGTAATATATTTATTTTGGTTATTTTTCAATGAATTGGTAAATCAATATTTAAACATTTTTTCTTTTTCTGTTTTAGTTTCTACCACGGTAAATACTGACAGGAACCCATATAAACAAAAGCTATTTGGGGTCCTCAATACTTTTTAAGGATAGAAAGGGATCTTGAGGCTAAAAGGTTTAAGATCCTTGCTCCTTGCTTCTTTTGCTTAATGTATCATGGAAATTTCGGTATCACTTCTTTTTTTAGTGTAAGTTCCCCCAGAAGTAGATTTTGAGACAAGGATCTGGAGTGAGTAGTCCCTTTGGGAGGAGACAGAGAAGGGCTGAAAACCAGTAAGGGGGCCTGTTAATGGGCTTCCGATGGGAGAGTCCCTGGCTGAGGTCAGCCCTGAGGGTGCTAATGGAGGTGTCCGACAGGGGTGTGGCTGGAGCAGAGGGACACCCCAGCTCACCTGGGCAAACCCTGGAAGGCAGAAACCCTGCCGTGCCATTCCCTTCCAACTCCTCGCCACACTGCCCAGTGCTTTGCACACTTGACGGAGACTCAGTGCAAACAACAGCCTACACTGTGGAAGATGCTGTGCTAAGAGCTCTACTAAATGTAATTAACCTAACAATCCTAGGAGGTGGAAACTCTTCTTAGTCCCATTTTACAAGTGAGGAAACCGAGGCAGAGTTTTAGAGCCAAACGGGACCTCAGAAATCATCTCGTTGTATAGGTGTGAGACCCGAGGCTCAGAGAGGTTAGTAACATGCTCGAGACCATACACTGGGAGTGGCCCCCGGTCTCCCTGCCCTGTGCTTGGGTGGCTACACTCCCCACTGTGTGACGGGGAGCTGTTGGTGCCAGTGGGGTGACTGTCCTCTGTGCAGAGGGGATCGATCGACTGTATAGCTTATTTACAGGGATTGAAACCAACACAGGGTAGAGATGGGAGGACCGGGAGGATGAAGACAGAACTCTGGGAACTTCTGTTGGAGGGGAGGATGGGTAAACACTAGAAGATAACAGTAACAGGAAGGAAAGAGCAGTCAGAACCTCAAGGTTAGAAGATATTACATTAAGGTTTCTATAACAACTGTAACTCACTTCTAATAAACACAGGCCACATGCCACAGCTGTGCAGACCACCAGTGCTTACAATCTTGCGATCTGGATACAAATAATATTACAGTCTGACATATATCTACAAGATTTTTTTCCTTTGGGGTAAGAAATAACATTAAAGCAAATTCTAGGGGCAAATACTTGCTCTGGAAATAACGCTGTCAATGTGTAAATGGGCATATCTTGATCTTCTTCATCACTTTCAGCTTATAAAGACCTATAGCCAAATCTGTCACTTAGAGCCTCACACACTTGAAAATTATGATACGAAATGAGCAAAGGCCAGAAGGGCAAAGAACCTGGGCCAGGGGGTCTTTTACTTCGAATTGATCTTAGGTTAAACACAGGCAGGAACTCTAGGGTCAGGCTGAGGGTGGAAATCCTGGTGCAGAGTAAGCCCTCTGTAACCGTCAGTCACTATTAATTACTGATAAATTCCACAAAAACCTGCAGAGAAAATGGAAGGGACAACAAACTCAATGTGACCTGGATTGAGATCACCTTTGATCACTATTGTTATTTCCAATATACAAAGTTAGAAAGTCAACTTCTACACATTTTTCTCAACACACGACTTCAAAACCTCTATTGACAGAAAGAGCCGAACATTAAATTATGTGTAAAGATTCAAAATCAATTGTTCATTACAGGGCCACCCAGTCAATAACAATGTACTTCAAAGTTCACAGGGGATATCTTGACAATGTAATTGAAAAATGCCATAAGCAGACGGAAGAAAACATGCCAAGATGTTAATTACCTCCAATTAGGATGGTTATGGATGACTTTTCTTCTTTAGTTTCCTCTACTTTCCAAATATTCTACAGTGAGCATGCAATTCTTTGAAAATGAGAGTTTTTTTTAAATGAAAAAATAAGAAGTTTAGCAATCTTTACTGCTAGCCAGGTCATATTCTGAGTTATACCCATAAATAGCAACAAGCTAAGAATGTAAAATCAAATCATTTAAGTATTTAAAATACTGATGCTGGGACCTCCCTGGTGGTCCAGTGGTTAAGAATCCGCCTTCCAATGCAGGGGACTCAGGTTCGAGCCCTGGTCGGGGAACTAAGATCCCACATGCCGCGTGGCAACTAAGCCCGCGCACCACAACCAGAGAGCCTGCGCAGGGCAACAAAGAGCCTGTGTGCTGCAACGAAAGATCTCGCATGTTGCAGCAAAGATCCCACATGCTGCAACTAAGACACGACGCAGCCGAATAAATAAAATAAATTTAAAAAAAAAAAGAAAAAAGAGGGCCTCCCTGGTGGCGTAGTGGTTGACAGTCCGCTTGCCGATGCAGGGGACACGGGTTTGTGCCCCGGTCCGGGAAGATCCCACATGCCGCGGAGCGGCTGGGCCCGAAAAAAAAAAAAGAAAAGAAAAGAAAAATAGACTGACTTTCCAGGAGCTTCTTGGGATCTCCAGGGAATCAGACTGGGAAGATATTTTAAAATACTGATGCTCTAAGAAACAATATATAACTGACAAACTAGTGCAGACCTTTCATTTCATAACTGTCTCTGAATTATTGCCTCTGAAGGTGTTAAAAGCTCCTCAGTATGGGGTGATGGGGAGATCAGAAAAAATTCTCAGCTCACAAGCCAAGGTGTGAACAGAAAGGTGAAAAGATCAGCTTTGAACACTAAGGAAATGCCATTTCCTGGCGGGTGTATTATAGGCCCCATCAGTGCATTGCCCTGATACTTGGAGTGTTTTTCAAAATAAGTCAAATTTCATGGGAGGAAAAAAAAAAAAAACCAAACCAGGACCAAGTCTCCTGGATTAGGGATCCAAGCTGAGCGCTAAAGCCAGGTCATTTAGAGAGTCTGTGGCTGGCTGGAGAAAACAAATGGGCTGGAGAGCAGCTTAGCAATTCTCTAGGCTGGACTTGCTGGGTTCCTGCATTCTAGATGATGGACGGTGCTTTCTTTGGGGTTCTCTCATGTCTGTGTCTGAGCACCCTGGAAGACTTCTGACCCATACCTGGAGCCCTCCTTCCCTGATTCCTCAAAACCGGACAAAACTGGGCAAATCAGGGGCCTGCTCTAGGGGCTCTGACTCCAGGGTGAAGCAGCAGGATGCAGTGGGGAGAGGGGAGGGGAGGTCTGGGGAGCTGAGGAGTGGCTGGGCCACAGAAAAAGGAAGGAGTGTCCTGAGGTCACCAGCTCAAAGTGCGTAATAAGGAGTCACGCGAGAATCTGATTGGGGGGTTGGGAGAGGATGTCTTTCTTAGGAGTTGGAGGCTAGACCACGGTAAGGCAAGCAGGGGGCACCTGGCATGGCAAACCCTTGGCAAACCCCTCTGCCCGCACAGGATCATTGGACTCTTCCCTAAGCGCCCCACAGGTTTCCAAAGCAAAATGTCCTCTAGTGGTGCCCACAGGGGGCTGGGAGTGACCTGGGGTGCCTCTGCATTGAGTTCATTTAGGAGAATCTAGCCCAGGCTAATCAGAGGTGCTGGAAGCTTGCGGCTGCCCAAGTCTCACAGGACAAGCAGCAGGCCCAGAAATGGGAAGTACTTGGGCTTCCTGAAACCTCAACATTCAAATCCCAGTCGGCTGACTCAGGATTCTGCCCTAGCACATCGGAAACGTCCACGGGACTTAGGACTCCCCCGCACGATGAGGTCAGGTCCAAAGACCTGGCCCAGCAGCCCGACCTCAGGCCGCCTTGGGGCAAATCCTCCCGATCTCCACTCCTGTTCCCAGATGTAAAGCGAGGCGAACTCGTACCACCTGAGGGTCTCCTTGAGAACGTGAGCCCCAGAGCCCCAGCATAGGAATGATCGGAGCCTGAAACCCCCAGGATGGTGGCTGTGCAGCCCTGCCACATACAAAAGGTAAAGCACAGAGAACAGGCCCAGACCATTTTAAAGGTGTTATTAATAAAATACATGCAAGGATTTAAACAGTTTAACTAAGACCTAACCAAACCATACTTCATCTTGCCAAGCCATGTGATCTGACTTCATGAAGCCTCCCCACTGCAGGTTATACTGATTTTTAAAAATTAAACATAGAAAAGGAGGACAGCAGCTGACATTCATGCAGTGCTGCCTCTGAGGTCTAACTGTTTTACACGTTCACCGGTGCAGTCCTCACAACAGTCCTCCTAGTTTGCAGAGAAGCAGGGGGGCGGCGGGTTGCGCCTCGCTTGGGGTGGGTGCTGCGGAGAGCAAGAAGAGGGAAAGAGGCGGGTGGACTCGGGGTGGGGGCCTCATTCCAGCCTTCCGAGAAGAGCTGGGACCGAAAGGGGGTGGGCCATCCCCGCTCTGCCTTCTCCCTTCCCTGCGGAACACACGTTTGTAGGCTGGGCTCAGATGCAGGAGCGAGTCAACAGGCCAGGTAGGCCTTCGGATCACGAAGGTACAGCTGATTTGGATGAAAATGGAATTCCCTACCAAACTTTAGGGGCAGAAAGACCTGTGTTCTATCTAATCCTGGCTTCACCTACGTTTAGCTTCTAATCCCGGGCAAGTGGCTTACCCAGCCAAGCCTTGGTGCTTTCTTCTGTAAAAGGAGCTGCACACACTACCTTTCCTTCTAGAGACTCTAAGAAAACTACAGAGGAGAATGTGCCTGGCACACAGCACTCAGTAAACGTTACTTATTATAAAGCCTTTTTTTTTTTTTGAAAGATGCTTAAAGTGCATCTTAACAGTGAAGATTTTTTAAAACTAAAATAAAATGGTTTAAAACTTTTAAAAAGTTTTGTAATGTTTCTTTCAAATGAAAGAAAAAAGAAACGTTCAACTGGAAGGGGTGAAATCAAAATGCCCTCCCTAAGGACGGGAAGAATGTTCCCATGCCATCCACCCTTGCCGGGCTCCGTCTCTGGGTCTGCAGGAACGGCTGGGAGCCTTGGGGATCTCAGAACCCGGCCCTCTTGGCTGTGGCACCCAGCCCATGGGACTTGCAGGACATGTTTGCAATTTGTTTTTATTTTTAGACACATCTTCAAATAAAGTTTGAAAAATACCAGTCCTCACAAAACCAGGGCAATGTTCCCCTGAGTTTCCTTAAGCTGTAATTGTCGCTGCCTTCCTTATTCAGTCAGAGAACAGCCTTATCTTTCAGTGTGCGCAGCGAACGACAACCGCACAGCCCTGCCTGCCTGCGATGTGGCGTCTCACCCTTCGGAGACTGCGTTTTCTGAATGTGACTAAATGTGATGTCTTCTTCAGCTAAGGGCTTCTACTTATTAAGCCCTCCCTGGCCTCACGAAGGACTGGCTACCTCCTTCGACATCAATGGTAGGAGGAGTCAGACTCTGCTTTTAACTTCAACCGTGGAACCCAGAAGCTGGGGTCAAGGAGAAAAGGGCTAGCATATCCCAGCAGCCACCCATGTGACTGACTGGACGATGGTGACTAATTTTCCTAGGAGGTATAAGCAGAGTTTCCTCTGTACTTCCCACTTTTACAAATGTGTTGTCTTGTGACCACATAAGCTAACTGGAGTTGGGGCACAGTCGGGTGTAAGCTACCCCCCTCCACATCCCCAGCCTCCCCTCTTCAATTTACTAGCTCCATGCTCAAACCAACAGCCCCTGGCAAACAAGAAAAGACCGACACGTGATTTATTCAACTGAGCATTCAATGCCTTTACAGATACTGTGTTTCACTGGGCAGTGATAACTGATAACTGAAAATCAGACAAGAGGAGAGGAGAGGTGGCCGTTAGTAGAGAACAAAAACCTAAAAGTGCTGATTTTAAATACAGTCAGCCTTCCAAATCTGTGGGTTCGAAATCCGAGGATATGAAGGACTCGCTGTAAGGGACTTGAGCATGTGTGGACTGTGGTATCTGAAGGGGGTCCTGGATCCAATCCCCCACAAATATTGAGGGATGGCCGTACATGTGTTTCAAGTTGAATTAAAAATAGACGAAGGGCATGTTACCAGGTGAGCTGCTGAGAAAAACTCAGCTCTAAAACAACAGTTTGTAAAAAGTCTAATCATTCAGGGACTAACATGCCAGGCATTAATGCCACTCCAAATGAAATCGCACCTCTCCTGTTTGACACACTGAAGGCTTGATGCCAGCGTGGAGAGCCCTTAGCTTGGCATGTGCGGGTCACGTGTGGCAGCTCGTTCCAGAAACTACAAGAGCCTGGGCTGAAATAATAATGTTGCAAGAGATACTAGAACATCAGACGGGGCAGAAGAGGCATTGTCCAATGTGAAGTGGGAAAGAAACAGCAAGAACAAGGTGATACTCACAAAGCACATAAAAGATCCCTTTTGGGATCTTGTTTTGTGTTGTGTGTGTGCCTTCAATTTCTATTTTTTTAAAATTACCATACAGTAAAATTTACTTTCTGGAGGGAGGGGGTGTACAGTTCTATGAAAGGTAACACAGGTATACATCCCTGTAGCTACCATCAAGAGGATACAGAAAAGTTCCATCACCCCGAAGACTGATTCTACAAATAATTCTCCCAAACTTGCTTTAGCCAATAATAGGTACAATGAATAACAGGAGAGGTACCATGATTTGCCACCAAAATTAAGTGCCAGGAAAAACAAAAACGTTCACCCCAACCTCCCATACACTAACACCAAATTAATTGTGCTGGTTGGCTAGCAACCTTCACGTGTCTCTACGTTATAAAATTTGAGGTCTTTTAAAAGACAGATCCCCCAATTTTTCACCACGGTGTCAATACAATTCATAAAAGCATGTGGTTTTCTTTCCCTGTTGCTTCAGGGGCTTTCAAAACAGCTCTCCTGCTGGACTGTCCCACCTGTGGCAGGTGGGACAGTCCAGCAGGAGATTAAATTTTCACCTACTCAAACTTCTGTCAGGGTTGATTCCAGTTTTTTTTTTTTGCGGTACGCGGGCCTCTCACTGTTGCGGCCCCTCCCGTTGCGGAGCACAGGCTCCGGACGCGCAGGCTCAGCGGCCATGGCTCACGGGCCCAGCCGGTCCGCGGCATGTGGGATCTTCCCAGACCCGGGCACGATCCCGTGTCCCCTGCATGGGCAGGCGGACTCTCAACCACTGTGCCACCAGGGAAGCCCAAGATTCCAGTTTTTTTCTTCCTAATTATTAGACATTCTACTCCTCTTTTGCTCATCTATGAGATGCTTAGGAGCCCAGAAGTTTGGAAGAGGGTAAAGAAAATGTGTCCATGTGGTACCTTTAACAGATTATTGGGATGCTGGCCATCTTGTCTACTAGGTAGTAGGTGGTCTCTCTTCTATTACTAGTGCTTTGTACGTGGTGGGGGAAGGCAAGAACACAACACTTTTCTGTTAAATCGCTTCAACAAGGACATGGCCTCTATGGTAAAACCTACGTTCAGTGGTGGAATGTTTATGTGACAGATTTTAAAGGCTCTGGTTTGTCCATGAATTTCATTTCAAGGGCCATGCACACGCCAGCTAGACCACTAGCAGGAACAGGATGCACTGGCCCCACTTTCTTCTGGAATCCAAGAAGCTCTACGTTCATTCAGCAAAAATTTATTGAGCACCTACTAAGTTATCAGACACTGAGTTAATGGCTCGGGATGTAAAACTGTGAAGATACAAAATCTCAGCAAATCTCAGTACTAAGGGTGAAGGAAGCTGACAGAGTCCTGTACGGCGACATGAAACTGGATATTAGGAATGGATGGTTAAAAAAACAAACAACAACAACAACAAAAACCCCAGAAAAACTGAGGGGGGGGCGGGTTTGGGAGTGTGGATAACAAAAGAATCTCCTTCGTCTCTGTCCCTCTGGACCCATCCCGAGCCAGCCCCAGCCCGAGAACTCACTTCCTAGCCTCAGTTTCCCGAAGCCGCAGCTTTGGGGCACTGGACGCGTTGCCCGAGGCACAGGGAACAGTTAAAAAGTTACAAAAATTACTTTAAGAAGGTGAAGTTGACACCGAAGTGCTTAACCCTGTTCCGCACATCCTTGCCTGGTTGGCATTTGCGTGTAAAATTCTTCCGGACGGGCCCCCTGAGCACTCAAAAGTCCTTTACCTCTGCAAAAAACACCTTGGAAAAAAAACTGTGTCGGCACGCAAGGCCCTCACGCGCGCTGCAGCACAACTCACCGGCGCGGAGAGGACCAGGTCTGCGTGGGAACTCACGTTTACGAGAAAGAGGGGGCGGTCACGAGGGGCGGCGGGCGCCTCGGCTCCGGCTTGGCGGCCGGCCGCCAAGGCCTCGCGCCTGCCGGGCGCCCGCCTCTAGCTCCCGGGCAGCGGGAACCGCGAACCGCGCCGTGGATGGCCGGGGAGGGAGCGCTGCGCCCCCTGGCGGCGGGGCCCGTCCCTGTCCGCTCCCGGCCGCCGCCGCCGCCGCCGCCGCCGCGGGCCTGCCTCGCTCCATTTGCTGACTCCGGCGGCAGCGTCCCTCCGAGCGGCAGCTTCTCGGGCCTCCCGCTCCCCGCTCGGCATCTCCCTCCAGTCCCCGCCCCCTGCTCCTGCTCTGACACCCCCTTCTGCACGCCGAGCCGTCCCCAGCCGCAGCCCGGCCGAACGCGAGCGCCGAGTCCACCGCGGGCTTCGCAGAGCCTTCCGGCGGCTCTGGCCGCTCCATCGCGGCGCCCAGCGGGGGTGCGGGGCCAGCGCGCGGCGCGAGTGGGGCGGCGGCGCGGACTGTTCCACTACGCGTCCCCCCCCGCCCCCGCGCGGCGCGCGTGCTCCCCGGAACGCCATGGAGCCGCCGCGTTCCGAGCGGGCACAAAGGAGCGCGCGGCACAATGGGTGCGGCGAGCCCGTGGGCACCGGGCGCCCGCTCCGGCGGCTCGGCCCTGCGCGGGGGTGGGCGCTCTTCCCTGCGAGCGCGCTCCGGGCAGCCCCCCTGCGCGTCTCCTCCCTTGCTCCCGCCCCCACCCCAGCATGGATGTTGCAGCCACTCTCCCGTACGTCTGCTCCGGAGCCGCCGCCGCCGCCGCCACCGCGCGGCCGGCTTGAACCGCCCCGCACTTACCTGGGACACGAGTTCTGTACTTTGCAGAGCGGGCCCGCGCCGAGTTGGGGCGCCACGTGGGGGTTGGGGGGAGCGCGGGGCTGGGGAGTGGGGGCCGCGCGCGGAGGGCCAGGCCGGGGCGGCCCGGGGAGTTGCTGGGGGCAGCGGGCGGGCGCCGTGTATTTTCCCCTCTCTTTGTGTGTCCGTGCGCTGCGCTCTCGCGTGACGTGACGGGACTCCGTGTGTCATTTCCGCACAAGGACACAGGAGCCCCCGCTGCAGTGGAACCACAACCCCTCCGCCCCCACCCCCGGCCCGCCCCTCCCCCTCAGCGGGGCACACGCGGGACCGGCGGCGGCGCTCGGGCGTGAACGGCCGCGGCAGGGAGCTGGGGCGCGCACTCCGGGGACCCGGGCTGCCCGGCGCGCTCATCCGGTACCGCGCGGCTCCACGTGGGCCCGCGCCCGCTGCCCGGGGCGGGGAGCGGCGGCCGCGCACCCACGGTGAGCCGGGCCAGCGCTGGCTAACAATGTACCCTGCACACCGTGTGTTCTCCCCATCGCGAGTCATTTCTCTAAAACGTGGTTTCTTAGATACGAGGAGTTTGACCTGAAAAGCCTCTTTTTCTACTTTTTTTTTTTTCCTCCGCGGATCGGCGACTGTACTGGGCGCCTCCCCTCGCGCCCGCGCCTCAACAGCATTTTTGGTATCTCCGCCGTGGCCCTGGCCCCCCGGGCGAGTGTTCCCGCGCCGCGATCGGCACAAAGACATCGGGGCGCGGGGACCCAGCGGCCCCGCGGAGCCGGCATGGAGTCTGGCGGGCCGCGGGAGAGCGACCCCGGCGCTGGGAAACACTGGCTCAGGCCACTCCCCCAGCAGGGTGGCCGCCCTCTCTTGTAAGCCTGAGAGCTAAAAATCTGCCTTCTACTTGTAACCCGAAGTTTTGAGGTTTGAGGCCGCAGACCCAGAGATTCAGAAGTGCGCGCGCTCGCAGACCCACATGCCACAGACAAACCCACGGGGTATCTGCGCCAAGCTCTTAAAATAGAAAAACACGAGTCACCAACTCAGTAAAAGCTGATTCTTTCTACTCATGACTCCCGGACTGGAGATTCCAAGTTGATAAACACGAAACCTACCGCTCGGGTATTTTCTCAAGTCTCACTGACTTGAAGGAGTGTGGGGTGTGAGGGTCAGGGAAGCCCAACGCAGCAGTTAAGCCATGTTTATATTTAAGGCAAACAATGAGAATGTAAATTTAAAAAAAATCCTTTAATTTGCCGGTCGAAGAAAGTATAAAAAGAAAAATGCAAATTATCCCATCTGCTGCTCACAGCTGACTGGCTGCAAGGAAGGGCCATGTGGCCCAGCCCTGAGCGGTCAGTGAATTGGTAGAATAGATTTAAAAGAAGGCATATGCTGGCTCCTTGCTGCCCAGGCGCGGGGAGGGTTTGAATTAACGTATAGTTTTGGATTACGTATCCTCTGCCAGACCGCTCCAACTGGGAATTTAGCAATTATGCAAGTTCTTCCCCTTCGGGTTTGAAATCAAGGGGCAAGAGGTTATCTAAGACCTTTGAGGAACTACGTGGAACGTTCTCGAACTGTATTTGGATAGCCGATTCTGAGAAGTCAGTACTAATTGCTATGCAAAATTAGCAAGCAGCCGGGAGAACCAAGCCCTGCATCCAGGGGGTGCTTTTATAAAAGAATCCATACGTGCTCAGTGTCATTCAAAACAGGATGATGAAAAGAATGGGGCCGAGATAGCAGCCCTTCAAATTCAAAAGACTTGGGTTGCCCTATCTACATTTAAAATAGGGCGGAGGGAGGAAGGGAGGAGGACCGCTTGGGGCAGAATGGTTAATTTATACATTCCCTGAAGACAGAATGGAGGTACTTCGATTTCTGCCGGGAACTTGACTTTTAACATTCGCACATTAAATAACACGTATGATATAGTACATCACTTGACTTAGTTAACAGATATAGCAGTTTTAGTCTCACCTTCAATTTAATGTGACAGTTATAATTAGAATTTAAAAAGCGTAAGTTGCATTTCATTAATTCAGTTTTCTAGGGTTTCCCAGTGGAAAAGTTAGGAAGAGTTAAGAGTAGCATTTAAGCTCACTTTGCATTTTTAAACCACTTTATGGTGTAAAAATGTAAAATGACCTTGTTACATTTTTACAAAAGGGACTAGATGAAATATGTGTTAAGGGATGTATCTATAGCCAATCATTCACAAAACAACTCAGGTATTGGAGGAGAAATTAAATAATAATAGATATATATAAAATAATTAGAAATTAACATTTCTTTGTTCACATTGTTCAAAACCAAAGTTTTTGTCAAATACAATAATTCTATTAATAAATAGCATCTAAGGTAAGCAGCGTGCTTAACTGACTTAAACTGACTTTTCAAAACAATCTCTCAGGAAACTACAAAGTGACCTTGAGTATTATTCAAATTAATGTATCTTAATTTGCATAACTGGATCAGCATTGCTGCTTAACAAAGTAAGCTGTTCCAAATAAGTTATTAACAGATAGAAATGGAAGTTATTGCTATGTGGGAAAGGAAACTACCTACCTTCACATGGTTTTGTATGTTTATATGAATTTCTATTTTTTTTTAATAAGGAGAAAGGGAAAACAGATGCATCGGAATTGTATTCCAGTTGTATCTTGGAGCCTTTAAAAAACAATAGTTTTGAAAGTGCTATTGGATAAACGTAATGCCTTATGAAAAATATGAATAAACATGGAGTAAGATGGGGAGAGGAATGAGGTTTAAAAAACAGTGCTTGCCTGACACAATCTTACAAAGTCAGTAGGAGTGACTGCTAATGGTTCATAAGGATATGTATAAAGACCTGAAAGAAATAACAACCTGAGATTTAGAAGTCTACTTGATTGGAAATTTCTTAATTAGCAAGGCATTTTTCAAGATTTCAAATTAGAGTTGCTGCAATTGATCTAATGAATTCATTTCCAATTTTACCTGAGTAAAAGGCAGCAGGGGGTAAACTGGCTACTTGGCCATATAAAGGACTCACGTAAAACACTAACTGTAAAAACTCAAAAGGAAAATTACACAGCATTTAATGAAGAGTGGGATATCTTTAATGTCAATATATATAATTAAGAGTGGCAAGACAGACATCAGGTTTCAGGTATCTTTTAGCTGTTGTTCTAAAAGTTTTGACCATCGCTAAAATGTATTTACAGTTGCCAAGACAGTATTTAGTAGGACTCTTTTCCCCCCAGTAGTTAAGTCAGAACAATGTAACAGATTTCACTGTTACTTGTAGACATTTCCACTTTATTTCTTGCCTGCTTCATGTAAAATTTTGCCAAGCCTTCAACTTCAAACAGAAGTAGCTGGCAGATCCAGATTCCGTGAATACTCACAACGGAGAAGTAAGAGGGAAAAAGAGGAAGGGCAGAGGAGCCTGTATTAACTTTATTAAATAGAACCTACTGAAAGCCACCTTGCTGAATAACTTGCAAAACTGACTTTTGTTTGGGAAGGTGGGCTCAGAGAGTTGAGTTTAACCCCTTGTGTGCTGGGAGGTGGCAGGGAAGCCCTACCTTTAGTGGAATCTGGAGCAGGTAGTGACACACCGTGACCCAATGTGGAAAAAAATGAGATTTTGAATGAAAAGCTGCAGAGACTTTATGCTGGGCAGTTTTCCTTATGAGTAGAAGAACTAATGAATAATTTATAGCACCTTGAGATTTTAAGCACCCAGCATAACCATTAGGATCTGATTTTAGTTGAATATCTGGCTTGCACAATAGGAGTCTGCAAAAAGAAATATTAGGGAGAGTGAAAACTGCTGCAATCCCACTCTCAATCTCAAGCCCTTGAGAAAACAAATGGCAGCCTGAACTATAGCTCATTCTGAGCCCAGAGTGCTAGCTGGAGGCGCTGCAGCCACCAGGGCCCCCGAGCCCAGAGGGCACTCAAGGGCCTGCAGTCAGGAGTTCCCCACACTGATCACACAGCCGCAGCGACAGGCAGGAAGCAGGGAGCAGGGGGAGGCTGGTTTCCCAGCCAATCAGAGCCCACTAACAAAGAAAAAAAAAAGGAGATATAATACTGCTCTAGTAATTGGCTGGTTTTTAAGAAATTATTTCATGCTGTGGTTCAAAAGACTCTAAATGAGATGCTCTCCATACATACATACACATTTTTAAAGTCTTACTTGACTTGCCTGAAATCTTCTCCGTAAAATGAAATACATCGTAGAAATGAACTTGAGATCCAGTGATTCTACCTTTAGGAATCTATCCTAACTCAACCAAGGCTACATCTATCTACAAGAATGTTCATTGCAGGATCATTCATAATAGAAAAAAATTGGAGAGGACCCGGAAAATAGTCAAATGGATGACACATGCTATGTTATACTATGTCAGCTTTAGAAAGAGGGGAGGTACTCTTTTTTATGGGTACAGAAAAGTGTCTA
This sequence comes from Grampus griseus, assembly GCF_964374135.1. Lineage (NCBI taxonomy): Eukaryota > Metazoa > Chordata > Mammalia > Artiodactyla > Delphinidae > Grampus > Grampus griseus. Next base: position 37,381,781 of record NC_139007.1, read on the forward strand.
TGACATATTATTGAGTAAAAAGAAAATTATAGATCTCTATATAGTGTAATCCCATTTTTGTAAAAAAGGAGAAACATGTATGTACCTATCTGGGTGTGAATAGAAAAGGTCTGGAAAACATGGGTAACAGTGGATACCCCTGAGGTATAGAATGGTGGAAAGGAGGACTTACTTTTTCATGTTAAACCTTTATGAAATGTTTGATTTCATTTTTTTCCCCCACAATGAGCATCTATTGCTTTTGTAGCCCTTTCCCCCTCCCACAGACCCAAAAAGAGTCGAGTTGTCACCTTGGCCTAAGGAACAAAAGTCACTCTGGAGTAGCTAAAAGTCATGCAACACTGGTGTGAGTGCCTGGATTGACACCTGTCACCTGACTCCCCTTTATCAATCTGTTGTCATGACAGGAAAAAAAAAAGAAGAACTCTTAGTAATAATGCTCCAAAAGCAAATACAGTACTTGGCTACAGAATCCACAGCTCCCTTTCCCCAAGCTTCTAAAGTGTCAGCACAGTATTTTAGAGATGTAACCAAATATGTCTAAGGATTTCCCTATAATCACGGCACGTTAGGGCCTGAGAAGTAATAGATGCCAATGGCCTGATTGTACCAATAAGGAAACCGAGGCAAAAAGGAAAGGTAGCTTGCCCAAGGCACACTGGCCTCTGAAACGATGCTTTGGGGTTCCTGTTTGTATGTCACACCTACCAAAGGCCAAATAGGTTTAAAAATAAATGAGCCCACCAAAGAGTGAAATATACAAATGCAAATGCCTACAGGAAGCGTGTAATCTGGTTAAAGAGGACCACCCACTAACGCAAGGTTAGTGCTTCACACAGTTGTATTCATTAAAGTAGCAGCTCGGGGAATTTCCTGGCAGTCCAGTGGTTAGGACTCCACGCTCCCACTGCAGGAGGCACGGGTTCGACCCTTGGTTGGGGAACTTAGGTCCTGCATGCTGTGGTGCAGCCCCAACATTTAATTAATTAATTAATTAAAAATAGTAGCAGCTCAGCCTCCAGCCTCATTCTTCAGTCCTCGGCAGCTTAGCTCTCTTCCTCAAGAGGCCTCGTGGGTCCCAGTCTGGGGTGGAGGCCCCTGCTTTGCACCTGCATGGCACCTTGTTCTCTCCCTGTCATAGAGGCTGTTATGGACTGAATTGTGGCCCCTCAAATTTAGGTGTTGGATCCTAACCCCCAGCGTAGCTCAGAATGTGACTGTATTTGGATATAGGGCCTTTAAAGAGGTGGTTAAGGTTAAATGAGTTTATGTGAGTGGCCCTCAGTCCAGTGACTGGTGTCCTTATAAGAGGGATGTGCATACACAGAGAAAAGGCCATGTCAGGACACATCGGTGGCTGTCTGCAGGCCTGGAAGAGAGCCTCAGGAGACCCCTGCTGGCACCTTGATCTTAGACTTCCAGCCTCCAGAATTGTGAGAAAATACATTTCTGGTGTTTAAGTTCCTCAGTCTGTGGTATTTTGTTATAGAAGCCTGAGCAGACTGACACAGAGACCCGGCTCATGTGAAGCTGTGATTGCCTTTTTATCTGTCTCCCCGACTAGAATGTAAACTTTTGGAGGGCAAGACCATGTTCCAGCACTCTCTCCAAGTGCCTGGCTCTGTGCCTGAGACATAGTCAATTCTCAACAAATAGTTGCTGAAAGAATAAGTGAATTGTTGTTAGATATCATATGTTCCATTTCTCTTTCCCTCTCTATAGACGAAGAAACAAAGGGTCAAAGGCTTGGAGCAGGACAGCTCCTAGTCTATGTGAACAGCGCCTCCTGGAATTGTCCCTGAACCACCTATGTGTTATAAGGGAATAGCCCAAAGGCAGGCAGCTAAGTCATGGCAGGATCTGGGCCACATGCCAGAACCCCACCACCACCCAATCTAGGGCTCCATCCACCCTTCTATACCAACTCTGGAATAATATCATACAGGTACAAAGTTCTTTCCATAGTTGTCTTAGTCTGCTCAGGCTGCTATAATAAAGTACCATACACTGGGTTGCTTAAATAGCAGAAATTTCTTTTCTCACATCTCCGGAAGCTGGAAGTCCAAGATCAGGGTGCTGGCATGGTTGGGTTCTGGTGAGAGCTGTCTTCCTGTTTTGCAGATAGCCACCTTCTTGCTGCATCCTCACATGGTGGATAGAGAGCAAGTTCCTTCCCTGGTATCTCTTCTTATTAGGGCACTAATCCCATCACAAGGGCCCCACACTTACAACCTAGTTATCTAACCCTAATTACTTCCCAAAGGCTCCATCTCCAAATAGCATTATGTTGGCAGTTAGGGCTTCAGCATATGAATTTGGGAGGAACACAAACATTTAATCTATAACAATAGCGTTTTCAAATTTTGTCATCCTGTTTGCCCTTGATCATAGACCTGAGAGAGGTGGAATAGCTATATCACCTCGCCATACCAATCCACCCCATTTTTATTTATTTTTTTTGGCCACACTGCCCACAGCATGTGGGATCTTAGTTCTCCAGCCAGGAATTGAACCGACGCCCTCTGCATTGGAAGCTTGGAGTCTTAACTGCTGGACCACCAAGGAAGTCCCAATACATCCCATTTAAAAAAAATAATAAATTTATTTATTTTTGGCTGCGTTAGGTCTTCGTTGCTGTGCGTGGTCTTTCTCTAGTTGCGGCGAGCAGGGGCTTCTGTTCGTTGCAGTGTGCAGGCTTCTCATGTTGTGGAGCACGGGCTCTAGGCGTGCAGGCTTCAGTAGTTGCAGCATGTGGGCTCAGTAGTTGTGGCACTCGGGCCTTAGAGCGCATGGGCTTCAGTAGTTGTGGTGCATGGGCTTAGTTTCTCCGCGGCACGTGAGATCTTCCCGGACCAGGGATTGAACCCATGTTCCCTGCGTTGGCAGGCAGATTCTTAACCACTGACCACCAGGCAAGTCCCCCACCCCATTTTTAAACAGATGGGAAAAAAAATAAAGCCAGGAGAGATGACATGGTTTGTAATTCATTCTTTCATTTAACAAATAATTATTGCAGGCCTAATATGTGCCAGACTCTAGATGCATAACTGGTAATTGGCATGACCGGCATTATATCCTGAGTACTAATTCTTCTGCTGTTTCCCAATTAATTCTGGTTATTTCCCAGTTTAGCCGTTTGAAACGCAGTAGTGCTAACCAGAATAGAATTTAATCTTTTCCTTTCAGAAAATTCCATTCTACTGTAAGACACAAGGGAGTCCTTAAGCACTCCTTCCTGCTCAGGCTGGGCATTTCTCTCTCCTCTGCCTTTGCTTGTGATGCTTCTCTGGTGCCCTTGCCAACTCCTATTCATCCTTCGAAGCCCAGCCAAATGTCTTCTCTGTCATGAGGTTTTCACCATCCCCGTCCCACACCAGAGGCAGTAGCACCCAGGACTATGCTCCCAGCGTTCTACTTACTCCTTTATTTCAGACAGCCCCTATCTCAGCCTAACTGGCGTTACCTGACTATACTGTTTATTTGTGTTTGCTATGATGCTCTTGTACTAGACTCCATGACGCCTCAGATGCATGTCATCCCTCCTGTTGCCTTCTGCAGTATCTCAAGTGGCTCTTCTGTGCTGTGACTGTGACACACGCACTCGACGCTCCAGCTGACTGGACTTGGGGCTGAAGCTTGAAATGTGGGTAGTCACTCGAGGCTGCGTGTGGATGATGCCAGACCTTCCCAGGGGCTCGGTGCCAGCCCTGCTCAGCAGGCCTCTGAAACGGACAATGACAAACCCACACAATGTATATGTATTGGGTGATGTTTTTCTTTCCTAGGACTGCCATTATAAAGTACCACAAACTGGATGGTTTAGATCATCAGAAATTTATTGTGTCAGTGGATCTGGAGGCTAGAAGTCCCAAATCGAGATGTTGGCTGGCTTGGTTCTGTCTGAGGGCTAGGACAGAACCAAGGACTGTCTGGGACTCTCTCCTAGCTTCTGTGGACCTCAGGCATTCCTTGGCACTTAGATGGCATTCTCCCTGGGTCTTCACATCCTCTCCCTTCTGTACATGTCTGTCTCTGTCTAAATTTCTCCTTTATATAAGGACACAGTCATCTTGGATCAGGACCCACTCTAACAGCCTCATCTTAACTTGATCATCTGCAAAGACGATCCTATTTCCAAACGGACCCTATTTCACAGACAATGGGGGTAAGGAGTTCAACATCATCTTGGGGACACAGTCCACCTCATAACAGGTGGGAAAAAGAGGAGTAAGCTGACTTGGACTCAGTCCTAACATCCCAGAGGCACTGGATCCCAGAGTGAACGTCTGCTGACAAGGTGGCTTCCTCTGCTACAGCACAACTCCAAGGATCACTGCCAACATCTCTGTCACTGCAGGAATCTGCTTTCCCTTTTCTTTCTAAAGAATGTGCCTAATTTAGTTTTGCTGTTCCTTGGGGACTTGGCCCTTTGCATTCACATTTCCATCCCTCCAGCCCTATTGCTGTCCTGCAGGTAGCAGGTGGTGATAAATGCTGTCACACTTGCTGGCTGTAGACTGCAGAGCTTATGAAGTCCTGGATTTGAACTCAGGCTCCCACTTGTACTAAGTGTAAGAGTTTGGATGCTGCTTAAGCTTTCAGCTTCCATTTCCTTTTTCAAAGCATGGGGCAACCCCACCTTGAGGCACGCAATTATGGGTAGCACTGCAGAGCAGCTGGTATAAGGTTAGTTCAATAAAGAATAGCTGTTATTTTTATTGGTTATAAATGAGGTGAGCAAACTGTTGAAATAACTAGCCCAGGCACGTAACAGTTAGGGTTTTGAAAAACACATTTCTAGTTTAGCAGAAAAAGCACAAAGGTTCATAAGACCACCCAGAATGCCATCTGGAAGACAGCGCTTTAAATTCAAACTCCATCCAGGAAGGAAAAAGGGTAATGTCATATAATTCTAAAACATGTGATGGTCCCCAAACTACAAGTCTAATGTCCATTCTCCTTACCCCTCTCATAAGGAAAGGACAGTGAATCCTGCCATCTTTCTCCAGGACAGGCCCTGGTGGCCTCTGTTGCATGTTCACTTTGGTGCCACCCGAGCCCTGAGCTTAAATGACCAAGCCAGCCAGAAAGTAAAGGTACTGCAAGCAAATCTCAGTCGATACATTTGTGTGTATGAAATAACAACTTTTATAATTTACTTTCTATCTTGAGCCCCAGCCTTTTGGAGTCCTCCCCACCCCCACCAGAAGCTTCCAGGGGCCTCTGCCCTCCAGGCACCTGCCCACATGGGTTCTTGCCTGTCTATCATTCTGCTCGCCCGTGCCCTGCAGGCAGCAGCTCTGCCATGCCCAACCAGGGACACGGTCATCTCTTTGTGAGGCTGCCTAGAACAGGGATACGTGATGCAAATGCCTACAGGAAGCGTGTAAGGAGAGCTCATGAGTGAAGCAAGCAGTCTGCCTGTTAGACACATAAGAACATCTTCAGGTCTACAAAGAAATGCACTAGCTCCTCTGTTTCTTTCAGCATGAGCCATCTTTAGTCTATCTTGTACTTCTTCACTTACGGAAAAAATCTGGGTTAAAGAGGACCACCCTCTATCGTCTGGAGAGCAGCAGTGCAAGTGCCATGATGAGTGGCAATTAACCCTTGGCTTCAGCGTAGGGATGAAACAGGGACTTCTAGGGACTCCGGCAAACTAGAGCGTTCATTCCTTATCTAAGGCAGGCAGCCTTGGTGCCATAAACGACTGAACACAGTGTGGCCCAAACTGCTAATTATTCAAGAGAAGCCCCAACCCGGACTTTTATGTAAAATTGCCTAGATTTGTAATGCTGAGCGACTGAAATTCACATGGCCAAACAAAGTCAAATGTAACCCACTGGCCTTTACTTTGTGGTCACAACTCACCGCTACAGCTTCTTGGGGGCAGGCCTGCTAGAGAGCCCACACAGCAGCCCTGCCTGTCCCCACTACTCTGTCCAGGGTTTTCCTGCTTCTGCCCAAGACAGTTTGCCTCTGGCTCAAATCTTCTCCCTGCTGGGGCTTAAGCTTTTAGAAACAAAAGCTTGAGGGCGATTTCAACTTTCTGCCCCATCTCATCCCTTCGCCAAGATGATAAACCCAGATGGGAATATCTGCTAGGAGACAGGGAAGGGAAAGGAGGAAATACCAGGAGAATAAAAATATAGATTAGTATCTCAAAGATATTATCTTGCCACACATACTTACTGAACATATTTGATCTGAGGCTATCTATAAAACAGTTTCAGAATTTCTCTACGCTATGGACTCTAAGGAAGGAAGCACTAGGAAAATCTTTTAGAAAGGAAATCCCAATTCAGCCAATTAATCAAGATTCCATTTTTCACAGTAAAATAGATGTATCTAACATAGCATCTTGTTAATAATATAGTATGATGTAACACTTACTTTTATTAGTATAGGTCCCTTGTATTCTTGATTCTGCCATGGGCAATTTCTGAATTCAGTAATAAGGTTTTTGAAAAAATATGTAATACCTTGAAGGTTTGAGTTAATAGTAAACACAATACTAGTTATTACTGAGCCATCATGGATTTAAAGGACTAACGTTATTACTGAGCCATAACTGGTTGAAAGGACTAAAGCAATATAACCCTTGTGCTCTGGGAAGATGAAAGATTTGGGAGCAGAAAGTTCACACTCAAATTACCTTTGTTTCATCATTTTCTTTGGTGGTGGGAGAGAGATGCTGGTCTCACTGTGATACTGATTTGAGTGGTCAGGAATGGGGCAAGAATATTAGAAATATACCAGATGAAAATCCTTCAAATAAATGAACTTATTACCCTCCTGACCTATATAATCAGCATGGAGCAAAGAGGAATAATTGCCCTGCAGCACACGAGTATGTGAATTTGAGGGAAAAGGTACCAGAGGAACCCAATAATCCACATTACCTGCTTCTTCCCTCTGAATATTTTACACTAGAAATTAGGGAAGTTTTGGGTTACTTTCCTCCAGTAAAGTTACAAACATTTTTTTAAAGGAGAGTATTAGTATCAGCAGAAATAAATGGCATATCTATAGTGGCAGGGAGAAATGAATGTTTTGGGATAAATATGGTGCTTATGTTATGATGCCCTAAGACTCAAAACATCTGGTATTTCCTGAATTTTCCTTCTAGAGATACTGAAGTTTTCAAATGCTGTCTATAATAAAATATATGACACCCAAATTGACATCTAATGATTTAATAACATTTAAATATTAAAAAATTAAGACACATAAAAGGTACAGCTTCTGTAGCCATGCAAATTCTTCGTGAGATGCTTGATGCAATCCTAGTTTTCAGTAAGTAAACTTTGTACTTGTGGAAACTGCATTTATTCAGCCTTGACATTAGGAAAGTAAGCAAATTATTTCAGTGCCAAAGGGATCGCTCACCTAGGCTGGAGTAAGTGAATGTGCTTTCCCAATGCTACACTCCCAGAGAATTTTTGCAGTGACAGAAGTAGGCTCACGTCAATTGTGGAGAGAGGTGGGGGAGACCATTAGTACCTAAATAGAGGGCTGAGCACCCATGCAGTTGGCAGGGGGAGGTGAGACCCCTTTGGAAGATGGCGTGGCCGGCTTTAACGTGACAACAGCTTTCAAAACTAAACAAATATTTACTGAACACCTACGACTGCAAAGCTTTGAGTCCTTTGGGGAATTAAGAAACAGATAAGCAAGGTCCCTGTCCTCAAAGAGATGTCATTCTACCCCAGGAATCAATCATGAACCCTGAAAACTGTGATATAAAGCAGAAGGCAGCACCACAGGAGAGACCCAGAGCAGGGATGAGCGAGGAGCCAGGCGAGGAGCCAGGAAGGCTCTGTGGAGAAGGGGCTGTCCTAGGAGTCCGTAGGAATGCTGAGCAGGATTCTGACCCACAAAGGCCGGGTGAAGGGCATTCTGAGTGGGGAAAACTATAGGCAGTAGCTAAGGCAAGAAACTGCAGGTCCTATTTGGAAAACTTTAAATAGCCCTTTTGAGTGAAACACAGAGAGCCTTCAAGTTAGAGGGTGGGCAGAAGAAGGTAAGATGAGAGCAAGAGGTAGTGGACAGATTAAGTCTTTCGCTGGTGTGTGCCACAAATCTTCCAAAATCCAACACTCAGCTTGGTGTTTGACAGTTTCATTGAAGACACATGTGACCTCTGGCAGCCGTAGGGCAAGAAGACCCTGATCCCAAAACGCTACTTCTGCTGGTCTCTCAGACTGCCTTTCCCTGACTCCGTTTTAGTGACCCAGTGGTAACTCAGAAGTGGGAGGATGCCAGGAAGGGTGATGGGGACAGAAACTAAAGGTAATGATAACTGATCACTGCCCCCTCTATAGCCTTGCACCTCCATGCAGTTTCCAAGAAGCCCAGTGTGTGTGTGTCCAGCGGGTGTACCTATAAATACTGGAGCAGGGCAACATGTTTATACAAGGAAGGAAAAGCTGCTACTCCAAATCAAGAAATTTAACAAAGAAATAACCGAACTAAGAATTTCTGAACCTGCTGGGTGACAAGAGATCATCCACAAAAGGCAATCATAAATTTAAGATTTCATGGCATTCATGTAATAGGGTTAATATTCTCTGCACGGAATTTTCCACCTTTGCCTGTCTTCCCTTTTCTTACTGCTTTATTTTTTATTTTTCTGGTCATGCTGTGTGGCTTGAGGTATGTCAGTTCTCCGACTAGGGATCGAACCCAGGCCCCAGCAGTGAAAGCACTGAGTCCTAACCACTGGACCGCCAGGGAATTCCCTTGAATTTCAATTAGTTTCAACCTAATAAAGGCTTTTTATAGCCAACCAGAAACTCCTGCAGTAATCAAAGGCTCTAAACTAAAAACTATAGTGCTAATATGTTGTAAGCATTCAGGGGATCCTGGATAAAGCACAGTTAAACCCCCTGATAATGCACTCATCAAAAATATAATTTTAGGTATACTTCAGAATGGGCAACTGGTTCCCATTTCTTGCCTAGCCCCTATTTGAGAACAAGGCAGGGATAAGGGTCAGGGGTAGGGCTTAAAGTTCTACACTAGGGTGGGGAAGGGGGTCTTGGAGTGGAGGCAAAGGTCATGAAGGTGAAGGAAAGTCATGGGAACTTGTTTCAGAAAGAGAGGAGGTGAAGGGTGAGTCCCTGGTCCTCAGTATTCTCCCAGATGAATTTCTGAATCTGGCCAACTAACTGGTACATTTCTGGGATCATGGATGCTATCCTGTTGCCTCTGGACTCAAAATTATCCCCCAAAATATTTAAGTTGGAGCCAACCACCACCACCAGGTGGCACCAAATCACAGTTGAGTTGGGCATGAATTTAGATAGGGCAGCTAGACTCCCAGAATTCCTCACCAGCTAGCTCTATACTGGTCATTTTTTTTTGTTAATCTTACAAAAAATTGTGACCTCACATTTCACGTCACTGAATTCTTTGGATCTCACATATCCAATTACTAATAATTGAGGCAAGTATTCTCTTAGTAGACTAAAGACCAAAAGAGACTAAATTAGACATTGTGCTAATTGCTTTATAGACATTAGCTAGTTTAATCCCTCAAAAACCTATGAGGCATAATATGAAAATACCTATTTTTATAGGCAAAAAATTCTCAACTATTGACATTTTCATCTAGTACAGTCTAACAGTTATTACTAAACTACTCGTTGGGTGCTGAGCTCTCTATATATACTTCATAGCTTGAGCTTATTAATTATCTGATTCAAAATTTTGATATGTATATTTTATGTCTGCTTGATTTATCAATTTCTGAAAGATGTGGCTAAAATCTTTTAACTGTAACTTGATTTATCCATTTCTCCCTGCATTTTTTTTTCAGTTGTTCCTTTGTATATTTTGAGGCTGTATTGTTAAATGCATACATGTTTTTTATGGTTATATCTTTTTGCTCTATTGTTCCTTTTATCAGCATATAATGCCCTTCTTTGTCCATTATATTTTTTTGCCTTATATTCTATATTGTCAGATATTAATATTCCTTTCCTTTTTTCTTTTGGCTCATATTTTTTTCCATCTTTTATTTTCAATCTTTCTGTGTCTTTTTGTTTTAAGTTTCTCTTTTAGACAACTTATTATTGGATATTGCTTTTTTTTTTTTATGCGGTACACGGACCTTTCACCGCTGCGGCCTCTCCCGCTGCAGAGCACACGCTCCGGACGCGCAGGCTCAGTGGCCATGGCTCATGGGCCCAGCTGCTCCGCGGCATGTGGGATCCTCCCGGACCGGGGCACGAACCCGCGCTCCCCGCATTGGCAGGCGGCCTCCCAACCACTGAGCCACCAGGGAAGCCCCCGGCTATTGCTTTTTAACTGAATCTGAGATTCTGTTTTTTTAATTGGTGAATTTAATTAATTTATTATAATTCGTTCTCATATAGGTACTAATTTCTGCCATTTTATTCTATATTTTTCACTTATTACACAGTTTATACTTCTTTTCCCTTTTTTTTGTTTTCTTTTTTTTTTAATTGAGGTACAAATACATATAACATAGTTTCAGGTGTGCAACATAATGATTAGACATTTGTATATACTGAGAGATAACTACCACAGTAAATCTAGTTAACATCCATCACCATACATAGTTAACGAAGTTTTTTTAGGATTTACTCTCTTAGCAACTTTCAAATATGCAACACAGTATCACTAGCTGTAGGTCACTGTGCTGTACGTTACCTCCCCATGACTTACATTTTATAACTGGAGGTTTGTGCCTTTTGACCACCTTTACCCATTCCCCTCCTCCCCCATCCCAACCCCTGCTGCTGGCAACCACCAATCTGTTCTCTGAATCTATGAGTTCAGTTTTTTTCAGATTCCACATGTAAGTGGGATCATACAGTATTTATCTTTCTCCCCTTTCTACTTTCTATTGGGTAGGGTTTTGTTTGTTTGTTTTTGCTGGCTTAAATGTTGAGCATTCCAGTTTGCCTGGAATCTGTCTTACTTCAAAACTCATGTTTTGTCTTTTGTACCACACCAAGAGTTAGATGTCATTGGAACCTTAGAAATTTGTCATCTACCCACTGAATCTAAAACTGGTATTGGTGTGAAAATTATTTGGAAGTTTATAAGAAATGTTGATTCCTGGACCTCCTCTTTAGAGATTCTGCCTCAGTAGGTCTGGGTAAAGTCCTGAATCTACAGCAAGCCCCTGACTTTGATGCAGGTGGTTCACAGACCACATTGTGGGAATACTGTTCTCATCCAACCCCACAGCTTTCCAAATAGCAAGCTTTACACTTCTCTTTGCTCTTTAAATATTGCTTTTTAAAGATACACCCCTGGGTGGGCTCTACAATCTCCTTTCTAGACCTTTTCTCACTTTATATTGTCCTATATGTTAAAAGAATTCTCTAGACCTACTTTATATATAATTTATATTCTTCTAATTAGTTTCCAATCCAGTGTTCCTTTACTATTACTCTATCTTACTTGCTTCCTTCATCATTATAAACACATATTTCCTGGGAGTACCCTAGCGGTCTAGTGGTTAGGACTCAGTGCTTTCACTGCTGTGGGCCCGGGTTCGATCCCTGGTCAGAGAACTAAGATCCTGCAAACCGCATGGCGGGGCCACAAAAATGAAATAAAATTTTAAAAAATTAAAAAATAAAATAAAAACATATTTCCTTTGACAGCATTTACTGAATGTCAACCTCTGTAATGGGTGCGGAGATAGGGGCTTTCGAGCACTCAGCAGCCACTTTGCTAGTAAGCACGACTGTCTCCACTTCTGAAAGGCAAGACAAAGCTTGGGGAATTTGCCTAATGTCACAGTCAATGGGGAAGCTAGTATTTGAACCCAGATCTGTCTGTTCTATTTGTTATATCCCACTCTGCCTTCAAAGAGACTCTGATCCTCAGAAGCCCACAGTATAGTGGTGAAAGACACAAACAATCTCCCTCTCTGGTCATCTTTGTATCCAAGATAGTGCTTTGCACATAGTCACACTTAATAAATGTCAGTGAAAAGAAAACATGAATTTATCCTGGTTTCTTACTTCTTTCTCAGTTTATGGTTTCCAAGTCAGGGGAATCACAATCGGGTAAAACAGAGAAGTAAAGAGGACCGTTTGGAAAAACACAAATTCGGAGACAAAACAGAAAGAACACTATGTCACACAGTGAGTTTCTTCCTCTGAACAGCTACTGTAACAGATCATCAAAGTCCCATTATGTGAAAATGCCCATTGTAATAAGCTAGGGCTACTTTCATTTTGAACTCTTCAATTTATTTTTCTAATTAATTCAGTAAAAGTCTTTAGGTGATACAACATGTAATATTACTACTATTTTCTCCTTCCTGGACTCAGTTTTATAATGCTGATGTTGAACATAATAGAGCAAGCAACTATAGGTAATTGTAGAAATTATTGTTGGGAATTTGCATATGAAATACACACCTTTTACTGCTTCTAGTTGGCATTGTTAACTCAGTTATAAATAGTACAGCTGACATACTGCAAACAGAAAGTGCTTTTTGATGGGCAAAAATGGAAGATTGCTACGGAGGAGGAAGTGTTAGCACACAATGTTTAAGTTGGAAAGCTTTCATTAGCACTAGTCAAGGGGGAAAGTGATTAATTTACTAATCATGGCCTTCCTTAAGAATCCAATCATATAGAAAGACTTACGGTAAAGCTTTCTAAAAACAGATATTTATGCTACTATTTAGGTAAACAAGTAATACATCCAGTCTATAAACATATTTGAAGAGTGTTGATGGGCACTTTTAAGAAAATGAAGCAGTTCCCTTCGGATTAATCTCTTGCTGTGTATATGTGGTGAGGCAAAGGAAATAATAGGACTGAGATATAACATTGGAGAGTGCAGTTTATATTTATACCACTCTTGAAGATAAAGCTTACACTGGGGTCATTTTGCTGAAATCATCTACTAGAATTTGAAAATTTAAAAACTATTTGAAAAACTTTAACCATTGAGAAAGAACAAAAATACGCCATTCATTGTGACTGTATGACCATAAAAATTATAATTCATAGGGCAGTATTTTTGCGGTGTTTTATACTGCTTGAGGGCAAAAATTCAATCACTGTTACTATGCAGGCTGTTTCAGTCATTACGAGGCATAGGTACAGACTAGTGATGACTTTTGTAAATGATAAAACATTTGCAGAAATTGTTATATTTTTATGGGCTGTAATACTTCAGTTTTCAAAAGTTTGGGGTCATTTTAGTTTTTTTTTGTTATGGGTATAAAGCAACTATGACACAGAATTTTAATGCTGAACTACTCATCCAGATGACAGGAGAGGTGAGGGGGCTAGGGACAAAATTTTCTTCCTACGCATTTGTTTTTAGGCATTTATATTTGCCTGAGTGCTTTGGTACCATGGTGACAGCTTAGCAACAGCTAGATGAAAATTAAGGTAATCTGCCATGCCAGCCTCTGATCATAAAAAGTTGGTAGGTAGGACACTGGGAAGAAAAATACAGATGTTTAGACGTTTAATGGTTTAATCAAAAAGAGACTTGTTCTATTACCTGCCCTTGTCCGTCTCTTCACCTTCTCTCTCTATCTCTTTATAAAGAGATGAGGATCTAAAAAAAAAAAAAAAAAAACAAAACCAAGAAACAACCCAAACAAACCCCCGTATTTAAATTGATGAGATAAAACAAAAATTAAACCTTTTTAAATAGGAAATAAAACAACACACTTTATTCTTTCTTAAATAGGATCTAATGATCACAACATGTGCATGGGAAGTGTTTTTTGTTTTTTTGCTTTTTGTTTCTGGCTGCGCTGCGTGGCACCCGGGATGTTAGTTCCCAGACCAGGGATCAAACCCATGCCCCCTGTAGTGGAAGTGCGGAGTCCTAAGCACTGGACTGCCAGGGAAGTCCCTGGAAAGTGTTTTGCAAAGACATTTCCAAAGGGTTTTTTCATACTAACGGACACTTGATTTCTGCTGATGGCTATTAAAGGGACAAAGTTACGTACCTTTGGACCAGCAGACTTGGATGACATGATGGATACTGTCATTTTTAAACACAACATATGATGTCTTTCATTATCTTTATTATAATTTATATGTAAAACAGAGAAAGTAAAATAATCTGAAAGGAAGAACATAACCTTTGGAAAGCTAAGAGGAAATAAAATCACCTTGATTTTCAGGGTTATTAATTTTATTTCAAATACCCTGGTAATGGTCAAATACAGGTTAAATCAAATAGTCCTTAGCTAGTTGAACAGACATGGCAAATGGACTTCAACTTGCCTGCTGGCTCTGACACAATAATAGTGGCCCTGGAGAGCTGTGTTGAGGAGGATTCTGAGGTTCTGTAGGAAAAGGGCTGTGAATGATGAGTGAATGCCTGTCACAGCTGAGAGGGAGACTAGAGGGTAAAAGACTTGTTAAGTGCAATGTGGGGGGTGGAAGGGAAGCAGGGTTAGCCCAAAGCACCCAAATACAGACTGTAAATTTAAGTCTTACATTTTATAATATAATGAATGCAAATCTTACATTTAATTCCATAATATATATATATCTGGTATGCTATACAAGTTTAAAGGCTCATTTGTAGTTAAATTACCTAACGTTAACTTTGTGGGAAAAAAATATGTTCTTAGACAATGTGCATGTTCATTCTGTGGCTTCCACAGTACCTGGCAGGCTTCTGAGTATTCCTGGGAGTCTCTGTACCCCATTTAGTGACACCCACACCTGGAAGATTGATAGAAATAAAACAGTTTAAATTTGTGCATGATAATGTAAGACTCAGAGAAGTAAATTAACCTGCTTGTCAATAGCAGAGCTGGGATTTGAAGACTCTAAAGCCTAATTTCTTGTTTGTTTGGTTTTTTTTGGCTGCACCATGCAGCATGTAGGATCTTAGTTCCCGGACCAGGGATTGAACCCGTGTCCCCTGCAATGGAAGCTTGGAGTCTTAATCCCTGGACCACCATGGAAGTTCCTATAGCCCAATTTCTTAACAAAGAGTCTGTCTATATTATTCCAAAGACAAGTACCAGGATTCCCTGGGATTCAGGGTTTGGTATTAAATTACTGATTTGAAAAAGAACTTTTGGGGCTACAGAAGACCATACGGTAACTAGTAAGTTGGCAATTACAGTACTGCTGTTAAAGAAAAGCATGGTTTCCATTTGGGGTTATGGAAAAGTTATAGAAATAGTGGTGATGGCTGCACAACAGAGTAAATATAATTAATGTCACTAAATTGTACACTTAAAATTACTAAAATAGCACATAGTATGCTATACATATATATATATATATTACCACAATAAAAAAAAAGAAAATCGTGATTCATGGATTAGAAGATTAATATCGTTAAAATGGCAATTATCCAAAATTAGATCAATAGATTCAATGCAGTCCCTATCAAAATCCCAGCAGACTCTTTTGTAGAAATTTACAAGCTGATCCTAAAATTTTTATAGAAATGCAAAGGACCCAGAGTGGCCAAAACAATTCTGTAAAAGAAGAACTACAAGTGTAAATGGGGAAATCTGAATAAGATTGATGGACTGTATCAACGTCAACATTCTGGTTGTGATCTTGTCCTATAGTTTTACAAGATGATACCATTGGGGAAAATTGTAAAGGGTACCTAGAATCTCTCTGTATTATTTCTTACAACTACTTGTGAATCTATAATTACCTCAAAATTAAAAGTTTAATAAAAAAATAAGCTGGAGGACTTCTACTTCCCAATTATAAAATTTAATATAAAACTGTAGTAATCGGGCTTCCCTGGTGGCGCAGTGGTTAAGAATCCACCTGCCAACGCAGGGGACATGGGTTCGAGCCCTGGTCCAGGAAGATCCCACATGCCGCAGGGCAACTAAGCCTGTGTGCCACAGCTACTGAGCCTGCGCTCTAGAGCCCGCGAGCCACAACTACTGAAGCCCGCGCACCTGGAGCCCGTGCTCCGTAAAAAGAGAAGCCATCGCAATGAGAAGCCCATGCACCGCAACGAAGAGTAGCCCCTGCTCGCCGCAACTAGAAAAAGCCTGCGCACAGCAACGAAGACCCAACGCAGCCAATAAATAAACAAACAAGTAAATGAAAATAAAGCTATAGTAATCAAGGAAGTGTGGTTCTGGCATAAGGACAGACATAGAAATCAATGGAACAGAATTGACAGAAACAGACTCTTGTATTTAGGGTCGACTGATTTTCTACAAAGTTGCTAAGGCAACTCAAAGGAGGAAAGAATAGTCTTTTCAACAAATGGTTCTAGAACAGCTGGATATCCACATACAAAAAAAAATTAATTTAGTCCAGTGGTTTTCAATGGGGGAGATTTTGGCTTCCCAAAGGCAGGGAACTTTTGGCAATGTCTAGAGACAATTCTGGTTGTCGCAGCTGGGGTTGGCGTGCTACTGGCATTTAATGGGTATACACCAGAGATGCTGCTGAACATCCAGCAATGCACAGGGCAACCCCACAACAAAGAATGACCCAGCCCAATATGTCAATAGTGCTGAGGATGAGATACCCGATTTAAACCTTGACCTCACACTTTATACAAAAGTTAACTAAAAATGGATCATAGACTTAAATGTAAGAGCTAAAACTATACAACTTTGAGAAAAGAACATTGGAGAAAATCTTTGTGACTTTGGGTTAGGCAAAGATTACTTAGATATGACACTGAAAGCATGATCTATAGAAGAAGAAATTGATAAATTGGACTTCATCAAAATTAAAGACTTCTGCTCTTCAAAAGGAACCATTATGAAAATGAATTTAAGCTATAGATTGGGAGCAAATATTTGCACACCATATATCAGATAAAGGACTATATTCAGAATATATAAAGAATGCTTATATCTCAATAAGACAAACAACCCAATTAAGAAACAGGCAAAAGATCTGAACAGACATTTCACCAAAGAAGATATATAAATGACTAACATGCTCATGAGGCGATGCTTAACATCATCAGTCATTAGGAAAATGCAAATACAAATCACAATGAGATACAGTCTCATTCCTACTAGAATAGCTATAATAAAAAATGGAATACCGGGGACTTCCCTGGTGGTCCAGTGGTAAAGAATCCGCCTTGCAATGCATGGGATGCACAGGTCTGATCCCTGGTCAGGGAACTAAGATCCCACATGCCGCGGGGCCACTAAGCCCGCGTGCCACAACTACTGAGCCCACACACCGCAAGGAAAGATCTTGTGTGCCACAACTAAGACCCGACACAACCAAAAAAAATAGCAATAATAAAAGAAAAATAAATATTTTTTTTTAAAAGGGAATACCAAGAGTTAGCAAGGATGTGAAAAATTTGGAACCCACATGCGTTGGAAAGGTAAAATGATACAGTCACTTTGGAAAACGGTCTGGCAATTTCTAACAGGTTAAACATAAATTTATTATAAATTTTACTCCTGAGGATCTACTCAGGAGAAATGAAAACTTATGTCCACATAACGACTTGTACATGAGTATTCACAACAGCATTATTAATAATAGGTCAACAGTAGAAACAACCCAAATGCCAATCAACTGGTAAAGGGATAAATGAATATAATATATCTGTTCGATGGAATATTATTTAGCAATATAAAGGAATGAAATAATGATTAATTCCATAACATACATAAACCTCAAAAACATTATGCTAAGTGACAGAAACCAGATGCAAAAGACTAAGTACTGTAAAACTCCATTTATATAAAATGTCCAGAGAAGGCAAATCTATAGCAACAGAGAGTAGATTAGTGGCTGCCTAGGATTGAGGGTGGGAGCAGGTGTTGACTGCAAATGTGCACAAGGGATCTTTAAAACTGAATTGTAGTGATGCTTGCACAACTTTGTAAATTTATTAAAAAAGCATTGAATTGTACACTTAAACTAGATGAATTTTATGATATGTAAGCTATACTTCAATAAAGCTGCTTTTGAAAATGCAACTAAAGCAATTCTAAATCTTCAAAAAAAGAAGAATAAAAGGAAAGAAAAGTACAGAACTGCATAAACAGGCAGCAATTAGGAAGCTCACAATTAATTGATCGTATTCCACATACACAAGTAAGTTTAAGTAACTGTGCAACTCATGATATAAGGGAGGAGGACAGGCAGGGAGACTTCATTGAAATGTGACAAGTGAGAAGTAATGCGAATAGTAAAGTTATGATGATTAATTTAAGGAAGGAAAGGTTGCAAGTGTAGCTTAATTCTTTGAGGATGATGCTGTTTTCTCCTTCATTTGAAGGCTTACAAAAAAAGAAAGATCCAAACAAAAGAAGACAATAACAAAACACAATAAACTCATACTGTTATAGCACGAAAGATTTGAGTCAGATAAAGGTTATTTTGTTTCCCTTCAAACAAACCCTAGGAGTTTCTAGAGTCCTCTTCTCCCAAGCCCTTGAAGAAGGAAAGACGGCTCCTCAACTCTTAGAACATGGTTTCTCCTTGGTTTTGGCCAAGAGCAGAACCTAACACAACTGCCTGCGGGCCTTTCCCGTCCTAGGAGATTTTGAACCTCAGTGGGAAGAAAGAAGTCATCCTACTGAAGTGTGGCTGGCTGAGAACTTGCAGTGAAGCAAGAGGAAAATACATAGAGATGTGAATCCATTTTGAGCATCATCTCGAAGGAATAGGAACCACCAACTGAAAAGATTAATCATTCAGGCTAAAGAATTTTAAGGGAATTTATTTCACAGTTTTAACTTGCTGCTGTGGAGAACCTGCAGGGGCACTATTTTTCCAAGACAAAGACTTTCTTAGTAGCAGGTTGGGATGTTGACTTATGAGTATTTACCGTATACCCATTTATCCCAGAGAAACCAATCAGGAATAAAAATTCAATATACCTTGTTTGGAGTTTAAGCTACTTATCAATAGTGGTGATGAAGACTGCAGCACCATGAAAAAATGCTTATGATGTATTATGTAAAAACAGCAGGACCCAAAGTTGAATTTATACTAGAATTACAACCATGCAAAAAAGATAGGCATAGCAGAAAAGGCTGGATTAAATACAAATGAAATGGTGATACTGATTATGTGAGCATGGTGAGACTAATTTTTTTCTACTTTCCAAAATTTCTTTAGAAGTGTTTATTTACTTAAACACATCAAAAAGTGAAATCTTCCCAACAACAGTCAAGGCAGTGGGGAGCCTACTCATCTGCTCAGGATGCACAGTGACCGGTATATTATCAGTCTTAGAAGTGAGCAGATCACATTGAAAGAAAGCTGATAGAGCTTCTCCATGAAGATGGAATCAGCATCTATAAAAAGAAAGAAAAGGAATGAAAGCCTGAGAAACTTTCTCTTTCTACGGAAGAGTAAGAAATACATATCTAGGAAGAATATTCCTCCACCGGTAGAGGCCTAAAACCTAGCACTTCAGCGCCCCAAGGGCAGGTGGGGAAGCTAAAGGGAGGGGTGGACATCACTGTCAGTTCTGGCCACACTGGGTTCTCCCCAGGTGACCTTCTTTTTCAAAAGTATGTTATCTCCTTAATGTAAAGGCAGGATCCCTTCTGAAAAAATAAAACAGTTAATTTGAGAAGGGATTAGGAGTGATGGTAGGAAATGGAGAAAGAGGTAAATGACAGTCTTGTTAGATTGCTTTGTGTTTTAAAAAGAAAGAAAGTGCAAATAGCTTTATTATTACTAAAAGGTGATTAACAATAATGGAAACTATTAATAACAACGGAGTGACAATTGTGTCCTCACAAATAGATTAAAAAGTCAACCCAATCCATCTCTGCCCTTTTGAGTCTTAGCGAAGGTGTGGCATGCCTTCTCCAGATTGAGAGGCAGTCATTAGATTCTAAAGATAAATCCTGGAATTCTATTCGTCAGAAAGGTGAGATCTTAACAACAGGATTTCACAGTGGGAAGACAAATGAAGGGGCAGGAAAGAATCTTCCTGAATCTAAGAGCTCTAGGAAGGAACGTGAAAAGAGTTTTCTGAAAGCAACGTCCTCCTTGTCTGTGATGGACCTGCTGTTTAGTTAGTCTTTTATTTTTTTTTTGGGCTGCGCCATGTGGCTTACAGGATCCTAGTTCCCTGACCAGGGATTGAACCCAGGCCATGGCAGTGAAAGCACCGAGTCCTAACCACTGGACCGCCAGGGAATTCTTAGTTAAGTCTTAAAAAAGAGAGAAAGAAAAAGAAGTAGCCTTTAGCTGCAATTTTGTTGATTAAACACAATTCCCCCAAAGCCACTTGCCCAAAGAGATCTATGTTACAGCAACTTGTCAGGTTTTGAAAGATAATCACGGATTATTCAGATTACTTTCTGGTCACCTGAGTGACCAGAATGTTGTAGGTACTGGGCCTTAAAAAACGTGTACATCTTTTTGGAGCATTTTGCACTAATGTATATGTCTTTTACCCCAAGTCTGTAGGTTTCACCTGCATGCTGGGCCATAGCAATAACATTGGCATAGGTAAGAGAAAGTCTCAAACATTAGAGAACGAGACCTGGACCAGGCACACAATGTCACTGATCACTTATTTTTAGGTGTGACTGGGTTACCACATTATATAAGAAAACATGAAGAGGATTTAGTGTTGTCATCAAGTAAAACTCACAACAAAGTTTAATGATAGTCATAATCCTTATCTTCTTTCAAAGTAACTAACAGTGAATGGCAAATAACTCACTATCTAATCAATATCTGATTGACACTGTTTTTTAGAAACAGTTTTTCTAAGTTGGGGAATTCAAAAGAAGATGACTTAGTGGCACCGGAAACGGCTTTATAGTTCCTCGGGAAATATAATTTAAAAATTTAGAAAAGAATGTCTCTAGAGGTGGGACTAAGAGAGAGATGTATGAGACACAAAAGGAAGGGTAGTCAGAGAAGAGGGGAAGTGGGTCACAGGTGCTGTGGGGGTGAGGGCGGAAGCTGCATTAGCAAGGTGAAATGCTGTGGGGAAGTCTGCATGCAGGGGGACGTCTGGTAAACTTCACAGTGAGGTCACCATCTGTGAACGAGAAGAAGGCATCTCAGTGGAGTAGTGCCGTGAGACCCGATAGATTTGTTGAACAAGTAGTCTTTGAGTGTCTACAGTGCTGGCGCTGGTCTAGATGGTGGGGACCCGGCAGTGAATGACCAATTGCCAGGGTTAAGGAGTTAGTAGCCTGTAAGAAGGTGTGCTGCTAATGCTAGGAAGAAAAAAGTAGAGGTGGAAGGATAAATAGGGGAAGTGAGGGATGTCATTTAGGGGAGAACTGAGCCCATTCATAGCCAGCAGGGGAAACACAAGACTCAAGAATAGGGACATGAGGGAGACAGGAGGCTGAAGGCTCGAGATCTTTGGAAAGGAGTAGAGTCTTATCTGGAAAGAGAAGCAAAGGAAGAGAGAAAGAGGTGCTGTCTGGAATGACTCTAAAGTGGGGAGATGGCGTGTGAAGGCAAGCCAGTCTGTCAGAGGCAGTCCTTTCTGCTGGCTCCTGCATCTATAAATGGGGGATTAAGTCTTACCCCCCAGAGAGTGGTCATGGGATTCGAACAAGACAGTACTGTTAAAGCCCTTAGCAGAGTGCCTGGTATACACGCAGAGCCCTTACTTGAAGAAAAGACTGATAGGGAGGAAGGAGAGTGCAGGTGGGCTCAGGGGCCTGAAGTGAGTGAGGTTTGCAGGTCCAGGTGGGGGGGAAGAGGGACAATGGTTAATGAATGAATTCTTCACTCTAGCAAGAAACTGGGGGTGGAGAGTGATGCAGAGGGGGTAAAGGAGGAGACATTCTAAGGTCACTAACTCTGCCTTGTCAGTACCTTCCCTGGCAGCACTCAGGCAGTAGGCCAAAAGGTGTAATTAAGCACGTCTTGCTGCCCCCAAATTTCTCCCTAGAGATTGTCTGAAATTATAAGGGCTTAAAATGAATTAATAAATAAATATCCCTGAAGAAGGCGTACGGAGAAGACTATCAGTATTTAATACTTTAGACTGACTTAGCCAGCGTATTAGGTTTAACAAAAGCAGAGCTGTCACTCAACAGTGAGGGCAGGGTGTTGCTCCCAGGGAGTCGGACAGACAGCAGGGCACAGGAGAGGGAACAGAGGCCTGGAAGGCAGCTGGGAAGATGAAAGGGAGGTAGGAAATGTTCCAAAGAAAGCAGAAAGGCGAGTGTTGAAACAAAGAGTCCAGGATTATAAGTCATACAAAGGAGAGCTGGGAATTCTTTAGGTCACCTGTTAGGCAGCTTGGCAAGAAGTCTGCCATTAAGTTTTATGCTTTCCTTCATAGCCTCTCTTTGTGTTTCACCTTCCCTGTTCCCTGAATTTCACATAGCATCTTTGTTATCTAGAGAGTCAGAAATGGCAAACTTTTAGAAAATAAAACAAAGCTGGAGAGGACCTCATATATTCTCTTGTTTAACCTTATTTTACAAATGTGGAAACTGAGGCTCAGAGGGAAGTGACTTGTTCAAGGTCACACAGAGAACCAGGTGCTAAACCAGAACTAGAGGAGCCCTAGAATCCTGCCTTGTGTTCCATAGTACCCGACCATCTGCTTAATAAAACCTACAGCTTGCTGAAGTTCCTGCTCATCCAGAGGACACAAAGCATGACTCCTCCTTTGTGGAAGTTAATGATTAAAACCTAGTCTGATCTAAAGCATCTAACCATAGTTACTAATTAAGCCAATTTCTGTGAGAAAAGGCATTTCAAACAGAAGAGTGGAGTGTTCTCTTCAGCTAAATCTATAGGCCTTCAAATTGTAGTAGCATAAACTGTACAATTACAACATTTCAAGTACGCTTAAAAATATTTCAAAATACAATACCTTAACCTCTGTAGCTTACATTTTCTTTTCATTGCATGCCACATGATGGGTCCTGATAAAACGGTTTTGTAACTTTTGAAGAAGGAATTTAACTAAAGTGACTTCACTTAGTGTTTGAGTGAACTAGGTAATAAAATCTGTTTGCTGTGTTCGCTGTCTCCAGATAGGGCTGTAATTACACCACATAAGGAAGAAAGGTAGCTGAGTCTCAATCTAGATCATTTATGTAAACTCAGCCTTCTTGTCAACGGTGTTCTCATATTGCATGCATGCAAACCTCAAAAATCATCTCCTATGAACCACAGAGAGACAGTGTCCAATTGCAGGCCTGTGAGATTGCTTATATTCTTTCTGTAATTGGATGTCTGTGGTTCAAGACCAAAATCTGACACTCTGAGGCTAAAAAAAAAAATCACCAATGAATTCCCCAGTACAACAATTATATATCTGACACTTGTAAAAATTAAAGGTATTCTCTACACCAACGTATTACAAATGAATACATTTACTTGAAAAAAAGAAGCATCCTGTTCAGCTTGAAAAAAAAAGTTTGGTTCTTTGAAATGCGTTTGAAAAAATCTGGTCTTCCAGAAAGAAAAACAGGCAATTCCTACTATAACCAAGTTAACATTTGATAACATTTTAATCTCCTACTTCAAATATTTGGCCTTATTTTTTCAGCAGTTTCCCCCCAAAATCTTACAGAACCCAAGAAGCACAAAGTATATCCATACTGCAGCTATAAAATACAAAGACATAATTGCAAGAAGACAAAGCATGTTTTTTTTTCTTAATCATTAAACTACCCTCCGTTATGAAAAATTGGTCACTGGCTTTTGATTTGACAGTCCTCCCTGGCTGGCATTGATAGTGTTTCTCTTGACACCTGCAGCTTCCAGCTTGCCCTGTCCTCTCTAGAAGGAAAACCACAGGCCACCGCCCTGGCGCCATCCCTGGCTCAGTCCAATCAATAAGGACTTATTTCCTGTCCATTTGCTGAGGTCACAGGAGCGAATCTCATTAATTATTTCTGCTACTGAAGCCTCAAGTGTGCTTGTGGCGTGACAACTGAAAACTGCTTGACCTTTTTTCTTCTAATTTTGTTTGTAGCAGTTCCAAAAAGAAGGCAGTATTCATTTAGCAGTGTGGTAAAAAGAAAAAAAATGTGTATGTTGTTAAAGTCATTAACACATTTAGATCTTTCATCATGAAAGCTCTCCCGATCACCTCATTCCCCAGTTTTTTTCAGCTAACGAACAATAGTCTTTTTAATTTGGTGTCACGAAAATCTGGTCACAGCAAACACAATGTTTTCTAAAGCAGTTCTGGCCTCCGAGGGAGGAAAGCTCTCCAGGGCCTCCAGTGCCTTGTTTCCATGGTAACGACACAGGTCAATAGCTGAAGTCACACCTTTGCCAGCGCTGATTGTTTCTCGCAACTGTTAAGAAACAAATGCACAGGAAAAGTCAGTTTTTAAGGTACCACAATTAAATTGGGGAGGAGAGGTGGAAAACAAAGAAGGAGAGAAACAGTATAGATTCACTGTTTCTGCTTTTGAGGTTAAAGAGGACACTATCCTCCAGTGATTTTGAGGCACTAACATTCCCTAAGGCTGCTAGGTTTGGCCCTCCAGAGCAGAACAATAGGCTCCAATTAGCCTAATTACACCTCTTCCCCAACTCCCGCCCTGTGATATCTTGAAGTGGGCCCTGCTGGAGGGTGGTGGTGATGAGGCAGAGGGCATTTACATCTCTGACCTTTTGAATTCAGCAGCCTGATATTCTTAGGTGAGGAAGGCTTCATTAACATCCTAGTTAATAACTAATATTTTTACACTGTATGTTGGCACAATAGTCCATGTGAAAATTCAAGAAAGACACATAGTATTAGATCTGAGCACTACATTATTAAAACTGTAAGACTTTGGGAGGAATGAATTAAAATACCCTTTGTGAAGAATAAAGTCAACTCTTGCCCACAAATGGAGTTGATTTCCAATCCCTCTCCCTGATGACTGGAAAGGACCAATACAATGGTTACACTTTAGAGCTGAAAAAGACTTATAATGATTTGGCCGGTCCACTTCCCCTTGCCCCGATTCCATCTTCTTCTCAGTGAATACCTCTAATGTCTGCTTTACTCCCTAAATCAGAAACTCGGGAGTTCTCTTCATCCATTCAGGCACCATGGCTCACTCATGACTGAACTTTCTGGCTCCCCACTAGGTTGGTTGGCGCCCAGTGACAAGTTCTAGTCCATGAGACGTGAACGGTGTGTGTCACTTCTGGGCTGTAGCATTTAACGGTCCATATGAGTCCCGCCAGAGGTTTCCCTCTGGTACATCAACCAGTCACATTGAAGAAGCCCCTCAGGTCGGATCCCCGAGTGGCCACGGTGAGCAACCACGGTGCCTCTCCAACCTGCACAGGACATGTAGTATGGGCAAGAAACACGTCTGTTGTCTGAAGAGACTGTCAGGTTGCCTGTGGCCATCTTGACTGATACACTCACTAAGTGTCAGCCATTCTATCTCATACAAAGCCCTCAAATTATCATCTGCTCTTCACTATCATCTGCTCTTCATTGCCACATCAGTTCAGGCTATCATCATCGCTTGCCTGGGTTATTTTTGCAATCACCTCCTAAAGCGTCTTCCCACCACCAGTTCTTTGCCTCTGGACTCCATCCTTCACGCTGCCAAGAAGATCTTTATAAAAAGCAAATGTGATCTTGCTTAAAACCCTCCACTGCCTTCCAATAGCTTTAAGGAAAAAAAAGTCCAAGCTCTTTCATGAGGCATGGAAGTCCTTTCCCTTTCCGCCGTTTCATCATTACTTAGGGAAACTACTTGCAGCTGATGGCTTGAGACAGTCTCCACACACCCCCCTCGCCCCATCAAGCTCCCCAAATTCCACTTGGGTGGAATGTACACAGCTAGGATGACAGGCCTAAGGGGCTAGGTGCCTTTCTTCCTTGGGGCTCCTGGAGTGCCCTGTGCATATGTGGAGTACAGCATTATTATATAGTGTTGTATTTTAATTCTCCATTCACTTATCTATCTCTTCATTAGACTTGGAGCTATCGTATAATGCATGAAACATAAAGGAATAAAAGAAATAACCTGCTTTACTCCCCTAATTATATAGATGAGAGGAAGGGCCAGAGAAGCTCAGCGGCTCACACAAGATCACAGATGGATAGTGACAAAGCTGCGATCAGAAGCCAGTTTTCCTAACACCCAGTCCAGTGGCACTTAATATTATACTCCGCCAGACTCTCAGCATTCTACAGGTATTTCCACACTGCATATGAACTTTGGTATTGTTTCAGCCTAGGGTTCCCTGGTTTCCTGCCATCACTGAATGCATGAAGGCACTAAAATGGTCCTGGGTATCAGAGGTAGCCAGATTCAAGCTCCTCTTCTAGCTCCCATCTTAGAGAGGCCAGTTAACTGCTCTGAGTTTAAATGGGGATAATATCAGTCCCTTGTAGGACTGCTGGGGGGCGGGGATACCGCATGAGACAGTATAGAGTGCTTGACAGTGTCTAAAACACTACAGATATTCAGAACTACTTAATTCTTCTTCCTCCTCAAGCCCTTAGCCATTGCCAAGAAAGCTACCCCACCCAAAATAGATCAAGTCTATTTTAGCTTGACACACAGCAACCTCAAAGGTAGCTGAACTTGGATCAGACCAGCCTTAAAGATTAAAAAAAAAAGAAAAAGAAAGAACATGCTTCTTATTTTCATTATCTTTAATTCCCTCAAGTCTAAATTAGACTGGCCAACATTCTCTATTCTGGACTTCTAGGTTGGTAACTGCAGGCAAGTGGATATCTGCATGACTGGATTTCAATTTGTAAATATTAATTGAGCACCTATTATGTGTAAAGGGTACAATGATCCTTTTTTGCTTTATGGGTCAGGAACTAATGAAGGGTATACTGTGAAAAGCAGCAAGTGAAGGACTACAGATGACCAGAGAAATGAGAGCAACTTTGATTAGAAGAGATTTAAGAGGGCCTTACAGAAAAGGGATTTAAGGCATGTCCTGAGAATGCTGATAAGTAGTTATGGCGTCGGGGTAGCAAGAAAATTATAGGGAAAGAGAATAGCTTGAACAAAGGCACAGAGGAGACCAGAGTGAATGAAAACAGATTGGTGTGATACTTTACAGGAGTAGGTGAGAGGGGACCCAGGTGGGTTCTGAAAACCAACCTAAGAACTTATTTATTTATTTTATTTATTATTATTATTATTCTTTGCGGTACGCAGGCTTCTCACTGTTGTGGCCTCTCCCGTTGCGGAGCACAGGCTCCGGACGCGCAGGCTCAGCGGCCATGGCTCACGGGCCCAGCCGCTCCGCGGCATGTGGGATCTTCCTGGACCGGGGCACGAACCCGTGTCCCCTGCATCGGCAGGCGGACTCTCAACCACTGCGCCACCAGGGAAGCCCAACCTAAGAACTTTATTAAAAATTTTTTTTATTATCAAACATTTAATTTATTTTTTATTTTATTTTTTTATTTTTTGGCTGTGCTGCGTGGCACACAGGATCTTAGTTCCCTGACCAGGGATCGAACGCATGGCCCCTGCAGTGGAAGCGCAGTGTCTTAACCATTGGACCAGCCGGGAAATCCCTCAAATATTTTAAAAGTACGGAAAAGTTGAAAGACTAGCCCAGGAGTTGGCAACCTATGGCCTCAGGCCAAATTTGGCCCCCCTGTTTTTATAAACTAAGTTCTGCTGGAATATAACCATGCCCATTTATTTAAGTATTGTCTATGGTTGTTTCTGTGCTATAACGGCAGACCTACAGACTTGAGTAGCTGCCACAGAGACTGTATGGATTGCAAAGCCTAAAATATTTACACTTTGGCCTTTATAGGAAGTCTGTGACTTCTGGACGTAGCATAATTAATGAACGCGTATCTTCTACCTAGATTCAACAACCATTAATATTTTGCTATTTTTGTTCTATCTACTTGTATGTGTGTGTTTTCTGAATCATTTGAAAGTAAGCTGTTTAAGCTGGTATATTAGCTCTCCAGAGGAGGAAAAAGCCCTATTTGTAGCATTTGCAGATTTTTGTGGTATAAATACTCCCATCATGGCTGATTTCAAGCTACCAAGGGTTGTAGAATCACAAAATTCTTGAATATTTAACAACTGGCTCTCAACTGGTAGGAGGAGGCTTGGACATACCACAGGCTGCAGGATGCTTTACCCTTGTTTTGAGAAGCATCTCCAAAGATAAAAACATTCTCCTACATGGCCAGAATACCATTATCACAGCTCGGAAAGTTAACAGTAATCCTCTCCTATTATCAATATCTAGTCCATCTGCAAGTTTCCCCAATTGGCTCCAAAATGTCTTTTTTAGCCTTTTTTGCCCCCCAAACCACAATGAATCCTGGTTTACACACTGCATTCATGTTATGACACTTTAAACTTCTTCCCACTATGATATTGCCATTTTGAAAGGACCAAGCTATGTTGTACAATGTTCTACATTCTGTGTTTCTCTGATTGCTACGCTTAGTTTGTTAGTCTGTAAACTTTATTCAGTCAGGCTCAACTGAACATTTGATGGTGACTTATATGGTATTTAACCCTACAATGAAGGGTAATTCAGACTAGGGCAAAATAGCACCCAGGAGGACATCACTAAAAGTTACTCAAGTCCTAAAAGAGTTAATTTCTCTTCCCCAATGACTACTGTACTTCCAGTTAATACTCCAATCTGCTCTCCACACGGTTGGCTCCCAGGACTTTGCATACCAAGGACCTGATAGCTTCCGTGTGTAAAATGCCCATTTCAGAACTCATCAGTAATCTAATCCTTCATGGAAGGTATTATTCCTCACAGGCATCTGTATACACTTCCACCAACCAAACATAAACTACTGGCTCAAAGGAAATCCTTTAGATATAATTAATAGCGCATAAACGAGACTTGTTTTTACTATAAATTAGAAAAGGCCATGAGTTTACCCAGAAAAATACAATCTTGTCCTTTGCAAATAAATGCGACAAAAGACACATTAAGCTGGAGTTCCTAAACTTGGCTGATCATAAGATTCATCTGGGGAGCTTTCAAATGCAGATGCATAGGCCTCATTCTTGGAGATGGATTCAGTAAGGCCTAAAAAAAAAATGCTTCTTTTTTTAATGTTTTTTTAAAATGCTAATCACTGGTCATTGCAATGATTAGCCAGATTTGGGAGTACCTCACTCGCTGGGGCATGTATTTTGAGAGACTGTATTTTAAAACTGTCATGTTGGGTTTATATCGTTTTTGGTTTTTTGGTTTTTTTTCCTTTTGCGGTATGTGGGCCTCTCACTGTTGTGGCCTCTCCTGTTGTGGACACAGGCTCCGGACGCGCAGGCTCAGCGGCCATGGCTCACGGGCCCAGCCGCTCCACGGCATGTGGGATCTTCCCAGACCGGGGCATGAACCCATGTTCCCTGCATCGGCAGGCGGACTCTCAACCACTGTGCCACCAGGGAAGCCCTATATCGTTTTAACCACACTTCCAAAGGGTTGTTCTTGTGATGCTCAAATTAAATTTAGCAAGCGTTTATTGGGCACCTATATGGTATAGGTATAGAGTAGGGGCTGTAGGTACAGAGAGAAACACAGTTGCTGCCCCCAGGACCACTGTTAGAGGGCTTGTCATAGGGCTACAGAACCAGAGAGGGTTGAATGGAACACTGAGGGATTGGGCCCATGACCTTGGTTCTAATAACTGCAAGAGAAAAGACCACAATTAAAAAAAAATTATTTCCGCTTTTGCCTTCCCCTACATTTTGACTGGGCAAATTCCCAATTGATGCATAGGTAGAACTTTCCATATTAGGATGTGGCTAGAAATGCTAGTATGCCCACTCTGGCCTTTATGGCCTGAAAAACACTTTAGCTGTAAGATAAATTAAAAAAATACAAAATGGTGAATTATCAGTCTCCATTTTATTTCCCTGATATAGCACTTTAGGGCAATAATGTAATTAAATCTCTAATTAAGTCAACTGAATAACTGTATAAGTGCAGAATCACCCGAAATAAATTAAGTCCAAATCCCCTGCTAGAGGATCCAATTAAAGATATTAACACCAAGAGGATCCACAGTACTTAAAATGCATTATTATTTAACATTTATTAAAAGGTGTTATTAAACACCTTTTCCGTGATAAATGTTGCTTTTATGAGACTCTTTTGAGAAATCATTGTATGCCTCTGAAAACTATTTGGTTTGAAAGTCCTCTTAAAATATTAAAGGCAAGCCCTTGCCACGGGATCTAAGCAGCTTTAGAAGATGTGGAGGCAGCAGTCGCTTCTCTCCAATGAAATTAAAACAAAACCTTAGACCTAGAAGAAACCCCAAGCACCATCTTCGCTTCTCACCTCATTTTGCAGAAGACACTGGATGAGAGAGGCTAAGTGATGTGGACCAGAGTCAAGAGCAAATCTGAGAAATGGCCTAGGTTTCATTTCTGCACATCCAGAGCTCTTCTACTCTATAGCACTGGAAAGATTTGGAGATAGCCCCAAATTTTCTTTCACCCAACCAGATAGAGTGCTTAGAGAGAACAGGGATACTAAAACTCATCTGGAACACGGGGCAGACCTTGTTCTGAAGAAACTGTACAATAGAGAGTAAGGGAGTATGAAACAATATGTTAAAGTTTTGTTTTGTATTTAAATGGTTGAAAACAGCTGGATAAGGGTAAAAGGAAACAAATGGGAGCCATGCTGTTATGGGAAGAGACCACATACCTCTCACCCAAGTGGTAGAAGTGGACCATGCTTCCTTAACAGATTATACAGCTGGCAGAAAGGTATGATGCAGTAATGATACGGGACTTCAACCTTTGAACATCTGCTAAAACTTGCATTCTATAGTTGGCAAATTCCTGGTGTGCCTAACTGATAATCTTATGTATTAGAAGATAGAAGAAGCACTTTTTGCTTAATTATGTCAGCATAATTGGATATAAAGGTGATAGGAATTAACAAAAAATTAATGCCATCTTGGTATTAGAATCAGTCCTTAGAAAGGCCTAGCAGGAATGGGTTTGGACACCCAGACTACATGTTAGGAAAGTGCATTGCAAAAATAAGTTTAGTGAAAAGATTGCCATTAACTATAACTGGAAATAAAGTTCAAGGGTGATGGAAGCCTCTGAAAAACTAAATTCCAACAATGTCATACTTAATTATGAAAGTGATCAAAATAATGGCTACTGAATAAGCTCTCTCAGGGCTCTCATTTGAGAAGGTCTGGGTGTAAAAGGAGGAGCCTACGATTCCCTCCACTGCTGAGCATTTCCTCTGCACAGAGCACCACTGTGGAGACAGGGCACTATCCCTGTTTTGAAGGAGCTGACAAGAGAGATGTACAAAACTGTAAAAATTGTGTGGGACTCCACCCAGAGGCTTGTATTGTCACCAGGACACTTGCCACAAGTGTTTTTAAAGTGCCGTTCCTCACAGAAAATGTTCAGAAACAAACAACCTTGTCAGAATCTGCTAAAAGACTGATGGGCATGCATGAGGGAAGGAGATGATGACAAAAATAAGGGGCTCCCAGATGTAAAGGTTGTATGTTGAGTAAGAACAAGTATGTGCAAATATTTCCAAAAGGTAATATACTATTAACACTCCCTAACACCATACACAAAAATAAACTCAAAATGGATGAAAGACCTAAATCTAAGGGCAGACACTATAACACTCTTAGAGGAAAACATAGGCAGCATACTCTATGACATAAATCACAGCAAGATCCTTTTTGACCCACCTCCTACAGAAAGGGAAATAACACTAAAAATAAACAAATGGGACCTAATGAAACTTAAAAGCTTTTGCACAGCAAAGGAAACCATAAACAAGACGAAAGGACAACCCTCAGAATGGGAGAAAATATTTGCAAATGAAGCAACTGAAAAGGATTAATCTCCAAAATATACAAGCAGCTCATGCAGCTCAATATCAAAGAAACAAACAAAATGGGCAGAAGACCTAAACAGACATTTCTCCAAAGAAGATATACAGATTGCCAACAAACACATGAAAGGATGCTCAACATCACTAATCATTAGAGAAATGCAAATCAAAACCACAATGAGGTATCACCTCACACCGGTCAGAATGGCCATCATCAAAAAAGTATACAAACAATAAATGCTGGAGAGGGTGTGGAGAAAGGGGAATCCTCTTGCACTGTTGGTGGGAATGTAAATTGATACAGCCACTATGGAGAACAGTATGGAGGTTCCTTAAAAAACTAAAAATAGAACTACCATATGACACAGCAATCCCACTCCTGGGCATATACCCTAAGAAAACTATAATTCAAAAAGTACATGCACCTCAATGTTCACTGCAGCACTATATACAATAGCCAGGACATGGAAGCAACCTAAGCGTCCTTCGACAGATGAATGGATTAAGAAGATGTGGCACATATATACAATGGAATATTACTCAGCCATAAAAAGAAATGAAATTGAGTTATTTGTAGTGAGGTGGATGGACCTAGAGTCTGTCATACAGAGTGAAGTAAGTCAGAAAGAGAAAAACAAATACCGTATGCTAACACATATATATGGAATCTAAAAAAAAATGGTTCTAATGAACCTAGGGGCAGGACAGGAATAAAGATGCAGACGTACAGAATGGACTTGAGGACACGGGGAGGGGGAAGGGTAAGCTTGCATGAAGTGAGAGAGTGGCATGGACATATATACACTACCAAATGTAAAACAGAGAGCTAGTGGGAAGCAGCCGCATAGCACAGGGAGATCAGCTCGGTGCTTTGTGACCACCTAGAGGGGTGGGACAGGGAGGGTGGGAGGGAGATGCAAGAGGGAGTGGATATGGGGATATATGTATATGTATAGCTGATTCATTTTGTTATAAAGCAGAAACTAACACACCATTGTAAAGCAATTATACTTCAATAAAGATGTTAAAAAGAAGAAGATAATATACTATTGAAAGAAAAAGGAAATAGAACAACTGAAGAATGAGTTCAAAGTCGTAAAGACTAAAATAAATTCCATGAAGAGGGGCCTTTAAAGATGAAATGTGCATTCACATAGCCCATTACAAGTTGTCAGGGGGGCCTTGGATGCAGCTACCATCCTGGCTTCTGCTGTCCTTTGCTTTCCAAGACCACCCACCCTCCCATTCCAAACATCATATTATCCTCTAGGACAAGTAACTGTGCAGCACCCCACTGAGCCCCTCCCTGCGTCAGCTTTCTCACTCTTTTTTTCTGATGTTCTTGTCCAGCTTTCATCCTCTAACACGTCCCTTCTCTGTCTTCCTCCTCACTCTGGAGACCTAGCTTCTGGTCTAGGGCACCTTCACAGACGCACCCACCCACCTCTGTTCTGCTCTCTCATGCTCAGAACGCACAAAACTGTCCTTCCCGGCTACTGAAAGACTGTGAGAAATGTCACAGATGGGAGAGTCAAATGACTAAAGCCTTCCAACACAAGACAAAAAAGAAAAAGATGAGGACGAATGTGCATTCTGGAACACAGATCTGGGAGCTTATGAAAATTACGGCAAAATTCCAGAAAAGGTTATTAAATAGACAGTTTGTGAGCTCTCGAGAAAAGGCAGCAGTGATAGCAGCCCCAAGGTAGGTGGGTCACAATGAGCACATTATGACAAAACACTCTCATTTTTCTTTTGATATTAACTTGGCTGTTAGCTTCAGAAATAGTAAAGATAGAGTATATTCAGATTATGGAAACTTAGTCGTGGATAAGACAGAGAAATGGGATCTGTATAAGAGTTTGGCAATATGGATTCAAATACGTAAAATAACTATTCCTAGAAAGTGTTTAGTAGTGGATTTATATTGAGCAGAAAAGCGATCTCTAGTGTTGTGCTACAAGACTCAATACTTGGTTCCTTTCCCTTATCACAGTGCTTGAATGAAGATGAAGAAGAAATGCATATTAAATTTTAATTTTCAGATGTCATATAGCCAAGAGAGAAAGGCAACACATGGATAGCATCAAAATCTTAATGGTTTTGACATGTTGAGCAATAGACTGATACTAGCCAGAAGAAATGTAACAGGGCAACTGTACAGTTGAGCATTTAGGTTTCAAAAACTAATTGCAAAAGTTTAAACCTCAGTTTGGCAGTGACTCATAAAAAAATGCTGAAAATCTTTGATAACCACATTCTGTATGTAAGCCAACACTATGATGTAGACACTAAAAAAGAAAAAAGCAAACGCAAACTGTGGCAGTATAAACAGATGTACATGTCCAAAAGACAGGCAGGAACAGTCTCACCGCAATCTTTGGTGGTCAATCATGTTTAGAAAACTATGTTCAGTCCTGGGTGCCATGTCTCAAGAAGGACACTGACAAGATAGAAAGGGTCCAGTGTTGGGATGAAGAAATATTTGGAAACATGTCATTTAAGGAATGTTTAACCTGGAGGAAAGGATTAAAGGAAGATATTAAACCCATCTTCAAACTTCTAAAGCAATTAAATGGGAGAAGGAGCAGTCTTGTTCTATACGCTTCAGGGAACAGAACAAAGAGCAACAAGATGAAGTTTCTAGGAAGCTTTAATTTCAGTAACAAACAAGAAAGAGTTTTCAAATGACTAGTTTGTCTAACACGAATAGTTTTTTTTTTTTGACGAGCTGTTAACTCCCTATTATTTAAAGTCCTCAGCGACTAGATGCCCACATCTGAAAAAGGTATGAATGAAACTCTAAGCTGAAGGGGGAGGTGGCACAAGGCTGCCTCCAAGGTACCATGCAACTTCAACATCCTAGCTGACAGTGCTTCAGCTGAATGGTTTTGCCAGCTTCTGAGTGGCAAGACTTGGTACAAAAGGAAAAGCTACAATTAAAACGTTTCTCTAGGGCTTCCCTGGTGGTGCAGTGGTTGAGAGTCCACCTGCCGATGCAGGGGACACGAGTTCGTGCCCCAGTCCGGGAAGATCCCACATGCCGCGGACTGGCTGGGCCTGTGAGCCATGGCCACTGAGCCTGCACGTCCGGAGCCTCCGCAACGGGAGAGGCCACAACAGTGAGAGGCCCGCGTACCGCAAAACAAAACAAAACAAAACAAAAACCTTTCTCTAATACAAGAAACTGTGAAATGTACTACAAACAACATAAAAATTTCCTTTTTTCTTAGAATAACAAATTATTTAAAAGAATCTATAGGAAAAAAAATCTACTGATCTACTGACCTTATTAAATATCTTATTTTGGCAAAAGTGGAAGGAGGTGGAAATAAGAGAATTTTTAGTTATTATATTTCCTCAATCACATGAATTCACATGCCAACACACAATTAGAATGGTAGTGCTTCACAATATTAAAATAGTAATAATATTAATAATCGCAATAACAACAAAGACAATCCCATATATAGTACTTATATGTGCCTAGCACTGTGGTAATATATTTATATCTATATAAAATATATATATATCTGTAAGATATATATAATAGTACCTACCTCATAGGGCTGTTGTGAGGATTGTACATCTATCTATCTATCTATCTACCTATCTATCTATCTTCTGTTCTATATACCCTATGAGGTGTGTGTGTATCTGTCAATCTATCTATCTATCTATCTATCTATCTATCTATCTATCTATCTATTTAGGAAAACATTAGAATTTCCTTTGAGAAGAGAACACATACCTATGTTAATAATGTCCTTTGCACAAGGGCAAACTTTTAAAATACACATCACAGATTAAAAGAATAAATCAAGTCAAATACCTTTGGATAAAACCATATTTACAGAGATGACAAAATACTTAAGCCATCATTAGATTAATTATGTACCTCTATTACAATATATACATTTTTTTTCTACCACAAGTAAAAATGCCATATGGTTGTAGAACAAATGTCAATAGGAATTGGAGGTGGAAAATTTCCACATTTTCTGGGAAGAAAAAGCCATAAATATCTCAATTGATTAAGTATACTCTTCTGGACCTTTTTTCTTTTTTTTTTTAAACAAAAAGGCACTGAACAAGACTACTGTGTTACAAAACAAAACTAATGTATTTGTAGTTTAAAAATTCTTAATAATAAAACCATATTTTTTTTAACTAAAAATCTCAACCAAAGACTCTGACTGCAGCAGTGGTATTTGGGGTTTCACACAACAACAGGACACTGCCTCATGTCATTTTCACAATTTTTTAAAAACCAATTTCAGGGTTCATCATACTATATTTAAGTCACTGAATAAAGCATTATTCAGTGCTAATAATAAAGCATTATTCAATGAGTTCAAAATGATGAACATAGTTTATCCCATGCTTTAACATTTTTACTGTTCCCTAAAATATCAGAATATTTTTCTTTTGTAAAATAGCCTGCAAAATTACTATAATATAGATTTGTATTGAGCTTTAAGATATTCACTTTTAACAAGTTCTATTTATTGTTTTGTTGTTGTTGTTGTTGTTGTTGTTTTTGCGGTATGCGGGCCTCTCACTGTTGTGGCCTCTCCCGTTGCGGAGCACAGGCTCCGGATGCGCAGGCTCAGCAGCCATGGCCCACGGGCCCAGCCGCTCCGCGGCACGCGGGATCCCCCGGTACCGGGGCACGAACCCACGTCCTCTGCATCGGCAGGCGGACTCTCAACCACTGCGCCACCAGGGAAGCCCTCTATTTATTGTTTTGCAGAATTAAAATCATTCTGTATAACTGTGTGAGAGCACAGGACACACATGACGTTTGTTACACTGTTCGTCTTTTCCCTGGCCAAGTTCTGGAAGCCCATGGAGATGGGAGGTAAGAGAGGTGGACTCTGGGAAAAACAAAATGCCATGTATTTCCAGACATGATGGTCTTTCAAGCACCTTGGAGCAGAATCCTCCAGATGAAGCCACACAGGAACCTCTTTTTTCTTATAATATGATGAGATGTTCTCCTCCTAAGACTGATTAATCCATTTATGCTATTTCATAATAATATGAAAAATGATCATAGAGAGGCAGTGAGCAAACTTTGGTAGGGAAACTCTGGACCTGGACATGTGTGACCTTGGGCAAAGCAACTTCTCTAAGCCCACCTCACCTATAAAATCACAGAGGTAGTATTTATGCCACAGGCAATTATTATGAGGAACAAATAAGATAATGTATGTGAAATTCCTCTGACATCAATGAAATGCTACACAAAGGCAAGGTTTAAAGAGTAAGTGAGCACTGGGTTCATTGCAAACCTTACGTGTAACATTTTTAATGATGTACCTGCCTTTAACTATAAACATTCATAGATTATTTTACATAGATTCATGAAGATGTTTTAAATACTTAAACACTGTGAGTATTAGTGAATAGGAAACATGCTTGTTTTGAAAAATGAATTTCCAAATCATCTTGACCATTTAAAATTCAGTCTATTCCCCTTAAAAGGAAAAAAGAAAAAAACATAATAAAGACAGGTAAGGTATCATTTTTCTCGCCCTCTCTTCCACACATGAGTCTGTTAGGCTCGGTCTGGACGGTGTGTGGCCTCCTACTGAGAGTGAGATTTCAGAACTGATTTCAAGGCTCAACCTCTCAGCTAAGTACATTTATGAGTCTGTGCTGTGAACTACTATCCACAAAGACCTGAACATAACCAAACAACTCATTTCATACAAATTATCATGTCTGAATATATATGTATATTATATGTATAAATACCTCTAAACAAACACACACATATACAGTTTAATATATATAACTATATATTATATATATATGTAGTTTAGAGATATTTTCATTAAAAACATTTTACTACCATAATCAAAACTGACCTAAATTGTTGACTCTGTGGCTGAGCGTTCAGGCAAAGTGATGCTTGCTACTTAAGAAACAGAGGTCAACCTTGTAGCTCACGATATGAGTAGATGTGCCTGACTTCAAAATGTAATTAAATGGAATAAATGTACAATTTAGTTTAATTTTTAAAAGTTAACTTATAAACTTTCATTAACATTTGATAGGTAGGGAATCTGAAGTTAGTAATATGGAATTATATTAAATTGAGGCTTAATTCCATAGGAAAAGCAAGCTTTGCTTCCTGGTTATCATGTCTTCTGAAGGAAAATTTAATGATTTATAAATAATCACTGATTTATCTATAACCTGACTCAAAAAGCTAATTTTTAATTTTAGTACTATATTCCAAAGAAAAACTTAATTCTATACATTGAAATTCAAAAAGCAAAACTGGGACCTTGAAGCTTTTTAGCAAACTCTGTACCAGAAATTCAACAAGCAAAACATATCATAGGTTGTAGATTGCAGCAATGAGCTACTCTTGCCTGTAGCTTTTTTAGGAGTGAATCAATAAATAGTAAGCTCTGCAATCTCATGACAAATGCAATGCTGGTTATTTAATTAAAAAGAACACTGTGGGACAAGAGCATGCATGTCATGTAGGTAAACAGTCCTGGGGGTTATTTGAGGAATACATAAACTATGCCAGAGTGAATTTGGGTTTCTATTATTTTACTTGAGTCCATATCTTATACATTTCTTAAATCCTCCTCATGTCCAGGTTTTTCATCTGCTGATACCTGGGGATCAATTACCTTAAAACTACCATTACCACCGCCAACACCATCCACGTGACCCTAGATTCTTGACATCCTAACATGCATCCTGACACAAGATGAGATCAAAAGTCATTTATGATTTCTATCACTAGAACGTAAATCATATAACTAGAAAACTATGTCAACTGAGAGCAATGACAATGAAACCAATGTATACCTCAGCCATGCCTTCCAGGCAGATTGCATCAGACTGGGGGCAAATGCAGGAATCAATGTATGGGGTGACGCTGTTACTCGGCCATGTAACTGTAATCGTATCTGCAGGATTAACACCTCTTCCAGATGTAGGAGGGCTCGACGTTATGGTGCTATGGTATTTGTTAACATAGATTCTTGCTTTCCTCAAGAGAACAGTAATGAGAACTTGTTTTATTTACTTTTTTTGGTCACGCTGCATGGCTTGCAGGATCTTAGTCCCCTGACCAGGGATCGAACCTGTGCCCCCTGCAGTGGAAGTGTGAAGTCCTAACCACTGGACTGCTGGGGAAGTCCTGAGAACTTGTGTTATTTTAATTTATTTATTTATATAAATTTATTTTATTTATTTATTTTTGACTGCGTTGGGTCTTCGTTGCTGTGCGCGGGGTTTCTCTAGTTGCAGCAAGCAGGGGCTACGCTTCGTTGCGGCGCGCAGGCTTCTCATTGCAGTCGCTTCTCTTGTTGCGGAGCACAGGCTCTAGGCACGTGAGCTTCAGTAGTTGTGGTGTGCAGGCTCAGTAGTTGTGCCTCGTGGGCTCTAGACTGCAGGCTCAGTAGTTGTGGCGCACGAGCTTAGTTGCTCCATGGCATGTGGGATCTTCCCGGACCAGGGCTTGAACCCATGTCCTCTGCGCTGGCAGGTGGATTCTTAACCACTGCGTCACCAGGGAAGCCCTATAATTTTATTTATTAAAAAAATTTTTTTTTTAGGGCTTCCCTGGTGGCGCAGTGGTTGAGGATCTGCCTGCTAATGCAGGGGACATGGGTTCGAGCCCTGGTCTGGGAGGATCCCACATGCCGCGGAGCAAATAGGCCCATGAGCCACAACTACTGAGCCTGCGCATCTGGAGCCTGTGCTCCGCAACAAAAGAGGTCACGATAGTGAGAGGCCCGCGCACCGCGATGAACAGTGGCCCCCGCTTGTCACAACTAGAGAAAGCCCTCACACAGAAACGAAGACCCAACACAGCAAAAATAAATAAATTAATTAATAAACTCCTACCCCCAACATCTTCTTTAAAAAAAATTTTTTTAAAATTAATTTTTATTGGAGTATAGTTGCTTTATCAAGAACTTGGTTTAAATGGTTATACTTATAAAACTTTCTTGAAAGAGTGAAGAATGCTTACCAGCTTAAAAAAAATCACAATAATCACTGTACTGGTTCAGCAAATAAATGATAAGACAGTCACTTACTAGACAATCACTATTTTTGAGATCAGAATTATGTTAGATTACAGAGTAATGCATATCATTTTCTGCATTTTTGTAAGACCAGAGCCTGCCTACAAATTCTCTCTTCTTTTTGTAGTATGTCTAAAGCACCTTGGGAAGCAGTATGGTAGTGAAGAGTACAGTGTGGAGTCAGCGGACTCAGGTGGAATCATGACTGTGAGATAGTCAACTGTGAACGCTGTTAGCTTATTCAATCTCTTCTCCATAAAATGAAGGGATTCAGAGACAGAATCTGATAGAACCACTTCATTAAAGTGCTTAGTGTATGTCTTGAACAGAGTGCACAGTGAAAAACACGCGTACGATGGCATGCATCTGACAGAGATCACAGGACGTCAAAAGGCCTACAACTTTTCCTAACAGGTGCACACAAATCTCGTCAGGACTGAAGATAAAAGGTAGCATAATTTTATTAGATCTAGAACAGGGAGACCTTCCATAGGGGGCACCATTGCACCATGCAGGAATCAATCTTCAGAGGTACATCTTTGGCTTTATTACTATCTGGTGGATAGGTAAGACCTTTCATCAATCCAAAAAGTCAAGGACTTGGGGGAAAGAAAGGATCTACTCACCCGTAATCTTTAGTTAGGAGCACTGTACACATCACCGACCTATGCTACAGGTCCTGTGATCTCTACTGTTATCTCAGTAATTCTGTTTGAAAATTGAGGCGGCACGGCCTCCTTGCTATTTCAGAAAGGTGGTTAAGCACATCCAGGATCAATATTCTGTCTCACGTGTCATTGGGGAGGCTGAGTAGTGCCTGCAGACACTGCTTAGGAAACATGAGGGAATGTCTTCAGATGTACCAAATGAACAAATTACAGCTTTCTGAAAGATGAGACATCTTGACAAAAATCCTTAATTCTGTAAAAAATCAGCCTGTAGGATTAGTGAATGAGTTTGAAAATATCAATCTAAGGTAATGACAAAGACTTCTGACTTACTAAAAACCACATTCAACATCAACACAGAGGTGCCTCCCTTTTCATTCTCTTTTTAGAAAACTCATGCCTCTCCACTGTTTTTTTTTTACGACAGGGAAAGAGACAGCATTCTCTTCAGCTCTACTTAAAACTGTTCCGTGGACTAAGCAGGCTCCTCTATGGGGACAGAAGGCTCAATCCTCCACATAAAATCATACAGGCTCTCTCTGTGCATAAGTGGCTCCTGATACCACAAACTGAGAACGATAATTGAATCCAGCCACCCCACCGTGCAAAGTATTTACCCACAGAACCAGCCTGGTGGGCATCTGTAGTTAGCTTTCTAGACTAAGAGTCAAAAGGTTACCCCAATTGAATCTTTGTTTCAACCCAGAGAGTATATGGCATTGAGGAGGTAACCATTTGATTAAAAATATACTTGGGGAGAAATAAGAGGAGCAAAGATGGGGTCAAATATGTCTTATGAATTAAAAGGAATATAGGCACAAACATCTGGCCCATCTTGGGTTATTCATTCATTCATTCAACGGTAGTTCAGCATATATTTATTGGGTACCCAGTATGTGGCAGGAACTGTGTTAGGCCCTCAGGGTATAACGGTGTGCAAAACCAGACTCGATTCCAGGCTTACAATTAAGAACTGGTCTTCATCAACAATCTAAGTTTGCCGTAGCTTCCTGATAAATGTTAGGTATTTTGCAGACATGTAATTTTTCAGGTCCCAGTAATTCAGAATGATGAATCTAAGGATGGGAGAGATTGCCCCAATAAATACTAATGTCATAAACTAAATAATGTTTTATATATAAAAT
Source organism: Grampus griseus (assembly GCF_964374135.1). Classification (NCBI taxonomy): domain Eukaryota; kingdom Metazoa; phylum Chordata; class Mammalia; order Artiodactyla; family Delphinidae; genus Grampus; species Grampus griseus. Next base: position 37,423,366 of record NC_139007.1, read on the forward strand.
TAGAGATTAAAGACCAATAAGCTAGGAATATATGATTTGAAGAAAAATAAAGAAGATTTATAACTGCCTAGAGGATTGAATTTAAAGAGTATCAATAGGGCTTCCCTGGTGGCACAGTGGTTAAGAATACACCTGCCAATGCAGGGGACACGGGTTTGAGCGCTGGTTGGGGAATATCCCACGTGCCGCGGAGCAACTAAGCCCGTGTGCCACAACTACTGAAGCCCACGTGCCTAGAGCCCGTGCTCCGCAACAACAGAAGCCAACAGAATGAGAAGCCCGCACACCGCACCGAAGAGTAGCCCCGGCTCACTGCAACTAGAGAAAGCCACGCACAGCAAACAAAGAACCAAAGCAGACAAAAAATAAATAAAAGTAAAAAAAGTAAAATAAAATAAAAAATAAAGAGTATCAATAGTACTTGGGTGAACAACTTAGAGGGTGGCAATATTTTATGATGTCACAAAGAGGCTTATCATTTTTATCATTTAATAATTTTATTCATGGTCCACAAGGGACTAGAGATTATGATCATTAAATCTGTTGATGCCATTGAGGTGTGTGGGATTGTCAACACCTCAGAGAACAAGAATCTAATTTTAAAATAACATTAAGATATTAGTGGAACAGATCATCAGGGCAAGATGATAGTCACTGGGGACAAATGCAAAATAATACACTCAGAGACTTAAGGAGGAAAAGAACTAGCTTGATAATGGGGAATGAATGAATGAATGTCCAGAGGGTGACTGTTTTGCAAAAAGACTTGAGGGCTCATAATAAGGCACAACTCTTGGCTCAAGATACTGACTATTGCATGTGGAATTAGAATTTATTTTTTATTTTATTTAGTTTTAATTAATTAATTTTATTTGGCTGCGTTAGGTCTTTGTTGCTGTGCACGGGCTTTCTCTAGTTGCGGTGAGTGGGGGCTACTCTTCGTTGTGGTGTGTGGGCTTCTCCCTGCAGTGGCTTCTCTTGTTGTGGAGCACGGGCTCTAGGCGTGCGGGCTTCAGTAGTTGTGGTTTGTGTGCTCTAGAGCACAGGCTCAGTAGTTGTGGCGCACGGGCTCAGTTGCTCCACGGCATGTGGGATCTTCCCAGGCCAGGGCTCGAACCCGTGTCCCCTGCATTGGCAGGCGGATTCTTAACCACTGTGCCACCAGGGAAGTCCTAGAATTTATTTTTGATTAAAAGTTTCACATGGTACAAAAGCTTCTTTGCTTTATTACAGACAGAAATTGATCAATGATTATTTTTCCATCATTGATAACTGTATTTTGAGGGAGATTTGTAATCAAAGCAGTGGTTGCAAAAACTGGCTTTAGTAAATTAATTGTTTTGAAAAAAAGATTAAACAGAACCTATTCATTATTGCTGAAAAAAAAGGAAACCCAAAACAAAAAATACCCCACTTTTCTGAAATGTGATTGCCAAAAGAAAAACAACTGGTTTTATCTGATTTTTTAGGAAACAAGGAGCGGAGGATTTAAAACTTTCAGATGGCTGTTCTGGCAGTGTCTTCCAGCACCCACCCCTCTGCTGTGGGTAGGTCATCAGATCAGCGCCTGCACTGCGGGCTCGGTGTACGACGTTTCTGTCTTCCTCAACTGTTCCCCAGCACCTCAACCACAACTTCAGCCCTCACACAAAAATTCACAGTGTAAAAAAAAATCACATTTCCGAAAACAGACTTATGGTTACCAATGGGGAAGGGGTGGAGATAAATTAGGAGTTTGAGATGAACATGTATACACAACTACATATAAAATAGATAACAAACAAGGACTTGTTGTACAGCACAGGGAACTATACTCAATATTTTGTAATAACGTATAAGGGAAAAGAATCTGAAAAAGAATATATATACATACATTCAATTAAATATATATAACTGAATCACTGTGCTGTACACCTGAAACTAACACAACATTGTAAATAAACTATACTTCAATCAAAAAATTTTTTTAAAAACCCCACATTTTCCAATGGTGTATTCCTTCTATCGCCATAGAAGCAAGCAAGTCTTTAGGAGCCTAGAATTAAATGCTGGTTATGTCACTAAAAACACGAGTTCAGGCAAGTTATTTTTCAATTCTCAGTAGCTCAGGTTGTAATCTGGAAAATTCCAATTCAAATCAGAGTCTACACTTTTTTTTTTTTTTTTTTTTTTTTTTTTTTGCGGTACACGGGCCTCTCACCGCTGCGGCCTCTCCCGTTGCGGATCACAGGCTCCGGACGCGCAGGCCCAGCGGCCATGGCTCACAGGCCCAGCCGCTCCGCGGCACGTGGGATCTTCCTGGACCGGGGCACGAACCTGTGTCCCCCATATCGGCAAGCGGACTCCCAACCACTGCGCCACCAGGGAAGCCCCAGAGTCTACACTTTTAAAACAGATACCTTTCAGGAAAAAACCCTGCTCAGATGTATTACCTTAATACCCTTATTTACATTTTTACATGTTGTCATTCAGTCTTTATCAAGCATATAAAATTTTATATAGCTGCATCCATATCATAATGGTATTTGGATTTTTTTCCTTTAAATTGTTTTACAAACATCTCATCTAATTGGACCACAAGTCTTTAATGAAAAACGATGGGAGAGGGGAATGTCAATGCTTCTACATAGTCTCCATAATTATCACTAAAACAGAAATCCTAAGTGTTAAGACAGCTTCAAGAGGTTAGAAGAAATGAGAGATTTAGTGCATACAGTGATGCTGTTTGGAATATTTTACCGAAGGAGCTAATGCGAAGTCCCAGGGTAGGAGAAGGAGCATCTGCCCAAGAAAGGGGTACAGGGAAGAGAAAACACAGCAACATCTGGTCTCTAAATGTGCCAATGTGAAAAATTCTCAGAGCCAGTTAGCTAGGGTTATGGGAAAGAACAAGCAGGAAAAAATTGTCTGCCAAAAAAAAAAAAGTGTCTGGCTTTGTCAGTAAACAAAGGACAGTAATACTTACAGAAAATTTCCTATACTAAACTCAAGGTTCAAAAAAGAATTTTGGATTCAATAGGCAGCAAAATGGCTGAAGCAATCTATGGATAATAAATGAGAAGAAATGGCTAAAGGGCAAGCCTTGGAAAGGAAAGACTCTTTTTCTTCTTAAAGGGAAATGATGATATGTGATCATGCAAATGCAAATGTCTGTGGACAGCACAGTTTGCTGCTGGGAAGGGAATTTTAATGCGTACCCTATGCAAATGCGTTTTATAATAAAACAAAATGTGCAGGGCCTTCTGAGGGCAGGGAGGAAAGAGGAGGGCAGGGGCTGTAGACGCTGTGCCTGAGAGGCAGGGGAATGCGCTACTCTGGGACCTTGAACAAATTCCAGGAGAGGGGGCATGGCAAAAACCCACTCCTTTCAAAAAACCTCTCTCACGTTTGACTGAGAACTGGATGCCTGATAAATCAACACCTGCAAAATCTTTCTTTACCAAGGGCTTAACCTTGAGCAGTTCTCTGTGTTTCGAGTGAACCTCAGTAAGAAGACATGAAAAACAACTCTCTTTTCTGTACTGAGTCGTGGGGAAAATTATATGAACTACACAGTCAAGACTGGAGATGGATACAAAGAAAGCTCCTGCAAACCATTTAGAGTCTTTGTGTCAAAATCAGCATGACTGTCAAAGCCCATGTAAGGCCCAGTCCTAGGCACTTGGGGAAGAATGAGCAGGAGGCCGGCCCACATGGCTGAGAGTCTGGTTTTGACCAAGTGATATTTATTCATATTTGCATACCTGAAGCAATTATTAACAGGAAATTGAGGAAAAGTCTGTATCTCTGTGATGGAGATATTTAAGCCAGCCTTTTTGAAAGTGTTAAAAAATTAAAATTGTAGAAAGCCAAACCATAGGTGCCGTGTTTTGCCTGAAGTGGTAAAAATACCATCTGCCTCAGTCTCTGAGCAGCATGCTTCTTTCAAGTAGCAGTAGCTAAACTACCGGCATACGCTCAGCCCCAGCTGGGGAAAATACACAGCCGTTTGTAGATGTTTTTCTAAGTAAGAGTAGTCAACATGCTCGTTTTCCTTCAGACATACATATTAGTTACCATAGCAAACCAAGAGTGAATGTGGGCTGAGAAACTTCTCCACTGGTCTTGACACACGCCCATGAATTTCTACAATTCAATAGGTGGCACTCTTCCCTGTAACACTGAACTCAATCTGCTTGGGGCCAGAAACCTAGGGAACATGGACTAGTTCCCTATTCCATGAGAGATACACACTCAGGGCTGCAGACCAATCACTGTAATGAAGATCCCCATCGCATCGCGCATATGAGCAAAACTATCGGCACCGGTTTTTTGGTCACAATTCGCTTCTGGTAATTACGTTCTGTCCAATAAAACTTCTGCAGTTTTAACTAGGTAAGTAAGATACTTCTTGTTTTTTTCATTTTAGAAGCTGGGCAGAATTGCCTTATAGTTCAACAGCTTCCAGTCCTGCCCAGCCCTGGGTGGATGAGCTTCAGGGGAAGGTAGAGTGCTCCTGTGCTGGTGTGAACCACCTTCCAGAGGCGGGAGAGACTTAATGAATGAATAGTTGCTGAGTGCTTTGATATCTTTAGATGATAAAGGCAGTGCAGCAGTGTAAAGCGTTCACATCCAGGCTTCATCGCCACAGGAACTCAATTAAGAAGTAATTCAATTTCTTTTCTGAGTGTTTGAGGACAGACCACTGTTTTGCTGAATGTGACAGGCACTCTCGAGATCTAGCTGAGACTGATTTTGATCGTCACTTCTGCCCTCTCCCCTGCTTCCTTGCCATTCTGAGACTGACAAAATTGGAGAGCTGGTATACAAAGCCATAGAGCACATGGTCAAAATAATTTTCTATGGTTCTTAAAATCTGATTTTTCAGATAAAATTTGGCTTTTGAGAAAACACTCACCACTTGGAAATAAAGAAATCTCCAGCAATAAATAAATTTCATGACACTCTCCAGAAATGGCCATTGAGTTTTTCAAATGTAGTTTTACAGAGGGACATCCCTGGTGGTCCAGTGGGTAAGATTCCACGCTCCCAATGCAGGGGGCCCAGGTTCAATCCCTGGTCGGGGAACTAGATCCCACACGCAAGCTGCAACTAAGAGTTCACATGTCGCAACTAAAGATCCCACATGCTGCAACTAAAGATCCCACAAGCCACAACAAAGATCCTGCGTGCCCGCAACTAAGACCTGGCGCAGCCAAAAATTAAAAAAAAAAAAAAAAAAAAGTAGTTTTACAGATAAACCCACCAGGGGAGTCCTAAGCTGCCTAGCATGATGCCTGCATCAGTCAGCATGAGCACCAGGACCATATCATGGACCCATGATATGCTACGTAAGAGACAATACTGTGCGCTGGACCCTGCAGACGTCTCCCCGACACTTGGTAGGGATGGATATAACTGTTTTTACCCATGGTACTTGGATTTGGGTCTATGTATGGATGATAGGTCTGGGTTAATCGCCTAGATCCCTTAAATATCAGCACAGCACCACATACCCTAGCAGGGTGGGTTTCTGTTTATTGGCATGAGAAATATTCTCATTGGGCACTTGGGAAGGCAACTGAACATAGGGATGGACTGTGTTATATAGTCAATATACTCTTTAAATGGCTAATTTGAGTCTACAAACCCCAATTCCAGACCTCTTAGCGTCCTGCACTTCTCCTAGCATCGCACCAATGCAGCACTCATCCATACGCATTTGTCACCCCTATATGTAAGCTTGTGCTGGGTACACGATGCAACCATGGACAAGGCCATTGAAGGCCCTGCCTTCAGGGCTCTTACATTTTAGTGGAAGAAGACAGAAAAAACAAGCAACTAAATAAAAATGATAATTTTAGATTATGATAAATGTTAAAGAGAGAAAAAACAGAGAAAAGGTGGACTTTCAACAGGAAGGTCTGAGTCAGTCCTGGTTGTGGCGGTAGTCAGCCCCAGCGCAGCACCTCGCCCACATTAAATATCAGATCCACAGTGCTTGGACGTATGAAGCGGATGAAGGAATGAATCTGGACCACAGTAGTACACAAGATAAGAATGTCCCCTCTCCCCCAAAAAAGAACGTCTCCTCTCAAATTTGGGCTTAAAGAGTAGAACAGCACTATTCTAAACTGCTCCTTTTATACTAAGGAAACTGAGGGAAGACCTAAAAGGTTAAGTGGCTGATAACAGATTTTGCAGTGAGTTGGTAACAGAGCCATTGCTCGGTTCAGGGTGTTCTATCTGTGCCCCATATTCTTTTCTTTTCTTCCAGTCTCTTCCACTATCAGGTGCTTCTGCAATAAGAAATCCTAAAGGAGTTCTCTGAGTCATAAATAAGCATCAATGATAAATAATCACTCTATTGCCAAATCATGATGTCATTTCCCTTACTTTTTCATTTATAAGTTATTTCCTTTACTATCCCAGTGAAATCCCAGCATTTATCTCCAAGCTAGTTTATTACAACCTTCCCAAGCAATCTTCTTATCCCTGCTGATACCTGCAACTTGTGTCAAAAGCTTTCCTTTCCTCTTTGACTGAAATAAAAAACCCTGTACCAGAATATCTCCTGTAACTAACTTCATGGGTCTTCTATTTTCTTATGGCCTCACTCACCATTTACCAAGTGCCAAGCACTGTGTTGGGCACCAAGCATACAAATAAGATACTGTCTCTGGGGGGCTTCCCTGGTGGCGCAGTGGTTGGGAGTCCACTTGCCGATGCAGGGGACGCGGGTTCGTGCCCTGGTCCGGGAGGATCCTGCGTGCCGCGGAGCGGCTGGGTCCGTGAGACATGGCCGCTGAGCCTGCACGTCCGGAGCCTGTGCTCAGCAACGGGAGAGGCCACAGCAGTGAGAGGCCCGTGTACCGCAAAAAAAAAAAAAAAAAAGATACTGTCTCTGCCCTCAAAGAGCTCACAGTCTATGATCTGTCTCATAAATGGTCATTATAAAATAACAGAGTTAAGTGCAATGACTGAGAGATGCACAGTGTGTTAGAGAATGGAGCACCTCATCCAGCCTAGGGAACCAGGAAGGACTTCCTCTTAGAGATGATCCTACGTTAAGCCTTACAGAAGAGGCAGGGGTAGCCAGATTAAGGGAGACACTGCTGCATTCCAAGCAGAGGGGACAGCATGGGTCAAGGCACGGAGAATAGAAACAGTATGTTTTATGTAATTTGGTGCCGCTGGAGCACAGGGTAGGAGGGGACAAAGCTGGAGAGTCCCTCCAGGGGATGAGACCACAGTGCTTTATATGCCACTCCAGCAAGCTCTGAATTTGCCTTATAGACAACATGGAGCCAAGGAAGGTTTTAAGCTGGAATGTGAAACTGCCAGATTTGTGGTTTAGATAGACATTCTGGCTGGCGATGGATCTGTGGGGACAAAAGAGAGGCATAGAGACCAGTCACTAGGCTTCCTAGTGGTTCAGATGAGGAGACTCAACATGAACAATGAAAGAGAGATCAAGAGGAGGGGCTGGATTCAAGAAAATGTAGGATATAAAACTGATGTGACTTGGTCATGGAACATAGGGGTGAGGGGGTAAGAGCATTTGAGAGTGACTTCTAAGTTTCTCACACGGTTGACTGGTGGGATGACAGTGCCAATATCAGGAGACAGAATGAGTAACAAGGACCAGAGATAAAACACTAAGACTGGACCCTAATGTCAACGATGGACTTTGGGTTATAAAGATGCATCAATGCAGGTTCACTGATTGTAGCAAAGGTACCACTCTGCAGCAGGATGTTGGTAGTGGGGAAGGCTGTGCCTGTGTGGGGTCAGGGGGTAATGGAAACTCTCTATACTTTTTTGCTCAATTTTGTTGTGAACTTAAAACTGCTCTGAAAAATAAAAGTGTATTAAAAAAAAAAGGGTCCAGAGATGTTGGGAAGATGCCGAGTTCAGTTTAAGACACTTTGAGCCTGTGGAAGACCATTTGGGTATTAGGCTCAAGTAGACATCTAAGATACAGTGACAGATATAGAAGTCCTCAGTTTAGAGGTGCTCCTATTAATCTAATTTTTCTTGAAGAATGCAAAAGTTTGTGAGATAGAGAAAAGGAGGACCTGCATTTCAGGCAAGGAAAAGGCACGGAGGCAGGGGTGTGCGCGCCGGGGCTGTCAGGAGAGCACAAGGTTCTGGATCAGCCCTGGAGAGATCACTGAGGGTTTTGGTTGTCCCACTGCAAGCAGAGCCCTTACAGGTCCCACTTCTCCCTCCTTGTCTTTGGTGTGCAGATGTGCTCACACTCTGGCTATTCTTGACTGTTGTGAAAACCAGATGGTTAGAATGTTCCTTTAGCCAAGCAGCTGTATGCATCCCATACACCTGCTAAAATATTCCATTTGTTCCTCAGGAGAAAACAGAATGTGACCCAAGTGTGTTCACAGGCTTGCACCGGTGCACTGAAATCTGAAATCCCACAGCAGTTTTTTTTTTTTTTTTGGCACTACGCGGGCCTCTCACTGTTGTGGCCTCTCCCGTTGCGGAGCACAGGCTCCGGACGCGCAGGCTCAGCGGCCATGGCTCACGGGCCCAGCCGCTCCGCGGCATGTGGGATCATCCCGGACCGGGGCACGAACCCGTGTCCCCTGCATCGGCAGGTGGACTCTCAACCACTGCGCCACCAGGGAAGCCCCACAGCAGGTTTTGAACAAGGCTGTGAGTCAGAATTATCTGTGGAGCCTTTTTTCAAACCCTTCCATTCTGCCCCGCCCTGCTCTGCCCACCAGTGGATTTTGACGTTGGTGGAAGAGGGTATTATGCTGTGGTAACCCAGGCATGTATGTTTTCAAAAGCCCCACAGGTGATATGAAAAATACTGCCTTTACAAATCCAAATCTGCCCTGAATGGTGCTTCCCAGGTATTAGCTGATGAGGCTAAAAGCTGTTTTCCATAGTCCAAAGGCATCTTTCCAGCAATGGTTGGTGCTTACCCAGTTTTTCTTCACAACACTTACCACCATTTGACGTTATATTATGCATCCATTTAGTTGTTTATTAGTTACCCATCTCCCCCACTAGCTTGTAAATGTCATGAAAGAAAGAGTTGATCTGGTTCACTCTTGTATTTCCAACACCTAACAGTGTCTGGAATGACGCAGGCATTCAGTAAATAAGCTTATCATTAAATGAATCCTATTTTACCTGCTAATCAGTTTTGAATGTGATGACTCTCTTTTGACCTTTCAAATATAAACAAAAACCAAGCGTCAAATTGAAATGTATAAAACTGTGTAGAAGGTACAAAATCTACCTACCTTAGCATAGTCTAATCTTCCTTTCCGTTGAGCCTAAAACAGAAAAGAGGGGGAAATTAATTAGTTCTTTAAAAATCATTTAGTATTTCTATAACTTTTGCTTCTCAAAGAATGTCAACTCTCTCCCCCCTCACCTCTCCCCTTCTCTGTCTCTATATATGTATATAGTGAAATATATATATATGTATGTGTATACATATAAATAAAACTCTCAAACATATTGAAGAGTTGTAAGAACAGTACCACAAGCACACATATACACTCTAGGTTTGACAGTGGCAGACACCATGACCTCTCACCCCTTCGTGCTTCAGCACACAACTCATAAGCATAGGACATCTCATACATGATCACTTTCAAATTAAAAAAACTAACAATAATGCCATATCATCTGACATACAACCCATGTTCAAATTTCTCCTGCTGTCCCAAGAATATATTTTATTTTAGCTTTTTTTCTCAAACTAGAATTAATCAAGATTCACACATTGCACTTGGTTTTTATGTCTCTGTTTCGCCTTTTAAATCTAGACTAGCCCCTCCCCGTTTTTTAAGAAATGAAAATAAAAATCATTAACTTTTAAAATAATTGACTTTTTGAGGAGACCAGGGCAGCTGTTGTATAAAATTTCTCTTTCTGGATTTGTTACATTATTTCTTCGTGTGTCATTTCACTTGTCCCTGTGTGCTTACAAACTGGAAGTTGGGTCTGAAGAAGCTTGCTGAGGTTTAGGTTAAACACTTTTCGCAAGAATATTTTACATGGAATATTATATACTTCATATTGCATCAATGTGGAAGGCACCAAATGTCAGGCTGTCCTACTCTTAATAATGCTATAAATTTGATCACTTGGTTAAAGTGGTGACTATCAGATGGTTCCACTGTAATGACATATTTCCTTCTCTACAATTAGTAATCCATGGGGTCAAGTTTTCCACTTGCTTTGGCATAATTTTTAATATGTTGTATCATGCCAAAAGACACTCAACTCCATCCCACTGTCACCAGGGATGAGGAGAGGGAAGAAAGCTGGAGGTAGGAGACATCCTGTATGAGGTCAAATTTTATTTTAAATTATTTTTAGTTATTAAAGAACAACTTAAAATGAAAACATATACTCAAAAGTGTATGTATCAAATCTGAACATAATAGAGACAACCAATGTGTTAGTATTTGCTGGTAGGTAAGCTCATTTTTTGTGGACTTCAGAACAAACTTCTCCTGACATCTCTGCACAGAGCAAGAGCCCTTCAACTTATGAACAGGTTAGGTCTTGAGACCATTTTGTTCCTGAGTCCAAAATGACACTATACAGATAATAAATGTGGGTAGATTACTTTCATGAGAGAAAATGAGATCTTTATAACATTAATCCTGACTCTTCTCGTTTCTTTATAATCTTTAAAAAATTTATCCAAAAGATGCCTGCATTTTGTTTTTCTTGTTTTCATAAAAAGCAACTTCTAATAAGACACTGCTCATGTATAGCTGTTGGCACTATCACAAACGACTCAGTTAAAACTGTGACTTGTACACTTTCAATGAACCAAAAGGCCTCTGCAACCCATATACTTTAAAAAAGAATTCGTGGTTCAATCTGCTCTTCAAAGATGTTTTGGGGATCTAGGAGTTTCAGTGAACTAAGAAGGGTTTGAATTAGTCCTGAGATGCAATATACCAACAGGAATGAGAATCGGTTCTTGCAGGTATTTTAAAACCAGGCTCATTCTTCTCTCTGCTCAGAGATTTCATATTTACTTGTTTGTTTGTCTATGGACATCTTTTCCCAAGATAAAACAGTTTTGTCTACACTGAAATCTCTCTCCCCGCACTATAACTTCTGCAGGAGCAGTGTGGAGCCCCTGAGCACGTCTGCATAGTGCACTCATGACCTAGCTACTCACTTTCATATTGTACAAATATGAATTGGCCTTGATCTCATGAATAATCCATGGCTTGTGACCAAAATTTCAGCAGCAGCATTTCACAATATGCTTAGTCTTTAAGTTCTCAAACTCTCAGCTGTCTCTCGAATTCATTTTAGGTTAAGGGATATCTGACATGGAGGCTGATCCTGTGGTCACCAGTTTTCCACCTTTTCAATTGTTCATCCTTTCCCTGTCTCTTGCTGATCAGCATGGGCTGCTCAGGCACAGTACTTTTCCAATGACGCACAAACTAGGACCCCTGTGGAATGATTCCTACTGTCAAACAACTCATTCCTGAAACACATCTGCCATTTCCTCACTACTTTCAGTCTTGTTTCTGTTCTAACCACCTCCTCTTCATTCTTGCACTTTCAACATCCTCACCTTACAGTGTTTAACACAAACGACATGGTAGAAGTGTTGAAAGTGGTATCTGTTGAAAGTTAGAAAGTTGAGTACCTTTCATATCTTGAGGTTGCAGTGTAAAGTGCAGAGAAACTATAATTTACAATGATGTAGGTGGACTTTTCCTTTTGGACGTATTGAGCCATTTCCCCAATTGTCTCAGAAAAAAAAAAAATCAGTTTTTTCAGGTAGTAACAGTAACTATAATGCTGTTTACAGATAAGGACATCTAGAGTAGTCTCATCACATACCTTGTTTATAAACTAATCATCTTAGAGAATTCTATTATTTTGAAGTACTTGTGCTTAATCAATTACAAGCTATTTTCCTTTTTTAAAAAATCAAAGTATAGTTGATTTACAATATTATTTTAGTTTCAGGTGTACAATATAGTGATTCAATATTTTTACAGAATCACAAGCTATTTTCAAACCTTCTCTCTTTATTTATGTATTTATTTATTTTTCTCACTTTATTTTGTATTACTAGCTTGGCCACCCCCTTTCACCCAGTGGAGATATACTTTGCTGGGGATGACGGCAAAGAAACGCCATGTATGTAAATCCCTATTTGTTCAACATCAGCTCTCACGGCCCAGCTGCTCCGCGGCATGGGGGATCTTCCCGGACCGGGGCAAGAACCCGCGTCCCCTGCATCGGCAGGCGGACCCCCAACCACTGCGCCACCAGGGAAGCCCAGCTCTTAAACGTTTTGAAAGCTGAGACTAGAAGCCTACATAAAATGACAGCACGATTACCACGGCCATTACCACCCGAACAGGCTGTAACTGCTGATATGCTGCTCACCTGAATGTCCTTTTTATTTTATCACAACAAACATTCCAGTCCTGTGAAACCATTTCACCCTTGACTGCTTTAGCTTGTACAGAAGAGTATCATTTATTTTATAAAACAAAATGCTATAAATATTTAGATCTTTATAGGTATATATTTCCAGCTGCTACGTGAGTTAGTATCTATGTATGCCAGACGCAAGCCTGAAACTACACACTGATATAAAAATTTTTTCACAAAAAGCTTTTAGAGTTTACAAAATACAGCAAATTAGAAACAAATGTAAATGATTTAATCCCCTACGTAAGTAATATTTCTCGTTGAACATTACCAAATTCTATTTCTTTTTGTAAAAAAAGTTAATTTGGGAGGGGCTATGGTTTCTGTTTCATCTGATGGTGCTCATTCACTCAGTAATTGTCCATTGTGCACCTACTATATGTTAGGTATTGCTCAGGCACTGGAGACACAGCCAGGAACGGAACAAGTAAAAATCTTCCTCTGGGGGTTGCATAGTCTTGTTTTCACATACAATCTCCCTCTAGAACTTAAGCTCCATGAGAGTATGGACATTTTCTCTCCTGATCATAACAGTATTCCATGTCTAGATCAGTGCTTGTAGATAGTAGATGGTCAATATCTGGTGAATGAATGAATAAATGGATAAATGCTTTTTCTTAATAAGTGTTGGTTATGTACCATTTATTCAGGAAACTTACAAAGCAAAGTTCCTATTACTCTCTCCTAGTTCTAAGAAAGCTGGGTGTTTAGATTCAGTCAGTATGCAGTTGATGTGGAGCCACTACCTGGTGCCTTACAGATAATTTTTACTCGTATTGAACAGTACCATATTTTGACTTTATTACTCAACTTCTATTTAGAAGTAGACTGAAGAAGGGAATCTATAGAAAATAAATTCTAAGAATTCATGAAACTCAAACAACAAAAGGATAGAACAAAAGAATCATCTATCAGCCTTCTCACAGATGCAGCGGTTTAGAGTAATTGAGTGCCTCAACCTTGGTATCAGTGTATTGAAGAGAAAAGAGCCTGACTGGAGGTCAGGAGACCTCAGATTTCAAATGTACTCCCCCAAGCCTCAGGTGGTAAGTAGGCCCTGCTACGGAGGGAAACAGGTAGCCTAAGCTCTTAACTATGACCACTTTAAGAGGCACTGTGACCTCCTAGGAAATGGATATGCCGGGAGCCAGAAAATACGGTTTCTAGCCCATAATAGGTTAATACCTCAAGTAATTTTAAATTTTTACGTGGGTCTTCATTTTCTTATCTGTAAAGTAAGAGTACTGGGTCAGAAAAGGCATGCCCAAATGCTGGGCTGGCTGTATCAGAATCACCTGGGTAGCCTATTAAAAATGCAGATCCTTAATACTCTAGCCCTGAATTCTGAGTCATCTGAGGATCAGTGGTGTGGACTATGTCTAACATCCTTTTCAATTTATGCTCTGTATGCATCAGTGTTTATTTCAAAGAGAACAACTATATAAGCTCCGTAAGTCTCAAGGAGAATGGAGTGCTGTAACTTTACGCTCTTTTTCTGACATCTACCACTTACCATGTATATTTCTAGCAGAGCAAGATATTAAAATAACTTCCTCACTGGGGCCCAAAATAGGCTGATATAAAATAAATGCAGACTGTATTTCAATAGCCGGCAGTCCTGAACCTCTTCCTGCCACACTGTTCGTCTCCAGAAACCACTGTAAATTCTGCCACACACGGCGATTCCCTGAGGGCTTCATTACTTGGGTCTTTAAAAGGGATTCACTCATCTTTTGCCTCCTGTAGGTGTGCTCCTTGTCAATCCAGGTCATGAGAAAAGAAAGTAATTTTTCCCAGTCTTTAGCAGTTCACAGAGAATGTGTGGTTTGAACCTTGTTTTATCTTAAAAAAATGTGAAAATAGACAAGCTAGTGTGCCAGTGCTCATGACATTGAAGGCCTCCTCTGACAGCTACAGTGAGCGTTGTAAAACAATATTCTACACCAAAGCAAACAAAGCCAGTGCTCTGATTGAGAGGATGCACAGAGGGATTAATTCCAAAGGTTTATATACCAGTCTCTGCAGACCAAAGGCAGATAGATTCTCTGTTGGTAAGTAATGGATGTACAATGTGGTCTTTTACTTTAAGAAACAAATGCTTTTTTATAAGTCAGGTAACAAAGAAGGATTGGATGACATAAATGAACTGCTTCCAATTTCTAACTACTGCTATCTGGACTTGAAAACTGGATATGGAAAAACCTTTTTCTAAAAGCAGAAAACTAATATTCCACAGCAGGGAGTGCAGAAATTGCTAGAGACTGATCATCTCTTCTTATCATGTTATTCTTCCCCAATGCTACCAGCTATATTTTAGAATAACAATTTAAAAAATAAGATTCTCTTCTTCAGCCTTCAAGAAAAACTATCTTTCTTTCCAATTTTTTAGTTGAAAGAACATAATGAACACCCATTTGCCCTCCAACTAGATTAATTAGTTGCTAATATTTTGTCATCTTTGCTTTCTCTCTAGATGATCATTTGCTGACTATATGAGAGTAAATTATAAACATAATGATATCTCATCCCTAAATATGTCAGCATCTATCTCCTAAGAACAATGGTGTTCTCCTACATAACTACAAACCCATGACCACATCCAACAAGTTTAACGTTTACTATAGTATTTAAGATAATGTCCGTATTCAAAATTTCTGGTCCAACCAGTAGCGTCCTTTAGAGCTATGTTTATCCCAATCCAAGATCAAATTAAAAATCACACATTCCCTTTGGATGTCACGGCTTTTTAATCTCTTCTATTCTACAACATTCTCCACACCACCACCTTTTCTTTTATAATATGGCATTTTTTAAAAGAATCCATGTCAGTTGCCCCGCAGAATGTCCCTTCTCCTGGACTTGTCTAATTGTTTTCACATGATTAGATTCAGGTTAAAATATTTTTGAAAAGACTCCTACATAGATGATGCTGAACACTTCTCCATTACATCAGGAGTCATACAATATCAGTTGTCTCGTTACTGGTGAGACTAAGTTTGTTCACTTCCTCCCTTTGTCTTCAATAAGTAATCTGTAGGGTGCTTTGAGTCCCTGTGAATATTCAGTTCCCTACTAACCATTCATCTAATTGTTTTAACCAATTATTCACTAATGATTCTTGTTTGAGTAAAATATCATATTGGTGGCTACAAAAATAATGATATTAAAAAAATAATGATATTTTAAAGGTCTGCCTTGGTACTGGAAGAAATATCATCAATTTCTTTAGAGAAAACATGTCTTACTGAAAACAAACTCTCCTTGCATTTGCATTGGTATTAAGAGGTGGAGTTTAGTATATATATGTGAGATTTGTTGGTGGACAGAGGAACGGAGAAAGGACACATCCCAAAATTGTTTGGGTATAGTGTATGAGGATTTTAAAAGGTCACAAATCAGATATCTACTAGATCTGCTAGCCCCCAAGTTGAAGCAGCCAGCTAGCTAAGTTTGGTTTGGGAGGAGAAGCAATCCTTGCTGGGCTCTCCAGTTACGGAGCTGGAAAGGTGTCAGAATATAAAGGAACAGGGCAAGCCTTTTCTTTGCTATCTTGACCATTCTTACCTACTAATAAGAGAGCGCAGAAGGCATCTGCAAGGAAGTGAACACCCTTCAGAACTTGGGTACCTGATTTTACCATCTCCTTCACCGGGGAAAGCTAATTTTTGGAGGCAAATTTCAATCTCCATGGAATTAACTTTCTCGTATTCTCTTCCTTTGGTTTGATGCGAGAAGAGGAAGAAATAGACAGATGCAGAAGGCTATGGTAACCCATTAAAAAAAGGGGACGGGGCTTTTATCATTTACATGATAAATCTCTCTCTGTTCAGAAGTCCTGTTATCACTTTTCTTTTTAATTTTATTTATTTTTTTGTACAGCAGGTTCTTAGTTATCTATTTTATACATATTAGTGTATATATGTCAGTCTCAATCTCCCAATTCATCCCACCAGTACCACCCTCCCCCACCACTTACCCCCCTTGGTGTCCATACATTTGTTCTCTACATCTGTGTCTCTATTTCTGCCCTGCAAACCAGTTCATCTGTACCATTTTTCTAGGTTCCACATATATGCATTAATATACGATATTTGTATTTTTCTTTCTGAACTTACTTCACTCTGTATGACAGTCTCTAGATCCATCCATGTCTCTACAAATGACCCAATTTTGTTCCTTTTTATGGCTGAATAATATTCCATTGTATATACGTATCACATCTTCTTTATCCATTCGTCTGTTGATGGGCATTTAGGTTGCTTCCACGACCTGGCTATTGTAAATAGTGCTGTAATGAACATTGGGGTGCATGTGTCTTTTTGAATTATGGTTTTCTCTGGGTATACACCCAGTAGTGGGGATTGCTGGGTCATATGGTAATTCTATTTTTAGTTTTTTAAGGAACCTCCATACTGTTCTTCATAGTGGCTGTATCAATTTACATTCCCACCAATAGTACAAGAGGGTTCCCTTTTCTCCACACCCTCTCCAGTATTTGTTGTTTGTAGATTTTCTGATGATGCCCATTCTAAATGGTGTGAGGTGATACCTCATTGTAGTTTTGATTTGCATTTCTCTAATAATTAGTGATGTTGAGCAGCTTTTCATGTGTTTCTTGGCCATCTGTATGTCTTCTTTGGAGAAATGTCTATTTAGGTATTCTGCCCATTTTTGGATTGGGTTGTTTTTTTGGTATTGAGCTGCATGAGCTGTTTATATATTTTGGAGATTAATCCCTTGTCCACTGATTCGTTTGCAAATATTTTATCCCATTCTGAGGGTTGTCTTTTCGTCTTGTTTGTAGTTTCCTTTGCTTTGCAAAAGATTTTAAGTTTCATTAGGTCCCATTTGTTTATTTTTATTTCCATTACTCTAGGAGGTGGATCAAAAAAGATCTTGCTGTGATTTATGTCAAAGAGCGTTCTGCCTATGTTTTCCTCTAAGAGTTTTATAGTGTCCGGTCTTACATTTAGGTCTCTAATCCATTTTGAGTTTATTTTTGTGTATGGTGTTAGGGAGTGTTCTAATTTCATTCTTTTATATGTAGCTGTCCAGTTTTCCCAGCACCACTTATTGAACAGGCTTTTTTTCTCCATTGTATATTCTTGCCTCCTTTATCAAAAATAAGGTGACCCAAGGTGCGTGGGTTTATCTCTGGGCTTTCTATCCTGTTCCATTGATCTATATTTCTGTTTTTGTGCCAGTACCATATTGTCTTGATTACTGTGGCTTTGTAGTATAGTCTGAAGTCAGGGAGTCTGATTCCTCCAGCCCCGTTTTTTTTCCCTCAAGCAGAAGTCTTGTTATCACTTACAATCCATTTTCCTTACTATGCACTCTTGGAATCCGGAAGAGACGTGAAATATAAAATTACAGTTTGACTAAGAAAAAAAAATCTACCCAGATCTCAGAAAGCCATGAGCAAGGAAATGAGGCTGACAGAAGAACTGAGCTGCTTCCTCCTGTGGCCAGGTCCCAAGGTGATGTCCACCAACTCTGACAGTGTATCTCAAGCCACCATGTCAAAAACCAAACTTATGCCAATGTTCCCACTTCACTTTCCTGTTTTTATCTATGGCACAATTCTTTCTGTTATCCAAGTTCAAAATCCTCGTTTTGGCCTCTGACCACCCCTCCCCAGTAGACATCTGCCAGGTTCTCCCTATCATATCAGTTTTCAGGTCCTATATATTTCTCTCTGAAGTGAATTTTATACCTAACCTCCTTACCTTCCCGTTCTCATGGCCAATACTCTGATTAGGACTTTTTCCCTGCACTTATGAACAGATTCCTCACAACCTCCTGACTGATCTCCTTTTCTATAGTATCTCCTTGTTCTTCTGATTCTATATAACGTAGTTAGATATACCTCTCTAAAACACATTTCAAACCTTGACAATACCTGGCTCAGAAACTTCAATTTCTGCTCCATGACTTCTGAATCAAGTTCATTTTCTAAAGACAAACATCCCAAAATCCTTTTTTTTAAATTGACGTAAAATTCACATAACATAAATGTGAATTTATGTTACTCAGTGACATCTAATACATTCACAATGTTGTGCAACCATCACCACTATCTAGTTCCAGAACATTTTTGTCATGTTGTAACATGTATCAATACTTCATTCCTTTTTATGGCTGGATAATAATCCATTGCATGGATATACCATATTTTGTTTATCCATTCATCATTTGATGGACACTGGGTTGTTTCCACTTTTTGGCTTTTGTAAATATTGCTATACATGTTTTTGTTTGAACCAAAGTCTTTTAAGTATAGTCATTATGTACTATTTTGGCAATTCTTCATCTATCCCTATATGCCCCATGTTTTTCACCTTCCATCCAAATTATAATACTTCTTTTTTCTTTGAATACACTGCATGCTTGCCCATCTGCAGCCCTTTTTCATGGTTTCTGTTGTATAGGAAGCCCTTATTCCCATCTTTGTTGTCAAGATCTTCTTCAAGGACTATCTCAGATATCACTTACTTCACAAACCCTTTGTTGACTTTTCCAACAGGA
Organism: Grampus griseus; assembly: GCF_964374135.1. Classification (NCBI taxonomy): domain Eukaryota; kingdom Metazoa; phylum Chordata; class Mammalia; order Artiodactyla; family Delphinidae; genus Grampus; species Grampus griseus. Next base: position 37,442,335 of record NC_139007.1, read on the forward strand.
TTCAAACTCTTTTTCCTCTGAGCTGCCCCACTGGCATCAATTACAGTATTCCTTATATTTGTGTGCTTCTCTTAACAAGGCCAAGACAACCATCAGGCAATTTACTGCTGTATCTCCTACAGTCAAGCACTTGTTTCCTTAAGTGCTCAGAAAATCTTAAGAAATATTTTAACTTAGGAGATAGTTAGAGCCATTTCATAGTCTTTGTGGTCTCATATAGTCCTTTCAAATGCCCACACTCTACACCCTCTATGGTAGAGGATGTTGTCAGTATTATTCCTTTTGAAACAACTCAAAATAACTTAAATAATTAGAAAAATATCATGTGGCATTCATGAGAACTCTCTGAATGTGCACTTTCTCTTTTGTTTAAGAATATATATGTGTTATATTCATGCACATCAGCCTTGCCTAGCAATTTTTGTTTCACTTTTTGAATAAGAAGGAAAAGTAGGATATCTAGGGACAACTGAGTTATAGTTTAGCACTGGTAATATGTAGTTCACTTAAGGTATTTTATGGATGGTTATGACAGTGGCAGAATGTCACAAGCCTCAGTGACATTTCAATACTTTCAGAAATAGCCAAGAAAAAAATAATCATAATTCTTATTTCTTCAGGTGACTTATAATGGCAGCAGAAAACTAGAAGGATCATTAAAAATAAAGTTTGCTGACCTGCAATAGCCCCTGGACTCCCTGAGAGAGTCAGAGCTCTGTGGTTCTCTGAAGGATTCTACCTTCTTTTATTCGGAATCAAAATGATAGCTGAGTAATGACTTCACCTCCCTAGGGTGAATCACCCATTCACTATCAGTATTTTTAACCTGATCATTATTTTTCAGCAGCTATAAATTTAAATTTAAAATTAAGGTAGGAAGGGATCTGTAGAATTTAGTATGGAGACATTGCTTAACAAATATTTTTCATCTGTTTCTGGTCTGGCCTGGTGCTCTAAACTGCCTCTTACGAAAGTGCATAGTGTGCGTACACCTGAGGGTGCGATGGAAGACAGCTATCCGATCTTAAGATTTGGGGAGGACGGGGAAGTTGGAGGGGGTAGCAGGGCCTGATATGAAAAATTCCAGAGGTGCTGTGCTTCTTGGCTTCGCAGTGATGTTGAATGGGCGCTAAGGGTATGTGATCCCCTCTTCCCTTCCTTTCCGGTCATTAATTCTCACTCTCCCTAAGCAGGAAATCAAAAGGGAGGTGGGACACAAACCTGTCTATAATTTTACATGTGATAATAACAAATCATAGTTGTCTTCCATCATTGGGAGCAAGACTTTTCTATTTCTAAGTGTCAAAGACAGTATTTAGCTTCTAATAGAGATAAATATTTTCTTATAATGCATCTCTTGCCTAAGAGATTATTTAAAGAAATTTCTTAGATTTATTTGAGAGCTGAAAGGGACCTTAGAAAGGATCTAGTTCAATGCCATCATTTTGCAAAAAAAATAAGAAGAAGGATGTTAAAGAATGTGACCAAGGTAAACAGATGCTAGCAGAGCCCAAACTGGAATACAGGTCTTCCAAATCCTGGTCCTCTATGGACCATTTCTGCTATACCAACTTGATTCTTTCTATTTAACAGAACAGGTTGCCACCAGTTTTGTCCCCCGAAGACCACACCACACACACTTTCTGACAAATACTAATTAGATGACTATTCCAAGTAAGTTACTATACAGGACTATTGGTAATTCAAAGGTAAATTCACTACGATCCTTAAGGATCTTACAATAAAATTCAAAACCTAGGAGAAGAAAGGTTTACAAAAATGCAGAGGAGAAAAATATCACAGAAAGTTGGAAAGAGAGCACTTAGAACTAATTTCAGGATTAATAAGCAGCCTCCTTGAGATTCAGGATAGAATGTCCCTCTCAAGTGTTATGCAAATTGTGTTCCCTAACCCTGACTAGGCAGTGTTCACAGAACAAGATCATTATTATAGAGAGCTTTATATAAACATGAATAAAATTTAGAAAATTAAAATAAACTCAAGTAAGGAGTCTTTAATCTGAAAAATGTTGCCCCCTGCATGACAGAAACTGATTTCTTAAATTTCTTATTTGCTTCAGACAAATTCACCTTCTCTTCTTCTGTGACCCTGTTCATGACTCAGACATGTAGATATAAGGAGAAGGGCCCGAAGTCCATGGAGCAAATCACAGCAGTCTGGTGGGGCCTTGAGAGGTGGGCAATAAACTGCCAGTTCTTCCTGAAGGATGAGGATTTAGAGATGATCACAGGGGACCTAGGCTGGAGGATGTAACCTCGTCTGCTCGTGGGTGTCATCTTGGCAGTTTACTGACCTCTGGACAAAATCTATTTAATTTACTGGAGATAATGCCTAAGGCATAGGCTGTTTGGAAAGGATATCCCTTTGAACTGAAAATCAAATTGAAGATAATGATTTGGGAATATTTCACCAGTTGTTTAGGAAATCCTGGACTCTCATGTAGTCTATATTTACAACTTTGCATGCTTGCAAAGACACTAAGAGTTAAATATGTTCCTTTTCTGTGAAGCTTCTTTAAAATTCTTATCTATGCTGCTCATATATATATATATACACACACACACACAAACACACACACATATATATATATGTATATATGTGAATAGCCAACGGAGACTTGATAGCTTTCTTCTTTAAAAAAATTAATTAATTAATTAATTAATTTTTGGCTGTGTTGGGTCTTCGTTTCTCTGCGAGGGCTTTCTCTAGTTGCGGTGAGCGGGGGCCACTCTTCATTGCGGTGCACGGGCCTCTCACTGTCATGGCCTCTCTTGTTGCGGAGCACAGGTTCCAGATGCGCAGGCTCAGTAGTTGTGGCTCACGGGCCCAGTTGCTCCGCGGCATGTGGGATCTTCCCAGACCAGGGCTCAAACCCGTGTCCCCTTCATTGGCAGGCAGATTCTCAACCACTGCGCCACCAGGGAAGCCCCGATAGCTTTCATTTAACATATTTAGCTGGATCTTTTCAACCAAAATGTGTATCTGCAATGTATTCTAATGTAATCCAATTAGAGCCACTAACACCATCTGTATATACATTTTTGGTTCAGCTGTCAAAACACACACAAACACAATGCTCATAATACAATATTCAATAGTTGTGTAATATTTTATTGTACTATACTTCATTTAACTTTTTTCTATTTTCAAATGGATCAATTTTCATTTTCTTCCTTTTATAATTAGTATTTTACTACATATTTTAATATGTAAATCTTTGCCCACATCTCTGTTATTTTTCTTGGGATACGTTACTAGAGTGCAATTACTATAGCAAAGTATATAAACTTTTAAACCAAAGGTTTAAATTATGTATAGTATTTAAAGAGTCTAATAACACAAGACTTCTAACAAAATATCCTAGCACTCTCCAGACTTTGTCTGTCTCATTTCCCTCACTTTAGCTGTTTCTTCTGTTTATCTTCAAATACTGTTTTCTTGATTTTTAAATTTTAAGACATTATCTATTGATCCTATGATAAAAGGAATAATTACATTTCTTACGTGACCAAAAACATTCCTTTCCACTACCCTCTCCCCAGTGATTATACTTTTTGGTTTAAATCAGTATTTGGTATTTACATTTTTATGCTATATAAATATTATCCTCTAAGCCATGTTAAGTATTATGATTACATTTTCTTTCTTATACATTAAAAATTTATTCACTACACCTAAGAACTGCCTCATTTCATATCATATGTTTAATGTGGCTGTTTAAAAACGTGGGCCCCAAATTCTCTGAAATTGTTCCCAGTGATAGGTGAGGTATACAGCCCCTCTCCTTGATTCTGGGTGGGCTTGTGACTATTTTGATAGGAGATCATGAAAATGGCGTGTGATTTCAGAGGCTGGTCATAAAAGAAGATGCAGCCTCTGCCTTGTTTGCTGGAAGGAACACTTGTGTTTGGAGTTCTGAGCTGGCAAGAAAGAAGTCTGACTACTCTGAGGCTGCCATGCTGTGAGGAAGCCAAGCCAAGTGGAGGAGCCACGTGTGAATACTCTGGTTGTTAAGAAGCCTGGTTTTCTTGACAGCCCAGCCTAGGTGCCAGGTGTGAGTGGAGACTCCAAATGATTCCAGTCCCCAGCATCACTGAATCACCTCTAGCCTCTGGGTTTTTCTAGCTGAGGCCCCAGACATCATGGAGCAGTCATCCCTTCTGTGCATTGTCCAAATTCCTGACCCACAGAATCCATGAACATCATAAAATGATTATTTTAAGCAGCTAAGTTTTGGGGTAATTTGTTATGCAGCAGTGGTAACTGGTACTCTTACTCTTAACTGGTACTTTCTATGTTCCTGTTATTAATTTGTCCCTAAATTCTCAATATGGCCAAGTACATTAGGGGATCATCAGTTCCATTGTTTCCTTGGAGATATTACTTCTGGAGATCTCTGTCCTCTTGTCCCAATTGAGCCTGGATGCAGAGCCATCAGCCTAGGACTTGCATAGGTGAGAGACAATGTAGCATGCTATTGTACTTACAGATGTGGGCCCTGTAGTGAGGCTGCCTGGGTTTGCATCCTGGCTCTACCACTTACCAGTGCTGTGTGACTGTGCTCAAGTTAATCTCTCTCTGCTTCAGGTTTCTCATTAGAACAGTGGTTGGCACAAAGTAAGTTCTCTTATTGTTGGCATTCTTGTTGTTGTTTATTATTCTTCCCTTCATATTGTCCTGGGAATTCCCATCATCTCACACCTATGTCTGATGCCCTAGTTCCTAAATTCCACATGTTTTTCTTTCTTGGTTATTCCCTTGATAGAATACATCACCAGCTCCCTAAAAAAAGATGCTTAGGAGGTTAAGTTTTTTGAGACTTTATTTATGCTTTAATTGTCTTTAACATCACACTTGATAATATGACTGGCATAAAATTCTAATTTGGAAACAATTTCTCTTTGAATGCTGAAGTTATTACTTCATTGTCTTGAAGCTTTCAGTGTCACTACTAAGACAATTCTGATTCTTGATCCTTTGTACGTAGGTTTTTCTTTCTGGAAGTATTAAGATCTCTTCTTTATCCCCATTGTTTCAAAATTTGATAATGATGTCACTTGGTGTAGGTCTTTTAAAATTCACAATTTAGAGTGCCATTTCAATTTGGAGACACCTTCAGGTCCTTCATTTCTTAGCATTTTTCTTTTCTTTTAATTCTTTATTAATTTTTCACCTCCATTTTCATTAAGTTTCTTTCTGGGACTCATAATAGATATAAGATCTCTCAGATTGGTCCTCTAATTTTCTTATCTTTTCTATTTTCTATTATCTTTTTAGTCAATTTTCTGGGAGATTCTTTTAATATCTTCCATTCTTCTTCTGATTTTTAAAAAAAATAAATTTATTTATTTTATTTATTTATTTTTCGCTGTCTTGGGTCTTCATTGCTGCGTGACGGCTTCCTCTAGTTGCAGTGAGCGGGGGTCTATGCTTTGTTGCGGTGCATGGGTTTCTCACTGCGGTGGCTTCTCTTGTTGCAGAGCACAGGCTCTAGGTGCATGGGCTGCAGTAGTTGTGGCACACAGGCTCTAGAGCACAGGCTCAGCAGTTGTGGCGCACTGGCTTTGTTGTTCCGCAGCATGTGGGATCTTCCCGGTCCAGGGTTTGAACCTGTGTCCCCTGCATTGGCAAGCAGATTCTTAACCACTGCACCACCAGCGAGGCCCCTTCTTCTAATTTTTTTTAAATTCTGCTTTCATATTTTTATACTTTATAATTCTGATTTCTTATTCTTGAATTGTCCTTTTTTACATATCACCTGTTCTTATTTCATGGATTTAATATCTTATCTCACTGAATATATTGATTGTAGTACATTTGGAAATGTCTTTTTTCCCCCTTGCACTGCCTCTGTTTCCTCTAACTTCCCTCCTTTTTTTTTTTTTAATCAGTTTGATTTTGACTTGTTCTTTCACGGCAGAGGCTGCTTTCAAATGCCCAGTGGTCCTTTAATAGCTATTCTACTTCAGTTGGATGTTCTGTGCCCTTGGATACTCTGAGGCTTGTCAACTGGTGGACCTCACTGTAAGGCAGCTGGCCAGGGTTACAGCATGTTTACTGAGGGAGCCCCAAAAGTCCACATCTGCAGGGCTTTTCCTCTGGGTTTGACAGTTTCCCCAGAAAGGAATCCTCTCATTTTCTACCTGGTGAATATAACGGATTTTAAGCTGGCTGTAAGTATTTTGAGATCTATTAGGGAGGAGTGGCTGGAGAGGGAAAATCTTATCTTTCCAAAAGCAGATATCTCAGGCTCTCTCTACTTGAAGTGTGCCATCTACCTCCGCCTCAGCTGTGCCTGCTTTCCCAAGTCCAGTCTCAGATTAACCCAATCAACTAGAACCACCAAGTTAAATAAATTCCATGAAGTTTTGGATAGAAAGGCAAGAACTTTTTGTACCTGGATTTAAAAAACCCCAAAAAAGTTTCTGGATTTAAGAAAAACCTAAAAAAGCTCCCTCTCATCTTCCATACCTTCCTTCCCCCACAAAAAAGTAGAAAATTCACCCAAGTCCCTTTACCCCTCTTACTTAACCACACTTTTTTTTTTTTGCTTTGATAATGCCTCAGAACTTGAGTACTCAGGATCCAAGTTTTTTTTTTTTTTTTTCCAAGTTTGTTTTAAAATAACCCAATGAAGTGACAGGCAGAACCCCTGGAATTCTGCAGCTTGTGCTAGAGTCTACATATGGGAAATTGCCGTCAGTTAAAGGGTGATGCTATTACCATAGCCCAATTTTTGAAAGCCTTTAGAAAAAAAAAATCATCTGAGTTAATTCGTATTTACCACAGGCACAGATTTTGTATTGCAGTATTCTATGAATTCAGATAATAAGAAAACACAGTACTACAGTCTCTAACTTTTAACTAACACTTACCTCTCAAAAATGTATATTATAAATTAAGAATTTTACCTGTTATATGAATAAGCTCTTATATGACTGATCTATATGCTCCATATGGCTGATCAGTCTTAGATCATCATAAAATATGAGTTATGTTTTAAAATCAACCAAATACTATTGGTACCTAAAATAAGAGTAATTTCATTTTACCTCTCTGATCTGCTTAATCCACAAATCTCTTCCAAGAAACTCCTGATGTAAGACTACAGGAGCTGAGTTTAGATTAAAAGTCAAGGAGTCACTGGTCTTTTCTTTAATAAAAGGCTGGAGATCAGTATTTATCTAGGAGGAGTAGTGAAAAGAGTTAAATCAGTGAAATGCATATACATTGGCATGTTTTAGTCATATTCAGAAAGCACCAGTTACTACAGTGAAAAATTAAGCTTAAGGAACTCAGTTTTTAGATGTACTTTAATAAGCAAAAGAACAGCTCATATGATTAACAATAATCTTAAAAAAACTTTTAAAATAGTTTTCCCCTAACATATTTCTTTTTTATTTGGCAGCAGCCTTTATTTTGCTTTTTAAGTTCACGGTAGGGATCATAAATTATATTTATTTAATAAATATAATCAAATAATAAATAAATTAATCAAAGATTTAATAAAGGACATAAAAACTCACCTGGAGATATTACATATTTTTGTATATATTTCCCCCTTCTTATGAGCTATTTAAATGGCATCTAAGAAATACGTACTAAATGGAATTTAAAATTACATATACATGGAGGTAACAAAATAACAGCTAATCTTGAGACATTTTATATTTCATTATGCCCATTCAAAAGAATCAGTTATTGGAATTAAAGCTTTCAACTTTGCTCCATATATTTCTAAATTTCATTAACTTTCCACAGTTTGTTTTACATAGGAACTATAAGGGAACTGTAACAAAAATGCAAATATTCTTCCATTTTGTGACTGACAACATTACATGTTATTTAATAATTTGCAAGAGTTCTTTCAAGAACCCTTTCAGGTGGTAAGAAGAGACAAACATCACAAATATGGTTTAAGTAAGCTGTAGCTTTCTATCAAAATTATACAGTACTCACCAATCGTACTGTTTATATTATGTAATAACCACCACGAATGATAGATTTTATGTACTCAATAGACAGTTTTTGAGATATAAAAGCAGTTCATTAAATGGTAAAATGTTTCTTGTGTATCATTTTAGCTATTTAAATACAGAAAAAATAGAAAGGGTATGCAAATACCTTATGACTCATGGCCATGTGCTTCCCATACTGAAATGCCATATCCTGAACCTCAGCATCATGCTTTGCTAATTCCATTGCAGCTTGGCAGCTCTTTGCTAATAAGGCACCATGGGAGAGAAAAGTCTGCTTCTTCCAAGTTAATATTCCAATATCATCTGTGATATGATTTTCCTAAAAATTGCAACAAAAGCCAAGATTAAAAAGGTTTGAGGAGTAATTTGTTTAGGTTTTTGAAGAATAAGCATTAAAAAATGAACTATTCAAAACACTCAGGCTGTTGCAACAAGACAGAACTAAAAGATGCTGACCCTGACCTCTACCTAAAGAGAACTAAGGAGGTGGGAACTGCTTTTTTAGGGTAATTGGGAAAAAATGAAAGAAATGCTGAAGCAAATTTTATTTTGAGCTAGGGAACTTCTATGAAAATATACTTATAAGCAAAATTAGAAACTTAGACCTTCAAACTAACTCTCTTCTAGATTCATATCAGTTCTTAATTAAGTGCTAATATTCCAAAACACAAGAATCCTATTGTCTTTAACTTATGTTAAAATGTCAAGGGCATAGTGAAGGAACTGCATTCTCTTATAAGCAGGCAGATAGAAAAAATCAGAGAGAAGGTAACCCATTACAATGGAGTATGATTAGATCATACTATTCATCAAAGTTTATTCCCATAAGAAGAAACAAGATGATAAGGGAAGACATAACTGTAGTTTATTTAATTTCATCTTTTTACATTACGAAAATCATGGTAGTATCTTTAAGGAAGCATAAGCATACACATACCTACTGACTCTAGACCAGTGATGTCCAATGAAATTATAATGTAAGCCCCATATGCAATTAAAAATTTGCTAGTAGCTACATTAAAAAAGTGAAAAGAAACAGGTGACATTAATCTTAATGACATTTTATCTATCCCAATGTATCTAAAATATTACTATAATAAAATAAAAAATATAATCAATATAAAATTATTAATAATATTTTACATTCTTTTTTTACACTAACTTTTCAAAATCAGTGTATATTTTACACTTACAGCACATCACTAGTGACATTTCAAGTACTCAATAGGTACAAGGAGCTGGTGGCTACCCTAGTGGACAGCTCTGCTTTAGGCAGTTAGCTCTCTGAGGACAAGAATGATGAAGCGATATACATAATGATGCTCATTTTACGGTGTTTCTTTGAAACCTCAAACTAACTAGAACCCATCCAGAAGGATTAATTAACTCAAACACTTTACTTCCTGCCGCCCATACCACAATCCTTCTCCTTCCACCATTATTTGGGGACAAAATAAAAAATAATAAGAAAACTTAGACACCATTAAAAAAAGATCTTAGATTTAGCCCCACCTCTTTCACCATGTTGAAGGGAATCTTCAACCCATTGGTCAGATCAAATTCTCAACTTAATTTTACATGCTTTTAAACAAAAAGAGAGTTTCACTTATAGCAACAGTTACAAATATGCAACATAGTATTGTGTAATAATCAAAAAGCCACTTGGGGAGAAACAGTGCGTAAACTGCTTCATAAAACATTGCGAATAAATGATAGCATTTAATTTTGGAAATCTGAGAATGGATTTTAAAATATGTGAAGTTAATATCATATTAATAAACCTAGATAAAAACCATATTATCTCTCCAGATATACTAAAGATGCATTTGACAAAATTCAACTCCTATTCTTTCTTTCTTTCTTTCTTTCTTTTGCAGTACGCGGGCCTCTCACTGTTGTGGCCTCTCCCGTTGCAAAGCACAGGCTCCGGACGCACAGGCTCAGTGGCCATGGCTCACGGGCCCAGCCGCTCCGCGGCATGTGGGATCTTCTCGGACCGGGGCACGAACCCGTGTCCTCTGCATCGACAGGCGGACTCTTAACCACTGCACCACCAGGGAAGCCCTCAACTCCTATTCTTGATGGGAAAAAAGCACTGAATAAAACAGGAACAGATGCGTATTTCTTCTTTTTTTATAAATGTAATATACTGCAATTTTATTTCAATGGCACAAACGAAGTTAGCGTGTAGGAAATTTATTTATATTTTAAAAAAAAATTTATTTATTTGGTTGTGCCGGGTCTTAGTTGCAGTGGGTGGGCTCCTTAGCTGAGGCTCAAGGGCTCCTTAGTTGCGGCAGGCAGGCTCCTTGGTTGCAGCTCCAGGGCTCCTTAGTTGTGGCATGCAGGCTCCTTAGTTGTGGCATGTGAACTCTTAGTTGCGGCATGCATGTGGGATCTAGTTCCCTGACAAGGGATCAACCCAGGCCCCCTGAATTGGGAGTGCAGTCTTATCCACTGCGCCACCAGGGAAGTCCTGCGTGTAGGAAATTTAAATGAAACAGTATGGTAAAAATAGCAGAGAACCAAAAAATCTAAAAAGCAAGTACACCTAAAGCATGAAAATTCATTAGTGTTTCATCTTCAGTTATGACTGACACTTGATGCTTGCAAATTTTGAAATAAACTTTGAGATCATGATCACTATTCTGAAGAGATTTCAGCACCAGCACTAAGATTTGTACATTCAGTTGGTTTGCAGTTGACTTGTTAGCCATTTACATACTATGGTACAGATTTGTCACAGGTCAGATCACAGTGTTGAAGGAAAGAAAGACCTTCCTGTAATTATACAGAAAGGATCCTCTAACCTGCACTCAGCTTAAGACATCCAATGTACAAGAGCACGAAAACCATCACAGTAATGTGGTTCCAAGGAACATAGTTTTGGTAAGGAAAATAACCTAAGCTCCTGTTTCCCATTTTAATTACTGAAATCTCTACCAATGACAAAAATGTCGTATAGGACACTAAACGTACACAGTAATTCAAACTTCATGCAAAGAACATATTTAGCCATCTGGGATAATGCAGAATGACTGGAAATATAACGAATGTGATTCAACACCGGTTCTTTTTGTCATTTTACACAGATGTCATGTTAATATTAGACCAAAACACAAAATGTTTAGTGCATAAACCAGTTTCTTTTTTAAGATCTATCATTTTTATCGTAGTCTTTTATCTTACTTTGGACCACTTGTACCCCGTACTCTATCCTACTATAGACTGTTTAACTTAATCAACAAAATCAAAAGTAATTTCTGACCAGATTTATGGGAGACATAAAAATTTATAACATCAAAGTGTCTGCATAACCAAAAGTACAATAATAAAGAAGAAAATGCCTGCTATTTCTTTTAGAAAATAGTACTTTGTAAGCTTGCTGCATCTTTAATGCTTTTACTATTGCATGACAATGAATAGTTGATAGAAAAAAAGAACTGTATACTTGAATTATGATAACTCATCCATCACAGATTAATCTAATAATGAAGTTTCTGCAGAAACAGGAACTATTTTAACAAGGAAAAAAAAATGCCCTCATTCCAGATGTATATTTCTTTAATGTGAAAGGTGTCTGTGTTTATGTGTGTGTGTGTGTACAAGCATGCATGATCACCCAAAAGTCAGCAAATACTTTATGGGGAAACACATGAGCCCTTCTTCCTAAAATCAGGAACAGGACAGAGATGAACACAATACCATTGCTATTTAACAATGTAATAGAAGAGGCAAGAAAAGGATAGCTGTATAAAAATTAGAAAGGAAGAGTTTAAGTATCACTATTTGAAGACAGTATAACTGTATATTGGGGAAGACCAATATACAAAACTCAACCAAAAAACTACTAAAACAAGAATATAATTCAGTAAGGTAGCAGCATATAAAATCAATATAATTTATAATTAACATAATAGATGTAACCATAGCTTTCATACATAAAAACTAATCAGAAAGTATTGTAAATAGGGCCTTTTCTTACATTATATCTATGAAAAAAAGATTTAAAAGCTGGGAATAAACTTAGAAATGTACAAAATTGGTATGAAAAAAATGTTAAAATACTACTGAAGGAAAGCAAGTTAAATAAATATAAAGGCATATCATGTTTAAAGATAGTAAGATCCAACCTCATAAAGTTACTCCAATAAAATTAACACCACCCCTCCCCCTCCCCCCCCAACTTAGGCAAGCTGATTCTAAAGTTCATATTGGAAACAGCATGAAGAATAACCAGAATAAGCAGGAAGCCATGAAAAAGAAGAGCAGTGTAGGGTGAGGTGGGGGGAAGAAGGGTAGATGAGGAGAGCTAATGATGTCTAGCCCTACCAGATACTATATTATAAAGCCTCGATAATTAAAAAATAAAAAGTGCACTTTTTAGATAGACAAATGATGGAACGAAATAGAAAGTCCAGCAATCAATCAAACTATACACAGGAATTTACTATATTTTAGGGAAAAGTTGGACTTTTCAGTAAATGGTGCTGGTACAACTGAATAGATTTCTGGAAGAAAATTAAGACTGCTCTGTATTTCACACAATTTATCAGGATAAACTCTACATAGCAAAAAATAAAAGCAAAAGAACCACAAACAATAGAAGACAAAAGACAATAAGGCAAGGTATGTGCACTTTCTATCACAGATGAATGACAAATCTCCCTGTGATAGGCTAACAATGGTCCCCCACAAAGATAGCCACATCTTAATCCCTAGAGTCTGTGAATGTTACCTTACATGGTAAAGGGGACTTTGCAGTTATGTTAATTCAGGATCTTGAGATGGAGGAATTATCCCAGATTAACTGGATGAGCCTAATGCAGTCAAAAGGATCCTCATAAAAGGGAGGCAGCAGGGTCTGAAGATGGAGGATGAAGCCACAAACCAAGAAATGAAGGTGGAAACTAGAAAGGGCAAGGAAAGGGATTCTCCCCTAGAGCCTCCAGAAGGAATACAACCCTGACAACATCTTGATTTGGAGGCTTCTGACCAAACAAACCACTTTCCACCGCCTTAAAGCATCACTCAGTGTTGGTGAGGCTGTGAAGAAACAGGCATCTCAAATATGACTGGTAGAGTCTGTCATACGGAGTGAAGTAAGTCAGAAAGAGAAAAACGAAATACCGTATGCTAACTAACGTACATATATGGAATCTAAAAAAACGGTACTGATGAACCTAGTGGCAGGGCAGGAATAAAGACGCAGATGTAGAGAACGGACTTGAGGACACTCAAGGGGGAGGGAAAGCTGGGGCGAAGTGAGAGAGTGGCATGGACAAATATACACTACCAAATGTAAAATAGATAGCCAGTAGGAAGCAGCCACATAGCACAGGGAGATCAGCTCGGTGCTTTGTGACCACCTAGAGGGGTGGGATAGGGAGGGTGGGAGGGAGGGAGACACAAGAGGGAAGAGATATGGGAACATATGTATATGTATAACTGATTCACTTTGTTATAAAGCAGAAACTAACACACCATTGTAAAGCAATTATACTCCAATAAAGATGTAATAAAATAAAATAAAAAAAAAATAAAGTTCCTAAAAAAGAAAAAAGGGTAATGAATATAAAATTTTACATTTCTTGGTCTCAAATGCTTAAAATTTTAAAAAGTTATATGATTCTCAATTAACTTTTCGTGGTTTGTATACCATCCTCATGTATTCATATAACAAACATTTATTTAGTTTCTATTATGGGTTAGGTTCTTTGTAAAGCAATATAGACATGAATATATTTATTAATAATATTTATTAATGAATAGCCTGTCCTCAAGAAGCTCACAATACAGGAATGACATCTATACCTATCTATATGTGGATATTAATATAATAGATAAATCAATACAGTTCTATCTCAGAATAATTCTTGGAAGATCTCCAATGGTCAAAGATTCAGTTTTATTATATTTTCCTTATTCTGATTAAGACATTTTATTATTCACCATTTCTACATTTTAATTCAATTAATACACGATCTCCGAAAACAAAATTAGAAAATTCAGATAGCCGAGAAACACTTAATATATAGTCCCTTGAAATCTGCTATCATAAGTTAATCAGATCATAAGTCAATAATTCTGTTCCTAAATTAATCAGAAAATTTATTACCTGAACATTAAATTATTACCTATCGTGACCTTGGTTACAAATGAAACAAAGTCCCTCTATTCATTTCTGTCAGCTTGCCATGTATACATTAAGAGAGCATGCTCTATTACAAAGGAAAAGTTAATGTACAATTGTAAAATACCAAGAAACTAGTTTGATAACCACATCCGAATTAGTATCTTCAGATATCAGATATACAGAATTGGTGTGAAATGAATGAGAGCAGTCAGAGTAAATGAGATTCAGATATACTTACAGCATCAACTTACATCTGTACAGTTTATAGAAGGAGGATACATTCAGTGAACATTGACTTTTGATGGGATTTTCTCTTTTTCAGAAAGGTAATATACGTCAACATACCTACTGAAGGACTGTCAGACTGAAGGATATTAATTTTTAAAATGTAGGTCTCTCATTCACTGTAACATGATCTTTTTGCTCAAGCAAGGTTAGTTCAAAAAACACACAGGAAAAAAACCCTGAATCTTGCAAGATGATGTTTCCCAAGACAGTGGCACTGGTGGTTGTACTCAGATATAATATTCTGTTCTGCTACTGAGCTGTCTGGGGAATGTGTACTTTGAGTTGCTTTCCTAATGGTAGTAATACATTTGTACATACCTATTTACATGGAACCAAAGTGTGTTTGTAAAGTGGCTGCTTGGGATTAAAGGTCTAGTCCATGGTCACAGAACAAAGGCAAACTAATTGATTCAGGAAGATGTTCAAGCCCCAACCGGAACCTGCCGAGCCAAACTTCTATCTTTCACATTACCAGAGAAGAAGAGTGTTAAAAGTACTTTAAAGAAAGCATGCAAATATTTCCTGTTGTCATGCTTCCTTCAGATTCATATACTGAGCTGCTACCTTTATAATTTATCTGTAAAATATATCTTTGTATATTTATGCAGCATAAATTTGGGTCTGATAAGAGATCAGATCTAACGCCACATTTCACCATTTTAAACGTTTGCTTTGAATTAGCCTTTTCAGCTATTTTGAGAAGCTAAACAACAGCCAAAATGTTTACCAGCTTTATTTTTTTTTTTTAAGTCAAGGAAAATTTCAGAAAGACTCCTTAAATTTAGGGATAAGAAGAAAGCAAGGGGGAGAATAGAATCTAATATTTCCTGGGAGTCAACAATATGTGATGAACATGAACTTTCATGTTCATTATTCTATTACCTCTCAAAAATCTTAATTATCATTATTCCCATTCAGTAGGTAAGGAGACTTGAAGGCTGTATTTCGATCATGATCAGACATTAGTAAATGGCAGAGATGGGTCTTAGCTGTATAGCAGTCGGATTCTATTTTGCTTAATACATAGTAGAAATACTTAAAAATATCTTATACAGTCTAAAAAGTAGGTTGTATTTAAGAGTAATGACACGTTTCATTTATGTATCAACAAAGCATTTTAAACCTGTAAATTAAGTCTTTTAATAATATCCACTGAAAAGATCCAAGAATCTAGAGCATATAAGTAACAAGATTAGGAATAGTAGATGTCATAGTATTTTTTCAGGAATCCTGAGGAAGGGGGAAAGAGTATAACATTTTAACAGCATCATCTAATAGGATGAAATAATTTGCTTTGATTTATAATCCAATCACACTGGAGACAGTAAAGTAGGTATCTAGGTAAATCATGGGAGAGAAACTGATAAGATGTGATAAATGTATAACTAAAGTCTGTTTTAAAAAGTGCTTCTATATAATAAATAAAGCTATTAAAATTTTACTCACACATTAGAGAGAATGGTTATCAGGGAATTTAAAAGTCAGGAATTCTTTGGTCTAGGGCTAGCCAGCCCCTTCCTGTACTCCCCACGAGTCAGTTCTTGCTGAGATGTATGGGAATGATATGTTGAGGAGGGGTCAGGATGGAGAAGGGAAGACTGTTTTACAGCTCAAATCCTTCAGCAAGGGGTATCCTTGGGATGGGGAAAGCTTTGAACAGCTAGAGGGCAGCAGATAGTCTTCAGAGGGGTTGCACAGTAGGGGCAGTAGGGAACGCTGCTTAATTCTTTAAGATGAACAAACAGCACCAAAGGGAAACTTGGCTTGCTGTGAAACGTGCAGTGTATGTTGGTGCTTGATATACCATGTAAATGTGCAGTAGATGCAGTTCAATTAATTTTTGTGTGTGCTTACTACGCCAGGCACTACAGATTTGAGAATTAGGTATTACTCCTTGACCTTTAGCAGAAGTTCAGTAAGGGAGAAAGACAGTACACAGGAACTAGTATGGTATGTGAAAAGAAAGCTATGCTTACAGCACAGAGAAGGGAGTGACTAGTTTTACCAAGGAAGGCTTCAGTTGGAGAACTGTTAGCTGAATCAGGTTCTGAATAATAAATTGGAATTAGCCAGGAAGATAAGGTATGAGATGACTTTGGGGCATCAATATTAGTTCCATATTGTTGAAGCAGACAGTGGGAAAGGTAGATGAAGAAGGACAAGGCTAGTCAGGTAGGTGAGAGGTCCAGAGGGTTGGATCTTATTACTTAGATGCTAGAAAACTGTCTTTAGCAGGAAGTTATATGACTACACATGCAATTAGATGGGTTGCTTCGGAGGCAGTTTGGACTGGAGGGGCAACAACTGGAAGATCCATTAGGGGTTAAGTTATATTCCAGGTAAGCAGGGATGACATATAGTGGTGGCCAGCGGGAACTGAGAGGCAAGAGCAATCTGAGCTGCTCAAAAAGTGAAACAAGATAGCTCCCTACTGTGTACACGATAGTCGCTCACCGAGGATCTACTTCCCTCTCTCTCTTTACTAACAAACCCTAATTTTGTTCAGGTAGTCACTGCTCTTGTCAATGATTAATTTAGGAATGGGCATGTGGTCCAATTCTAGGCAATAAGACATGAGGAAAGTATACTGCAGAGCTCCCAGAAAGAGATCCAGGCAAAAGTGGCACCTGTGGATGTTGCTCTGTCTTGATGAGCCACACCCAGGACTACTGTAGCCAAACTGCCACAAGCTTGGTAATAAAGAGGACACTAGGAAGCAGAACAGAGATATAGAGAAAACATTGATATCTGGAGTTGTCATGTTAACTGTCCCTTGATGCCTGACTACCTCTGCATGCTCAGTTAGAGTAAAACATGTTTCCTTACTTTTGTATCTATTTAATTGGATTTCCCATTTTTTGCAGCTGAAAGCATTTCAATGAATTAATTCATTCCTTAAGATGAGAAATGTTTATACTATATAAAGTCTGCATTGCCAACATTAGCAAACTATTAAAACATTTTAGGAAGAATTTCCTTAGGATGGAGTATTAGTTATCTATTGCCACATAGCAAATTACCCACAAATGTAGCATCTTAAAACAACACACACTTATTATCTCAGAGTTTCTGAGGGTCAGGAGTCTAGGCATGGCTTAGCTGGCTGGTTACGGCTCAGGATGTCTCAGGAGACTGCGGTCAAGCTGTTTGCTCAGGCAACAGCCACAAAAAGGGTCTGGAGAATACACTCTTAAGCTCACTCGGGTGGTTGCTGGCAGCAGGTGTTAGTTCCTTGCCACGTGGGTCACTCTGCAGGGCTGCTCCCATGACATGGTAGCTGGCTTCCCCAGAGCAAGTGATCCAGTAGAATGAGGGAGAGTGAGAGCACACTCCGGGGGGAAGCGTCACAATCTTTCATAACCTAATCTTGGAAGAGACACACCATCATTTCTGCCGTATGCTATTGGTCACACAGACCAACCTAGTATAGTATGGGAAGGAATTAGACTCAGAATACTAGGAGGTGGGGCTCATTGGGGGTCACCTTGGAAGCTGGCTACTAGAGATAGAGTCTATGATTAGAATTACTGGGACAATAGATTTGAACATTTTAAAGTTTCTTAAAATATTCTGCAAGTTGTTTTATAGAAAGGTTCTGATATGCACACTGACCAGCCAAGTTTGAGACTGTCTTGTCACTGAGTAGAATTATTGTTTTACTTGTGAATTTAACAGGTGAAAAGTGGCATTTCATTTAAATATGGGAAGTAATTTCATTGATTAACCATTTGTATTTCCTCCATTCATTCGTTTATTTACTGAGTATCTTCTACAGACAAGGCATTGTTTTAGGTGTTCACACCAGTGAGAAAACCAGAGAGTCCTTGCATTCACAGTTCTTACAGTCTAGAAGGGAAGCCAGACAATCAGATAACCACACAGATAAATATGTAACTGCAAACTGAGATACTTCCAATGGGGAAAATGAACATACTTTTATGACAGCAGTAATAAAAGAACCTGACTGAGACTGGGGCTTTGGGGAGTAGTTTCCTTGAGGAAGTGACACTTGAGCTGACACAGGAAGGATGAATAAGGGATAAGTTAGTAAAGGTGAAGAAGTATGCAAGGATTGTAAATACAAAGGAGAATGCTTTGTCTGAGGAATGAGAGAAGGCTACTGGGGCTGATATGCAGACAGTGAGGGTAAAAATGGTACAAGGTGAGGTTGGAGGGATAGACTGGGTCGGATTACGCAGGGTCTTTTGGGTCACTGTCAGGATTTCGGTATTTATCCATGGAGTGATGAGATGTTACTGGGGGTTGAGATGAAGGAACAGCAGCATCAGATCCACATTTTGAGATCTCTGGTGGTGTGGAGAAAGACTAGAAGATGGGAGGATTGAACACACGGAGAAGGAAGAGGTAACTGGAATTGCTCAGGCAAGAGAGGATGGCATCTTGGACCATGCAAAAGGGGGAGGCATGGGGTAAAGCCAGGCTGCAGCCTATGCCATCAATGGTGGGGGAGTGAGGGCATCAACAAGGTACTGCTCTTGACCACTGTTGTGGACCAAATGTATGTGTCCTTGCAAAATTCATATGTTGAAGCCCTAACTGCCAGTGTGTTTATATTTACAGTAAGTATGTAAAGAAGGTTAAATCAGTCATAAGGGTAGGGATTAGTGTCCTTATAACGAGAGACACCAGAGGGCTTTCTCGGCTTTCTCTCCACTGTGTGAGTGCACAGTAAGAAGGCGGTCATCTGCAAACCAGGAAGACAGCTCTCACCAGAAACTGAATTGCTAGAACCTTCATCTTGGACTTCTCATCTCCAGAACTGCGAGAAAATAAATTTCTGTTGTTTAAATCACTCAGTCTATGGTATTTTGTTATGGCAGCCCGAGCTGAATAAAGTTAACTACCTTCTCTATAAATCTTACGATTCAATCAGTGATGTTTTGGAAGTATATTTATACTGTTTCTCCCAACATCTTTTCAGCATGGTCTTAACCAGCATGTTGGAAAGATCTATATTCTAGTTATCTATTTCTGTGTAACAAACTACCCCAAAACTCACGGGCAAAAAAACCACCACCATTTTATCATGATCACAGATTCTGTGGGTCAGGAACTCAGGAAGGGAACAGAGAAGACAGCTTGTCTCTGTTCCATGATGTCTGGGGCCTCAGGTGGGAAGGCCTAAAAAGCTAGCGATGATTCAGAGGGCTGGGGCTGTAAGAACTGAACTGCTAGAGGTCCACTTCCAATGAACTGGCTGAGTCCCCCACACATCAGGCCCATCTGGGATGGGGGGCTGGAGTACCTACCCATGGTCTCTCACTGCATGGTGGTTAAATTCTGAGAGGAGGCAGAGACAGGGAGCATTTCAAGAGAGTGAGCAATTCTAAGAGACCCTTTTATGGCCCAGCCTGAGAATTCAGGTAGTGTCACTTCTACCCTATTCTATCAGTTGAGGGGACCACAAGCCCACTGAGGTTCAAGGGTCATATATCCTCACCACTCGATAGGAGACAATGGGAGGAGAGTTAAAGAATTTGTGGCCTTTTTTTGGTTTGTTTTTAACCACCACAGTCTACTACTGAAGAGAGTGCTGAGGAAAGCAACTTGCTTTCTCTGCTCCCTCTCAGTTACGCTTCTGGCTAAGGTGGTGATACAGGAGATGGAGTAAGGCAGCCATGGGGCTAAGCCTGGTGAGGGGCAGAAGTATTAAGGATGACTCGTAAGTTTTTGACTTGAGAGCCTGGATGAATGGTGGTGCTCTTCATGAAGACAGAGGACAAGGGAATAGGTTTGGAGAGAAAGGTCATACATCTGGTCTTATAAGTACTGAGTCTGAGATGCCTGTGATACCACCAGGTGGAAGTATTGAATAAGCAGCAAAATATTCAGTAGTGATCTGGGATGGAGATTAAATCGGGACTTACTGGCATATAGACAGATGGTAATTGAGGTCTTGGGCTTCATTTTCTGAATGGTCTATTCTTGTCCTGTGATCAAAATGGTATTCTATTAAACAATTTACAAGCTTAATAGTGATGCTTCATCTCTCAGGCAAATAAACTGCCTTTTAAGATGCTTTGCTGCGATAGCTGACAGTGAGTGACCTGGAGTACCTCTAAATGGCGTACAAATTCAATTTAAACATTTATCAAATAAAAACATTCACCAACCATATCCACTCTAAACTTGAGGGCCTGCTTAATCGAAAGGGCTATTATAGACACTTAGCTTTCTCAGTCACCAAGGGCTTTTCTGCCTTCTTCATATCTGTATCAACCTTTGCTTTCTCACCTTTGCATATCTAATATAATATTCCTACATTTGATTTCTAATAAGCTTACTTCACAATACATTTTCTGTTTTTTCTTTTAAATAAAAACATTTTGTGGATTAAAAAAATATAGACAGCATTATTTCTGAAATGTGGTAGTGGGCACCTAGGTGTTTTATTTTATTTTCAGTCTTTAAACTGTATAGATCTGTCATATACACTCTTTTGTATGCTTGATATATTTCATAATAAAAAAACATTTAAACCATACTCAATAACTTTTAAATCTGAATAAATTCAACAGTTTTATTTGCAACGAATGACTTAAGACTGTGTCTACTTTATGAAAAAAGGATGTTAGTAAAATTATAGGTATTTATTATCACCACCACCAGCATCTTTGAAGTCTTGGATATGTGAGTGATACAAGATTGAACAGATGCCCAGCAAACAATAAAACATGACATGGCATGTTTTATTAGCTCATTAATACATGCCTTGAGTACAATGAGAGGGACAGGTTGTGAGTAAATGTACCAATGAAATACACCCCAGAGTATCTTAATGCTTTTATACTGTACTCACTGTTTCACTTTCAAACCTCTTAAAATAGGTTTTCTTTTAAAGGTACTTTTTACATGTATATATACTTGGGATATTTTTTACTTCAAAGAAAGGAAAATGAAATTTTCCTATTTCTAATCTATAGAAGAAAATTTTCAGTATGAGCTCCATTCCACTTTAATAAGGTTAATTAGCTTCTTTGAACTCAAATGCACTTATTTCCTTTCTCTAGTCAACCTCCCCTGGCCACCTTCACCCATTTTTATGGGAACAGTCTGCAAAGCTCTGAATTTTCCATCACTATCCCGTGCTTCTGTTTTCACACTGCACAATAATGTCTCCATATAAAACACTGTAGTCCTCTCTGGCTGCTGAGGATTGACTGCCATCATGAACAACATGGTATAAATCCTAACCAGGGAGTGCATGACCAACCAACTACTTCAGTGGAAACAAATGATCACTGATGACCTTCATCCTGGGAAGGAAGGCAACAGTGCCTTAGACAGAAATTTGGGAAAAACTTGCTAAAATGTACAAAACCACACTTGATGTCATCTTTGAATTTGGCTTAAAAAAACCCATTTTGGTAGTGGCAAGACACCTGGCTTCAGCATGATTTACAATTCATGAAGCCAAACACAGACTTGCAAGACATGGTCTTTATGAGAAGAAAAAGATCTCAAGAAAACAGTGAAAAGAACACAAAAACAGACTGAGGGAAGTTGGTGCTGGAAAAAAGAAGGTGCAGATTTTGCAATGACTTTATTTGTGGTGATTATGCAGATTTTTCATAAGAGAATTAATAAACTATGGAAACGTAAGGAAAAGCACAAAAAACCCCCACTGTAGGTGCTTTGTGAACAGTCTTGACATGGATTTCCTGAAATTCCAAATACCAAACCTCTGCTCTCTCCAGCCAGGGGGCAGCTGGCATTCCAGTTACTAAGTGGGTCCTAGCCCTAGAAGGCAAGGCTTCGGTACTCAGGCTAGAAGCCTCCAATTAGCTCCTCAAATCAGAACCCTAATTAAGGGCTTGGCCTAGACCTTCAGGTTCCCATGGATTCTCTGACTCCATCTGACTCCAGTTCACTTGTGGTAAAGCTACCCCCAGACTCAGCTGATTCAAACAATAGTCATTTATTATTGCTCATGTGTCTGTGGACCAGCTGGGATTCAGCTAATCTAGATGGGTGGCTCTGCTTCTCACTGCATGTCTCTGGGCTGGGTGGAGAGGTTCTGCTCCAAGTGTCTCCCATTCTTCTTGGACCAGCAGTCTAGCCAGGACATGTTTTTCTCATGGTGATGGCAGAGGACCAAGAGAGCCTCCTATTAGCCAAAGCAAATCAAATGGCTAAGCTCAGGGTTAAAGGGAATATAAGAACACCCTGTTCACATGCATCACAATTATATGGCAAAGGACATGGATGAGTATATTATCTACTGCTGCATAATAAATTACCCCAAACGTAGTGGCTTAAAACAATAATAGGGGCTTCCCTGGTGGCACAGTGGTTGAGAGTCCGCCTGCCGATGCAGGGGACACGGGTTCGTGTCCCGGTCCGGGAAGACCCCACATGCCACGGAGCAGCTGGGCCCGTGAGCCATGGCCGCTGAGCCTGCGCGTCCGGAGCCTGTGCTCCTCAACGGGAGAGGCCACAACAGTGAGAGGCCTGTGTACCGCAGAAAAAAACCCCCAAAAACAATAATAAACTTTCATTGTGTTTCACAATTGCTTTGGGTCAGGAATTCAGAAGTGGCTCAGCTGGGTGGTTCTAGCTTGGGGCTTCTCATGAAAGACTAGAAATGCTATATTTTGCAGACAAAGAGACTGAAATGAACCTGTACAAATACCCTATATTTCTAATTATTGTCTATCACTTTTTTTTTTTCTTTGCAGCCATATCAATGAAGGCAAACACTCTTTAATGAGGTATATAGTTGTGGACTCTGATGATTGTAAAGTAGCCTCAAATAGCCTCCTTATTCCTTTTAGGGATGAAGTTTTATTTTTCCCCTGCACAGTCATGCTGTTCTTTTGCCAGTGACTCATTTGTCCATTTTATCTCTTATGAAACACACACACACGCACACACAGAACACACTATGAACAGTATTTCTTAAATCACCACAGGTACTAGTACCAAGCATGTAAATATAGGTAAAAAGCAGATTGGGACATTGATATCAAGGTAACAGTAGTGGTTTTTCTTTTTAATTACACACATGTCTATAAACCTAATAAATAGGTTTTTTCTATTTATTTTTATACAGCAGGTTCTTATTAGTCATCAATTTTATACACATCAGTGTATACATGTCAATCCCAATCTCCCAGTTCATCCCACCACGATCCCCACTCCCCCGCGGCTTTACCCCCTTGGTTTCCATACGTTTGTTCTCTACATCTGTGTCTCAATTTCTGCCCTGCAAACCAGTTCATCTGTACCATTTTTCTAGGTTCCACATATATGCGTTAATATATGATATTTGTTTTTCTCTTTCTGACTTACTTCACTCTGTATGACAGTCTCTAGATCCATCCACGTCTCAACAAATGACCCAATTTCGTTCCTTATTATGGCTGAGTAATATTCCATTGTATGTATATACCACATCTTCCTTCTCCATTCGTCTGTCAATGGGCATTTAGGTTGCTTCCACGACCTGGCTATTGTAAACAGTGCTGCAATGAATGTTGGGGTGCATGTGCCTTTTTGAATTGTGGTTTTCTCTGGGTATATGCCCAGTAGTGGGATTGCTGGGTCATATGGTAATTCTATTTTTAGTTCTTTAAGGAATCTCCATACTGTTCTCCATAGTGGCTGTAACAGTTTACATTCCCACCAACAGTGCAAGAGGGTTCCCTTTTCTCCATACCCTCTCCAGCATTCGTTGTTTGTAGATTTTCTGATGAAGCCCATTCTAACTGGTGTGAGGTGATACTTCATTGTACTTTTGATCTGCCTTTCTCTAATAATTAGTGATGCTGAGCAGCTTTTCATGTGCTTCTTGGCCATCTGTATGTCTTCTTTGGAGAAATGTCTATTTAGGTATTCTGCCCATTTTTGGATTGGGTTGTTTTTTTTTTAATATTGAGCTGCGTGAGCTGTTTATATATTTTGGAGATTAATCCTTTGTTGATTCGTTTGCAAATATTTTCTCCCATTCTGAGGGTTGTCTTTTCGTCTTGTTTATGGTTTCCTTTGCTGTGCAAAAGCTTTGAAGTTTCATTAGGTCCCATTTGTTTTTTTTTGTTTTTATTTCCATTTCTCTAGGAGGTGGATCAAAAAAGATCTTGCTGTGATTTATGTCAAAGAGTGTTCTTCCTATGTTTTCCTCTAAGAGTTTTATAGTGTCCAGTCTTATATTTAGGTCTCTAATCCATTTTGAGTTTATTTTTGTGTATGGTGTTAGGGAGTGTTCTAATTTCATTCTTTTACATGTAGCTGTCCAGTTTTCCCAGCACCACTTATTGAAGAGACTGTCTTTTCTCCATTGTATATCCTTGCCTCCTTTGTCATAGATTAGTTGACCAAAGGTGCGTGGGTTTACCTCTGGGCTTTCTATCTTGTTCCATTGATCTATGTTTCTGTTTTTGTGCCAGTACCATATTGTCTTGATTACTGTAGCTCTGTAGTATAGTCTGAAGTCAGGGAGTCGGATTCCTCCAGCTCCGTTTTTTTCCCTCAAGGCTGCTTTGGCTATTCGGGGTCTTCTGTGTCTCCATACAAATTGTAAGATTTTTTGGTCTAGTTCCATAAAAAATGCCATTGGTAATTTGATAGGGATTGCACTGAATCTGTAGATTGCTTTGGGTAGTATAGTCATTTTCACAATATTGATTCTTTCAATCCAAGAACATGGTATATCTCCGCATCTGTTGGTATCACCTTTAATTTCTTTCATCAGTGTCTTATAGTTTCCTGCATACAGGTCTTTTGTCTCCCTAGGTAGGTTTACTCCCAGGTATTTTATTCTTTTTGTTGCAATGGTAAATGGGAGTGTTTCCATAATTTCTCTTTCAGATTTTTCTTCATTAGTGTATAGGAATGCCAGAGATTTCTGTGCATTAATTTTGTATCCTGCAACTTTACCAAATTCATTGATTAGCTCAAGTAGTTTTCTGGTGGCATTTTTAGGATTCTCTATGTATAGTATCATGTCATCTGCAAACAGTGACAGTTTTACTTCTTCTTTTCTAATTTGTATTCCTTTTATTTTTCTTCTCTGATTGCTGTGGCTAGGACTTCCAAAACTATGTTGAATAACAGTGGTGAGAGTAGACATCCTTGTCTTGTTCTTGATCTTAGAGGAAATGCTTTCAGTTTTTCACCGTTGAGAATGATGTTTGCTGTGGGTTTGTCATAGATGGCCTTTATTATGTTGAGGTAGGTTCCCTCTATGCCCACTTTTTGGAGAGTTTTTATCATAAATGGGTGTTGAATTTTGGCAAAAGGCTTTTCTGCATCTATTGATATGATCATATGGTTTTTATTCTTCAATTTGTTAATATGGTGTATCACATTTATTGATTTGTGCATATTGAAGAATCCTTGCATCCCTGGGATAAATCCCACTTGATCATGGTGTATGATCCTTTTAATGTGTTGTTGGATTCTGTTTGCTAGTATTTGGTTGAGGATTTTTGCATCTATATTCATCAGTGATATTGGTCTGTAATTTTCTTTTTTTGTAGTATCTTTGTCTAGTTTTGGTATCAGGGTGATGGTGGCCTCCTAGAATGAGTTTGGAAGTGTTCCTTCCTCTGCAATTTTTTGTAAGAGTTTGAGAAGGATGGGTATTAGTTCTTCTCTAAATGTTCGATAGAATTCACCTGTGAAGCTATCTGGTCCTGGACTTTTGTTTGTTGGAAGATTTTTAATCACATTTTCAATTTCATTACTTGTGATTGGTCTGTTCATATTTTCTGTTTCTTCCTGATTCAGTCTTGGAAGGTTATACCTTTCTAAGAATTTGTCCATTTCTTCCAGGTTGTCTATTTTATTGGCATAGAGTTGCTTGTAGTAGTCTCTTAGGATGCTTTGTATTTCTGCAGTGTCTGTTGTAACTTCTCCTTTTTCATTTCTAATCTTATTGACTTGAGTCCTCTCCCTCTTTTTCTTGATGAGTCTGGCTAAAGGTTTATCAACTTTGTTTATCTTCTCAAAGAACCAGCTTTTAGTTTTATTGATCTTTGCTATTGTTTTCTTTGTTTCTATTTCATTTATTTCTGCTCTGATCTTTATGATTTCTTTCCTTCTGCGAACTTTGGGTTTTGTTTGTTCTTCTTTCTCTAGTTCCTTTAGGTGTAACGTTAGACTGTTTACTTGAGATTTTTCTTGTTTCTTGAGGTAGGCTTGTATAGCTCTAAACTTCCCTCTTAGAACTGCTTTTGCTGCATCCCATAGGCTTTGGATCATCATTTTCATTGTCATTTGTCTCTAGGTAATTTTTGATTTCCTCTGATTTCTTCAGTGATCTCTTGGTTATTTAGTAACATAGTGTTTAGCCTCCATGTGTTTGTGTTTTTTACGTTTTTTTCCCTGTAATCCATTTCTAATCTCATAGCATTGTGGTCAGAAAAGATGCTTGGTATGATATCAATTTTCTTAAATTTACTGAGGCTTGATTTGTGACCCAAGATGTGATCTATCCTGGAGAATGTTCCATGCACATTTGAGAAGAAAGTGTAATCTGCTGTTTTGGGATGGAATGTCCTATAAATATCAATTAAATCTATCTGGTCTATTGTGTCATTTAAAGCTTCTGTTTCCTTATTTTTCATTTTGGATGATCTGTCCATTGGTGTAAGTGAGGTGTTAAAGTCCCCCACTATTATTGTGTTACTGTCGATTTCCTCTTTTACAGCTGTTAGCAGTTGCCTTATGTATTGAGGTGCTGCTATGTTGGGTGCATATATATTTATAATTGTTACATCTTCTTCTTGGATTGATCCCTTGATCATTATGTAGTGTCCCTCCTTGTCTCTTGTAACATTCTTTATTTTAAAGTCTATTTTATCGGACATGAGTATTGCTGCTCAAGCTTTCTTTGATTTCCATATGCATGGAATATCGTTTTCCATCCCCTCATTTTCAGTCTGTATGTGTCCCTAGGTCAGAAGTGGGTCTCTTGTAGACAGCATATATATATGGGTCTTGTTTTTTTATCCATTCAGCAAGCCTGTGTCTTTTGGTTGGAGCATTTAATCCATTCATGTTTAAGGTAATTATCGATATGTATGTTCCTATGACCATTTTCTTAATTGTTTTGGGTTTTTTTGTAGGTCCTTTTCTTCTCTTGTGTTTCCCACTTAGAGAAGTTCCTTTAGCATTGGTTGTAGAGCTGGTTTGGTGGTGCTGAATTCTCTTAGCTTTTGCTTCTTAGCTTTTGATTTCTCCATTGAATCAGAATGAGATCCTTGCCGGGTAGAGTAATCTTGGTTGTAGATTCTTGCCTTTCATCACTTTAAATATATCATGCCACTCCCTTCTGGCTTGTAGAGTGTCTGCTAAGAAATCAGCTGTTGACCTTATGAGAGTTCCCTTGTATGATATTTGTCATTTTTCCCTTGCTGCTTTCAATAATTTTTCTTTGTCTTTAATTTTTCCCAGTTTGATTACTATGAGTCTCGGTGTGTTTCTCCTTGGGTTTATCCTGTATGGGACTTGCTGTGCTTCCTGGACTTGGGTGGCTATTTCCTTTCCCATGTTAAGGAAGTTTTTGACTATAATCTCTGCAAATATTTTCTGAGGTCCTCTCTCTCTCTTCTCCTTCTGGGACCCCTATAATGCAAATGTTGCTGCGTTTAATGTTGTCCCAGAGGTCTCTTAGGCTGTCTTCATTTCTTTTCATTCTTTTTTCTTTACTCTGTTCTGCAGCAGTGAATTCCACCATTCTGTCTTCCAGGTCAGTTATCCGTTCTTCTGCCTCAGTTATTCTGCTATTGATTCCTTCTAGTTTAGTTTTCATTTTAGTTATTGTATTGTGCATCTCTGTTTGTTTGTTCTTTAATTCTTCTAGGTCTTTGTTAAACATTTCTTGGTCTTTGTTAAACATTTCTTGCATCTTCTCCATCTTTGCCTCCATTGTTTTTCCAAGGTCCTGGATCATCTTCACTATCATTATTCTGAATTCTTTTTCTGGAAGGTTGCCTATCTCCATTTCATTTAGTTGTTTTTCTGGGGTTTTATCTTGTTCCTTCATCTGGTACATAGCCCTCTGCCTTTTCATCTTGTCTACCTTTCTGTGAATGTGGTTTTTGTTCCACCGGCTGCAGGATTGTAGTTCTTCTTGTTTCTGCTGTCTGCCCTCTGGTGGATGAGGCTATCTAAGAGGCTTGTGCAGGTTTCCTGATGGAAGGGACTGGTGGTGTGTAGAGCTGGGTGTTGCTCTGGTGGGCAGAGCTCAGTAAAACTTTAATCTGCTTGACTGCTGACGGGTGGGTCTGGGTTCCCTCCCTGTTGGTTGTTTGGCCTGAGGCAACCCAATACTGGAGCCTACCTGGGCTCTTTGGTAGGGCTAATGGCAGACTCTGGGAGGGTGCATGCCAAGGAATACTTCCCAGAACTTCTGCTGCCAGTGTTCCTGTTCCCATGGTGAGCCACAGCCAACCCCTGCCTCTGCAGGAGACCCTCCAACACTAGCAGGTAGGTCTGGTTCAGTCTCCCCTGGGTTCAGTGCTCCTTCCCCGGGTCCTGATGCGCACACCACTTTGTGTGTGCCCTCCAAGAGTGGAGTCTCTGTTTCCCCCAGTCCTGTCAAAGTCCTGCAATCAAATCCCGCTAGCCTTCAAAGTCTGATTCTCTAGGAATTCCTCCTCCTGTTGCCAGACCCCAGGTTGGGAAGCCTGACGTGGGGCTCAGAACCTTCACTCCAGTGGGTGGACTTCTATGGTATAATTGTTCTCCAGTCTGTGAGTCACCCACCCAGCAGTTATGGGATTTGATTTTACTGTGATTGTGCCCCTCCTACCGTCTCATTGTGGCTTCTCCTTTGTCTTTGGATGCCGGGTATCTTTTTTTGGTGAATTCTAGTGTCTTCCTGTCGATGATTGTCCAGCAGCTAGTTGTGATTCTGGTGTTCTCACAAGAGGGAGTGAGAGCACGTCCTTCTACTCCGCCACCTTGGTTCATGCTCGTCTATTACTTTCTAAAACATAGTTTTGTGCAATGCATTTTATGGGAAGATGCTGTTTAGAGAGTTCTTAGCACCAAAATAAACTCTGTGATGTGTAAGGAACAGGTTAAAAGATGGTGAACGTTGACTCAATTCCACGAAATACATAGCAAGAGAGTAATAAAACAGGAGACATAAATTGCAAATCACTTTAAAAGTTGAGAGATAGGATACATGTGGAATTTCTGGGCCCTTGCCCTATGCTTGTTTCCACTGCCAACAGTCTTGTCTGTTGCTTCACACCTGTGTTATTTTAACACTCTTCCAGCTAATACCTCTGCTTCTAATTCCTCTGGCTTCCCTATTCATAGCTTCTACAATAATCCTTATCAAAGATCTTCTCTTTGTGTAAGATTCTATGGTACTTTCCTTCTACTTACTATTTTAAATCCAAACTCCCCAATACTAATGTTCAAGATCTATCTATTGATTCATTGATTCCTTTTAAAATGATCACCCATCCCTAGCAAATGCCCTTTGCTCCAGATCTGACTATAGCTTTGTCTCTATCTCAGCTCTCAATACATATGCTCCAGATTTGTCTAGCACAGCTGCTAGTGCATAATAGGTACTCATTAACATCTGTTGAATGAGCAGACCTAAAAAATAACTAGGTAACCCTAAAACAAAATTATAAGTTTCTCTTCTCAGTTTTATTTGAACCTGTGTTCAAAGCACCTTCATGACTGAGTCACATATATTGTCATAATACCTGTCTGCCTTTCTAACCTTACCTCCAATCACTCTTTTGTTCATCTACCATGTTTCAGCTGAGTGGACCTTCTATTTTTTGGATACATTAAGCTGGTTCCTCTCTCAGGACCTTGCCTGAGTTGCTTGCTGCTTTTTGTTACTCAGATCTCAGCTTAGAAGTTATTTCCTCAGGACTTTCAAGAACATTCACTCCAAAGTAACTCACTTAATCCTTCACTGTCACTTCTCCCTATTCAATTCTATGTTGTGCAGTATCAGTTATTTCTCTTGTTCATTTATTTATGTGATTAATTGTTTACAGTTGGCCTCTCCACTAGGATGTAAGCTCCATGAGAACAAAGATGTCTTATTCACCGAGCTCTTATACCACTAATGTCTGCCACATGGCAGATGCTCAAAGAATATGTTAAATGAATGAATAAACAAATCTGACCTCCCAGACAATGCTCTGATTCCAACAAACCTCAACAACTTCTCCTAATTCTACTATACCTTCTAAGACTCAACTTAAAAGAAAATTAGCTCCTCCAAGAAGCTTCCCCTGAAATACTTCTATTTATTCTTAATGTTGCACGTTTGCCTAAATATTTAGCCTGTATCATATAATTTGACATGTGGTCTCATGGGTAAACTGCTATCCAGTGGTTTCATGCACACTTTTCTTCTGACCTATATGTATCATCAGATCCCTGAGAGAAGGTTTGTGTTTTTTGTTGTAGCTTTGTTTTCAGTGCTCTGGTAGTACTCAGTGTGCTGTTGTAGATAGAGAAGCAATTCAATACAAGTTTACTAATAAGCACTTTATCAAAATGGCCTAATTCAACGCTATGGCTAAATGCAGAATTCATGATAACAAACAAATCAACCAGAATCCAATGAGAAACACTTTATCTAGATTTCCAAAATTCAATCTCTTTATTATGTGAAAGTATCAGGAGACAGAATCTTATTCTCCCAGTTTTCCATCACAAGAAATATCTTCACTACGATATGAGTTACTACATATCCTCCAATTTCTGAGTAGATGCTGGTAGAATGCACTGTTTGCAATTTTATGTTGAAGGTACTATTCACTATGTTTGCCGATATCCCTTACATAGGGGTCCATCACATATATCCCTATTTGTTTAAGTTTAGGAGAAAATTTCTATATAAAAATTATTTGTAGCATTAGTCATCAAATAATAAATTCAGAACACAACATATTTCTCTTTCAGTCTTAGTTGGGAAGAAGTAGTGTCAAATTCAAAATCCACTTACAGTGCATCCTGGTAGTACTGATTGCCATATCTACCTCCTTTGTATTCTCCATTCTATTTTTATTTTTCTAAACTTTTTTGTTTCTTTGTCTACCAAAACTCATTTACCTATAAGTTTACAAAGAGAATTTCCAACATTGCCTCTCTGGAGCTCTTGACTCTCTCTTTCATCTAGAGAGTCTGCCAGCAGCTCAACATTAATCTGATATCAACTAAACTCATTCACTTCTCTTTATAACCTACTCTCTTTTATGTGAAATCTACCATCATTTTTCTGGTCAACCAGGTGAAAAACATTGGAGCCATTGTTGATTTCTTATTTTCATGGATGAAGTACCCAACAGACACACTAAAATAAGTATTTTAGGGTACCAACACCCTGAAATTTATAGGCGGAAAATTTTATACTTGTTATTTTTTTAAAAGTTATTGTAATGTACACTAAAAAATAAAATTATGAAGACTGGTGCTTCCAGCAAAATGGAGCAATAGGATTTCTCACACCTGAAACAATTAAAATATTGCACAAAATATATGAAACGAGAGCTTTTAAGTCATTTAAAATCAGTCAACAGAGGACAGTGATCTCTGAGAGACAGGAAATAAATGAATCTTACAATTGTTCCAGCTTACTGCCTGGAGAGAATGCCAGGTTGCACTAGAGCCTTAATAGTTTCCTTGAGTTGAGGAGATGGACCTGGATGTCTAGAGAGCACAAAGGGGTTTGAGTTAGGCGCCAGAGTTCACAGGAGAGTACTCAAGAAAAGAGAGCTGCACAAAGCTCTGGAGGGGTATAGAGGGTCTCTTGAAAGTGTTTAGCTGAGTATTCCCAGTGCATGGGTGCAAAGAAACTACCAAAGTCTGGGGAAAGAATCATTCAGAACGTATGGAGGGAACAATCCCTAGAGCTCACACAGGGCTGGGAATAGTTCCTGTTCCCACCAGATGGAGGGGGAAAACTCATAATGCACAGGGTATCAGTAAAGTACTCGGAAGGGTTTGCCTTAGCAGTGGGGAAAATTAGCCCTAGACTAAATGCCACTCTGGTCCTGAGTAACAAAGCTTAAAGGTAAGACCTGAAAGGATCAAACTGTTTCCAGTAATTTAACTGCATTCCAGAAGAAAGCTCAAGAATATTTATAGAGACACAAAAATATCTAGCA
The DNA here is from genome assembly GCF_964374135.1 of Grampus griseus. NCBI lineage: Eukaryota > Metazoa > Chordata > Mammalia > Artiodactyla > Delphinidae > Grampus > Grampus griseus. The sequence continues at coordinate 37,474,875 of NC_139007.1, forward strand.
TCCACAAAATAAAATTCACAGTGTCTGGCACCCAATCAAAAATAACCAAGCATGCAAAAAAAAAAAAAAAGAGGGGCAGGAAAATACAATGTATAATGAGGAATAAAATCAGTCAATTGAAATCAACTTAGAAATGACACAGATGATAGAGTTAGTAGATAGGGATATTAAAACAGTTTTCATAACTGTATTCCATATGGTCTAGGAGAGCTAGAAGAAACATTGAGTATGTTAAGTAGAAACATGGAAGATATAAATTGGTGAACTTGAATGCACACCAACAGAAATTATCCAAAATGAAATGCAGAGAGAAAAATATGGGAAAAAAAAAAGACTACAGCACAGTGGGCTCTGCGATAACTTTAAGCAGCCTGGTGTCCCTGTGATAGAGGAGAAAGGAGGAAAGATCAAAAAAATATTTAAAGAAATAATGACCAAAATTTTCCAAAATTTGATAAAAACAATAAAGTCACAGATCCAAGAAGCTCAATGAATCACAAGCACAAGAAACAGAAAGAAAAAAAAATGACACTAAGGCATCATAATCCAATTGCTCAAAACCAGTGGTAAAAAGAAAATCAGAAAAACAGCCAGAGAAATTTAGACATGCTATGTACAGAGGAACAAAGATAAGAATAACAGCAGCTTTCTTGTTGGATACAATGTAAGTGAAAAGACCATGAAGCAATATCTTTAAAACATTGAAAGAAAAAAATAATCAATCTTGAATTCTATATCCAGTGAATATACCTTTCAAAAGCAAGGTTGAAATAAAGACTTTTTCAGACACACGAAAGTTGAAAGAATTAATCACCAGCAGGCCTGCACTATAAGCAATGTTAAAAGAAATCTTTTAGGAAGAAATAAAAAAATACCACAAGGAAATTTGGATCAACATAAAGAAATGAAAAGCACTGAAGATAGTAACCATGTGGGTAAATATAAAAGACTTAAAAAATGAAATCACCTGAAAATATAATTGAATGTTTAAAGCAAAAATAATAATTTATTGTGGGATTTTTAATATATATGGAAGTAAAATGTATGACAATGATAACACAAAACCTGGGAGGGAAGAAACAGAAATAAACTTTCGTAAGGTTCTTATACTATAAGTAAAGGTATACTATCACTTGAAGGTAGACTGTGATAAGTTAAAGATATATATATTATAAACTCAATAGCAACCACTAAAAAAATGCATCAAAGATTTATAGTTAATAAGTTAAAAAAGGAGAAAAAATAGCATCATGTAAAATAATCTAAGAGAAGGCAAAAAAAGAAGAAAAAGGAAGAAAGAAAAAATGAGACAAATAAATAAATAACAAGATGGTATTATAGATTTAAACTGAACCATACTAATAAATGCATCTGGTGTAAATGATCTAAATGTACAAATTAAAAGGTAGAGATTGTCATACTGGATAAAAGAGCAAAATCCTTCATACAAGAAGCTCATTTTAAATATATAAAAAGTAAAAGGATGGAAATATATACATATATATATATATATATATACCATGATAATTTTAATCAAAAGGATAGAGTTGTTATATTAATATCAGATTAAGTACATATTGAAAAAATATAAAGAATATTACCAGAGATTACAAAGTCAGTTAACAATAAAGGGATGAATCGTCAAGATAACATAATGATCCTAAAAATAATATATTAATCCTAAAGGTTAATGTACCTAAAGCAAAGCTTCAAGATACATGAAGGAAAAATTAGAACTGCAGGAAGAAATAGAAAAATCCACAGTCACAGTCAGAGACTTTAACACCTTTCTGTCAGTAACTGACAGAATAAGCAGAATGAAAATAATAACAAATATAAAAGACTTTAATGATACTATCAAATTGACTTAATTGGTATTTATAGAACACTCTAAGAAATAATAGCAGAATACATATTCTTTTTTTTCTAACATCTTTATTGGAGTATAATTGCTTTACAATGGTGTGTGAGTTTCTGCTTTATATAAAAGTGAATCAGTTATACAGATACATATCCCCATAGCCCTACCCTCTTGCGTCTCCCTCCCTCCCACCCTCCCTATCCCACCCCTCTAGGTGCTCACAAAGCACCGAGCTGATCTCCCTGTGCTATGCAGCTGCTTCCCACTAGCTATCTATTTTACATTGGGTAGTGTATATATGTCCATGCCACTCTCTCACTTTGTCCCAGCTTACCCTTCCCTCTCGCCATATCCTCAAGTCCATTCTCTAGTAGGTCTGTGTCTTTATTCCTGTCTTGCCCCTAGGTTCTTCATGACCTTTTTTTTTTAGATTCCATATATATGTGTTAGCATAAGGTATTTGTTTTTCTCTTTCTGACTTACTTCACTCTGTATGACAGACTCTAGGTCCATCCACCTCACTACAAATAGCTCAATTTCGTTTCTTTTTATGGCTGAGTAATATTCCATTGTATGTATGTGCCACATCTTCTTTATCCATTAATCTGTTGATGGACACTTAGGTTGGTTCCATGTCCTGGCTATTGTAAACAGAGCTGCAATGAACACTGGGGTGCATGTGTTTTTTTGAATTGTGGTTTTCTCTGGGTATATGCCCAGTAGTGGGATTGCTGGATCATATGGTAATTCTATTTTTAGTTTTTTAAGGAACCTCCATATTGTTCTCCATAGTGGCTGTATCAATTTACATTCCCACCAACAGTGCAAGAGGGTTCCCTTTTCTCCACACCCTCTCCAGCATTTACTGTTTGTAGATTTTTTGATGATGGCCATTCTGACTGGTGTGAGATGATATATCATTGTACTTTTGAATTGCATTTCTCTAATCATTAATGATGTTGAGCATTCTTTCATGTGTTTGTTGACAATCTGTATATCTTCTTTGGAGAAACGTATATTTAGGTCTTCTGCCCATTTTTGGATTGGGTTGTTTGTTTTTTTGATATTGAGCTGCATGAACTGCTTGTAAATTTTGGAGATTAATCCTTTGTCAGTTGCTTCATTTGCAAATATTTTCTCCCATTCTGAGGGCTGTTTTTTAGTCTTGTTTATGGTTTCCTTTGCTGTGCAAAAGCTTTGAAGTTTCATTAGGTCCCATTTGTTTATTTTTGTTTTTACTTCCATTTCTCTAGGAGGTGGGTCAAAAAGGATCTTGCTGTGATTTATGTCATACAGTGTTCTCCCCATGTTTTCCTCTAAGAGTTGTATAGTATCTTCCCTTACATTTAGGTCTTTAATCCATTTTGAGTTTATTTTTGTGTATGGTGTTAGGGAGTGTTCTGATTTCATTATTTTACATGTAGCTGTCCAGTTTTCCCAGCACCACTTACTGAAGAGGCTGTCTTTTCTCCACTGTATATTCTTGCCTCCTTTATCAAAGATAAGGTGACCATATGTGTGTGGGTTTATCTCTGGGCTTTCTGTCCTGTTCCATTGATCTATATTTCTGTTTTTGTGCCAGTACCGTACCGTCTTGATTACTGTAGCTTTGTAGTATAGTTTGAAGTCAGGGAGTCTGATTCCTCCAGCTCCGTTTTTCTTTCTCAAGATTGCTTTGGCTATTCAGGGTCTTTTGTGTTTCCATACAAATTGTGAAGTATTTTTTTCTAGTTCTGTGAAAAATGCCAGTGGTAGTTTGAAAGGGATTGCATTGACTCTGTAGATTGCTTTGGGTGGTATAGTCATTTTCACAATGTTGATTCTTCCAATCCAAGAACATGGTATATGTCTCCATCTATTTGTATCATCTTTAATTTCTTTCATCAGTGTCTTATAATTTTCTGCATACAGGTCTTTTGTCTCCTTAGGTAGGTTTATTCCTAGATATTTTATCCTTTTTGTTGCAATGGTAAATGGGAGTGTTTTCTTAATTTCACTTTTAGATTTTTCTTCATTAGTGTATAGGAATGCAAGACATTTCTGTGCATTAATTTTGTATCCTGCTACTTTACCAAATTCATTGATTAGCTCAAGTAGTTTTCTGTTGGCATCTTTAGGATTCTCTATGTATAGTATCATGTCATCTACATATTCTTTTAAAGTGAATATAAAACATTTACTAGGATAGTTCATATCTGGGCCATAAAACAACTCTCAATAAATTTAAAATAATTCAAACCATATAAAATGTTCCCAGGGCTTCCCTGGTGGCGCAGTGGTTGAGAGTCCGCCTGCCGATGCAGGAGACACGGGTTCGTGCCCCAGTCCGGGAAGACCCCACATGCCGAGGAGTGGCTGGGCCCGTGAGCCATGGCCACTAAGCCTGCGTGTCTGGAGCCTGTGCTCCGCAATGGGAGAGGCCACAACAGTGAGAGGCCTGTGTACCGCAAAAAAAAAAAAAAAAAAGTTCCCTAGTCACAATGGTATTATAAATCAATAACAGAAAGACATCTGTAAAATCCCCAAATATTTGGAAACTAAATAACAAACTGTAAAATAATCCATGAGTCTAAGGAAAAGAGAAATTAGTAAGTGGCTTGAACTGAATGGAAATGAAAAACAACATAATGGAAATTTGTGGGATGCCACTAAAGTAGGACTTAGATGGAAATTCATTGCACTAAATACCATATTAGAAAAGAAATCAGAGTCAAATACATGATTTCAGCTTAAAAGAATAAAAATAGAAGAGGAAATAAAACCAAAGCAATCAAAAGAAAAGAGATTGTAAAAATCAGAGTGAAAAATCAATGTAAAAGAAAGGAGAAAAAATAAAGTCAATGAAACCAAAAGCTGGTGCTCTGAAATCAATAATATTGTTAAGCCTCTAGGAAAATTAAGAGAGAAGATACAAATTACCAGTATCAGAAATGAGAGAAGTGACATTACTGCAAATTCTACAGATATTAAAAGGATAATATGGGAATAATATGAAGAACTTTAGGCCAATAAATTTGACAACTTAAATTAAATAGTGTTTCATTGCAGCGAACAAACTACCAAAATCTACTCACGAAGAAATACATAACCTAAATAGTATGATACTTTTAAGCAACTAAATTTGTAGTAGGAAAAAAAAAAACAAAAAAACTTTCCCATAAAGAAAGATCCAGATGGTTTCATTAGTGAATTCTATCAAATAGGTAAGGAAGAAACAGTACTAATTCTACACAAAATCTTTCAAAAAATCAAAGAGGAAATACTTCCCAATTCATTTTGAGGCCAGCATTATCTTGATATTGACAAAAGACAAAGACATTACAAAGAACTGAAAATAACACACCTTATTCCTCACGAATAAAAATGTAAACATTAACAAAATTTTAGAGTATCAAATCCAACAATATAGAAAAGGGTGACTGCATCATGATCAAGTGAGGTTTATTCCAGGAATGCAAGGCTGATTTAACATTTGAAAATCAATCAATTAAGTCACCATATTAACAGACTAAAAAAGAAAATCTCAAAAGAGAAGAAAACTAAAAAAAAATATATATACATATATATATATATATATGATCACCTCAGTAGCTCCAGAAATAAAAATGGTCAAAACCTAACATTAATTTCTGGTAAAAAAACCCTCAGGAAATTACGAATATAAGGGAACATATTCACTAATCAGGAGCCTCTATCAAAACCAAAACCAAAACCAAAACCAAAACCAAAACCTGCAGCTAACATCATACTTAATAGTGGTCAAATATTGAATGTTTTCTTCCTAGCATCAGGAGGAAAGCAAGGATGTCCATTCTCACCACTTCAACATTATACTGGAGGGTCTAGTTGTTGGATCTGGGATTTGCTTTTATCCTACATACATACAACCTAGTGAGTTAGTCTGTTACTGTTTTGCTGTTTTGTGGATGCTAACAGAAGACATAAGACTCCTGGTTCAGAGATAAAGGACTTTATTATTTATGGCATGGGAAGAATCATGTGCATTAGCATATTTGTGTTGGTTACCCTTCACCCCAAATCCTGCAGGGGCAATGCAAGGGGCTCAGACGGATGCTATGCCTTCAGTGGACTTATATTACAGCTAACGAACACTGAGTTTGGGGGATCCACTGCTTTTGCAGCAAGGAGTGATGTATATATTTATTATCTTGATTGTGATGATAGCTTTACTGGTGCACACATATATCAAAACATATCAGATAGTGTACTTTAAATATTTGCAACTGACTTACATCAATAAAGCTGTCAGAAAAATGAGAAAAATCTTCCATTCCAAGCACTCTAGGCCTTTCTATATCATTAATTTAACAAATATTTTTGGGCTACTACTAATGTGCTAGGCACCGTGCTGATATTGGGATTACTATGGTAAACAAAATCCTTCCTCCCATGGAGTTTATATTCTTGTAGGAGGAGACTGAAAGTAAACAATAAGAAAAACATCAGATGGTGGCTATTGTGATTAAGATAAAGAGAATTAAGTAGGGTGGCTACTTTAGATTGGGGGTGGGTAATCTCTCTGAGAAGATGATACCGATGTAGAGATATGAATATCAAGAAGGGGCCAACCACATCAAAGTGCGAGAAGAGCACCTCTGACCTTCATCATTATTTTGGCTTCCTAACTGTTCTCATTTCCCTCCAATCTCCTGTAAGCCACGCTGAATTAACTTCCCCGAAGGTTAATATGATCGTGTAATTACTGTGTTTAAAAACCTTCATTCTCTCTCTTATCTCAATTACTAAAAAGGATATTAGCTCTACATTCCAGCATTATGAGTCTTCTTGCATATGACAAAACCTACTTTTCCAGTCTTCTCACTATTCCTTTATTCTAACATGGAGAAAGCCCTGATCTTACGTATGCTTCCCTACTTTTGATCATGCTGTTTCTTCTGCTTGAAATGTCATCCTTCTCCTCAAGGATGCCATCAGTAGACATTCTTCCTATCCTTAAATGCCTGTCTCAAATATCACATTCTCCATAATATCTTTTCTGATTTTCCCAGCCAGATGTAATTTTTGTTCACAAGTCCCTCCTGTTATATTTCTCAATGGGAAAAACTCAGCTTGCTCATTTTTTTATTATATTATAGATGGTGGCATAGGGCTTTGCAGATAGGACATAATCCATAACTTCCTAGTGGACTGAATTATCTTATTTTTGTTTTACTTGAAAGCTGCATGAGAGCCAAAAAAAAAGATAAACATAAAGATAAAACAGGGACTTCCCGTGGACGTCCAGTGGTTAAGACTTTGCCTTCCAGTGCAGGGGGTGCAGGTTCAATCCCTGGTCAGGAGCTATGATCATATATGCCTCACGGCCAAAAAACCAAAACATAAGACAGAAGCAATATTGTGACAAATTCAATAAAGACTTTAAAAATGGTCCACATAGAGACTTCCCTGGTGGTGCAGTGGTTATGAATCCCCCTGCCAATGCAGGGGACATGGGTTCAATCCCTGGTCCAGGAAGATCCCACATGCCGTGGAGCAACAAAGCCCGTGTGCCACAACTACTGAGCCCACGTGCCTAGAGCCTGTGCTCCGCAACGAAAAGCCACCACAATGAGAAGCCCGCACACCTCAATGAAGAGTAGCCCCTGCTCGCTGCAACTAGAGAAATCCCGCGCACAGCAACGAAGACCCAGTGCTGCCATAAATAACCAATAAATAAATAAATAAATTTATATTAAAAAAATGGTCCACATCAAAAAAATCTTTAAAAAAAAGAAAAAGATAAAACAAATAAGTGGATAGAAGTTATCTTGCCCCACAAAAACAATGATATTCCTCATAAGAGAATAATCTACTGGAAATATAATGTGTTTAGAAAAAAATAGAACGGATCTTTACAATTTCAGTGACTCTGTTAAAATCAGTTCTTTTCCAAGACAACTGGATTCTCTTTAAAACCCTCTCACTTTCCTGAGACTGGGACCAAGCTAACATAAGCAGAACCTCTGAAAATAGGGAAGAAGTCTGCTGTTATCCATCTCAACACCAACATGGGTTGAAGACACATGCCTTACAGAGGACCTTGATTAGATTCCTAAGGAGGGAGCAGGAGTGGATGGGAAATAAACAATAAAAAATCAGAAAAAGAGTGTGTTGGGATCCCCAAGATCACCCCCAGGTTTGATGGTTTGTGAGGAGGATACACAGGACTTAGCATATAGTTGAACTCACAGGTGTAGTTTATTACAGCAAAAGGATACAAAGTAAAACCAGCAAAGGAAAAAGGTGCAGAGATGAAGTCTGGAGGAAACCAGGTGTAAGCTTCTAAGAATCCTTCCTCTACCAGTGGAGTCACACAGGATGTGATTAATTCCTCCAAGAATTAACATGTATGAGAACATATGTGAAATGCTGTCTAGCAGGGATATTCACTGGAGACTCAGTTTTCAGAGTTTTTGTTGGAATTGGTGATGTAGGCAACCACTGCCTAGGATGTACCGAAATTCCAGACTCCCAGAAAGAAAGCGGGTGATCAGTATAAATAACATTGTTTGCAGAGACAATTTAGGTACAGTGAACTGCCCTTATCAGTTAGAGAACGGTGGAAACATCCCTAAAATCCAAGGCCAACCTTACAAGCAGTTTTTCTAAGGACAGTAGTCCTTTTCTGCATAGGGATATAAAGAAAATATTCTTACTTTTTTAATTCAAGGATCTCACTTTCAGATTTTTCTTTTTTAGCAAATAGTATGAAATAGAGCAAAGTTACGTACACTAAAATGTTCATCACAATATTGTTTAAATTAGTTAAAAAAAAAAAAACCACAAGTGTCCAAAAACTGTGGACTGGTTCAGTAAATTATAGTACAGTAGTATGAAGAAATATTAAACAGCCATTAAATATTTTTGAAGACTTTAGTAACAAAAATGACCATCCTGGAGAGTAAATCAGGATGAAAAATTATATGTACAATAATAACTCAAAAATGGGAGAAATATAGAATGAACTCTAGAAGGAAATACACTAGAATGTAATCATGATTCATTTCTGGGGGATGGCTTATATAAAATAATTTTTATTTTCCTCTTGACCTTTTCTGTACTTTCAATTTTTATTTAATGAACATGTATTTACTTTTCTAATTAGAAAACAAGTTATAATAATAAGATAATTGTGTTAAAAAGATTTTAGATAGGGCTTCCCTGGTGGCACAGTGGTTGAGAGTCCGCCTGCCGATGCAGGGGACACGGGTTCGTGCCCCGGTCCGGGAAGATCCCACATGCCGTGGAGCGCTGGGCCCGTGAGCCATGGTCGCTGGGCCTGCGCGTCTGGAGCCTGTGCTCTGCAATGGGAGAGGCCACAACAGTGAGAGGCCCGCGTACAGCAAAAAAAAAAAAAAAAAAAGATTTTAGATATAATGACCTATGGATTCAAAGCAAATTTTGCTAAAATGTAAAATATTTAGCATGCACAGTAATATGAATACGATGACTAGGGAACTCTTAGGATGGCAAACGACCATTTAAAGTGCATTTTTTCTATCTGATTTGCTTCTTTCTTCAATTAGCTAACAAAAAAAGAAAAAGCAGGTAAAGTGAAGGGAGATTTAAACACTAAAGAAAGCACAATGGCTAATTTTTATTTCAAGGAAGAAATGGTTCGCAAACTAGCAAATGCAAAAATAAAAATGTTATTTTTCAATGGACAGAACAAGGATGAATTTCCTAAATAACACTGAATCCCAATTTACGTACAATCTGTTAAGTATTACTAACATAAGTCACATACATTTTCATAGTTTTAAGGAGGATTAGGTAATTACTCTACAAACTTCTAGAGAAGGTGATTTCTAACATATTCAGTTACGATTCCCCTCCATTTGCTTTAATGCATCTACCCTAGTCACAGAGATACTACTCCACAGAAAGCTATTTTTATACTACCCAGCTTCTCCATCACTGTAGTAAGTAGCCATATAGAAAACAGACCACTATTGTATCCTCTTATCCCTGGAGAGATGAAATGGTTTGCAGCTTATTTTAAATCACAAAGCAATTCTTTTGTGTACTGAATTGGCCCCAGGCTACGGAGGTTGTGCAACTCACTTCCCACATGACCTCCACTTGTGGCTGCTTCCCAATCTTGTCAGAACATGAAAACCTTGAAGGCACTCCATGTGGGGGGCAGTGCTCTCTCTGTCTCTGAAATGATTCCTGGGCCAAGTTAGAAAAACCAGATTCTGAACAGCCACTGTAATGGCAAGCACACGCAGAAGGGGAAAAAAAAAAGCTCAGAATTTTTCTGGTTAGGAAGGGAAATGTGGTTAACCTAAATTGGACCTAAAGAGCAAATGAAGGCATCAAGAAGCACTCCCACTGCTTCAGTTCAACTATGCATTTTTGTTTCCGTTATAAAAAAAGAACAGCTCTTTAAATGGTTTGGCTATATTCAGAAATGTAACTGCTTAAAAAAGGTCTCAAGTGTTTGAAAGGACTGTGTTTGGGAAGGTGGTGGGGAAAGAGGGCAGATGACAAAGCATTGCTAGAGTCTTTTGAGTAAAACTTAAATTAGATAATCAAAGTCAGCAACTGGTGCTTGCTAAGTGATGGTTCATGTATGATCAACAGTCCTTCAAAGACTCTGCTGCTGCCTCTCTTCTCTTTCCCAGGAAGAAAGAGATTATATAGGACTTGGAGTCAAAAAACCTGGGTTCAGATCATGTCACTGTCAAACATGCATTAACAATTTCCAGACACTATGCTTTCTTGGCATTTGTCATCTCTGAATTTTAGGCTTTTCCTCTATAAAATGGGTACCAACAAATGTCACCCTTTTCATAGGTGATTATGTAGAAAGTATAAGCAAACTGTGAAGTGCTAAGCATTTTTATTGTTGTTGCTAGTAGGTCTGCTTGAAATATAAAAAGTACTTAACAAATATTCACAAAATTATTAATAAACTGGAGTAATTATAGTGGACAAATGATAAGAGTGAATAAGTCAAGAACCTTAAAATCAACACTAACACTTTCACTTAAAACTTAACAGATATTTAACTATAAAACATTAATATCTTATATGGAACTAAACTGAACACCTTAGAAATATCCCGGGGGGGAAACAATGCTTCAGCTGCCAGAAGAGGTCACTGTAATCATCATATATGGTAGGATCTCAGGTATGGCAGAGGCATGCTAGCAAATCAGGTTTCATTAAGGTTACAGAGGCAGTGAATGAGAGGTTAAGAGCCTGAGGTCTGAAGTTCAATCTCAACTAACAAGTTGTATGACTATGGGCACATTAATCTTTTCTAAGCCTCAGTTTTCACAGATGTAAAATGGGGAGAGCAGCAGTCTCTGCTAGCAGGATTACTGTGAAGACTTTAAGGAAGAAACAGGTGAATTACTTACCACAGTGTTATTTGCTTACCTACCATCGTCTTCATCATACTATATACAAGGGGTCTTTTTATAAGTGGAACTAGACCAGGAGTCCTCCATTTTACAATCTCCTATTAACCTTCAGCCATGGTAGAGAACTATGGTATGTTTTTGTTTTGTTTTGTTTTGTTTGTTTTTTGCGGTACGCGGGCCTCTCACTGTTGTGGCCTCTCCCGTTGCGGAGCATAGGCTCCGGACGCGCAGGCTCAGCGGCCATGGCTCACGGGGCCAGCTGCTCCGCTGCATGTGGGATCTTCCCGGACCGGGGCACGAACCCGTGTCCCCTGCATCGGCAGGCGGACTCTCAACCACTGTGCCACCAGGGAAGCCCTATGGTATGTTTTTGAAAAACACAGGAAAGGGGGTCTACTGTGGTTATATACCCTGCCAGGTCCCCACACAGCACTATGCTGCTTAGGTGAAGTTTGATATGCCTGCCAGGAACTATGGTTCCCTGAACCAAATGATAGCAGATGTTCAAGGTATAATTCTTCATATTTCACTAACCACTCTCTGAACCATCCAGAATCCCTGGGTTATACTTTTAAATTTTAAATTTCATATCCAAGTTGCTCATGCCCTATGTTTCACTTCGAGTAAAATTTGTCTTTCTTTTTTCACATGGAAATGTCAAAAAGCTTAAGATGTGCATACATATTTTTTTTCTAATTTGCAGTGAGTGAAATCTTGCTAATGCAGAAGCTTAAGAAGTTAGAATGAAACACTTATATAGGAGTCCCTTATAATATTTTATAACATGTTAACTGATGGTGGTGGTCAATGAAGCAATTGCTTCACATTCAATATCCTGCTGAAATGAAATAACTGCATTTTAAGGAAATAAAACGTAAACCTTTTTGAGATGTCCTGCTAAATGAGTCAAAAATCCTTAATTCTAGATCTATAAAATTAATCAAAATAATCCAACTGTGCAATCATCTTACGTCTTATCACAGAGAATTTAATAATGCAGTAAATTCTGGTTCTTGGATATAAAAGACATTCCTCCCTCATGCCCCCAACAGTCACCTTCCTGGGACCATGTCCACTCTTTTGGGACATGGAAAGCCCCTTCTTCTGAGGAAAGGCTGGGTCCAGCCACCTCAGCGTGAGCTGCTTCTCCAGCCTGCCTGCCTTTTTGACAGTGCTACCTACCAGCCAGAAGCATCCTGGTGTCTTCTGGGCTGCTGCAGATTGAACAGACTTTGAATCCAGCCAGAGGATAAGAGGTTGTTTTAATTGGCTAAATCTGCTATGTGCAAAGCATATGACCATGAATTTGTAGCCAAAACACTAATCTAAAAAAATGTCACGAACAATTTAAACACAAAACAAGAATGATATTTTTGCTTGTCAATTCTACTTTTGCCACGAGGGTTTTTAACCTAACATTTTATAATGACTACCAAATCTTTACCTTTGCTGAAGTAGAATTTTCATGGTATACTCCTTGTACCAAATCCATAAGAGCACTTGCTAAAAGTTCCACAACCTAAAAAAGAAGAAAAAAATCAAAAGAGACAATTAAAAAAATGTATTCCTATTTTTACCTCAGAATGCTTCACAAGGCTTAGTAGCAAGGCAGTATTCTGCTTGATAGAAAAAAAAAAATGGGGTTATGTGCAAAGATCCTGGCAAATGGCATTGCCCACCTGGATATTAGAGCTGTGATCCAATATTTCCGGTCATAATTCAAGCAAAAAAAAAAAAAATCTTGTAAGCATAGCATTTAATATATGTGAAAATCCAGTAATAGCCATATTGAACATAAGCTTAAATTTCAGATAACTAATGAAAATTTTTTTAAAATTAATTTATTTTTGGCTGCTTTGGGTCTCCATTGCTGCGCGTGGGCTTTCTCTAGTTGCGGCTAAAGGGGGCTACTCTTCGTTGTGGTGCGTGGTCTTCTCATTGTGGTGGCTTCTCTTGTTGTGTTGCACGGGCTCTAGGTGCGCGGGCTTCAGTAGTTGTGGCACGCGGGCTCTAGGGTGCAGGCTCAGTAGTTGTGGGACATGGGCTTAGCTGCTCCACGGGATCTTCCCGGACCAGGGATCGAACTCGTGTGCCCTGCATTGGCAGGCGGATTCTTAACCACTGCGCTACCAGGGAAGTCCCTCAGATAACTAATGAAATCTTAACCCAATTTATTTGCTGAATGTTTATTTCTGTCAGGTGGATACTTTTTCAATATCCCCATTCTGGGAGGCATCACAATGCTAATTTTCATACGTAATACAGAGAGAAAAGCAACCTTTCCAACGTGTTCATTCTGTTGTACTAAAAATGCACTGTGGATATATTTGGTGTAGGGCCCCTGGGTCAAATGTACCATAAACACTGAAAATTTTTACAGAACTGTAATATTGAAATTGTATCATCAAACCTGTATTATTTTCAAGGCCCAGGCTATTAAAAAAAATCAAACAAAATCAAAAGCTTTGAACTTGTTCCAGAATGTAAAACAAGCAGAAAATAGTAAATGGTCTCTTTGGAACTACTGTACAATTTAGAGTTGTTTGCATAAACCATCTTAATTCAAGAGGATAAAACAGTGGTATTTATTATAATGTTCAGTGCAGCCATTTCAAACAAGAATTCCTCAAGGCAACCCTACCCGCTTCTTAAGAAGTCTTAGTATCTTATATACTTAACTTCCTATGTTATGCAGTCCTGTATCAGATTTCCACTCTTTGCTTCCTAAAATTTAGCTCAGTTTTGACTGAATTAAAGGATTTTGTTTCAGCTTTTATCATTCTTGTAATTGAAGACATTATTAAGCCAAAGGATACAGACCCAAACAACAAGATACTTCAATCTCAGGTACCTTGGATTTAATAAACATTTTCTTAGAGGCAAATGACATGAATTTTTAGAAAGATATGCTTTAAAATTTTAACACATAAGCATTTATCTCCAAACTTATATTTACATGCATCCTGCACAACACACACAAGGCTGCCGATATGGAAATTTTGCTGATTAAAGGGATTATTTTTTTCTAGCTCTGCAGATGGGTTAATTTGTAAGACCTATACAAAGTCTTTTTTTTTTTTTTAATCGCATTGCCCTTTAGGTAACCAAATACTTAAGAAATATTGTAGCAATATGAGCTGCAGAGGAACTGCGAGGACAATGATCCTACAGTGTTACCAGATGTGTTGAGTTATTTAAGTGGGGAAAGAGAGAAAAATGAATGGATTTTTTTCCCCCTGAAGGTATCAGATAAACTCTATTCCCAAATCCAGGAGGATAGAGTATTGCCAATAGGTCTATGAAAGACTGTAACTAAATGCACAGCATCAGATTGGATTACAGTTTACACAAGCAACATCCCAAGATCCCTCTGATGGCTGGACACATAATACAGATCAATCAGTCACTAAGAAATGTTATGGTTTTGAAACAGTTTGAGGTCTGAGACCAGCACTGGTAAAGTGAAGAGGGATTTACAAAAAGAAAGTCCGACACTAATTTTAACAATGGATCTGGTTTTGGATAAACAGAGTGTTCCTTTATTTCCCTGAAATTCCAGACCAGGAAGAAGCAACAAAACCTTTTTATTCTCCAATTCTTTTTCTGTTAATGCAATTAGCAAATATATGTAGATCTGTACTTACAAGTTTATAATTTATAAATGACCTGTACTTCCAAACGGCCATCCTTGCTTAAGCAGAATACACCTCCACTGCCAACAGCAACCATCAAGGAAAAAGCTCTGGACTTCCTTAGGTTAACAAGTCCAGGAAGGCCAGAGAGTATAAAAAGCAGTCTAGCCTAGGGGAGTTGAATATGTCCCAGGCAAAAGTGACTTATCCAGCACACACTTAAATATCTTTCCACTGCCTGAAGTGTTTACTTTTAAAATTATACCAAAAAGAGATGTGTTTAAGTATTATCCTCCTTTAAAATTGCAAATATTTCTAGGAAGACCACAGGGCTAACAGCCCATACATATGTTAACAAGACCATTTAATGATCTCATCTTTTTTTTTCATCACATGGTTTACTATCACAGGCATTCACCTGTTTAGATAACTACTGTACTTAAATACAAGAAGGCACCTACTGGGACTTCCCTGGTGGCTCAGTGGTTAAGAATCCACCTGCCAATGCAGGGGACACGGGTTTGAGCGCTGGTCCAGGAAGATCCCACATGCCGCGGAGCAACTAAGCCCGTGCGCCACAACTATTGAGCCTGCGCTCTAGAGCCTGTGAGCCACAACTACTGAGCCCGCACGCCACAACTACTGAAGCCCGCATGCTCTAGGGCCCACGTGCCACAACTACTGGGCCTGTGTGCTGCAACTAATGAAGCCTGCGCACCTAGAGCCCATGCTCCTCAATAAGAGAAGCCACTGCAATGAGAGAGGCCCGCGCACTGCAATGAAGAGTAGCCCCTGCTTGCCGCAACTAGAGAAAAGTCCATGTATAGCAACAAAAACCCAATGTAGCCAAAAGATAAATTAAAAAAAAAAAAAAAAAGAAAGCACTTGCTTAATGAGCTCCTCCCTTCCCTCAGATTACTGAGGAATGATTTGTTCAAGCAACCTAAAACGGTAGCAAGGATAACGTCAGCCAGAAGAGAATCTAGAGCTCAACTGCCAGACTGTCTGAGACTAAGAGTCCCCGTCCCAGACTTTTTGGTGCTCCAGAGAAAGACCAAGGACTTCTGTTCCAAGCCCAGGGGGGCAAGCAAACACTTTCTACTAGAAAAAGTGGGGTTTAATTCAACAACAGAACACATGAAAAGACTATTTTAACCAAAATCAGAGGTCTCTGTAACACTGACTTGTTGCATCCTGAAACATTATTTCAGATTATATGACTGTCACCAACACTATTATAAAGTTTAGTTTACCTGCCTAGAGAGTAATCAAATAGGAGATGTTTCTTCATTTCTGCATTTCTGGAGGTTGTGAGAATAGCAGAATTGCTTACCTGTACATGCAAATGCAAATATGCTTTTTTCTTTGATTTGTGTCGTGTTTAACGATACAGCAATGTCATACACTATCTCCCAATCTTTTAAGTAACACCTTAGATTTCAGTGAGCCAGAAGTCGTAACCATTCACAATGTCAGTGTTATGAGCTGGTTTCTCGTGCCACCTCGTTTTTGGCTACCAGAGAGGAGGTTGCATAGGAAAGGAAGTGGACATCAAATTGCTGTTCTCAAGCAAACAATCTCTGTTACCTCTCCCATTTTAATCACTACCCTCTCATCAAAGATAAGGAATAGGTAGTATTCAGATCTGTCTGAACCTTAGCACAATTACAGATCCAATATAACTGACCTATGGAATGAATTTCTTAAATGGTTAATTTACAGGACAAATTTTACCAACTGCAAGGGAATATGTAATTGCTTCCTTCTTTATCTTTTGGCAAGGGTAACTAAAATTCAGTGATTTTTTTTAAACTGAAAAACTAAAGTGATGCATACCCTTACAAAAGATGTTGTAATTATTATATAATAAAATTATAATTATATATTAATATAATTATACATAATATAATTAATTATATATAAATATATACTATATATTAATTTTATATTATATAATTATATATTATAATTATAATAAAATTCTCAACTTAAAAATTAGAAATTGAGAGAAGTAGGAGGTGGTAATGACCAAATGGCCAAAAGACATCCTCACTTACTGCTATACAAAGATGTCTATAACATATTCTTAAGGAAACGAAAAAGAAAAGCTGGGTACAAAACAGAACAACATGATAGGTATTTTTAAAACAAAAATGAGGTCAATCTATGTGTTCATATATGCTGAGAAAAAAGTCTGAAACAGCAAAATATTGATAATAATGATAATCTGTAAGTGGTAAGATTCTAGATGTTTTTAATTAAAATTTTTTCTTCAACTTTTCTGAATTGCTTAAATGTATAACTGCTTAGTATATAATGTACTATATTTTCTCTCCTTTTATTAGCTTGCTTTCATAATCAGATAAAATAAACCTACTTCTAGGGGGTTGGGACGGGAAGAAGCATACCCTGTTTCAGTCTCAGAAAGGCTTCAAGCTAAGCTGTGTCCACAAATTGATTTATGGAATATAGCAATCAATAGTCTCTTGATTAGCAAAAATAAGATCTGTAAGTGGTGATAAGCATTCTGTGCAGAAAACTTGTGCCTTTCTCAATAAATGTGATTCAGGAGTACTGTCAGTCAGCATTTGACAGATGGAATAGACTCAACAGAGTTGTACATGCTTCACTAGTAAACCAGACCACTTCTGTTTGAGCAAAGGCGCGCCTATACTAAATTTAAAGTAAAATGCAACTAAATCTTTAGAAAAATGTTAATTATAAACTAATGTGGCCCAACTGAAACTCAAGTCAGCATAAGCTGAGTTGATGTCATGAGGTAGTACAGTTGTATTTTAATTCACTTTTAAAAGGTTGCTATGTACTTAATTTGCTTGGTATACTCAAACTGTGGAGGCTACTACAGATTTATAATCGTCTTTCAAAAACTTGCCCTGGGAAGGTTACTTTAATGACATTTTTTACTACAGTGTGGAATGAAAGGACAACGTGTGATCCATCACTCTAGTTGGGAGGCAAATGAACCCACAGCCCCTCAGTCTTTAGTACTCTTAACAGCTGCTAGCAAAGGAAACAGTCATGTGTGTGCACGCATCTGCAGTTCTGATGGCATTAATTACACACGAATCTATTGCACTCCCCCCCCAATCCCCAGGAACAAATAGCAACGCATGAAGCAGTAGCAAAGGTAAAACACCCTTGAGGGAAAATTAATTCTAATATACATCTTGGGAGGAACAAAAGACAGATTTAGTGTAAATATGTTCTTTTCAAAGTGCTTTGGCATTTGAAGGGATATTGTCAAGATTTTTTTTTTAAGCCACAAAAACTATATTGTCAGTGAAAATATTTTACAGAAAAATACTTTTATAGATAAAAGATGCTGAATAGCCTGCTAATGGTAACCAGAGTGGTTAGCTTCACTCTTCCGTTCCTCTTCATACAAATGGAGCACAAAGTATTTGAGAGTTGCTTTTAAAGAAGGAAGATTTACCTACATTACCAAGGTGAGATAGAGAAGGACTGGTAAAGGAGTAGCGCTCTCCCATAGAGGCCAATAATATCTAACATTTGTAAAGCACTTTATCATTTACAAACTGGGTTTAAGCGCTATCTGGTTCCAGGTAGAGTCCTCAGCACCCAGCCAGAACTTCCAGGTTGGCAGCCTCCTTGGAGAAGCAACCTCTGAAGAACACGGGGAGCAGAAGCAGTGGCCAAATAAGGGGTGAATCTACTCACCCACCACCTGGGCACACACAACCCAGATGAGCCCTAATCTGCATGCTGATTAATATAAATGAGTGGCTTTAATAAGCCACTGATGAAGTCGGTGAAAGAATGGTTCTCTCCACTCCTTCCTACCAGACAAGGACCAGGTTTAATGAAGACAATGATGAAAGGTCTGTTGCAGTAAACATACCACTAACTCACAGGAGTTCTGGAAGAAGCTTCTAACTCAGCTTTTTGAAGGGAGCCTCTTCAATGCTGCCAAATATGTAAGGCCGTGCTTATTTGTGGGAGGGATGGCAATCTGTTCTAGTGAGCTGGGAACTTCTTTCTGGCTAAGGGCAAAGAGCAGAGAGAAATGGCACTACCAGTAGGACAGGTGCAGCAAAAACTAAGCAAATTGGTAATCTTAATTTTTAATTTAGAACAGCTGATACATTGGTTTATAAACTAACTACTGGTAACATTTGTCAAAATGGTTCACGAAAACTCAGTGAACTCCAGAAAAGTAAAATCACAGCTGATAAAACTTAAATAAGTCCACAAGTTCAGGAAAATGGCTTGAGTATGAAGTGTTGAAATTTAACATTATATTGGCTGGTGCACTCATTTCAGAAACATTCGCTGATAGCCTACTATGTACCTGGCACTGTACTAATGAGACTAGTGATGGCCATATAAAGGCCATTTATTTGTCTTTGATCACCTAGAGGATTAATACACAGATGAGTTGCATGACCTTGGGCCAGCACATCACTTCTTTGGGCCTCAGTTTGCATATCTAGGTAAGAGGCATCTGTGCTTTATCAACAGTAAGCCCCATGATCAGAAACACCTAAATGTGCAGCTGCACACATTTTTTATTCATAACAATTGTAAGGAATGGTCAATTTGCCAAAAATGTGGATTCCTTTTACTAGCAATACAAAAGTAATCCAAAAAGTTGTTCACTTTTTGAATGATGGTGCATGATTCTTGGCCTTGTCACTTAACAATGAAAAATATCATTTATTTATTTAAACAATGATTAGGTTCCTGAAAAGTGGCAGATAATTTAAAATGCTGACATCAAGATGAAACTTTTCAGAAGAAATAAAGAAAAAGGAGATGCTTTCCAGTGGTTAAAAAATGGTTCTGCCAAGTACCTTGCATTGCTACAAAACTGTAAATAGTTGCTGAGGACTGCATGCTTAGTCATGAAACAAAGCAATTCTGTCTGTCATTATCATACAGCAGTCAGCTGCTTTATTTTCCACCTTCTCCAACATGAGAATTCCTGCACATGAAGTCTGTTGGACTCAGGATGGTCCACGTTAATGTGCTCTTTACTTAAGGGTACTGTTACACCATGTTTTGACTGGACTTTCTCTGAAGAGAATCATGTCTGCCATTTCAATGATCTGTACACTTTTCCCCATGTAGCCGATAACCTACATTTTGCTTTCGCTGCTTCTTCATTTGAGGGTCCTCTCAGTGATGTTAACTAAGGCTTTCCAAGTATGATTTTACTGAAAAGTTAATCCCACTTTTGAGACGTTTACAAAGTGAATCTTCAGAACACCAGAATCATAGTACAGTATTTCATGCAACTGAAAGGATGCTGCTGGCTAGAACACTGCTTAGTAGTACCAGCTTTCAAAATTTTTAAATTGTAACCCAGAGTAAGAACTATATTTTACATCATGACACAGTATATGCATACATGCATATGCACAAAAATGAGTGAAAAGTTCTATAAAACAAAAGTTTCATTATTCTTATTTTCTTTTGCATTTCACTAAAAAAAAGTGTTGACAGTGATTTACTAAAACGATTTCACCACCCACCAATAAACAGGATGTGATCTGTGGTTTGAACCATTATCTTACATCATGCTGATATACGTCACGTATAGCTCATACTTTGGTCAGCCATCTGAATTGCAAACAAAGTCCTCAAATTTTCGCCATGCAGTTTAAACACTGTTATTCTGAAATATATTTGTAAAGGTGTTAACTTCTTTATCACTTTATAACAAAAACATGTAAATTAACTGAGTGTAAACAGGCAGGATAAAACAGAATCATTCTTGGGTACTATGGGATATATGCTGTTAGAGTGCATATCAATCTTGTTGGTTTACATTAACTGATGTTGACTATTAGCTTCAATCTTATTAGATTCATGAAAACAAATTGGTTTAGACCACATTGGCCAAAGAGTTAAATATTTCAGGATTTTTCTGGAATTCACACATACATCTTGCAAATTCCAGGGATACCATGTCCTTTGGGTAACAGAGTTCACCTTTCAGCACAATCAGTTCCTCTTCAAATTGCCACACTGAAAAGCAGATGTTTGTAATTTACAGACATCCCAAGGTCGGCACTTCAAAGGCAGTCACAGAAATAAAAGCATGACTCATATGCATTAAAATCCATGCATCTTGTCTAAATTGTATTTCTTCCAAATACCTTAGCAGCTCTTCAAAATCTGTGATTCAATGAAATTCTAAAAATAACTGGCCCTACTAATACTGCATTCTAGAAAATTAGATAATCCATTTTCCCCTCCTTTAAAAAAATTAGGTAGTAGAAACTTGAGACTAGCTGCATTGTCCCTTGAATCAAATAATGGATACCCTTGGGTTTGAAATTCTCAAATCTATAAAGATATACAATTGACTTTCAAACTGTTATCTCTAATGCTTAGCACATGCACACAAAAATTTTCGTTGAATTACCAGTACTCTTCTAATATTTGAATTCATTGTATAAATCTTAACTATTTAAAAATAAATTTGCACAGTTACCACTTTGTCCAAACACTATTTTCAGAAATTTACATCTGCATATCACCTTATGGCTTAAAGTATTGATAAAATAAAGCCTAAGTTTCTCATCACAAATCTGCCATAAAGATGAGTTCACTAATTTGGGGTATTACTTTATTTATTTATTTTTAAACATCTTTACTGGAGTGTAATTGCTTTACAATGGTGTGTTAGTTTCTGCTTTATAACAAAGTGAATCAGCTATGGGGCGGATATTACTTTAGATTGCTGAAATATGCACGTCAATCTTAAGATCTCTGACATTTATAAAATATTTTGGCTTCTCTATTACACCTCTGATTTTTTTTTTTTTTTTTTTTTTTTGCGATACGCGGGCCTCTCACTGCTGTGGCCTCTCCCGCTGCGGAGCACAGCCTCCGGACACGCAGGCTCAGAGGCCATGGCTCACGGGCCCAGCCGCTCCGCAGCATGTGGGATCCTCCCGGACCGGGGCATGAACCCGTGTCCACTGCATCGGCAGGCGGACTCTCAACCAATTCCCTTCAAGGGAAGCCCTCATCTTTGATTTTTATTAACAATTTTTCTTGATTTCTTTGTTTCTCTTCATATTTAATGCCCTTGTCAGAATCTGGTTATATATTGTACCTTTACAGTCTTTCTTACAACACTCAGAACTGTAGACTATTGGCACTGGCAAGGAGGTAGGGGATGGAACTAATGCTGCCTTTATTTTGTAGATGAGGAAACTAAGAAAACAAGTTGCCTTTGCTTAGTAGTTATTTCTCTAAAATGTTTTATAAAGCCCTATTGATGTTTGTATTGTTTATTCCAATATTTAAAAACCACTAGTTGTTTAAGATATTATAAATTCCTGTATCTGTAACTGCAAAACTGCTGGCAAAAAAGGCATCATGGTTCTTTGTTGGTTTGTCTTCTACTTTAGTTAAGCACGAGGATTTCAGAGCCGGACTGCCTGGATTCAGGCAGCAGCTCTACCATTTATTACCACGAGGAAATTATTTAACCCTTTCCTCTGTCTCAGAAGAGATTAAATGGGTTAATACGCAAAAAAAACACAACAGTGCCTGCTCATAGTAAATACTCAAAAATATAAGGTGTTTTTTTTTAATGTTTGGTAGTAATTTTAATAACTATTAAATATTCTACATTATGAAGTTTCTAATTTCATTTCAAAAATGGAATATTAACACATTAGATAAACAATATGGAGGAAAAGATCTCAACTGGAATTCTAAGAGATAAAATGAGCTGTCCAATGTTAAATGGCGAATTAAAAAAAAAAGGTAGGGATAGGAACTAGGTCTACAGACTTCTACTTCAGGGCTATTTCCATGACTCTTTGTAGCTTTATATGTCATCACTGAGGAATATAAAATAGGTAAGTGCTATAAAGCTCAACATATGATGAAAACATAAGTGATCCACAAGAGTGTAGCTGCTTAGTAATGAAGTAGTTAATCTGATATTCTAAACAGAGAAACTGTCCTTTAAAAACTAAAGATTGAACACAGACACACAGTATAGTTTTGATGTTTACTGATATCTGACTGACTTGAACAAAGAACAAAGACGATTAAGCCACATGAATAACAACAAACAACTTAATGCATTTTCCAAAATTCTTAAAAACAAAGTTCCTTGGCATAGCCATACTTTCTAACAAACCCACTTTAATGTTTTCACAGTTTACAATATCAGAAATGACCTCAGGGTCAGGCATTTGTCAGTTAATGACCTGCTGGGCTAATGGCCTTCAGCTTTGCCTTGGGCACACAAGTCCTCCAGTAGGTCATTAGCTGCCGGAAAAGGGCTCTTCCCCAATCACTATTGCTAAATAAATAAAATTTGCTCCTGGGTTAAGGCCCTGTAAGCCAACTTTGGCTTAAAGTGAATTTTTTCGTTGAGTATTTACAACTCAGAGGAAAATGATGGAAATGCTAAAACCAAAGCTATATCAATAAAAGTAATGAAAAGCGGTCACGTGGATCCTTTTGGATGCTCTTAAATTTTCTTTTGCTTATGGTGTTCAAATTCAGTCTTAATTTAATATAGCAGGCACCAGATTACAAATGCACTGCATTTTGGAATTTCATCTATAAGTAAATTTTTTTGGAGCTTATACTACATTTTCCTAAAATAAAAGGCTATAAATGATGGCTAGGTTCCCAGGGAAGCCCACAAAAGCTTAGTTAGCCCATAATATTAGAAATACCATATACTTGTAATTAAAAATAAGATTGAAAACCACAATCTTATAATACTTGCAACTAAACAAAATTGGAAAACAAAACTAAATAGGAAACATTTTTAAAATGATCTTTAAATGTTGATGGTTGCAGGGAAATTTGGTTTAATAAGAGAATAAGGGTAGAGACACTGGTTCTTTCCTATGCCTATCTCATTTCTAATTATAATTTTCCTTTTTCTTAACACAAGAGTATACCAAGCTTTACTCTGTGTTCTTCAACTCCAAGTTTCTTCGTTTATTTTTCCTCTTGAAAAATGCAGAGAGAAGGCAAAATGGTGGATGGCAATTTTTTTTTCTTTAAAAAAAAATTTTTTTTTTTTTGGCAATTTTTCTGAAACAACAGGTAAAAGAAGAATGAAAATCTGGTGGAAAACAGCTGAAGAGGATGTGTATACATTTTGGAGACTGTCTAAGGTGAAATGAACTGAGTTGTGAACAGTAAGAGACAAAGAAAGGGGCACTGTGTACAAGTCTACTGGGTGAAGAAATGATGGTTGGAGAAGAGACTGGGGTCAGGTGGCTGAGGATGAAGAGGAAGTAATCAGCTGTTCATCTGCCTAGTACTTTGTAAACTCTGAACTCAGGAAATTCCTTGAGTAAAATCATTAGAAAGGCAAAAGAAGAGTACTGAATAACTCAAGCTGGAAAATACATTTTTTTCTCTCTCTGGCTTTGGAGAAATAGCAATTTATGTCAGTGAAATTGGAGGGGAAAAAAAAGCTGGTTTAATTAATTTTACTTCTAGAAAGTGGGAAAAGGGATTTACAAAATTGAGGTTGCCAAAGTATACAATGAGATTGCCATAATCAGTATGTTTCTACCTCTCATGGCCAACCACGGTGTGTGGTTCAACTGTACCCATGTCAGAGGGTGTATTTTTGTAGAACACAGACTTCTTTTTTTTTTTTTTTTGCGGTACGCGGGCCTCTCACTGTTGTGGTCTCTCCCGTTGCAGAGCACAGGCTCCAGACGCGCAGGCTCAGCAGCCATGGCTCACGGGCCCAGCCGCTCCACGGCATGTGGGATCTTCCCAGACGGGGGCACGAACCCGTGTCCCCCGCATCGGCAGGCGGACTCTCAACCACTGCGCCACCAGGGAAGCCCAGTACACAGACTTTTTAAAAAATGGGTTTCTTTAAATGCCAGGCATATGGAAGAAATGCTTCTCTTGCTCTTTTTTTCTTGTCTTCAGGTTTCTGGTTTGACACAGACACTCAGAGAAGTGTCCATTTTGCATGATGGCATTTGACCTTCCTATGACAAAAAGATACTTCATTCCATTGTTTTATGGCACCACAAGGGTAAAGTTCAAGGTTTTAATGAGATAATACATTTTAAAAGAACATAATATTTTGCCTTTTTAAAAAATTTATTGATTTAAGGCTGTGTTGGGTCTCCGTTGCTGCGCGTGGGCTTTCTCTAGCTGCGGAGAGCGGGGGCTGCTCTTCATTGCGGTGTGCGGGCTTCTCATTGCAGTGGCTTCACTTGTTGCAGGGCATGGGCTCTAGGCGCATGGGCTTCAATAGTTGCGGCACGCAGGCTCAGTAGTTGTGGCTCGCGGGCTCTAGAGTGCAGGCTCAGTAGTTGTGGCACACAGGCTTAGTTGCTCTACGGCATGTGGGATCTTCCCAGACCAGGGCTTGAATCCAAGTCCCCTGCCCTGGCAGGCATACTCTTAACCACTGCACCACCAGGGAAGTCCCTGTCTTCTTATTTCTAGCACACATCTCAAACATTTATCACTTTCACTTTAAATACAAGGAAGCAGACTCAGAATATAAATACAGTGTCTGTTTAATATGTGGCTATGTTAGCATGTGATAAGAAAAAAGCTGGAAAAATTATTTTGGGGATTTTGAAATTGTAATTTTAAAATAGTATTTTGACTTCTCTGATATGGAGATAGTTTCCTTTATCGTTACAACATATGACACCCCACTTACGTTCTGCACATATTTACTCTAGTCATGAAAATCTACCCTTGACTGGGTCATATGAAGAAAAGAACATTAATCATGGGTGTCAAACTAAAGAGGATGAAAGCAATTAATTCAATAATTTCCACAGGTAAAATACTTATGACAAGACTGTAAACACACAAGGTCACAATAATGTCTATTTTAAATAAATATGACAGAGAAAAACTTAAATTTCATATGACATAGTATGTTTTCAGGTTTCACTTTTCAACATGAACTTGAAAGTAAACAATATAACAGATAAGAAAAACATCAAATAACCAATAGCAGCTGCTTTATTAAAATATATAGATGGTATAAAAGGAGATTTATATTCATAAATTGAGCATATTTATACAAACAAAATTATTCCTTGTAAACAACATATTTATACCTTTTGGAAAACAAAGTTAACATAAGAGAATACATCAGTTATGCAAGGACTACATCTGTGCCACTGGTTATTTAGAAATATAAATCACTAATGCTTAATAGAATGGCTCCCAGGAGTGACATCATGACAATGTTCTGGGATGTTTAGACAAGACCCCAGAACTAACTAACTCACAGATGTATAATCATAGGTCCATTAAATGAAAATCACTACAAAGATTAAAAAAATAACATGGTGGATTAAATTCTTTAGATACTAGGGTCATCACTGTACATATAAAACACTATGTTTTTTTTTTAAAAATAGATGACAAATAATAATATGCACAGTCTTATTTACACTGTGGCTTAATCTTAAAATACAAATCCAGTCTACAAGTAAACACAGAGACGAGGGAAAAGCTCTAATGGTCAGCCAGATTTCTAAATTATAGTGCTTTTCCATGTTATGATTTTTCCCCAGTTATTCAGTGTGTCTCATTGATAGCTTGATGCTCAAACACTAAAATTTTAGATTCTGGCATGACCCCATCATTTCAGCATTCAGTGATGTTCTGCATGAACACAACATAGAGCAATTTATTTCAATGGAGTCAGGGAATTTACAGCTTAAAAAGAGGCATCTGAGGTCTCTTAGTTCAGGGTCTTTATGTAGTGAAGTACTAAAATAAAAAGTTGCCCTTAGGTCCGAAAATTGAAAATGAATGATAACTCAAGCATTAATTTTTAAACTCACTACTGAATTCAAAATCTTGTTAATTCACACGTACGTGACTACAGCTATAACAGTAAGAAGACAATTATCAGAGGATTAATATACCAATTTCTATACTT
The DNA here is from genome assembly GCF_964374135.1 of Grampus griseus. Lineage (NCBI taxonomy): Eukaryota > Metazoa > Chordata > Mammalia > Artiodactyla > Delphinidae > Grampus > Grampus griseus. The sequence continues at coordinate 37,501,674 of NC_139007.1, forward strand.
AGAGATATTTAAAAATCTAAGTGTTACCTAAGGCAATTACCTTGAAGACCCCTAATATCTTCAGGGAAAAGCCAAAGGGAGAATAATTGACTTTGCTAATTTTACCCTTGGCAATTATAAAACAGCTCTGAATTTCATATGACTGCAGAATACTTCATCTAATGGCCTGTCCCAGCAGAAGTACAGTGATAAACACATAATACAGAAATTCAGACAAGAATTCAGTAGCAAAAGAAAATGGGAAATTGGTAGAATGAGTAAGTCATAAAAAATTAAAGTTGCTACAAATATGCTAATTTTAACTACCAAGTTAAATATACACCCTCAAAGAAAAAGCAGACAGTTACTGTGGAGAAACAGAAAACTATACACAACAATTCTGTGTTATGTTCTACCTGCTCCCTTATTTCTGTGGCCTCTATTTATGTTGCTATTGCCGACAATTTTTCTTTCTTATAAAAGAAAATTAAAACATCATTAAATAGAATCTAACTTTACCAAGATATTAACCATATGTAGAGAGCTTATTTATCGCCACCTCTTCTTCCCCTTCAAAACCCCCCTTTTAGTAGTTAGTATTATACTTAACTTAAGCTTCTGGGAACTCATTTAATAAAATTATTCCTCTTCTGAGATAAAACTTTACTTTCCTTAAAAAAAATATTCTAAGGGGAATATTGCCATGTATTTAAATGAAAGGAACTGGCTCTGAATATGGGAGATTTGCTTTATCAAAGAAAATTCTTTGATAAAGCATTTTAGTTACCCCTTACAATCTACTCAGTTTAAAATACTGTTCACATGATTTGGAAATCATCTATTATGATTAAAAGAGGGCTACAAAAAGCCTAGATTTGTAGAAGATCAATTATGGACCCCTGGACATGGTAGTCAAGGTCTTTCACAAAAAGTGAGCCAGTGAAGCATCTTTTGAAATTGACCTTGTAGAGCCTTCAATGACCCTTTGAAGAACAATGTGCAAAAGATCCATGTTTTGGATGAACGGGGTTGTGTAGAATAAAGGCTTCAATTTAACACACAACTATCAAAGTCAGAAAAAAACATACCATGGTTTAAAAAGGAAAAAAATTCCTCACCAGACAAAGGTTGATAAAATGCAAATCTAAAGGTGCAAACCTGTGCACAGACCGTGAAGGTACAGGGCTCACTGGAGGGGAAGGGAATGCCTGATCATTCTTATTCCAAGGAGAAGCTTCAGGCTGAACCGTTGCTTGGATATTCTAAGCTTTTTTTGGGGGGTGGGGGGAGTAAACCAAGTAGTGCTACTGAAATCCAGTGCCTAATGGAGCAGATGGTGGAGGTCTTAGACTCTGGAACATTTATAGTGATGCTTCTGAATGCAAAACACCAGGAGTGGATTTCACCGGCTGTGAATCTGATTTGATTTTGATGGGAACAAAGCCTCCATTTTCTCTGAACTTGAACCACACTGAAAGAAAGAATGTGTGAATGATAAAAGCTAGCTAAGAAAAAGGAACATATTAAATATTATTCCCATAAAGTGGTTAACACAAGTGAATACTTGTTTGTGTCATTATAGCATGTTAATAATATTTGTACTTAATATTTGTACCATCATCTTAACCTTATATAACATTTCATCAGAATAGCTTAAGTGAGTTAGATCTGATGATCAGAGCAAACAGATATAAATTTGTCTGAAGGCAATAAGCTTTTTTTTTTTCTTTTTTAATGGTAGGGGCCAGGCTGAGGGCTAATTACTGAAATGTGGACCTAGTTAGTATGTCCGTAACATCTCTTCCTCTCAGGTATGTGGGTCTAAACCATGAGTGGCCAGTGTGTGTGGCTAGTCATCTGCAGCTCAACGCACCCAGAAACCATACCAGACCTGTACTTTCTGAGGCTTCCTCCTTCTCCAAGACCCAAATTTCAACACAGACCATAGCAGGTATGGTGAAGAGGGAAGTTGGACAATGCAGTCAGAGAGTGGCTCCCAAGTCAACTGAGATTTATTATTCCATTTTATTTTTAATTTTTTTTTGCGGTACGTGGGCCTCTCACTGTTGTGGCCTCTCCCGTTGCGGAGCACAGGCTCCGGATGCGCAGGCTCAGCGGCCATGGCTCACGGGCCCAGCCGCTCTGCGGCATGTGGTATCTTCCCGGACCGGGGCACGAACCCGTGTCCCCTGCATCGGCAGACGGACTCTCAACCACTGTGCCACCAGGGAAGCCCCTATTATTCCATTTTATACGGCCAATTCATTTCCTTCTTTAGCTTCCTTTTCAGATGAATATAAACTATATATTAAAGGTACCATACTATTTTCTCCCTAAAACCAGCAGGTCTGTCTTATGAAAATATGTGCTAGCCAAAAGTGGGATGGGAAGGTAGGGCAGAATGCTACTTGTCTCCCAGTATCTATTCTCTGCATCTTCCGGATTTTTGGTTGGGCACATGGCAACCTTGCGATCGTTTACATTTCTTAGTCTCCCTGACAGCTAGGTGTGACCATATCATTAAATTCTAGCCAATAGGATGTAAGCAGAAGGATTTCAAATAACTTCTGAGAAACGTCTTTAAAGTGGTGACACTATACAATTTATCATCCGAACTGGGCCATGTGAGAGTAAAAGGGAGTGCTAAAATAATTAAAATTTTGTACTTTTTGAAACTGGTATTTATTAACTAACAATTGATTTTATTATACTGGGGGACTTGTTAACTAGTTCTATTCAAAAACCATTTTCAAAAATAAAATTTCAAAAGAAATAAAATAACATATATCCATGTACATTAAAATAAAATAAAAAAGAACTTCTTTATATTGATAATCTGAATATTAAAAAATAGTCAGTAGAATAATTATTCTTGGTACATATTCACATACTTTGTTTCTTAGCAATATCTGTCTCTAATATTGTGTCACTGGCATTTTTCTGAAGGATGTGTCTGTAAAAATATGGCATTTAAAAATAAAACTGCTAGCAATATTCTTCACAGTTGCATTTTATAATTAATTAATTTGAAATTACTGATATTTTAATTGATTCTTATTGGTAGACCATAATATTTTTAATTGAGAAAGATGCTCTTTCTACAGGTTCTGAGTTACTTGGTAAGCTCAGAGCAAATTTTCTAAATGGAAGAGACACTCAGTTCTAATTTTTTTTTCACATTGAAAAGTGTAACTATTCCACCCCAAATATTTTCAAGGTACTGTCTTCTTGCTTCCTTCAGAGTACTTTCCTTTGACAAATATTTTTAAAAGATAAAACTTGTCAAATAAATTGACTCTATGATTCTTTTGAATGTTTTGCCAAAATTAGATGCTGCAAAGTCTAGGCCTTCTCAATTTCATTTCATTCATGTATGTGTATAATTTATTCAAAATAGGAGCACCACCAAAAGACTCTTCCTGCAAGATGAAATATTCCCAATCAGAAGTACAGAATTGCAGATTTTAATCTTGTAGAGCATTTGAGTTCTTACCATTTATGTTGTTCAATTCCTTCTTTCCTTCTGTAGGGAAAAATTCCAATGGAAATTTTGTTTTCATTAATTGCAGTTCTATAAAAGCTTCATTGGGTGTTTCAGTTGTTGAACACTTGATTTCAGATTTCCACTTGATTTTGAACAAAATGTCACCAAAACTTTGATGAGCCATTTATAACAAAGTTCAATACCATTGTTGGGTATAAAGATTTCTAAAATCTGATTGATGACAGGCAACAAAGAGAGAAGGCACATATTGTGGTGCTGAACTATATAGTTTTATACTCAATATCAGCTATATCCCCCAAATCTTGTAGTCCAGAGAGTCTGACTATAGGGATATTTGTAAATTTTTGTAACAATAGCTTCTATTTCAATTAGTAGAATGTTGATGTTTGTTTCGATGCAATTATGAATTATGGGTGTGCCTCAACCAGTTCCAAGTCCTCCATAGATTTCTCAAGATAGTAAGACAGTCATTTTTATCACAACACTGTATGTGTTTCACCTAAATTTGTACCTGTATTAATATTGTAAACTAACAATTTTATCTTTCATGTTCAACTTTTTTTTTAAAGTCTTTATTGAATTTATTACAATATTGCTTCTGTTTTACGTTTTGGTTTTTTGGCCGTGAGGCATGTGACATCTTAGCTCCCTGACCAGCAATTGAACACACACCCCTTCACTGGAAGGCGAAGTCTTAACCACTGGACCACCAGGGAAGTCCCTCATATTCAACTTTTTTTGTGTGTGTGTGGTACGTGGGCCTCTCACTGTTGTGGTCTCTCCCGTTGCGGAGCACAGGCTCCAGACGCGCAGGCTCAGCGGCCATGGCTCATGGGCCCAGCCGCTCCGCGGCATGTGGGATCTTCCCGGACCAGGGCACGAACCCGTGTCCCGTGCATCGGCAGGTAGACTCTCAACCACTGCGCCACCAGGGAAGCCCAAGGAACTTCTTAAATAAACAATATTGCATCTAAATAATTGAATATTGTGCAACCATTAGAAAGTTTATGAAAAAAGTTAATGACATGGGAAAATGCCCACATCATATATGCCATGAGAGAAAATAGGCAGGATTAAAAAAAATCTTGCACATGTAAGTTCTCACTTATGTTACCCCCAAATCCACATATATAAATGTATGAATAAACAAACAAAAAAAGACTGAAAGGAAATACATGAAAATATTAACCAACAGTGATTATTTCTGGATAGTGAGATGATAGGTAATATTTATTTATATCTGTATATTGAATATTTAACACTACCCTATAATTAACAAATAATTCCATCTGTAATCAGAAAAAAACAGAAATTAATTTCAAAACTCTTTCCTAGCATTTACCAGTTTTAACTGGTGTTGACACTGCCATCAACGTCATTATCATCATCACAATTTTACTGAGCATCTATGTGTGGGTAGTTGAGGCAGCAGGGTGTCCAGACCTCTGTGGCTCCTGCAGTCAACCAAAGGCCATCCAGATACAAGCAAACCCTGCCCAGTTTTACCTTGGTGTTCTGAAGCAGAGCTAGTCCATTGCAGGCATTTGCTAGAAGAAAGTCTCCACTCAGGATAGCTATTTTATTTCCAAACTGCATGTCTTTCAGTGGCCCATCAGAAGATTGCAATTCATCTAAATTTACTATCCCACGATGTACAAGGAGAGCAGTATGGATAAGTTCTGTGATCTCTGCCAAACTTCTTTGACTAAAACATAAAGGTAAGACTTGTCTGAGTATAAAGAATACCAACTTATCACTAACGTCAGACTTCAGTTTTCAACAACAAAATATTTTATAGATTAGTGTCTCTTTTTTAAGATTATTCCTTTTTCATGAAGTTTTTTTCTATTGAGATATAACTGACATATAACATTATATTAGTTTCAGGTGTACAACATAATGATATGGTATTTGTACATACAGCTGACCTTTGAACAACACGGGATTGAACTGTGTGAGTCCATTTACATGAGGATATTTTCAATAAATACTTAGGTATTATACAATCTGAGGTTGGTTGAATTTGCAGATGTGGAACCACAGATATGGAGGACCAGCTATGGGCCTTGAGCATCCGTGGATTTTGGTATCTGAAGTGGGTCCTGGAACCAATTCCCCGTGGATATCAAGGGAGGGCTGTATTGCAAAATGAACACCACCGTAAGCCTAGTTAACATCTGTCACCACATATAGTCACAAATTTTTTTTTCTTGTGATGAGAAGATCTACTGTCTTAGCAACTTACAAATACACAATACAGTATTATTAACCACAGTCACCATTTATGCATTATATCCCCAGTACATTATATCTTCATGGCTTTTCTTTTTAAAATAACTAGAAGTTCGTGCCTTTTGACCACCTTCACCCATTTTGTCTCCCTTCCCACCCTCCACCCGCCCCCTGACCCCAACCTCTGACAGCCACCAATCTGTTCTCTGTATCTATGAGTTCAGTTTTTGGTTTTGTTTTGTTTTTTTTTATATCCCACATATAAGTGAAACCATACAGTATTTGTCTTTCTCTGACTTATTTCACTTAGCATTTTGAAGCTTCGTGGGGTTTCTTTTTGAAGGTTTCAAATGCACTTTTTTTCAATCATGCCATATTTTAATGGGTACATGGTACTTTTACTTGGCATCAATTATGAGTTGGTTTTGAAGCAATTCAGTACTATACCAGCTGGATGACTGATGATCACTGATCTCTCCATTCTTTTGGGGTGACTCTGCTAGCAGGGGACAGGTTCCACAGTATTCCAATTTGTGTTGCTGCATATACCCATATAGCAACACAAAGTGGCCCCACTAGTATTACCAGTTTGTCATGGAAATCATGTGTACGTTTCTGGTGTCTCTGCCTTGCCATTGTTAGCTGAATGCTTCAAACTCAGGGAAACATCATGAAGCTGAAGACAGAAACTGTGGCAAATGCAGCTGAGGGTTTGGTGTAACTTCATATCAAGCACCCTCGCAAAGACACTTGAATGAAGTTTTTATTAGAGGCCTTTCCACCAAGTAGTTTGTGATCCATAAGCAGATCCTGACACCTTTCTTCTCTCTACCATTCCCCATTCTCTATCCCACGAGTCACCAGGATTCCCCAGAGAGAAGCTGACCAGTAAGGGCCACCCTCTACAGTTCCATTTAGATACTTTGTCCTCAGTATAACTTTAAGATTTATGAGAATTCTTACTGGTATCTAATAAAACTCCAATTTGAGTGGGAATATAACTTGTGCCAGACATTAGGTTAAGCACTTTTATGCATTATTACTTTTAATCCTAAATGCAAAGCTGTGGGATTTACAGACATGAATAGAATGTGGTCTCTTCCTTCAAGGACCTTATCTTTCAGAACAAGAACCAAGATATATATCTACAGCAGTAATTAAAATAGAGAAGGCCCTTGAGGAGCTTAATGTATAGTACTGTATCAGACAGGATTTCAAGAGATGTTTGTTTTCTTTTTTATACTTTTCTATAGTTTGTACCTTTTCTATAACAAAAGTATTACTTTTATAATCATAAAAAATTAACAATTACTGTAAAATTTAAACCTCATAACCACCCTATGATAGGTATTACTAACCTCTTTTTATAGGTGAGAAAATTGATGTACACAGTTTAATGACTTGCCCAAAGGCACACAGTAATACAGAGCTAGAAATCCATTGAAATCTGTTACAAATGGCCCCATGTGAATCATGCCACTTCGTTTCCACGCTCCTGTGTAGTCCCCTCCACCCTAACTTTGGGCTTCACCATGTGACTTACTTTGGCCAAAAAGACATTAGCACACGTGACATAAGTAAAGCCTTCTAAGTGTTTATGCATTAAGGCTCGTCCAGTGCAGTCACACAAGTGACCCCAGAATGTAAGAAATAAAATGGCTGTTTCAAGTCACTAAATCTTAGGATAGTTTGCTATGAAGCAATAGCTATCTGATACAGAAACTGGTATATCTAGGAGTGGGTGCTGTTGCAAAAAAAGCCTAAAATATGTGTCAATGGCTTTGAGTCTGAATGTTTGGGGCTAGAGGTAAAGGCTGAAGAAATGGCAAAGTCTTAGTAGAATCTGGAAAGGCAGTGAGGAAACTGTTATTGGGGGATTGAGCAAAAACATATGGTGTTATAAGGTAGGGAAACAACTTGCAAAACTTTTATCTGTGGTAACTTGAAAGACAGAAAATATACCTAAATATTAAAAAGTAGGTAGTGAAAGTGGAGAGATCAGTGGAGGAAGCTGTAACAAAGGCCCAAGTAACAAAAGGGTTTGACCTAAAGGTCAAATTTAAGCATTTGACCTAGAATAACAGCCTTAGACGAGGAGACAAATAAATATAAAACAATCTAATAATAAATATAAGAGACTCTTCTCTCAAAAAAATGTAGTACTTGTTTAACAACTACAGTACAGTAATTACATAAAGATGCAATAAAATAAAGGAGCCAAAATACTTGGCATATACAAAAGAAAAATTACGTTTCTGATTTACTCCCCTAGCTTCAAAAAAAAAAAAAAAAGTAAAAGAATATGTAAAAATGACCCCGTGTACATACTGTATCTGACTACAAATTGGGGGTGTAGGAGAAGATGAACCAGTGAGTTAAACAGCTTCTGAAAAGAGTAGATTCATGGTTTAGATTAAAACCTCACTACATCCCAAAGAAAATCACTAAGGATGGAGCCTTATAAGACTATTGAGAAGTTAACAGAAAACATTTCTGAAAAGGGAGCTAAAATTTAAAACTATCCTTTAAAAGAGTGACTAAAAGAAAGGAATAAAAATATATTTTATTAGTACCCTGCAAATGTATTCTAGCTTACGAAAAAGTTCGCTGCTACATTTCACAAAAATTGCACAATGAGATTATGAGCAAGTATAAAACTCAAGAAGGGTTAAGCACTGGATAAATCTCTCATGCAGTTCAGCTTATGAAAGAAAGTAATAACCAGGAAAGCAAAAGTTGTAGGTGTTTTGAATTACCCTAAGGATGAAAATGAATGATTGGGAGCTTTTAATAAAGACATCTATAATCATAAAACTGCATTCATTAAACAAATGGCAATCTTTAAATGCCACATGGCCAGAAACAACAAAAACAGTGGTAATAATAAAAGTGAAAAACCATAATATGTACAGCACCCACCATTCGCAAAGAACTTTCACTTATATTATCTACTTGTGATTCTAATTACAGCAGGTCTGGGAGGTTAAAGACCTGGTCGGAACATTCAGTTTATAAAGGACAAAGCTGGAACTCAGAGTCACCTTGTCATAGTGACCAATGATAATTTAAAATGTTTATTTGCCTAATGAATAGCAAATGGTGGTAGGGGGCCAAAGTCACCAATGTTACCAAGATTGGTATATGCCCACCACAAACTTGTCCAATTTTCATCCTTAGTTCTAAGCACTACAGAAGAGAATATTTCTAGGAGAGAGTATATTATGACTAGACTTGACTCTTTTTGTTCATAGTAGCTAGGGAAAGTAATCAAGTTGTTTCCAAATCATTTGGTTAGAATCAAATCAAGTGATTTAACTCAGTCAGGAACCTAGATAACAGTTCTACCTATAACAGACAGGTCGTGGGCAAATCCCTTAAACTCTCAGGTCCTTGGTCTTCTGAACACTGAAAGGAGGGGAACTGGAGAAACAGTCTCTTCCAGTTCTAAGGTTCAGGGATTTGAGTCCTAAAATTTAAGATTCAGCTCTAAAATTCTAAGATTCGGGGATTAAAAAAAAATTACTTAGACTGGTAGTTAGTAGTTAAAAAGAGACAAAATTATTGCTATTATTGGTACCTACTTTTCTACAAGAAATAGAAATGAACTGATTGGTCATCTTGAAATCTGTCCTGCAATTCCACTATCTAGTATGATGCTCTCAACTTCTAAGATTTTACCATTAGATAAACAACTTCAGGCCACATTACACAAGAGTTAATTTAGCATACAGCAGAGAAGCAGTGACAGTATGAAAGAATCTGGGAATTTTTCCTTTTCATTATCTTATTCCTATTTTAGCCACCCAAAGCAATCTAGTAAACTTTCAATGTACTGGATTTTTAAAATTATCTTGTATAAAAGTCTTCATGTGATCTAATGTATATATGTTTTAGTACTTGGGTATTTTTCATGCTAAATCTTGATTGGAAAAGAGTCACAAATGAATACTGCTTATGTTAAGTAATCAGAGTAAGGAAGTAATTACTACATTGAATGTAACCCCGAGGATTAATCAATGTTTTTACACGAATTTTCACCAAATTACTTTCTTTCAGTTATATGTTAAACAACTTAACCTGCTTTGATCCATATTCTTCCAACCATTCTCCAATTTTTTTAGCATCCTAAGCTTTAGAAATAAGATGGCAGACATTGCTAGTTACCTCTTCACTCTCTCCTTCCTCACTACTAACATACCTGTAGTTATAGCTGGAGAGACAATGTACTCATTTAAAAATACTCACCTCCTCAAGATCCCTTGAGGCTAGAGGGGATTGTGTAGCACAGTCTGGCCAATGAATGTAAGCAGAGGTCCACTAGGTGGAGTTTCTGAGAAATCTACTGAGTTTCTGATATAAGAGAACAGATTCAGATGGCATGCCTTTGGCATTTTGAGCTTACCTCTTCCTCCTGTTTGGTTATGGCCCAGCTGCCTGGGGGCACAATAGAAACTTTAAAGATCCTAAGAGGGCCCCCAACCTAAGGATGGTAGAGCAGGAAGAAATGAGAAGCCTGGACCCCTGGTGACTTCTTAGGGCTGCACCAGCTCTGACATGCCCATCTCTACACTTCTTGTTATCTGAGACAAATAAACACTGCGTTCCTTTAAGCTACTGTTTGCTGGAGTCAAACTCCTAAAAGATATGGTCAATAAAAACTATACCACAGGGCTTCCCTGGTGGCGCAGTGGTTGAGAGTCCGCCTGCCGATGCAGGGGACATGGGTTCGTGCCTCGGTCCGGGAAGATCCCACATGCCGCGGAGCGACTGGGCCCGTGAGCCATGGCCGCTGAGCCTGCGCGTCCGGAGCCTGTGCTCCACAACGGGAGAGGCCACAACAGTGAGAGAGGCCTGCTTACTGCAAAAAAAAAAAAAAAAAACTATACCACAGGGGCTTCCCTGGTGGCGCAGTGGTTAGGAACCCGCCTGCCAATGGAGGGGACACGGGTTCGAGCCCTGGTCTGGGAAGATCCCACATGCCACGGAGCAACTAAGCCTGTGTGCCACAACTACTGAGCCTGCGCTCTAGAGCCCGCAAGCCACGACTACTGAAGCCTGCGTGCCACAACTACTGAAGCCCACATGCCTAGAGCCCATGCTTTGCAACAAGAGAAGCCACCACAATGAGAAGCCCGTGCACTGCAACGAAGAGTAGCCCCCGCTCACCACAAATGGAGAAAGCCTGTGTGGAGCAACGAAGACAAAACAAAACAAAACAAACAAGCAATGAAGACAAGACAAAACAAAACAAACAAACAAACAGCTATACCATAAAAATGATAAAGATGACATTTTACGTTCATATTTCTGCACTCTGGTTTTATTCACCTAATATTATCTCTTGGAGATAGTTCCACATTATTTACAAATAAAGGATCGCCTAGTTCTCTTTAACATCTCTTCAGAGGTCCATTGTATAGATGTGCCATACTTTTGCTGCTATACGGTGAATGATAAATTTTTGTTTAAACAATTTTTAAGAATCAGCCCATGCGTCACTTCTCTGAAGTCTTCCCTCATTTCCCCAAAGTTAACTCCTTCTGCGCTTGAAAGCCTTCGAACATAGCTCAGTCATTTGTTGTACTATGTTGTAATTATTACTTTTTAAAAAATTAATTAATTATTTTGTTTATTTATTTGTTTTTTGGCTGTGTTGGGTCTTCATTACTGTGTGAGGGCTTTCTCCAGTTGCGGCGGGTGGGGGCCACTCTTCATCGTGGTGTGCGTGCCTCTCACTGTCGCGGCCTCTCATGGCAGAGCACAGGCTCCAGATGCGCAGGCTCTGTAGTTGTGGCTCACAGGCCTAGTTGCTCCGTGGCATGTGGGATCTTCCCAGACCAGGGCTCGAACCCATGTCCCCTGCATTGGCAGGCAGATTCTCAACCACTGTGCCACCAGGGAAGCCCCTGTAATTATTTTGTTAGCCATATTTCTTCCTGCTCTCTCTCTCCCTCACAACACTGTAAATGATACCATCCTATTTCCCTAGCCTGCCTATAAACATTTGTTAAACGAATAGCTCTTTACTTAGCAATCAATTTTATAAAGGTAGAGGGAACAGCTATCACTCTGAGTTTCAAAAGGTGAGGAATGATATAAACTAAAAAGTCAGATTTATAGAATCAGAGTTGGAAATGACCCATAGGTCAATTAAGCTCAATTAGCCCCTTCCAGGGATGAGTAATCACAAATTACACAGGAGCCAGGTCTGCTGATGAACAGTTTTAATTATCAGAAATTGTTCCTAATATTAACTTGAAATTTCTTAAAGTGTTTTACATGTTTAAGTTGGTGTTAAAATAATACAAGAGTCAATAGTGTTTCACCACACAGGCAAAGGAGATAAAAGATAATACAGTCTTCTTTCTCTTTCTTTCTTATTCTTTCTTTTTTTCCCCTCCTTCCTTCTTTGCTTTCCTTTTTAAAGATGCATTTCTTGAAAACACTTTTTATTTTGGGAATTTTCAAACATAACAAAAGTAGAAAATACAGCATAAAGAACCTCTGTGGACCCTAATCTTGTTTTAGATACACCTTTCACTCTCCTTCCAGATTTTCTTCCTTCCAGATTATTTTGAAGCAAATGTCAGACATCATGTCATTTCATCTGACAATACTTCAAATATCCTATTTTTTAAAATGCCTAACAGCAGAAATGGCTCCCACTTACTAAATTACTTTAAGCCAATTAGTTACTGTATGCCAAGCAAGTTTATATAATTTTGCAAGCATAATAATAATTCAATTAACAGATTAATAAATAAAATAATGTAAAACTCACAGCAGCTCTCTGAGGTAAGCATTATCTCTATTGTATAGAAGGAAGCTGGGTGGGCAGGCTAAGTAACTTGCTCAAGTCTAGCTGGTAAACTGCAGAGCTGGAGTTGAAGCCCCGGGTTCTCTGATTCTAAAACCCAAAACACAAAATATACAAAATTCTGGGTGTTTCTGAAAGTATTAAAATGGTAGGCAAGAGTCATTTATTTAAAATCATTTTACTTGAGCCCTAAAAGGTTTTTTTTTTTAAGTTGGAAAATTGACTTTTATGTTCATGTGGGAAGAATAAATTTGAAAATTACAAAGAAAATTTTGGAAGAGGCCTGTCATTCTAGATTTTAAAACTTATTATGAAGCTATTGTAATTTTTAAAAGAATAGTGCTATCACAAGAACAAACTAATAGATTAGTGGAATGAACTCCAGAAAGAGATCCAAATATATTTGGAAAATTATTTATGGTAAAGATAACATTTCAAATTGTTAGGGAAAAAATGGAATATTCTTACAAAAACTGTTGGGGCAACTGGCTATCGATTAAAGGAAAAAAATAATGAAGTTAGATACTTACTGTACTCCGAGGATAAAAATATATTTAGCTGGATCAAATATATAAATGTGAAAAACAAAACTATAACTTTAGGAAAACATTCTTAGGACCCTGGGCTGAGAAAGCCTTGCAAAATAAAATGGGAAGTCATGAAGTCATAAAGAAAATAATGGATAAAATTGAGTGAAATATACAAAAATGTTTATATAATAAAATATAGGCTGATTAGAAATAACATATTTGCAACACATACAACAGACAGAAGATTATATTCAAAATACGTGTGGAGCTTCTCCAAGCTGGACAAGAAATTAATAAGAAAAAGATAAACAGCGCAAGAGCAAAATGGGAAAGGAAATGAAGAGGTAATTCCAAAAGAAACACAAATGGTCAAAACCATATAAAATGACGCTTAACTAAAAATTTGGAAAAGGAGTATTATAATAATAATGAGATAATATTTTTAGTCCATTAGCTTTGCAAAAATGAAAAGATTAGAAATGAGGCAAGCAGGAAGATGAAGAAACAATGAAGTCCACCACTTTGCTCCTTTGTTCAAAACCCTCCAATGGCTCCCCATCTCACTCAGGGTAAAAGCCAAAGTTCCAAGAATGGATTCCAAGGCCCAACACAATCTGCCCCTGCTCCTCTAACCCCTTAACTCTCTGACTTCATTTGCTACTCTCTTCCCCCTTGCTCACTCTCCTCCAGCTACATTAGCTTCCTTGGTGTTCCCTGAACAAGCCAAGCCTGTTCCTACCACAGGGCCTTTGTCCCTTCCTCTGTCTGGACTAATCTGCCCCTATATATTTGCGAGGTTTCGTTACTTGCTTCCTTCAGGTCCCTTCAAAGTGCACCTGATCAGGAAGGCCTTCTCTGACTACTCCACTTACAAGAGCAACCTTCCCCTTCCTGCTGGCACTCTATATCTCTACTTCCTGCTTTTTTTTCCCCTCCATAGCACTTATTGTCATCTGACACACTAGTTATTTCATCTGTGTTTTGCTTCTCTCTCCAGGGTCCCATAGAAAGAAAGTTCCATAAGAGCAAAGAATGGAGAAAGTAGAGGGGAAAGCTGATATGAGCAATAGAGCTCCTAAAATACACTTCAAAAATACCAAAATATCAAAAATACTAAGATAGCAATAATAAAAAGGAAAAGTATATGCTTTTAACGCCAGATGAAAGAAACTTTCATGGTGATAACTTTGTCAAATATTACTTTTTAATAAGTAAGCTAGGCCCAAAGTCCTAAGACATTTATTTAATTCATTGTAAAAATTACAGAAACATAGTGATTCTCCTATTTTGTCACTCGCATAGATATCTTTGAATTTTAGGTTTGCCACGACCACAGCATTCAAAACTAATCTTGCTTCATTCCTTCATTTGGCAATGAGAATTGTGATTTTAAAAACAGTGACTAAACCCCAAATCTCAAAGCTGTAGGTTGCAGTAATGGTAACTTCCAAATAGAGATCAAGTCACAGATTCGAGGGCTGAAACATTGCCCAGGTCTTACTTCCAGCTCTGACCACACACACTAAGCAATCACTCAAAAGGACTGAGGGCTCTGCATCTCTTTTAGGAAAGCTCACCTGACATTCTGAGTTAGAATATATAGAAAAGAGGCAGAAAGCAAGAAGTCTTTGCATCTGGTCTCATTCAAAGAGATTAGATATCCAAGCAATGTTAGAATCTTGCCATGCCATGAAAACACACGGTCTGGAAGTGAGGGGGAAGAAAAGACAAAAAAAAACCCAGAGAAGTCACGACAGTTCAGTATTGATGGATTCTGTAATTATTTCCCTCCATACCTGCCAACCAATCTACAGAGAGGTGAGCTGCCTTCAGTGGTGGTATTCATACTTGAGAAAGCAGAGGATGTTGGGACTCAGCAAGGAATCACAATAGTTATTACTTGAAATTAGCCAAACAAAACAAAACTTGTGGGACTTCCCTAGTGGCACAGTGATTAAGAATGTGCCTGCTGGGAAGAACTTCAAGATGGCGGAGGAGTAAGACATGGAGATCACCTTCCTCCCCACAAATACATCAGAAATACATTTACATGTGGACCAACTCCTACAGAACACCTACTGAATGCTGGTGGAAGACCTCAGACATCCCAAAAGGCAGGAAACTCCCCCATGTACCTGGGTAGGGCAAAAGGAGAAAGAAAAAACAGACAAAAGAATAGGGACGGGACCTGCACCTCAGGGAGGAAGCTGTGAAGGAGGAAAATTTTCCGCACACTAGGAAGCCCCTTCACTGCTGGATATGGGGGGTGGCAGGGGGGAAGCTTCAGAGCCACAGAGGAGAGCGCAGCAACAGGGGTGCGGAGGGCAAAGCGGAGAGATCCCCACACAGAGGATCGGTGTCGACCAGCGCTCACCAGCCCGAGAGGCTTGTCTGCTCACCCGCCAGGGCGGGCGGAGGCTGGGAGCTGAGGCTCGGGCTTCGGAGGTCGGATCCCAGGGAGAGGACTGGGGTTGGTGGCGTGAACACAGCTTGAAGGAGGCTAGTGCACCACGGCTAGCCGGGAGGGAGTCCGGGGAAAAGTCTGGAGCTGCCGAAGAGTCAAGAGACCATTGTTTCTGGGTGTGCGAGGAGAGGGGATTCAGAGCACCGCCTAAACGAGCTCCAGAGACAGGCGTGAGCTGTGACTATCAGCGAGGACCCCAGAGACGGGCATGGGACGCTAAGGCTGCTGTTGTTGCCACCAAGAAGCCTGTGTGCGAGCACAGGTCACTCTCCACACCTCCCCTCCCGGGAGCCTGTGCAGCCCGCCACTGCCAGGGTCCCGTGATCCAGGGACAACTTCCCCTGGAGAACACACGGCGTGCCTCAGGCTGCTGCAACATCATCCTGGCCTCTGCCGCCACAGGCTCACCACACATTCTGTACCCCTCCCTCCCGCCGGCCTGAGTGAGCCAGAGCCCCCTAATCAGCTGCTACTTCAACCCCGTCCTGTCTGGGCCATGAATAAATGCCCTCAGGAGACCTACACACAGAGGCGGGGGCAATCCGAAGCTGAGCCCCAGGAGCTGTGAGAACAAAGAAGAGAAAGGGAAATCTCTCCCAGCAGCCTCAGGAGCAGCGGATTAAATCTCCACAATCAACCAGATGTACCCTGCATCTGTGGAATACCTGAATAGACAACAAATCATCCCAAAATTGAGGCAGTAGACTTTGGGAGCAACTGTAGACTTGGGGTTTGCTGTATGCGACTGACTGGTTTCTGGTTTTATGTTTATTCTTAGTTTAGTATTTAGAGTTTATTATCATTGGTAGATTTGTTTATTGATTTGGTTGCTCTCTTCCTTTTTTTATATATATAGATATATACATACATTTTTCCATTTTCTCTTTTTGTGAGTGTGTATGTGTATGCTTCTTTGTGTGATTTTGTCTGTATAGCTTTGCTTTTACCATCTGTCCTAGGGTTCTGTCTCTCCGTTTTTTTGTGTGTGTTTTTTTTTTGTGGTACGCAGGCCTCTCACTGCTGTGGCCTCTCCCGTTGAGGAGCACAGGTTCCGGATGCGCAGGCTCAGCGGCCATGGCTCACGGGCCCAGCCACTCTGCGGCATGTGGCATCTTCCTGGACCGGGGCACAAACCCGTGTCCCCTGCACTGGCAGGCAGACTCTCAACCACTGCGCCACCAGGGAAGCCCCGTTTTTTTTTTTTTTCGTATAGTTCTTAGCACTTGTTATCATTGGTGGATTTGTTTTTTGGTTTGGTTGCTCTCTTCTTTCTTTCTTTTTTTTTTTTACTTTTTAAAATTTTTAATAATTTTAAACTTTATTTATTTATTACTTTAATAACTTTATTTCTTCTTATTTTATTTTTTTTCTCCCTTTTCTTCTGAGCCATGTGGCTGACAGGGTCTTGGTGCTCAGGTCGGGTGTCAGGCCTGTGCCTCTGAGGTGGGAGAGCCGAATTCAGGACATTGGTCCACCAGAGACCTCCCAGCTCCACGTAATATCAAATGGTGAAAGCTCTCGGACAGATCTCCATCTCAACACTGAGACCCAGATCCACTCAATGACCAGCAAGCTACAGTGCTGGACACCCTATGCCAAGCAACTAGCAAGACAGGAACAGAACCCCAACCATTAGCAGAGAGGCTGCCTAAAATCATATAAGGTCACAGACACCCCAAAATACCACCAGATGCGGTCCTGCCCACCAGCAAGACAAGATCCAGCCTCATCCACCAGAGCACAGGCACTAGTCCCCTCCACCAGGAAGCCTACACAGCTCACTGAACCAACCTTAGCCACTGGGGGCAGACACCAAAAACAATGGGAACTACAAACCTGCAGCCTGTGAAAAGGAGACCCCAAACACAGCAAGTTAAGCAAAATGAAAAGACAGAGAAACACACAGCAGATGAAGGAGCAAGGTAAAAACCCACCAGACCAAACAAATGAAGAGGAGAAACATGCCAAGACACATATTAATCAAACTATCAAAAATTAAATACAAAGAAAAAATATTAAAAGCAGCAAGGGAAAAATAACATACAAAAGAATCCCCATAAGGTTAACAGCTGATTTTCAGCAGAAACTCTGCAAGCCAGAAGGGAGTGGCAAGACATATTTAAAGTAATGAAAGGGAAAAATCTACAACCAAGATTACTCTACCCAGCAAGGATCTCATTCAGATTCAACAGAGAAATTAAAACCTTTACACACAAGCAAAAGCTAAGAGAATTCAGCACCACCAAACCAGCTTAACAACAAAGGCTAAAGGAACTTCTCTAGGCAGGAGACACAAGAGAAGGAAAAGACCTACAAAAACAAACTGCAACAATTAATAAAATGGTAATAGGAACATATATATTGATAATTACCTTAAATGTAAATGGATTAAATGCTCCCACCAAAAGACACAGATTGGCTGAATGGATGCAAAAACAAGACCTGTATATATATGCTGTCTACAAGAGACCCACTTCAGACTTAGGAACACATACAGACAGAAAGTGAGGGGATGGAAAAAGATATTCCACGCAAATGGAAATCAAAAGAAAGCTGGAGTACCAATTCTCATATCAGACAAAATAGACTTTAAAATAAAAACTACTATAAGAGACAAAGAAGGACACTACATAATGATCAAGGGATCAATCCAAGAAGAATATATAACAATTGTAAGTATTTATGCACCCAACATAGGAGCACCTCAATACATAAGGCAAATGCTAACAGCCGTAAAAGGGGGAAACTGACATTAACACAATCATAGTAGGGGACTTTAACACCCCACTTTCACCAATGGACTGATTATCCAAAATGAAAATAAACAAGGAAACACAAGCTTTAAATGACACATTAAACAAGATGGGCTTAATTGATATTTATAGGACATTCCATCCAAAAACAACAGAATACACTTTCTTCTCAAATGCTCATGGAACATTCTCCAAGATCATATCGTCGGTCACAAATCAATCCCTGATAAGTTTAAGAAAACTGACACTGTATCAAGTATCTTTTCTGACCACAATGCTATGAGACTAGATATGAATTACAGGAAAAAATCTGTAAAAAATACAAACACATGGATGCTAAACAATACACCACTTAATAACCAAGAGATCACTGAAGAAATCAAAAAGGAAATCAAAAAATAGGTAGAAACAAATGACAGTGAAAACATGACGACCCAAAACCTATGGGATGCAGCAAAAGCAGTTCTAAGAGGGAAGTTTATAGCAATACAATCCGACAACAAGAAACAAGAAACAACTCAAGTAAACAACCTAAACTTACACCTAAAGCAATTAGAGAAAGGAGAACAAAAAAACCCGAAGTTAGCAGAAGGAAAGAAATCATAAAGATCAGAGCAGAAATAAATGAAAAAGAAATGAAGTAAACGATAGCAAAGATCAATAAAACTAAAACGTGGTTCTTTGAGAAGATAAACAAAATTGATAAACCATTAGCCAGACTCATCAAGAAAAAAAGGGAGAAGACTCAGATCAATAGAATTTGAAATGAAAAAGGAGAAATAACAACTGACACTGCAGAAATACAAAGGATCATAAGAGATTACTACAAGCAACTATATGCCAATAAAATGGACAACCTGGAAGAAATGGACACATTCTTAGAAAAGCACAACCTTCTGAGACTGAACCAGGAAGAAATAGAAAATATAAACAGACCAATCACAAGCACTGAAATTGAGACTGTGATTAACAATCTTCCAACAAACAAAAGCCAAGGACCAGATGGCTTCATAGGCGAATTCTATCAAACATTTAGAGAAGAGCTGACACCTATCCTTCTCAAACTCTTCCAAAATATAGCAGAGGGAGGAACACTCCCAAACTCATTCTATGAGGCCACCATCCATGATACCAAACCATGATACCAAACCATGATACCAAAACCGGACAAGGATGCCGCAAAGAAAGAAAACTACAGGTCAATATCACTGATGAACATAGATGCAAAAGTCCTCAACAAAATACTAGCAAACAGAATCCAGCAGCATATTAAAAGGACCATACACCATGATCAAGTGGGGTTCCAGCAGCACATTAAAAGGACCATACACCATGATCAAGTGGGGTTTATCCCAGCAATGCAAGGATTCTTCAGTATTCGCAAATCAATCCATGTGATACACCATATTAACAAATTCAAGGAGAAAAACCATGTTATCATCTCAATAGATGCAGAAAAAGCTTTCGACAAAACTCAACACTCATTTATGATAAAAACTCTCCAACAAGTAGACATAGAGGGAACTTACCTCAACATAATAAAGGCCATATATGACAAACCCACAGCCAACATCATTCTCAATGGTGAAAAACTGAAAAACTCTTTCCTCTAAGATCAGGAACAAGACAAGGTTGTCCACTCTCACCACTATTATTCAACATAGTTTTGGGAGTTGTAGCCACAGGAATCAGAGAAGAAAAAGAAATAAAAGGAATCCAAATCAGAAAAGAAGTAAAGCTGTCACTGTTTGCAGATGACACGATGCTATACAAAGAGAATCCTAAAGATGCTACCAGAAAACTACTAGAGCTAATCAATGAATTTGGTAAAGTAGCAGGATACAGAATTAATGCACAGAAATCTCTGGCATTCCTATACACTAATGATGAAGAATCTGAAAGTGAAATTAAGGAAACACTCCCATTTACCACTGCAACAAAAAGAATAAAATACCTGGGAATAAACCTACCTAAGGAGACAAAAGACCTGTATGCAGAAAACTATAAGACACTGATGAAGGAAATTAAAGATGATAAAAACATGTAGAGAGATATACCGTGTTCTTGGATTGGAAGAATCAACATTGTGAAAATGACTATACTACCCAAAGCAATCTACAGATTCAATGCAATCCCTATCAAACTGCCAACGGCATTTTTCACAGAACTAGAACAAAAAATTTCACAATTTGTATGGAAACACAAAAGACCCCAAATATCCAAAGCAATCTTGAGAAAGAAAAACGGAGCTGGAGGAATCAGGCTCTCTGAGTTCAGACTCTACTACAAAGCTACAGTAATCAAGACAGTATGATACTGGCAAAAAACCAGAAATATAGATCAATGGGACAGGATAGAAAGCCCAGAGATAAACCCATGCACCTTGGGTCACCTTATTTTTGATAAAGGAGGCAAGAATACACAATGGAGAAAAGATAGCCTCTTCAATAAGTGGTGCTGGGAAAACTGGACAGTGACATGTAAAAGAATGAAATTAGAACATCCCCTAACACCACACACAAAAATAAACTCAAAATGGATTAGAGACCTAAATGTAAGGCCAGACACTATAAAACTCTTAGAGGAAAACATAGGCAGAATACTCTGTGACATACTTCACAGCAAGATCCTTTTTGAGCGACCTCCTAGAGAAATGGAAATAAAAACAAAAATAAACAAATGGGACCTAATGAAACTTAAAATCTTTTGCAAAGCAAAGGAAACCATAAATAAGACAAAAGGACAATCCTCAGAATGGGAGAAAATATTTGCAAATGAAGCAACTGAAAGAGGATTCATCTCCAAAATTTACAAGCAGCTCATGCAGCTCAATATCAAAAAAACAAACAACCCAATCCAAAAATGGGCAGAAGACCTAAATAGACATTTCTCCAAAGAAGATATACAGATTGCCAAAAAATACATGAAAGGATTTTCAACATCACTAATCATTAGAGAAATGCAAATCAACACTACAATGAGGTTTCACCTCACACCAGTCAGAATGGCCATCATCAAAAAATCTACAAACAATAAATGCTGGAGAGGGTGTGGAGAAAAGGGAACCCTCTTGCACTGTTGGTGGGAAAGTAAATTGACACAGCTAGCATGGAGAACAGTATGGAGTTTCCTTAAAAATCTAAAAATAGAACTACCATATGAGCAAGCAATCCCACTCCTGGGCATATACCCTGAGAAAGCCATAATTCAAAAAGAGTCATGTACCACAATGTTCACTGCAGCTCTATTTACAATAGCCAGGACATGGAAGCAACCTAAGTGTCTATCGACAAATGAATGGATAAAGAAAATATGGCACATATATACAGTGGAATATTACTCAGCCATAAAAAGAAACGAAATTGAGTTATTTGTAGTGAGGTGGATGGACCTAGAGACTGTCATACAGAGTGAAGTAAGTCAGAAAGAGAAAAATAAATACCATATGCTAACACATATATATGGAATCTAAAAAAAAAAAAAGTGGTTCTGAAGAACCTAGGGGCAGGACAGGAATAAAGATGCAGACATAGAGAATGGACTTGAGGACACGGGGAGAGGGAAGGGTAAGCTGGGACGAAGTGAGAGAGTGTCATGGACAAATATACACTACCAAATATAAAATAGATAGCTAGTGGGAAGCAGTCGCATAGCCCAGGGAGATCAGCTCGGTGCTTTGTGACCACCTAGAGGGGTGGGATAGGGAGGGTGGGAGGGAGGGAGACGCAAGAGGGAGGAGATATGGGGATATATGTATATGTATAGCTGATTCACTTTGTTATAAAGCAGAAACTCACACACCATTGTAAAGCAATTATACTCCAATAAAGATGTGTATAAAACAAATCTGCCTGCCAATCAATGCAGGGGACACTGGTTCGATCCCTGGTCCAGGAAGATGCTACATGCTGCAGAGCACCTAAGCCCATGCGCCACAAGTACTGAGGCTGCGCTCTAGAGCCCGTGTGCTGCAACTACTGTCCCCTGCATTGGCAGGTGGATTCTTAATCACCGCACCACCAGGGAAGTCCCTAAAAACATTTTAAGAAACATTATTCTGAATAACTAGACACTACTTGACACTGTCAACACAATTATTCTGCTGGTTAACTAGATGCTTTTTATGAGGAGAGGTAGCTAACTAAGTATGTGGTTTCTGGAAACAGTTTAAGCTGGGCTGTTTTCTGCCAGAGAAGCAAAGGGCAAACCTTGCTAGGCCTCCTTATCTAGGTCTCTAAAAGTACTTTTTGTTTGGGTATCACAAAAGGGGTTAAAAATACTTGAGACTACCAAAAAAGCCTAATAAGACATCTGGGTGCTGTGGCTGTCACTGTCAGGGCAGCCTCAGAGGGAATGCCCGTATCAGTTCAGTTTATCAGATGGACAGCTGATCAACATTAAACAGATTTGCTCTGGGCAGACTGAGCTGAGCTTCCTGACATGAATTCCAATGAGAGCCCTCTGCACTCTACCACTGAGCTCTGACATTTTTTACTGTTACAGCTCCCTGGACATATGGGAATCCCTAGTGATGAGCACATAAAGCTGCCTCTAACTCAAGTGACGGCTCATTTCCCCCAGTTGAAGGCAGACATTAATATCCTGAGGAGATCAGACCCGCCTCTCTGACCCCCATCTACCGAAGCAAAACGACTGTCCTATTTCTTCATTTAATAAGCTTTTAATAAAGAAAAGCAAAACCCCCTCTCTGACTGCAGCACAGTTCTACATGAAAAGGTTATACAAATACATCTGATTCTGTGTCAAAGTTTCCAAAATACCTGTCCCCCTCCCCACTGGAGTGTAGATTCTGTCACTTGCCCTCCCACAGTGCTCATTCTTTCTGCTGCAGTACAGGAGTTTGGTTCTCTGCTCCGATAATTATGAGCCGTCGCTACATTATGGCAGGTGGAGGATTAAAGAACTGATTACAAAGAGCACGCTGGTGTTTCCATTTTCATTACAAACCCCTTTCTTCGAAGGTTCATCATTTAGCTATGAAATCTGCTACAGGCTCAACCAGAATGGGAGAAATGACAGTCCAGTGAAACCCAGATTATACACCAGAAAATGCTTGGGAGCTATGTTAGAATAGGAGAAAGCTAAAAATATTTGGTGAATTGGAGTTGCCATGCACAGTTTGGTTTTAGGAGGGATGAAAGGAAGAATGTGTGATGGCAAACGAAGAAGACAAGCAGATTTTTACCTGTGAATCTTGGAGATTGTTTAAAAATACGGGGAATCAGAATCATTACTGAACTTTAGTGCTGGGCCCAATACCTATTGGCAGGGCTCTGTGAGTTCTGAATTGTTCATGATAGGAAAGCAAGTAGGGGTTAGGAGAAATGCAAAGGCTGCATGTTAAATGGGGCACAGGAAGCACTGTGGGATGGAAATGTCATTCTGCAAAGACCTCTCCAACTGAATAACAGGAGGCAATGAGGTCTGAAAAGGCAACTTTGGCAGGCTTCGTTTAGACCATGAAATGTGTCTAAGGCTAGGAAATGTGAAGGTAAGGTGAGCATAAAGGGGCAAAGATTTGTTTCCTATGAAAAAGGGTGCCAGGGTATAGGCTACAAAGTGATATGCTTTAAATTCGATTGCTTACACGTGCTATCTAATCAAGCTAGGAATCTAGAGTCATAGATCCTAAATGTTCCCCCAAATATTTTGTGAATAAAAGTAGAGTGGTTCCCCTATATGTTTAAACTACAGACCATAAAAACCATGGACAGGTACATATCAGTATGCACAATTCATAACCTACTACATCCCAGATATTATGATTTTTAAAAAATAGAATCTCATTTAATCTTCACCAAGTTTAGTTATTAACCCTATTTTACAGATGAAGAAATAGATTTCCACAGGGGAAAGAAATGCCAGAGAGCCTCTACAGGAAATACTACCCAAGAGAGGGAAAGACATACAATCTGAACATTAAATGAAAGGAATATTTAAAAATCAAATGGCATTTCTAAATACCACTTTAAACAATTAGATCCTACAAAATACTCTTGTTACCATGCATAAAATTATTTTCAGACTATAGTTCACTGAAGCCTACTTTATCTTCATTTTAAAAACAGCTTTATTGAGATATAATTTATATATCATAAAATTCACCTATTTTTAACTGTACAATTCACTGAATTTTAGTATTTACAGAGTTGTACAACCATCACTACAACCTAATTTTAGAACATTTCCATCGCCCTAAAAAATAAACCTTATGCTCATTTCGAGTCATTCTTAATTTAGGCTATTTGTCTTGATTTTTGTTTTAATTTTTCAAGTATTTAAAATTTTAAATGAAATTAATTATAAAGAGCAACAATTATAAAATGGAAATGTCAACATACTTTTACTGAAAAAATATTACAATCTGTGACAAAGAGTGAAATGTCCACATGATATACATGTTCTTCAAAGCCAAATATAAATGACAGATCTATCAGGTATCTGAAAGTAATGCTTGTTTTTAAAAAACTGACTATAAAGTATCTCAAAGGATATATGCAGAAAATGGTATCCATATACAGCTTTCAAGCAAATTACTTTGAAAGACAAATGTATAGTTTGTTTATTCACCAATAAATAAACAAACAAACCATATTACTTTATAATCACACCCCGGGCAACCTTTAAGTTTCACATTTCTCCTTTAGTGTGTTTCTGTTTACATCCAAAGAAACAACAGAAATGTTCAAAAGGCTGCCACAGGAAAGCTGCAAGGAAAGGAGTAATACATACGTAAGAAGTAATGAAAAACTCTGTGAATCACAGTTTAGATGCGATAAAAAGCTATCTCCATTTGTTTTTTCAAACTGTACTACTTTATTTAATTCCAATATGGACTTAATGTGTGTTCACTGGAATGAAAATCCATGACTACTGATTTCAAGTGAAACAAGCATGCCATCCAAATTTCTTTTTCATAGAAAAGTGGTACAGGAAGATTAAAAGGTAGGATTAAAACTCACCTTTAAAATATCACAGCAATTAAATGGTCTACTTACAAAAATAAATCATACAAGTCAGATGAGAAAATACTCTTACTGTAAAAAAATCAAAACAATACAAAAGTATATTGAGATAAGCTGTTCAGTGTGATAGACGCTAACCACATGCAGCTATTAAGCACTGAAAACGTCGCAGGTCTGAACTGGGATGTCCTTAAGCATTAAAGACAGTCAAATTTTTTTAACAATCTCAATAATAAGTGCTTTATATTGAAGATGTTAAAATGATAATATTTTAGCTATGTTAGTTTAAATAAAATATATTGCTAACATTAATTAAACACATTTTCTTTTACATTTTTAGTATGTTTACTAGCAACTTTAAAATTATATTCCTGTGGGGTCCTACCAGGTTCTTTATCCCTCCATCTTACTTTCTTCCCCAGAAGTTCTCTCCCTTACAGTTTAGCATATTTTCTTTCAGACTTCTGCTGTATGTTTTTAACATGTTTATAAACATACAGCAAATGTAATGCATTTATAAACAGCAAATGCCATGCATTTCCCTATAAAAATGAGTTCATACTGTATATATATTGTACTGTAACTTGCTTTATTCACTTAAGGTAGTTTGTAGAATTTTCTTGTCATTACATATGGGACTACTTAATTCTTTTTAATGATAGATATTTATGGATATACCATAATGTTCTCCAGACCCCATTAATAAATATTTAGGTCATTTCCTATTTTCTCATATTATAAACAATATTTCAGTGAACATCCTCGTACATATATCTATGTGCATAATGTGGAAGTATTTCTGTAGGATAAAACCCCTAAGAAGTGAAATTGCATTAGATATTGCCAAACGGGCTATTTTACTTTCAAAATAAAAAGAAAAATGATCTGGTTTGTGGCAGTCCATAATTTCTCCATGAGTCTCTGAAATGACAAGGACATAAGCTTTATGTCAGAGACTCAGGGAAGAAAAACAATTCTAAGCTATGTCCTGAAGTCAGCCCAGACTTAGCCAATTGATTATTGTGGTGAACACCTTTTGGGTGATCATCCTGATAATGATTCCCTTTTCTCTGGAAATGCTGCCTCCTCATCCCCTACTGAGATCATAACGTGGGTAGTAGCTGTCATGTCTCTTCTATGTGGCCTCAGTCTCCCCTACCCTGGCTGAGTGACCTAGAGCTGAGCACCTGGCCTAATTAAGGGCACTCAGATTCTTTCTTCAGGGAATCTGAAATTCAGGTTTATCTGGGAATTGCAAAAGGCAATGCTCCAAAGCAGCGTTTATGATCTTCAGACATTCAAGCATCATACTCAAGTATGCAGTCATTTCTGCATATACCACATATACTCTTATGTATTTAAGGTTTTCTTTAAATCTTATCTTCAAATTCTCTTTTAGGATTTGTTTAGAGACACCTTATGGCAAAGAGCTTAAGAGTGCAGATTCTGTAGCCAGACTGCCTAGATCCATATCTCAGCTCTGCCATTTATTACCTGTGTGATCTTGAACAATTTGCTCAACCACTCTCAGTGCCTAGTCTTTTCATCTGTAAAATGGGGATAACAAAGCACATGTCAGTGTTGTGGGCGTCAGATGACGGTATGTATACTTCTTAGAACAATAACATCACATAGTAAGGGCTCAATAAACATTAACTATTACTGCTTTTAAATCAATTCACCTTTCAATTAAAATAAAGCTTGAGAGGAAACTTTATATCCCAATTATCTCATTAGTACATGTCAGGAGTGAGGCACCTACAGAGCAGCAAGATCTGAACCTGTGGTGACAGGGAGTCATCCATTACAGTACCACAGGCATTCTTACAGGGGCATCCTGGGCTTGGTATAGACCACAGAGTCCCCTGGACTTCTGGGTGCCTCCTTTGGTGATGGGCAAGCCTTTCCTATCTCTCTAGTTCAATCCCCACTCCCTACCCCTGTCCAGCCCTTGAAGTTCTTCTATGAATCTTTGTAAAAATTCACTGATCTAGACTAACACATCTATATTACAGATGAGGGATCAGTAGATTGAAAAGGTCTACTGAATTACTTAAGGTCCCATGGGTTGTAGATATTAGAACTAAAATCCAGGTGCCCTAACTCCCATCCTGTGTTTTTTCTTCTATACTCATGAAGTTTGTTTTACGAGCAAAGAAAATACTTTTTTCATATTGATACCTCACCTACTTGAAAAGAAAACTGCTAAGAATTGCAAGTAATCTCAATGGTTGGGCCAGGTACAACTCCAGAAAGGTGGTAAGCTTGATTTCTGTGTTCCTATCTTCCCACAACACTTGAAGTATGTGTCTTCCTATTCTAATCTTGCCTCCTCACATCAGAACCTTTGGGAATAATTATGAGTTATTTATACTTTACGATGAATTAAGTTTATCTAAATAGTGACTTTTGTTATCAGAAAGCTCTAGTTTTAAATCCTGGCTTCATTTCCTATGAGCTGCAAAACCTTAAGAAGTTATTTCATCCCTCCCAAATCTCGGTTTTCTCTTGTTTGAAAATGGGCCAAACAACAGGTATTCCATATGACTTTTGTAAGGAGGAAGTAAACTTCATTCATTGAGCAAGCAATAAAGATTTATGGAATACTAACTATCGGCTGGGTAACAGACAAGGCTTTTTCCTAATTACACTGATTGCTTAAACGGGTAGACAGATAATGAATGTCTTATTTTTTTTTCCCCATTTTTACATTTACAAAATGGGACTAGTTCTCTAGCTCTATTTATTCATTCAAGAGACATTTAGTAAGTACTTGTTACCTGACAGGTACAACGCAGGCACGAGGAATACAGAGTAGGCTAACACATGGTTCCAGAAACCTATACTATTGTGGGAAGGGGCTTGACATGGTTCTTAGACCTTTGAAAGCCAAACACCAAATTTAGGACTTTTTTCAGAAAAGAATTATAATGAGGACCTTGGATGCCCATCATCCAATTCTGCTGTCTCAGTTACAGAGGTAGAAATCTAGGCCCAGAAATTCTAAGTACTTTATTCATGGCCATACAGGCAGTCATCCATTGTATCTAGGGGTACAACCTTTATCTTCTAATCTTTTCTATATATAATGCTACCCCAAGGAGCCGATAAAATAATTTAAGTGTAAGTTTTCTAGATGGAAGTTTCTCAAAAAATTTCTGTTTAGTGACAAAATCAGGTGGCACAGAATAATCATTCTTTTATTATGCTGGAATGTATATGTTCCAGAAATTATAACTTCTTAGTGGTCTTTCAGATATGTATGTGGTATGCAGATATTCAATATACAGAAATTTTAAAAAATTGAACTAGCATTTGACAAGAAATCTTAAAAATCAATTAATTTGATTACATGGTATTAAATAATCAAAGAGGATCACAGAGATGAATTTCATAATCCAATTTGTGAAATTTTTCTTTTTCTGCATAATAAACAGAAATAGATATATTTGAAAATAGCTCCCGATCACCTCAGAAAATACATTAGCTTTACAAAATATGTTAAGTTTGCAAATGTTGGCTTCAAACCCCAAATAGTTCTGAGCATAAGTATCTGGTTTTTATAGAGACTTCTAAGACCACGTTACTTTTGGTTGCACCCCAGTGATCGTTCTCTTTCCCTGTATGTAACCATGACTTCTCATCCTGGCCTTCTGGATCCACAGTGCTCACCTCTACTCCTGCAAAGGCAGGTGATATGCTTATTTAAATATGCACACATTTTAAGAACATACTTTTTAAACAAACAACTAATAAAATGTACTTTCAAAGAATGGCCAAATGTGCACATGGCTCTGCCAGTCTTGTATATTGTGAGCTGTGATGTGCCAGGCATTGTGCTTGGCGCTGCCTTTACCCTGTAAACACGCTGGAGTACTGTTCCCAAGAAGCTTAAAGCCTGGCAGGGACAAAAAACATAAACAAAAACAACAAAACCAGAAACAGACATCTGAATATGCCCCCTGCTCACCCCAGAAAATACATTAACTTTGCAAAGGGATAAAACTATATATCCCAATCAGGAAACATTTTATTCATGCTTTCAACTGAAATACAAGGTAGCATCTTAAAAGGTCTGGACTTAAAGAATCAAATGAAGGGAATTTCCTGGCAGTCCAGTAGTTAGGACTCCGCACTTTCATTGCCATGGGCCCGGTCAGGGAACTAAGATCCCGCAAACTGCCCGGCATGGCCAAAAATTAAAAAAAGAATTAAATGGAGACCTTGAAGCTCATCTAATATACTTCGAACTCATAGACAAGCACTTCCACTCTATAAGACTTTTCAGTAAGCAAGCAGTTGAGAGTGTGGCTGCCTATATTATTGTGCTTATTCTGAGCAAACTCTGCAATGCCTAACTATCCAAGTAATCTGATTTTTTCCATTTCTTGTGGGCTTTGTCTTGCCTTTTATGTCTTTATACATTTCCACATTTAATCATCTTGGCACTCTGCTACCATTATTATCTTCCCCACGCTCTGGTCTAGTTAATTCTTATGTCCACAGTATGATTTTCTTAAAGGAAACCAGCTTCCTTTCACTACTCTGCATTTTTAGACGTTCCTCCAATCAAGTCCAGTCACTTAAAGAGTAATCGAAGCCTACGGTAATCATTTAAAAAACACTGATGACTCTTCTTATAAATGTGTTTGTAAGTTTAAAAAATAAGAAGGTTGTAAGGAATAAGATAAACCTAAAATATCTGAGTACAAGTCACCAAATTCCCTTATTAAAAACCTTGCTGAAGAGATATGGGAGCATATGTATATGTATGGCTGATTCACTTTGTTATCGAGCGGAAACTAACACACCATTGTAAAACAACTGTACCCCAATAAAGATGTTAAAAAAAAAAAAAAAACCTTGCTGATAGTTGATGATACCAAATGGTTCACAAGCTAATTTGGAAGTCGAAGATCAGTAGAATGTAATAAGAAAGGAGAAAGGGTCATTTAATAAACACTCACTCCATTCAGATTATATATAGTCCCATTACAGTAAACTAAAATATGTTAACCTTAATATATGTATTTCACAACCACATGAAATAGCTCATTCCTGAGTTAATTCATGGGGGAAAAAAACTTTAAAAGCAAAATACTTTGATTATTTGTAATTTAAATGAGTCAGAACAGGTGAAAATTGAGAAAACTGTTAACCTGGGTTATGTGATTATCATTATTCTCAATAAAATTATTAATAGAATACCCACTATGTGTCAGACCCCAGAAATAGAAATTATAAGTGGTTTTGGTCTATCCCTGAGTATGTATCAAAGTATGAGTGTATATGTATTCTTTCTCTTAAAGTTGTTTAAGACATGGTCTCTGCCCTGAGGGCTCACAGTTTAGTTGGGTATAGATCACAGTGACACAAAAAAATTTAACAAGGAAACTCTATAGCATCTAGTAAATGTAAAATGAATGCCACAGTCCGTAACTGCAGTAGGGATACACAGCGATGATCACTGAGGATATGGGGGAGTCATGGGAAGGCTCCATGGAAGAGGTAACGGGAGAGCTGGACTTTTCTTGATCAGTGAGAGCAAGGATGCTGCTGCTCACACCCGCCATGCCAATGCCATGCGTGGCTGCCACAGCGCTGTGTGGGAGGGCGGGGGCGGCTCTCCAGTCCGCTAGCTGATGCTACTGCCGCTGCTGGTCCCAACAGGGCTCACTGCCCCTGCCAGACAATGAACAAAGTCGACAGCTGCCATGGAATGGTTCGAGAATGGCTGCAGCCAGCAGACAGAAACGGGAATATGGGCGGAGCGTAGGTTTAGGACAAAGGCTTGGGTGTCTCCTCTCAGACAGGGCCTGAGAGGAAAAGAAATGAGAACAATACAAGTAAGGAGGAGGAAAGTCCAGGAGCATCCTTTATCCTCTGGCCACAGTACCAAGTGGCTTGGATAAATTAAGGAGAACGAAATAATGGAATTGCTACTATTTGCCCAAAAGTCATTTTCACCCAGAGACAAAAGAAAATTAACATGCTTCTTATTTATATTTTGCTTAAGTAAGGTAACCTAAACCAAAGAAATGTGAATTAACAGTTGGGTCTTAGAAACTGCAGTAAAATATTCACTGCCAATTAATTATCAGAATGTCAAGTCATTATACTACCTAATTTCACCAGCATACTTTCATCTGGACACAAGTGCCCAGCTTGTGGTCTAAAACAGAGGCCTACATATTAATCAAAGTGAATTGACAGAATTAACTCAGATTGAAAGCAGAGAAATGAATAAGCTAACTTAGCCCTTTGTCTTCAATCTCATTCTAAAGAGAAGAAAGCAGTGAAGACTTTATCAGGGGAGGTGATACAGAGAACACCCTGGCTTGCCCTTTTAGCAAGCCCTCTTGAAAGATAAAAATGTACCCACAGTTCAGCCTCACTGGGTCTTAGGTTTAGGCAATAATTTAGATAGTTCCTAATTGAACTGCCTTCTGCTGTAAAGGTCTTGCCCTTCTCCATAGGAAAGGACTAAGCCAGGAGTCCCGAGAGAGGGGCTTGAGAGGGGATTGCTGGTGAAGTTTTGGTGCCCACAGAGAGGAAAGGGCAGGATGTTGGGTTGTTCCTCAGGGGGCTAAAGGTAAATGGCTGTCATTCTGAATCCCTGCTAATAGCCGCAGTTCAATTTCTCTGTATTTCTACAAATACTTTATAGTTATTCGAATCATATTATTAATGGCATATCTTGAGTAATTTTATGGTACTACCTTTTGTTCCATATTTATCATGTTAAATTATCAATTATGAACATTTATTCATATAATATTTGATTTAAATCCTAAAGCAAGATCTAGAGTAACCTACCCAGCAATATCTGTATATGGTTTTTACTGATTGATAATATATTAAAGTCAAAAGAAAATTACATTAAACTTTGCTCATTACAAAACACATTTAAAATTCAAGTTCATTTAGAAAAAAATAAGCATGTTTTAATATTCTGTTTCTTTCTTCTTTAAAGCACAATTTCGATAGGATCTAGGGTAAAAAAAAATGAGTAAAACACAGTACATTCCTTGAAGGGTTTGTAATCTGATTATGTGAAAGACAAAAGCAGATAATGTCAACAAAGCATGGTAAATACACTGCAGTTATTAAGAATATGAATTTGGAGTAAGAAAGACCTGGTTTAAATCCCAGATCTGCCACTTACGGCTGTATGATCCTGGCTAAATTATTTAATGCCCCCAACCTTTACTGTCCTCATCTATCACTACTGACCCTTTAAGACTGTTGTGAGACATGAATGAGATCACATGTGTAAAGTGCTTTCGACACCATGCCTGGCACATGGTCTGTACCCAGTGCATGGTAGCTATTACTGCTATCACCACTAATATTTGTATAGTCTTATGCACAGTGTGCTATGGGAGCCCAGAAAAGGGATACTTAGCTTAGCCTGGGGATCAGGGAAGGTTTTCTGGAGAAGACGAGAGCTAAGCTGTGTCTTAAGGAATAGGTAAGAGTCAGATGAAAAGAAGTAGGAATGGCATTCCATGCTGAGGAAACAGCACAGTATACAGGGCACTGCAAACATTTGGTATTTGCTGGCAGGTCTAGTACAAGAATAGATGTCACTCAGTTCCCCCTTTCCTTGGCATCCTATAGCATAGCTGCTTCTTTCTCCACATAGTTTACCATCTATCCTCCCCAGAAATACCCAGCCTACCCCTGACAGCTACGTTGGCTTTGTCCTCTAAGGATAATTCAGCCTTACAAAGAAAAGCAGACCAGCCCTCTCTAGAACCTTACCAGAACCTGCTCTTTCCCTTTGTGACATGAGAAAGGGTAAACTGCAGAGGAATGTAGCTGAGTTGAAGAGTCTGGGCTCTGGAGTTAGACTGCCTGGGTTCAAATCCTGGCTCCATCACTATCACTCTGGGCAAGTTGCTTCACCTCTGTACTTCAGTCTTTTCTGTCTGTTAAAAGGGGATGATAATAATCTCTTAGGTTGCTGTGAGGATTCAGTGAGTTAATACATGTAGGAAAATTAGAACAGGGTCTGGCTACTAACAAGGATTAGCTATTATAAACTAACAAAATTAAAATTCCATGTTTCATGGGCAGGACATCCTTGAGAAAGTAGAGAATGCACTAGATTAGAAATGTCATCTGTGAGGGGTGGAAGGAAGAAGGGAGAATAAAAGGGCAAAAAGAAGTATAATATTTACTGAGTACCTACTAGGTACCAAGAGTACTACATTAAGTGCTTCATATGTTTTTCCAAATGATTGTTATAACAGCTGTGCTAGGTAGGTAGTATTGTTCCTATTTTTATACATGAGTACACTGGGGCTCAGAAAGATCAAGAAATTTGCCTAGGAAATGGACAGAATCACAATTCAAAACATGGGTGGACGAATACAGAGCCACACTCTTTCAAACACCTACTTCTCTTCACCAGAATGGTGAAAATGGGTCTCCATCTTCTTAGCTTGAAGATTATGATATCAAACTTCACATTGCTAAGAAGAAACCTGAGAACTGCCTAAGTTTTCACATGATTTTTTGGGCCTACTCCAGGAAATATAAACATTTGTTCATGTTCTGATTTCATGTGTTATATGCTGAGGATTCCATTTCATAAAGATCATGAACTATAGGATATAAATCAAGAGTACATTTCCTTGTCTGAAGTTCAGAGCATATTACAATTATACAATGGGTAACAAAAATATTATTCTTTAGAACTCCAATTTTACATTTTCAGACATAAACTGACTAGGCCTACATTTGTTTTATAACATGAGGCAGGCCCAATTCTAATCTTTAATTTACATTTTTATTCCAAGCTTAAATATTCTGTAAGGTGTTCTGTGGGTTTTTAATATCCTTGAGATTCATAATTTCATAGTAATTTGGCTCCTCAGGTATCATTTTTTTCTATCAAAGAATATAAATTTCTTACACCAAAATGAGAATAAAGTTAGGAAAAAATAAAGTTAAAGAAAACCATGGGAAAGGTGAATAATATCAGACTGCCTGGCTATAAAGCATTAACTTCATGAGCTGAACCCAGAAGTATAAACTACAGTCTTACAGATCTTATACATACCTAGGAGTTTGCATATTGTCACTTCTTTGTCAATGGAGATGTCTTTTTCAAGTGTGGAGGAAAATCAATCTCTCTCTCTCTCTCTCTCTCTCTCTCACTCACACACACACACACACACACACACACACACACACACACACACACGGGACCTGTCACATGTTGGTCCTGTATTGAAAAAAAGAGCACCAATCCTCGGGGGAAGCTTCAAATACTCTAAGACAAGAAGCTGCAAAGGGAGGTTGGGGGGCAGAGGAGAGCAGACAATCCTCTACAGAGATATTTTATATATATACATACAATGTTTTTAACCTAAAATATATAAAATTTTTTTCTTTAATTACAGTTTCCCATATAACCATTAGTGGGTTCCAGCGATGTAAGCCATATTTATTAGAAACAGCATGTCAAATAGGAGTTGACAATTACAGTCTCTATCAATACATATTATGCCAGATGGTAATGAGCCATCCACAAAGGGCTAGCCATCCAAAATAATCACGCCGCTTTCCAGAGAAATGTCGAAGAGGTTATGGTTTATTACACAGTGCTCATTAGATATACAGTGGCAGCATTAGCAATTTTTCCTTCATTTGTGTCTCATTTAAGGATCTGCCCCCACAAGCACAGTCAAATTAGTATACAAGGTTAAAACCATTATGCTCAGAAAAAAATTAAGTTGCATTCTATTTTACAG
Source organism: Grampus griseus (assembly GCF_964374135.1). Classification (NCBI taxonomy): domain Eukaryota; kingdom Metazoa; phylum Chordata; class Mammalia; order Artiodactyla; family Delphinidae; genus Grampus; species Grampus griseus. The sequence goes on from NC_139007.1 coordinate 37,536,701, forward strand.
TAATGGTGGATCAAAGGTCCTTGGAATCTATTATTTGCGAAACCATTATCTAACACAGAATATTAACAAAAGGGAAAAGAAAAGCAATGCCCTGGCAGCACAGCTTTGACAGGAACAAAGACAGACTGAAATAAGCAAACACCACATTACTTAATTAAGTATCCCTTAAAAAAAAAAAACTATTTAAAAAATAATACTAAGGTTGTGACATCAACTGACAAAAGTCACAAAACTAAAGTTAATGAAGAAGCACCAACCTATACTTTGAAATGCTTTGTTCACCTATCAACTTATTTTAAACATTTTTTTACACTGCCTTTGTGCACAATTTGGTAATAAATTCACTTATTGCTATAAAGTATTTATTTTCTTAAAAAGATAACCTAGGTTCTCATCTTTGTGGCAAATCCACATTTATTAATATTTAATAAATTGGAAATTTGGATAAAACTATTATAGCTGGAAAGAGCTGGTCAAAAAAGCAAATATTGGAGTAGGTAACAAAAACTAAAATAGATACTACTAAAAAATAGCTACTTAATGGATTTTGTTAAATCATCAGATAACTGATTAGTAGCATCTGAATTACTAACAGAGTAAACAGTTGTAGCAAAGAGATCTTTTGAAGAGTCCTGCTTGGTTGTTAATAAAATATTACAGTTAATTATAGTTAGAAGGATAATATTTCAAATATACTTTCCCCATATTTTATTATTAACAGACTGTAATTGTAGTGGATATTCAAAGATCTCTTGCTTTCATTTAATGAACATTTATTTAGTGCCTGCCACATGTCAAACTGTGTGACAGGTTCTGAGAATTCATCCCAAAATGGGGAGATGGGGGCAGAAAACTATACTGTGTCCTTAAGAAGCTCATGCACAGATCAGTGAAGGATTCAGACAGGAAGTGAAATGATTTCAATCCTAGGCAACAACTGCTATCAAAGAAGTAAACACACGCAGAGGGCCAGGGGAGCCCAAATCTTGCTGGAGTAAGGGAAGTGTTCCCAAAGAAAGTAACACCTAAAGTGGGACCAAAAGGATAATTCTACCTAGTAGAGAATGAGGGGGAGAAATACACAGATAATGTGGAGAAGTGGGGAGTGAGGGTGCTGAAGTGGGATCATTTACCTCAGAGAATCAGAAAATACAGTTTTAAGGAATCTCTTTTAAAAGCCGATCCAAATTAGAGGAAAATATCCCAACACTGGAATGACGGACTTTATGAAATAAAGTCAGCAAGGAAGGTCTAGGAAGTTCAAATGATCATGTTAAAAAAAAAAAAAAGGTATCTTAAGGAAAACATTCCCTGGTTAGGTCCATGTATGATTAATCAAATTTCAGAGTGAATAAAGGTATCATCCATCTAATGTTAACTCTAAGTCCAATTGAATAACTTGCCATGACCAAATTTTGAATTTCACTGGCTGTTCTAATTGTCCTTTATCCCCTCAAATGAGAGAAGTATCCTTGTGTCTTTCCTCTTAAACTGATAAAAGTATGAGCTATAATATACTATAGTCTAATATATGTGTGTCTACTCTTGAAATATGTGTAAAACATAGCAAACTTTTAGAGGGAAGAGAACAGAATTATTTAATTCTTTTGGTATGGTACCCACTACAGTTCAGGTATAATCAGATACCCACAAAAATTTGTTGTTGTTTTTTTTTTAACAGAAATGCCATTATGTCCTAATACAGCCTCTATACATAGCTATGGTCTAGGATATAATGAACTCCTGAATGGATTGTGGCATCATGATAGCAATACTTCATTTCTTCCAGAGCATAACAGATATCCTCTTTTTTGAGTATCATGATATTTCTAAACTAGGTCCTATAAATCTATGCTGATTTAGATTCTTATGTAACAGTCATTCCCCCTTTCTAAATAGTGTTTCAATTCAGTAGTATTTGACCTTCCAAGATATTCATCTGTTGAACAAACATAAGTAAAGATTCCAAAGATTTTTAAAAACTATATGTAAGATGATATCTATAACTGTGTACATATTATGTACATACAGCTTTGTGTAAATGGTTGCAGCATCATTCCTGACTTTGAATTTTGCTTGGCTCAATTTTCTTCTGTCAGGAAAAGCCCCAGCTGAAGAACATCAGAAGTCACAAGAGGTACAGAGCATCATGAGATGGTAATTGTAATACAACAATAAGAAGTCATATTGTTAAACTATAGAAAAGGAAAAAGCAATGGGGCCCCATACTGATTATTTATTGCTCTAAGTTCACATCATTACTATGTGGAATTATGAGCTGCAAGGAACAAAACAAAAATGAGACTGTTGAAGGTGCACAGAGAGAAGAGCATGGGGGGCCCACTTCACGAGGGCATCCAGAGGTCCTGCTGGAGCAGCTGTTTTGTCAATGTCTTTTCTTCCCACCATTCTAAGGACTGTAATTTATTCATTTGCTCTCACCTCTGCCTTATTCTAGAGTTTAAAATGGTTTAGGTATTACTAGATGATATTCAATAATAGATAAAAAGCACAACCAGTAGATGTGGGGAAAACATGAGACAAGAGTGTAACAAGAGATGAAGTATGATAAATTGAGAAAGAAAGGCACAAAATACAAGGGAGGGGGGAACGCAGAGCAATAACAGTCTGAATTACAGACTTTAATGAAGCACTCAGAAACAGAGGCTTTTTCTGTGTGTAGCAAACCTGCTATTTTATCTCAAAATGTTAAGATGTTTGAGTTTTAGGTGTGATGACTATGCATCACCAAACCAAACACAGTACATAGATTAAAACATTTCCTGACCTCCCAGTTTTAGGAAAGAAAGGAATTCTGTTTTGGAAACCATCAGGGCTTTGGGTTACATCTCTAACTCCTATTCTACGGGTACAAATAAAAGCTTCTGATTCATCATTTATAACAGTAACAGAGGGGCTCATGTTTTACTATTTGAAAATGGCACTAAATTAGTAACGATCACCATTTGTATAGCAAAAATATTTGAGCACTTATTGCTTGATAATACACTCTAAGTCAGTGGTTCCCTGTCTGGATTTCCTAGATCTTTAAGGATTCTTCACAGAAAGAATTCTTCAGAGAAGTGAGTTATCTTCCCCTTTCCAAAATGTCTAAGGAAAGCCATTCATTCACCCCTGGATAAAGGAACATCTATTAATAAAAAACATCAATTTCCTTTAGTTCTGTACTCATTAATAAGATGTGATAGTAGTGGTTACATCTTGGTCATGAGGCACCCAGTTACAAGTATATCTGATAAAATGGAAAATCAAGTAATCATTATTTTACATATAAAGTGTGTCTGGTAAACAGACTCCTTTACAGAAGGGCAGGAGAACAGCAAAAGGAGTCCTGAGTGGTGAAAAGGCTGAGAGGTTATCATCACGGAGTCTATGCTGGCTAACTTCCCTCTACTTTTCCTTGGCCACCCCCTATCACCAAGGTATTCTAAGAGACAGCAGCTGTCCACTTCAATAACACATCTAACAGGAGGCCAGAAGAGGTCAGTGGAGAGCAGTGCTGGGCACCCCATCCTCGCACCCAGACAGCTGGGCTCTGGCACATCTCAGGTCTCTGTTTACTCAAGAGGAAGAAGCCAAAAAGACAGAATAAATCCTTACACTCAATTTTTCGCTTTGTCACGATCAGAGATGACTTTAAGGCTGTTGTAATGTTTAACTTAAAAAAGAAAAAAAGGTTTGAATTAGAAAACAAAGGAATTCTCCTGTGACAACGTCCCAGCTTCTACATTAATTCTAAAACAAATAGGAGAGTGGAACAATTAAACATGTTGCTTTAAATGTTTTAAATATTTACATATAAATTTTTCCTCTAACTCCAGGGAAGTGTAAACGAAATAGAAAGCTCTTCCTCCATCAAGAGCCGAAGAATTAGAAGGAAAAAGGCTTTTAGTTACCAGTTCTTGGGTTTTTACTTCTCTCTTAGGAAGTTCCCTCACTGAAGGCTCATCTATAAGGTACAGAACCTAAAAGTGAGCCCTAGTCCTTCACAGAGGGGCTACTTTCCCATCAAAATGGAGGTCATGGTCTGCGGCATATTTATTGAGTATAAACCTGCAGTAGTGTACTAGGCACAGAGAGAATGGCAACCACAAAAGACTATGTAGTACCTGACTTTAGGGGCTTTATGAATCTAAGAGTGGAACCAATAAAATTAGAAAATGCTAAGGAAGGACCTAAAATGGGTGGATTACAGAGAGGTCCATGTTACCTTGCCTACCCTTCTAAGTATTCCTGAGGAAGATTAACTTCCAGCCAAAGCAGTATAGATAAAACAAAATTTGCATAAGGTACCTTTGAAAAATAACAAGTTGCCTATTAAACACTGTAGGTGTGTCAAAAAAAAAAAAGCTTTTGCAAAATTGAAGCCATAAATTGACTTAAACCCTCTTAATTTAGTACTATTCCATTTAAATTCTCTGACAACTGACTTTTCAGCTTGTTTTTGTTAAATTAAAATTGCTCTGGCCTCTACAAAAAGAGATAAAAAGTAAATTCCTATTTCTAAAGTTCTGAAGTGAATGATATAAAATTAAATATAGAGATGCATTTTAAGTGCTAAGTATCCTTCCGCTGTTGCCAGAAAACAACTAACAAAGGGGAGGTAAGTAATTTCGCAGCCCTATTTTCTCACTCTCCTTCACTGAGTGAGAAGTGAGTCGTTTGCATGGCATAATAAGCTGTAAATTATAAACATTTTTACATTACACAGCCTGCTGCAAAGAGAAGTCTGCCAGCTTTCTACTATATTGGATAGGGTTCAAGTGATTAACTACAGCTTTGGAAAGAAGGGGTGGAAACTTGTTTTGCGTCTCAGTTTGTTGGTTCTCTTATGCATAGACTCTAAAAATCCGTTACATCATTATTTGCAATGAATATGTAAGTTATTCATTGTAATTATAGTAGGGTAATAGAAGCTCCATATTACTGCAGAATGTAAATTACCCATGGACGGCAGCAAATCTTGTAGGTGCATAATTATCCAAGTATTTCCTTGAAAACGTGTCTCCAATGAGTATGAATGTAATGGTTTTTAATACCAAAATTTATAGCACTGAGCATTTCAGGACTAATGACAAATGAAGTACACTTTGTTTTTTGTCTATAGGGGAAGCCCATTAGACAGAACATCTATGTGGGGCAGGTCTATTTAAAAACATGGTTTCTGTATCAAAGAAAACATACAGATATCTGTATTCCCAATAGATAAAAGAGTAAAGGAAATGTGCAATAAAAGAGGTATAGCCTACAAACCTAAATGTTTTTATTTTTAAACTGTATAGAACACCATGATCCACATTCAACGTCTAAACAAAAGCAAATTTTGTCTGAATAAATCAACAATAATTCATGGAGCACCTGAGTGCCCACCACAGTGCTTGGGATTTAGAGGCCAAAGAAAAAAGTCTATAACCTGGTTTCTAAGCACTATGCAATTCAATACCACCAAACATAAAGATCTGCGCTCAGTCTTGAGGATGTCAAGATGAAAAAGAAAGTACAGTTGGCCCCCATATCCTTGGGTTTCGCATCCATGGATTCAACCAACTGTGGAGCTGGCTAAATCTACAAATGGAAAACCTGTGGATGCAGAGAGCCGACTGTATTCATTGTACTATACCATTGTATATAAGGGACTTGAGCATCAAAGTGGATTTTGGTATCCACAGGGGCTCCTGGAACCAACCCCACGGGGATACCGAGGAGCAACTGTATATTTAGGGCACTCTAATTCAGAGGCGTCTACAGTAATGGAAAGAGCACGAATTCCATGGTCAAATGGGGTCTGAATTCCAACTCTGCCATTTATTTACACTACCAACTTTGTCAGGTTATTAAATTTCTCTAAGCCTGTTTCCCAAGAAAAGTGATTTTTTTGTTAACCAATATTGTAAGGATTAAATGAGTTAACATTTATAAAGCACAGGGAACAGTACCAGACATATAGAAAATTCGATATGTGTTAGCTATAGTGATTATTTTTCTATAATTATCATAGCTTTGCACATAGCAGGTGCCCAACAAATGTTTGTTGAATGAATGAGTCAATGAGTGATAAGATAGGTATACAAATTACTAAAAAATAGATAAAAAGTGCCTCAAAGGTACAAAATGTAATAAAAGGCTCAGTGGTTGGAGAGGTGTTGAGTTGGAAGATGGCTAAAACATAGGCCCTGACCTCTAGAAGGTACTATCTAGTGGGGAAACATATACATAAATCAGTCATTACAAAACAATGTGTTAAGTGTTCTAAAAATTCACAGAACAGTCGCTCTAGGTTCTGGCTCTACTTGAGCCAGAGCTTTTCCTGGGGTACCAATATCCCTGTATCTTTGTGAGTGGATATACTTAACTTCCTACAAGCCACAAACTGAAGAGTTGAGAGGTGGGACTGGTGCTTTGTTTCTGCACTGTCTTGAGAGACCACTGCTCCTTTGCAGCAGCTCTACTTTGCACCACTCTCTTCTCTGTCACCCTGCATTCACTGGAGTCCTCAGCACTTCGCTTAGTTCTGTTCTCTTGGTTGACTTCAATCACGTGAACTGCCCACCTGTAGTTTCTCAATCTACTCAATTCAAATGCTGTCAACCCCACTCTCAGGAACAACTGGAACTTATCATTTAGAGCTGTTCTACTTCTGAAATCTTCAATTCACATATACTGCTTTCTATCTATGACCTCCTAATCTCTCAGTTCTCTCACTGAATTATTACTTTTCCCCCTAAAATATGAATCTTCATGACCTCCAATCCTTGATCACTATTTTTTACCTAATTTTGGACTCCCTCAGCCTTCCTTCCTGATTGAGCCTAAACAGTTCTATTAGGTCAACAACCATTCTTTTGCACATACCTTTTTCTTGGTGGGCAAAGAAAAATCACAATCATGCTTTTATTTTTACCTCCATCACTTCTACTCTAGGGCTGCTAGGAAGTAACTGCTGCTGTTAAGGAATTCGGATTTAATCCTGTAGGGAATGGGATACTATTGAAAAATTAAGGATATTTTATTCCACTTAAAAAGTTGAGCAGAATAGAAGGGAATAGGGCAATCTTAATAATAGAAAATGGACACTCAATATGCCACTGACTATAGAGAAGAAGGATTACAGGGTTAGAGATAACCAACCTGAGAATCTTCTCTCTTTGCCTCTATTACCATTGCCACCCAGCTACCCAGTCCAAGAGCAAGAAGAAGAGGATAGCGAAGAAGGAGCTCCTTGGGCACTAAGCCACCTGTAGATGCCAGTTTCTCCTAGCATCTTAGGTGAAGGGTATTAAGGACTGTCTTTAATCAAACAAATGGCTGTGAGTAGACATGGGTGGATTGTGGACCCAAGAGTGAATATGGTTACAGCTCTAGAAATTAAGCTCCAAAAACAGAGTTCTAGAAATGAAATTGCATCAATAGTGTCAATAGTGTCATAAATTGGAGGTCAAAGACTACTGTCACTGGAGGTCAAAGACTATTTCTTATTAATATTTGCATTTCCTTCAACGCTTAGCCCTGTGCCTTGCAGAGAGGAGGTGGTCAGGATGTGCTATATTGGACCACAGGCTACTTGAACCTAGCTGGATATATGCCCATTAAGCTCTGTGACTTAAAGTCCATTTTATCCCTAACTGCCTTATAGATGAGTAATCACACAGCATGATTAGTGACTTGCTTAAGATCAAATAAATAATCAGTTACAGATTTGAGACAAGAACCCAGATCTCTGGCCCTTTACCCAAGTCTCTTTTATATCACACTGTTTACCACTGGGGGTGCCTTGAGTTTGGGTTCAAAGGATATAACATTATGTCATGAAGCTATTAAGTAAACTCTGTCATTAGACATTTTAAATGACTGCAATTCTTCTAACAGAACTAACATTTTACTACAGTGAATGTCAAGAATTAAGCACAGTTTAAAATTTAGAATTAGACACTGGACAATGCCTTTGACTGTGGCTTCTTACTAGTCAACATACAGCCCTTCTTTAAGTAAAAGACTTAAACTTTTTCACTATTGACAAAACAATTTATGCAGCTTGTTTTTTGTTGTGATATAGTCAGGCAGGCTAATCTGTACCAAGATATGTATATACGATTAACTCTCAGCTGAGTAGATTAGTAACTGAGCCCACCTACTTTTTGTGGTGAATTATACTTGTTTTGTAAGAGGCTGTTCCTATTTTGTGTTTTTCCAACAGCTCTGGTGAAGTAAAGACTTCTGATGTACAGTACATGGAACAAAGAGTCTTCCCCTTTCTTACTCAACATATAATTGCTGCATTTGTGCATGCTGTGTAGGTTGAAAAATAACAATAAAAAGTTAATGAAGAAAATAAGTACTGGTCGTAATTAATTAGTAATATTGCTAGATTTGTACCTGGAGTTTATTTTTTTTGTTGTAAATGGAACACAATCAATAGGAATGTGTAATCAAACTGCACATGCTTTCATCTCTTGGGATCTCTCTGAAAAGGAGCTGAGATATCTTTAGGAAATTATCTTCAATAGCCTACTCTGAATTCAATTATTCAGCATAATCATTTTATTTTATTTTTTTAAAGTCTTCATGTTGCTTTTTAAAAATATCTATTTATTTATTTTTGGCTGCGTTGGGTCCTCGCTGCTGCGCGCAGGCTCTCTCTAGTTGCAATGAGTGGGGGCGACTCTTCGTCACGGTGCGCAGGCTTCTCATTGCAGTGGCTTCTCTTGTTGCAGAGCATGGGCTCTAGGTACGTGGGCTTCAGCAGTTGTGGCTCATGGGCTCTAGAACGCAGGTTCAGTAGTTGTGGCTCACAGGCTTAGTTGCTCTGTGTCATGTGGGATCTTCCCAGACCAGGGCTTGAACCCGTGTCCCCTGCATTGGCAGGCAGATTCTTAACCACTGCGTCACCAGGGAAACCCAGCATAATCATTTAAAATCACTGTCAATTCCTCCTTTTCGAGGTTCTTGTAGTACAAAAAGATACATTTCTTAAATAGGTTGTTATTGCTTTATAAGTATGAAATATAACTTTCTTTTAATTTTCAAGTTTATTTTAATTGAATTTTCTTTATTTAAAAAAAGAAATATTACAAATAAAGTTCCCTTTGACTATCCCCTATACCTGTTTCCAAACCATTCCCCCTCCCCACTTCCTCCAACCACAGGTATCATCAGGTGGGTGAAGTTTCTTCCAGACTTTTTCCTATGCATTTACACATGCCATTTGTTTATTTTGTTTGTTTGGGGTTTTTTTTGGCTGCACTGGGTCTTAGTTGCAGCATGCGGGATCTTTGATGAGGCATGCGGGATCTTTTCTTTCACTGCAGTGCATGGGCTCTTCACTGCAGCTCTTGGGCTTCTCTCTAGTTGTGGCGTGTGGGTTTTCTCTCTCTAGTTGTGGTGTGTGGGCTCCAGAGAGTGTGGGTTCTGTAGTTTGCAGCACGCGGGCTCTCTCAATGAGGTGCACGAGCTCAGTAGTTGTGGTGCGCAGGCTTAGTTGCTCCGCAGCATGTGGGACCAGGGATCGAACCCGCGTCCCCTGCATTGGAAGGCGGATTCTTTACCACTGGACCACTGGGGAAGTCCCCTACACATGCCATCTTAAAATAAAATAACCATAACTTTTAAAATGCTATCTATTTCAATATTAATTATTTCACATTAATAAAACTGAGCCCTAAAACAATAATATAATCAACACGTTCCTACTTAAGTGTCATTTCTTATGGTGCTTTCTGATTTGGTCAATCACCAAGGGAAATATGGTTTGTTAATTCTGTTTGGCATTTTTAAGTGCCAGACAAATTCTAATATGCAGTGTGAGGGTGAGGATTGATAGTCACAGCCTATTGTTACTATAATTAGAAGTCATCAGAAGCTAATTAGTACCACATTAAAAATGATAAATTATGAACCATAAATTTGCAGCTAAGACCTAGTCCAATTCCCTAAATTTAAAGATTTATTTTTTTAAAAAAAAAGACTTGCCTCTTTCACAGCTTTTATATTCTCCACTTGTAAATTATATAGGTCTCTGAGTATTCCACCACCACTTCCTCTAACAGCACACCAAGCATGACCAATTTTCACTTAGAGGAGAAAGTAATGTTAAGGTCAGTAATATGATTAGAAGATGTTTTCTACATTAACTTAGTTATGTTTATAATGCCTTTCTTCTGATTAGTCCTTTAAGCCCAACAATCACCTTAGCATGTTTAACCTTAGTCATTAATTTAATCTTAATCAATTGAATGCTACACTGAGCTAGAATTAGCACAGTTACCGAGAAATTGATAGTGTCCATTTTAACATGGATGGTAAACCTAAGAAAGGTAATCAAAAGATAGCATTTTGCTTCACTCCTGCTTTCTTTATTTAAAAAGCACCTAGAGTTTATGCATTTTCATAGGATATCTGACCCTGTCAAAGAGGGCAAAAGATAAAAGTTTAAGTCAGCTCAGGGCCTCTAAGGCCCTCATTTTAATAGTAGGATAGAATTTCTAAGCTAACTACCAACACTCAACAAAAATTTTTACTAATTTTTAAGAAGTACTTAAATAAACATGTATAAATTAAAAATAATTCAGCCCACTCAAGAGGACAAAGAATGAACAAAGTCTTTCATCCCGTTTCCCTCCACAGCTGCCGCTCCCCAGAGGTGACCACTATTAACAGCTCTTTGTGTCTCCTTTGAGATATTTTTCATGCAAATAAAAATCCACTGCCCACCCAGTCAAGCCCCAAGAGGATCAAACTATAATACGTTTTCCAGTCTTGCTTTTCTTACATGTTCCTTGAGCCCTTTCCAGATCAGCACATACCGATCTCCTTAGTTCTTTTAAACGATCCATTGATACTCCCCTGCATGAATAACATAACGTGTGCCCTCTTGGTGGACACTTTGGTTGTTTCCTTTGTTGCTGTTGTTCTTGCAAAGTATACTGCAAAGAGCATTCTTATAAATACATCTTTGAGCACTTATGCTAATACATCAGTACACAATTTTGCTAAATCAAAGGGTAGTTGGATTAAAATAAAATTTACTGCTATTACCAAATTGTTCTCTAAGCAACTATACCTATTAACATCCCCACTAACAAAACATTCAAGTGCCTCTTCCTCGCCAAGAAATGCTGAGTATCAAACTTTTTAATCTTTGCCAATCTGACAGGGGGAAACTATGATTTTTTTATTTTTTTTTTTGCGGTACGCGGGCCTCTCACTGTTGTGGCCTTTCCCGTTGCGGAGCACAGGCTCCGGACACGCAGGCTCAGCGGCCACGGCTCACGGGCCTAGCCGCTCCGCGGCATGTGGGATCTTCCCAGACTGGGGCATGAACTCGTGTCCCCTGCATCGGGAGGCGGACTCTCAACCACTGCGCCACCAGGGAGGCCCTGATTTTTTTTTAATTTGCCCTGTATGATGAGGTCCAGCCTTTTCCCCCTTTTGTTTACTAACCATCTATGAGTTTTCTTCACTGAACAGCCTGTTCATGTCTTTTGCCCATGTCTGTGTTGTACTATCTTCTTCCTGATTCATAAGATCTCCAACGGATTTTTTTAATTAAAACTCGGTCCCTTGTCATGTATGCTGCAAATATTTTTATAATTTTGGCACTTATCTTTGGACTTTATGGGAATTATTTTCCTTTGAAGAATTCTTTTTTAATGAAGTCAAATGTGTTAATCTTTTTGTTTATAGGTCCAGAGTGTTGAAACATTTTAGAAAGGTCTTCCTTGCTTCAAGATTAAATAATAATAACAACAATAATAATAGATATTATTATTCAGCTGTAACCAAATAGTCATTGACTGTCATCCATGTGCTAGGAACATGCTGAATGCTGGGCTAATATGAAGAAAACAGATCATCTGAACTGTGTTTAATGGCACATAGAGCACAGAGTCTTCTTTTATCAGCACTACAAATAAATACAGAAAAAGATCAGTCCATAATTTTATTCCTATTCATCAGCTCACCTGCCACTCAGAAGCCAAATAAGTAGTAAGATAAAAGTACTTGTTTTACACATAGACTTGGCATGCTTTAAAATTCGCCAGTACCCACATGTACCCAAGCCAACAGACCATCTAAAAGGCGAAAATAACAATCACTTTACCCCTGACTCATTTAATACTTTTTCATTCTTGCATGTTCTACTTATCACAATTTATCTCTAGCAAACTGAGACAGAGAACGGTGGGCAAGAAGAAGGTGGCAGCATGTGAGAAATCTGATAAAGGACATAAAGCAGCATGACAGGGGTCTGGAATAACAATAATAGACAACACTTGTTAAGTGCAGTCTACACACAAGGCACTGTTCTAAGTGTTTTATTCATATTACCTGCTTTAATCCACTCAACAAACCTATGAGGTACAGACAGGTGACCTAACTTGTCTGGGGTCACATAGCAAATAAGTGATAGATTTAAACTAAGGCAATTTATAACCAACATGATATACTTCTTCCCCTACTTGATCACTTAATGTAGGATCTCAGAAAGTTACTTCATCTTTTTGAGTCTCAGTTTTCTGGTTGGTGACTGTTATTTCTGCCTCACAGAGTCCCCATTAGGGTTCAAAGTTAGGTACCCTAACATAAAATAACGTTTACCAAACTGTTTTGCAGCATTCTACAAGATGTACTGCTGACAGTCAAAAAAAAAAAAAAATCATAGTTTCCCCCTGTCAGATTGGCAAAGATTAAAAGGGTTACAGGGTTTTAGAGTAAAATAACTGGGAAACAATATCTCTTCTTAAAGATTCGTGATGCATGCCACATATACCTAACAATTCTTCAGATTTATGAAATGAAGCAATCTTTTGGCATGCCCAAATTTATCTGACCACAGGACCTTTTGTCCCACTGACAACCTAGCAAAACCTTCATCCCAAATGAAGCACAAATTGGGAAATGTTGGTAGAAAATGGCATGAGATCAAAGGACCTAATGAGTCTATGTCTGAGTCTGGCTTGGCCAACTGCTAACCTCTTGTTTTAGGTAAAGACTCCTTAACCTCTCCACGTCTCTGTTTTCCCTCTCAGCCATCACCTAGACTGCTTCAATAACTCCTTGGCTGGTTCTCTCTACCTCTTGGACCTCAACTCTCTGCGTTACCTTCTCAACTAATTACATTCTATAGCACAGATATATTAATGTGACTCCTTTGCTTAAAGACCTTTATAATAGCTATGAATAAGAATAAACACTTAGAGAATGCTTACTATGCTATGCATTATTCTATTCACTCATTTAATTCTTAAAACCATTCTCTGAAATGTGAGAGCTGAAATCTGAGGCACAGCTAATAGGTGATATAGTCTGTTTCCAGATTCCAAGTCTATTCTGCTGCCTTTTGGATGGCTCCCCACTGTTTCTCCAGGATATAGCTCTAATTCCTTCGGCCCTTCACAATTCAACTTCAGCCTTCCTTTTCTACACCGTCTCCTCATCAGTATTCTGTAATACATTAGTTTGCCGGCACTATGAGGGAAGAACTTGTTCTAGGTCCCTCTCCTTGGCTTGAAAAAAACCATTTTCATGTTCACAGGGTGTGCTGCTGGTATATGCATGTTTGTGTCCAAATTTCCCCTTTTTTAAAATAAGGACACTAAATTAGGATCCATTCTAATAACCTCATTTTAACTTGATTATATCAATAAAGACCCTATCTCCAAATAAGGGCACATTGTGAGAACGAGGGGTTAGGACTTCAACATATGAATTTTGGGGGGGACACAATTCAATCCATAACATCTATATACATGAACCTGGTCTCTATTATGTAAATTCATACATTCATATAATAATTATGTACTGAGTGCCCACTACAGTGTCAGCACTCTGTGGGCCCTGCTATGTACTATGTACCAGACCACATGTTTTTGGTCAGTCTGTTCCTTACTTCCTTTGCCTAGAATGCAACCACCTTTTACCAAACCCCTTGACTACCTGCGTTCCTCCAACTGACAACCTCCTAGTTACCTTCAAAACCCACTTATAAATTCCCTATTTTGTAAAGTTCAAATGGTCTCTTTTTCTGAAATTTTCTCCTTTCCTCTCCCAACATATTTAATTGCTCCAAAGAATTCTGTTTATACTTTACTTACAGTATCTATAGCATCATATTACAGTTGTTTGTAAACCTGTATGTTCCCTGGCTTGATGCTAATAAGGTCACGGAGGGTAAATACTATACAGTATTCAGCTTGTATCTCCTGCACTAAGCATAGTGCCTGGAACACCACACAGTAATTGCTTAATAAGAGTTTGTTTAATGAGTGATCAAAGCAGGGTGTTCAATTTAACAAGACCCAATAGGAAAAAATTGAAGGAGGAACATCTAGAGACACAGAGACCCAACAGACAACTATTGATAAAATCTAAACATGAAGTAGGGCTTCCCCGGTGGTGCAGTGGTTAAGAATCCGCCTGCCAACACAGGGGACATGGGTTCGAGCCCTGGCCCGGGAAGATCCCACATGCCACGGAGCAACTAAGCCTGTGCGCCACAACTACGGAAGCCTGCGCACCTAGAGCCCGTGCTCCGCAACAGGAGAAGCCACCGCAATGGGAAGCCCGCACACTGCAATAAAGAGTAGCCCCCGCTCGCCGCAACTAAAGAAAGCCCGCGCGCAGCAATGAAGACCCAACGCAGCCAAAAATAAAATAAATAAATAAATTAATTAATTAAAATAAATAAATAAACATGAAGTAACAAAGGCCTGTAACGGGAGAGTGGAAAGTTAACTGAAAGAAAAAGAGACCTGGAGAAACTTGTGAATTGGTGGTTTATTAGACACAGAAGATAAAAGAGTGGGAGTAACCAAGGATTACCAAATTCACTGGGATAACTGGGTGACAGAAACAGCAAAATATTAATTAAGGTGCCACTGTTATTAACAGATAAACCCTAAAGTTTAAGTGGTTGAACAAATAGATTTTTCCTCTCACACATCAAGTCAACATGGATATTCCTGATGGACAGGTGGCTCTCCTCCAAGGGGTGCAGGTACCTTTCATCTTGAATTGGTCACTTCCAAAATCACCTGCTTAAGGTATACTGCAAATGTAAGATTTTTATGGTCAGGAAATTGTAAATTTCATTTATGCTTTTATTTTATTGGCTAGATCTCATTCATACGGCCCAGCCAACTGCAAAGGAAGGCTGGGAAATGTAGTCTAGCTGAATACTCAGGAAGAAAAGAAAATGTGCTTGGCAAACTTGTTTTAATCGCTTCTAATACAGTTAACAAGAGGTGGTAGGAAATTTCAGGGAATGAAGGTAGAGTGAAAATTTGTGGCCTGTTTATAATTGCTAGTTAGATAAGAAATATTTGAGTCAGTTCTTCCTAAACCAACTGAGAAAACTGAACCATTAGTCACAAAATTCACCTGCATTTCTTTAAATGTAATAATCATGTAACACTAGAGAAGTCTATACTTTGTTATGCTATGTATTATATATTACATGATCTATCTTTTGTACACAAAATATAAACATCCTATCATTAAGAATAAGTTATAAACATTTTCCCAGTTGTGGCTAGGGATGCTTGTAAATTCAGTAATACTTTTTTTTGCCTGATCACCTTTGTAACCAATTTTTAAAGTCAGAGTTGGTGGAATAAACCTAAAGTCCATGGTCTTGTTTGAAAAAGGTTATGGTAGATGTTTACAGTGCATTTTTATAAATGTGACTCACCTGTTTTTCAAAATGCAGTTATTAGATTTTAGCCTAAATTCTGCCTCTCTTGGCCATTATGTGATAAGTTCACAAGACACATCCACAAGATATATCCAGCAGTTATATCCTTAGGCCAAACAAAACAGGTCACCTAACTCACTTTTGTTCCCTTAGGTAATTTACTCAGGTTCCATTAACTGACATCAAAGTCAAGTTTATGAGGAAAAACACCAACAATGTAAATCCCAGTGGTTAAGAGGTGAATTTAAAAGCTCCCAAATCAGTACTTCTCTCAAATGTTAAATAATTCACTGTGGCATTATAGATACAAGCCTCCAGCAAAAGTTACACTTGAACAATTAAGCTAGCAGGAGCCAAACAAATGACTTCAGGGATAGAGAAACAAATGAATGGTTTCTCGTAGTAGTATGCCAAATTACATTTTCACATTAACCAGTGTGTAGAACACCCAAGCATCAGCAATGACTTACTAGATAAAGTTTGATTACAGAAAAACAGCCTGGAACCACAAACCAGGATTATTCCCTAAATGTAACTGTGGATTCTATACACTTGGGTATGAAACCCATTTATGCCATTTGGAAAAATTTTATATTCATAATGTACCACCTACTCTTTTGCAGAGTTCTTTTACAATTGCTCATATTACAACGACTATCTACCAAATGCATTATGTTCCTGTAAAGGATCAGAAGGCAATGCAGCTATTTCTTAGAGGCTAAATAAGAAATTGGAAACACAAGGTCACAACACAGTGCACTGTGTACATACGATAAAGGTAACAGCATCTGCATAGTAGAAAGAAATACACTTTATATTTAAATTCTAACTCCATCACTTTCTACCTAGAGGATTTTAGACAAGTCTTAATCTCAGCATTAGTTTCTTTTTCTATAAAATGGGGACTATTCATTTATGCAATAAATATTTACTGAATATCTATCATGTGTCGAATACTTCCAAGTGTTAGTTTAGGATTAGTGATAGTAAACCATAGCTGGTATTCATTAGAGGTGTGTATGGCTACCCAAATGCAAGAGCAGATGACTGACCATGGACTTCCCTGGTGGTACAGTGGTTAAGAATTCACCTGCCAATGCAGGGAACATGGGTTCGAGCCCTGGTCAGGGAAGATTCCACATGCCGCGGAGCAACTAAGTCCGTGCGCCACAACTACTGAGCCCACATCCCACAACGACTGAAGCCCGGGCACCTAGAGCCTGTGCTCCACAGCAAAGACAAGTCACCACAATGAGAAGCCTGCGCACCGCAACAAAGAGCAGCCCCTGCTCACTGCAACTAGAGAAAAGCCACGTACAGCAACGAAGACCCAACTCAGCCAAGAATAAATAAATAAATTTAAAAAAAGAGCAGATGACTGACCAATAAAACGGTTAAAGTCAGAGACTGAAAAATCAATGGAGTTCCAAACAGGAAACAGATACATGGTTACAAGGTGATGTGAGGTCTAATTCCTTTCCGGGGACTAACAGGTTATTAGTATTCATTGTAGATGTTTATGTATTTTCTCTAATTATTTCAACTGAACTCAGCCAACAGCTTTTCTACAAAATTTACAGGGTAAAATTTTGAGCTCCAATTAAAACAGGTTGGGGAAGGATGTAGATAGATGTATTGAAGATTTGCCAAGTTACTGTCCGTTCATAAGTTTTCCTAGACATACTTAAGGGAAGACCTTTTTTGGTATACTAATTTAATGGCTAGTCTAATCTACAAGTGAAATACATTTTTTGAATCAGACTAGAAAAGCCGAATAAAATTAAGAAGAATAAAAAAACCAACAAAACATGAGATTTGGAAGAAAGAGAACTATAGTTAGAGCCTGAACTTTTCCTCATTTGCTAGTCATGTCACCTTGAAAAACATCTCAAGGTTTCTGAAACTCAGTTTTCTCAAGAGTAAAATAAGTATAACGACAATTCTTACCTATGGAATTGTTGTAAGGATCAAATGGGATAACTGTCATTAAAACGATCAGTAACCTACAAAGCACTAAATAAATATAAATTATCTCAGAGTGAACAGGAACTGAAAATGATCCCAAGATATTTCTTCTAGTGAAGACACTTACGTGGATCAATGGTAAAAGCTCTGCAAAATTACCCTGGCTAGAGGAGAGGCCATTTGTAACCCCAACAGTGATAATCTTTGCTTGCATGTTAATGAAGGTCACTGGACTTCACAGCAGGCAAGCTAGTCATCTTTAAATATTACAGAAGAAAAAAAACATTTATGGGTAAGACTACCAGGAATTTTTAAAAAATCTAAGATGTGGATTTGTTTTTAAAGTAAATAAATAAAAGATATATTAACCGTAAGCCAAAGTTTCTAGAAATACTTCTTTTTGTGAGGAAAATTTTCCTGTCACCCGTGTTTCTGGGTGGTTTTAATTTCAGGTGCCCATGTCCACTTGCAGATTATTACTTCCATACAGGCTTTTAACACAGTGTCAAGTATACTGCTAAGATCTGATATATTATTACTAAAAAACATGCTGTCATTTAAAAAAGCAAAACTGAAAATTTAAAGTTTGTTTTATATGCAGCAAAAATGACTGATATGTACTCATAAATTAATTTTTTTAATCTAAATGTGTGATATGTAAAAGTTTCTTATTCCAGTCACTTTAATAAAAACCTCTTCACGATAAAAATAAGCAAAATAAAATAAATGATATAGCACTGAAGTAGACATCTCCTAAAATGGTAGTTGTAATTATTATATACACAACTAAGTTATCATATTGAGTAGGTTTAAAAATCATGAATCCTGGACTAAATGACATAGAGTTCTCTACAGAAATACAATGATACCATGATGGAGCAGGAGAGTAGTGTTCAATAGGAATGTTTAAATGCTCAAGGCAGAAATGAGAAATATTAGACACAAAATTTACCAGAGTTACATACAAAGAAAGCAGCTAAGCCTATTAGATTTGTTAAGAATAATAAAAATCCATGTTTTAACTTAACAAAATATTTTAATCTATCTTTGAATCAGAGAATGACAAAAAACTAAACTGATTTCTACTGACCACTGTAAGAAAACACGCTTTAGAGAGCAATGTCAAAATTTCTTCTTACCATGAATAGATACCACTGACCATGTCATAGCTCTGACATGAAGCATTCACACTGCTGGGCCCAGCTGCCTTAGAAATAAGTAGCACCACCAAGCCCCTCAACTGGAGGTTATTCTGGCTGTCGTGTACAAGGCCCCTGTCAACAAGTAAAGAAAGAAGAGGATTAACACACCCTCACAAAATCAGTCAGATCAAATTAGAGAATTGCTGCAAATACACCCATGCTTCCAAAATCAGACAATGTGACTTGTTGAAAAGAAATAGGATTGGTGGAAGAAAGAGTTAACAGGAGGAAGCAACAAGTTCAGTAAACAACTAGAGAAACCCATGGCTGGTTTTGAAAGTAACAATCTGAAAATTGTGAGGCCTAATGATTTGGCTTCCTCCTCTTTCTGGGTTTTCCCACTGTCTATATCCTACCACGCAATCTTAACCATTTGCTCTGATAATGAGAGGAACCCATAGTTTTAAACTGTTCTGTGGTAGTTGACAGCAGGTGAAATACAAATTGTATGGCTTGGATGAAGTGGTATTATGTGGCGATGATGCTGCTAAGGGCAAGTGGTAAAAAATGGTTTCTGTCTTCACAGGTAGAAAATTTATTTGAGAAGTAAAATGGAAATGAATGCCATGGGCAAATATCTTGCCATTTCTTATTTTTTATGCAAAGAATAATCATTCTAGACAATGTTAGTCTTTAACATAGAATGCAATATTTTTTTGCTATGAGGATTGAATTTTTATAATTTCTACTACAACTAAGGTCAGGAATACTTTCTAAGATTATATGTTTGTTTAAGTATTGCAAATGGTTGTCATACAAGAACTAAATGACATCATTAAAAAAAGAAAAAAGACAGAAAACTATGGGTAACATATTATAATAAATTAATATTTAGAACAATGTTCATGAGCATTAATCAAATAGGTTATACTAAAGTATACATAAATAACATAAATATAATTCTTGAATGTGGTGAAAACGGTAAAAAATTTTTTATTAATTTGTATTGGAGTATAGTTGATTTACAATGCTGTGTTTGTTTCTGCTGTACAGCAAAGTGAATCAGTTATACGTATACATATATCCACATTTTTTAGGTTCTATTCCCATATAGGTCATTACAAAGTATTGAGTAGACTTCCCTGTGCTATACAGTAGGTTCTTTTTTTTTTTTTTTTGCAGTACGCGGGCCTCTCACTGTTGTGGCCTCTCCCGTTGCGGAGCACAGGCTCCGGATGCGCAGGTTCAGCGGCCATGGCTCACGGGCCCAGCCGCTCCGCGGCATGTGGGATCTTCCCGGACTGGGGCACGAACCCGTGTTCCCTGCATCGGCAGGCGGACTCTCAACCACTGCGCCACCAGGGAAGCCCAGTAGGTTCTTATTATGTTATGTATTTTATATATAGTAGCGTGTATATGTCGACCCCAATCTCCCAATTTATCCCTCCCCCATCTTTCCCCCCTTGGTAACCATAAATTTGCTTTCCAAATCTGTGACTCTGTTTCTAAAAACAGTAAAATTTTGTATTTTAATACTTCACTGAATTATTAAGACTTCCTTGGGTAAATTCTGAACAACGAATTAATTTAAATTAAGTAAGTTAACATAGCCAAAATTAATGAGTCAGTCCATTACTTAAGAAAATTTTCACCCTTCATGCCTCCAAATAAATTTTTAAAAGGGATCCCTTCTTGCTCTTTCAATAGTTTCAAAATAAGACAGATCTTCAGGCTCTCTGCAAGATAACAGTTACAGCTCTTTCTCTACTTATATTTTCTCCTTAATCTAGTAAGTAACCTTCAGCAAGCTAGAGGGGTTAATGATTTTTACAAAGAAGTTCTAATATCTGTTAATTTAAGGTAATTAAGCTATATTATAGTAGAAACAAATAATCACCAGAAATGTCCAAAGCTCTGTATTATTATGTAACAATCTACTTAAATCCTACAGACCTGAACTGTTGGGAGGTTGCGAAGCACCCTATTTTAGAAGAAGAAAATGTAAAATGGGAGCGCTCTCCAAATTTTTTGCTTTGAATTACAGATTTTAACTTATGCTACTAGATCCTTATTTATGTATTACCTGAGGTAGATAATAATAATATTAAAGAGAAGCTCTGAATTGGCTCCTAATTCTAGAAAGGGAAAAGTGGAAGGTGAGGATGTGTGTGTGGCTGTGTGTTTGGGGGGTTGAGCCTGGTTAGGAATGAAGGATATGAAGGTAAGAACTCATATCCTCTAATGAAGGATATGAGGGTAAGAACTCTGACAGCTGGCCAAGTCACGTTGAAGAAATAGGCCTGGCAACAGTTCTGACAACACCTTCCTCAAATTTCTCAGAGAGGGGACCTTTCACAGAGGACACATACATCATCATCATCATCATCATCAAAATACAACAGCAGCAGCAGCAACAACAAATCCTTACATAGGACTTTATATATGCCAGGAACTATTCTAAGCATTTTACTATATATTAATTAAATTAATTCACAACAACTCTATGAGGAAGGTACCACAATTACTTTGATTTTACAGATGAGGAGAATGAGGCACACAGAGAGATCAAGCAACTTGTTCAAGGTACCAGAGACAGTAGGCGTTAGAGCCTTGATAGAGCCAGGATTTGAACCCAGGCCACCTGGCCCTAGAGTCTATATACATGCTTACCCATTATGCTATAGTGACCCTCCATCTGCTTCACCTCATGTACCAACTATTTGCTAAGTCAGTAGAATAGTGACCGTTTTAGAACCAGGTTTGAAAAATCCTTCTGCCATTTATTAGCTGTATGACTCAGAATATCACCTCTTCCGTAAAATGAGATTAACAACATCTACTTTCTGTAGTCATTGTATGGAACAGACAACATGAGTGAAGCATAAACCACTGTGGAAGCACATGGAAGGTGGCAAGGTGATCAGAAAACTACATCTCTCTCCTTATTACTTTTTTAAAAAATTAATTAATTTATTTATTTAGGCTGTGTTGGGTCTTCATTGCTGTGCGTGGGCTTTCTCTCTAGTTGTGGCGAGCGGGGGCTACTCTTTGTTGTGGTGCACGACCTTCTCACTGCAGTGGCTTCTCTTGTTGCGGAGCACGAGTTCTAGGCACGCAGGCTCAGTAGTTGTGATGCATGGGCTTAGCTGCTCCGCGGCATGTGGGATCTTCCCGGACCAGGGCTCGAACCCGCGTCCCCTGCATTGGCAGGCGGATTCTTAACCACTGCACCAGCAGGGAAGTCCCTCATTATTTTTTGCCATCTATTTTTTCTCAACTCTTATATTTTCTTTTTCTTTTACTGTTTCTCCTTCTGTCTCTCAAAGTCTTACCCACTACCAGCATATATAATTTCCTATAAATACTGTTTCCTTTTCTACCCCCAACATAACAAAAGTTAAGGAATTCTTCCGACCATGACCCAGAAACATCATGTATCACTGAAACACTGGCCACTTTCAGAATGCATTACTGAAAAGGTCAGGAAAAGAAACTATAGTAGACCAGTTACCAGAAATCAAGAGAGCAGTCAGAAAAGCACACCTTCTAACCATCAATTTTCACACAAGACAGTAGTTAACAACCCAGAGAACAGATTAACAGGTTGAGTAAATTAAATGTTTCCAAAACACCATGTCTTTAAATTCACTTCATTAACACCCTTAAAAAAAAAAAAGTACTAAGATAATTCGATAATGTTCACAGCTCAAAAACTAGCTCACAACAAAAATAAGAAATTTTGCTCCTGAGCATAAAAAGTCCCTAGGATTCTAAACTTGCAGAGTTAATGTTTCATATGGTCCAGGTCATACTTCACCTGGAACACTATGATTTATTCTGAATGCCTCTCTTAAGGAGAAATACTGACAAGCTGGGGCATATCCAGAAGATGGTGAAATCATATACTTCCACATGCTTGGCTGACCAAAAAAAAAAAAAAAAATGAATGCTAGCTTGGAGAACAGTAAAGTTGGTGTTCTCAAATTTACGCAGTCAAAAATGTAGTAAATGCTTACTACATGTCAGGTACAGAGCTAAACAGAGAGTGGAGGACATGATGGCGAGCAATGGTGAGCTGTGGTCTCCCTTCTTGTGGATAATACAGTCTGGACTTAAAATAATAATAAAATGTGGTATGAGCTACTTTAGGAGATGAACAAGGACAACTAACACAGGCACAGAGAAAGGGCAACTAACATAAGCAGGGGTGAAGGAGTGGTGAAAGGGACCCCCCTGAGACCTAAAGGATGAGACGAAGTAGTCAGGGGAGCTGAAGCAAGGAGGGGAAGTGAAAAAAGAGTGTTCTAGAGAGGAGACAATATGTGTGAAAGTTTGGAGGAGAAAGAGGAAGACACAGCTGTCTCCAGAATCAATAGGGCAGGAATACAGTGTGTGAAGGGCAGGGTTGGGAGAATTAAAGCTAGAGGAGTACATGATGACTGTATTTTCATCTGAAAGGGTACCAGAAGGATAGGCGATAGACCTGGTAAGTATTACTTTAGAGACTGACACTAATAGACAGAAAATATAGCTGGTGAATTTTGGCTCGACATGAAGAGATTAAAAAACAGAGGAGTCTCTGTTGATGCTGAGTCCCTTGAGAATAAAGATGTTTAAGAAGCTGCACAGCCTCTGATACAACACATTAGAGGGAAGCCTGGACTATTCAACATCTGGGTTTTTCTCTTACTCTGTGATTCTTTATTATCTCACTTTACTACATTTAATTATCTAATACCCTACAATATGTATAATAAGTATAAAAATTGGGAGAATTCGTTAACATCATCTAAGTGTCATAAACGAAAGCAATATTTAGTATCTTGTAATCTTTATCACTAAAATTCTACAGAATTGTTTTCCTTTCACTAATATAGATTTAAAAAAAAAAAACCCCAAAACCTTTATCATTCATTCAACTAATGCAGACCGAAAACCTTCCATACATCAGGCACAGTGCTTGGCATAGATGTCATGGTGAGCAAAACCAGGCATGGAGCTTGTGAAGCTTACAACCTAGTGGAAGAGACTGGTAATAATGAAAGAATGACAAATAAATGTAAAATTACAATAGTAATAAATGCCACAAAGGAAAAAGAGAGACGATGCTGTGAGAGCTTACAACGGGGAACTAGCCTAGCAGGGAAAGTCAGAGGCTTCCTTAGGAAATGATGACCAAGTTGACACCCAAAGGAAGATGTAAAAGAGGGGTGTGGGAAGAGAATAGGTAAGGGGAGTGTCTCCACAGCACAAGAATGAGCACATGCAAGGCTGAGTACACTGTACAAAGTGAGGCTAGAAGCAGACAGAGACCAGACCACACAGGTCAAACAGGCCATGATTGGATGTTAGCTCTTTATCCAAAGAGCAATGTGAAGCCACCACAGTAACTTAAGCATCTTGTCATGTAATCAGATATTTTTTAAAAAATAAAAAAAAAAGAAAGAAAAAAGAAAAACTTCTATCATCAGTGTGGAAAAATGACTTAGGTGTGTGTTTGGGGTGGGGGGGACAAAGTGGATATGAGGAGACTGGTTAGAAGGCGTTTGTGGTAGTCAATGAGAAATATGGGGGTAGCTTGGTGGACAAACAAGAGGTGTAGCAAATCTAAAGTAATATTTCAACTCAATTTAAATATATGTCAGATACTATGTAGTCCTGGAAAATTAGCTATTATAGATATATCACTAATTTAAAATAATATTCTGAAAAGTCTGTAAGTTGAATTTTGGGGGGACAAACTTGGCCTTCAAAATTCTGCTCCAGAGCTACAACAGATCAACAGTAAACATGAATATTCTAATAGCTTTACAATTTCATGGAAATAAGGATTGAACAGGTGAACTTTGTGCAACCCAGCTCTATAGCCTTCTCACATTATGGCTTCTATGGCTAACTGCAGTTCCTACTGCATCATCCTATCTTTCCACAACTATTAACTAGTTTCTCTTCCTTAACCCTATCCTATAAATATTTCAAATATTTCAAATAAATATTTCAAATGACAGTTATGGCATCTTTCCATATTCTCTCAAATTCTATTTCTTCAACACTTATATACTAAGAGGTATACAAAGAAATAAGAGGTCTAATAAAAGAGCTATAATAATGTGTTCCAAAAATGGTTAAACTGTATAATATTAATGAACAGATAACAAAGATAGTAGAGTAACAAAAAGCAACAAAGGAAGAAAGAAAACCACTTCTTGTTAGAGGTGTGCCTCACAGTAGAGACAGAATTCAGACTGCGCCTTAAAGATGGTCAAATTTCCCTGAGCAGAGAATGGAGGAAGAAGTGGGATGGAGTTATTGGAATGGAAAGAGTGGTATTTTAGGAGAAAGGAACAGGTTAGAGTAATAAGCAGGTATAAGTATGGCGAGCAGGCTCAGGAGCTGTGGGGCTGCCCATTTGGGCAATGTGTGAAGGTGAACAAGCTCCAGAAGACAGCCTGAAGAGTGAAGGGCCTTGAAAAGTTTACAGTCAGGGCTTCATTCTGCAGGCAATCTGAAGGCATGGATGATTTGTCAGCAAGGGAGCCATGTGATTAAAGCTAAAGACTAAAAGTGTTACTCTGGGCCTAATATTGTTACTCTGGCAATAGTGTGCTGGGTGCAAGGGAAAGGAGAGGGAAGATTAGTTAGGAGTAGTTTCTTCCAATATTCCAGGTGAGAGATAATGAGGGCCTAAATTAGGGTAGTGGCAGCAGGGATGGGAAAGAAAAGCTGAATGATGGCAGTATCATGGAGGTGGATCAGCCTAGTCTGGCCAACTGACTGCATGAGAGAGACATCAGGAAGGGATCAGGAAGCAAAGGAAAGATAAGGGCTGAATTTAAGATTCAAACCTGTTTGCCGGAGGTGATGATGCTAGTATTAGCAAGGACTGGAAAGAAAAGGGAGTGTTAATGGGGAATTAATGAGTTCAGTTTTGGACATGTTAACTTTGAATGCAAGAAGGACTTCCAGATGGAGATGCCCAGCAGGCACCTGGAAATGCTGCAGGTATAGATTTGGGAAGCATCTTTGTAGAGGATGATGGCTGAAGCAGTAGGATTTGATGGATGAGATTTTGGGGGGAGAAAAAGGAGAAAAGACAGGGAAAGGAAGAGGGAAAAGGAAGGTGTGGGAAGAGAGAAAGGGAATCTTAGACAACTCCTATATGTAGGGAACTGGGGAAGGATGAGTGACCCATGTGAAAGAACACAGTATGTCCACAAACAAATAAAAGGGGTCTCCACAGACACCCAGAAAGAAGAGTGAACATATATGCACAACAGAGGCAGAGAACTGTGTGCGGTGTATAGGAACTGGGGCCAGGTATTTGTCTCTTCCATGGGCTTTTAGAGTATTTATTGTAAAGTTCTAGTTTGGCACTTAATACACTGAATAATAAAAATGACAACAATGACACAGAAAACAATGCTTACAACATACTATAATGCCAGGCATGTGCTGTTTTACATGCATACACTGTTATTCTCACAAAAACCACGTAAAGGAACTGGTAATATCTCTTTACAAATGAGGAGAATTAGCAAGCAGGCTTAGAGAACTTAAATAATTACTAGTTACACTAGTCAACTAGTAATATAAGTGCCAAGATTTAGACATAATTTGGACTCCAAGGTCCAGGAGCCTTTGCAGCCTTGCTATTTAATTATTTGTTCTCACGTACTCCTCACGAAGTTATGAGAACCTTGAGGGCTCTCAGGCTTAGTTATCTTTGGATGCCCTGAACCAAGCAGAGTAACTGATACAGAATAGGTCTCAAAAAATGCAAAATGAGAGAATAAATAACTTCCAAGAAGTAGAGAAGCAGACACTATCGTAAACATCTTTCCCAAATAGACCTATTGCTATTCCAAACTTTCCTCATCTCTCCTATCATCCATTTGCTACATTCAACCATCCAGCTCTGAAGTCTTGAGTCCCTCCTTCCTAAATCATAGTGGATTCTTTAAAAGTGACAGCCAGGGCTTCCCTGGTGGCGCAGTGGTTGGGAGTCCGCCTGCCGACACAGGGAACGCGGGTTCGTGCCCCGGTCCGGGAAGATCCCACATGCCGCGGAGCGACTGGGCCCGTGAGCCATGGCCGCTGAGCCTGTGCGTCCGGAGCCTGTGCTCCGCAACGGGAGAGGCCACAGCAGTAAGAGGCCCTCACGTACCGCAAAAAAAAAAAAAAAAAAAAAAAAGTGACAGCCACACAAGAGAAAAGCCCCGATACATTCCAAGAAAACATGCTGAGATTTATTTTAATGCAATGTTGAAAAGTTACTGTATATAAGAATCATGTCATATCAAAGTACCTATCTTAAGTTTTAAATAGAGAGAACTCAATATACTGGAGTGTTTATGTGTTTTGTGTCTTCATTTAGGAGAACTGACTGAATTCACTACTGCATCAGTACCCGTGAGAGGAGGCTACCCTCACTTTAACAGAAGGTAGGGGTAGTTCCAGATGGAGAGCTGAGGTAGGATGGCAGAATTGGAGCATGAGAGAAAACTTTTGATATTTATGCTCAAGAGTTCAGAATTCTTCATCAGTAGAGAATTGTTTAAATAAACTGTGGTACATCCCCACAATGGACTATCAAAAAAAAAAAAAGTATTCAGAATTCTAATGTATGCCAGTGATTCAAATCACAATATTTTGGTAAATTGATAATCAAATATTAAGGAGACAATTTATCACCTACAAGGGATCATCACCCTCAAGTTAGCTCAAAGCTCCCCAGACTAAAACCGAATGGGAAAAATCAGCACTTCCCAGACCCCCACAAGGAGAACTCCCTCCAGTGCTAAAATCTAGAGGTATAGAGTTTGTTTCACAATTTGATTACCCCACTTTAACATATCTAGTTCTAATAAATCAATCTAGAAAATGTAAGCATAAAAGATGGATGTCAAATCTAACATACATGAGGTGGGCTGGTTGATAAGACTCCTAATAATGCTTGTGACTGTGACCCCTAGTCAAAACATTTTTTAAATTTACATACAGATAACTGAAACAAAAGAACTGACTAGAAGATGCACAATTTTTGCCAAAGAATCACAGGAATACCCTGATCTTCTCTATTCTTTTTTTTTTAATTTATTTATTTATTTTTGGCTGCGTTGGGTCTTCGTTGCTGCGAGCGGGCTTTCTCTAGTTGCAGTGAGCGGGGGCCACTCTTTGTTGAGGTGCGCGGACCTCTCATTGTTGTGGCTTCTGTTGTTGCAGAGCATGGGCTCTAGGCGCGCAGGCTTCAGTAGCCGTGGCATGTGGGCTCAGCAGTTGTGGCTTGCGGGCTCTAGAGCGCAGGCTCAGAAATTGTGGCGCACGGACTTAGTTGCTCTGCGGCATGTGGGATCCTCCCGGGCCAGGGCTCGAACCCACGTCCCCTGCATTGGCAGGCGGACTCTCAACCACTGAACCACCAGGGAAGGCCTCTATTCTTTTTTTTTAATGTTGACTGTAACTGGCTAAATTGATCTTGTGACCCACTAACGAGTTGCAACTTGCAGTTTTTTGAAAAACAGTGTTTTAAGTCATGCCTAGTATGTGATATATTAAAAGAACTAGAAGTAAATGTAAAATTAATTAAATAGGAATAGAATTATCACTATTTAAAAACAGAAAATCTGTGCATACACTAGAACAAATTTAGTGTTGCAACAAAGCATTAAACAAATTTTAATGATATGGGAAAATACTTAAAATGTTAAAGAAAAGACAGAAGTATAAAACTATGTATATATAACACGATCCCAATTATGTTTCAATATATGCACACATATATACATATGAACAAGGCCAAGAAAAAACTAGGAATCAATATGACAAAACATTAACATTTTATTTTTTTTGACTGAAGTATAGTTGATTTACAATGTTGTGTTAGTTTCTGGTATACAGCAAAGTGATATATATATAATATACACACACACACACATATGTTCTTTTTCATATTCTTTTCCATTATGGTTTATTATAGGATATTAAATATAGTTCTCTGTGCTATACAGTAGGACCTGTTGTTTATCTATTTTACATATAGTAGTTTATATCTGCTAATCCCAAACTCCTAATTTGTCCTTTCCCCCAACCCCTTTCCCATTTGGTAACCATAAGTTTGTTTTCTAAAACAGTAACATTTTAAATGAGTGTCATTATATAGGAGCCAATACACAAAGTGTCCATGTATTTTTTTGTGTGTGTTTAAAATATTTTGTTTAAAAAGTAAAAAGAAACAGATAGGAAGGAAATACCCCTAAATTGTAACAAGTGTTAATCAATGGATTTTTAGATTAAGGGTGATTTATTTTCCGAATTGCATAAGAGCACAGATCGCTTTGTAAGTCTGGAGAAAAAAATAACTGTATTTTTAAAATAACAGAATTTTAAGAAGGCATATGGCATACTGCATTATAGCTGTATTTCTCATTTGAAGAAAAAATTTAACTCACCTTTAATGAACCCCGAAGTCCTATGCTGGGTGCCTTTTGGGTTCTCATATTTCACCTTTAATTTCTCTAAGGTTTAGATATAAGGCCAAAGTTTAAATGGTATCAAATATATATATGATTAGGAATTCTGTGACAGTAATATTACTCAGTTGCAAAAGAAAAACATTAACACTCATGAAAATTGTCTTAAAGCACTATAATTTGAGGGAGACTAAAAACAGTCTGCATGTCACAGATTTTTACATAAAATTAGCAGAAGAGCTGGAGGTTAATTTCCATTGACAAAATGACCCAGATTGTATTATTCCTGCCATATCTATCCTGAGACTAAAATGCCCTAGACTTGAAACAACTTTAGGGCCTGAGGTGACCAGCCTTTAGAATCTGGGAGCTGTAGCAGCCACTGACATGGCTCGAGGGCCACCTGCACATTCCACCCGCATTAAATCCCCAAGGGACAGTAGGGCCAAGGAACTGCCTCACCAAAGCTCTCCCAAAGATGCAATTAGGTTTGATGGGCATGTGGCAGAAGACAGGCACTGGAAAGAAAGGAAGAGAGAAGAGAAAGTAGAACAGGTGTAGGGCACAGGGGTTGTTGAGCAGAGGGGAGATCAAGCCAGGAGCTTTTTAGAAATAGTTAATGAATGAACATCAGTAGTTTAATGAAATATGACTGAAATAAAAAACAAGTATAAAATGATGTTATCATCAATCAAGTTTGCAGCAAGATGTAAGCTGGCCACCTTAGAATTAAACTATCACCAGGGGAAAAAAAAACAACAACAAAGATTTCCCCACTCAAATGATAACTGAAGATTTATTTTAAAATACTAATGTAGTAAAACAGGCCATTAAAAAATATTCTGGTCACACTGAAAACTCTGTTAAAACAATCCCTTACAATAAGTTTTACATATAGACCCCTTTGTTCACATTAGAAAAAGATCAATTTAGTTTCGAAGCAAAGGGGTAGAAAAACCGAGTGCTGGAATACAGGCATCATTACACTATACAGACACACGAAACTCATACCACCACTCAAGCAGTGACACTGGCTAAGAGCTGACGTGCTGTGAATCACACCTCCCACTACCACAGTCCGTCTGTGTAGGGAATAAATCAACCAAATGTGAATAAGTGTTCCCTTAGTGCTCAGTGCTTTTCTCAACTTGCAGCCCTAATTTCAAAAGACTCTGCCATTCAAATGCAAGAGAACTGCTCTCAGATTGATCTTCTATTATTATTATTATTTTTTGGTTTTACTCGGGTATAAGCACATTTTTATCAAAAAGAATATCTCAATGTAAGTACTAAATATTTATTTAGTACTTGGTGGGTCAGTCCTACTAGCTAATGAAGATGGTTCAACTGTGCCAAATTTAGAATATTTGCATTAGGACAAGTCGAAAAAGATAGGTCAATTGGCTTTACACAAGATATTATTAAGACGCTAAAGCCAAATGTAGAAGATACAACAGAAGATGGGAGAAGCCAGTAAAAATAAGCAAGTTAGAAAAAAATTATAAAACACTTTATAGAGAAACAGGTAATACCCCAAAGGCAAATTGAGCTGGGAGTGGGGGAATAGCAACACATCATGGGTTTTAGTTGGAGAAATGAGTTTTTTTAAAATGAATGGAAAAAAAATCAAAACCTAAAAATATTATTGCAACATGATGGTTCAGAAATCAAGTGCAAAATTTTTAGGAAAATCTCATTTATTTTTCCAAAATCAACACTGAAATCAAGGTACAGCAGACCAAAACATGGGAGAATTAGAAGTGATGGCTGCAGGACATAGACTGCTTGCTTTCATCTTCCACAGAAATAACGTCCACCACAGAAAAGATCCCATGTTTGGCTGCCTAAGTTAAAATCTGTTAGCTCTCAAAATCACAAAAATTGCCACCCAAATAACAATAAGACCATATAGATATTTAAAATAGCTACCAACAGAGGTAAAGGAAAATGATTACCATGATAGTGGCATGTCTCAAATTACGTGTGTCAACAGGAAAACATGATTTGATTTTTTAAAGTTTCATTTACATGGTATTAATTAATAGATAGCACCTACTGAATGAAGAGAGAGACACTTGGAATAAATTACATATATGTTACTCTAGCCCATTTAATCCTCAGAGAACGTAACACTTGCTCTACTCTAGCAGGTCAAAAGGGTCTGGGAAGAAATCCCTTATTTACCAGACTGCCAGCAAGCTACCTAGAGGCAGACTGTCTCATCCACCCTGGTATATCCTCAAGCCTTTACGGTGCCAGCTCATCTAACCTGACAACTATCCTGGGAGGTGGTAGTTTTCCTCATTTTATGGATGAAGATACTGAGGCTCACAGGGCAAGTTTATCTTCTCCACATCAACGATTAACACTGATAAACTACATATTTGTATTCACTTATTTTGGTTATTACTTGTCTTCCTTGACTAGAACATAAGCATGTTACAGCACATTTACTTGTCCACAGTTGTATCTTCAGTGCTTAGAACAGTGTCTGGCACACATAGACAGTCAATAAATACTTGTTGAATGAATTAATAAGGTAACCTGCCCAAAACTATATAGCCAATAAGTGAGAGACCTGGGGCTCGATTCAGAAGTCTGCCTCCAAAGCCAACCTAGAGAAATAATGATCGCAGCAATAACATACAAAGAGTAAAAAGGAGCTTAGAATTAGAGCTCAGAAAGTACTTTACAGGTAAAGGGAGTGAAAAAAAATTTTTAATTCATTTCTCCTAAGCACCTCCTTGAAACTTTTCTTGATTACTTGCCTGGTGCACTGACAGCTGGACAAGAAGTTGGGTGCTGCCCTCTCCTTATAGGCAAGTTCAACAAGACTCCCAAGTAGAACAGAGCCAGAGGATTTGTGGTCCGTTAAACACAGAGCCATGGGAAGACTTCAAAAGCCCCCATTCACGCACAGGCTGAGAAAAGTTGGCACTGCAGTGAAAGTGCAGTCCAGATTAAAAACCACAACTAAAAAACAACAAAAACCCGCACAGACTGCAGGAGTAACCAGGGTCTATACCACAGCCAAGGAGTCTTACGCTGATCTGCATAGGCCCAGCTTGTGGCATACGGCTCTGTGCCCTTCTGGTGGCCTGTGACAGTCGATTCTCTAAAATACTCCACAAAATTATAACTTTTAGGGGAGGAGGAGATCACGTTTTTCATCATTCTTTACTGAATACCTCCGATCCTTTCCTTGAAATTGGGCAGAATGTACATTTCTCTATGGATATAGTTGACTGAAGGACTACTACTCCAAAAGCAGCCAGATAAATACTAAATTTAGAGATCAGGTGAAGACTGTGGCCAATATATTTCAGGACTATTTATTTTGTTCATGAACAGGTAAAATCTAGAAACTTATCAATAGGTTATTTAGGCCTATCAAAATGTTTGACTGTTTGGATGTGTTCCTCACCTTCAAATATTGTGTATTTAAATCAATGCCTGGTGAATGGTTCTAACTGCTGCATATTATTCAAGAGCTGAAAAGTGTTTCACAATATATAAGCACTAACAATCATCACTGTATACCTGGTCCCCATTCAGTCTGGTCTCAAAATGTGATATAAATGCTCCACAAGCTTTTGCCTAGATAAAAAACAATAGTTAAAATTCACAATTATTTAAGTGTATCTAAAGGGTCTAATATTCTTATTCTTTCCAAAAAAGCTATTATTCTCTATGTTTGCATTCTTCCAAAGTGTTCTTTAGTTAACTATAGTGAGATGCAGTAATTTCTTACCAAATTGCAATAGAGTCATTTATTAATACACATTTCTGAAATAATCTTTCAGATAACAGAAAAATGTTTTCACATTTTTAGATTTTAGGGGAATGGGTTAATAAGCTAAGACTTGGGGGTGCAGAGTCAAGATGGCGGTGTGGGAAGACGCCAAGTTAGCGCCTCCCCACAACTAGTGCGCCTGCCAGCTGCTGGTGGCAGACCCTGATGCTCAAGGAGATGGGAGGAAACAACCCCCAAGTGAACCGGTAGGACGTGGGGGGACTGAGAGAGGAGGAGAAGTGGAGGCCAGACAGGATCGGTGCCCCTGAGGCCGGGGAGATCAGGCGAGGCAGGAGGGAGGGAGCCTCCAGGAAGAGCAGAAGAGAAGTGGCGGGTGATCTCCTGGCCCACTCGGGCCGGGGAGCCTGCTGAGCTCCCAGCCTGGTAACCCCCCTCCAAAACCCCCTCCAGGATGCGTGGGTCCTGGAGGCATAAGAGGGAGTCTGGGAGAGCAAGAGAGGCAGGCAGGAGGGGCCCTCTGGGAGGAGCAGGAGAGGAGAGGAGGGTGTTTGCCCTGCCCACTCGAGCCCAGGAAGACTGCTGGGCTCCCAGGTGAGGTCCTCCGCCCTCTGAGACTAGGGGTGTGGGGCATGCCTGGGCCCATTCTATTCCTTGAGCCTAAGCTCCACCCCCTACAGCCCTCAGGACCTTTTCCAGCCATGTGGGTCCTAAGCATAGGCCCCGACCATGACCCCAAACTTGCCCTTGCTTAGGCCCTGCCCTCCACAGCCAAGGCCTTTTTTTTCCTCCTCCTCTTTTTTACTATTGTGGTAGTGAGGTACCTTCCAGTTGTTGATTCATCTATATTTTTATTTTTATATTCTTTCTAACATATCTATTAGTTTCCTAGTTTAATTTTATTTTTTACTTTTTTATTTTTTATTTTTGGCCAACCCACGCAGCTTGTGGGATCCTGGCTCATGAGCCGGGGGTCGGGCCGAAGCTCCTGTGGTGGGAGCTTGGAGTCCGAACCACTGGACTAACAGAGAATTTCAGACCCCATGGAATATTCATTGGAGTGAGGTCTCAAGGAGGTCCTCATCTCAGCACGAAAACCCAGCTTTACCCAACAGCCTACAAACTCCAGTGTTGGACGCCTCAGGCCAAACAACCAGTAACACAGGAACACAATCCCACTTGTAAAAAAAAAAAAAAAAAAAGAGACAGCAAAAAAATATGTCACAGATGAAGGAGCAAGGTAAAAGCCTACAAGACCAAAGAAATGAACAGGAAATAGGCAATCTACCTGAAAAAGAATTCAGAGTAATGACAGTAAAGATGATCCAGAATCTCGGATATACAATGGAGGCACCAATTGAGAAAATACAAGAAATGTTTAACAAAGATCTAGAAGAACTAAAGAACAATCAAAGAGAGATGAACAATGCAATAACTGAAATGAAAAATACACTAGAAGGAAGCAATAACAGAATAACTGAGGCAGAAGAACGAATAAGTGAGCTGGAAGACAAAATGGTGGAAATAACTGCTGAGGAGCAGAATAAAGAAAAAAGAATGGAAAGAATTGAAGACAATCTCAGAGACCTCTGGGACAACACAAAACGTACCAACATTTGAATTACAGGGGTCCCAGAAGAATAAGAGAAAAAGAAAGGGTCTGAGAAAATATTTGAAGAGATTATAGTCAAAAACTTCCCTACCATGGGTAAGGAAATAGTCACCCAAGGCCAGGAAGGAGAAAAAGTCCCATACAGGAAAAACCCTAGAAAAAACACACCAAGACAAATATTAATCAAACTAACAAAAATTAAATTCAAAGAAAAAATATTAAAAGCAGCAAGGGAAAAACAAAAAATAACATACAAAGGAATCCCCATAAGGTTATCAGCTGATTTTTCAGTGGAAACTCTGCAGGCCGGTAGGGAGTGGCAGGATATACTTAAAGTGATGAAAGAAAAAAACCTACAACGAAGATTACTCTACCCAGCAAGGATCTCATTCAGATTCGATGGAGAAGTCAAAAGTTTTTCAGACAAGCAAAAGCTAAGAGAATTCAGCACCATCAAACCAACTTTACAACAAATGCTAAAGAAACTTCTCTAGGCAGGAAACACAAGGGAAGAAAAGACTCACAAAAACAAACTCAAAACAATTAAGAAAATGGTAATAGGAACATACATATTGGTAATAACCTTGAATGTAAATGGATTAAATGCCCCAACCAAAAGACACAGACTGGCTGAACTGATACAAAAACAAGACCCATATATATGCTGTCTACAAGAAACCCACTTCTGACCTAGGGACACATACAGACGGAAAGTGAAGGGATGGAAAAAGATATTCCATGCAAATGGAAATCAAAAGAAAGCTGAAGTAGCAATACTCATATCAGATAAAACAGATTTTAAAATAAAGTCTGTTACAAGAGATAAGGAGGGACACTACATAATGATCAAAGGATCAATCCAAGAAGAAGATATAACAATTATAAATGTTTATGCACCCAACATAGGAGCACCTCAATACATAAGGCAAATGCTAACAACCATGAAAGGAGAAATCAACAGTAACAAAATAATAGTAGGAGACTTTAACACCCCACTTACACCAATGGACAGATCACCCAAAATGAAAATAAATAAGGAAACACAAGCTTTAAATGAAACAGTAAACTAGATAGATTTAATTGATATTTATAGAACATTCCACCCAAAAGTGGCAGAATACACTTTCTTCTCAAGTGCACACAGAACATTCTCCAGGACAGATCACATATTGGGTCACAAATCAAGCCTTGGAAAATTTAAGAACACTGAAATTGTACCAAGCATCTTTTCTGACCACCATGCTATGAGACTGGAAATCAATTACAGGAAAAAAAAAAATGTAAAAAAACCCACCAAATACATGGAGGCTAAACAGTACACTACTAAATAACCAAGAGATCACTGAAGAAATCAAAGAAGAAATTAAAAAAAAATACATAGGAACAAATGACAATGAAAACACGACAACCCAAAACCTATGGGATGCAGCAAAAGCAGTTCTAAGAGGGAAGTTTATAGCAATTCAATCTCATCTCAAGAAACAAGAAAAGTCTCAAATAAACAATCTAAACCTACACCTAGAAACAACTAGAGAAAGAAGAACAAAGAAAACCCAAAGACAGGAGAAGGAAAGAAATCATAAGGATCAAAACAGAAGTAGATGAAAAACAAGGAAAACAATAGCAAAGATCAATAAAACTAATAGCTGGGGGCTTCCCTGGTGGCGAAATGGTTAAGAATCAGCCTGCCAATGCAGGGGACACGGGTTCAAGCTCTGATCTGGGAAGATCCCACATGCCGCGGAGCAACAAAGCCCGTGCGCCACCACTACTGAGCCTGGGCTCTAGAGCCCTCGAGCCACATCTGCTGAGCCCGTGTGGCACTACTACTGAAGCCCATGCACCTAGAGCCCATGCTCCACAACAAGAGAAGCCACCTTAATGAGAGGACTGTGCACCACAATGAAGAGTAGCCCCCACTAGCCACAAATAAAATGAAAGCCCACACGCAGCAGTGAAGACCCAGCACAGCCAAAAATAAATAAATAAATACACTTAATAGCTGGTTCTTTGAGAAGATAAAATTGATAAATGCTTAGCCAGACTCATCAAGAAAAAAAGGGAGAGGATGTAAATCAATAAAATTAGAAATGAAAAAGTTGAAATCACAACTGACACCACAGAAGCACAAAGAATTATAAGAGACTACTACAAACAACTACATGCCAATAAAATGGACAACCACAAAGAAATGGACAAATTCTTGGAAAGTTACAATATCCCAAGACTGAACCAGGAAGAATTAGAAAATATAAACAGACCTATCACAAGTTATGAAATTGAAACCATAATTAAAAATCTTCCAACAAACAAAAGTCCAGGGCCACATGGCTTCACAGGCGAATTCTATCAAACATTTAGAGGAGAGCTAACACCTATCCTTCTCAAACTCTCCCAAAAAATTGCAGCGGGAGAAACACTCCCAAATTCATTCTA
The DNA here is from genome assembly GCF_964374135.1 of Grampus griseus. NCBI lineage: Eukaryota > Metazoa > Chordata > Mammalia > Artiodactyla > Delphinidae > Grampus > Grampus griseus. Next base: position 37,573,785 of record NC_139007.1, read on the forward strand.
TGAAGCCTCCATCACCCTGATACCAAAACCAGAAAAAGATATCACAAAAAAAGGAAATTATAGACCAACATCACTGATGAACATAGATGCAAAAATCCTGATCAAAATACTAGCAAACAGAATCCAACAACACATTAAAAGGATCATACACCATGATCAAGTGGGATTTATCCCAGGGGTGCAAGGATTCTTCAATATATGCAAATCAATCAATGTGATACACCACATTAACAAATTAAGGAATAAAAACCAATGATCATCTCAATAGATGCAGAAAAAGCTTTTGATAAAATTCAACACCCATTTATGATAAAAACTCTCCAGAAAGTGGGCATAGAGGGAACCTACCTTAACGTAATAAAGACCATATATGATAAACCCACAGCAAGCATCATATTCAATGGTGAGAAACTGAAAGCATTTCCATTAAGATCAGAAACAAGACAAGGATGTCCACTCTCACCACTCTTATTCAACATAGTTTTGGAAGTCCTAGCCACGGCAATCACAGAAGAAAAAGAAATAAAAGGAATACAAATTGGAAAAGAAGAAGTAAAACTGTCACTGTTTGCAGATGACATGATACTATACATAGAAAATCCTAAAGATGCCACGAGAAATTACTAGAACTAATCAATGAATTCGGTAAGGTTGCAGGATACAAAATTAATGCACAGAAAACTCTGGCATTCGTATACACCAACAATGAAAAATCGGAAACAGAAATTAAGGAAACACTCCCATTTACCACCGCAACAAAAAGAATAAAATACCTAGGAATAAACCTGCCTAAGGAGGTGAAAGACTTGTACTCAGAAAACTATAAAACACTGATGAAAGAAATCAAAGATGCCATAAACTGATGGAGAAATACACCATGTTCTTGGATTGGAAGAATCAATATTGTGAAAATGACTATACTACCCAAAGCAATCTACAGATTTGATGCAATCCCTTTCAAACTACCACTGGCATTCTTCACAGAATTAGAACAAAAACTTTACAAATTTGTATGGAAACACAAAAGACCCCGAATAGCCAAAGCAATCTTGAGAAAGAAAAATGGAGTTGGAGGAATCAGGCTCCCCAACTTCAAACTATACCACAAAGCTACAGTAATCAAGACAGTATGGTACTGGCACAAAAACAGAAATATAGATCAATGGTACAGGATAGAATGCCCAGAGATAAACCTATGCACATATGAGCATCTAGTTTATGAGAAAAGAGACAAGAACATACAAGGGAGAAAAGACAGCCTCTTCAATAAGCTGAGCTGGGAAAACTGGACAGTTACATGTAAAAGAATGAAATTAGAACACTACCTAACACCATACACAAAAATAAACTCCAAATGGATTAAAGACTTAAATGAGACTAGACACTATAAAACTCTTAGAGGAAAACACAGGAAAAACACTCTTTGACATAAACCACAGCAAAATCTTTTTTGACCCACATCCAAGAGTAACAGAAATAAAAACAAAAATAAACAAATGGGACTTAATTAAACTTAAAAGCTTTTGCACAGCAAAGGAAACCATAAGACAAAAAGACAACCCTCAGAATGGAAGAAAATATTTACAAATGAAACAACAGACAAAGGATTAATCTCCAAAATATATAAACAACTCATGGAGCTCAGCATCAAAAAAAACAACAAACAGGGCTTCCCTCGTGGCGCAGTGGTTAAGAATCCACCTGCCAATGCAGGGGACACAGGTTTGAGCCCTGGTCCGGGAAGATCCCACATGCCACAGAGTAACTACACCCATGAGCCACAACTACTGAGCCCGCATGCTGCAACTACTGAAGCCTGCGTACCTAGATCCTTTGCTCCGCGACAAGAGAAGCCATCACAATGAGCACCCACTGCAACGAAGAGTAGCCCCCACTTGACGCAATTAGAGAAAGCCCACGCGTAGCAACAAAGACCCAATGCAGCCAAAAATATAAATAAATAAATAAAATTTTAACAAACAATCCAGTTAAAAAATGGGTGGAACACCTAAATAGACATCCCACCAAGGAAGACATAAAGATGGCCAAGAGGCACATGAAAAGATGTTCAACATCACTAATTACTAGAGAAATGCAAATCAAAAGTACAATGAGGTATCACCTCACACAGGTCAGAATGGCCATTATCAAAAAATGCTGGAAAGGGTGTGGTGAAAAGGGAACCCTCCTGCACTGTCGGTGGGAATGTAAATTGATACAACCACTATGGAAAACAGTATGGAGGTTCCTTAAAAATGTAAAAATAGAACTACCATATGACCCAGCAATCCCACTACTGGGCATACACCCTGAGAAAACCATAATTCAAAAAGAGACATGTACCATAATGTTCATTGCAGCGCTATTTACAATAGCCAGGACATGGAAGCAACCTAAGTGTCCATCAGCAGATGAATGGATAAAGAAGATGCAGCACATATATACAATGGAATATTACTCAGCCATAAAAAGAAATGAAATTGAGTTATTTGTAGTGAGGTGGATGGACCTAGAGTTTGTTATACAGTGTAGTAAGTCAGAAAGAGAAAAACAAATACCATACACTAACACATATATATGGAATCTAAAAAAAAAAAAAAAGGTACTGATGAACCTAGCTGCAAGGCAGGAATAAAGATGTAGACATAGAGAATGGACTTGAGGACACGGGGTGGGAAGGGTAAGCTGGGACGAAGTGAGAGTAGCAGTGACATATATACACTACCGAATGTAAAATAGTTAGCTAGTGGGAAGTAGCAACATCGCACAGGGAGATCAGCTCGGTGCTTTGCGATGACCTAGACGGGTGTGATAGGGAGGATGGGAGGGAGGCCCAAGAGGGTGAGGATATGGGGACATATGTATGCATATGGCTGATTCACTTTGTTGTACAACAGAAACTAACACAGTATTGTGAAGCAATTATACTCCAGTAAACATCTATTAAAAAAGAAAAACAGTGATAAGGCTAACAGAACTGCATATACTTATCAGACATTAAAAAAAAGAAAAATAAGCTAAGACTTTTTGGTAAAGAAACTTGAGCATCACAGAAACCTGACTAACTTTGTCAATTCAAAGCCTGCTGAGTCCCATTTCACAGTATCACAGTTTTTAAATGTCGCTAAGAAATGTTTTTTGTATTAAAGCAAACGTTCATAAGAAAATGCAACAAAAACAGTCATGTTTTTCAAAAAGAGCAGAAAATTAACCATAACTATTAAGTTAGTATCGCTATTATGAGTTTATTTTTTAAAAAGATTCTTTAACTTTTAAGAATGGGCCATGATTGACCATCTTCTAATTTTTCAGTATCAGAGAAAATATTCACATAGACTCAACTATACTAAATATTCCCAGACAGGTCAATAATAGGAAAAACAAACAATGATCTTAGTTTGGCACTTATAGTTGAATACATGGAAATAAGGATTTCCTCCAATTTTTAGTATATGAAACTCAGCAGAAGATTCTAAAATTTTATTATTAAAAATTATCTTTTATGAATATGTAATTTTAGTGCAACTTACATTAATTATTCCATTTGTTTCATTATGCTGCAAAAGTTTTCAAAATCCTGGATAAAGAAAGCTATCATAATACACGGATTCTGGTTAAGTTACTCAGACAAGTAACTGAACAAAACTGGAGAGTAGCTCATTTTAGAAAGGATGGTAGTAAGGGTATACAGCATGTGAACAGCAGGAAGTGGTGTACAAACTATTTCTACCAGAAAAAAATCAAACTGCTGGTTCATCTACAGCAGTGGTTCTCAGATGGGGGGCGATTTTAGTCCCCCAGGAGACTTTGCCAATGTCTAGAGATATTTTTGCTTGTCACAACTTGAGGGAATGCTATTGGTTTCTAGAGAGTAGATGCCAGGTCTGCTGTTGAACATCCTACAACATAACTGATAGTCTCACACAACGAAGAACTACCAGCCAGCCCAACATGTCAATAGTGCCAAGGATGAGAAAACAGAATCCAGTCCAGTACTTACAGGACTTACTTCATAGGATTATTATGACGTTTAAATATAAACATTTAGCATGTAAAATGCTAGGTATACTCCCTGGCACAACTATGCACACAATATGCATCAGTAATTACTATTATCAGTATTATTATTGTTATCCACATAGACAATGATTTTGGGCTTTAGTGAAAGCTGGAACAGATGCAATCCTATTTTACCTGCCCCAGTGTAAAAACATCAAGAATAACTTTTAAGATGTTGGAAAAAAAGATTTTTTTAAAAAGAATATAGCAAAAGAGCTTCTTGAGTGTCTATATAGACCCCAGGTTTGCGTGGATGCACACAATCAGTTGGCATTAGAAAAAATTAGTTCTAGATTTTCATTTACAGTAAGAACAACAGTCCAACATATATTTCACTTCTTTCTTCCCTAGGGAGGATTCCCAGGAATAGCAACTGGTTTTATTTACAATTATTATAACAAAATATTTTTTAGTAGCCACAACTTTTAAAGTCAGAACCATTCTGTTTAAAGCCAAGTACTCGCCTCCTGTAATTTTTCTCATATTAGCTAATATGACAGCAATAACTAAACATGGTTAGCCATTTTAAGTACATTACAACTGCTTTTCCTCCCCAGATGACCACGTAACTATATCTGTCACCTCTTCAGCCTCCTTTCTATTGTTACACTAGTAAAAAGTTTTTTCTGAAGAAGTAAAGCCTTTACTTATAAAGATAGGTGGCAGCCCTCAATAGAATAGTGCTAACATTTTCTCCCCAGTTCTTGAAAATGCCAAAGAATTCTCAAATTAAGAGTCCCTCAATTTAATTCATGAAATCCTGAGGCAAAATATCAGCCTAGAAATAATAAATGAATTTTACAGAGAAACGACTTTAGGAAAATCACTGGAAATTTTAAAATGTATTTTTCTATTCTTTTTCTCAGGAAAAAAAAAGCTTATGTCTTTAAAAGGTTGGAGAATTTAAGCAAACACTCAGTGGTTTTGGAAATGTAGTTTCCATAGCAACCAACATGGTCTTCTTTATATAGCATTATAAACAGATGGTAAAGAGTGGTCATGTTTGTTTCTTTGCCAGTATATCAATAACACTGCTGTAATAGAGTATTGAATACACTTGAACTATTTAATAAATTTAATATACCAACCACGAGATCTAGTAATCTAGACAGACAAATATAATTAACCAGTATCTGGGTGGGGTTTTTTTTTTTCCTTTTTAATAAACACATGAGGATCTTGAACAGTGAAGTCACTATACTCCACAGAGTCAACAGTCTTTCTTGGCAAGACTTTGTGTAAATGTTTTCTCAACACTTGCCATGCAGGGCATATCACCACAAATATGGATCTGATGAGGAGAAAATAATGCATTGAAATAATAAAAGTCGAACCACATCTGTAAATATATTCCTTGGCCATCTGTTCTTAAAGAGTAAATGAGAAATTAAGAAGCACAAAGAGTTTCTTTACAATAAACAATAGGTTGTAAAGCAAATGGCAAAACTGTTGTTTAAAAATCAGATCCATTCCATGTACAAAGTAATGCCTTCAGAAATGCAGGTGCTCTGAACTCCACTAATTTAACTGTGGTAACTCGCTAGGTACTATTTGCTAAAAAACTAATAAGCCAAGAAACTATAAATGTGAATAGTCTGGCAGTAAAAGTTTGAAAAGCCAATTCCTACATGAATTATCAACACATCTGAGGCAGTGACTATGTCTGGAAGGCAGGCAGTCAGTCAGAAGCAGCCATACGTGAGTCCGTGGCTCCACAGGGGCACTGGCATCCCTTCTTAATAGGCCCATCTTAGAGGTTCTGACATATTTTCCAAGCAAGACAAGGAATGCTTACCTTAAAAAAACTGGGGACAATATTTACTATTGTAAATTATATAAATGGCCATTTTGATTACACTTATAAAACAACATTTGGTAAATGGTACCTGTACTACATTCTCCCTCTCATGTATCTATCCCTAAATTTGATGATTTTTATCATTTATAAATTCTTTCCATGCTTCTCACATCAAAGCAAGTTCACTGGAAATGAGATATTTCATTCTGCAGAACAATCCATGATGGAAATACAGAAAAGGGGTATGCATATTTATGAAAGGAGTGAATTTGAACGATGTAAAGTGTATCATGGTTTAACTGAAAAGCAAAAAAATCTGAATTAGGGACTTCCCTGGTGGTGCAGTGGTTAAGAATCCACCTGCCAATGCAGGGGACACGGATTCGAGCCCTGGTCCGGGAAGATCCCACATGCTGCGGAGCAACTAAGCCCGTGCACCAAAACTACTGAGCCTGAGCTCTAGAGCCCAAGAGCCACAATTACCAAGCCCTCATGCCACAACTACTAAAGCCCGTGTGCTTAGAGCCCGTGCTCTGCAACAAGAGAAGCCACTGCAATGAGAAGCCCGTGCACCACAACGAAGAGTAGCCCCTGCTCACCACAACTAGAGAAAGCCAGCGCACAACAACGGACCCAACGCAGCCAAAAATAGATAAGTAAACAAATAAATTTATATAATATATAATTTATATAAAATTTTTTGAAAAATTAAAAATTTTGAATTAGAACATTTTAAGACTGGTAGAAACTGTCTCAGATTTATATTTGACTCAAAACTGGGAAAAGTTTAAAAAATTATGTATCTTGGATGAGCTACAGTGAACTCCACAGTCTACCAAAAACTGCTCTCATTATACAATTTTGGGGAATTATTTAAACCTGGAGAACCCAGGAAAGAGCCTCCTTTCTCACATGAGGCTGGAGAGTCTCCAATAAGGCACCCAGCTCATCCACCCAAAAAACATGCCTACCTACAGCAAGTGATCACTATCTGAGTGACCATGTAACCAGAAGCCCTTTTCAAAGGATTTTCAGTTTGCCTTCTATAGTACTTGTACTGTGGGAGAGTATCAAGCAACTAATAGCCCCTAGTTTAGGTTAACTTCTCCTAGGAGTGGTTCTCAACCCTGGTGACAAAACAATATCACCTGAAAAGTTTTAAATATAACAATACCCACAGCATATGCCAATCTAGGCAGAATCTCCAGAGGTGGGGGCCAGGCATGGGTAGTTTAAAAATACTCCTCAGGTATTATTTTAATGTGCAGCCAGCATTTAAAAAAACAAACACCAGGGCTTCCCTGGTGGCGCAGTGGTTGAGAGTCTGCCTGCCGATGCAGGAGATGCGGGTTCGTGCCCTGGTCCAGGAAGATCCCACATGCCGTGGAGTGGCTGCGCCCCGTGAGCCATGGCCGCTGAGCCTGCGCGTCCGGAGCCTGTGCTCCGCGACGGGAGAGGCCATAACCGCGAGAGGCCCGCGTACCACAAAAAAACAAAAACAAAACAACAACAACAACAAAAAACAAACACCAGAGAGATTGTGACTCACATTTACACACGGTGAGAAAGAGATCTCAAATCACCACTTTCATTTTTTCAGGATACACATTTCAGAGTTAGATTTCCTTCTCACTACAGATAGGCACACAACTAAAGAACAGGAATTGCTGGACTGATTTGGTGTGGTAAATTTTATTATGAAGGAGTTCAACAAAATACAAGACTGAGGTGTGAAAAAACTTTTCCTGAGAACTATGCCAGATAGTAATGTTTACCTCTTAAAAAGACTATCATTATCAGGAAGACTTGTGAATGGTGAATTTACTTTCACTCCTTTTGGGATATACTGTGTGTTTGAGCTGGTTACGATGTATTCTCCACCTTCAACAGTCAAAAAATAAGTGCTTTCTGGATTTCCAGTGTACTTCACAGATATTCTGAATAACTGATTTAAATGATCAGCAGTGTAATTCTCACTTGTTACTTCAGAGATATGATATTCTCTTTTTTCAAGAATGACCTTTAAACTATCACCAACAGCAGTGAAAATTCAGGTGTTTAGAGCAGGAAAAGCTGCATAAGAAGGATGCCATTTATCTTCTTCTGCAGCACACATTAAAAAAAAAAAAACAATTTTAAGAAAACTGTTAATCTACTGTCCCCAAAAGAGAGTAGAAATGAACGCCGTAGATCACAAATGTTATTTCAAGCCACACACTCATGGCAAAATTCTACCATGTAGAAAAATGCAAAGGTCTGATAGATTGTGATAGTAGTTCTTTATATATATGATTTTCTCCTTTCAGATTATTTGTAAGAAGACCAATGACTTTTGCTTGCTATGAAATAGCAAACAGAAATAAAATAAATACACACTCTCCAAATCGTCAGTGATAGAGAATCGGGAGAGGAGTGCACAGTTAACTCAGAGAATAAACCATGATAATACAAGGGCCTTGGAGTCTACTTCTACATTTTTGTTTGTTTTCTTACATTTCCACAGGCTACTAAAATTTCCACAAGTCATTTATTCTTTCCTTGAGAAACTTTATTTGGCTATTTTTGTGTCTGGTGCTATTAACTCATCATAATTTTACATCAAATCCTCATAACATAACATGATTGAGGTTTAATTCCAAAAAAATTCAAAACACACAAAACAGGAAAAAATATCACCCTAATGTATTTGGGAAGAAACAACCTATTAAAGGGAATAAGTGTGTCTGGCAGAATGCTAGAGATGACAGAAAACAAGAGGAAACAACATTTCTTAATGTTATTTAAATATGCACACAGGAGACAGGGAGATATGCTAGGACAGAGAATCAACAGGAACTCTAGTCTTCCTGCACATAGAATAGAGCTTCATTAACAATAAAGGAACAGGTGTCTTGGGACCCATTTATACAGGCTATTAACTATTATGAGCTGCTGGTATCCAAATTTATTTTAGTACTAGGCAACTGATTAAAAATAAATACAAATTTAAATTCCATCTATTAGCATGTGAAAGCAATGCCTAGCTTTCCAGAGCTTAATTTAATATAAAGGTATTTTTCTATGGTCCTGATCACAGAGGATACTGAAGTTCATATACAGTATTTCCTAAGTCCCCAAATGAAAACCTTCACATTAAACCTCATCTGAATGTAAAAAATTGATGAGTGGCCTTTTGTCTTGACCCGACAAAGCCAAACAAGCTTTGTTTACTAAGAACAAAATTTTTATTCAAACTTAAACAAATAATGAAACAAACATGCATCTATCTTTTTAAAACTGGGAGAGGGAATCACATACACTCCCACTCTATTCAGTGCATTTCACTGCATTATATACTACTTATTTTGAAAAACATGAGTATCAATGGTTATCTTCTGATAATTTTTACTGTCTCATCTATAAATACTGGTTAATAAACTAAATATTTGAGTATTTATGAGGAATCATCTGTACATCTTAATAAAAATACTTAGAATGTTAGAGTTGGAACTGCAGCAGGGATAATCCAGTTCAATATATTTTTTACAGTGCAAGAAAATAAAGTACAGTGAGGCTAATTTGCCAAAAATAAACACAATAGCAATATGTGACCACATAAACTGTCAGAATACTATTATACTGTAAAACTAGTATACTAGTACCTATCTCCCAACGTTATGAAAATTCAATGTGTTATTGTTCTTGATGTTATTTCAAACTACTACATTTACCGGCATCTAGTTTTTTAAAAAAATTTGGTTTATTCACTTATATATGTTCTAATAGTGATATTATTTCTACTTATTCCAGAAGTATGAAGTGATTATGAATTTTGTGCCATACTCTACAGAGAATAAAGGTGGTATAGCATGATCTATATCCACAAGGACGTAGTAAAAGCCACTGTAGAAATGAAATGGTGAAAAATTTGAGGGATTGATGAGTAAGTCAAAGACAGAATGATGATTCTTAAAAATATGGTGGTATTTTAAATGGAAATAATTTGATAAGACAGTGTTTCTCAACCTTGGCACTACAGGCATTTTGAGCTGGAAAATTCTTTGCTGTATGGGTTTGTGCATTGCAGTCTGTTTAGCAGCATCCCTAACTTCTACCCACTAGATGCCAGTAGCACACCCCAGTTGAAACAACCAAAACCAGCTCTAGACATTGCCAAATGTCCCCAGGGGGCAAAATCATCCCTGGTTGAGAACACTGGATAAGGCAGACTAATATACCTTATGTTGCTTTTCAAGCTAGTGATACATACTAAAATATCACCTAGAGACAAAGCAAATCTGAAGCTGTAGTATTCTAAAGCTGTATCTAAAGATAACTTCAGCTCTAAGGCATCAAGCATTAGGGTATTGAATAGAGGAATAAAAGCACAAACTCAATATCAAGTTGTGTCCTGGGTTCTGATTCTACAGTTTTCTGCCATTAATTTCCCAAAGTCCAAAGAAATATGAATAGGTCCATGTTGCTAATGAGAGATAGGTTATCTTTCATTATATTAAAGTTTCTCAAATTAGAAATAGCTCTGCCACCTTCCAAGAAACCCATAGCACTTCCTTTCCGACTCTTGCAAAATACAATAACTTGTCAATCTGCTAAAGCACAAGTTTCTTTCAAGTACAATTCCAGGCTAGAATTCAGGAGCAAGCCATTTAGCTTACATGCAACCCATCCAGTGGCCTAGGAGAATTACAACAATGTGGTTTTGTTCTCTGTGTATGGATTTTATGGGGAAAATCTGTTATAAAACCATTCTCATATTTCACACTTTCCAAAGGTTTCAAAAGTACTGAAGGTTTATTATACTGGAGATTTCTAAAATGTTAGATTAAGAACCAAATAATTGAAGTGGCAAGCAAATGTCAGGCCTATATAATATATGAAGGGGAAGAAGTGACCTCCTCTGCCTCATGCATCATCTTCTCTTGCTCTCTACTCTAGCCTTCACTCCTGCTGAAGTATGACACTCTGGTTGTATAACAGAGTGTATGACACTCTATAAACAACTGGTTGGTAATGATAGCACTTCATTAAATATCTGGGGCACAGGGCATATCAAAGTACTCTATAAGAAGACCACTAAGAGAGAAAGATGAAAAGGAATGTCTGAGAACCAGTGACCAAGCATGAGTTGGCTCAGAATCAATTTTTAAAAGAATTAGGGAGGGAGGGGATATGGGGATATATGTATACATATAGCTGATTCACTTTGTTATACATCAGAAACTAATACAACATTGTAAGGCAATTATACTCTAATAAAGATGTTAAAAAAAAAAAGAAGAATTAGGGCCACTGGAGGCATAGTCCATGAGATAGGACTGCCATTAGTGCCTCCTCCAATTCTGGGAACCTACTGGCTCCGCACTGAAAACAAACAAGCAAACAAAAAGTAGTCTGGACAACTGACGAATTTGGAAATTACAAACATCAAAAGGAGAGTGTTGCTCATTTTGGTTTTGCCTTCACTTGAAAAGTTATCAAGTGGTCTCCATTGTACATACTCAACAAACTTTTGTTTCTTCAACATTGTGAAAGAAGAGAGTGGTCTGTTTTCACAAAGGGATGCCTACAGGCTGAAAAGTTCTATTAATACTATTTTGTTTTGACTCTCTGTATAGTGATATATCCAACATTAGAAATTTGGACATAATCTGCTAAATATGAATTGACATACTGGGCAGTATTTCCTTTAACAAAGTCTAATTGGAACAGTAATTTTATGGTACATGAAAATTTAATTTCAAATGTTAGATATACTAAGAAATCTGATTTAGATAGAAGACAACTTATTTTTAGTTGCAAAAAACTGCAATGCCAAAGGATTTTGCATTTAATGCTATAATTTACATATATTACAATATTCATGATACCTGATAAATACCCAAATCCTATTTGGAAAACCTATTGCGAAAAATTAGAATTTTAACAAAATGGTGTTTCACATTTTAAACAACGTCCTCACTTAGAAAAAGAAATAAACATACCAATTTGGCAAATGATACTGAACCTATGACTAATAAATTTAGATTCCTTTGATATTCCTTGAATAATTCTAAATATTAAACACCATGCATATGCTAATAAATTTCTAAATTTATAAAACAAATAAATAGGCACCCTGCATTTTACTTACACATTGTGGACATTTCACACAGGTACAGGATTACTTTAACAAACAATTCTTTAGTTATTACAGGAAACATGCTGCTACAAACTAAAGAGGAAAGAGCTCTAAAAAAAATTGAGCTCTCTGACCCACTTCATTTATAAATTTGTGTTTCAAGGAAAATTTTTAGGGTTGACATTTTCTACTTGACCCTACAAATATCTTTTCTCTAAAGTATTACTTCACTTAGGTAACAAATCATCTATATTTCTACACAATGGAAATGAAAACTTCCCCCCAAAAGACTAACCAATGAGACATTATTTACAAATAATACCAAAAGATCACACATGTAACATAACCCAAATCACTACTGCTTTAAAATGTATAGAGACTTTGGACTACATCATGAGTGAGGTGGTGGACAAACCCTCCCTCAGCAACTATAAAGCTGGACAAAACTGTCAAAAGCAACAGTTTTATTAGCCCTCTGGAATTTAAAGGCAGGAACAGTGTGAGTCTTGCCTGGGGCTGCTCCACAACTATCCCTGGCTTTGTCAGTGCAGCCGTTCAGTCAGAGCAGGGCAGGCTGTGCAAACCAGGAGCTTTGTCACCTCTGCCAGAGAGCGATCACTTGATACGGAGCAGTGTCAGTTACAGTGGTAATCTCTGTGGCAAGCAAACAGAAATGGTCAGTGGCTCTGTAAGCCTGAGTAAGCAAACCTGAGTGGGGCAAGTAGCAGACAAGCAGATGAGCCAGGGATTTAACAGGGAGTTCCAGCAGGTCAGAGAGCCAGAGGGGGCTTGACCTCACATGTCTGGGGTTGACTAGAGGCTGTATGCACTGCTGCAGAGGACAGAAAGGGCCCATATATCCTTGGATGATGAAGACTCAAGCATGTGAGGTGACACAGAAGAGGGCCCAATGAAAAGTAAAGCCAGGGCAGCCTGAAGTGTGAATGTGCTTCCCCAGTTTGCACACAGATCCATCAGGAGAGATTAGAAGTCTTACTGGCTTGAGGTGTTTCCGCATTACTTTTGACAAATCTTTGGTCATTAAGTTATGCAGATACAGGGGTAACCCCTAGGAAGCCAGGCTTACAAATAAAAACAAGGGAAAAATAGTGAGCTGAGATAGCAGCAGCTGCACACTGAGGGGGATTACAGACTTCAAAGGTTCAGTCCAGGCAAGTTATTAAAGAAACAAATGAAAACAACAACCAACATCACCAGTGCAGGGAAAAAGTCACTAACTACAGTTGCTATAATATATTATCTAAAATGTTCAGAATTCAACAGAAAGTTATGAGTTATGCAAGAAAAAAGAAAATGTGATCCATAAAAAAGCTGTCAACAGAAAATGTCTCCAAGTGTCTTTAGATCTTGTATTTAGCAGACAGATTTCAAACTAGCTTTTATATATATGCTCAAAGAACTAAAAAAAAACATATTTAAAGAATGACTATGGAATCTCAGTAAAAGTTTAGAAATTATTTTTAAAAGAACCAAATGGAAATTCCAGAGATGAAAAGCACAATAACTGAAGTGAAAATATCACCAGAGAGGCTCAACAGTAGATTTGAGATAGCAGAAAAAGATCAGTGAATTTGAAGACAGATCAACAGAAATTATTCAGTTTGAAGAGCACAGGAAAAAAAAAAAAAACTGACTAAAGAAAAATGAACAGACCTTCAGAGACCTATGAGACAATACCATGTGTCCTAAAATATGTGTGATAAGAGCCCAGAGAGTAAGGAAAAGCAAGAAAAGGGCAGAAAAAAATACTTAAACACTGGATGAAAACTTCCTAAATCTGAATAAAACATTAATTTATAGAGTCAACCTACTCAATGAAATCCCATGTAGGACAAGCACAAAACACCTAGAACCATCATTAACTTTTGAAAAACAAAGAGAAAATATTGAAAATAGCAAGAAAAAATGACTCACCAGGTACAAAGGAACTATAATACAATAATGGGTGATTTCTCACCAGAAACGATGAAGGCCAGAAGGCAGTGGAATGATGTTTTAAAGTGCTAGGGGATTTGTATGGAGACACAAAAGACCCCGAATAGCCAAAGTAGTCTTGAGGGAAAAAAACGGAGCTGGAGGAATCAGACTCCCTGACTTCAGACTATGCTACAAAGCTACAGTAATCAAGACAATATGGTACTGGCACAAAACAGAAACATAGATCAATGGAACAAGATAGAAAGCCCAGAGGTACACCCACGCACCTGTGGTCAACTAATCTATGACAAAGGAGGCAAGGATATACAATGAAGAAAAGACAGTCTCTTCAATAAGTGGTGCTGGGAAAACTGGACAGCTACATGTAAAAGAATGAAATTAGAACACTCCCTAACACCATACACAAAAATAAACTCAAAATGGATTCGAGACCTAAATGTAAGACTGGACACTATAAAACTCTTAGCGGAAAACAGAAAGAACGTTCTTTGACATAAATCACAGCAAGATCTTTTTTGATCCACCTCCTAGAGTAATGGAAATAAAAACAAAAATAAACAAATGGGACCTAATGAAACTTCAAAGCTTTTGCACAGCGAAGGAAACAATAAACAAGACGAAAAGACAACCCTCAGAATGGGAGGAAATATTTGCAAATGAATCAATGGACAAAGGATTAATCTCCAAAATATATAAACAGCTCATGCAGCTCAATATTAAAGAAACAAACAACCCAATCCAAACATGGGCAGAATACCTAAATAGACATTTCTCCAAAGAAGACATACAGATGGCCAAGAAGCACATGAAAAGCTGCTCAACATCACTAATTATTAGAGAAACGCAAATCAAAACTACAATGAGGTATCACCTCACATCAGTTAGAATGGGCTTCATCAGAAAATCTACAAACCACAAATGCTGGAGAGGGTGTGGAGAAAAGGGAACCCTCTTGCACTGTTGGTGGGAATGTAAATTGATACAGCCACTATGGAGAACAGTATGGAGGTTCCTTAAAAAACTAAAAATAGAATTACCATACGATCCAGCAATCCCACTACTGGGTGTATACCCAGAGAAAACCATAATTCAAAAAGACACATGCACCCCAATGTTCATTGCAGCACTATTTACAATAGCCAGGTCATGGAAGCAACCTAAATGCCCATCGACAGATGAATGGATAAAGAAGTTGTGGTACATGTATACAATGGACTATTACTCAGCCATAAAAAGGAATGAAATTGAGTCATTTGTTGAGACGTGCATGGACCTAGAGACTGTCATACAGAGTGAAGTAAGTCAGAAAGAGAAAAACAAACATCGTATATTAATGCATGTATGTGGAACCTAGAAAAATGGTACAGATGAACCAGTTTGCAGGGCAGAAGTTGAGACACAGATGTAGAGAACAAACATATGGACACCAAGGGGGGAAAACCGTGGGGGGGTGGGGATGGTTGGTGTGCTGAATTGGGCGATTGGGAGTGACATGTATACACCGATGTGTATAAAATTGATGACTAATAAGAACCTGCTGTATAAAAAAATTAAAAAATAAAATTTAAAAATTAAAGAAAAAGAAATTTGAGATACAAATTGAATGAAAAGAAGTCAAGTAGGTAGAAAAGGTCAATGTTAAAAATGTGGGAGAAAAAAAAAAAGTGCTAGGGGGAAAGGGAATTCCCTGGCAGTCCAGTGGTTAGGACTCCATGCTTCCACTGCAGGGGGTACGGGTTCCATTCCTGGTTGGAGAACTAAGATACCACAAGCTGTGTAGTGCAGCCAAAAAAAAATTTTTTTAAATAAATAAATAAAGTGCTGGGGGAAAAAGGCTGGCAACTAAAAATTCTACATGCTTTAAAAATAAAAGTGAAACAAAGGCATTCTGAGATAAACAAAAGGTGAAGAAAATTTGTTGTCAGACTTGCCTTACAAAAAGTACTGAAGGAAGTTCTTCACATTGAATAGAGTGATATCAGACAGCAATCTGAGTCCACATGAATAAACAATGAGCACCAGAAATAGTGAATATGTGAGTAAATGTGAAAGATTGTGTAAATATTTTTTCTCATTTCTTCTCTTAAATTTTATAAAAGACGTAAGATTATATAAAGCAAAAATTATAACAATGTATTGATGGATTATAACATATATACAGATACAATATATATAATAATAGTAATACAAACGAAGGGAGGAAGGAGATATATTGGAGCAAGTTTCTACAGTTTGCTGGAATTGAAATTAGTGTTATTCTGAAGCAGACTGGGATAAATAAAGATGCACATTGTAAATGCCAGAACCACCACTAAGAGAAAATAACTCAAAATCATATAGTTTAAAAAAAAAGCACAGGGCTTCCCTGGTGGCGCAGGGGTTGAGAGTCCGCCTGCCGATGCAGGGGACATGGGTTCGTGCCCCGGTCCGGGAAGATCCCACATGCCGCGGAGCGGCTGGGCCCGTGAGCCATGGCCGCTGAGCCTGCGCGTCCGGAGCCTGTGCTCCACAACGGGAGAGGCCACAGCAGTGAGAGGCCCGCATACCGCAAAAAAAAAAAAAAAAAAAAAAAAAAAAAAAAAAGCACAGGTGCTTCCCTGGTGGCGCAGTGGTTAAGAATCCTTCTGCCAATGCAGGGGACACGGGTTCGAGCCCTGGTCTGGGAAGATCCCACATGCTGCGTAGGAACTAAGCCGATGCGCCACAACTACTGAAGCCCGTGCGCCTAGAGCCCGTGCTCCACAACAAGAGAAGCCACCGCAATGAGAAGCCCACACACCGCAACGAAGAGTAGCCCCTGCTCGCTGCATCTAGAGAAAGCCTGGGCGCAGCAATGAAGACCCAACACAGACATACATACATACATACATACATAAGTACATACATAAGTACATACATAAATACATACATACATAAATTTATATTTTAAAAAAGCACAGCAGAGAAATTAAAATGGTATACTAAAATATACATATTTAACATAAAAGAAGGGAGTAAAGAAGGAACAGAGGGACAAAAAAGACATGAGACAAATACAAAAATAAATTAAACAGACTTAGAGCCAACCATATAAATAATTAGATCAGATATGCGTTGTCCAAATAACCTACTCAAAAGGCAGGGATATTCAGACTACATTAAAAAGCAAGACACAACTATATGCTGTATCCAAAAGACATACATTAGACACAAAGACAAAGAGATTAAAAGTAATAGGATAGAAATTGATATGTCATACAAATAGTCACCATAAAAGAGCAGGAATGGCTATATTAATATCAGACAAAACATACTTTAAGGCAAGAAATGTTACTGGAGACAATGAAGGACATATCATAATCATAAAAGCATCAGTACATAAGGAAGCTATAACAATTATAAATGCATATACACCTAATAATAGAG
The DNA here is from genome assembly GCF_964374135.1 of Grampus griseus. Taxonomy (NCBI): domain Eukaryota; kingdom Metazoa; phylum Chordata; class Mammalia; order Artiodactyla; family Delphinidae; genus Grampus; species Grampus griseus. The sequence continues at coordinate 37,591,124 of NC_139007.1, forward strand.
ACCCAAAATGAAGGAAAAACTGAAAGGAGAAACAGGCAATTCAGCAATAACAGATAGAGACTCCAATAGTCCCCTTTCAATAATTGATAGAACAACTATACAGAGAATCACCAAAGATATAGAAGATTTTAACAGCACTATCAACCAATATGATATAATTGACATTTATAGAGTATTCCACACAATGAGTATAGAATACACATTCTTTTCAAGCACACATGGAGCATTCTCCACATGTTGGACCACAAAACAAGTCTCAATAAATCTAAGAAGACTGAAATCATTAAAAGTATGTTCCGGGCTTCCCTGGTGGCGCAGTGGTTGAGAGTCCGCCTGCCGATGCAGGGGACACGGGTTCGTGCCCCGGTCCGGGAAGATCCCACATGCCGCGGAGCGGCTACTGCCCGTGAGCCATGGCCGCTGAGCCTGCGCGTCCGGAGCCTGTGCTCCGCAACGGGAGAGGCCACAACAGTGAGAGGCCCACGTACCGCAAAAAAAAAAAAAAAAAAAGTATGTTCCATGACCACAAATGAACTAAGTCAAAGATCTCCAGTGGTAAGAAGTCTGAGAAAACTGACATATTTAGAAATTAAACACCACACTTCTAAATACCACAGGGATCAAAAAGGAAATCATAGAGAAAATTAAAAAAAATATTTTGAACTGGATGAAAATGAAAACACAATGTACCAAATTTTATAGGATGCAACTGAATAAGTGATTAGAGGGAAATTTATGGCTTATAAGCAGGAAAGGTCTGAAATCAATAATCTAAGCCTCCACCTTAAAAAACTATACAAGGAAGAGCAAACTAAACCCCAAACAAGCAGGAAAAAAAAGTTAATAAAGTTTAGTGTGAATATCAACAAAATAGAAAACAAAAACAACAGACAAAAATCAATAAAATCTCAAAGTGGCTATTTGAAAAGATCGATAAAATTGACAAACCCTTACCTTCAGACTGATCAAAAACGTAAGAGAGAAGACACAACTTACCTAATTTAGTAATGAAAGAAGAGACCTCACTACTGACCCTACAGGAATTAAAAGGACTGTAAGGGAATATTATAAACAACCTTACACCAACAAGTTAGACAACTTAGAAAAAATGGACAAATTCTTAGAGAGGAACAAATTTCCAAAATTGAGACAAGAAGAAATAGAAACTATGGATAGACTTGTAACAAGTAAATAAATTGAATTTTAATTGAAAACCCTCTCACAAAATCTCAGGATTTGCTGGCAAAATCTATCAACTATTTGCAAAAAAGAAATAACCAATCCTTCACAAACTCTTAAAAAAACAGAGGAGAGAAACTTCCCAACTCACTCTATAAGGCCAGTTCTACCCTCACACCAAAGCCAGATAAAAACATCACAAGAAAACTACAGATCAATATCCCTCATGAATACAGACACAAAAATCCTCAACAAAATATTAGCAAACTGAATCCAGCAACATATAAAAAAGCTCATACATGATGACCAAGTAGGATTCATCCCAGGAGAGCAGTTTGTTTAACATCCAAAAACCAGTCATGTAATATACTATATTAACAGAATAAAGAACAAAAACCAAATGACCATTTCAATAGACATGGAAAAATCATTTAACGAAATCCAACACCCATGATAAAAACTCTCAATACATAAGGAACAGAAGAGAACCTCCTCAGCCTAATAAAAGGCATCCTACAGCTAACACCATAAAACAATCAAAGACTGAATGCTTCCCATCAAATACTGGGAATAAGATAAGAATGGCAGTTCTTGCTTTTTCTATTCAACATTGTACTAACATTTCTAGCCAGTGTAATAAAAAATTAAAGCCATTCAGACTGGAAAGGAAGAAGAAAAAAAGTTTTTATTCAAGGGTGATCATCTTTGTACAAAATCCTAAGGAATCTACAATAAAAATACTAGAATTTATACATGATTTTTGTAAGGTATCAGGACATATGATCAACATACAAAATAAATTGTACTTCTACATACTAGCAAAAAAATGCAAAAATAAAATTCAAAAAACAATTGTATTCCTGATAGCATCAAAAAGAATACTCAGGAATAAACCTAACCAAAAAAATGCAGTATTTGACACTGAAAACTATAAGACTTTACTGAGAGAAATGAAAGAAGATCTAAATAGAGACATTCCATTTTTATAGACTGTTCACCTCAGTATTGTTAACATATTAATCCTCCCAAATTGACATATAGATTCAGTATAATTGCTGTCAAAATTCCAGCAAATTTTTTATAGAAATTGGTAAGGTGATTCTAAAATTTATATGGAGATGCAAAGTGCCCAGAATAGCCAAAATGACTTTGAAAACAAAGTTGGAGGACTTGTAATACCTGAACTTACAAAGCTACAGTAATTAAGGCAGTGTAGTATTAGCCTAAAGACAGGCATACAAGATCAATGGAATAGAGCTGAGAGTACAGAAATAAATCCTAAACATTTATGGTCAATCAATTTTTACAGAAGTATCAAGACAATTCAATAGGCAAAGAATCTTTTCAACCAACAGTGCTGGAGCCACTGAATAGTCATGTATATGACTTGAATAAAAAGTTTTATTTCTTCCTTTCCAACTGATGCCTTACTTTTTTACTGAACTGGCTGTAAACTTCAATATAATGTTGAAAAAAAGTGGCAAGAATTGGCATTCTTACCTTGTTCCCAATCATTATATATATAAACTCAGACCCTCACCCCACACCATACACAAAAATTAACTCAAATGAATCAGAGACCTAAGTAAAAGAGCTGAGAACTATGTCTTCATCAAAGAAGATACATGAATGGCTAATTTCCCTTTCCATACTTTCCTATACAGTTTTCTTAAGCTGTTAATACCTACTACTACAATCCAATGGACACCTGATTTTGGTTATTTTGGGCTTACCAAATTTCACTTGAAGGAAAATGACTTCAATGTACTCTGCCACTTAATAAATTTGAGGATCAGTCCAAGACCATGCCACAAAGAGACTTAAAACAGAATCCTGGATTTTCCTCCTTTTTCAGTCCCAGATCCAATTATCAATCAGAAACAGCCTGAACTCATAACACTCTGGTTTCAAGTCAGAACCTAGTAGCCAAGTAGTTCTAAAATCTTTTCACACTAGCAACTTCCCTCTCTACATTCAACTTTTGTCAAACTATTGTATCATCTGGTTAATTCTGTCAGTTTCATCAGATTACAAACTAAACTGAGGGGAAAGACTGTTTTATTCATCTTTACATCTCTTCTGTATTACAGTGTATTACATGAATACATTATGTCTTTAATAAATGTTTAGAAACTTTCAGTGTATCCTTTGTATGATTTCCTTATACCAGATCTTTATACATTTGTTCTTAACAATTTACCTGTTGCTTGAACAAAATTTCCTTTTCAATGTCTAGTGCTTATCTTTGTTATCTGTGTGAGATAGCTTCTCCAGAAACATTAAGAGAATGTTAAAACAGGAGAGTACTTCAGCTTAGAAAACACCTAATCCATTTTATCTCTCAGATACCAAAGGCAGTTGTAGAATACGAATAGGGCATTGCAAGCAATCTGGGCTTGACATCAGCTTGACCATTTACTTACCTAGACGGTTTGGCACAAGTCACTTAATTTCTGTGAGTTTCAATATTCTTATTAGTAAAATCAGGACAAAATCTACTCAAAGGGTTTTGTGAAAATTATAAGAAATAGCCTGGAAATAAGCTCCCCTAACCAGCCTTCACTGCATCTGAGCACCAGAGAGCTAAACTGACTTAAACCAAGAACTCAAGTCTCCATTAGCGTTCTACTTCATTAAATGGAGAATGGAGTACCACAGAGTAAATCACTGTCAATTCATTCAGAGACGTCGCTTACACAAAAATAAACATATTTTACCAAGTGTTTGGTGTATCTGTGAGATAAAAAGAATATGTATTTCCTATGACATTAAAAAACAATTAATTAACTATCTTTCAGATCCAGCTTTTACACGTTCTTCTTTAGACATTTAATTTGTCATCCAGGCCCAACTATCTCTTTAAGTAGATCAACTGAATTTTATGGTAATGATTCTTTTTTAATACATCACAATGTGTTTGAGGGTGTTTCTTGTTTTCACATAAGATAAATTTAGAGTATATACACATAAAGCACTAAGGGATAAGCATGACAACTGGACAAATATCTATGGTATAATTTACAACTGAAAATCTGGAAATAAAAGGCCAAATAAAAAGGAAGTAGATTTAACTGGACAGAATGTTAGACAGTCATTAAAAAATAAATATCAAGATTACAGTAATATGGAATATGTGTACATTTAGCCTAAATGAAAAGTCGAACGTAACTACATATACACTATGACTACACCTACGTAAAACATATAAACATGAATAAATTTGGAAAGGAAAAATATTGGAAGGTTGCCCCCCAAAACACATGTTATATTATCATGATGGGATTATAGGGAAATTTATTTTCTTTTAGTACTGATATGATAAATATATATCATATATATTTTGTATTTGTTTGTTTTGACCCATGATAAAGCTGACAACTCTTTTTTGTAGATATATTTAACTACTAAGAAAAAGGAACCATTAGAGAAAAGACAACATACATATTTCTATCAATACAAAACTTACTACTATTAAGTGATTTAAAGAACTTAGTATTAGTAATAAGCAATTTTAAGGTACAGAAAGAATGCCAAAAGATCTTCAACAATGAGAAATAGTTTTCTCAACTCTGAAAAGTAAACCACAGTTTTGAACTTCTGAGTTTTGGAACCACTAAAGAGGTGGAGTGATGAAGGAGCAAGAAAGACCTTGGAGAACATCACCTCATATCCCACCCTGTAGTTGCAGTTAGTTCTGGATTATGCTCAAGAGTTGTGGCAGGTTTGGTAAAACTTACAGAATCATCATCCTGAGGTCCAGATATTTTTAGTACAAATTACCAGCAAGGTCTTGAGTAATTCAGATAATATTCACCAGTGATAAGTGGGATGTGTACCAGTGAATGAACACATCAGCAGCTCTTCTTTGGATCACTTATACAAGATCACCTTCAAAAGTTTCCCAATTTGTAGGGCTATTTAAGTATCCCAATTTGAAGAAAATAAGACTAGGCAAAGATCTGAATACCCTACCAGACTGATTTCCACAAAGAATTTCATCAGTAAAACAAAGATTCTTGATCTGCAGTTTCCATTGGGAACTTGGCACCCAATAACATCTGCAGAATTAAAGAATCTCCAAAGATAGTATGGTGTGGTTTACAATGCTGAATCTTAAGTCTGCCACCTAGGTATAGCTGGCGTGTATTTCAAAGATAAGTACATATTAAAAAATATTGAAATTTTAATTTCTCCCTCTCCAGTTACAATGCAGGGTATTCAAGTATCAATTCTGTTCTTTCCCCATTTAGCAAACATCAGTTCTAGACCTACAGATAACAGCTCTAGAGTAATGTATTTTATCACCTCCTCTCAAGTGTCAGAAGGCAAGATAGCGCTTCATGATGTTAAGAAAATATAGGTACCTCTGAACCTCCAGTTTCTAGTTCACAATCAGGGCAATCCTCCATTTTTCCTCTTTAAATACAGATGTAATGACTGCTTTAAGAAAATGCCAACTACCAGAAGCCAAAGAAAAGCTTACTGAATATGAGATTTCCCTGTAAAACATCATTAAGAAAGGTTGATTTACAGGTTACCACAGTTATTTAACCTGGATTAAATGGACCAACTTCTTTTTACTAAAGGATTGGGAGACCCAAAATTCAGGTATAATGGAAAAGGAAATAGAGTATTTTAGGTTTTCCTTCTAGCTCCCATATAAAGAGGAAGAAAATGTTTAAGATTAAACTGAATATAGCAAGATTCAAGGACAACCTGAAGTAGCAAAGAAATTATCTGCATGTTACATGTTCCCATATTTTCATTTATTTCAACTGACAGTTTCTCTGTAATCTACTAAATAATTATTCTAGTAAATGTTAAGTGTTCCCTGGCATGTTGATTTACGTTATTTTAGATGTAATGTAAAATTGGTAGCTATCCATTAGTAAGAATTAGTAAGAATAAAGGAAGACAGACAACTCCAGGACCAAAAAAAATAGCTCGGTCTTAAAGAATCTTAGGGTCTATGATACTTTGAGATGCCAGTTCCTTGAGGAACTATTTACAAACTAAACAATTTGTCAGAGTCTAACAAGAATGGAAGGGACCTAATATCTTCTGAGTTCCTATTCTGATGCAAGCACATGCTAGAGAATATGCATTATCTCAATTATCTTCATAACAACCCTGACAGGCATTTTGTCTCCTCACAGATAAGAAATATGCTATTCAGAAGAATTAAGTAATTTGCTTACAGTGGGACCAAGGCAAAATTCAAACCAAGTACCCAGACTCTAATTTTTTCTTTCATATCTTACTACATTCAATCAAAATATTAGAGATTCTATTCTTTTGAAAGATCCAGTTATAAAGAAAGTAATAATCATTTATTATATCCTGATGTTATGGACTTTCCATATTCTATTGGGCAGTCAGGAAAGTGGCCAACAAACTGTGTGCTGGAGGCAAGGTACGCAGGCAAAGGTTCCAGCAGGCACCAGCTTTCTTTTTTCATTCTGTCTCTTGGTTTCTCTTTCACTGTTGCACACTGGTGGCTTAAAGACCATGGTCAGTAAGTATGATTGAATCTCAAGGCTCAGTAGTATATCTATTCTAAGAATTTCTAGGTAGACTGCTTTTAGGGAAAATTCACGGCAACTGGATTTAGTCATGTGGGCAGGGGGTAGAGGGAACAAAAATAACTCTCCTTGGTCAAAAGTGTGTTACCTCAATATCACATAATTCATGCTTTAACCCTTCTATATTAGCAACTGAAAAGTTTTGAATTGCTCAGTTCTAATCAAATAAGTAATAAATTTGAATGACCACTTTCCAATTCTAGGCCTCAATTTTTCATGTTTCCCAATATATATAGGCAATTGTAAAAGAATTCCAAAACTAAACCTATGCACTAGACTTTTTTTGCTTGATAAATCCAATAATCCATTTTATAAGCAAGTTGAGTAATGGTGAGTAATTTCTTAGTCTACTGCGGCTGAGTGAAAATAGCAGGCTTTCAAAAGAACTAGAACTAACTTAAGAAAATGAGTTTAACTCAAAGAAATAATTTTACCTTCTTTGTTGCAATATTTTTATACTATTATGATTAATACTACCTACAAACAGGAAGCAATGTGTTAAATTTACATTTTAGGGCTTGTTCTGAATCTAGAGATAGCTTAGAGTCTTATTTTGCTCCCCATTATTCCTTGTATTCTCATATGATCAACCAGGAATTCTTGAGCTGGGCCTACCTATCTTTCCTTCAAAAGTGCCATCAATAACTTTTATATAAAGCTGAAAGGAGAAAGCAGCAAGCAGCCCTTCTTCTCCTCCCCTGAGCCACCTACTAGCCTAATGCCTCTCTATAAGGACCGGGAAGGAATTATCTATCCCCCACTTTCTTTCTGCTAGAGACCATAGTTCGTCAAAGCACAGAAGGTATGGTTCTGTGGGTCAAACCTACTGCTTTTTCTCACTCTGGATGATGGATAAAGTAGAAGTTTTAGCATGGCCCTCTATCCCATTTCCAGACCTGGGTTACTACCTAAGACAGGAGGGAAACCTCTTTTTTCTTAAGCAAATGAGTAAGATTTTCGCTTCAAAAAGGAGGATCCCATGAACATCTTATAAATTATCACTAATTAAAGCAACTAAAGGCAGCTAATACTTTTTAGTACTGTTGCCAATGTCAGTGCTGAATGTTAGATACAAAAACTTGATCCCTTAATCGAAAGTGATAACTGAACTGATCTAATTCTTTATTTTTATAATTTAACATGGAATTATGCAGTCTTATTCAGTTTGACAACTGCTGAGAACCTACTAAGTGCCAGAACTGTGCTAAGCCTTGGATATGAAAAGAATAAAGTTGAGTTGCTACCAAATCCATGTGCTCAAGACTTAGATTGGTTTTGGGTGGGGGGTGGGTGGAGGAAGCTCCAGCATAGAATGTTAACAGTGTGTTAAATGCCATAACAGTGATTTGCACAGCTTACCACAGAGTACAGAAAATAATTCCTAGAGGACATGCTGCTGGACTTGAGCATTTTCATAGCTTTTTCTTTCTTTTGATTTCTTTTCCTTGTTTTCTCTCTTTAATCATTTTAAACACTTACTTTATAGCCCCTTTCATATTTTCCTATATCTTAGGTTCCCGAGGTGCTAACCCTCCTGCTTCCTTTTATTTATGGTGGGTAATGCCCACAGTTTGTCATTTCTGTTCGTGAGTGCACCACCAGGTATTATTTTCATTGTGGTAATCTTAGATGTTCTGGATTCTAGCAACGTTACTCCAAACCAGTTTTGCATTTGTTAACACTGCAGTCCCAGCAGACCAAATTATGATGTGGTTACAATGGAACCTCCACTCCTGATTCTGGACTTGAGGATCCCATATCACATAGGTAGGATAAAATCAGACGTGAAACTCACAATAAGACACAGGTTTGGGGATGGTGGCAGACTATATTTCCAAATTTGGCTGCAACAACATCTCCCATTTTAAATGTTCTTTGCATGAGACCCTGACATTCCTCCCATGAAGCAGTAGAATCTATGTGCTCTCTCTCGAAACTGGATGGGCCTTTGTGACTACCTTCACAAATAGAATATTGTAGAAGTGACACTGGATTCCAAAGTCTAGGTCATTAAAATGCCACAGACGTCCTCCTAGTTCCTTTAGGTACTGTCTGGTACCCTTGAGTATTTGTAGCAAGAGGGGTTCCATATTATCGTATTCTACCATGTTGCTAGAACAGCGAGCTCTTTAGCCAAGTAGAGAGAGAAGGAAAAACATTTTACATAGAGAAAACAGCATCTGCAAAGACTCAGTTGAGCAACAACTTGGTTTCATCCTGGAACTCCACTATGGAAATCCACTATTGTTGTAGGGCGAAGATGATACAAGGTAATAAGTGGCAAGAAATGAGATGCAGAGGCACGTAGTTGCTAGATTATAAATACTTTGTAATACAAGCTAAGGAGCTTGAATCTTTCCTGTAGGAAACAGGGAGCCACCAAAGACTGTAAAGACATATTTCAAGAGATCATTTCAACAGATTATGTGGAAAATAGATTTGGGTTGGGGGTGGAGGACCTGAAATAGAAAGATCATTTATCTTTGGCGGGGGTGGGGGTGGGTGGGTGGGGGTGGAGAACAAAACGCAGGCCAAAGATGAAGCTCTGAACTATGGCAGTAATAGTAGTGACTGAGAGGAAGGTAGAGCTCAGAAATTTAAGGAGTTACAATGAATATGGATTAGAGAATCAGGGAGAAGAAAGAATTTAGGCTATCTTCCAGATGTGCAGTCTGAGCAACCAAGTGGATAATGGGAATGCAGCAGAAATGGGTTTGGTATAAGGAATTCAATTTTAGACACATAGTCAATATCCTGATTGAGATGACCAGTGGGCAGTTAGATATCACTGCCAAAGGGGAACTGTGGGAAATGGAACGACCCCAATTCCACTGTGGATTCTATTTTTATTCTAGGAATTTGCATGTCCAACACTATCCAGTTGACATTAATAGTGTCAAGTATAAGCTCGTCCTAGCAATCCAGGAGACTGAAGTTAAGCCTCTGAATTCAGGTATCCAAGCTACAGCTAGCTATGGCAACCATATATCTTAGGTTTTCTGAGACACTCAATTTTTGGTTAGTAAAACATCTTTACTGAAGCTATATCATTCCAACACATGCATTGAGAAAGGCATTTAAGCCACATTTTCCCTGAGCACTAAGTACCTAAGAAGAAAAAAAAGTGGTCCAGGTCAGAAACAAACCAGATCATTTGAATAGCCCTGTGTGCTTATCAGATGATGACCCAGGGTGTCACTTTCTATTTTTGAACCCTGTCTTTTCTTTCCCCAACAAGACTAGGATGGAAAAGAGAAATTTATAAAGTCCCTCAGATATTAATTAATAATTTTTCAAGTGCCTAGAGCAAAACTCCTTCTCTTTTGTTGAATATTTTTTTTCTTTTAACTTTTAATTTTGACATAATTTGAGGCTCACAGAAAAGCCGTAACACTAGAAAGAATCTCAACATACAAATTTTAACAATTTACCAATTTGCTCTATTATTTTCTCTATATAAAATACTCATTTTTTCCTGAACTGTTTGAGAGCAAGTTGCTGACATGATGCTCTTTTACCCCTAAATACCTCAATGTGTATTTCTTAAAAACAAGGTCATTCTCTTACATAACTCAGTACAAATACAAATATCAGGAAATTAATAGTGATACAATGATTAATCAACAGACCTCATTTGGCTTTGCCAATCGTCCCAAAAATGTCCCTTACAGCAAAAGAAAATCCCAGATCACACTGCCTTCAGTTGTCAGTCTCCTTAATATGGAACAGTTCTTTAGCCTTTGTTTTTCCTTTTGATGGTAAACTTTCTGAAGTTATTTTGTAGAAAGCCCCCCATATTGAGCCTTTCTTAATTTTTCACATGATTAGATTTCAGGTTATGCATTTTTGGCAGGAATACCATGGAAGTAATGTTGTGTTCTTTTTAGTACAAGAAGCATACAAGGTTAATTTGTCTCAATATTGGTGATGCTGGGTTTACAACTTTGTCAAGGTGGTGTCTGCTAGTTTTCTCCAGTTACTGTTTTTCCCTTTGTAATTAATATTATGGGTAGATACTCTGAAATTATTGAAATATTCTATTACTGATCAAACTTTACCTACCAATTTTAATGTCTACTGATGATTCTTGCCTAAAACAGTTATTATTTTGATGGATGCCAAATGGTGATTTTCTATTATTTTTTTCTACTTTCATAGTTGGCATTATATTGTACTTTAACAAAGAAATTTCCCTTTTCTTTTACCTATCTATCTATCTATCTATTTTTATCAGTATGAACTCATGCATTCTTATTTGGTTCAATGAATTATATAATTCATTATTTTCACTCCTTCGATGCTCACATTGTTTGAGATCTGGCATGTAGGAGTTCATCTGATCTGGTTCCTGTCCTTTGGACATGTCCTCATCATTTCTGAGCACTTCCCACTTTTGGTCACAAAAAGATGTTCCAGGGACATCTTGTCCTTTCAAAGGGGACTGTGGTTCTTCTTAGTGGAGAAGGTATGTAGTAACCATTATATGGCATGAAATGTACTCATAACTACTGGGGTATCATTATTTCTAAGTCCTCTCTGCAAAAAGAAATAGGAAATAGATGAATATATATGTGTGTATGTGTGTGTGTGTGTGTATATATATATATATATATATATATATCTCAGCATGGATGTTTATTTTATACTTTGGGTTTTTTTAATTTGTAATTCTGGCTTTACTGCATTTTTTAAATTAATTTTTATCGGAGTATAGTGGCTTTACAATGTTGTTAGTTTGTGCTGTATGGTTTTACTGCATTTGATCAAAGCATGTAGCTTCTAATATTTCTATATTATGACACTTAAATGATGTTTACTTTTGTGACCTAGTAATGATCAATTTTTGTGAACATTTCACATGCACTTGAGAAAAAGATGTATTTTGTATTATCAGAGTTTAAAGTTTGATATATATACACATACCTATTTGATTATATTGTTAAAGCCTTTTATATATGTCTGTCTTGCATTGAAAGTGGTGTGTTGAAGTCTCCCAATATAAATTAGCATGCTTATGTCTCCTTGTATGTCTTGTATTTTTTGCTTTATAAATGTGGGTACCATTTTATCTACTGCGTAGATACTTGTAACTGTTATATCTTCATTATGAATTGTGGCCTTTTATATTGAAATGTGTTCTTCCTCATTTTTAATAATTTTTGGCTTGACTTCTACTTTGTCTGTTGTCAGAACTATACCCTCTGCTTTTTAATCATTTTTGATTTGTGTGATATTCCTTTACTCACCCCTTTATTTTTGGCTTTTCTAAATCATGTTGTTTTAGGTGTAACCTTTGTGCACAGCATATAGTAGCTTTTTTTGAAAACACCAAATTGAAAATATTTTTTTGTTAATAGGTGAGGTGAGTTGAGGCTATTCACACTTACTGATATAATTCATATGTTTGGTCTTAACTATGCCATTTTATTTTATAATTATTATGTTTATATGTTATATTTTATTTTTCTATTACCTGTTTTCTTTGGCTTTTTCGTTTGTAAGATTTCTTTTATATTTAGGAAAGGTTTTTCCCCCTGTTGTAGTGATTGCCTTTGTGCTTTACTGAAAACAGGTCTTTAGCGTGAGGTTATATGTTTATCTGCCTAGGAGCTAGGCTGCGCTTAATGTTTGCTGTAGCTGTAGGTATCAGAGGTTTCAATTTCCTCTAGTGTCCTTTTTTTGGTCTTTCCTGTTATCTTTGGGTTTCCCTAGAAACTCCCTCTTAAATAGGGTCTGTGTCTTGTAGCTCTCTCAGTTGTAATCCATTGTTACTTTACTGGAGCTCTGTTGATGTGGTCTGAAGGTACTGTGGGAGAAGTTTTCTGTATTCTTATGATTAAATCTCAGGTTTTTTTTCGTGGGCCTGAGCCCCTCGGCTGTAACCTTCAGAAAAGATTCTTAGTGTTTTTCCATTCTCTTATATGAGAAGGAAAGGATACAGGGGGATAAGCTGCCTAACTGCCCTTTCCCTAGGTCAGATAAAGCTCTAGGAGTGTCCCTTGAGGGCTGGCCTTCCTTCCTGAGAATAGAATTGGGAGCGTTTCAAAATGGTTACTTTCCCCCTCCACCTGTCAGAAGTATAAGGGGATTTTTCTCAGATCTTCAGCTTGAAAATGTGGTGAGACACCTGGAGATAAAAGTCATGAAAGTGTGGGGACCTCCTTAAACTGGTTTCCCAGGAGCTTTTAACAACTCTCAAGCTAGTCCACACTCGGTCCTCAGCAACTAGTAAGTTATCATTTAAGTGATCCTACCAGTTGCAGCAGCTCACGCTCCTAGCAAGCTGTGATTCTCCATATTCACCTGTCTCTCTATGACCTCAACTCTCTGAGAAATCTATTAAAAATTACTGATTTTCAGTTTTTGAATTTTTTTCTTGTTGTGAGAAGGGGAGCAACAACTTCTAAGCTCTTTACATGTCAGAGCAGAAACTGGAAGTCTCTGTGGATTTATTTTTCTGCTATTTCTTTCTTTCCCCAAAAGCTGTTAATAATCTGAATTAAAGAATGGAATGTGGGCTTCCCTGGTGGTGCAGTGGTTGAGGGTCCGCCTGCCGATGCAGGGGACGTGGGCTCGTGCCCCAGTCTGGGAGGATCCCACATGCTGCGGAGCGGCTGGGCCTGTGGGCCATGGCCGCTGGGCCTGCGCGTCTGGAGCCTGTGCTCCGCACCGGGAGAGGCCAGAGCAGTGAGAGGCCCACGTACTGAAAAAAAAAAAAAAAAAAAAAAAGAATGGAATGTGCTAAAAGAGGTAAAAGGAAAACATAAAGGTTTATTTTAGGAAAAGTGGCCATTGGACTGTATTTTATGCCATCCCCTCATTTCTCTTTATCAGTCTACCCTATCAACTCCTAAACTCCCTGATGGCAGGCGCCTTGTTTGCCATGGCCATACTGGCAAACATACTGGTATTCCTGGTGCATAAAACGGTATGCGGCACATAGTAAACATTCAATAAAAGTTTGTTAGACTAATGAGCTAGTCTTGCCTTTTCTTGACTCTGATCTCCATTATCATAAGGCTGGAAAGGGGCCAAATCCAGCCCTTGTCTTCTGGGTTTTGTGTTTCACCACCAATTGAGATAGAAAACAGTTTTAAATCAAAGAGCATATGTAAAATACTATTAAATAGTATTTATGGCAGAATTTATGGCAACAGAAAATTGACTAATTCATCTTGGTTATCTTGGAAATGAGATTTTTTTTTTACCTCATTCATGGATATGTTCCATTTTCTTATGATGCTGCTTATGTTTACTTACCATATCCAAGAAACTGAAGTAGTAAATTCATTACGTGTTTGTTTGTTTTTATTTTTGGCTTCGTTGGGTCTTCATTGCTGAGCGTGGGCTTTCTCTAGTTGCAGCGAGCGGGGGCTACTCTTCGTTGTGGTGCACAGGCTTCTAATTGCAGTGGCTTCTCTTGTTGCGGAGCACGGGCTCTAGGCGCGTGGGCTTCAGTAGTTGTGGCACGTGGGCTCAGTAGTTGTGGCACACGGGCTCTAGAGCACAGGCTCAGTAGTTGTGGCGCACGGGCTTAGTTGTTCCGTGGCATGTGGGATATTCCCGGACTAGGGCTCGAACCCATGTCCCCTGCACTGGCAGGCAGATTCTTAACCACTGTGCCACCAGGGAAGCTCTGTTAAGTGTTTTTTTTGTTTTGTTTTGTTTTGTTTTGTGGTACGTGGGCCTCTCACTGTTGTGGCCTCTCCCGTTGCAGAGCACAGGCTCCGGACGCGCAGGCTCAGCGGCCATGGCTCACGGGCCCAGCCGCTCCGCGGCATGTGGGATCTTCCTGGACCGGGGCACGAATCCGTGTCCCCTGCATCGGCAGGCGGACTCTCAACCACTGTGCCAACAGGGAAGCCCTGTTAAGCGTTTTCTAAAATAAGCCAGGCAGTATGGTCAAAGGCATAATTTAATATTTTAGAACATTTGGCACATTCAAAGACCACAATTAGATAGACTTGCTATGATCTAGTTTCATGCAATGCAACTACAATGCTTTCACTATGAGATAACTTTTGCAACTGTACTTTTTGACTTCCTTATTAAGATGTCAATATACTCCTTTAAAATACTTCATCTTATAAATATTTCATTAAAATTATAGCATTTAATTAAAGTATATTCCAATATACAAGACAATATTGTAAGAGCCTACTGCAAAGTTTTTATAGCTACAGATGAATTTTTAAAAGGTTTAATACAGGGTTTACAGAGTCTATAAGAAATATTCACAAAGGAAGATAGCAGAGAACTTACTAGAAAGATGTTAATGTTGAAAAAATTTCTCTTATAATTAGGTAAGATAAAGTGATCTTATAATTAAGTCAGGAACTTGAATACCATCCTGAAAGTAATGGGGAGTTACTGAAGAATTTTAATCAGGAAAGTAGCCAGATTAGATTTATTTTTATAAAGATAATTTTGCTTAATTCCCTTCATCACACTAATTGTTTTAAACTTATTTATTGTGCTTTCCCAACTAGAAGGTGAGGTCTACAAGACTATAGATTGTATCTGACATATTCATCATTATACCCCCAATACCCATATAATGTCAAGTTCAGCAAGTAAACAAACAAAAATGGTTGAATGAATTAATGTAAAGAACCAGTTAAAGCACATGTACTTGCTGAATTGAATTAAAAAAATAAAATAAAAAAAGAAGCAGTTAAGAAGCATTTAATGCTTTTGGGTGGGAGTGCAGAAAGGAGGTAGGGGCAACAAAACAACAATAACAACAAACAATTAAGATCCTAAAACAATGAATTGTTAGTGGGGGCACAAATAGTCTCACACCAGTCTGAAAAATAATAAAAAGTGAGAGTTGAAAACTGGTAACCAAGAGGATGTGGACAATGAGGAAAAGTACAAAGTAAAAAAATCATGTGTGGAATTTCAAAACTTAACTACAAAGCCACAATAATAAAGACAGTGTGGCAATGGCATAAAGACAGACATACAGATAAATGGAACAGACTTGAGAATACAGAAATAAACCCTTACATTTACGATCAACTGATTTTTGACAAGGGTGCCAAGTTCATTCAATGGGGGGAAAGAACAGTATAAATAGTATGGGACAACTGGGTAGCTACATACTAAAGAATGAAGCTGGACCCTTACCTCACACCATATTCAAAATTTAACTCAAAATGGATCATAGAACTAAACTATAAACTCTTATAAGAAATTATAGGAGTAAATCTTCATAGCCTTGTATTAGGCAATGGTTTCTTAGATATGACATGGGCAACAAAAGAAAAAAATAAACTGATGTCATCAAAATTAAAAACTTTTGTGCTTCAAAGGATACCATCAAGAAAGTAAAAAGACAACCCACAGAATGGAAGAGAATATTTGCAAATCATACAGCTGATAAGAGTTTGTACATAGATTATATAAAGAACTCTTACAACTCAACAACAAAAAGACAAATAACACAATTTTTAGATGTGCAAAGGATTCAAGTAGAAATTTCTCCAAAGATACTCGTGGCCATCAAGCTCATGAAAAGATGCTCAATGTCATTAGCTATTAGGGAAATGCAAATCAAAGCCACAATGACATACCACTTCACACCCATTAGGATGGCTATAATTAAAAAAGAGACAACAAGAAGTGCTGATGAGGATATAGAGAAACTGGAACCCTCATTCATTGATGGTAGAATTGAAAAATCACATAGTCACTTTAGAAAACAGTTTTAAAAGATTAAACAAAGTCACCATATGACCCAATAATTCCACTCGTAGGTATATCCAAGAGAAATTAGAGCATACATCTATATAAAAACATACAAATGTATACAGCAGTATTAGTCATAACAGCCAACTCAAATATCCATCAGCTGATCGATGGATAAACAAAATGTGGTAAATCCATACAACAGAATATTATTCAGTCATAAAAAGAAATCAAGTATTAATATATGATACAAAATAGATGAACCTTGAACACATTATGCAAAGTGAAAGAAGCCAGACACAAAAAGACAAATATTCTATAATTCCATTTACATGAAATGTCCAGAATAGGCAAATCCATAAAGACAGAAATCAGATTAGTGGTGAAGAGTTAGGAGAAGTGACCACTAATGGGTACAGTTGTTTTGGGGATGATGAAAATGTTCTAAAATTAGTGGTGATGACTGCACAACTCTGTGAGTATACTAAAACCCAAAGAACTGGACTCTTTAAAAGGGTCAATTTTATGGTATGTAAATTATATCTCAATAAAGCTATATTAACATACACACACACACTTGTGGGCTTCTGAATAGATCATTCGCCTTCCTGGTGGCTTCCAGTTGACTGCTGCAAAATGCTCAAATTCCAAAAATAAAAATATATCAAAACTCCCCCAGATTTATAACTATAGGCCTGAAAGTTAATTCAGTTAACTTTCAGGCCTATCGTTATAGGCCTGAAATTAATTTAACTGTTAGAGTGTGAAGTCCTTGACGGTCACAAAACTATCAACAGCATAGTTCTATTTCCCTTCATTCCTGACCCCGTTGTTTACTTCCTATCACATTATCTTATACATAGTAAGTGCTCAGTAAACGTTTGCTCAAATGAATCTTCAAAAAATGTCTAGGGAATGTGAATGGTTAGAAGGAAGTACTGCTATAGCAAGGCTTTCCAGAGGAATACTGATTTCTGAATTCCATCTCTCTCTTTATTAAGTCTTCAACCATTTTGGGTGGAGGAAAGATTTGAGAAATCTTCAGAACATGACCCTAATATAAGGGGTGCTAGCATTACCTTCTCCAGTGTTTTAATTAAAAACATCTTTCATGCAGAACATCTCTACAACAGAGTTGAAGTAAAACACAACAAACATGCTGGTACCCTCTTGGATCGGGGAATGGGGTATTCTTGTTAATATCCACTTACTAAACATAGATTAGTACTTGTCAAATGAATTGGAACAAAATACACAACAAATTGAGTTGATTATGAGCTTATCTTTCTTGAATAAATCAGAAAACATTTAGGTATCTTGCGCTGCCCTAGGGTCATGGTTATAACCAACGATCATCATTCTCTATGTTAGGTTGTTGTTGCATGTGTACTCAGTGAGAAAGTTTCAGTTAATGCCAGACAGACAATTTTTTACTATAGGGCAGTGAAACCAAGAAAATTGAAAGCTCAAGTCTGCAAGCTGAAACATTTTTTAAAAAAACAAATAAATAAAATAATTGGTAATTCACCACTAAATTATGAAAGGAAACAAAGAAAAAGCTGAATGAAAGCTTAACGAGGAGGAATGCTGGCATTTGTGAATCCTTACAGAGAGGAGGGATCAAAGGAGGAAGTTTCATACAGTCTTTCAAATATGAAATGTTTGATTCCTGGTGGACTGTAAAAAGAGGAGGAACAGAAGGAACTCTGCAAATACTGGTTTGATGAAGACATGAAAAGAGAAAAGTCCATTTATTTCTTTGTGCCTTTTAATAGCATTCTCTGTGTCCATTCCAAGAATAAGACAACCACACCAGGCCAAGCAAACATGGACACAGAGTTATAATGCTTCTTTACGTGCTAAGTACACAGCAGCAATTTTATGTGGCCTTGAACTTTCATCAAATCTGTTTCCGGGTGCTGTCAATTCCACCTTTAAAAAGCACTACCGTACATCAGCAAAAATACATGACTCAAAATATGTAACAGGATTGCCTAGTGGAACAAGAGATATCACTCCCTGAAAAGTATAGTAAAGAGTCTACAGAAAATCATATGTAATATTTAAATACCTTATTAATTGTTAAGTAAATAGAACATCTATCTTGGAACTTCATGTTAAATGAAGGTAAGGATAACCTACCTTTGCCCACGCTCTTCATTCCCTACCCTGTCCTCTAAAAAAGTATCTTTCAAAAGGCAGCTACAAATTTTTCTCTTCAAAAATCAACTCGAACACATTTTAAAAAATTAAGATTATATTAATTATTTAATAAATAGCTACATGTATTCACAGGGAAAAAAATCTGGCACTGAACACAGTGATTCACTTTTCTTCTGGGTTCCTATATACAGGAATCAAAACAATTTATAAAATATATTTGTACAATAAAAATTTAGACTTATTGATATTATAAAGTAACTTCATGCATATTAGATACATGCAGAAAGGTTATAATTGTAAACAGAATTATATTGGAGATATAGATTTCAAAAAAAATAATAAAAACAAGAGCTGAAAAGTTGACCCTATATTAAAATGTCATTTGAACACAGTAAACATTGTTCTGTGTTCTACTAAGACTCACAGTACGACTAGGCTTACATTTAAATCATTGACATTATTTGGTAAATGTTCATTTTAGGGTAAAATCTAATACAGCCACTCATGTCATAAAACCACATACTACAGAGTTGGAAGGTATCCAAGAGCTCACTAGTCCAAATATGCTCATTTTACAAAAGAACAAAACAGGGCCAACTGGGTAACTGCCTTGTCCAAAATGCCTGGTGCTCTCAAGATTAGGGCACAGCATAGCGGTAGGCATAATATTTTAACACTGAAGCTAACTGAATCACATTCAACCAAGAAGAAATATCTTTCAAAGCCTTAATTTTTTTCTTTCACCATAAAGTGATTTTCTGAATTTGAAAGAACATAAAGATCAAATAGCAATCACTTTCAGTAATAAAGCAAATATTCAAAATATTTCCTCAAGATTTAAAGCAATGGAAAATTTTAAAATAATCCAGGATAAACAACAAGGTCCTACTGTAGAGCACAGGGAACTAAATTCAATATCCTATGATAAACCATAATGGAAAAGAATATAAAAAAAGAATGTGTGTGTGTGTGTGTGTGTGTGTGTATGTGTGTGTATATATATATAAATATATATATGTATGTATAACCGAATCACGTTGCTGTACAGCAGAAATTAACACAACATTGTAAATCAACTATACTTCAATAAAAATAAATAAATGAATAAAAATAAACCAGGGAAGTCCAAAGTTAGGGTTCTCCCTACCATCTTTCTCCCATAGTAGTAGATGCACAGGAATATTACAACTGAATTCGATCTAAAGAAAGGAAAATCACTAGTGGAGCAATTTAATCCACAAGTTGCCATCTCCTCAAATAAATCTGACAGGTTTGTCAATTTTCTGCTAACCACTGCAATCTGCTTTGGTACCCTGACCATTGTGGACTAGGCATTCCCAAAGAGGTTCTGACTTGACCTACTTAGACCTTGACATCTGGAAACTGCATCGTTCCCCATCTTCTTCCCACCACCTACGAAAAAGACCAGAAAGGTTGGTTGGCAATTCCTAAACATGAGATGACAGGCCTGTAGATGCACCTGTGGCCTCTGACCTGTGAGAAATCTCACTTGCATGACTAAGTGAAGCAGCAGCCTGGCTTTCTAGAAATATTAGCAGTTTTCATTTAAATGAACTGTCCCTAGAGATCGTGGGTAGATAACACGAATGAGCTGCTCATAAATTATCTCAGCAAATCTTTAACTCTCATTTTTGCTGACACCATTATTTTTGTATGAATAAGGAAGAGTAAGTACAGAGATATGAGCATAGAAAATTTTTAAAGAAAGAAAAGCATTATTTGCTCTGTTTGGCTTCAAGATAAGGCAGAAAGGGCACATGCCCAAGGCTAATATGCAGCATGCCAAAAGTGTAACTGAAATATCTAACCCCAGAATCCAAAGAATAAATATGAAAATTAAAATAACACTGAGACACAAAGATCTGAAGGCTAAAGGGTACCCACATTTAGTTTGCAGGTGTTCCACAGACAGAGATGGCTTTCTGGTACTGCTGACTTTCCCTAGAGGCTTCAACCTTAAGTCTGATACAGAACTACATTAAAAGCTGTAATGATTTCATTTTCTCCATCTTTTGAGGTATTAAGAAAGGTCCAAATTATGGTTGGGCTGCAAGATTAAAAGTAAAAAAAATGTACAAAATTACTTGTGGGTGCCATTTCAGAACGTGAACAGACACCTAGAAGGGTGGTATCAAAATGAGTAACCTCACAGAGATTGGCACTCATTACATGATGTTGACCCGATTTAATCAACTGAATTACTTTTTTTCTGATTTCCTTTACCTATTTATTTCCTTAATCCACCATTATTGAAATTAGAAGATCTAAAATCATGTTCCTAATGAGGAAAATCCTAACTCTCAAAAAAAATACTGGACTCAATAGAGTCACCAAAATTCCTCACCAGTAGAGTCACAAAGCATAAGAAGATAGAATATGTTATTATGCTTACTTAATACAGCATCGTTTATCATACAAACCTGGACACAATTGAAAGTGAAAGGGGACACTATTAAAAATTATACTAGGCAAGGATGCAGAGCAACAGCAACTCTCATTCATTGCTGATAGAAATGCAAAATGTTAACGGCCACTTCAGACAGTTCGGCAGTTTCTTACCAAGTTAGACATATATTCACCCTACAATCAACTTAGCAGTCATGTCCCTAGTTATTTACCCAAGTGAAATGAAAACATGTTCATGCAAAAATTTATATGTAAGTTTTTACAGCAGCTTTATTCATAATCACTAAAAACTGGAAGCAACCAAGCTACTGTTCAACAGGAGAATGGATAAACAAACTGTGAGACATCCATACAACGTAATACTATTCAGTGATAAAAAGGAACAAGCTACTGATTCAGACAACAAGATGGATATATCTTAAATGCATTTTGCTACATGAAAACAGTCTGATCTGAAAGGTTACATATTATATGATTCGCTTCATTTGACATTCTAGAGAAGGCAAACTAAAAGTACAGAAAAACAGTTAAGTGGTTGCCAGGAACTGGGGGGAGTGAAGAGTGGTTTACTAAAGGGGACACACAGAGGAATTTTTAGGGTGGTGGAAATATTCTTGACTGGTGAATACATGACACTATGTATTTGGCAAAGCACAAAGAACTCTACAACACAAAAAAGTGAATTTTAATGTACACACATTAAAAAAAATCAACCAAGAGGTTGGGGACCCCAGGCTGGAATGCAGACTGTGTCAAAAGAATATAACTGGGGCTTCCCGGGTGGCACAGTGGTTGAGAGTCCGCCTGCTGATGCAGGGGACACGGGTTCGTGCCCCGGTCCAGGAAGATCCCACATGCCGCAGAGCGGCTGGGCCCGTGAGCCATGGCCGCTGAGCCTGAGCGTCTGGAGCCTGTGCTCTCAACGGGAGAGGCCACAACAGTGAGAGGCCCGTGTACCGCAAAAAAAAAAAAAAAAAAAAAAGAATATAACTGTATTATAAATGTATGACATAATCTCACTGAAGAGGGTACAAGAAAAAAATAAAAAGGAGCTGACTTTAAATTATTTTGGAAAATCATGTTTTGACTGGAAACAGTAAGGGTAGAAGAAAAAGGAACTGTACATGAACACTGTTTTCTAGTTTGGGTAGAAATTAACATTTCTGAAACTGCTTTACATGTATACTACAGTTGAAGAAATAAGTAAATGGATGATGGATGACAGAAGCCAGGTTAATCACAGCTGGAGAGGGAAGTTCAGATAAACAAAAGGGGAAAGCTAAAAGAATTCTATGTTATTGGATTAGTCAGCATCATCAGTATGAACTCATGTTTAGCTTAATGTACATACAGATGAAAAGATACAGAAATAATTATAGATATGTGTATATATATGAATTAGTATATATACATATATTTCCTTGCTCTGTCTGTTGAGAAGGCCTAGAAACAATGACACTCTAGTAGCAATGAGCATATTCACTGCCCAGATACTGGTTTCTAAATACCACTAATCATGGAACCAGGGCTCCTTGGAGAAATGGCTGATTCTAGGACTAGGGTAGGGAAAACACAAGATGAGCCCACAGCATCTTGTAGTGCCAGAAAGTAAAGAAGTATTCAGAAAACCAAAAGGATGGGGGCATGTCAAAGGGACATAAGAGGCCAACCTGAAAGAGCTTCCATCTGCCCAAGTTGGAACCATTTGAGCAACAAAATAACGTAGTAAGGAACTATAACTCAAAGTATAAAATAAATATGCATGAGTCCACATTGATATAAATAAATGATTGAAGAAATAAATGGGAAAGAAAAGATCTTCCTTACAGAATTCCAAATAATTTATGTAGATACTCTAAAAGCTTATCCTACTCCCTCCTTTGAGCATAGGCTAGACTTAGTGACTTGTAAAGAACAGAGTATGGGGAGTGAGGGTAACCTTATAGTAGAGAAGCCTAGCAAACACTGCCTTGGCCAGATGACTCCAGGTTAACACCAAGAATCGTAAGTCACATTAATAGAACATACCCCTAATATTATGTGATGAGAAATGCAGTTTATTTCTGTGGTATCATTCACAAAAAACCATAAGCGCAGTCTATATGAGGAAAACATCAAGCAAACCCAAACTGCGATAAGCTCCACAAAATAGTTGACCAATATTCCTCAAAACTGTTAAAGTCATGAAAGATAATTAAAGACATAAACTGCCAAAGAACAGAGGAGATGAAGAGACATGACATCTAAATGCAATGTGGTATCCTGGATTGAATCATGGAACAGAAAAAGGACGTTAGTGGAAAAGCTAGTGGAATATGAATAAAGTCTAGAGTTCAGTTAATAGTAATGTACTGTAATGTACTGTTGATTTCTTAGTTTTGACAAATGTACCATGGTTATATCACATGCTAACAACAGGGAAAATGAGATGAGGGGTATACAAGAACTCTCTGTAATATATTTGCAACTTTTCTGTAAATCTAAAATTATTCCAAAATAAAAAGTGCAGTTAAAAAGTATGCCAGGGGGGCTTCCCTGGTGGCGCAGTGGTTGAGAGTCCACCTGCCGATGCAGGGAACACGGGTTCGTGCCCCGGTACGGGAAGATCCCACATGCCGTGGAGCGGCTGGGCCCGTGAGCCATGGCTGCTGAGCCTGAGCGTCTGGAGCCTGTGCTCTCATCGGGAGAGGCCACAACAGTGAGAGGCCTGCGTACCGCAAAAAAAAAAAAAAAAAGTATGCCAGGAAAATAGATATAAGCCAGGAAAAAGCAGGACATTATGCTCATCTGATGTATGACCCAAGTCTACCTTCATTCTTAACATCCTCTGTTGAAAATCTAGAGCACAACAGTCGAGTTTGTGCTATTTGGTGATCAATGGAAAATCGAACTGGATTCCATCACTGCTAAGGAAACAATTTTTAGATTCTCTTTTATAATTCCTAGCTGTACAAAACAATGCTTTAAACAAGGCTCCTTGAACTGGGGGGAAATGCAGAAGGAAAGATGATTTGTGATGAAACTGTGAACTTCCTTTCTGTTCAGGTTTTATATTTAGGGCTTAAGTATTTTATTCTTGTGGAAGAGATAACGACAACACAGCAATTGGAAAAGAAATCCCACTACTCACAAGAGCAGTGGTGAACTGGGGAGCCCACAACACTATACTACATCTCAAGAGAGATAAGAAAGAAACAAATTGGTAGAGTTTAAAGACCACTTACAAGGATAAGAGGGAGTAAAAGACAAGGATAACAGGGAGGAAAAGAAGATACTGAAAACTGACAAGCCGCCTTCTATCCTGGCTGGGAGCAAACACGCTACGTTTTTAAATTAACTCTTTGTACAACTCTGCCTGCTGAGGTAAGGACTAACATTCTCCTTAGAGAGTTCCTGCTGCCAGAAATAGTTTCTATTCCCAGCAGGGGGAAAAAAAATTACAGAGAGGGTACAGAAATCATTTGGAAGCAAATATTTTTCTTGATGCTTTTCCCCCTTCAATAGCTGTATGAGGAAGGTAGGTGTATATTAAAATGGCATAAACCCACATATTTCATGGGGGGGGTGGGGTTGGTGTGCGTAACCAACTAGAATTACTGACAAAATGACTTTCCAGTATGTCCAATATACCAATGAGCATTATAACTAAACCTAACAGTAATATAATAAATATTACCCTTAATATTCCCACAGAATCCATTTTATTCATTCATTTATTCAGTAGATATTTACTTTATGTTTCCTATGTGCTAGGCACTTTTTTAACAGTTCTATGGCTTGGGGAAGAAAAGATACATGTTCATTATTTTAAAATTCAAGCAATTCAAACAAGTACAAAAATGACAGGCAGTAAAAATCATTCTACAATCTACCACCCAGAATTTAACATCTGGTGAAAAACAATCTAGACATTTCTCTTTTGTCAGGCACATTAATAAACAGTTTATAAAAAGCACTTTAGCCACTTTTCAAATAAGTTTTCTTTTAAAAAAAGGATAACCCAGCTATAGTTTGAATTTTCTATCAATATTAATCCTACACTCTTCTCTTATTAAACATAATCTGAGAATTCAACCCAATGATTTTTCCTTCACCTGAAATGTACCTAGCAGAACTTTTTTCTATTTCTACTTAGCCTATCGTACATACAATGACTGGTCAGCTACTACCTGCAGCAGTAAAAAGTAACAGTAAACAAAACAGAACCAAAAAAACCCAGTAAAATACTTACTGTTGAAAATCACCTTTAAAAGGGGGAGTGGGGCTTCCCTGGTGGCGCAGTGGTTGAGAGTCCGCCTGCCGATGCAGGGGACACGGGTTCGTGCCCCGGTACGGGAAGATCCCACATGCCGCAGAGTGGCTAGGCCCGTGAGCCTCTGAGCCTGCGCATCCGGAGGCTGTGCTCCGCAACAAGAGAGGCCACAAGAGTGAGAGAGGCCCGCGTACCACAAAATAAAAATAAAAATAAAAATAAAAGGGGGGGGGTAGGGGGAGAGCACAAGCAGTTGCATATTTCTGTTGATTTTCACTTCCATGTTCATCTTGAAAATTCTCCAAAGAAAAATGTTTAGGCATTTTCTTACTAAATACAGTTTAACTTAACTTGACCCTGATTCATTAGGTTCAATCTGAGAGTGAAAAATGACCACATCTAAGGCTTTCGCAGCATCTGAATTTTTCATGCAGAAATAGTCAAAGAATTTTTCACAAGGGCAAACCAAACATTACTCTCTTCTAAGTGGTAGGTTATCCCTGCCCCCCCCCCCACCTTTCCTTTCATGCCTAGTTACATCGATATCAAAAGATGGCTTGTTGGATCCCCTGACTTCCACCCTGGCCTCCCTTCACTTTCTCCTCACCTCACTTTAGTGGCAGAAGTATAGGCATACTCTGGATTGATCCCAGAACAGTTCCACTAAGAACTCAAACTTGGCATTCCCCTTCTTGAAGCCTAGCCTCTGTTTTGGCTCTTCTCTTGCTGCCCCATAACTCAATACATTGTCTTTATGCCCAACTGGGGACTGCCCATGTCTCTACCTACTCTTCTTCTCAGTATCATTTCTGATACTGGTGAGGCTATTGATCTTTTCAAAAAACAGCACTTGATTTTATTAATTTTTCTCTATTTTCTATTTCTCTGACTTCTTCTCATCTTTATTTTTGCATTCCTTCTACTTACTTTGGGTTTGCTTTGTTCTTCTTTCCTAGCTTATTCAGGTAGAAGATTAGACCATTGTTTTAAAGTGATAAATTCCCCTCTAAGCATTGCTTTAGCTGCATTCCACAAATTGACATGTTGTTTTTTCATTTTCATTCAAAATATTTTCTAATGTTCCCTGTGATTTAGTTTATCGATGAGTTATTTAGAAAACTGTTGTTTAATTTCTAAATATTTTAGAATTTTCCAGATATCCTGCTAGAGATTAATTCTGGTTTTGGTCAGGGCACATTCTCTGTGTGATTTAGAAACTTTCAAATTTATCAAAACTTTTATTTTTTAATCATCCAGCATATGGTCAATCTAGATGAATGTTCCACGTACACTTGAAAAGAATGTTTACTTCGTAGTGGCGGGAGGCATGTTTTATAAATGTCAATTAGGTCACATTAGTTGACAGTGTTGTTTGAGTCTTCTACATCCCTATAAATTTTATGTACACTTGTTCTATCAATTACTGAGACATGAATGTTGAAATCTCCAAACATAATTGTGGATTTGTCAATTTCAGTTGTCAGTTTTTGCTCCATGTACTCTGAAGCTCTCTCATTACAGGTATATGTATTAAGAATAGTTATACCTTCTTGATGAATTAATCCCATTATCATTTTCAAATGTTCCTCTTTATCCCTATAATATTCTTTGTTCTGAATATTTGTTTAATTCTTTTAAATTAATATAGCCATTCTAGCTTTCTTATGATTAGTGTTTGTTTGGTACATATTTCCCCATACTCCTGTCTGTATATTTAAAATGAATTTCACATAGACAGCAGAGACTTTATATGCAGCCTGAAAATCTTTGGCTTTTAACTGGAGTATTTAGATCCTTTATAGTTAATGCAACTATTGATGAGACTGGGTTTAAATCTACCATCTTGATCTTTGTTTTCTATTTGTTCCATTTGTTCTTTGTTCCTTTTTTCCCCTCATTTCCTGTCGTCCTCTGGATTGTTTTTTTTTTTGTTTTTTAGTATTCCATTTTATCTCCATTATTTGACTTATTAGTTCACTCTCTTTTTTTAATGTGGTTGTTTTAGGACTTGCACTATGCATCTTTTACTTATCATGGTCTACTCTTTCATGTGTAATAACTTTTTAACAATATACTTCCATTATCCCTCTCCTATTGTTTGTTCTATTGGTTTTATACAATTTACTTCCTCGTATGTTATAAGTCCGACAGTATACTGCCACTATTTTTGCTTTAAACAGTTAATTATTTTTAAATTTTTAAATGAGGGAAAAGAATTCTGTTTAATCACGTTTAGCATTTTAAGAGCTCTTCATTCTTTCATGTAGCTCAAAGGTTCCATCAGGTATCATTTTCCTTCTGTCTAAAGAATCCTGTCTAACATTTCTGTGGCAGTAGTCTGCCAGTGATGAATTCTCTCAGCTTTGTTGTCTGAAATAGTATTTCACCTCCTTTAATGAAACATATTCTCAGTGGATATAGTAATCTAGGTTAACAGTTTTTTTTTTCCTATCAATACTTTAATGATGTTATTCTATTATCTTCTCTTTTTATAGTTTCTGATAGAAGTCTACAATAACCACTATCTTTTGTCCTTTGTACTTAATGTACTCATTTTTTTTCTACCTGAATTTAAGAATTTCTCTTTATCACTTTTTTTAGCAATTTGATTATGATTAATTCTAGTGTGATTTCCTTTATGATTATACTGCTTGGGGGTTGTGAAGAGCTTCTTGGATCTGGAAGTTTATACTTTCCATCAAAGTCTGAAAATTTGGGACATTATTTCTTCAAATAGTTTTTCCAGTCCCCACCTTTTGGTGCTACAATAACTTCTATTTTAAACCACTTGATATTGGTCTAAATAAAAATAAGGCTCTGTAAATTTTTTCAGTCATTTTCCTATGTTCATTCTGGATCTGTTTTTTTTTTTTTTCAAGATCACTGATCTTTTCTTCTGTTAAGATCTAACTTGTCTGTAATCCCATCAAGTGAAATTCATTTAATATACTTTATATTTCAACTCTAAAAGCTCCATTTGGTTCTTTATCTCTTCCATTACTCTAATTATAGTGTTCATTATATTTTCCTTTCATAACTTGACTATATTAAGCATATTTATTTTAGCTGTTTCAACATTCTTGTCTGTTAATTCCATCATTTCTGCCTTTTCTGGGTCTGTTTCTCATTTGGTTGTGAGTTATGTTTTCTCACTTCTTGACATGTCCATAATTTTTTTATTGTATGTTAAATGTTGCTGATTTATGTTCTTGAGTGTTAGATTTTGTTAAAGAGGATTGGACTTTGTTCTAGTGGGCAATTAAATTACATGTAAACCAATTTGATCCATACTGGGTTTATGTTTAGGGTGGGTATAGAATAACCTTTATTCTAGAGCTAATTTAGTCCCACTACAAAGGGGGTGACCCTTCTGAAGTCTTCCCTGAATACCCCATGTATTCAGAGAGGTCTTTTTACTCTGGTGATGGGAACCCAAACAATTTCTGATCCTGTATGAGCTCTGGGAATTGTTCAGTTTACAGATTTCAATAACTTTTTTCCTAGAAGTTGTTCTTTGCCAACATCATGGTGTTTCACCATAGCCAATGTACAGAACTCTGGGACACCTATACGGATTTCTAGAGCTCTTCCTCTGTAGAACTCCTTCCTCTATGGTATATTACCCTGTAAATTCTAGCCACCATGGGCTTCCCCAAACTCTGATCTGTGTCTCACACCACTCAGCAATACCACAGGGTTCTATTTGGGTTTCCCCTCCCTGCACCACAATCTGAAAATTGCCTCCAGGCAAAAAGCCAAAGCAATTGTAGAGTTTACCTCTTCTGTTTCCCTTCTTTTAGGAATCAGAGTGTTATGTTGCCTGTGGTCCAGTATGTGAAGATAGTTGCTTCAAGTACCTGTCCAGTTTTCCAGTTGTTTATAGACAGCCAGCAATTCCAGATCCTGTTATTCTCTCATGGTGAGAAGCAAAAGTCCTTTCTCACAATATTTGATCTTATGTCAAACACTACATATAAAATAACTGTAGAGACTATAGTTGATATTATTTTCCACAGAGGATTGCCATTTCCTCTGTTAGGTAGAAAGGACTGAACTGGATTGGGACTGGAATGTAGCTTTAGTTAGACTCCATTCATTTCTATTTTCAAATGTCTCAAGGGTAAAACTGTCAAGTGTTTGTTGCAGGTCCCTTTCCCCAGATTAGTGGTTCTCAAAGTCTAGTCTGTGAACCTCCAGGGGTCCCCGAGATTTTTTTAGGAGGGAGTCCATGAAATAAAAACTATAATATAATAATACTAAGATATTTGCCTTTCTCACTGTGTCGACATTGACACTGATAGTACCAAAGCAATAGCAGGTAAAACTGCTGCAGCCTTAGCATAAATCAAGGCAGTAACACCAACTATACAGCTATATTCCTCAGGATCATGCATTCATAGTAAAAGAAATATCACTTTTACTTAAGAATATCGCTGATGAAACAGTATGGTTAATTTTATTAAATCCCAACCCCTGAATATATATCTTTTTATAATCCAAGTCACAAAATCAAAGCATGTACAAAGTATTCTGTTGTATACCAAAGTATGGTAGTTGTCTTGAGGAAAAGCACTTAATGTGACTGAGTCACCAGCTGAATTAGTTTTTTTTTTTCCATAAAATACCATTTTTACTTGAAAGAACAACCAATAGATAAATTATGGTCTTTCAACTTGGATATTCAGCAGGAGTTTTCTCAAAAATGAATGCAGTGAGCCTATTACTTCAAGGGATAAAAACAGCAGCATTTGTTGCCAACAATAAAGTTTGAACTTTCAGGCAAAAATTAGAATTGCACAAAACATATCAGCCACCATAATCTTGACAACTTTCCAATACTTAATACTTTTCTGATGAGCTCAGTGGTAATATTAACAAATGTGTGGGGTTTTTGTATTGTCTACAGAAGATTTGCACACCTCAGTGAACCACTATTTCCAAATAACCAACGCATGATACAGAATTATGTGTGGGTAAAAGATCCATTCAAAATAAAAGACAGAACAATAGATTTTAATGTAATAACACACAAAAAGTTCACTGAAATGATTTCATACTCCACACTGCAACTAACCTTTAAGAAACTACCACTTGTCAAGTTTTGCCATAGGATCAAAGATGAATGTTCACAATTATCTGAAAAGACTATTAAATTACTCCTTTTTCCAACTACATACTGTGTAAGGCTGGATTTTCTTCATTTACTTCACCCAAAACAACGCTTTTCAACAAACTGAAGGCAGAAGCAGATACGAATAGTCAGTTGTCTGCTATTAAGCCAAAGATTTACAAAAAATATTTAAAAATTAACTCTTTTCAATAACATATTTTTTGTTTTCAAAAATGTAACTGTTTTTCCAAAAAAAGCCTATTAATGTTAACATGCAATGAGTTTATTATTACTGTTATTTTTAAATTAATAAATATTTTAAATTTCTCTTATTTTTAATTTCTGAATTTCTGATATAGTAAATATGAACAGATATAATCCACTGAAGCAAAATCTCCTTGGTGTCTTCAATAACTTTTAAGATTGAAAAGGGGTCCGGAAATCAAGAAGTCTGAGAACATAGCAAGTCTCCTAAGTACCATGAGACTGCAAGAGATTTTACTCACTTTTACCAGGCTAGCTCCAGCCTCTGACACTGCCCCAGCACTTAGCAAGTGTCTAGTGGAGAAAAAAAAAGCACTGCATTTTGGGCTCACCTAGATTTCCATCTGTCAAACCAGCCCACGCAACTGTTAAAAGCTCTTCTGATTTCTCTTTTTCCCTGTGGACTCCCTCTGCCTGGATCAAACCTAATCCTAAGAACATGCCCATATTTGGCAATTGCTCTCAGGGAAAAAACAGCTGGCTATCTCAGTTCACACAAGAAGGGAGACTAGAATTTGAGTTTACTTCCTCCTCTTTGCTTCCACAGCTCCATAACTTTCAAAATAAGATTTTTGGAATTTATCCATTTTCTACATAGGAGCTATAGCCTGCCACTACCTACTACTCAGTTCTTTTAATCCACTACCAAATAACAGTAGCCAACACATACATCATTAACTATCTGCCAAGCAATATTCTAAGCATTTTATATAATGCTTAGAACTCACTTAACTCTGAAGAGAACATCATAAGGTATCGCCACTGAAGTTATACAGCTCATAACTGGTAAAGCCAGAATTCAAATCCAAGCAGTTTGGTTTCAGAGTCCTGGCCTCTAACCTCTAACAAGCTATCCTTTGCCTTATCTACCACACATTTTTCCCTCAGGAAACTCAGCCCATTTTCATAGTTGCTACTATCATCTCAAGATTGAAGATACCTAAATCTTTATCTGCAGGTCTAACCTATTTAACTGCTTGCTGAACTTCAACTTGGATATTCCGCATATCTAAAACCAATGCATTGGGATTTCCCTAGTGGTCCAGTGGCTAAGACTTCCTGCTCCCAATGCAGGGGGCGCAGTTTCGATCCCTGGTCAGGGAACTAGATCCCACATGCCGCAACTAAGAGTTCACAAGCCGCAACTAAAAGATCCCACACGTGGCGACAAAGATCCTGCATGCCGCAACTAAGACCCGGTGCAACCAAATAAATAAATAAATATTTTAATAAATAAATAAATAAAACCAATGCATCTTCTTCACCACTGAAAACTTTCTTTTCCAAACATTGCCCTTTCACTGGCACCATCCTTTCCACCTTTGGTCAATCCAGGCAATTATGATTTTCCTTTCCTCTAATTTCAAAAACATTTATAACTGTACCAGTAATCCCCAAACATTAATTCACAACTAAGTCTACTGTGGTGCATAGAAAAATAGTAATATAATGTGCTGTTCTATTTTAAAATCTGTCCTTAATTCTAAGATAATTCCTACATTTTATTGTTAGAATGTTTTTTCTTTTGTGAAATTGTGATAATAGATAATTAATTTTTAAAAATAATTTTGTGTGTGTGTGAACTGAAAAGTTAACAACACTATAATAATTCCCAAAGTTATTTGGTTGATTTGTTTTGAAAATTACTGATCCAGGAAATTTGAATATATGCAAACTACTGGTCTATACCAACGTTATCAATTTACCAGGATCTGCTTTTGACTGTTCCATTGCTTCTCTAATAAAGTCATGTATCCATTTATCAAGTCAGATATCCTGCTCAAAAAGGCCCAAACAAAAGTAATAAAAGTTAGTAACTCTTGTGGCAGTACCAAAGAGTTAGAAATGTATTGAAATTGTTTCCAAGTAGTATCAGTTGGCTTTTCAAAATGCTCAAAAGATACTGCCTTCTTACTGCTTTTAGACTCAGTTAACTATTCTTAAATTCATTCTCTCCTCACATAATATACAGCCCCACTTATCTGTGCAATAAGGAATTAAGTTCCTTACTTAATTCTTAAGCTATTTCCAACAGCCCTGTACAGAAATCTTTTTATAGTCTTAATCATGGTAAAACCACCTCTACCAAGCACCTTCTGATATATAATCTTATTTGATCCACAGATACCTAAATGGATTTCCATCAATTTTTGCTTTTACCACCATGCTGAAAGCAAGTGGCATGTTTTAAATGATAAAATATCATTGAGAGTTAGAAGAAATCAGAAATATCATCTACTCCAAAACTCTTCATTTCATGATTGAGAATAGCGTAGCTTAAACTCACACAGCTAATTAATGACACAGCTGACACGAGAAAGCTAAGCCTTCTAGACATCTAAGGAGTTGCATGAAGAAGGTGTAATTCACAGGAAAAGAACATATAGTCATATAGAACCAAGTCAGAAATCACTATACTCCTAGAATTAAGCAAGAGAGTGGGTTAGGATAAGTTCGGAATATACATAATACAACAGCTTCACTAATGTCCAAAGGAAGCAGAATTACTTTGGGTTCACAATGACCAAAAATCATGCTGATGTGCAAGGCTCCTGGGGAGATTTGAGAGAAAGAACACCAACAAGCCAGTGAGGATGAAGAACAAAAAGGATCTACACTCCAATTTAGCCACTAAAGGAAGGTGCAGTACAGTCAAAAAATTAGAGTTCTGATCCATCAACAGATAAATGAATAAACGAAATGTGTTATATCCATACTATGGAGTACTATTCAGCCATAAAAAGAATGAAATTCTGATACGTGCTACAACATGGATGAACCTTGAAAACTTGCTAAGTAAGGCAGACAGAAAAAGACAAATATTGTATATTTCCACTATATGAGGTACCTAGAATGGGCAAATTCATATAGACAGAAAGGAGAATAGAGGTTACCAGGTCTGGCGAGAGGGGGAATGAGGAGTTACTGTTTAATGAGTACAGAGTTTTTGTTTGGGATGATGAAAAAGTTCTAGAAATGGATAGTGGTGATGATTGCACAGCAATGAAAATATACTTAACATTAGTGAATTGTACACATTAAAATTGTTAAAATGGTAAATTTTATGTTACGTATATTTTACCACAATGAAAAAAAATGGAAGAAAAAGAGTTTTGAAGGTGTGAGGAATTTTTGGCTTTCTAGGCCACTTACCAACTTGTCAACTTGTTAGTAATGAGTTATTTCCCCTAAAAACATTTCTTGAAAAAAGTAATAAACATTTTCACATCAACAGGTAACATATTTTGACAAACTTAGAGGAATTACAGGAAGCTCCAGAAAACAGTCCTGGCAGTAAAACCAGTCCTGACTGGGTAGTATTATAGTTCTTATTCAATGGTTATTTAATCATCCTAAATTTATTTCTACAAGACATCTATTCCTACAAGACAGCCATTAAAAAAAAAATCTCATTTACCAGGGAGGGACCAAGAACTCCCTTGATCAGGATGCCACAGGGATGGAAGACCTCTGAGACTGTATAACAGAATCAGCTCAGCAGACCACTGATTTTAGCCTCTTTTGCTCTTAACCTGATAGCATCCTACCTCTCTATGCCAGAGGTCACAATCTCAAATGTCTAAAGAAGCCAGAAGCCAGGCAAGGAACATAAATTAATGAAGCAAGCGGGATGAATCTGGGGAGAAGCAGGGAGACAGAGAAAGCTACGGCAGCCTGGAGTGTTTCTGTCACACCTACAGAGCACAGTCAATTGCTGCCAAGTGGTAATGCTAGCCCACTGTTGCCATACCTTCCGAATTTTTAAATGAGGCTGGAAATTCAGATTTTTCAACTTACTCTACAAGCTAAGCAAAACAGATCTGAGAAGCCCAAGTAGCCTACAGATCCCCCGTTTGTGCTTTCTGCTCCATGCATATCCTTCTCCAAGCCATGAAGGAAAATGGCAGGAAACAATACTTTACAGTTATGCATATCTCATTTTGCAATAAGGACTCCAATTCCCTAAGAGCAGGGCAGCAGGCAACATTCAAGGAACATAAAATAAAGAAACCAAAGGAGTGAACCAAAAAGGCAATTTACCTACTTAATATATGAAAAGTAAAAACCTGGGACTTCAAATAATCTACCAACTTTCAAAATGTCAGGAACTGAGATGAGGCTATGGTAACTGAAGAATGCTGGAACAAAATATTACGCAGCTAGAATACAACTTTTCAAACTCTTTAAAGTCACCTTACTATAAATTACACAATAGGGAATATGATCCCAGTGATTCACAATAAACCTGTCCCCTATGGCACAACATGAAATGTCTGTTGTATCATTTTGGATCCCACTGTCTTGAATTCTACCTGATTTTTACAACTTTGGTTGATATGACAAATACAGAACTGCAAGTGCACGTACAAATTCCCAGATTCCAAGTGAAAAATTCTATTTGAGAAAGAAAGAGAGAGAGAGAGAGCGAGAGAGAGAAAGAAAGAAAGAAAAGGAAAGAAGAAAAAAGAGAAAGAGAAAGAAGGAAAAAAGAGAAAGAGAGAAAGAAAAAGAAAGAAAGGAAAGAAGGGAGAAAGAAATGCAACTGGAAAAGGGGAAAATATTTCAGAAAAAAAGCTGCTTTCTTGCAGTTTGACAGATACAGGAGCCAAGAATAGTGGAGGAATAAAAGCTAATTTTTCTCTTTTCACAAAAAGACTAGCTACTCCCCTCCAAAGGTAATCCTTCCTCTGGCCAAGAAGAGTCAGAATTCTTCCTTAAACTTTAGCCACTTAATTTATCCACAAACAATATCATTTCCTTCTACTAAAAACAAAATATATAGCAGGATCTAATTAGCATTACATGCTTATGTGCTAGGTACCAGGCTAAGCACATAACATGTATCATCTCATTTAATCCTCACAACCCTATGAAATAGGTACTTTTATCTCTGATCAAAGTAAACATGGCCCCTACCCTCATGAGGCTTATTTTCTAGTGGGAGAGGCAGACATTAAACAATCCCAACAAAGAATGCACAACTGCATTTATAACCAGAGTTAGAAAAGAGATGGGCAAGGCACTACTAACTCACGGAAAAAGCAAATTTGATCTTACCCAAGAAGGCATCTTTGTAGAAGTAACTATTGAGATCAAAGGCTAAACATATTTTAACTAGGCGAAGTCTCCTGTCAGGGGTGAGAGCATGAGAAAAGGTCCTGTGATGGAAGGAAACACAAGGAGTTTGAGGTACAGAAAAAAGGCCAATGTGGCAAAAGCAGAGAGAACAAAGGGAAGCATGCTGTGTCGTCAGGGCAGAAGAAACAGGCCATCCAGGGCCCTGCTATTTACATTAGAAGTCTCCATCCTCAGAGCAACAAAAACCACTAAAATTATTAGGAGAAGGGGGGGATGATCAGATTTGTGGGTATTTTTATGCATTTTTTAAATCAAAAGAAAATAAAAAGATCTCCTCTCTTAGCAACTTTCAAATATACAGTACAGTATTGTTAACTCATCATGTTACATATTAATCCCCAGGACTTACTTATCTCATAACTGGAAGTTTGTACCTTCTGACCACTTTCAATTATTTTGCCCACCCCCCCACCTCTGGCAACCCCCAATTTGTTCTCTGTAATCTGTAAGTGCTTCTTCTTCCTCCTCTTCCTCCTCTTCTTCCTCTTCCTCCTCTTCTCTTTCTCCTTCTTCCTCTCCTTCTTATTCTTCTTCCTCTCCTTCTCCTTCTTTTAGATTCCACACATAAGTGATATTATGCAACGTGCCTCTCATTGTCTGAGAACACACGGTATGTGCCTTTCTCTGTCTGACTTATTTCACTTAGCATAATGCCCTCAAGGTCCGTCCATGTTGTCACAAAAGCAAGATTTCCTTCTTCTTTATGGCTGAATAACATTTTGTGTGTGTGTGTGTGTGTGTGTGTGTGTATCACTGTTTCTTTATCCTTTCAACTGTTGATGAACACAGGTTGTTCCCATGTCTTGGCTATTGTAAATAATGCTGCAATGAACATGGGGGTGCAGATATCTTTTTGACATAGTGACTCTGTTTCCTTTGGATAAGTACTCAGACGTGAAATTGCTGGATAATACGGTAGTTCTATTTTCAATTTTTTTCAGTACTCTCCATACTGTTTTCCATAGTGGCTGCACCAATTTACATTCCCACCAACAGTGCAAAAGTGTTCCTTTTTCTCCACATCCTTGCCAACACTGATTTCTTATCTTTTTGATAACAGCCATTCTAATAGGTGTGAGATGATATCTCATTGTGATTTTGATTAGCTTCTCTCTGATTA
Source organism: Grampus griseus (assembly GCF_964374135.1). Taxonomy (NCBI): domain Eukaryota; kingdom Metazoa; phylum Chordata; class Mammalia; order Artiodactyla; family Delphinidae; genus Grampus; species Grampus griseus. Next base: position 37,628,050 of record NC_139007.1, read on the forward strand.
GTGATGTTAAACGCTTTTTCATGTACCTGTTGGCCATTTGTATATCTTCTTTGGAAATGTCTATTTAGATCCTCTGCCTATTTTTTAATTGGATTGTTTCAGTTTTTTCCATTGAGTTGTACGAGTTCTTTATCTACTTTAGATATTAACCCCTTATCAAATATATAACTTGCAAATATCTTCTCCCATTCAGTAGGTTGCCTTTTCATTTTGTTGATGATTTCCTTTGCTGTACAGAAGCTTTTTAGTTTAATATAGTCCTACTTGTTTCTTTTTGCCTTTTTTTTTTTTTTGCCTGTTTTTGGTGTCAAATCAAAAAAACAAAAAATCATTGCCGAGACCAATGTCAAGGAGCTTATCCCCTATGATTTCTTCTAGGAATTTTATGGTTTCGGATTTTATATTCAAGTCTTTAACCCATTCTGAATTGATTTCTTTGTGTATGGTAAGATAATGATCCAGTTTCACTGTTTTGCTTGTAGCTGTCCACCTTTCCCAACCTCATTTATTAAAGAAACTTTAACTCCATTGTATATTCTTGGCATCTTCCCCCATTATATATTCTTGGCTCCTCTGTTACAAATTAATTGACCATGTATGCATGGGTTTATTTCTGGGCTCTCTACTTTGTTCCATTGATTGATGTGTCTGTTTTTAAGTCAATGCCATAATGTTTTGATTACTACAGCTTTGCAATATTGTTTGAAATCAGGAAGTGATTCTCCCAGATTGGTTATTCTTTCTCTACCTTGCTTGGCTATTTGGGGTCTTTTGTAGTTTCATACAAATTTTAGGATTGTTTGTTCTATTTCTATGAAAAATGTCACTGGAATTTTGACAGGAATTACAATGCATCTCATATTTCTCTTCGGACTTTGCTTACGGTGAGTTCTGGTCATGTACATTTTTCAAAGGCAAATAAACCAACCTTCTGAGTTTAGGATTTTGAGTCATAATTTTAGAAAGGCTATATAACTCTAAAGTTATAATTAAATTCTCCCATGATTTCACATTTTATGTTTAAATCTCTGACCAATCTGGAGTTTATCCAAATATACAATGTCAAGTATGGACCTAACACATTCTCTTTCCAGATGGCTACACAGTTATACCAGTACCAGTTATCAGAGTCCATCCTTACTCCCAACTGCTATGATACTGCTTTTTAGCATATCCTAAGTTGCTATATTGTCTATTTCTGAATTTTCAATTCCATGCTATTAGTCTGTCAATTCATGCACCAGTATTACATTGCTCTAATTGAAACTTCATAGGATGTTTTAATCTGGAAGGGCTAGTCCCCCTCTCATTGCTCTTCTCTTTCAATGTTATTCAGGGTTCAATATGCACTTTACAATTAGTGTTTCTAGTATTTTCATTGAGATCACTTTAATTTGTAAATTAGTATGGGAGAATCAGCACTTTATGACGCTGAGATTTCCTATTCAAGAACATGGTATGTTTACATTCACATCTACTTTTGTGTTCTTCAGGATTATGGGGAGTAGATTGGAAGGAGGCCAGGTGGATAGGTTAGACTAATGTAGATTATTTCTGGTAATTGAAGAATACGGAAGGGATAAACTGGAGAAAGAATAGAATGATAAGAGGGCATAGCAACATTTAATCACCTGGACAAGCCTGCCACAGGGGGAAGGAATGGTATAAAGAACAAAATCAAGTAAAAAGTGTTTTTCAAGAAAAAAGAAACTATCAACAATACAATTAGGATAAAAACATTTTCAAATAAATCCATTAGATTTAGTGATATGGAAGTCATTAGTGATCTTAGTAAGAGCTATTGTGGGGAGACTTATAAGGCTGGAAGCCACAGTGGGACTTCCATTCCAGTATGGACAAACATAATTATTTTGCTCTAATTTGATCCTAAAAGGGTCTTCCTGAAGTCAAAATGCCACTAAATTTGGAATATAACTGTAAGTTATTATTCCTAAAGTGGAGTTCAAACATAGTCTTGGAAGAGGGTTCTTGAATAATTCATGCAAAGAATGCATGGATCCAGAAAATACTGCCAATAGAAGGAAATATCAGAAACCAGAGTAGGAAATAACAGCTACAGAGCAAAGGGGGGCAAACATGAAGCAAATTTTCTCCAAAGCAAACTAAGCTATAACTTCATAGAACGATTTGGCTTGGAGTTAGGTCCTGCTAACATTCTAAAAAGCACAGCTGGAGATCCAGATAAAATAGGTAACTCCTTAAATAGGATGCACAGAACAAGCCCTGGCTGCTCAGAAATACTTCCTTCTGCATCTTTTCAAGATATCACTCTCTCCCTCCCTCAACTTGATCTCCAAATCCTAATTGTGGCTTCTCTTTTGGATAGTCCCAATAGAAGCATACAGACTTCCCTGGTGGCGCAGGGGTTGAGAGTCCGCCTGCTGATGCAGGGGACGCGGGTTCGTGCCCCGGTCCGGGAGGATCCCACGTGCCGCGGAGCGGCTGGGCCCGTGAGCCATGGCCGCTGAGCCTGTGCATCCGGAGCCTGTGCTCCGCAGGCCACGGCAGTGAGAGGCCCGCGTACCGCAAAAAAAAAAAAAAAAAAAAAAAAAAAAAAAAAAAGAAGCATAGAGACTTCCCTGGTAGGAAAGTAAGGATACTGGTAGTAAAGTTAGGATTAGAATTATTCCTAATTCTTTCCTAATATTCAGACAGGATAGTACACAGGATCTAGCTTCAAGGAGATACCAAGAGGGGTCAGAAAACAGAGGAGTCAAAACAAAACAAAACAAAACACAACAAGAGGAGTCAATAAAATAGTAACAATGCCTTGGACAGATCCAAACTGCCTTGGTCAGATCCAAACCGGGGCTGAACAGGCCCGAAGGAGAATATTCCATGGGAAACTCCAAAAACCTGGGACTGTGTGAAGCTGGAGAATACACACAGAACGAGGCAAAGCGTTCAAGGGACATATCATAGAATCTTAAGGGGAGACCTTAGATGTCACCTAGCTCAGAAAGGATGCTTTAAAAAAAAGAAGGGTGATTTTACATTACAATTTTATCACTCATATTTGAGCCAAACAAAACTAACACTCTCAAATGGAACTGATTACTGAGAACTTTCTAGGTTTAAAGAAAAAAAATTATTATAGTTCTGCAGAATTCTTCAGAACAGAAAGAACTTTCAAGCCCACGTGAGTTGATTTGCATGCCAAAACCAATCTGCAATATGGAAAAATATGGTAAGTGAAATAAACCAATATCTTTTGACCTTTCATTTTAACACAAATTTGGACCAAGAATGGAAACAAAAAAATCATGGCACTAAAATGCAGAAGTTCCAGGTCCCTTCTACCACTTACCAGCTGCTTGAACAGGGGAACATCCACCGTGACAGTGTTATACCTAAAGCCCTGGTGAGATCTCCTTTAGGTATAAGATCCTTGTCCATAAAAAGAGGACACTCTCAAATAAGAATTATTATCTTCTTTGCTTGCTAAAGATACCAGGCAGGATCAGTAGATTCAACTAAAATCATTAAGGTAAAGGTAGAAGAGAAGGAAAAAAGGGTCTCTGGAATAGAAAAGGCAATTAACAGCTCTTCACTGCAACTACATCGAAGAGGCGGAGTATAATTTTCCTTAGGTTGTTCTACACCGTTTCATGCCCGCACACTGCAGCCCCACTCCAATGTTCAGCTTAACGTGGTGGTATTCAAATATACCGGGGTCAACTAAGGAAATGTAATGCTTCTAAATTATGCTGTGGAACTAGTGCCACTGGTTGTTCATTCTGCCATCAGCCTTAAGTGGTAGAATTTTAAGAAGGTACTGTGTCAGAGAAAGGCGTTCACTTGGTAAAATCTACTCCCTAATATAAATTTTCTGTACAAGGTTGTTGCAAAAGAAAAAAACAAGAGCTGTTTCAGTTTAATCTGCATTCCTCTTTTTTTTTGAAACCAGCGGGAAGTAACAGAGGATACTAAAGGATGTGGTGGCTATTCTAGCGGGCAAAGTTTTTATTTCTTTACAGAATTAGAATTGTTAGTTCTTACCAGGGCAGCAAGGAATAAATCACATATTAGTACATTATGGTGACAGTTTATTCTATTTACTGTTACTGGGGGGAATACATTTTATTCCTACGGTAAAGTGACAGAACTCTCTTCCAGGCATGTGCCTAAACCTTCTTTCAAGAAAAAGAATTTGTAAGCACAGGATTCTACCAATTTACAGCAGGCTGAGTGGGGGCACAGGAGCCATGAAATGGGAAACAAACAGGAAAGAAACTGGGCACAGGCATTTCAGGCTAATAAATATAACAGCAATCTAGAAGATGAACAGTTCATGTTGTTTGTGATTACAGACTGATTATTCCTCTAAGTGCAAAGGCTATCCAATAAGTCATATCCGGGTTGATTTGTTAGCAAGGTACTTTCACCAGATAATAAATTAGAATGTAATTAAAGTGCATTCTGTCTGTTTATCATGGACTAAGATAGCTCACTATAATTCTCAATTATCTGCATGAACACACAACATGACAGGCATGGTGAGTAAACCTTTCAGCAAAGGGCAAAAAACATCTTAGGAATGCACTAAAATTGCTAGATTCTTCTCTAGTCCTTTTAAAAATTTGTTTCCAATTTGATAAATTATGTGAATGGAACCAAATTAATTCGGTACTTGCTTTCATACAGTAAGTCATACAGTAAGTTTAGACTCATAAGTCTCCAAACTTCTTAGTTTGCTGGTAATTTGCTAAGGGCAGTGACTAAATCATGAAAGAAATCAAAGAAAACAAAATTGAATATTTACTGCAAACCTCTGCTAGGTGGAAAAACTTAAGCACAGAGAAAACAGAAAAATCACAAAGGAAAAAACATATATGAACATTTAAAATTTAAAAACGTGTTTAAAAAAGCATCTGTAGCATATAAGACAATAAATTCACTATATAAAAATCTCATAAGTATTAATAACAAGAAACTCAGACCATGAGAAATAAAGGAGCAAAACATACAAAGAGAAACAAACAGAAACATAAAAAACAATTCTGAGTAAATTAAATTTAAATCAGGGTAATATTTTTCTATCTAATTAGTAAAAAGTCTTTTTTTAAATGATAATGACCAATATTGGCAAAAATATAGCGCCACTTATACTCTCATACATTATTTCTTATAATAAATTGATCAGAACTCTTCAAAATTACAACTTGGTGTTTTGAATTAAACAGTATAAAAATGTTTCTAATGTTTTAGTTCAGTACTCCCACATCATGGACTCTATCTAATAAACAAAAATATTTATCACAGCTTCACTTACCAGTAATAAAAATCTGAAACAACAAAAATCCAACAACAGAGTAAAGACACAATGTAAAATATGGTATAATCATGGATGGAATATTATGTGGCTCTTTTAAATGATGGTTATGAAAACTAAGTAGAAAAGGCTAGAAAACTGTATTTGTAAGGTGATCACGTTTAAATTAAAAATATGCACATTAAAGAAGACTAGGAAAGAAAATACCAAAGTGATAATCATGTTAAGCTGGTATGGTACTCTGAACAATTGCCCCCACCACCACACCACACTCCAAAGATGTCCAGGTCCTAAATGCCTGGAACATGTGACTGCTACTTTACTTGGCAGTAGGGACTTTGCAGATGTGATTAAAGATTTTGAGATGAGGAGACTGTCCTGGATTACCTGGATGGGCCCAACACAATCACAGGGGTCCTTATAAGAGGGAGTCAGAAGGGTCGAGTCAGAAAAGGAGATGTGACAACAGAAGCACAGGTTGGAATGATGTGACCACAGGTCAAGGAAAATGGGCAGTCTCCAGAAGTTGGAAAAGATAAGAAATGGATTTTCCCTAGAGCCTCCAGAAGGAACTCAGCTCTGCTGACACCTTGATTTTATCCCCATGAGAGTCATTTCTGACTTCTGACCTCCAAAAGCGTTAGATAATAAACTTGTGTTGTTTTAAGCCACTTAATTTGTGGTAATTTGTTACAACAACAGGAAACTCATAGATGGTAAGATCGCCCTTTCTAAACTTTCTGTAATGTTCAAATTACAGAATTCTATTGATGCGTTCTAATATACAAATTTAGCTAAAATTTAAGATTCTAGGTGAAAACTTACTCTGCTGTAGTGGTTCCCAACCCTGGCTGCATATCAGTACAGACATACCTCAGAGACATTACAGGTTCGGTTCCAGACCATCAGAATAAAGTGAATATCACAATAAAGCAAGTCACAGGAATTTTTTGGTATCCCAGTGCAAATAAAAGTTATGTTTACACTATATTTAGTCTATTAAGTGTGCAGTAGCATTATGTCTAAAACAACAATGTACATACCTTAATTAAATAATACTGTATTGCTAAAAAATGCTAACCATCACCTGAACCTTCAGTGAGTCATAATCTTTTTGCAATAGTAATATCAAAGCTCATTGATCACAGATCACCATAACAAATATAATAATAATGAAAAAGTTTGAAATATTGTGAGAATTACCAAAATGTGACACAGAGATGCAAAGTGAGCAAATGTTACTGGAAAAATGGTGCCAACAGACTTGCAGGGTTGCCACAAACCTTCAGTTTGTTAAAAAAATGCGGTATCTATAAAGCACAATAAAGCAAAGAACAATAAAACGAGTATGCCTATATCAAATAATCGGCTTTAAGGAAAAAAAAAAAAAAAAAAACCAATGCCATGCTTTCTCCCCAGTCCCAGAGATTCTGATTTAACTTTTGTTAGGCTCAAACATCAGCGCTTTTTAAAAGCCCTACACACTACTGTGCAGCCAGGGTTGAGAATCAGTGCTCTAGTATATCAGCTCACGACTGACAAGTTTCCCTAACCCCAAACAGGAATGTATACCACTCTAAAACTGCATTTCTTTCAAGAATTCTGCAAATGAAAACACTCAACGACAGTTTGGCTTAAGACTGGAAGCTGTGACCTAGTTTAACTGACATTGTCAAAGGAAAAGAAAAGAAAAAATAAGATCACTCTTCTTCCTCAATGTTTTTCATTTTTGTAGTTCAAAGGACTCTTTAGAGACACTGTGCTCCAAGAAAAAGGTTCTTATTAGCTGTTACACTGAGGCCCCATATTTAAATAAGAGTAATTCATAACAAGAATTGTTCTTCCTTTGCTTTTCTATTGACAATTGACTTAGATTCCTAAAACTATGTAAGATATTTAGTCTTTGAATTTTTATGGTATGATTTAGAAATAGTATAGACTCGCCAAGTCTGTCAAATTCCACAGATAATGTATTCTTCAAAGTCATATTTTCCCTCTATTTTCCAGGTAGCAAGCTTACTTATTAAAAAACAAGACAAAACACACACACTTTAGTATGTTTGTGAGCAAATGTATAGAGCTTTCAAATGTGAGATTCTCAGCTAGAAAAATCACTGACAAAGTCTTACGCATCTCTTGGTCAACTCATAGCAGCAATATCCACATGTGAGAGACATCGTTATCAACCAAGTGTGTCCAAAGGTTGATCTCCATAGCAACTGTAACTCTGCCAAATGCAGCGTATAAGGCATCAGAGTTAACACCACATGCACACAAAGTGTTGGTATATGTAGTCTGGATTGTTGCTGTAGAAACCTAAAACCAAGTCTCTGACAACCTTGGATAAAATGAAAACAACAACAGAAGGGTCCTTGAGTACTCAGCCATATACTACTTTGCTTTCAAGCAGGACAATGCCATTCTAAACACCACATAGTAGTCTTGATATCACTAAAGGAAAATCTTCTATAAAAATATTATTTAATGATGTCATGTATCTGTTTAACATTAGGAACTACTCTGTATTCCCTAAAAGATTGTCCCTCCCACCCTGGGCTCAGATGAATGTTCAAAAGCTCACCCCAACAGAGTACTGTCACCTCCTCCTGGCCTCAGCCAGAGCCAGTTCCGCACCCTGGCAAGCTAGTGAGGTACCAAGTTTTGCTGCCGCCACCATGATAACTACAACAGATAGAAACAAGCTTATTCGAAAACAATTTTGCAAAAAAGAATAAAGTAGGAAAAATCACTCTATCTGATGTTAAGTCTTACTATACAGCCATCATAATCAAGACAGTGCGGTACTGGCAAAAGAACAGAAACATAGATCAATGGAACAGATAACCCAGAAATGGATCAATACAAATGCACCAAATGATTTTTTTTTTAAGAAGATGTTGGGGGTCGGAGTTTATTAATTTATATATTTATTTTTGCTGTGTTGGGTCTTCGTTTCTGTGTGAGGGCTTTCTCTAGTTGTGGCAAACAGGGGCCACTCTTCATTGCGGTGCGCGGGCCTCTCACTATTGTGGCCTCTCTTGTTGCGGAGGACAGGCTCCAGATGCGCAGGTTCAATAGCTGTGGCTCACAGGCCTAGTTGCTCCGCAGCATATGGGATCCTCCCAGACCAGGGCTCAAACCCATGTCCCCTGCATTAGCAGGCAGATTCTCAACCACTGTGCCACCAGGGAAGCCCACACCAACTAATTTTGTTTGTTTGTTTGTTTGTTTTTGCATCAACTGATTTTTGATAAAGGTGTAAAATCAGTTCAATGGAGAAAGGAGAGTCTTTCAAACAAATTATTCTGGAACAACTGGACATCCATAGGCCAAATAATAATACTGAACCTTGACTTAAAACTCATGCTATATACAAAAGTGGGTGCAAAATAAATCATGAATTTAAACGTAAAACACGAAACAACAAAGCTTTTAGATGAAAACACAGGAGAACATTTTGGGACCCAGGGCTAGGAAAAGAGCACTTAGATATCACATCAAAAACTTGATCCATAAAAGAAAAGAAAATCAATAATTCAAGTTCATCAAAATTGAAAACTTTTGCTTTGTGAAAGACTCCATTAACAAGATAAAAAGATGAGCCACAGACTGGAAGAAAATATTTGCAAATCACATACCTAAAGGACTTGTATCCATAGTGTATTAAGAACTCTCTGAACTAAACAGTAAGAAAACAATTTATTTGAATATGGGCAAAAAGACCTGAACAGACACTTCACCAAAAAGTTAAGATACTAAGATGGCAAGTTAGCACATGAAAAAATGCTCAAAATCATCAGTCATTAAGGAAATGCAAATTAAAACGAAGATGAGACATTACTACACACCTATTAGAATAGTTAAAATAAAAAATACTGACAATACCAAATGCTGGCAAGGATGTGGAGGAACTGGATTTCTCATATTTATATATACATTTACCACACAATCTAACTATCACACTCCTGAGCATTTATCTTCGAGAAATGAAAACTTATGTTCACATAAAAACCTATGTGTGTTCACTGCAGCTTTATTTGTAATAGACAAAACTGGGGAGGGAAACAACCCAATGGTCTTATGGTAAATGGATAAACTATGGCACATTGATAAAATGGAATACTAATCAGCAATAAAAGGGAATAAACTATTGACACACACGACAACTTCGGTGGATCACGAGAACACTGCTGAGTGAAAATAGCCAATCTCAAAAAGTTACATACTATATGATTCCATTTCAAAATTACAAACATATAGAAATGGAGATCAGATCAATGAATGCCCAGGGTGAGGAAAGAGGTGAGGCTGAGAATATAAACGGGTACCACTAGGAAGTTTCTTCATGGTGATGGAACAGATGTATAACTTGGCTGTGATGGTTACACAAATCTGTACATGTGATCAGTTTACAGAACACACACACAGGCACACACACAACTGAATGCATGTAAAAATTGGTAAAATCCAAATAACATCTGTAGTTAACAGTATTGTACCAATGTCAATTTCCTGGTTTTAATAATGTTCTATAAATATGCAAGATGTTACCCTTGTGGAAAGCTGGATAACAGGGACAAGGGACATCTCTATACTATTTTTGAACTTCCTGTGACTCTATTATTTCAAAACAAAAAAGTAAAAAAACCCAAAACTTATATTCACCAAAAAGCCATGATAAAATTTAAAACTGGGGGAAAAAAAATACAACATTTGAGAAAAAGTAAAACCCTTAATATACAAAGAGCTCTTATTTGTCACTAAGTAGATTAAATGCAATTAATAATGAGCAAAAGATATAGACAACTCACAAAAGAATAAAATTGGCAAATAAACATAATAAAAAAGACTCAATCTCACTAGTATTAAAATTTTTTCAACATAAAACAAGATATTTTTAGCACCTATCAAATTGGCAAAATTTTCCAATATCCAAGGTTGGCAAGAACAAGGAAAACAGGTGCTCCTATATAATACTATGGATAGAAACTAAAATATGAAAATATTTTCAAAAAAAGATACACATACCCTGATTCCCTATAATTCAAATCTAGGAATTATCCCAAGGAAATAAACAAGCGTGCAATGACATACACGTAAATTTCTTCATAGTACTATCTACAACAGTGAAAAATTTAGGGGAAAAAATGTCCAACAAAAGAGGATAATGAATTATACTATAGTATATCCATACAATGGAATATCATGTAGTTACGGTATATCTATACAATGGAATATCATGTAGTTTTAAATTATGTTTATTTAATATTAAAAGCAATTCTCTATATAGTGCTATGAGAGAAAGGCAAGAAACAAAAATACACACATGGGACAAACTCATTTTTACAGTCTTGCAGCTATATACCAAAATATTAACAGTAGCTATCTCTGAGTGGTAAGATTATGGGTACTTTTTGAATAAATCTCTGTATTGTCTCATTTTATATAAAAATGAGAAGATTTTTAAATCAAATAACACATACTAAAGAAGGCTCTTTCGACTACAGATTTTTATATATTATAATGCTAAAACCCTACTTGATATTTTAGTTTCACAGAAACAAAAAACCACCCTGCCTAGTACAGCAACATTTGCTTTTTCTTTATGATTCCTCCAGGTTCCTGAAAAGATGCCCTTCATTTCTAGTCTAAAAACAAACAAAACTTGATAAGATTTGCTTTAAAAAACAGTCCATGCAACCCAAGGAATGTTTATGCCCATTCCCCATGAAGTTGATAATGTCTACATCTCTACTTATATCTAATTGTAAATGGCAACGAGTACAGATTTAGATATTTTTAAATAGACAGTTTATTAAAACATACTGATAAGTGTACCCTATAATAAATATAGTAAAAGAAAGATAGACAGGAAAAAGAGAAAAGTGAATACAATGACAAGAATGATAACAACATCTTCTTTAACATGATCTTGAGAAACAGAAGCACTTTAGCTCTAAGGATAAGGAAGAAGGAAAGTTTTTCCTCTTTAGTTTGGTAATTTGTATCAAGCTCAGAATCTCTGAAAGCTTATTTGATGCTCTGTAGTTAACAAGCCTTATTATGTGTTGAAAGCTAAGGTTTCTCTATTAGAGACACATGGCTCCTTTGAGCATGTTCTTTCCCTCAGTTAAACTGCTTCAAGTGTCTAAGCTTAAAAATGTAATATTGCTGCTTTGATAGTGAATATCTCAGATGGCATCACTTTCTCTATTCCCTTCCAGCATTTAAAAAACTTTTTTGTTTTTGTTTTATAGGCCTGAAGTAATGGGACTTACAATATGCCGAAATCATCAAGAGGTTTTCCCTGGCTCATTAAGTTAAAATTCTCCCACATAGTTAACTGCTGATTTTCACTCAAAATTACCATGATACTAACTCTGCTCTTCCTGACTTCCACACTTTAAACTCTGTATGTTTATATCGAGTTTCCTCAAGAACGTCCTCAGTTCTCTGAGAAAAGGAAGTCCTTTTACCTCAACACACCCCTCACTGTTTTTTGTTTTGTTTTGTTTTGTTTTTTTCGCGGTACGCGCCCCTCACTGTTGTGCCCTCTCCCATTGCGGAGCACAGGTTCCGGACGCGCAAGCTCAGCGGCCATGGCTCACGGGCCGAGCCGCTCCGCAACATGTGGGATCTTCCCAGACCGAGGCACGAACCCGTGTCCCCTGCATTGGCAGGCGGACTCTCAACCACTGCGCCACTAGGGAAGTCCCTCCCTCACTGTTTTAATATATAGTAGATGGTCAATAAATATTGGTTGGCAACACGTCCATGTCTTTCAATTCCCCTCCTTAATTGATACTATTTTTCCCCCCCAAGCCTTAGCTATTATTGCTCCTCCATTCCCTCTGCCTTACTTATAGGGACAGAACCACAAAGCAGAAGCTGAAGACAGGGACTTGGAAGGGCATTGTTTTCTCTTTGTCTCCCTTCAGAAACTTGTTTAAACATTTTAAAAGAGAATAAAACTAAATTTATACCTTTGGCACATGTCTTTGAAAGTAAAACAACCATCATTTAACAAATAAGCTACCTTTATTGGAGAACAGTCTAAGGGAAAAGCTGAGGGAATACCCCTTGTGCACTAATGGTTTTAGAGGATTGCTTTCCTCTAAAAGCATATGAACTCCATCAGTCTTGGTCCCCAGTGCTCCGAAATTCTGCACTCATGACTTGTGGGAGCCTTCATGAATTCAAATATATTTTTACCAATCATGTGACTTCTATCTATCCAAGAGAATTTTTCAGTGCCAGAAAAGTTTATGATTAGGGGTCCATTCTTTTAAGAATATTTATACTGCCTAAATAACTCCAGATGTTTTGCTTTGGTTTTTGGTTAAGGGGTGGAGGCAGGAGGGCAGGAATCAAAATGAAGACCCTCCCAATTAGAAATGTTTGCCATTCCATCCTAAATGAGCTCTTTCTTATATTTCTGCTTGGAAGTCCCAGAATTTAAACTTATGACACTCATGTGTAATGCCAAAATATGAGGATTTAGATAGGACTGTTACTTTAAAAAAATGGTTTGTGGATAGCTTACATCTAAATTATTTTTACAAATCACAATCATATGAAGCAGAGATTGCTTCCTGCATTTGTAATTAATTTGCCAACAGTATGAAGCACTCTTTACAGTCAGCTGTTTCTGATAGAGAAGCAAATTATGGAATGACAAACTCCATATTTTTTGAGAATTTGTGCACCTGCTGATTAGAATTTATTCTCAAATTCTATCCAAACCTACAATGTCTTAAAGCTAATATATTTTCATACTATATATTAAGTATAGTCAAAACTGTCTGAAACATTCTGAACATCACTAGACTCATAAGGAATTTAATTTTGCTCTGTCTTCAAGAAGGTATATGCCAATCCCATGGAAGATTTCAAAATAAAAGGATGTAACAGCATCTCGTGGTAATCCATTCCTAAAAAATGTTATATCTAGGAAGAAGTTTCCCTACCTAACTGTAATCAATTCTGCTATAATTTAAGTGCATTTTTCTCCCTTCTCTGTCTTCAGGAAGAGTTGATCACTATCTTCAACTATGATATTCTAGGCTATGAAGAATAATATGTAAGATAAACACCATGATCTAATTAAAGTAATGAGTAAGGCAAAGGTCAGGAAAAGGCCTCTGGTTAGGAAAGGTTTTGCTTTATTCAATTCAATTCTGTGAGTACTTACTGAAGGCTTTCTGTGTCAAGTATATGCCAGGCAATACGAATATACAGACAAAATCATCTCCTTTGAAAAGTTCACAGTCTTAGAAATACTTATACCTAAATTAGAGGTCCAAAATAAAGGATCCACAGAAGCCAATTAATCCATGAAATGGCCAGCTGTAACTGAAGCATCTCAAATGGTGAAGTGGAGAACACAAGGCCAATCTTTTTTTTTCCAGCTTTATTGTGGAATAATTGACAAATATAACTGTATACATTTAAAGCATACAACACATGCCCAGTCTAACGCAGCCACCACTTGACATGAGCAGATTAAGACCATGGAGAATGCAAGCTCAATAGCGTCACAGCTTCCAATTTTTTGAAGAGAATGAAAGTTAGAGGAATGAGCAAAATATTTAACCTGGAGAAAGTCAGGGAATGCTTAGCAAAAGAGCTAACACTTGAGTCCTAAAGGTGAAGCAATGCTTACCAGGTATGAATGTAGATGATTTATGTCCTATGGCCACAGCTTAGGGTGGAAAGGGGGGAGTGGCAGAAGTGATTAGAGAAGAAGGAAGGGATGTTTTGCCATGCACAGGCCAAACTGTATCCTACAGAACATGGGAAGCTACTAAAGAGTCTGTGACTCCACATCGTAGAAGGCTACAATTTATCAATCTGTAGTAAGCTTTACCAAAATGCTATCCAGTGAGAGGTCAAGATTTGATAGGCATATAAAGAAGCAGGCACCTTGCTCATAATCCATAAAGCTAGAGTGGGCATCACTGTACCTAAATACTTGTCTTAGGCCTCCAATTACTGTGATGTCTAAGTGCCCATATGGTTCCAGCAGCAGCAATGACTGCTTAAACAGCAGCCAATTTACCCATGGAAAAGAGTATACCAAACCCAAAAAGAAAGTTTTGGGAGATCTACCATCCCCAGATGTTTCCCCTTTACTCTTGGCAAGGGTTTAAAAAAAAAAAAAAAAAAAAGATAATACCTTAGTCGTTGCTAAAATGACCTAAAGTTAGCAAAACATCTTGACATATATTATCCTCTCCCATCTAAGAGATCCTCGGCTCCCTATTTTCTACTTTGGGTTTATAACACACCCACAGCAACCAACTGTATTCATATTTTGAACTCTTTTCTTTATACTAAACTACTTTGAATTCAAGAGTACTAAAATCTAATTCAGGGCCACAGGTTAACCAGCACCCCTTTCTTCATCCTCCTAACCCATTTTAGTCATCATCTTAACCCATTGGTCAATCTTATTTTACCTGCAATTCAGTAATGAAAATATAATCAACTCTAACCCAAAATCAATCTGCATTTTGCTTCAGAAAGGATGTTTGTTTTTGCCAGGGACGTTTCCTATTCTCCACTTAGAAACAGGGAAAGAAAACTATGTTGTCCTCTAAGCCTTTCATTCAAGCCTCACAACAGGATAGGTATTATTATTCCACAAGATAGCTATTATTATTCTCATTTTCAATGAGGAGAAAACTGAAGCTCTGAGTAGTCAACTTGCCCAACAGCAGCTGGTAAATGACATAAGCCAGGTCTGAACAGGTCAATCTGCTTCCAATACTATGTTCTTTCCACTATACTACATAGCTTCAACTGCTGTTTCTAATAATAACAGTCATAATACTCCACTTCCACCTTATATTTGTACAGTGTGGTATACCTTTCAAATCATTTTCATCTGTAATATTTCTCTGGGTTCCTAAAACTATCCTTCAAGCAACTTAGGCAAAGGAAAACAACAACAACAAAAATAACCTAATATCACAGAGAAAGGATTATTGGGCACAAACAACAGCTAATAACAGCAGCTATGTTTATTGAGCACTTGAGCTAAACATTTTACAGTGTTGTCTCATGTAATTCTCATTACAGTCCTGTGAAACAAGAATAATAACAATCTCATCTCTTTTACAGATGAGGTAACAAGGCTCAAAAAATTCTGTAGTTCACACAGCTAGGAAACAGCAGTACCCCGAACTTGGAATTCAAGTTCGGGTACTGGTTAGCTCACAAGCCCATGTTCTTCTCTACAACCTCAGCCAGTACTGCCTCCCTCCCTCACGTTGCTCCTCATAGAATATTATGCTTTCACTGTAATTAAGTTAAACTAAAATTAGTTGGAGTTCCAAGTTAAAATCTGTATGCATTCCCCAACCCACTATTAAATAAAAGTGGTAGAAGCAGCAAACAGGTGGCAGGATAACATCGACCCGGAATTTAAAAGAAATTCTTCACTGGAAAACCGACATGTAGATAATCAGAAACTCAATATTTTGGAGGGAAATCAAACCATCAAGCTCCCAGGACTGCCCTCTTATGGGGCAAGAAACATTACCCTGACCATTTAACAAATGAACATATTATTCTAACATACATTCAATATCAAGAAATTATTTAACATATCCTATGCAATAGTTAAAGTTATCAAGGATGGAAAAGATCCATTCCAGTTTTTTTTCTAAGTTGCCCAGGTACATCCATAAGTATTTTTAAAATTAGGTTAAAATACTGGGGCCAGGACCACTAACCTCTAGATGTTCATTTCTGGGGCTCCTTTCTATGTACTCATAAAATTATACCAGGCACACTTCATTGTCATATAGTCATACTTGTTTTTAATCATGGGTACTACGGAATAAAAAGTACATGAAAAAATAAATAATATTTAAAAATAATAGAACTACATAAAAATGCTTTTAAATAAAAGCTTTGTTAGTATTAGTCCTGTGAAACTGACACTCCTTTAAATACACAGTAACATAAAAGAAATAACCTAAAGTTAGAAAGAAATGTTGATGAAGATTTGTGAAATCATTTTTATTGAGGATAAAATAAATTTCATTTATTTGGTGATATTTAACCATTTAAGATATAGAAAGCACCTGTCACAAAGCCCTGTAATTCACCAGGGATCGAATCCATGTTTTTTAGGACAATAAACTGGAACAGTGAAAAACTAAGAGCGTATTAAAATTTCAATTAAGACAATGGCAGTGAAAAAAGAAAAGTGAAATTATGCATACTGAAAATTAAGAGAAAAAGCTTTAAGAGAAGTTTGGAGATACAATATGATACTGTTGGGAAATAGATTTTTTTCTTGAGAAACAAAAATTTGTACAAACACAAAGTAGACACTGGCAGTAAGGGTGGGAAGAAAAATGAATAAGTGACTAAAACCATTATGTATGCACAAACTTGGAAACCTCAGGGAAAATTCAGCAACTCTTGAATTTTCTCTCTCAGTACCTCTCCTTCATTTCCAACACTAATAAATAAATAGCACAACTCCAATGATTGGAGTATCCCTGGAGAATAATAAACCATGCAGGTATTATTATTTTAAAAATATTAACATCACCAATTTGGAATAATACAACTAGAAACTTCCAGAACATTTTTGAAGATTCTCTTCTATTTTACCTTCAATTTTTCAAATTTGGCTTTTTAAAAAAACAAGTTGAATTTTTATTCAAATACTCCTTTCTTAATAAGAACACATTTTAACAGTCTAGTGGTTGCACACGGGCTTTATTTTCCTTTAAAAGAATTTCAATGACCTACTCTACCCTTCTTCCACCTGGTAATTTGTACTCCGGCACAGAGGAGAAAGCCAAGATATAACTGACAACCTAGGACATAGTACATTGACTCTTGAGCAACACAGGTTTTAACTGCACTTATATGCAGTTCCACGTATATGCAGATCTTTTTTTCAATAGTAAATACTTCAGTATTACACAATAGTTGGCTGGTTGAATCAGCAGATGCAGAACCACATACTATATACAGAAAGGGACTATAAATTATCTGTGGTGTTTCAACTGTGGGGAGGGTGGGCACTCCTAACCCCTACATTGTTCAAGGATCAACTGCTTTTCAAAAAGTCATCTTCCTTTCTATGGAGTCCACTTATTAACAGTGTTTTAAGTTCAGAGAAGAAAGAGGAATTCTATTCTACATAGGCACATAAGAAATATTTAAACTATAAACCACCACCTATCCCAAACAAACCAAAGGAATCTCATTAATGTCCCACACAAACTATCTTAGGAAGGGAGGAGTATTTCCCCATCCCAAGCCCCCTACAAGCAAAGACACACCAATGCAGAGAGAAATCATTTCTCAAGTGATTCACAGGCATTTATAAGGTGGCATATTGAAGAACACCAACGTGAAGACCAACGTACCTTCTGTTCCAGCAGGGCCTTTATTTATGGAGGAGTTGTGAAGTGACAAGTGCAAAAACCACATCTATTTTATTCATCCACTAGCTCGCACACTACCCTGCATAGGCATTCAAGAAATATGTCTGAGTAAAATGCCATTCAAGGATAGCAAGAGAGAAAAAGAATACAGCTGATGTAGACTCTTTATTTCCTTAAACTATAGACAGATATATTGAGAATTATCTACATTTAGTATAAGAATCTTAATGTATAAGGAGGCAACTCTGCCAATGCAGAGACTGAATACTATGGAAGGTCATTAAGAATCAAGTGCTGATCAGTCCACATACAGAACCAAGACAATGAAAGTGATGGTCTGGACAAGACTAGAAGTGAGACAATTCCCACCTGGTGGGACTTTCTTAATTCATTGCCTTACAAAGTTGGAAGGTAGATATTAGAGCTACAAAATATCAGTTTATTACATATGTGATCATGCTTATTTTATATGTGAAAAATATATATATATTTTATATGTTTGTTTTGCATGTAACCATATTCTGGAGTATGGATTATCACTCTCAATGTAGCCTTGTGTTTATTTTTTTACTTTGGAACTCAGTGCTTTGTATTTACAGAAGAAAAATAATAAAGGAAAAGTCTAAAGCTAAAAAAAAAAAAAAGCCCTGTAATTATTAAACACTATAAAGAATATGCTCATGCAAATTACCAATGCTTGAAAAATTCAAAACACTACTGCTAAGTTTTTAGAATATGATATAATATTCACTAGAAGTATCTCTAGCCTCACAATTGTGGAAACAAAACCAATTCAGTTTGCTAAAAAAAAAAAATCTCTGGAGCAAATGAAATAAACTTCCAAGGAGATTCCAAGAGAATGGTAATTTTTAAAGCTATTTTAAAATATCTGTTAAAATGAAGTTTCAGTGCACAAAAATAGAAAAAAATGAAAGGCTTTGAGAAGACTTTGGTGAGTCACAGGAAGAAAAGCAAATCCAGCTGCACTTCATAAACTAAAGATTTGTATCTAGAACTTCGGATAAGTATTAAATCAGAAACAACTATCTGAATAGTTAACCTCTAGTACCCATTTTTAAAACCTACTCAAGGGTAGCTATTCTTGGGAAAACATTCATTAAACTCTTAAAACCACAAACACAGATAAATAAATTTTGGTAACTAAAGAACGTCCAAGGTGTGTAAAACACGTACACACACACAAGAAGATTCTGAATCCTATAGAAGAATAAAGAAGGAACAATTATAGAATACAATATTGATGAAAAGCATTTGGCAATACAGCAGTAATGAGCAATATGAGAAGAGAGATGTGGATGTCTGAATCCTAATTCATTAGAATCTAACCACAAAGAATTAAGTATTATAGCACTTAAGAACCTACAACCAACTTATCTTTATTAACTGGGCCCAGAATTAAGAACACAGACTAGTCAGTATTCCTCAACCTTGAGTAACATTTGGAATATTTTTAAAGGGTAAAAATTCAGTCATCCAGTATTGCCTTAAATGACTTTTATTAAAATGTTATTTAAATATGTATTAATATAAAAATTATAAACACTGTATGGTTATGGTTCTTAAACAACTAAAATAAATAAAATTACAAATTGAATACAAAACTTATTCAAAGTGGCATTAATTTACTATGACAGGTGATGGTACTTGACTTAAACTAAATTGCAATTCCCAGTAATGAAAATGGTTCTGACCGTCTGGTGCGGTTCTTTGGAATAAGGGAATCCTATGGTAAAGATGCTATTCTCTCACCACTATTCTCTATTCGAACTATATGAAACTTTTATTTATTTAACACACTGCTTTTACCAGGTCTCCTGACTGGGCCCACAAGATTCTCTCTTAACTCTTGACACAAGAAAAAGATTGGTGAGGAGCATACCACAATCATTACTAATCACTTTAGTGGCTTCTAGAAAGGGCTAAAGATTTGGGTGGGAGGGACTACAAATGAAATGGACTCCCTGAACCCAAAAAGCAATGAGAGGAGGCCAGGGGAGGCTAGGTCTGGTGGTAGCAGTTAACTGCCAGAAGCAAAGTGGGCATGGTGACTCTCACAGGCAGCAAGGTGGATATTGGGAATATTAGGTAATCTCAGGCTTCGTTGTGATAGGCAGAAATCCCTGTCTATATTTAATTGGTCAGATTCAAGAATTCAAATCAATAGCCATCCCACTAAGATGTTTTGATTTAAATAACCAAAAACAAACAACTCCAGGTCTAGTGAACAGAGACCTCTCTGAGACGCTACAGTGGAGAGTCTTGGCCTCTCACTCAAATCTAAGACCCACAGTTCTTAATGAAGAGGAGGCCAAATCCCTCTGGAAGATTTTTTTCCCGAATGCATCTCTGGCCATTACCCAGGTAATGATGAGTTGGCAAAAGGAAAATACCCAATCCCCTTGAGGATTATTACCTACTAGCTCTGAGCTAACATTAATTAGTAGGAATTAAGAATACCACTGGTCCCATTACTAAGGCATAACTTTTCTGGGTAAAGTTCTGGGCACTTCTCTAGAGTGCCCAGCTGTCCAACAAGTGCTTTCCACATTGTCCAGTCAGAACTTGCACATCTCCCAGCTCTGGAAGAACTCTGACAGTTGTACAGCTTACAGCGCCCAAGCATCCTATGTGTGTGCTGCTTAGTTTTCAGTAACAGATTCACGTGGGCACCTTAGATTTCTGAAGCCTTTCTGTGCATGCTCTCTCCTCTTCTGCATTCTGTCCCACAATTTCCAGCTGCCTCAGCCTCCCCCAGATCTGATCCGTCTCTTCAACTCAGCAGTGCCAGTACCCTGTGCTTGAGTTCCCCCTCTCTGTGCTGCTATTTGGAAAGTACCTCTCAGCAGAAAGTCAGAGTGATCACAGCTCTCACCTCATTTGTTTTCTCACTCACAGGGATCACAATCCTGTGCTCCCTGTACTCTAAGCAGAATATAGTTGTTTCATATATATTGTATCCAGTTTTCTATTTGTTTACAGCATATTATTCTAGCTTAGCAGAAGCAGACATTTCCAATCTATCCTTTTTGCCTCGTCTATCCCTTGTTCAGCATACCCCAAACTACTACTTCCCTACACTTTGCTAGGCAACTCCTTGTGGCTTATTTTTCCCTGCCTTGGTCATTTTCCTCCCATCCAACACAACCCAACTCTTACATCACCTTAACTTTGGAAGTCTTCAATTTTCTCTAGAGAGAGATTTTTTCCTCTTTCTCTGCCTCTACAGCATATTGTTCACACATACTACAGCATATATCTCAATATCCTCTATTTGCATGTCTCCCCACTAAAATGACTTTCTAATAATAACGGTAACTGCTAACATGTGACTACTTTCTACATTCCAGGTACTCTTCTAAGTACTTTGCCTATACTTGCCCATTTACTCTTCATAAAACCCTAAGATATAGGTACTATTATTATCTTCACTTTACAAATGAGGAAACTAAGGCACAGAGAGGTAAAGTAAATTGCCTGAGATCCCATACCTTGGCAGTGGTAGAGTCAGGATATGCATCTAAACAGTCTGATTCCAGAGCTCATGCTCACTATACTGCCTCTCACGAATTCCTGAAGGGCAGCAACTATGTCTTATTCTTATTTGTATATCCATGCCCAGAGCACCTCAAATATTTGTGGAATGAATTAAAATTTATAATTTTCTCGAAGTCTTCCAAGAAAAAGTCCTTCATAAGTAATGTAGGCTTTCAGTACAGTAATTACAGAACTGAATCTAGAAAGGGTCTTTCATAAACATGGGAGAGACTAAAATTAAATTTCTAATAATAAATTCAAAGAGCTCTAAAGAAGTTTACCATGCAGAAAAAGACTAATAAGGTTTTTTAGGTAGCTAAGTAACTAGTGAACTCAGTCAGGAACAAAAAGTCTCTACCCAGGAATCAATACCCTCTAAGAGAGAGACTAAATGTCATAATTTGTCTCCAATAAAGGCATACCAAATTGATCCCATCTATCTAAATCTAAAATAGAGATCACAGTTTTTCCAAGGCAAAAGTAAAAAGACAGACTATTTAAACAAAAATTTAATCCTCAGAGCCAAATCTGTCAAGAGTAATCAATGAACACAAAGCCACATTGCTCAATGGACTTAGCTATGTTAAATAACAAGAATTTAACCAATTCTATATGGAAAAAAGTATTGTTATTATCTTTGAAACAATTAAGTGTCCTCCATATGTTTATTAAAAGCTCTTAAGTTCTTGACAGTAGACAGTATATGCAGTGAATTTATAAAAGCTAGAAGTACTTAAAAATAATACTGATTTATAGAAATTTAAGTGATTAAAAATAAAAATATATATTTCGCACAAATGGATAATTACATTTAATTAGCAAGATAGTAATGGCCCATAGGGTTCAAGCTGTACTGGGAGAAAGTGGGGACTGATGCACTGTCACTACCTTCAACCTCTCCCACACTACCCATCCACATCACATACCTGGACTTTGACATCATCCTACATATAATATACCACTGTCTAGCTTGGACAGGTCCACAATCCCTCATTCAAAGTTCTTGAAACCAAACGTCTTTCAGAATTTGAAATTTTTCGATTTCAGGAAGGTGCAATTCACCCAGCACTCCAGAAAAATCTGGGGCAGCACCCTGTAATCAAACACATTAATATTTCTGTAGCAAAATGCAAGAATATTCACATTAAGTGGGATAAAGAAGACTATAAATGATCTCACATCAGTTCAGGTCAGATTTATGAGTCTAAGAAAACATTTTTTCTGAGCTTTCAGGATTTTTAAACAGTAGGAAAAGGATGATAGATTTGTACTATCAATACATACTGCATTCAATCTGCTCATTCCCTGCCTGAGAAATGACAATAGCTCCCTTAGCTGCTATGTTCAGTTACAACACTAATTTCTACTAGTCCAGAACTGGCAACACTTTTGGAAATCATTTAGCCAAACTTTCTACTTCACTGCTTGGGACACTACAGCCCAGAGATGGAATAACTTGCCTAAGGTCACACTGCTACGTACTGACAGAGATGAAACTGGAACATACAAGCTTCCTGTCTCCTAGGCTTACTTACTGGTTTGTTCATCCATCCATCCATCCATCCATTCATTCTCTCTCTTTTCAAAGTGATTTATTTTAGC
This sequence comes from Grampus griseus, assembly GCF_964374135.1. Classification (NCBI taxonomy): domain Eukaryota; kingdom Metazoa; phylum Chordata; class Mammalia; order Artiodactyla; family Delphinidae; genus Grampus; species Grampus griseus. Next base: position 37,650,913 of record NC_139007.1, read on the forward strand.
TTTTCAAAATAACGAAATAATGATAGACTCACAGAAAGATGCAAAAATAGTACAGTCTTCCCTAGGTATCCACAGGGGCATTGGTTACAGGACCCCCTGAGGATACCAAAATTTGTGTTGCTCAAGTCCCTTTTATAAAAGGGCGTAGTATCTGCATATAACCTATGTGCATCCTCCAGTATACTTTTTTTTTTTTTTTTTTGCGGTACGCGGGCCTCTCACTGCCGTGGCCTCTCCCGTTGTGGAGCACAGGCTCCGGACACGCAGGCTCAGCAGCCATGACTCACGGGCCCAGCCGCTCCGCGGCACGTGGGATCCTCCCGGACCGGGGTTACGAACCCGTGCCCCCTGCATCGGCAGGTGGACTCTCAACCACTGCGCCACCAGGGAAGCCCCAGTATACTTTTTTTTTTTTTTTTTGGCTGCATTGGGTCTTCGTTGCTGCACACGGGCTTTCTCTAGTTGCGGCAAGTGGGGGCTACTCTTCTGCGGTGCGCGGGCTTCTCATTGCGGTGGCCTCTCTTGTTGCGGAGCACGAGCTCTAGGCACGCGGGCTTCAGTAGTTGTGGCTCACGGGCTCTAGAGCGCAGGCTCAGTAGTTGTGGCGCACAGGCTTAGTTTCTCTGCAGCACATGGGATCTTCCTGCACCAGGGCTCGAACCCATGTCTCCTGCATTGGCAGGCGGATTCTTAACCACTGTGCCACGAGGGAAGCCCCCAGGGAAGCCCCCTCCAGTATACTTTAAATCATCTCTAGATTACTTACAATACCTAATACAATGTAAATATTATGTAAATAGTAGTAAATACAATGTAAATGTTATATATAAATAGTTGCCTGGCTCAGCAAATTCAAGTTTTGCTTTTGGGGAATTTTTTTCCCCCAAATATTCTCAATCCATGGTTGGCTGAATCCACAGACACAGAACTCATGGTTAAGGACTGACTGTATAAAAAGTCCTTATGTATCTTTCATCCAGCTTCCCCCAATATATAGCTGTAGTACAATATCAAAACCTAAAAATTAACATTGGTATATTATTGTTAACAAAACTACAGACCTTATTCCATTTTCAGCACTTTTCAAAAACCTGTATTCATTTGTGTGTAGGTATATACTGTTCTACACAACTTTATACCATGTATTGATTCATGTACCTACCATCACAATCATGATACTAAACTGTTCCATCACCACAATATACTCCTTTGTATTTACACTCCTCCCTGTTCCCCACAGTTTATGACTTAGTAGCCACTAATCTGTTCTCTATCTCTATAGTTTTGTCATTTTGAAAATGTTGTATAAATGGAATCATACTTTTGAAATTGACTTTTTCCTTAGTTGTGGTAAAATACACATAAAATTTACCATCTTAGCTATTTTTAAGTATACAGTTTGGTAGTGTTAAGTATATTCACATTAGTAGTTCATTTCTTTTCATTGTTGAGTAGTATTCCATTGTATGGTTGTACCACAGTTTGTTCAACCACTCACCTTTGAATGACATATGGGTTGTTTCCAGTTTTTGGCTGTTACAAATTAAGGTTGCTACAAGCATTCATGATAGGTTTTGATATAAGTTATTATTTCTCTGGGATAAATGCTCACAAGTGTGATAGCTGGGTTGTATGTTAAGTGTATGTTTAATTTTATAAAAAATTGCCACGCTGTATTCCAGAGCGGCTGTACCATTTTTACATTCCCATCAGCAATGTATGAGAAATCTAGTTTCTCACCAGGACTTCATATTGTATTTTTTATTTTAGCCATTCTAATAGGTTTGTAGTGGTATCGCATCATGGTTTTAACTTACATTTTTCTAATGGCTAATAATGTTGAACAACTTTTCATATGCTTACTTGCCATCTTTAAAGGCTCTTTTTGCCCATTTCCTAATTGTATTGTTCGTTCTCTTACCACTGAGTTTAGAGAGTTCTTTACATATTCTGGATACAAGTCCTTCTTCAGACAGTGATTTGCAAATGTTTTCTTCCTGTGGCTAACCTTTTCATCCTATTACAAGGTCTTTTTGCAGAGCAAAGTTTTCAATTTTGATTAAGTCCAATTATTATATTTTTTCTTTAATGAACTGCATTTTTGGTTTCATGTCTAAGAACTGTTTACCTAGCCCTAGGTCCCAAAAATGTTCTCCTATGTTTTCTTAAGTTTAATAGTTTTACATTTCACATTTAATTCCATTTTACATAGACCTTTCTTTTTAATATGGTGTGAGGTTTAGGTCAAGGTTCATTTTCTTGCCTATACTGTCCAATTGTTCCAGCAGCATTTGTTGAAAAAACTATCCTCCCTCCATTGAATTGCTCTTGCACCTTTGTCAAAAATCAATTGGGTATTATTTGTGTTGATCTATTTCTGAGTTCTCTATTCTGTTCCCTCAATCTGTCTATTCCGCTGCCAATACAACACTGTCTTGATCAATTAAGCTATATATATTAGGCTTAACATAAGGTAGAATGACTCCTCCCACTTTCTTCTTTGTTTTTTTTTTCAATATTGTTTTAGCTCCATTCATGCTGTTCATTTTACTTTACTGTACTGATTATTCTTGCTTTTAAGGTCCTTCCTATGCCTAGTAGAGGTATGACAGCCTGAGAAAGAAGAAAAAAGAATCAAGAAGAAAAAAAATTGTAATATAGTACCACCACTCTAAAACACTACCCATGTAATTTCTATCCATCTATCCCAATCACATCCCAGTTTCTTCATGAAAGGTCCTCTACTATTCCAGTCACTTTAGTTTTTTTATTTTTGTTACTGAGGTATAGTTAATGTACAATAGTGTATGTTTAAGGTGTACAACATAGTGAATCACAATTTTTAAAGGTTATACCCCATTCACAGTTATTATAAAATATTAGCTATATTCCCTGTGTTATACAACATATTCTTGTAGCTTATTTATTTTATACTTAGTAATTTGTACCTCTTAATCCCCTACCCCTATCTTGCCCCTCCCCCCTTCCCTCTCCTTACTAGTAACCACCAGATTGTTCTCTGTACCTGTTAATTTGTTTCTTTTTTTGTTATATTCACTAGATTGTTTTATATTTTATTCCACATTAAGTAATATCATACAGGGTTTACCTTTCGCCAGGCCACTTCAGTATCTCTAAATGCAATAGCTAATATATCTCTACTACTCATTAGTAACAAGTCATTTACCTCTTTTTGATATTTGTAAATATATTTGTGTCCAACACAATGTCTATTCTCAAAGGACATGGTCCATGTTTTAGAATTCTTTATATTCCTCCATAAGCTTTAATAAACATTGAATTAAGGATTATTTATCTAATTGGAACTTACAACACAGAGAAACTAGAACATGTAGAACAAGAGTAAAAAATTAGCTAATTGCTACATTGTTCCTAGTAATAAGATCATTATCTCACTAAATCTCAAGATTTTAAATTTAATCTCATTTCTCAATTAAATTGTTATAAAAGTATACTTCTAGGCTTTTTTCCTTTTTCTTGGTGAGATAACTTAGGTAAAGAAAGAGAAGGTAGTGAATACTGAATTATGGTGATTTCCTTTTTTTCTCCTTCTGTTTGCCATAAATGTCACTATACATCTAAATTTTAGGGCCATAAGATATGATTCACCCCTAATATATCAATACCATGTATATCTACCCAAAAAGTAAAATGACCCAAGGGATTAGAATGTTGATTTAAGTAAATAATGTAAAATGGAACTAGTAAAAGAATTTACCAAATCCAATTTCCTATGGTCCTAACTATATTAACTCTATGGGGTATTTGTGTCCTTTGGATAGCATCCTGAGAGGCTCTCTCTCTTAATTATCGATGCTTTCTTTGCTCACAAGATTTCAACAAAGTAAGGTGCAGTACGTGAAACAATATAGCTGCTTAATCCATGTTTTTTAGCTATAATTTACAATAACCACAATCTGCCTACCCTATGGATCAGATGCCTGCTTCTTTGCTAAAACAGATATATGCACAACCCCCTCCCCAAAAGTTTTTTGTTCATTAGCTGCCTGTGAGTTTAGACTGTTTAAATAATTTAAATAAATGTAATAAAACTATATGCAGATTAGCTCCTCCTTTTCTTACAAAATAATCTATATATGTTACTACAACTTTGCTGAAACTTACTATTTCGTTCCTCTTCAATTCTTTCACTGTAATATGGGACTAGGCAGGCAGGGTAGGCTACATACAGTCAGGGAAGTTTCAGAGCCATCAGTCGTACAAACTTTCATCTAGGGTGTCTCTGGTGCCCTCAGAAGGAATCTTCTCTAAGACCCCAAATGATGCTCTGACATTTAAGTAGATGAACTGCAATTCTCAGAATACATACATTAATAAGGCTCTTTCTAGTTCTGCCCTTTTCACTTCAACACTTTATTACAGAGACTACAATATGCATCTGCACAATGTACTATACAGTCCAGGAGGATTGGAGCCAGGAACCCCCACAGATATGAAAATCCAAGGATGCTCAATTCTCTCATATAAAATGGCATATAACCCAAGGCACATCCTCCCCTATACTTTAAATCATCTCTAGATTACCTACAATACCTAATACAATGTAAATTCTATGTAAATAGTTGTAAATACAATGTTAATGCTATAAAAATATTTGCTGGTGCACAGCAAATTCAAGTTTTGTTTTTTGGAACTTTCTGAAATTTTTCTTCCCCTGCATATTTTCGATCCACACTTGGTTCAATCTGTGGTTGTGGAACCTACAGATCCGGAGGGCTGGCTGTACTACTACAACCTCCACCGCTAACACTATCATTCCCATCACATATAGAAAAACCCACTATTTGATTAGCAAAAATTAAGACACTTCATGGTTCGTGTGTTGTGAGAACACAGAGTAACCTGAACTCAGCCACTGCTAGTGAGAACGTACACTGGTACAACCACTTCGGAAAACAATTTACTATCTCCTAAAGCTGAACACATGTGCACACACGCCTTTATTCTCTCAAGACAAGTACACCAGGAGACGCATGCTGCATATTCACAGCAGCACTTTTCATAGCACCAAAAACTGCAAACAACCCAAAGGCTGATCGAAAGAAGACTGTGGTATATTTACACAGTAGGATTTTACACACCAGTGAAAAACTAATGAAGTATAGTTAAACATAACAGGGATAAATCTCAGAAACAATGTCGAATTTAAAAGCAAGTCATAAAGGACTGCATGCAATAAACTAGTATATTTATAAATTTCAAAAATGAGCAAAATTATACACATTACTATTTAAGGAAACACTCGTGTAATTTCTGAAAGACAAATAAACACAAAACTCAGTAGAGTGGGGATCAGGGAGATGGACCAGTGAAGAGAGAAGGTTCAATAGGATTGATAAAGTTACACTTCTTCAATTGGGTGGTAAGCTCATTCGTTTCATTAATAAGCTTTAAAATATATACGTATGTGTGTTTTGAGTGTGTATCATCTAGAATCTCTGGAGAACTAACATTCCAGCTTCAGGACAAGTTTAGCCTACTCATAAAATGACATTCCTGATAACCGGGAATGATGCCAAGAAATAAAATCACTCTACTATTGCTATTTGGTAACTAGTAACAAAGAAATAGCAAGTGTCTCATAAAAAATTAAAGCAAGAGGATGAGCAAGGGAAGTGAGGGTGGCTATAAAAGGGCAACGTGAGGGATGCTTGTAGTGATGGGAACGTTCTGCATCTTGACTGTATCAGTGTCAATATCCTGCCTGGGGGGAGAAACTGCATAAAGGGTACATTGGCTCTCTCTGCATTATTTCTTCCAACTGCATGTGAATCTCCAATTATTTCAAAAGTGTTTTTTTTGTTTAAAGAAAATATTTTTTAAAAAGATAATTTTTGTCCAGGATTTCTCCACCTTGGTACTACTGACATCTTGGTGCACCTAATACTTCATTGTAGGGGGCTGTCCTGGGCATTGTAGGGTGTTTAACAACATCCCTGGCCTCTACCTACTAAACACCAGTAGCATGCCCCAGTTGCGACATCTCCATACACTGCCAAATGTTCCCTAGTGGGCAGACTGCACCATTTGAGAACCAATGCTCCAGTCATAAAAGTGAAGAACTGTGGAAATATTCTCAATTGAAGGAGACTAAAGAGACATGACAACTAAAGTAATACCTCATCTTAGGCTGGATCCTGTACTAAAGAGGAAAGAATGCTATAAAAAAAACATTATTGGGTCAATTAACAAAAGTGGACTATCAATGGTAGATTAAATAAAAGTACTGTATCAATATTAAAAGTAAGTTGATTAATGTAGTTATGTAAAGAATATCCCTATGCTTATGAAATGAAGTACTTGGGGGTAAAGGACCATGACATATGCAATGTACCCCAAAATGATTCAGGAAAAATATATCTGCGTGTGTGTGTGTGTGTGTGTGTATGTATTCTGTTTACATATACATGTGAATAGTATACGTATGTGTGTATACCATAGGTGAATATGATTATAAAGTATGTTCTTTGTATTATTTTTATTCTTGCAAATTTTCAGTATGTTTGAAATTATTTATTAATAAAAAGTTGGAGTTTTTAAAAATGGAACCAAAAGTTGTGGTCCTTAAAGTCCTAATGGCAGATTTCACAGTAGTAGTTCAGCATAAGTGACAAAAATCCCGAGGGGAAAATGACTACTGACTAGATAAATTCCTACTTCAAGCCTGAGACAAACGTTGCAAGTAACTAACTTTCGGCCTACCACCCCCTCCCCATTCTTTTTAGAAGTGACCTCTCGAATAATGCGGAACCAAAAATAAACCTATCCCACTTTTAAAAGTCTATTTCTAGGAAGCGACTCAAACCCACATCCCTACTCGATTTCTCCACAAATCACTGTGACTTCACCTTCAGTAGTTAAGAAGCAAAAACGCGAAAACCGCACGTGTTCTCATTCTTCCTCCGCAGAGTTAGTAAGTTAAGGCGAGTAGAATAGAGAAGACACAACATCGAATGCCTAGGATGGCTGAGGAAAGGAAGAGGTAAAAAGGAATAAGCAGGCAGTCAGTCTCAGAGAGGGAGGAAAGGGTGTATAGGCCAGAAAAAAGGACCCGAGTGGGTGCGAGTGTGTCAGGGCGAGAGGGAGTAGCTCACCTGGCTGTGGTAAGCAGAGGGTGCTGAGTCCCCACCAGCTTCCGCACCTGCATAGCGATGTTGCTGAGCTCGTCGCTCAGCAGGCAGCGGAGGCTCATGAAGGACGTGGGGTAGCCCACGATCTTCTCCGCCTCTGACACCACTTGGTTCCAGTGGGCCGGGGACCTGGAGGACTGACCACGCCAGGAGACCACCGAGGAGATGGTGTCGAGGGGGCCACGTCGGGGCCCCGAGGCCCCGAGATAACAGGGCAAGCGCAAAAGCAGCTGCCGAAGGCTCATAGTTTGAGTCTGGGGGTGTCAGGGACTTGAGGGTGTCCGGAGGTGGCGCGGGAAACAAGCTAGAAGCAGATGAGGAACTTGCGGGAACTAGAAGGAAGCAGCGCTTCTTGACCCTCAGAGGAGGGTGGGTTTCTGGAGCCGTGACCAGAAACGAACTTTAACTGCAGCTTTCTGCAGCCTGGGTTAGACAGACCACAGCCCCAAGTCAGCGCTGCCCACGGCCATCTAGGGAAGCAGCCACAGCACTGCCTAAGTGGGGAACGCCATATTGTGAGCGTCAAACGCGGCTTGCCGTAAAAACGGAGGCGGGCTGTTCTGCGGCAAAGAATTTTTTCCTACTTTACGGCGCAGCCGTGAACGGCCCGGAGGGGCGGGGCTTTGGAGGTGAACCCCGGAAGGCGAGGTAGGATGAAAACATCAGCTCCTCCCACATTCTCGTCCCTGCCTGCGAGGACAGAGGGTGACAGAGACCGGGTTGTGGGCCCCGAGTGGTGCCCCAGCCCCTTGAATCTGGGACGAATCTGAATCGTCGTAGGATTCCCACCGCGCAGCGCAGAGTGGGCACGCATAAATATGTGTCGTGAACGAGGGTCGGTGTCTACTAATGGTCTTTTCGCGGCCTCCAGCCCTCCGTAAGGAAGGGCTCAGGCGGAGGCGCCAGCTCCTGTGGGAAGCCATCGGCCGCCAAGCCCTGGCAGTGGTGGTGGACTGGCGTGAGGACCGCCTCTCGGACTGTGGGGCTTCAGGAGCTGTGGGCCACGGCTCATGTGGAGTGAGGTGGGAGGCAGAATCCGGACGTGGGGCTGAGCGCTCGTGACCTCTGCTCCCAACCTAGGAAAGGTGGCGTAGCCCCGCAGAAAGGGTGTTTTTTGTTTTTTATTTCCCCAGGTTGTGTCCTCATTCCTTGTCTCTGGCCGCCTCACTGAGCCCCATGTGTACAGCTCAGGCAGAACCAGCAGTGCCCCCTGAACGGGTGCACAGAGACACTTCTAGAAGGAAGCTCCGCTCACCGTCGAGAATCCAAAACTACCACTGACTCTAGTGCTTCCACTTACATACAGCCCATGTATTAGTTCATTTAATCCTGAAAACAACCCCGTTAAGTAGATAATATTAGTATTCTCCGTGTTTCACATGAGGAAACTGAGGCACAGCCAAGTCGTGTAAATTGCCTAAGGCCACACTAGGCAGGAAAGTAAACCCAGGTAATCTGGTTTCTGAATCCATGTTCTTAGCTACAACATTACTGTCTAAGTAACAGGTTACCAACCACTTCTCATTGTTGTCAGTGTGGTCCTGTAATGCTACCTATTTTTTATCATGTATGTCTAGCATCTTGACCCCTTGCTCATCACCCAAAACAAGTGTTAACAAACCCTTGTTAATAATAAAGATATATTACCGAGTTTTACACCCTAAAAAAATAGCTTGTAAAACTCTCTTTAACTTTCAAAATCCTTTCAAATTCATGATTGATATTTTTAAAATTAGCATCATGCCTAATACTGGACTAGACTCGGGCTACATAAAAAAATTCAGACTTAAAAACGGGCAAATTAAGGAGTAATTATTCACTTTGCACAAAAGATGCTTTCTCTAAAAAGGTTTAGCCTCAGACTCCCTTTGAATGGCAAATTTCCCTTGTGATTTAACAATCCAATTTTATTTCCAAAAGTTCAGTTTAGGCATAACTTTTCAAGGGTACATTTTAGATAAAGTGAATTATGCTCATAAGTATTAAAAACAGTCTGGCCCAATAAATAAGGCAGGCCGAAGTTCAAAAACAATTCCTGTGAAAGAGATAATACACTCCCGGCAATAAAATTCAGGTCTGTTCTAGATGAAAATAAATGTGGAGAGTGAGCTACCTTACCATTCTAAAAAGTTACAAGGCCTGAGCTTCTGGGTTATCCAAGGTGAAAGAAGTCATGAAAAAAAGGAAGGGAGATAAGGACTGAATGTGATATATTGTGCACCTGAGGCTGTTTCTTTAGCAGCATGGTACTTTAAGACTAACTTTTCATGCAATTTCCTTAATACCAATTCACAGCATGTACTTTAATTTCTCCACAGAAGCCAAGAGCATTATTCTCTGGTCATACTCTATTAACCAAGTTTTTGATTATTCATGGGACTTTTAGTCCCATTTACTTGAAATAAATAGCACTTTCCTTTATTCTTAGAGTTAAAAGTTTGCATTATACCTAATGATAATCAGTTTTTAGAAGGTTAAAATGGTATTTATTATTTAATCTTCCAGATAAATACATAACTCCTTAGAGTCTGACTAAAGAGATATCTGAATTGCTAGTGACTTCTGGAGGTGCAGAGAGGGAGAATCTGTGACTCTGCCCTTCCTCTGTCACTGATGATAGTCATTTTGAGGATGTCTGTGAATGTGTGCATAAAGGAAGAATACAGCAGGGTTCCTTACCTTGGCACTAATGACATTTTGGAGCAAATAATCCTTTGTTATGGTAGGCAGGGGGCCGGGGGTGAAGGCTGTCCTGTGCTTCGTAGATGTTTTGCAGCATCCCTGGCTTCTACTCACTAGGTGCCAGTAGTACCCCTCTCCAACCAGATTTGTCTGAGGACCTGGCCAAATGTCCCCTGGGGGGCAAAATCGCCCATAAGGATACAGGGAAATGGGAGATGCTGAAAGAAAAAAATTCCCATCCATGACATTTACTCCTACAAAGCAGCAGAAGAGGTCCTGGGTGTGAGCAGCCCTGCAGATTAGAGAGTAGTCACTCTACAATCTGTGGAAACCTCCAGCCATACACAGGGACATCTCCTTGGCATTGGGATTTTTCTGGAGACAGAAAGCTGACAAAAGATGGTCACAGTTCCTCCTTCACCTTTCTAAAGATCCTGAAGCTGGTAAAGTACTAGTGGACTTCACTTGCTGTCTCTCTGCATTCTGCTGACCTTAGAAAGAAGTGAGGTCATATTTGATGTCCTTTTCTTTGGCCAGAAACTCGAACCAGCCTTTGGAAATACAAGGTCTTAACACGGATGGTGTATGCTTTGGGCTTTAGCATTTCCATGATTAGGTGAGTGGAAATAGATAGGGATACTGCAGCCACCCTCCTATCACCCTCAAAACAATCACCTATTGTTTATGCTAAGAGAGTTCTTCCAAAAGTAGATGAAAGCATGGCATATATCTTGGGGCAGAATGATAAAAGGAGGCAATAATCTGATTAGCAAAAATCCAAAAGTTTGACCACCTACTGGGTTGGCAGGCTAGAGAACAGGGATGGTACATATTACCAGTAAGAATGTAAAATGCTGTGTAAGCAGCACCTATGGAAGGGAATTTGATAATCCCTAGCAAAATTACATATATGTTTATATACTGTGTGTAATTACAATATACATTTGACCCAGAAATCCGAATTCCAGAAATCCTTCCCAAAATATAAAATGACTTATGCACAAGGTTTTTCACTGCACTATTATTTGTAATAGCAAAAGATGGGAAACAAACCAAATAACCATATGTAGGGGACTAGCTGAATAAACTGGGGTAGATCTATACAATGAAACACTATGCAACTCTGAAAAAGAATGAGGGCCATCTCCAGAAAATCTGTCTCGTATATCTCCAGAAAATATGTCAGCTTTAAACAACAACAAAAGCACAACCAAGGTGCAGAACAGTATAGTATGCTATTTTTTTAGATAGGTGAACTACAAATATATATTTTTATACATTTGGGAGGGGGGAAAACAGGTGGAAAGGACAGGCATGCAAGCAAAGTACTCTGATGAATATACCTTGACTATATAGTTTTGACTTTAGAATCATATATATATATTTTACATATTCAAAATAATTTTAAACTCAAAAGAAAAATGTGATTCCTAAAATTTGAGAACAACTGAAGCAAATTACCTAACTGTATATTAAGTTGGTGGTATAATCACACCAAGTAATTAATTTAATGACTTCAGAAAATACTGTTTTCACTGTACATTCATGGAAGAATATGCTCTCAGGATAAATAGATTTACAAAGAAGTCTTAAACTTCATTCAGTGTCTTATTGCTAGTAGAAATATTACTTTCAAACTATTCTTGTATATTACAGGTAAAAACCAATATTAGAGTTGTTATGAATGATTTTCAGAGTAAGTAGAATCCATGTAAGATTAAAGGTGAATTGGAAATAGTATGAACTTATGATTTTTCCTTTTGAAAAGTGTTTCTTATAACAGAAACAGACTCACAGATATAGAGAACAGACTTGTGGTTACCAAGGGGGAGGGGGGTGGGGAAGGGAAGGATTGGGAGTTTGGGATTAGCAGATGCAAACTATTATATATAGAATGGATAAACAACAAGGTCTTACTGTATAGCACAGGGAACTATATTCAATATCTTGTAATAAACCATAATGGAAAAGAATATGAAAAAGAATATATATATCTATATATGTATAACTGAATCACTTCGCTGTGCAGCAGAAATTAACATAGTAAATCAACTATACTTCAATAAAATAAATTTTTAAAAAATAAGTAAGTACATTTCAGGAAAAAAAAATGTTTCTTGTATCCCAACAAGGAAAATTTTACATTTATTGAAGAAGGAAAAAAAATTTACTTGCTTTATCCCTTGAAAAGTCCTAGAAGTAATGATAATCGTGTACCAATGAGCACCTTTAGCGTTCATATTGTACTTTTAATACATCATTTCTAATTAAAAGGAAGGACATTCTTTGGAGGAATGACAGATATCAGGTCTGGGGCTAGAAATGTGCATGATGAGCCTGGGACACCCTGTTGTGCCAGAAGCTATTAAAGTCTAAAGTCTAATGGGACAAGTCAAAGGGAAAATGCTGTCAGCATAAAGGAGCTTCTACTGGCTGAAAAAGGGACAATCTGAGCATCGGAAAAGAGTAAGACAAGTACAATTGATTGAAATTCATTGATGACCTATAAATCTTTTTCATTATTAGACATAACTAATTGAGTATTTGCAATATAATGAAAGAATTGAGCATTTATCCTGCCCTTCCTGAAAGAATTACATTTAGTGGTGTCTTAGTCTGGCTTACCCCCTTGAAAGCTGAACCTGGGACAAGGGCTTTCTTTTAGGTAGTATATTTTGGACAGCATTCTCAGGAAACAGCAGCGGATGACTAGGAGAGTGAAACAGGGCAAGTCAATACAAGGGTGTTCTTGAGTTAGTCATCACAGTGGGCAATAAGGCCTTGAGCCTGCAGGGACTCCTTGAATTGCTATGTAGAATATACCTCATAATTGTCAGCTTGATGCAAGAGAGGAGCAGTTATCAACCAGCTTCCACGGCCCATTGATCCATATTTTCCCCTTGGGACCTTAGCCCCCTCACATTTCTAAGCTGTCCTGTGAGTGCTAGCAGATGTCCCACCTTCATGGAGTCAGAGGAACTTGGGGGTAGAACGTGAGATGTATGAGAAGAGATGCTGTCAGGTTACACCTGCAGGAAGCAGGTTGCTTCAGCAATGGCTGTAGTAGGAGGCAGGCTGAGAGAATGTGAAACTGGGAACAACTGCCTCTTCTAATGTGGTAACCAAATAGCTCAGGCTGGTGAAAGAAAGTTTATAACACAATTCCACCTAATAGAAGGGGAATAAAGGATAGGATTAGGAAATCACCATATTGTAATTCCTTACGAAATAATCAATTCAGGCAACAATCATCAGTAGATGAGAGGTTGGTGGGGAACTTTGCAATGGAGGCCTCAGGCTGACACCACCTGCAACCACTAACCACTGACAGCATCACTAGGAGTGGGGAGTCCACATAGCTGTGCCTCCTGGTGTGGTGCATTATGAAGTATACAACACTACCTATGAAATATTCTTGCCCATATAGTTGAATCTAAATCTCCTCAAGCCTGTAGGTCTAACTTCCAATTTTCTAGAAACAAAGGAGGGAGACGAACAAGTGAAATAGCTTCACAAGGAAGCAAACAGACCAATCCAGCATGTAAGATATTCTACAACTGACTGAATTTATTTAACAAGACAAGAGGGTAAAATGGGAATGAGTACAAGGACTCCTCTAAGTTGAAAGATTTTTAAGGGGCATACCAAACCAAATGTAATGTGTAGACTTTGTTTAAATCCTGATTCTATCAAACCAACTGTAAAAAAGTAAGTTTTGAGACATTTAGAGAAATCTGAGCCATAGTTTTGATATATTAGATATTGCAAAGGAATTATTAATTTTATGTGTTAGTCTGCAAGAAAAATGTCCGTATTTTTAAGTGATACATACTAAAGTATATAGGGATAGAATAATGCAGTGTCAGGAACTTGCTTTATGACATTTCAGGAGGGGAAAAAATAGATAAAGCAAGTATGCTAAAATCTAGAAAGTTGTTGATTTAGGATGATGAGTATATGGTATTTGTTATTCAATTTCATGTATGATTGAATATTTTCATAATTAAAAAAAATTTAAGAGGCAAGTAAATATCCTCATCCCTTTTTTATAAATGGAAGGAAGTCAAATGAATCGCCCAAAGTCATAAAGCTGGGAAGTGGTAGAGCTAGATTTAAAGCTCATCTCACTCCTTCCCCCGTATCCTGTTGTCTTCAGAACTGAATGCATTTATTTATTTATTTGTTTATTTTCCAGCTTCAGGTACACATAATTGCTTCTTAACACACTTTCATCATTGGTCCATGCATTGTTCTTTTTTATTTTATTATGGTGGTAGGCAGCCTCTAAGATGGTGCCCAGTGACCCCTGCATCCGAATAGTCGTACCTTGTGTGGTCCCCTTCCACTTTGTCTCAAGGTTGGTATGTGTGATCAATAGCATGCAGCAAAAGTGATGGTGTGTTAATTCAATATTAGTTTTATGAAAGACATTGCAGCTTCCCTCTTGGTCTCTCTCTCTCTCATATTCTCTCTGTCTCTGTCTGTCTCTTTCTCTCTCTCATTACTTGCTCTAGTGGGGGAAGCCATGTCATGAGCAGTCCTATGAAGAGGCCCATGTATTGAGGAACTGAGCCTTTTGCCAAGAGCCATGTGAATGAGCCATCTTGGAAGCAGATCCTCCAGCTCTTTTAGAGCCTGCAGCCCTGACTCACAGCTTTACTGTAACCTCGTGAGTAACTCTGAGCCAAACCACCCAGCGAAGATGCACCCAGATGCCTGACCCAAGGAACTATGTGAAATAACAAATATTGTTTTAAGTTGCTAAATTATAGGATAATTTGCTTTGCTACAATTAAAAAACTATAAATCTTTTATAAATTATAATTACAAATATATAATTCATAATTTTAAATCCTTGTAAAATATATATAGTGAACCCACCACCGGCACAAGCACTAGAATACTGACAATAGCTTACTTCTGACAGTGTGGCCTTCCTCCATCCCATTCTCCTTACTTCCTAATCCAAGGTTACCTTTATCCTTAATTTGTATTTATCATTCCCATGATTTTTAAGACACGTAGTTTAATACTATATGTATTCCTAAAAGGTATATTATTTAGTTTGTTATTTTTAGCTTAAAAAGGAGATCCAATGCTAGATGTAATTTTCTGTGACCTTTTTTATTTACTCAACATTGTTTTCCTGAGATTCACCCATATTGATGTTTATAGTGGCAGTTCATTTGTTTTGACTGCTGTTTAATATACATACCACACTTTATCCCTTCTCCTGTCAATGGACATTTGGATTGCTTCCAGATGTTTTTCTTTTTTCTGTTACAACAATGTTGCCATGAGGAGGTTTACAAATGCCTCCAGGTTCACATGTTAAAAAAGTTTACATCTAGCGTTGGAATTACTGGGTTGTAGGATATGTGAATATTCAACTTTAATAGATAATGCCCAACAGCTTTCCAAAGTGGCTTTTCCAATTTACACTTCCACCAGCTATTTACGAGAGATCCTGTTGATCACTCCCTCTCAACATTTGATATTGTCAGACTTCTTAAAATTTACAACAAATGGGTATAAAATGGAATCTCATTACAGTAGGAATCTGCATTTCCCACATCACTGAATGTCCTCTCCATCTTACAGATTAACCTTCAAAGATGATGTGGGAGAGTATATATGACTATAATTCTTCATTTTAATTTTCCTTCTCAAATCCTCCCCATGTTCACATGTTCTTTCTTGACATCTAATGATCTGAGTGTTTTACCTTAGAACAACTCTAATTAGGGAGGAAATGGACCAAGAGGGCTCTCCTTTTTTCCTAGTTTCTCTCCCTACAGAACAGCAATGTGGAATTGACTAGCAATGCTGCTAGTTAATGTCACACTAGGATTAGCTCAGTGGGTGGGGGAAAAACTTGGTCCTTTTCTTTTACAAAGACTCCTTCCAGGAGACTATTTTCTTTTAGGAACTTGGAATGGAAAAAAAAAAAAAAAATCTGCTGAGAAGGTTTTTGCTTGAACATAGACAGCATTAAAAACCGTTAGCAACACCATACCGAGAGCTCTGCCGCGCATGCTCCCACTGCTTTGGTTTCCATCTCTAACTTTGTTTCCTGCCCCTGGGTGCCCTCCTCACTTTCTTGGAAGCCCAGCTTAATTTTCAAAGGATGTTTGTAAAGTTTATCTGTATTTCTGGATGTCTGTAGTAGGGACGTTTTCTGTTCTCTAATTTACCATAAAGTTCTGATCTGGAAGTTTCCACCCTCATTGTCCTCTCTCTTTTCCTTCACTTAAAAAATAAATTAACCTTTTTATTTTGGAATAAATTTAGATTTACAGAAAAGTTGAAAAAAAATGGCTAGCAATCTGAGTTCAACAGTTCTGTTCTGAATCACTGTATGATCATAGGCTAGTCATTAACCCTTCTGAGTTTAAAATTACAAATCTGTAAAACAAAAGTAAATGATCTCTGAGGTCCAGTTAAGTATCAAAACGTTTTTATTCCATGATTGAAATTAACTAGTTGACTAATCTGGTCCTTATGGTCATTTCAGTCTTTCTCTGTCTCTCTGATCCAAACAACCCAGTTGACCTTGGCATTAACATAGGTTGTAACACCAGGCCCATAAGGAAGATTTCAGAGAGGACCCTATCATTCTTCTTTAATGGTTCTGTTTGTCATTGCATCCCCACTCTTAATACAGTGTCTGCTGAAGAATAGACACCACATAAATATTTGTTGGTCAGTTGAATGAATACTGAATGAATGAGCTGGGCCTTTATTCTCCATTCCTTTCTTTACTCCATCATCACACTCAAGTTCAGAAGTTATTTTAGTTGTATTTTATTTATGATAAGATCAGTAAACCCAGAGCAAAGAATGTCTCCATGACTACAAATTCAGCTAGTTCTCCATTGCCACTTAAACATTTCTCATGAAGACCAAAAAGTCACCATAACTAACTGAATCAAAATCTCTGGACTTGAGGACCAGGTATCAGTATTTTTCAAATACTCCTCAGGAGATTCTAATATGCAGCCAGCGTTGAGAATAACTATTCTAGAAAAATGATAATCTAACCATTTTTACTATTATTTCTTGTTGGTTCTCTCTCTCTCTCTCATTCTCTCTCTCCCTTCCTATCTACTTTCTTTCTTTATTTTCTTTCTTTTTTAAGAAAAATAAATATATAGGTCAGACTTCATCCCCTAAGTTTCTAGAGAAATTGTGATAGAATTCTACATATAGAAGAATCCTCCTTTTGTTGCATAGAATGCATACATAGGTAACATCAGGCAGAAGGGGGTCAAGACATACTGCATTTGTTATACATAGAAAGGTTGACAACATCAAATTATAGAGTTGTCAAGGCATCTTATCAGTAACTGCTGCCCTGTAGTAATAAAAATAACTCCTAAATTACCTGAAAATATTTTCTCTGTCTTAAGATGCAGCTTTCTTCTAAAACTGGAAAATGGAAAATTCAAGGATGGATGTGTCTATGGATGAACAATCAAATCAGTATGGTCAGTTAATTCTAAAAAATCACTTTTTACAAATTTACTGAAACAACTCAGTCAAGCCATTCTTTTCATAAGTCCAATGACCAAGTCAACTAAATAAGTCAATTTGAAGCCCCATGTAGACTCACACTAATTCTTATCTAGAAATAGCTATTCAAAGTCCCCCAAATTAAAGTCATCATATGCAAAGGCTATTATGGTGTGGCCCATAGATAAATATATCTTTAAAAACTATTTTTTCCCAAATAAAGATAACGTGTCTGAAATGAGAGGGAGAAAGAGAAAGAGATTCCATTATTAAACCTGGAAATACAGAAGCAGTGGTATCAACTTGCTGGGCTGAAGAAAATTTGCGAAAGACCATCTGAGATCAGATGATTAGGAAAAAATCATGTAAGGTCATTTCCCAACAGCTGACATCCACATAAAAGAGATGCCATTGTCAACTACTACGGTGTCAGAGCTCTTTCTCAAAAGTACCGTGGTTTAAATTAATCAGAAGAGCTCGCTGTGATGTTTTCTGTTCTTTGAAATCATGCCATAAGCAAACATCTGTAATAAATATGTTTGAGTATTATAGGGCTGGTATGACTACGTTGGGAGTAATAGGTTTGAAGTGCATAACAAAATAAAAGGAACATGCTGATGTCAAAGGGAGTAAGAGTTGCTTTATTTTTCTAAGAATAAAAGAGACTGGGTCCCCAAAGTCTAAACAAAGAACAACTCTACAAGACACTCTTTCCATGGAGAGTGACAGAGCTTGGAGATTAAGGGATCAAACACAAGAGCCAGATTCCCTGCATTTGAATCCCAGCCTTACTATTAACCAATAGTGCAAAACTGAGCAAATTATGTAATTTACTCTCAGTGCTGTGGTTTTCTTAGTTGTAAAATGGGAAGAACAATATTACCTATATTAATGGGTAATTTTGAATATTAGCATGAGTTCATAAACATAAAGTACCTAGATCAGTGCCCGGCAAATAGGAAACTTACATCACAAACCCCCATCGTTCTCCACTGTTCAACCATAGGTCCTCCCGACTTCAAATCAGTAAAAAAAATATAGATATAAAGTGCTTTTGTTTCTTATACTTCTAGGAGAATGGCTATTTTTAACTCCAGAACAAATCATACAATTTACCCACATAGCATACACATGTGCGTACAAAAGACAATTGAAACGCTGTGTTGCTTGTGAATCTTATGGTGATGTGTTGTTTTAAGGATGTTGAAAGTTATAGGGCTTAGATCTTACTTTATTTCAGGTAGAAATCCATTCACTTTTGAAGCCCTCTTTTGAATTATTAGATTTCTCTTACAGAGGTCTTTTTGTGATATTTTTAAATGGGTATTTTTTTTACTTTTTATTACTTTCTATTATAGTTTTCAAACTTTACACAAAAGTAGAAAAAAAAGGATAATGAGACCATATGTACTTATTATCTGGTTTTGGCAGTTATCCACATTTTTCACTCCCCTTCCCAACAGTGCTGGAGTATTTTGAAGCAACTCCCAGATATCATATTTTGCCTCTAAATATTTCAGAATTTATTTACAAGAAATAAAGACTTCCTTTTTAAAAAGTAATCACAATACAATTGCACCTAACAAAATGACCAAAATTCTTAACATTCAAATTGTCTCAAAAATGCCTTTATATGGGTGATTTGTTTAAGTTAAGATCTGAACAATCTGAAACGGGTAGTTTAAGTTGTAGCTATTTGGTTTTATATGTTGGAAGATGTTTCAGCTTCATACTTTTTCTAAAGGGAAATGAATGACCACAGCTGCAATTTGAAGTTGAAATCATCATAATAATAGAGGAGAGAAAGCTAGAGTAAGAAGTGGGAGTCTCACAGTAGGTTTGGGCTTTACTTGTAACACTGACCCAGGGGTCTATTTCATGACAGTAGATTCTTTTGCTATCGTAGAAAGAAGAAAAACAATTCTTCTAAAGTACTTGTGATATAGGAAGCATATGGAGTTTAAAAAACAGCCTGTCTGTGGGCATTCCAAGACACTGAAGCTGAATGAACTGGTCAACATCTCAATCTTTGAAGTCCCCTGGGCATAGAACTCTCTCCTGTTTTTCATTTATCCCAGGCTGTAAGAGAGACAGTCTTTTCTTTAAAAATATTTCCAAAGGATTTGTTGGTGATATTTGCACCTTCGTTCTCATATTTTATAATCATGTCTCAGGTTTTTTTTTTCTCTGCAGGACTGTTTGCATGCCTCTTAAGGCTCGAATCTAATGTTTTTATTGGACCTCATTGTTTTTAATATTGATTTAATACGACTGCCATTGAAGGCCCCAAGCGTTTTTACAAGGAGACACTTTATAATTCCTTTATAGGTTACTTGTAATTATCAGAATAAATGAGATATCCCTTTCAAAGGAGGTGGATAGGAAATAAGTAACAAAGGTAGTATTTATATAGATAAAATGTTAACATATTGGTACGGTGTGGGGGGAATCCAAAAATAAATGAACCCACATCCTTCTGTGGATTGCTACAGTATAACCTCTTGCAGCTATGAAAGCTAGTGAGAAAATCATCTTTATTGATTAGGAACTCAAAATAGTCTTTTATCTTGCATACTTCTTTTCCTCGGGTCCCATTTATTATTGTAAAATTACCACTGCTTCTATATTTCTCTTTATAATGCCTTTTGGAGTATGGTTTGTTAAAACTGTATAGAGTGATAGTTAAGATACTAGGCTCTGGAATCAGGCTAGATCTAAATCTTGGTTCTATCACTTCCTAGCTGAATGTCTTTGGGCAAGTCACTTAACCTTTCTATGCTTTGGTTCATTCATCTGTAAAATGGGTGTAAAATACCTATATACCTACTTTATTATAAAATATTTTTGATTATAGTTCAGCAAATATTCACTCCCATCTCCCTTGGGGTATGACCCCCACCCCGCCCCACTGATGTTGGTCTTGGTCATGGAATACTGGTAGAAGTGACGGTGTGCCAGTTCCATGCCTGGCAGCATGTGTTTTCACTTGCCCTCTTGTTCTCCTAACGTCACCATGAGGAGCATATGCCCCAGGTAGCTGTTCTTCCCAAAATAATGAGACACTTATGGAGCAGATCTAACCTAAAACGCACACTGGAGCCAGTCTCCCCTGCCCACGACCTGAATTAAAGCTGTGCAGCAGAGCTCAGCCTAGATCACCCAAACAGCTGGCCTGCAGAAGGATGAAAAAGAGAATAAATGCCTGTTGCTGCAAGGTACTGGATTTTGGGGTGGCTGTTACAAAGCATTATTGCAGCAGTAGCTACTAATACATAAGACTATTGTGAGGAACAACTAAGATAGTTTAGATAAATCATTTAGCCTAGTGCTAGGCATATAGTCAGTGCCCTGCTCAATTAATGTTTATTATTATCATAATCATCACTTTAATTTTTTTTCTGGATAAAAATATCCAAATTATATATTGTGATTAACTTATACATATTCAGTGTTACACCATATACAGTGAACACTGCTCTGAGTTAGGACCTACACAGCTCCTGGCATTGGCGATAGATGGTGCTTGTTCTGGCAGATGCTGACATCTCTGAAACTCTGTGGCTCATGTGGTTCCACCTCTTCCCTCCTTCAGCCTATTCAGTCTCTTATCTAGTTTGGAGAATATGAAAAACCTGTTTCACAAGCATACATTTAAATATTTAGTCTTATGTTTATGCCAGTGGCTACTGAACTCCATTTTTGCTACCTTTGCTCTCTGTTGGCCTCCAAATAATAGAATACTAATATCTAGTATGTGGGCTATGGAGGGGGACAGATAGAGAAGGAAGTCCTCTGGGATATAAGTCAGGAAATTATATGAGGTGTAAGGAGTGGGGACAGATGAGAAGTAATGAAAAGTCCCAGCTTGCCTTTTATTTAGTTTTAACTTTGCTTGCTATATAAATTTTAGTTTCCATTACAGTTAATACCTAAGGTTATACTGTTACATATAATGTGTTAAAAAGAAAAGGTGTGTATCAAGAACTCTCACTAAAAATATGAACTCCACATCATCATGTACATAAAATCAAGTCAACAAATATTTATTGGGCACTTGCAATATATCTTTGCTGATATGTGATAACATATAATACATACCATATTTTATTGATCCTAAGACACACGTTGGTCCACATTTTAACATCTCTGAAACCAACATGCAGCTTCCAATTGATGGTATGTGGTAGGTTAATTGTCATAGCTTTTGTTGTGATTATCGATATCTCATTGGCTTACTATGAAACCTATTTCTTATTCACATTATGTAGGGCTGTGGGTTGGCTGTGGCTCCACTGGCCTTTGCTCTGGTCGGTTTGACTGGGCTTGGCTTACCTCTGCACAGCTACATATGTCATTCTAGAATCCAGGTGGAAGGACTAGCCACTTTCTGGGACTATTCTACCATTATCTCACGGTTGAGAGAAGGAGCAAAAGCTGAATCTAACCTCACAGGCACATTTAAAGCTGCCTGGATATGGCCTTTGCCATGTCTATTCACATTCAGTTGGTCAAAGCAAGTCACATGGTCAATCCTGACAATGGAGCAGGGGAAGTATACTCCATCCACCCTGAGGCTGGGAAGGGGCTGTGGGCACAGAGGAATAATAACGCAATGTACCACAGCAGCATTTTTTCTTTTTTCATGGTACATAAAACAATGGTGTGTCTCACAATAGCTGGCATCTTAGAGGCAATGTAATACGATAATCTATATTAGGATTTAAGAGAATCTGTTCTTTAGGCATAATATTTTTATGAGCTCGTTTTTACTTTTCTCTAGTTGGGTTTTAAAGGCTAAAGGCAGAGATTCATTTACTGTTTCTGTGTTTCTATTTCCTCATTAAATCAGAACACTTAATAATGAAGGTATAAGAGACTTATTGACATTCTTTTGTTAATCCTGAGTTGAGTCATTATTGTTACCTAACTTACCCTAATTTCAGCAGATAAAGGAGGCTGAATTATGAAAAGTGATCCAAGGACTAGGCTCTTGACATCATTTATCATCAATTCATTTGTTAACTTATTTGCACAACAGATACTTATAGAGCACCTACTACGTGCAGGCACTTTCCTGGCACAGGAGATTCAGCGGGAAATAAGGCAGACAAGAGTCTTGATCTTATGGAGATTGTATTCTAGTGGAGACAAACAACAAACAGATAAGTTAGAAAATTTAAGGTGCTGAGAGTACCATGAAGAATAGAACTCATTCATGATTATGTAATGGAGAACAACACAGGGGTAGGTGTTTTAGATGAAACAATGAAACCTGGTAGCAGGGAGTCAGCCATGGGGGACTCCTGGCCGGGGAAAGTATTCCAAGCAGAGTGAACAGCAAGTGCAAAGACCTCAGGGTAGTAGAAGAGAAGAAAGAAGATCAATGTGGCTAGAACATGGTAAACAAGGAGCTGAGTAAGTTAACGTATAGGTTGGGCTGTTGTAGTAAAGAGACCAAAAAATGCAATGATTTAATGCAATATATAGCCCTGTGTCTTGCTCATGTTAAAGACAAGACAGACCTGGCTTAATGGTATTGGGGACCAATGCTCTTTTTATCCTGTTGCTTTGCCATGCTTACCATGAGACTTCCATCTTGTGACTTGACATGGCTAGTCCAGCTTCTCCTCTTTAACCATCATACTGGTATTCTAGTCATCAGAAATGAGGGGAAGGGGAACAGAAGCCACATCCCTTCTATTTAAAGGCAAAACTTGGGAGTGACACACATCCCTTTGCTCACATCCTATTGGCTAGAATTTGCCATATGACCAAATCTAGTTGTGAGGCAGGCTAGGAAAT
The DNA here is from genome assembly GCF_964374135.1 of Grampus griseus. Taxonomy (NCBI): domain Eukaryota; kingdom Metazoa; phylum Chordata; class Mammalia; order Artiodactyla; family Delphinidae; genus Grampus; species Grampus griseus. The sequence continues at coordinate 37,674,081 of NC_139007.1, forward strand.
ATGGTCAGTAGTTTGAATTCATATACCTGGATAAACTTTGGTGACTCTATTTCTAAACAAAGTAGAGACAATTAGCTGTTAAGGGACAACTATTAGTCTTTTCCACAAAGTGAGTGGTAGATAAAATTAGTAATATAGGCAGAATTCTAAGTATGTAGAGCCTTGCCAGTCATGGCAAGGAGTTTGGATTGTATTTTAAGTATGTGTATTAGTTATCTATTGTTGCTAACAGATTTTCCCCAAAACATAATAGCTTAAAACCATTATTATCTCATAGTTTCTGTGAGTCAGGAATTTGGGAGCCAAATAACTGGGTGGTTTTGACTCAGGGCCTCTCAGATAATTGGAGTCAAGATATTGACTATGGCTACAGTCATCTGAAGGCTTGACTGAGGCTGGAGGATCTGCTTCCAAGATGGAGCATTCAATTGGCTATTGGCAGAAGCCCTCAGTTCCTTGCTGACTGTTGGCAGAGGGCTTCAGTTTTTCACCATATGGACCTCTTCGTAGGGCTGCTTGAATGTGACATAGTATCTCTCTTCCCCCAAGTAAGTGATTGATTCAAGAAAAGAGAGCAAGAAGGAAACCACAATATCTTTTATGTCCTAATCTTGGACATCACACACCATCACTTTTGTCACATTCTGTTTCTTACAAGCAAGTCACTAAGAATAGCCCATAATCAAGGGGAGGGGAATCAGGCTTTATTTTTTCAAGGGAGAAGCAACAAAGAATTTATGGACATATTTTAAAACCATCACAGTGTGACAGGAAGTCACTGGAACATTTTCAGCAAGAGGGTGCAAGTTCTGTTTCACATTTTTGAAGAAATGGTCTGGTTGCTTTGTGGAGAATGGACTGCACAGGGACAAGAGTGGAAGCAAGGAGCCCAGGTAGGTGGCAGTTACTTAGTTTTGGCAATAAATAAATGGGCCTAATATTAGGATGGGTGTGGAGGAATTAGAGAGGATACTGAGATTCAGGCTATGTTTCAGAAGTAGAGCAGACAGGACGTCATAAGATATCGCAGAATCTAATGTTATTGGGTATCATTTGCTGTTCAGATTTTCAATTGCAGTGCTTTCTTAAATTGACTGATCATCAGAATCCTTGGAGAGCTTTTAAAATATGAATTACTGGTCTTTACTTCCAGACAACCTACTTCAGTAGGTCTGGGCTGGGGAGATGATCAATCAAAACTGGAATCCACTGCTCCACTTATTCAATGAGCCAATTAGAAGTGCAATTTTTATTGTTGTTTTTGCAAAAAGGAGTTAGTTATTATGCAATGGGCTCTATTATCCAAATACTCACTTTTTTCACACAATCTCCTCTCCCCTCTGTTCAGTCAGATACCAATTCCTATGGATTCTGTCTCTAAGGTAACTCGTAGGAAGAATCCCTTCCAACTACTACTGCACTAGTCTAAGCAATAATTTATTACCTCTTGGACTTTTACAAACACCTCTTATGTAATTTCCTACTTCTGGTCTCTTCTTCTGCCTTTTACCTGTTGTCAAAGTGATCTTCCTGTCCCACATTTATGATCTTATCACCTTCTAAAAAAGACTCAGTGGCTTCCTAGGACTCTCAGAAAGAAGTCCACTGTCCTTTAGGATGGTATTTGCAGCCATTGACAGTCTGGTCCTATCCTACATTTGGGGTGATCTCATAGCCCCCTTTAACATACTCATCCTAGGCCCACTGAATTATTCCCCCTTCCCTTTCCTCCATTTGCACTTTCACGTCTTGACACTTTTCTTCACACTGTTCTTCCTGCCTAGGATGTCCTCCTTCTCCCTCCCTCATCTGGCAATATCCTACTTCTCATTCCTCAAGGCCCAGCTCAGATGGTTGCCATCTCTGTCCTTCACTCAGAATTAGTCAGCCCATTTTCTGAATTCCCATCTCATTTTAAAAACACCTTTATTATTTATGTTTATGTTCACAGTGCCTAGTAGTATGCTTGCCCTTAGTAGGCTCCAAAAAAAAAAAGTTTACGTGGACAGAATTTATTTCCTCCTCTTTATCTAATTTTTATGCAATGGAGAAAACAAAAGGCAAACTCATATCAGAAGTTTGGCTAATGAAGGAATATTGGATGCCTTCATGGCTGTTACATTTTCAAGATCAAATCGTATTATATGTTTCTGCATTTGTAATTGAATATATAGCCATTTCCCCTTTATGTTAAGAAGTGATAAATCTTTTTTAAAAAATAAGAATTTTAATAAAAATTTGCAAAAGGATCAGCCTAAAATGAAAAAAGAAATTTGGCTAATGAAATGTACATGGAACATATACCCCGAGATCTGAACACATTCAGCACAGTCTACACCGACTGCACTTTACAACCACATATGGTGGCATCAGTAATTCTGAGGAATTGCAAAATCCTCACAATCCAAATATTTTATTAAGAATTCCAGTGACAAGATCTGAAATATAAAGGCTTGTGGGTCTTTTTAAAGGCTTAATCACATTTAGTTAGAAATGTAAGTTAACAAGAACATTCCATTCCCTAAACATTCCAATTAATTGCTGTTTAGCATATGGGTTACCAAATTTGCCTTTTTGAAGTCTGCATTTAGAGATTGAAAATAAATCTATTAGGATGAAATTCTAGGTCAGTCAGGTTTTGATTTGCAATATTTAATGTTTGCACAATTCCACCTTTGCGTGACCTTTCAAAATTATTTTAACAGCCCTACATTTACTTTCCTAATGGAATGATTTGCTACAAAGTGGCTACAGCTGGTAGTCTGGAAGGACATTATAACATTCCTTTGGCTGTCAAAATCCATCTGTCCTTGCATTTAGGGGAATTCTTCATCGCGTGTGATCTTGGGATATAAGACCTCACTTTCCACTGTGGATGCCAAACAGTTTGAATCTCACTCTCCCCACCCCCTGGAATATGGAACAGGGGCTCCAACACCTGGCCGTGGACCTTCCCATCCAGGCCTGTGCACCCCGAGGTGAAGATGAAGGAGGAGCATCTGGGGCAGCTCATGGGGTCAGCATGATGTCCAGTTGTCATTTCTAGAAGGTATGGTATAGCAGAAGCAGAGATGGTGGCATCTTGGATAGGGTGTTCCTGTGGCCTGGCCTCCTGAGGCCCTGGGTTCTTGCCTGTTTCCCAAGCTTGTTCTCCCAGCCTCTTGGATTCTGTGAACCCCCTTTCCTCCAACATTTTTTTTTCTTTAGACAGTTAGAGCTCGTTTTGTTACTTGTAAGCAAGACTCCTCACCAAAACCATTGGTAATACAAGGTGGCAGGGAGAATTCTAGACTCTACTCAGACTGCTGGCCCACTTACTAGGCAAATGCTGAATGTCTTAACTCTCCATTTCCTCATCTGCAAAATGGAACACAATCTGTAATTGTGTCAACTGTGTGAAGATTGAATAAAATAATCTCTGTAAAATATTAAGCATGGTCCCTGGTGTGTAAAAAGCATTCAAGAAATAGTAGCTTTTGCATTACTAAATTCTATATAATTGTTCGTGTGTTCAGTGACAAAACTCTACTGCTCACCACATAAAAAGATGCCTCTGTGCATACTCTGTGTTCAATGTTGAACTTCCTTGTTTTTCCCCATGCTGGCGTTTTGTTTTGTTTCCCAGTTTAGGGCTTCGGAAACCTTCCCATACTGTACATCCTGAGACTTCCTCAAGGAGCACAGCTTCTAGTCACTGTCCCCGGATCTTCTCTCTTCTCTTCCATCTGTCCCTGCCAGCTCTCCCTCACCTCCAGACTCAAAAGGAGATCAGCTGCACTAAAGACTGGCTGACTTCAGATGGGAAGGGCAAAACTGGCTTGAAGCAAGAGTCCTACTTCAGCATCTGGTACACAGATTTACTGACTTTAATGAAATTAAAAAACAAAACAAATGCACAGCCTATATCCCAAGACTTATTATAGCATCCTTAACTTATCTACTTAGCTTTTGATGACATTTTCTTTCTTCCACTGAAATGTATAATGTCTTCTCATAGTGAAACTGTGGAAACTTTTCCACTCAATGTCCTCCCTCTGGGATGTAATAAAGAGACAACTCAGGGCCGAACAGCACGTTGGAGACAAATTTTCTGTGAAAGAAAAATGTTTTTTACAACATGTAATGTTTCTCAAAGGAGGTGGGTCAAAACATAGATATCAATCCTCTGTAACCATTTACTGAATACCATATTTGGTTTGAGAATATTAAAATGTAGTATGTTATTTTTGAAAGGTTGAGTATTTTGTTACGGATGTTTTAATTTCTATAACATCCATGTAGAAATTAGAATTATTTACAGTATTTGCATGCTCTCTTTTCCAAAAAAAAGGTGATAGAAGGGCTGAGCAGAGAAGAGCAGAATGTGGTGTAGGTCAAAGCATATCTCACCTGTCTGGGAGTCGGCTGACTGGGGACTTTTATCAGGGATCGGCCACTTCCTAGTGTGACCCTGTTCTCAGCTTCACTCTCCTAAGGTGTGAAATGGGAACAAGTATACCCTCAAGCATGGTTGTGAGAAATAAATGACATAATTTGCACAAAATACTTGGCTGTAGCAGGAATTCAAGACACGATAGTTGACGATATAACCCAACATAGGATTGTCAGAGGGCTAATTGTTTTAATGGCATTTGATTATCTAAAGGAAATGTGATATTATTGTAAGTCTACATTAGTATCTATATAAATCTAATACAGAGAAGGGTTCTGATTTCATCAATGGATGTCATCGAGGAAGGCAATGACAATTCATGATAACTCAGATACTAATTTGAAATTTATATTTACTAGAATTTGGCCTAATTATTAAAAATGTTCTGTGTTTAAATTGGTCTTATTATGATATTAAGGCCATAACCTCAAGGAAACTATTCTTGTTTGGGTGATACTATTTAGATAGTAAATAATTAGGCAGATAATGCCCAAAATTTACTTCAGGAGCCAGAAAACTCCATTTAAAAAAATTGTTTAAAAGCAAATTTGAGTTATAGGGTAAATATTATGTGTGAGCTATAAGTATCAATGTAAAAACTTTAGGTATTTGCTACATGTAAACTTTTTCTTTCGTTATAACTGAACCCAATCTCTGTTTCACAAGACTACTATGCTAGAAGGTAGAAATGAAACCTTCAGATAATCTCAGTTGATTTAGTCTTCTCTCGTGTCCATCCCCTGCACTTTTCTCACTGGGCTGGCATCTACATGACAGGTGGGTGGGTGGGTGGCATTTACTCCTCAGCCACTGTCACCTCTCCAGCTGGCATTCTCTGATGTGGAAGTCCTCATGGAATCTCTGATCAAACATTTTGGGGGCAGGCCTACTTCAATTTTGTAGTCTCATGGAAGCAACATAAACGCCCACCAACAGATGAATATACAATATAAAGAAGTTGTGGTGTACATACACACACACACACACACACACACACACACACACACACACTGGAATATTACTCAGCCATAAAAAAGAATGAAATAATGCCATTTGCAGCAACATGGATGGACCTAGAGATTATCATACTAAGTGAAGTAAGTCAGAAAGAGAAAGAAAAATACCATATGATATCACTTATACGTGGAATCTAAAATATGATACAAATGAACTTATTTACAAAACACAGACTTACAGACATAGAAAACAAACTTATGGTTACCAAAGGGGAAAAGGGGAGAGGGCTAAATTAGGAGTTTGGGATTAGCAGATACAAGCTACTGTATATAAAATAGATAAACAACGGGTCCTACTGTATAGCACAGGGAACTATATTCAATATCCTTTAATAAACCATAGTGGAAAAGAATATGAAAAAGAATACATATATATGTATAACTGAATCACTTTGCTGTACACTAGAAAGTAGCACAACATTGTAAATCAACTATACATCAATTAAAAATTAAGTATAAATTAAAAAAAATTCTGCAGTCTCTCAGAGCCACACCTGCTCCACTCTCAGCCACACATGAAACACACACTATGGTGAGTGGAGAGTATTTACGGCGACCCCAGGACCTTCTGTCCAAGCCCTCGCACACCGCTGTGCCTACCCACACTGTGCCTGGCTGCACCATGCTGGGCTGGCACTCTTCCAGGCTGCATCTCAGAAAGGAGGCACTATTCGCCTCGACTCTCTGCCCTCTGCCTTCAGATTCCCTCAAACCTAGCAAGTGTGCCAGTTGCTCCTCTGACACCCCAGGGAACTGGGACCCGGGTGGGAAGCTTCAGTGAGCCTCCATCCCTTGTATAAACTCCTTTGCTCCCTCTTCCCCGCAACCACACAGAATCGTAATCCATTTCTGGACTGGGAAATCTTCCTTTGGCTTATCATTTCTTTTTTGGAACCTATTTTTTAAGGCATAGACTTTATTTATTTATTTAGGCCGTGCCACACAGCTTGCAGGATCTTAGTTCCCCTACCAGGGATGGAACCCTCGCCTTCTGCAGTGAAAGCACAGAGTCCTAACCACTGGACCACCAGGGAACTCCCAAGGCGTAAATTTTATAATCTAAATCCTTCAGGTCATTGGGTCTTGATACTCAAAATCTAGACTTTTGAAATTCAAAGAAGAAAGTTTCCTCTCAAACTTTTTTTTTCTGCCGTGAATTTCACAAGCCCATTTTAAATCTCAAAAGTCACAGACAACTCATAGTTTTGTGAATTTCTTTTATAACAGCCTTACCCTGAAGCAATGGATGCTAAAGTCTAGTTTAAATGAATGAGTGCATGGGGTAGAAAGGAATTAACAGGTACAAACAAAACAACACTTCTTAATACATCAAAATATTGTCTCACCACAAATGGAAGTTGCCCTATACCTGGATTTAGTTTATTCTTCATTGCCTGGCCTATATTATTTTCTAGTTAATGGCTTGAGAGATTGACTATACAGTTGGACAATGGCCAAACCATGTATGACAATAGGACTCTGACCCATTCTTTTTTATATTCTTTTCCATTATGGTTTATCCCAGGATATTGAATATAGTTCCCTGTGCTATACAGAAGGACCTTGTTGTTTATCCATTCTATATGTAATAGTTTGTGTATATATAACTGAGCCACTTTGCTGTCCAGCAGAAATTAACATAACATTTTAAATCAACTAAACTTCAATTTAAAAAAAATTTAAAAAAAGAAAAGCCAAAAAAAAAAAAACAAAAACACTGACCCATAATCTCCGAAGCAACAAGTCAGAGAAGCCAAACCAATTTCTCCACAATCAGCCCAGAATGACTGGAACTTGGTAAAAGACTGCCAGCTTCCCAATTCCTTACCACCACCCGCTTCCAACTCAGGACGAACTAGAGAAAGCCAATATGCTCCCCAAACTGATTTTCCCCCAAAGTAGGATGCCCTGCGTCTAGTTAGCCCTCTCCAGCGTCTCCAAGTCAGCAACCTCCAATCAGAGCACACCTGAAGCCTTTTTTTTCCCTCCCTATAAAGTTTTTCTACTCCTATGCCTGCCTTTGAGTCTCTGCTAAATGCAAGTGATGGTGGCTGACTTCCTTGCTCTAAATAAACAGACCTTGCTTGTTCTCATTTGGATGGTCTTCATTTATTTCCACAGGTTTACTACACATAATGCTGTTATATTCAGACATACACATTGGTAGTTGAGCTTAACATTTTTTTTTTTTTTTTGAGCATAGAGATGCTTGGGGTAAATAAGCACTAGGCTTTGATCTCTGCTTCAATGGATAAAATTAAGAATTATAACTCGAGGGCTTCCCTGGTGGCGCAGTGGTTAAGAATCCGCCTGCCAATGCAGGGGGCACGGGTTCGAGCCCTGGTCTGGGATGATCCCATATGCCACGGAGCAACTAAGTCCGTGCGCCACAACTACTGAAGCCCACGTGCCTAGAGCCCATGCTCCACAACAAGAGAAGCCACTGCAATGAGAAGCCTGCGTGCCGCAATGAAGAGTACCCCCACTCTCTGCAACTAGAGAAAGGCTGAGCGCAGCAACGAAGACCCAACCCAGCAAAAAATAAATAAATAAATAAAAAAGAATTATAACTCGAATTGACCATTTCCTTGAATTTGGAGGTACTGCTATGCTTGCCTCAATGGATACGATAGAAATATTCTTGAAAATGTATATGAAAATCTCATTTTTATACATTAAAATTATTACATTTTAGCAAATTACTATTAAAAAGGACCCTGGTGTACATTAGTTTGAAAATGAAGAACACTTTTATTATCTAGACGATTATTCCTCATGTGTCAGGTTTCCTTAAATTGGCACACATCTGTATTAGTCTGTACATATAAACCTAAGGCTATTGTAAAATAATAATGATCCTCAGAAGAGCAGATGATACACGTTTGCATACAGAAATTTGTGCAGGTTTATTTTTAGTTCACTTTAATGGACATTATATGGACATAACAACACCCAAAATATAACTCACTATTCTCACTTCACAAATGAAGAAATGAATGTTAATGTAAAATGACTTGCTCAAGGCCTCACTAAAGTATGAAGCCCCTTATTCTCCTGCAAAGAATGTTGAGTCTGTTTGAAGCTACCAGCTGGGGAGCTTCTTATAGCCCTATATCTGACAGAAGGCCTCCATTTTTTTGAGAAGGTCATGGTCTTCACCAAGACACCATGGCAAAGGGGGTGAGGATGTTCTTGGAACAGCAAGGAGGGAAGGGGATCCCCATTCAGGGAGGTGCCCAGCTGAGTTAACCTGCTGATTAATGGCAGAGCTAATCATGGCCTGATGATCCACACAGACAAATAATGGAACCAGAAAGAAATTTAGGCCTTCCCATGCAAAGGGGGTTTCTTTATACTGTGCATTTGTCTACCTTGATCTTAAAATAAAATTCTGATCTCTTATCCATCCCTTATGTGCAGTCTCCATATAATCTGGCCTCTGCATTCCTCTTTCACTACTTTTCCTACCACTCTTCACGCTCTAGATACTTTCAATTTCTCCAACGTGCTGAGTACATTCTTCAGCTCCTATAGAATTCTGACCAGAACACTTTTCTCCAGGATTACAAGACCTCTGCATAGGCAGTCCTTCTCATATTTCCTATTTCAGGTCAAATTTCTCCTCCTAAAGGTCTATCTTGACTATTTTAGCTAAAGCAGACCCCAACCTCTATAACCACCCTACTCCAGTTCCACTCTATCACATTGTCCTTTTATGTCACCTATCTGGATCGAAAATTGCCTTCTTTTATTGTTATTATTTTTAATTTTATTTATTTATATTTTTGGCTGCGTTGGACACAGGCTTTCTCTAGTTGCGGCGAGCAGGGGCTACTCTTTATCGCGGTGCGCGGGCTTCTCACTGCAGTGGCTTCTCTGTTATTGTGGAGCACAGGCTCTCGGAGCATGGGCTCTAGGTGCGTGGGCTTCAGTAGCTGTAGCACACGGGCTCAGTAGTTATGGTGCACAGGCTTAGTTGCTCCGTGGCCTGTGGGATCTTCCTGGACCAGGGCTCGAACCCGTGTCCCCTGCATTGGCAGGTGGATTCTTAACCACTGTGCCACCAGGGAAGCCCTTCTTTGATTATTTGTTTGCTTACTCATTGTCCCTTTTGTACACTGTAAGCTTAGTGAGATTTTGGGAACTTGTCTGTCATCTTTGCACTGGACCCAAAGCACTCAGAACACAATTCCTGGAACATAGTGGGCTCTCAATACACATTTGTTGAATAAGGGAATGAATAAATCATGAATCCCAATTGAGAATGACAGATATGTACCCATTCCTCAGAAAAAAATGCACTGAATATTTTGTATATCATTTCAGGAGGTTCCAAAGCCCTGGAAGCTCACCTGTAGGCTCCTGATTAAAGCCCCTGCATTATAGTTATTCTGTTTCATAATGTTCTTTTTGAAATTAATTCTGAATTTTGTTCTTTGAAGTTAAACATGAGCACGAATTTTGAATGTATGCTTAAGATGGACTATAACAAATCACAGGCCAATTGCTGCTCACTGGATTTGAATAAAATAGATCTATGATATTTACATTACCTGATCCTAATGACCATATTTCAGTGAATGAAGAAAACACTGTGGTACAAATGTTAAATGGTCATCCATATCCAGTTCTCCTGTCCTTTGGGGAACATGGTGGATTCAATTCCCAGCTTCCCTAGCAGTTGGGCAGAGCCATATGACTAATTCTACCCAATGGATTGGAGGCAGAAGTGACCTATGTCACTGCCAGGCTGGAGCATTTAATTGCTGTGTGAGATCCTCCAGGGCTCCATCTTCTCCTACTTAGTGGCTATGGAAGTACATGCTGGTACAGAGGTGCAATGCCAAGCCGTTACATGGAAGACAGTTGCTCTGGAGAGTCACACAGATCTTCAGCAGACTTTGTGTGAGCAAGGAGTATAAACCTCTTTTTTTTTTTTTCTTTTTGCAGTATGCAGGCCTCTCACCGCTGTGGCCTCTCCCGTGTGGAGCACAGGCTCCGGACGCACAGGCCCAGCAGCCATGGCCCATGGGCCCAGCCGCTCCACGGCATGCGGGACCCTCCCGGACTGGGGCACGAACCCACGTCTCCCGCATCGTCAGGTGGACTCTCAACCACTGCGCCACCAGGGAAGCCCCCTCTTTTGTTTTAAGTCTCTTAGATTTTCTAATGATTTGATATTGCAGCATAAACTACCATAACCAAATATGCCACTGATTGGAAAATACACTATTATTTCATATACCAAGGAGGGGAAAAAAAGCTGTCACTTATAATCGAAAGAAGTCTTGTAAGATATATCACAATTTCAGAGATGTTAAAATTAGAAAAATGTGGGTCTTAGATTATATAAAATACAGATTGTTAAAAGGAATTTGTCAAAGAAGATTAGTATAGTGTCAAGAACTCGAAATCCAGAGGTGAACAGAAAGTTATGGATTCAAATCCCAACACTTACTAGCTTGTGACTTAATAACTTAGCTGTGTAAGCCTTAGTTTCTTCATCTGTGAAATGGGGATCACAGTAGATGCTGCCTCATAGGGTTTTGTGGATGTTAGATGAGACAGTTCTAATAATGTCTCCAGCATAGTAATTTTCCCACATATTTTAGTCACCACATTTGGTTAGATCACAGAGCTTGTTCAAAAGGAGCATTAATTTCAAACAATATACAAAAGTAAGTTTGTCATTATGTCATACTGCTCAATCAGCAAATATCTATTAATTCCTTACCAGGCATGAAGACTGGGCTTCCAGTTAGGTGTTCTTGGAGATAACAAAGACGCAGATCTAGGGGTTGAGGGCTGAAGGCAGATCACCCTGGGGTCTTCCTATCCACTCTCCAATGTATTTTCTGGAGGAATCAGGCTAGAACAAACATCAAGAGCAACCTTGAAGAGTAAAAGAAGTCACAAAAATATAACTGAGAAATGATGCATGAAAGGTCAGTCCCGTGCTTATTTTGGCGACTGGCAGGACTAGTCACCAAAGGGAAAATTGAAGACTTTTTCTATGTCCAGGGTCTGTCTTTGGTGCGTTCGTGTATGTGTGCATGTGTGTGAGAGAGAGAGAGAGAACAAGCTGATGATTGGAGAGCATAAGGCTAAGTCAAAGAAGCAAAAGAGTGACTCTTCTGAGATAAGTATGAGATTGATTGTTCCTGTCCACATAAGGTTATACTCTTACAGGCTGTATGAAGTTATCCAGGGAATATTACTGGACTCATGGTATTCATAAAGCAGCAGCTTGTTATAATTGTCCTCATCTGTAGCACATTTGAAGAAACCCACACCTTGTCATTGCCAACGTGCAACAATCATCAGCTCTGAAGTTTATTCTAGACTAAAAGTCTCCTCACACATACTTTATGAACTTTCATTCTGTCACTGAAGATGTGCATTGTGGGCTGTAATTCAACATTCTCACCTCGGTTTTCTGGAGGACATATGCCTTAGAAGGAACAGGTGGCTGATTAATATGACTATTTTTATTAAATGCCTGAACAATGGCAGAGCAAGTAATTTTCTTTAAAGGAAGTATAGCTGCCTTTAAATATAACTCTGGGCTACAGTTCACCTTTTCTGTTTATTCTTAACTTGTGAAACTGTATCTTAGGACTTGGGGTATATAACTTGGTATTTGATATCAGCTGAAACACAGTGAATCAATTGTAATGGTTCTGGCACCAAAGGAAACAGAGGGGACTTAAATATGTTTCCAGAAGACAAAAAGCTTCTCTTTGTGTACACTTTATAACATATGTTTCCACACTTTTAGAATATTCGAAAGTCCAAAAAAAGTTTTCTCACTATTTTTCATTAAAGACTGAGAGGACAAAACAGAGAAGACTAACTCCAACCCACATACCATTTATCAGATATTTTGGATGAAATCCAGATTGAAAAATCAAAAATATTCCCTCTTCTTCTCTCCCTTCCAGCAACGGCATTAGGATGCTTATTCCTCACTGTGAAATACACCCACTCTCACACACTCGGAAATGTGTTAACGTTCCAGGAAGGGGGAGGGGGGCGGTTAGTGCAAACAGGTTTGGGCTCCTCCCCGCATCCTTGCTGCCTGGGTCGTCTTAGATCAGCTGTGGGCTACTGCGGGCTGCGTGACCTGGCCAGAGCACTTGGGCTCACAACCTGTGTATACCTGGGTACACTCCCAGAAGCTACCGGTAATATCTCGAATAGGGGACCCCTGTACGGCAGAGCACTCCCTAAAACCTCATCGACCCTCACCTCTTGACTTTTTCGCGTCCGGGATAACCGCCCCAGGATTTTTAACTTTCCTTGGGGCGTTTCGCGCGGACCCTTTGCAGGCGCTGCGGAGCCTGCTTCGGCCCCGCTCCCTCTGGCCTCTTGGCTCGCCTGGGATCCACTAGCCACGCGGAGCCGGGTGCAGCCTCCTCTCCAGACAGGGAAGAGAAGAGGCGAGAGGAGGTGCTCAGGTCTCCTGGGTACCCTCCCAAGCATCTGTAATTTGACCTTTACGAAACAAAATGATGCTAAAAGGCAAAATAGCCAACATGGAGGTACTCAGCCCTCCTGAGTACGCTCCCAAAGAGCTCTAATCTGACGTTTAAGAAACAAAACAATGCCAAAATGCAAATTAGGCAGTGTAATACCCAGGACGAGCCTCATTTGACAGGCCAAACTGAGATTTTAATGGAAAGGTTACTCATATCCGCACACCGAATTCATTCTGTCTTTTAGTACTTAAAAAAAAAAGTGTAATTTTAAGTTCCACTGACTTAAAATTCCATTGACTGTCAGAATGCACACTCCACTATAACACTCAGTGGAACAATGGACACCCCCATATCGCATTGTGTCAGGTAATTACGAAGTGTCGCGGCGCCGGAAAGCGAAGCCCGGAACGTCAATGTGTCCCCCGCCGCGTGTACGAGCGGTTTAGGGCTGCGTGTCTCACCGAAAACTCATCAAAACGTTCAGGCCAATGCCTCAACCCAGAGAGGGAGAAACGCCATCCGAGCTTGGCCCCGGGCGTGGACAGAGAGGCCCAAAGAGTAGGCGAGCGAGCACAGGGGGAGCGAGCACGTCTCGGGGAGAGCAGACGCACGCAGGGAAGTCTAGGGGAACGAGTGCACCCAGCGGGTAGGGAGGGTCCCGCCCGGGGTGGCTAGGGAGTCCCGTTCCCTGGAGAATGGAACCCACGCGGGACCCTGCGCTCCCAGCAGCACCCAATCTTTGGGGGGTTAAACTCAGGGCACCGGGACAAGAGTGCGCGCGGGGTCACAGGGTAAGGCTGTTACTTTGTAGTGAGACGTTGTGTGTGTGTGTGTGTGTGTGAGAGAGAGAGAGAGAGAGAGAGAGAGAGAGAGAGAGAGAGAGAGAGAGAGAGAGATTGAGAAAGAACTGGAAGGAAAAGAAAGAAAAAAGAGCAGGGAGCTGAAGGCCGAGATGTCCTACTTCTAAGTGGTTCACTGAGAGGCAAAAGCCTTCTAGCAAGCGCAGTCGTACGTAGCCCGCGCCGCATTGGGGACCAGCCGAGCAGGGCGCGGGGGTCTCTCCAAGGGGCCTCCAGCCTCACGAGCCCGGAGGTGGCCCCCAGAAGGGGACACTGTCCTGGCAGCTGTGGGGAGGTCGGGACTGTGGTTTCCTTCTTCCGAGACCCCGGCGCTGCCATCCGGAGGGGGCGAGCTCAGTCTGCCTTCTTCAGGGGGGAGGAAAGCGGACCTCTAGCAACGCGACCTCGGATCCCCGCGCCCTCCCACCGCCCAACCTCCTCCCCTCAACCACATTCATTTTTCCTCAGCAGCTTCTAGTTCGGGCTCAAAACCCAACTCCGAGCCCACCCGGGCCTTCATCACGGAGCTAAGGGGGACGGCCGGAGTCGGAGAGGGCCCGGGGAGGCGTCGTACCAAGGTAGCGGCCGTGAGGGGCTCCGAGTCCAGCGGATGCCCGCCGCGGATGAGCCAGCGGCCGCGAGCAGCCCCCGGAGCCGCGCAGCATCGGCGTCTACAGTGACGGTGGAAGCCACGCCCGCTCGGGAGCTGGGGGCTGTCCTAGCCCCCCCACCCTTCCCCCGCCCGCCCCCTCCTCCCGGCGCCGGCCCCCGGCCCGCCCCCGGCTCGGCTAGCGGGAGGCGCTGTGCGCCTGGGCTGGCGCGCTCTCCTGGGCGCGCGCACACACACACACACACACACACACACACACACACACACATCCACGCACGCACGCCCAGAGCCGCTCTCTCCGCGCCCGGCCCACGTTCCCCTCGCCCATGCAGACGGACAGAGCGACGGAAGATGGCTGACGACTCCACGGGGCACCGAGGATGCAGCCTGGCGACGGCGGCGGCGGCGGCGGGAGCGGCAGAAGCAGCGGCGGCGGCAGGGGCAGCGGCGGCGTTGGCGGCGTTGGCGGCGGCGGCGGCGGCGGCAGCGGGAGCAGGAGCGGCGGCGGCGGCGGCATCCCCGAGACTCCTCGAGCTACCTTTCCCTCTGACAGCCACTGACGTTCTCCGCCGCTAGAAGAGACCCCGCTTCTCCGGTGCCCGCCTTCCCTCCCCCCCGCCTAGCCCCAGCCCCAGCCCCGCCAGCACCGCTACCTCCGCCAGCCTTGCCACCATCAGCACCACCTCCACCACCGCCGCCGCCGCCGCCACCACCGCCGGCGGCGGCAGCAGCCATTTCATCTCCACAGAAACCAGACACAAAAACATGGCAGAAATGGAGAAAGAAGGGAGACCTCCGGAAAATAAAAGAAGCAGGAAACCGGCTCACCCAGTGAAAAGGGAGATCAATGAGGAAATGAAGGTATTTTTGGACTTCGGGGCCAGAGAGCCTGAGCTCTTTCTTCCGCCTGCTCCCTTTGGGCCGTTGTATAGATTCGGAGGGTACAGGGGAGCGCTTGTCAGTTTCTGTAGGATGCCCGGAACGCCTCAGCTCCTCCTCCAGGTGCAAACCGAGGCCAACTCTCGGGCTGCATCCCCGAGATTTGCCTTCCTCAGATTTGATGGGGGTGGAGGGGCGGCCGGGAAACCACATACTATTTAACCTTATAAACCCCAGGTTGGTAACAGGCGCGTTTCAGAGGGAGGGGACCGGGAGCCCAAGTGGCGGGTGGGTATGGTGAAGAGGCTTTCCTAGTCGGTGGGGTAGTTTTTCCCTCTTCCTCGGGAGCCATCCCCGGGATCCCTCCAAAGTTAAGAGCCGCCGGGCCGGAGCAGCCGGGGAGCGCTGGATTCCACCCCTCTCCCCAGTTCATCTCCCCGTTCCTCGATCCCGCTTCCCGACTAGAAGCCAGCGGCGACGGTGTAAAAGGGGCTGTCAGTGCCGGGGCGAGTTGTGGCCCGAGCGGCGCGGGTCTGGGTACCGTTTTGACGGCCGGCTCGCTTCGCACGCAGCTGCTCGCTCCTCTCACTCGTCTGCCTCCGCCTCCCGCTCGTCTTTGCATGCTCCACTTACCAGTTAAGCAGACCCGGGCAAACCCCGGTGCAAGATAGCTGTCTGAGGGGCGGCCTTCGCAGAGCGCCTGCCCATTGTTCGGAAAGGCCAGCCCGGAGTCCTGTCGGCGAGGCCGGGCTCCCCGCCAGGCCAGCGGTGCTCCAGAGGTGGCGAGCGCAGCAGCCTGGCGCTCCAGCTGTTCGCGTTGGAGTGATTGCACAAGAGCACCGCTCGGCTCCGGACCCCCCTCGTACCCCCCCCCCACTTATTTTCCATGAAGTTGCAGCTTTTGCCCGGTGAGGGTTTTGTTTTGTGTTGATTTCACGAGTCTCTCTTGATTTTTTAAAAAAATTGTTTTATTTGTATTTTTTGTCTTTCTGTGAGTTACAAACAAGTAGCAGATTTCAGGGGGGACTTTAGTTTTCATTCTGCAGCCGTCTTGGTGTTCCCCATCTTCTGCATAGAATCCTTAACACTGCCCACTGACTTGGTCAGGTTGGTTAAGTTGCTATTTAAAAGACAAACGATGAAGATGGCAAGCAACTAAGTAAAATTTATTGCGGTTTGACGTTGTCTTGATTAGAACAAGCATATTCTAGAGAGTGCCTTGAATGAAGCCCATGTTTAGAAAGGGGCACACGGATAATACATCCTATATCTGTACCTAGGTGCCTATGCTTAGCGTTCCTTTCTTCCAGAAAATGTCTGTAGCAATCTGCATTTTGGAATAAGGGTTTTTATTTCTGGGTGACGAATTTAGTGCCTGGAAGCATGAGGTGCAGCATCAGTCCAAGGAGAGTTAAGGAAGATTTGCCTTGGAAATCAGTGCCATTCCTTGTGATGGAAACCTCCATTGATTCCATTGATAGACAGTTTTTTAAAAAAGTGACCAGCAGGAGTTGTCTTCCCATGGGGATGGAATTCAAACAGTTTACAATAACCATCCTTCCTCACTCGCCTTTCCCTCCTGTCCTGCATTTCCAGATTACTTTTCCATTTCATTTTAAATTGGGAGTGGAGGAAGAGGAGAGAGGTAAAGGCACTAAGAAGTCACAGTGTGCACTGGCCCTTTAAAACACTGTCTAATGCGATCTATATGGATGGCAGCTTTTAAGTTTCATAGGTTCTAGAATTACAAATTAGCTAATTTTAATCAAAACATGTGAAATGTTATCCCGGCTGGATATAAAGGCTGACTGTGCTCGATGCTTGGGTCTCACGTTGTTGACTTTGGCTGTGGGAGCACTCCGTGGTTTGGGAGATAGTTGTCCTTCTACAGTATAACAGATGTTTGTCTGAACTGGTGAGGAAGAAACAAAAACAACATTGTGTGAAGGGGAAAAATTACACAATTTTTAGCCAATGCTGCAGGACTAAGTATGGAATTAACGTTCGTGCACAGAATTTCCTCTTTTTAAAATGTTATTTTTCTTCCAAGTCACCACCTACTATTTGAAGTTTTAATCCTTATCATTTCAGTACAGAGTAGCATTAAATAAGAAGTTTTACACAGCAAATAATTCAATTGCCTGAAGGATCAGTATTTTCTCCCTAGTTTGGAACAATGTGTAAGAGACACTGGGTCAGAATCTTCAGTCGTGTCAATGCACATCATGCCAGTGAGTCATGAAATCCCATTTCTAGTGGAATTGTTCGGTATGCATTCTTCTAATATAATAGAACCAAAAGTCCTCATTTTAAAAGTGATTTCTCAAAGTCAAAAGCTGGAAGGGTTATTTTGAACTCATCAAGATTTTTCTGCTTTTAATGTTAATAACCACATCAATAAAACCCCTCCCTGAACCTCATGGTATTATTACCCCTCCATCTCCCCAAACCTAAAGTGTAGAGTAACCTAACAAGTTGGTTGCCCTGCATAAAAATATGTGCAACAAAATGTCACCGAGAACACAATGTGGCCTTGTGCAGCTTCATATCGGTGCCGTTGGAGCTGCCTGGCTGTGTTTGCCTTCATCTGAACGGCTTTCATCTGGACCAGTGTAAACTAAGCCCTGGTAAGTAATCACAGCCCGGCAGAAAGAAAGGAATGTATACAGCTAGCACGGCCTAAGCTGTAAAAACGGAAACCTGAGCCCCACCGTGGATCACATATCAAGGCTTGAAGGTAGGGGAAATGAAAGGGGGAAAGAGGAGAGAGCGAATGTAAAAGTCAGCCTGGGAAGTGGAGGATCCGGAGGAGGCCCCCCCCCTTAGGGAGAGTTGGCTCAGGGATTAGGGAATTTTATCGTGGTGTACAGTGACCTACTCAGGTTTCAACACTGGTTGGATCAAGTTGCTTCTCTGCGAGCTGAAAGAAAAAGGACTGGTGTGTATGTGATTTTTTTTCCCCTTCGGGTAATAGAAAGGACATTGGTATAAGCATCTATTTTAAGTACAGCAAATGCAGGGAGCTGAGAATGAGCAACAAAATTGCCTCATCATAGAGACTTCCTTCAAGATTTCCTAACTGAGATAGTCACAAATTTATTTAAAAATGGACAGAGAAGACACACTGGCAGAGGTTTAGCTGACACCAGTAATGGCATTGGAGATTGTCTTCATGTGGCTGGGAGCTAATGTTGGTTGCTGTTTCACTAGATCAGATATTGAGTTACATTTTCGTTATCACTGGTTTAATGTACAAAGCAGTTGTAACAAATTTAAATTTGATACAATATAGTTTTGTGTGTGAAAAGTACATGACTTGGCATAGCTTGCCTTTAATGTCCTTTAGTGAAAATATCTTCAAGTAGAAATATTTGTCTCATTATGACCTTTACAATGTTTCTTTATCTTTCCTCCCCCCCCCACTTCATCCTGGTTTTTCTTAATTAAAAAGACTTATTGCTTTACTGTACTTACAATCAGTCTGCCCTATTTAGTTAGTGACCAGTAGAGAGGATTTTAAAAAATCAGATGGCAATTCAATTTATATTTTGACTACTTTCGGTTTCTAAAGTGAATATTGTGATTGTATCTACTGTAATATGCCTTCAATATATTGTTAGCTCACATGTATCATAACAAATGGCTCTTAGGAGGGAATTCTGGTATATGGAAGTGTTAATTCGTTTCAGGTGTTCATCCAGAACATAACATAAAAGCTAGACGTAATATTGGCTGTGCAAATGTAAATATATGAGTAAGTATAAATATAGTTGCACTTAAGGGTATGTATTTTATGTGCATAGATCTTGGTGAACATGGTTAGTGACTACCAAACAGTAATACAATTCAAAAAAAAGTAGACTATGAGTAGAGATAATGAGTCAGATTTTCATCTTTTAAAACTCTTTGACAAAACCATTGTGATTAGATCAAGCACTCTGCCCTGGAAACTTTCCTAAACAAACCATAATTAATGCATTTACAATGTTTGGCTTCCTTATCAATTGCTCAACTACAGGATAATCTGTGTTAAATGTCTTAGGGTCTTTGCTGAATTTCTCTGTCTATAAATATTCTTAGCAAGTAATTTGTACCTAAAATTATGCTTCAGTCCTAATGCCTACAGTTAGAGGCAGGCACATCTGTTAGAGTTTAGTAGTAAACTCACCATAAGATTTTCTAGTTTAGTTTCTGATGGTCTCCATTTGGCATTAAAAATGACCTGTGTCAATTGCATAGACAATAAAGCAAGTTGCAGAGCTGAGCTGGTGAGTGCAGTGATTTAAATAGCTTGCCATAAAATAAAATAAAATAGAGATATCAGAGTGTGGATTGGAAAAGTCAGCATGTTTAAGGTTGAAATCAGCTCATTACTAAAACAGGTATATTTTAAGTTTTGCTCCTGAAACTCCATCCTGATGTCAGAAACAGTGAGTCTCAGGAACCTAGAAAGTGGGCTTGGGACCAGATCTCACTGTGGCATTCACAAATTATGTCAGACCTCCCTGGCTGAGCAGTGGTCTAAGGTGTGCCACGTGGCAGGGCTGGGAACTCTTGTCAGTCGGAGCATGGTGCTTGCCCCTTGGGAGCTGGTGTAGGATATTCCCGAGCCCACCAGCCCTGTCCTCTGTGTTGCTCTCGGTTGTCCTGCTCAAGGCTCTAGTCTCAAACCATAAGAGAAGGTCCTGGGAGGGCACAGAGAGCTATGAATTCTGCTCTGTTCAAACCAGGAGTTTTCTGAAAAGAGTCTCTTTCTCCATCTGTGAACTGGTGAGGATAGTGTGTGGTAGAGTGAAACTCTCTAAGCCTTACACAATTCACAGGTTCCAGAGAGGAGGAAATGGAAAGGAACCACTCCACTTCCTCCCGAATCTGAAATAAACATTTGAACTAGAAGAAAATGAGTCTGACAGACTCATTCCCTTCTGCGTTTCCTGCCTCTGTGCTTGCCAAGCACTGCTCTGAGAAGCCAAGCCCTACTCTCCTTGTGTGAAAGACAGACTCATAGAAACCAAGAGGTAACAGAGTTTTTAAATGAAAGTCAAAAACAGGGCCTCAGAAAAGGCAAATATCAGTGAATACAAGTGACTGTCTGAAAAAGGAGAGTTCCAGGGAAATAGAGGTGTCTTGCAAGGGTGACCAGACTTCTTGCATCTTCTAAGGAAGTGTTCTTTTTATCGAGTCTTTATACTTTTTATTTTTTTGAAAAAATTATTAGAAGTAGTAGAAGGTGGATCATTTAAAAATCTCTGAAGTCTAAAACTTCCTCTTGCGGAATGGGAAGTCAGCCATACTTGTACTCAAGCTAATAAGATTATTGAATATTTTCCTAAAAGAGAAGGGATATTCCAGGGTAGAATGAAAAAAAAAAAAACAACTTTGTTTTTGATGGTGCCAACTGAAACATGTAAACAGACGTGAAAGCCTGTGCTGGGTGAGATTTGCTGAATGTATATTTTAGAATCTGTAGACTGATGGGTGTTAATATCTCTTATATAACTAAAGGGTTGTGGAACTCTGTCCTGCTTTAAGGCCAGTGGCTTTTGGCATGGACAGGAAAACAATGTAACAAGACTTGGTGATTTTAAGGCCAGTGCTGCAGCTGTGATAGGACACAGCTGCACACAGCTGCACACCTGCCATGCCTGCTACAGTGTTGGCCCCAGGGCTGGGCTCCACAATTTCACACATTTCTTTGACCTTTTTAGGACATTTGATGTCCTGGCCACAGATTAAAACATGGGGACATAATTGTCTGTTCTGTGTCACAACAAGACAGTAAAGCAACGTAGATTTTTATATGTGGAAACACACAATCTTGGTTTCATGTGACAATAATACACCCATCTAATTCAGACTGTGTCAATAAGAGAACGAGACTTTCTCCTCAGGCCGGCTCCAGGTCGGAGCTGGATTTTAGTGTTTTGATGTGTCCTCTGCCCTTAGAACTGTGTGCTAATCATTGTGTCGTGGCTGAGAACAATGCTGCAAAATGACCCAGATGGAGCTCAGTGACCTTCTTAAAAGGATTTTAGGCCAAAAATCTGTATGCAGTTCAGATACAAACAGCAAGGCTCAATGGGTAAAGTCTGCACCAAGAGTATGAATCTGGCTGCTCTTAACATAACATGCATGTGGATGACCCTCACATGGGATGTCTGTGGGAGTGGCTTATCCTTAGGATACCATCAGACCCAGTAGGATCATGAGCATGGAAGTACTTTGTAGTCTGTAAAGGGCTCTTCCCACAGTTCTTTTTCACTGTTTAAATGTTGCCTGCTTCTTGGTAGAACCTTAAAATAAAACCAATCCATTAGGTCTGTGTTAAGAGAGATGACTTCAAGTCAAATCAACTTGAATTCCCAGTAGTCTGAGAGTGCTCATTAACACTGGATATTATAATTCTTTTAACTTTCAAACCTGGGGATAGGTAGAGCTAGAAATTGATTTCTAATCAAGTTTAATTCCTACTTCCTACAAAAGGAACTGCTTTTCTTCTACAGCTTCATCCCCTCAGCCCTTTAAAAATCTTAATTAGTGAACCCAGTGATGCTTAATAGAAATCTACCTCAGAAGTCAGTCAGAACCCATGGAGGTGAAAAGGGAGATAAAATATTTTCCAAAAATAACCATCATTCTATTATTCATAACCTTAACTGGCAGAGATACCAGCATTTTTTTCCCCCACCTTGTAAATTGTTCAGGATTGGGGGTTTCCTTTTCCTTTGAAAATATTTCTCATATGCTCCACTTTCTTGGATAATGTGTGTAAGAATGTTTTGAAGTTAAGTAATGTAACTGGCAGATCCTTTTTACTGTTATTAGGACTGTGAATATGACTGACATGGTTGTCTGTGAGAAGACTGTGTTAATTAAAACTATTTTTTGATTTTTATAAAAATAATACATGGACATGATATAAATAGTAGAATAAGCAATATAAATAAGCAAAAAGAAAAACAAAGCCTGTAATTTTCCCACCCAGACACCATTACCGTCAACATTTTGATGTATGTCTTTTCATGTCCTTTTCTATGTATGATGAATGTTTTTTAAGAAAACAAAAACAAAAAACTACTAACCTTCCATTTAAAACTTAACATATTGTTAATAACTTTTCATGGCAGTAAAAATTTATCCACAGCATATATTTAGTGGCAAAATAGTATTCCATTTCAGTGATTTCATGACTAGTCTATAATTTATTTAACTGAATTCCGATTGTTTGACATATAGTTTGTTTCTAAGAAAGCAACACTGAGATAAACATTCCTGAACATTCATATTTTTGCACCTATTTCCTTAGAATAGTCCCTACTATACCTAGAAATAAAATTGCTGAATCAAAGGGTATGTAAAATTTTAAGCTTTTATTGCAGAGAGTCAAGTTACCTTTTCTAAAAGTTGAATTAACTTGAATTCCCAATAGTCTGGGGGTGGGACTTCTCTGGAGGTCCAGTGGTTAAGATTTTGCCTTCCAATGCAAGGGATGCGGGTCTGATCCCTGGTCAGGGAGCTAGGATCCCATATGCCTCGAAGCCAAAAAGCCAAAACATAAAACGGAAGCAATAT
Organism: Grampus griseus; assembly: GCF_964374135.1. Classification (NCBI taxonomy): domain Eukaryota; kingdom Metazoa; phylum Chordata; class Mammalia; order Artiodactyla; family Delphinidae; genus Grampus; species Grampus griseus. Next base: position 37,696,907 of record NC_139007.1, read on the forward strand.
TGTAACAATTTCAATAGAGACTTTAAGAATGGTCCACATCAAAAAAAAAAAAAAAGTCTGAGAGTGCTCATTAACATTGGATATTATAATTTTATTTATTTATTTATTTTTGTGGTACGCGGGCCTCTCACTGTTGTGGCCTCTCTGGTTGCGGAGCACAGGCTCCGGACGCGCAGGCTCAGCGGCCATGGCTCACGGGCCTAGCCGCTCCGCGGCATGTGGGATCTTCCTGGACCGGGGCACGAACCCGTGTCCCCTGCATCGGCAGGCGGACTCTCAACCACTGCGCCACCAGGGAAGCCCTGGATATTATAATTTTTTAAGCTTTCACATATTTATTTTTAGAATCAGCTGTCCTGAATTTTGTTTGATAATTTTTCTGTATTTACATATTTAAAAAATATTTATGGATGTATCCAAATGTGTTAGCACATTTATTGATTAGATTCTAAGTGCTAGGCATTGTGCTAGATGGGACATAAAATGAAATAAAGGGTTTCTGCCCTCAAGTAACTTATAGTATGTTTCGTTGGGATAGATGACATATTATACTAGCACTGTGGAGGGATGTAGGACTTGGAGTGGAAATGGGAATTATGTTTGTGGGAAGAGGGAGGATGTGGCTTTCCCCTCATCTGAATGAATGATTGGGAGCTCTCTGAAAACTTTCTACTTTCTTGGGTAGGATACCAAGTTGAAAACACATCTGACATTCAGTTATGCAAGGCCTGAGATAAGAGAAATCGGTGGCACCTACCCTATATTTTAAACTTTGGTGTTTTCAGAATAAAATCATTAGTTCTTTTTGAAGACCTTGAAGTACTTGCATTTCAGAGTATTTTGAGGCTTTGTAATTACTGTGATTTTCAAAATGACTTGAAGTCAAGTCATTATTATTTACCTGATAAAATGTTCAATTAAAAACCATTTAGAGTGAACTTTGACAGGCATACAGTATTTCTAGTTGAATAAGGAGAGTGTCTAATGAATGTCCTGGGAATTAGAGTCCAATAAAAATAAACTTTGCCAAGAACTCAGAGGAGTGGGGAAATAGTTAAGTTTCCTGTCTTTCCACTATCTTTCTGTGACCTTTTTTTTTTTAAATTCTAGGAAAAGATCATGCTTTCAGATTAAAGGTTAGGCTTTTCTTTCTTTAGGAACCCTGGAGGTGAGAGAGGGGAATTGGAAAGGGAGAGGAAGGGGTATGGAGGTATAGTATTAAAAGTGCAAAGCCATTAGAGTCAGATGTGATGTCAAAAAATTGTCAAATGAGAAGATTAAATTTTGATTATGAATTTTAAGACCCCCCCTATCCCAACAATAAAGACAGTTAAGGAGAGTAGAGGTCAATGATCAAGTCGCAAAACAAGCAAAGTTTTAGCATAGGTAGATATGTCCTAGTTGAAAAGCTCTTTGTATGTGACATTGACATCGGTGATATGATTTCTTTGCAATACTGTTGTTGGTCCAAGGAGGTAGCTCCTTTGGAGTTGCTGACACATTGGACTGTACGGAATTTATAATAGAAAGAGTCCTGGTATAAGGATCTGAAGATCTGTATTTTTGTTCTGACTTTACTAGGTGATCTCTCATGCCTGTCATTTACCTTCTGTATGCCCCAATTTTCTGTCGTAAAATGAGGATGTCACAGAGGTTCACCAAAAGTTTACTGTGGAAATCAAATACCTAACTCACAGGGTAATTGAAAGGAACAAGAGAGTTAAAGGATGTGGAAACACTGTAAAGTGCTATAAGAGTGTTAGACATTATCATTGTAATTATAGTGACCTATTTTCCAAACCCAAATTGGACCACATGGTATGAGGGAGGATTTTTGTGCCACTTCCAAGGGTGAGAGGCAGTCTGCAAAATGTGTTTTGGATGCCAGAATATTGAAATTCTGGCACATTTTGATGGTTTATGGGAACAATGATAAAATATTTGAGATAGTGGCTGTTCAGTAAAATTTATGCTGTGTGATCACTGTAATTATGATACTTCTTAGCAAAAGGCAATTTATTTCTTGTATAAGTAGAAATTCTTTGATTTCACAGGACCTTAGAGCTAGAAGGGCCTTTAAGAGATTCTACTTGAGTTTCCTGCTCTAAGTCTCCAGGAGAAATTCTGGGTGAAGATATGGGGGGAAGCAAATTTTACAGCTTCTCTTAGTACAGTGGTTTGTCCTATTATCAAACAGCCTTACCTCAAAAGTCTCTCTGCACTTTAACTCTTATCACCTTAATTTTCTGGTAGAAAAACTTGAAAACCCTTATGGACCATAAACATTAAATTCACTTCTCCTAGAATATATTATGTTTCTTGGATGGTAACTGCAAAAATCCATTTCATTTCCTTTGGTTTAGCACCATAGCGAGCCCATATGATGTCTAGCATCAAGTTCTAACTAGAAATTAAAAATTATTTATTCCTTGGGGTTCTTTGATTTCTTAATGCAATAGTATATAAGACAGAGGTGATACCTATTCTTGTAGTTTGGTGTTTCTTTTTCTTTGATCTTGTTCGACTTTTTATGAAAAGTTTGAGAGTTATGGCTCAAGGCTCTATAAACCTTTTGTTTTCTGCTTTTCCAGTCATATATCAAAACATTAATATGTTTCTTTTTACTTTCAGTGATAAGAAAGGGAGTGTTTTAGAGTTTATTTTCGCTGACATTTATAGTAACTCGAAAATGGAATAGATCAGTTCCATGTTGATCATATTGATTGTTCCATGAAGCCTCTGAGTTTTCAGGACAAACCGTAAACTAAGTGATGCACTTAAGATGCCCAAATAATATGAATTTTGTGTTAATAATCCAGTTGAGGTTTCAGTATTTATGCGAATGTCTGAAACTTCTGGATCCCATCCCTGGGATTGGTTCTGAAAGGCTGAACGGATTTGCAGCTGGACTAAAACAAACAAATCTATATCCTTGGCTGGGAGGTTGCTCCGTGAATTATGCATCTGTAGCTTTTGTGTCGCTTCAGAGGTTAGACAGAACCAGAGAAAGAGGTGCCCAAGATACAAATGGTCTAGAAAATTAGATATGGTGGCCAGGAGTTACTATGCAAGAGATTTTCTGGGTTTTGGGCACATTTCTCTTAGAGATTGAGGCAAACAGCATATAAACCAGTAGGATGGCTTGAACTTGGCTTTTAGCACTGTTGGGAATTGTTTTTTTGATGCAAGATGTAATCCTTATCCTCAGAGATTTCTGCTGCCAGACCCCTGATGGAGGACCTTGGTTTGTGTGCTTAGGGACTGTCATTCTCCAGTCCAGGCACTCAGCTCAGTGAAAGAAATTGGGTGTTAGGGGAGGGAGACTGACACCTCATTAAAGCAATCTCTTTTGATTGAGTAGTGCAGCATTTAGCAGAATCCTCCTCGGTGGTATTCCAGAAGCTGCTGAGCTTATTATACATATCGATCATATCATCTTCGTGCATTCATGAAAAGAATGTCTATTTAATGTGGACATGACCAGCCATCAGATAGAATAAATGCCTCAGTAAAGCTTGATATGGCTGGCTGTTGGCCTTGTGGACGGTAACACTGAATCAACCTGGCTAGATTTTTAAAACTTGCTTGTGCATTATACTATCACAGATTGACCCATTTGGAACTCTGAGCTCAAGTGGGTACTAAAGCAAAAAAAAAAAAAAAAAAAAAAAAAAAAATCTAGCATCCTGTGGGTGGTTTGAAATGCCAGGTTTGTTTTTATGTAGTGTAATATCCTTACTTTTTTTTTTAATATTTCTTTTTACTTATTTATTATTTATTTAATTTATTTATTTTGGCTGCACTGAGTCTTAGTTGCGGCATGCGGGATCTTCCTTGCGGCATGTGGGATCTTTTAGTTGCGGCGTGTGGACTTTTAGTTGCAGTACGCAGGCAGGATCTAGTTCCCTGGCCAGGGATCGAACCCAGGCCCCCTGCATTGGGAGCGCAGAGTCTTACCCACTGGACCACCAGGGGTTATGCAACCCCTGCTGAAATCTAAAGTGAAGTTCAAGAGAACATGGAACTTACACGTTGAGGCTGTGCACATGCTGGTTTAGCCTGGGTGCTTGTTTCAGGTATAAATTATACATCCCAGTGTAATTCAGAAATGACAACTTCTAGGGAGAATGAGAAAAGGTTCTTTGAGCCACAGAGAAGGTTAGAATGTATAGTTTTTCTAGCTCAGTCTAGGAGGCTCAGCCTGCCTTGCCTGATAAAGATGCCTTAAAAAAATTAATTCAACAAACATTTATTATCTTACTCTGTAGTATAGGATCCTTTTTATTAAAATTTTTCCAGCTTTATTGAGAAGAGATATAATTGACACAAAACACTGCAAGTTTAAGGTGTACAATGTATTGATTTGATACATTTATATGTTGTAAAATGACTACTACCCGTAGCTTTAGCTACCACCTCTATCCTGTCATATAGTTACCATTTCTTTTTTGCAGTGAAAAGATGTAGGATCAACTATCTCAGCAACATTCAAGTACATGATAGTGTTATTAGCTATAATCACCATACTGTACAGCATGCTATACTATACCCTTTGACCAGTCTCCTCGTTTCCGCTGCCCCCAGCCCCGGGTAACCACTTCTCTACTCTCTCTTTCTCAGATAGAGATGCTTTAAGGCACACACAAGCATTAAGATATAGCAGCTGTTAAGTTCATTAAAAATAGTCACCTGGTAGTATAAGCTTTAAATTTGTCCAACTATTATTTACCCATTATTTCCACAGCTTGATATCTATAATAACAACAATAATAATGCCTTATATTTTATAGAGTTGTCCCTCCAAATCCACAAGGGATTGGTTCCAGGACACCCCACACCCACACCACAATCCCTAAATCCACAGTGCTTAAGTCCCTTATATAAAATGGTGTAGTATTTTCATATAACCTACACACAACCTACCGTATACTTTAAATCATCTCTAGATTACTTATAATGCTTAATATAATGTAAATGCCAGGTAAATAGTTGTAAATACAATACAAGTGCTGTGTAAATAGTTGCCTGCATGACAAAGTCAAGTTTTGCTTTTTCGAGCTTTCTGGAATTTTTTCCCAAATATTTTCCAACTGCGGTTGCTTGAATCTGCAGATGCAGAGCCTGCAGATATGGAGGGCTGATTGTATATTGATTTATAGTTCATAAAGTGTTTTCATACATTATCCAAAATCTGAGCTGGCTAGTAACCTTAAAGTTATTTGGTACTTTTATGTTACTTGTCAGAAGACAATCACAGTGACCTTTGATTTCATGGGGAAAGATTCTGTCACTAGTGGAATTCGTAAAGGAAATTATGCTTCAATGTTTAAAGAATACTGTTACAAAAGGGAAACCCTTGTAGACTATTCAGCTTTCTGGATGGTAGTGGTTGACAGTTGAGAAATTATTTCTTTGCTGAGATTTTGCTTTATCTGAGATAAGAGTCATGTTAAGAAACAACACCTAAATTAGAAAGCAATTCTAGTTTAAATTAATCTGAGCCACAAAATGGTCGATTGTTTTCAGTTTCAAAATTTCTTCTTAGCTGTTTTTGTGCTTTTACCTTTCAATATTTTTGTATTAGTGAAAGATATAGACTTTGCAGAAGGATATGCCAAAATATGACTTCCTATTCTTAAGCAAAACTGACAAATACCTTTTCTCTTGTTATCTTTAAATTGCAAATGTCTGAAGGCCTGTCATAATTGGATGCGTCATCCTGAGATTTAAACGCATGACAGTTTTTGAACGTGATTTGAAAAATAAACATGACTCTAAGGGAGGTAGGGCGGGGCTGGCAGAAAATGGGTAGTGGAAACAGAATTCGATTTATGTGTTCTTTTCAAATAGTTATTGATTATATACATAAGTAGCCTATGCTTCTCTTTCAGAACTTTGCAGAAAACACCATGAATGAACTTCTTGGCTGGTATGGCTATGATAAGGTTGAATTGAAAGATGGTGAAGATATTGAATTCAGAAACTATCCTACAGATGGAGAGAGCCGGCAGCACATTTCTGTTCTCAAAGGTAATGATATTCAATGTCCTTTCCTTCATGCAAACAAGGATTGGCTATCTCAACCTGCCAGAATTGAGTTGCTCTGGGACTCGTTTTGTTCATGATGCCAATGGTTGATTTAAATGGACATCCCCGTAAGCAGAATTCTGCAGAATGTAAGAGCACAACATAAAACAAAAATAGACACAGCTTAATCTCCATCCAGCAATGGGACAGTTAGCTAGACAAGGGCTAGCTAAGCGCTGTGGTCCTGCCCACAAATTGATAGAAAGGGACAGTGTTTGCTAATTTCTAGTTTCCTGAACCCTTCGATATATCAATTGTTAAGGACTGGTGCTTTCTGTTAAGTGAAATGTTAGGTTTAGATTTTCAGATGGTAAGAGACAATCATGGTTAGTTTGATAATTTCTCCTCCCCCCCTTTTGGGTGGGAATTCTAAAGGAAGGCCCTATTTCTGTTTTCTGTTTGAAGTTTTCACCCTTGCCTCATCCACACAGCCTTGGATAGGTTAAGAAGAAGAGTAAGAGAGTAGTAGAAGGTTGGGTCCTATATAATTCCATAAGAATGATCATCAAAGCCCAGCCAAAGAGTAGAAATTAGAAGGTTAGTGGAGCTGAAATAACACTGAATCTGCCGGTGGGTAGCAGTGCCTGATATTTCATGAAGCCTAGAATCATTGGTGGGTGTTGATCTGCACACTGAATTTATGAACCTAAATTTGGATTGAGTGTTTGTTTGTCAAAGAAAAGGATTATGTGAAGAAGCAATCCATTTGGGGAACTTTAATAAAGTGTGACTAAAACTAATTGTGTGATATAATTGGCAATTTGATCAGTATTTTCATTACATTCAATATCTATTGGCATAAACTACCTGTTCATGCATTTTATTTCCAGTCTCTAAGATAGTGCTTTTCCTTCTTATATGCCAAGCAATGAAATGTAAATGAGCTGTCCTGCAGGCATGTGGAATTGAACGTATGTGACAAATTTTATGTTAAGCTTGGTATGAAATTGTACACATCATGTTACAGAGATAATGTCATCAATTTCACTGTAAACGAAAAATGCAAGTCGAGTTTATATTCTGTAAACTAATAGCTCGTTTAACACTTGGTCTAGGTAATAATCTTTGCCTCTGGGGAACATGGAGAGAGTGCCAGGATATGCTATTGGAGGGAACAAGTTGTTTTCTATGGTTGAGTGTTGTTGTTGGTTTTTTTTTTCCTTTTCTTTTTTTTTTTTTTTTTTTGCGGGACGCGGGCCTCTCATTGCTGTGGCCTCTCCCATCACGGAGCACAGGCTCCGGATGCGCAGGCCCAACGGCCATGGCCCACGGGCCCAGCCGCTCCACGGCATGTGGGATCCTCCCGGACCCGGGCACGAACCCGCGTCCCCCGCATCGGCAGGCAGACTCCCAACCACTGCGCCACCAGGGAAGCCACTGTTGTTGTTTTTAATGATTCACATGCAAGGATAAAATTCACAAGGTTCATATCATTATAAGTTTTCTTTATGATCATTTTTGTTAATTTTTAATGGGTATTAATGGGTTAATGGGTCTACCCTGTGAAACAACAGTTTTTTCCTAATCATCAGCTTCTTTCTCATTGGTTCTTTTTTTTTCTTTTCTTTTTTTTTTTTTACATCTTTATTGGAGTATAATTGCTTTACAATGGTGTGTTAGTTTCTGCTTTATAACAAAGTGAATCAGTTATACATATACATCTGTTCCCATATCTCTTCCCTTCATTGGTTCTTTTAATTATATTATCACTCAAGTTTACAATACAGTGGGACCTGGTTACAGTGCTACAGGGGCACTTTTTAAGCTTCTCCCCTGGTAGACAGAGAGCGATGTCTGCTGTATATCACTTTGTACATGGAAAGGGTTAATTGCCTCTCAATTTTCTATGGGCTTTTACAATGCTAAAATTCATCACCACAGTACAGTTGAGATGTTAGCTATCATAGTGGAGCAAATTATAAAGAAGCCCTTTGGAAATTTATGGTAACACGACTGAAAAGGTCCAGGATGGTCTGTGGAGTTCTGGTAAAGTGTTTAAAGATTTGCAAAATAAAATTTTTATTCCATAGCCATTTTACTTGAGAAAATGTGGTTGTAAGCCCTTTCGTCATATTGAATGTGATTTTCTTCTTTTACAGAAAATTCTTTGCCAAAACCAAAATTACCTGAGGACAGTGTTATTTCACCATACAATATAAGCACAGGCTATTCAGGGCTTGCCACAGGAAATGGACTCAGTGACTCACCTGCAGGGTCAAAGGATCATGGCAATGTGCCCATTATTGTACCTTTAATTCCTCCACCTTTCATAAAGCCACCGGCAGGTAAGTCAATACTGGGGTTTCCAGTGATAATGATTGATAGAAAATTGTTTTAACCATCCTATGGTAATTATTAAATGCTTAAGTTAATTTTGGAAAAGACTGTTTTAGGGACTTTGCAGCTAAGAAATGTTAGTGCATGTATTATTTAAAGTAGTATTGTTTTATTAGGCCAATCTACTACTAGTTAGGCTGTCAACTTTCAACTGACAATAAATTTTTCCTACCCCTGGCTATAAAAGAAGTTATTTTCCTTCTCTAAAATCATCTGTTTAAAATAAAAAAAAGCATGAACTAATTAAAAAAATAAGATATATACTGCCTGGTTAGCAAGAAAAAAAGGAACCATGGTTGAGCTGGGTGGTGGTGCAGTGAGGACCACGTCTCCTCTGTGGGTTTTGCGAAGGAAGGGGCAATCTGTGAAGTGTGTGTGGCAGGCTTGTTCCCCAGCGTGCCTTCTTATAAATCCACTTAAGAAACAACCTAGGTTACCCATCTCATACAGAGTTCCTTTTAATTTGTGCAAAGCTCTTTGAGAGCTTAAAAAAAATGGAGATCTGAATTTCATTTGCATGAAAATGTAATCAGTTCTTTTATATTTCTAGAAAATTAGATGGCGGTGTATTAAGCTAGACGGCAGTGGGCTGAGCATGATGTTGTTTTATTAAGCCAGTCTTAAAATCTTATTGCAAGCTAGGTTACAGTTATGCTCCACACAGAGAAAGAAGTTCAGTAATATTGTATCTGGCTTGCTGTAAAATGTCAGAATTATGCTAGAACGTTTAATTGCTACACTGGTTATTTTTCTGTATGTTGAATTGAACAATGATAAATACTGAGTTTTGATAGCAGTACTTATCATAACTCACTAAAGTTAATGCTTGTATTTTTTTTAAGGAAGATAGGTGTTTCGTTATGTTTCCATAAATAGTGAAAATATTTGTAGATATAAATTCCTTGGCTTATATTATAGATATATTGGTACCATCTTCTAAGTGTTACTAACATTTTTTTCATGGTATGGGCACATTCTTTTGCTTAACCTATGACATTTTAGCAGCAAAAGTGTCCTTTCATACTGAGGTCCTCAGATATGTCATTAAAATCCATTTACCTATCAAAATCACTTGTAATCGTGTTTGTCTACTAAATACTAACATAATTTGTGTTACATATAAAGTTTGTCTTTCTAATGCCACTGTTCTCCTTTGGTTGATTGTTTTATGGTGCAGAGGGACCCAAATTTATCTCCTAAAGGTCAAACACATATTTTGCATAGGACAACTGGAGAGAAGGGTGACTAATTTTGTTAAATGTGGGGTTCATTGTTTGAAAGTATGTCCAGGGGCTTAGGTGAGTGGTGATGATGATGAGGGTATCAATAAAACAGTGTGACTAAGTGAAAAGAACACAGGCTTCACATTCAGACAGATTGTGTTCAAATCCAGGCTTTGTCATTTACCAGCTCTGTGAGTGTAGACAAGTTATATGATTTCCACATCTGTAAAATGGGGATCACAGTTTCACCTTATGGGATAGTTGTGGCCATGAGATGAGAAAATGTAGGTAAAGCACCAGCATAGTGCTTGCCACATGAAAACCATTCAGTAAACACCATGCCTCTTGTTATTTTTTTTTTCAGTCCTTATTCTGCCCCAGAGTTATCATGCACATAATTTGTGCAAAAAAAAAGTGTGTATCCAAATGCAAATTCCCCTCTAAGATTTATTTGAGCAAAGCAAACAGCTCTAGAAATTAGCATAGCTGAGGCTAACATGAGTTTGGCATGCCAAAAAACCTGCCCTGGAGTTTCCTGCTGAGCCAGCCACGTGGAATTCAAGCACACAGCTCCTATTTAACTCTAATTCCACATCAGATCAAGAAATAAATATGCAAAGGATAGAGGCCAAAAATTGAGCCTTGGAAGTCTTAGATGTAGGAACTCTGAGGATTTAGAAGCCAGAGTAACTGAACACCAGTGGTTTTATGCTGTCTTCCATGGAACTCCAAGGCACTCATCTGTTGAAAACAGAATGTAGGGAAGGACATGTTTAATTTTCTGTATCTTCTCTAAACCTTGACTCGATCCTACTCCAGGGTTCTATATGACAAGAAAAAGATACACAAAGGTTCTTTGCTTTCAAGGAGCTTACTCTATTATTCTCCAAGCAGAAACTTACAGGAGAGATGAATTTTGATTTAGTTATGTTGTCTAGTGCAGGGGTCAGTAAACTTTTTCTGTAAAGGGTCGGATAGTATTTTAGGCTTTGGAGCTCTACCGTCTCTGTCACAACTACTGAACTCTGCGGTGGTAGCAGAAAAGCAGCCATAGATAATACATAAACAAATGGGCATGGCTGTGTTCTAATAAATCTTTATTTACAAAGAAGGCAGCAGGCAGGGTTTGGCTTAGGGACAATAGCTTGCTGACCCTAGCACTAGGGTAAGATTGGCAAAAGTCTCATGATACCAGGAAGGTGAATAGAGTTTCTAAGAGTCAGGCTATGAGATTTGTCAAGGTGCTCTGTGTAATATCGTGAGGAAGGGACAGTGACAGGGCAGGAAAATAGTGGGGTTTTCAGGGTATGTGGTGAGCTCTGGCACATAATAGGTACTCCACCAGTGTTTGTTGAATAAATGAATGAATGACTGATATTCAAATTCCTATTGCACATGCAGAAGATAGTACAGGCTACTTTGTTGTTCACTGGGAAAGTGCTAGGATCTTGTTTGGATTAGTCTCAGTCTGTCTGACCATGACCATAGCCTCTGTGACAGTGATGTGTGTACTTATCCATAGATAAGTGTAAAGTCCACAAATTATCCAAAAACTCCCATCTAGTTAATCATTTCAATTTTTCCTTTTGCTAAAACTTTGACCAGAGTTGTTATTCAAGGTAATCCAGTTGAGGGACCCTCTGTCAATGGTCTAGCTGTATATAGGTTAATGGGGCATTTCTGAGGGAAACTAATAAATCATACGATGGCTAGGAACAAAAGGCCCCTTGGTAATCAACCCCTGAATAATTCAGAGTTGACTGTATCATGCAAGTGTCTACTTCTCGGGATAGGGAAGAAGAGGATTGTGTGTATGCTCTGGATTCCTGGAAAGAAAAGAACGATTAGTGTTCAAATTATTCCTGGTATACTGTAAGCCGGCTATGTGAAAATGCTAATAATACCTTATGTTTGTATTAAACCCTTTACAGTTATGAAACTCATTCAGATTTTATTTAATTTGATCTTTACAATAACCCTGGGAAATAGCATTTGAGATATCATTAAATAAAGAACTGAAGCTCAAATAGGTTAAATGGCTTTCTCAAGGTCAGGTGGCTTCTAAGTACTTGCGTCAAGACTAGTACTAAGGTCTTCTGACTCCTAATCCAATATTCTTTTTAATATAAAGTTGCCTTGTCAGCGTATATATACGAAACTTCCCTAGACTGTATCAGAATAAGAGTATTTATTAATCTGCTACTTCAGATTCCTTAGTGACAGGGGATATAGCTTGTTCCTGCAAAAGGTTATTTTTTTCAAGTCCACATCTTTGGGGAGACTTGATGAGTTCTCTAACTCTTAAGCATCTGTGGTTCTGTGAACCAGGATGACCTAGCAGTGGTAACCCCCCAGCTTGGTTTTAAAGTCTTGCCATCATGAAGCAAGTTGCTCCTGCTTCGAGGTACCGGAAGGCTCCATCTGGTCAGGCACTAGTTCCAGAGAGTGTTCCCTGTGCTCAGGCAGGCTCACCACTGGATCCCATCCACATTTGGCAGCCAGTGGGCCCAGTGGAATACTCGTGATCGGGAACACGGTGATAGCACACTCGCTTGGATTTCCACTCTCCTTTTGCACAGCTGCAGACAGAACTGTGGGGGTAGCTTATTTCTGGGCCTGGGAGATTGCTTTTCTGTTCCTGCACCCTTTTTCTTCCCGGAAGGGGAACTTCTTGCACCTTGGTGATTACCACAAGCATTGACCCTGCTTCTGCTGCACATGTTTGCATCCAATTTCATCCGATTTCCAAGGCTAAGCTGCCCTTCCCCGCTCAGAGACAGAATCTGGCCCTTGGTATAGGGTTTGTGACATCACAGTCGTTACTATGGTAATAGACTTGTTATAAACACAGAATAATAGCCCTGCTTTTACTTTTTTTCTTTTCCCTCCAAGCAAATGAAGGGAATCACCATGATCTTTAAATAAGAATCACGGACTTTTCTGCAGTGGACAAAATAAGGTTTTGCCATATAGAGTCACCATTTTTAAAAAACGATAAGAATATAATGATAAGAATAATATTAGAAAATAATAGAAAGTATCAACCAATTCTCTTTTTACACAAACATTCCTTTATCCTTTCAGTTAGAATGAATATGAAAACCTCCTTCTTTGCTAATTTAAAAAACCACAGCGTGAGCATAGTCTGAAGTGGCAGAATATATATCAGCAAGAGTTTTGAAAGATAACTCAGGTTAATTACATTGTAACCTTGCTGTAATTCTTCTCATATTAGAGATTTTAATATGGGTTCAATCCTTTGGGACTTCATTCAGAGAGGGTTGTACCAGTAAAGGACTTCCAGCATGGATTGGAAGAGCTGTACAACAGTGAATCTCCATCAGAACACTTATGCCTGCTCTGCTCTCACGCAAGTTTGACTATTGAAGCAAAGCCATTCAAAATGAATTTTAAATACATTTTTTTTTTTTTTTACAAAGACCTTATATTGGTCTTTATTGCTTTACAAGTGTAGTAGCACCCAGTTCCACTGAGCAGACATCAACCCTCTGCAGTGGTTGGGCAAGCTTGGGTTGCCTACTTCTGGTTAAAGTAACCAGCTGGGACTTGAACCAGGATTTTTTATCTCCTGCTCTTAGACTTGCTCCATGAACAACATTTTGCTCTCAAGACTTTAAAAATCAGTAAAACAATTAGTGCAGTTTCTTTTTGTTCATAAGGTAAAGATGAAATGCAAAGACTTTGCTAGTGAAAGTTTCACTGAGCCCAGTTGCAGAAAACACTGTGTATCTAGGAAACAATATTTTAGATCTGAGTCTTTTGTCAGGTTTTTCCAGAGGCTTATAACTTGTCTATTATAAGTCCAGAATCCCTTTAAATCTCTGAATACTTTAAAATAAAATGAAATGTGAAAAAAGGAGGGAATATACTTCTCTGGATGCATTTATATGGCAATTTTGAATAAAATGTCTCTTACCTCAAATGGTAAGTGACCTTATTCTTATTCCCCAGTATGTTCCCATGTGTGAAGTGCAAGGCAGGGTCCATCCACACAGCACACACAGGTTTATGTGGAGGGACATGAGATTAAGCTTCTAAGACCAGCTTGATTTCCTTTGTGCAGGAGCGTCTTGCCTTTCTTGGAAAACAATGACCATTTCCTGTCTTCCAGGATGGTTTGCTTTCAGTGAGCTTTCCAAATTTGTGTTCAGTCATAGTCATGGAAATGTGATATATTTTTTCAGGCAAATCTTGAAATTCTTAAGGGGTTATAAGAACTGGGCTCTAAGGAACCATTAGCTTAATTGAGAATATGGAAACATTCACGTGATCTGCTAAGCTCTATGTGTATAGCTGAGTAGCCCACAGTTAATAAGCATGTTACTTTTTGGCTCTTGTAATTCTTACATGGAGTTGTACTTGCAGGGAAGTGGGAATCAGAATGTGGTTTGCATTATGATCATTATTTATTTTATCTGTTATTCAATATTCTTGGGGCTTGCATATGAATGCTGTATTCCAAATAGCCATTGAGAAAACAGGATTTAATAAAAATTGCTTTGCCATTTATTTATTTGTCCAACTTTTAAAATATGATTATTAAATAAAATTACCTAGAGTTAATGGGATTTGGATGACTTACTATTTATGTAGTAGATACATTTCTCAATAAAAAGAAGAGGTTCACTGAACCCTCAGATTTGGAGATCTTTCCAAACCGCTTAGGATGAGGACAGGAGGAATTATGGTGAATGACAGGAAGAGGAGTAGTTAATAACAGTATTGATATAATCTCATCAAGCTAATATTTTTTGAGCACTTATTATGGGCCAGGCATTGTGTAATAGATTATCTCATCTAATTTTCAGAAAGACTCTGTGTGGATGCTATTATTAACCTTGTTTTACAATTGAGGAAACTGAGACCCAGAAAAGTTAAGCAACTTGCCTGAGGTCACACAGGTAATAAGTGGTCGAGCTGGTAGCTGAACTTAGGCACAATGTCTCCTTAACCCATATTCATACCACTTGATTATTCAAAACACTGTGTCAGTCTTTTAGTCAATAAGGTATTTACTGAATGTTCTTTACATTATATGAGATAATACAAATATATACAATATAAATACAAATTATATATATGTATATGATACAAATATATATATCGTCCCTGATCACCAAGAACTTACAGTGTACTTGATATATAATCAAAACATTATTCTATTTTGACTTTGGAAAGTATGAAATAATTTAACAGCATTTGGAAGGTGCATGGGGAGTAGAAGGGCAGTTAAACTGGAGTAGCAGAAAGTCTATACGCAGATACTCAGGAACTGTTATGTTTGTACAGTTGGGGAGAAATGGCATTTGAAACATAATGTAAGCTAGAGATAGTCATTTGAAATTCAAAGTGATAAAAAAGACACAAAATGAAGTCTTAAAATGTTAGCTACTATGACATGGGTCCTGTTTTATCTTTCTTTATACAATCAAGGGGTCTTGAAAAGATGTAAGTCAAATTTCAATATGTTCAGTCATTCTTAATGCCAAATGGAATGTGTAGTTTGAATGGTAGCATGATGTGGTGGAAAGACCACCAGAGTAAGAGCCAGGAGACCTGGATTGTTAATGCCAGCTCAGCCATTTATTGGCTGTCTAATCTTGGATAAGCCACTTAGCCTTTCTGAGCCTCAGTTTCCTTGTCTGAAAAATGATGTAGTTAACTAAGGTAATCTGTAATTTCCCTACATTTATAAAATCTTGGTTTTATGACTTGTATAGTGAAATGCCTAGATGATTTAATATTTGAAAGGGTCTATTTTAATATGTCATAATATGTATTTGTTAATTGATTGAATATATTTAAAGCCAATTACCTATGTGTGTAGTTACAGCAGCTGAAATTCTGATGGAAGATTTATGCTACTTAGGACAACTTTCAATGATTGTTAATTTTTACTCTGAAAGAGTCACAGATGTAGAAAACAAACTTATGGTTACCAAGGGGGAAAGAGGAGGGAGGGATAAGTTGGGAGACTGGGATTGATATATACATACTACTACATATAAAATATATGTAACTAGTAAGAACCTACTATATAGTAGAGGGAACTCTACTCAAAACTCTGTAATGACCTATATGGGAAAATAATCTAAAAAAGGGTGGATATATGTATATGTATAACTGATTCACCTTGCTGTACAGCAGAAACTAACACACATTGTCAATCAACTGTACTCCAATTAAAATTAATTAAAAAAATAAAATTTAGAGAAAGTGCTAGAAAGGTGAAATATGAGTATATAAAAAGACTGTATCACCCATATGGTATTAAACCTAATCATTTTGATGTTATACATAAGTTGTGATCACTGGAAGTAATTCCCAGAATTTCTGCAAAAGAGAAGTCACATTATGTCGAATTTAATTTACGAAAACAGGCACAAGAATAAGAAAACCTGAGTAGTCCTACATTTCCTGAGTAGTAAGGAAATTAAATAATTAAATCATTTTACAAAGAACATTCTAGATCCAGATAACTTCAGTGTTAAATTCTATCATCTAAGGAAAAAATAAAAACAAACTTAGAGAAACTCTCCTAGAGAATAGAAATCATTTTATGATCCCAGCATGACCTTGATCTCATCACATGACAAAAGCATTAGAAGTAAAAATGATAATTTAATGTAATTAGATTACATTAAAATGGAAAACTTCTGTTTAACATGAACAGTGATTCAAAAATCCTGAACAAAATCATAGCAAACCAAAGTCAGTGATATAAGCAGTAGGATAATGCATCATGTCTAACTTGGATTTTTTTCCTAGGAATGCAAGGTTGATTTAAATTTTGAAAATTAGTCAATATAATTAAGCACATTAACAGAACAAAATAAAGCTCATACAATATTCTCAAAAGATTCAGAAACACAATTTTATAAAAATTTAACACAATTAATAATAAAAACTCTTGGAAAAATAGGAATAGAATAAAACTTCCATAATGTGACAAAAAAAATCCACAAAAAACCTACAGCAAACACCATACCTAATGGTGAAATATTTAAAACTTCCCTTTTGAGATCAAGAATAAGATAAAGATAACCACTATCACTACTTCTATTTAATTTTGTACTAGAACTCATAGACAATGTAATAAGGCAAGAAAAAGCAACAGAAAAAAAGATTTGAAAGGTAGAAATGCTGTTTTGTTTAGAACCTCTCTCCCCTACCAATGAACAAATAAACTATTATAATTAATGAGTGCATTTATCAGGGTCTAAACCCCCAAGTCAGTACCGCCAAATCCATTATTTCTCTATATGCCAGCCACACACACACACGAAACCTTAAAAATACCATTTAAAATAGCATCAAACCATCAAATACCCAGAGGAAAAAATCTAACAAAATGTGTGCAGGATTGTTACACAGAGAAGTATAAGCATTGTTGAGAGAAATGAAAGAAAACCTAAATCAGTGAAGGGACACACCATGTTTATGGATTGGAGACTAGATATTCTAAAAAGGCAGATTCTTCCTAAATTGATCTATATGTTTAATTCAATTCTGATAAAATTTCATCATAAAGTGTTGTGGAAATTAAAAAGCTGCTTCTAGGGGCTTCCCTGGTGTCACAGTGGTTGAGAGTCTGCCTGCCGATGCAGGGGACACGGGTTTGTGCCCCGGTCCGGGAAGATCCCACATGCTGCAGAGTGGCTGGGCCCGTGAGCCATGGCTGCTGAGCCTGCGTGTCTGGAGCCTGTGCTCCGCAACGGGAGAGGCCACAACAGTGAGAGGCCCGCATACCACCAAAAAAAAAAAAAAAAAAAGCTGCTTCTAAAGTATACATGGAGATGCACAGGGGTAAGAGTAGCCAAGATTATCTTGAGGAAAAAAAGCAAAATTCGAAGACTTATACTAAGAGATCTCAACATTTATTATAAGACTAGAATAATTATTAATGAATATTATTAGTGTTAATTGTTGCTGTTGTTGTTATTCTTCTTTTGACCATATTTAAAATTATCCTTTAGGAATCTATTGATCTATATTTGAGACATAAAAGAGGAAAGAACACTTTCTGTTTCATGTCAGTTCTCTTTTGGTTTAATTTTTGTAAAGAACCTTTTCTTGCAATTATGAAATATATACATTTTGGAAAAGTGTGTAAAACATAAATGTATCCTTTTACAAATAGTGATCCTTGTCTACTCACACCTTCTTTCCTCCAAGAGGTAACCACTTTTATGGTAATCATTACCTTTCTTTCTTCTATAGTTTAAACACCTCAGTATGCCTCCCTAAAATAGTTTATTTTTGCCTAGTTTTGGACTTTAGATAATGAAATTATGGTAGCCAGCTTCTGGGATGGCCCCCAATTATCCTGGCTTCCTGGTGGTGTCTTCATACATTGAATCAGGGATGGTCTGTGTGACCAACTTCTAATGCTGTCGTAAAAGCTTATTGCAGTTTCTGCTTAATTCTCTCACATTATTCACTCTGTGGGAAGCATGAGGAAACTTAAGCAGTCCTGTGAAGAAGACCATGTAGACAGGAACTGAGTCCTCCTACCAGTAGCCAGCACTGACTTGCCAGCCCTATGGCTGAACCACCTTAGAAGTGGATACCCCAGCCTGAAGTCAAGCCTTCAGATTACTGTAGCCCCCAGAGACCTTTGATTGTAACCTCATGAGCAGTCCTGAGCCAGAATTGCTCCAAACCACTCTCAAATATCTGATCCACAGAAACCATGAGCAGTAATAAATGATTTCTGTTGAATTAAAAAAAAGACAATGAGATAATGACATAAAGATATACATATAAATCATTTCAATAGAATCCAGAAACAAATCTAAATTGATAATTTATGACAAATGTATTAGTCAGCTTGCATTTCCATAATAAAATACCATAGCCTGGGTTGCTTAAATAACCAAAATTTATTTTCTCACAATTCTGAAGAATGGAAGTCCAAGATCAAAGTCATCAGGGTTGGTATCTGGTAAGAACTCTCTCTGTGAGTTGCAGGTGGTTGCCTTTTCCCTGTGTTCTTACATGGCAGAAAGAGATAGCAAGCTCTCTTGTGTCTCCTCTTATAAGGGCACTAATCCCATTAGACCAGGGTTCTACTCTCACAACCTCATCTAACCCTAATTAACTCTCAAATACCCCATCTCCAAATAGTATCACATTGGGAGTTAGAGCTTCAACTTGCATTTTGGAGGGACACATACATTCAGTCCATAAGAACAAAGGTGACAGTATAGAGCAGTAAGGAAAGAATAGTCTTCTCAGTTCTTATGATAAAAAATGTATGTTGATTCTTTACACCATTCACAAAAATCAGTTCTAGATGGATTGTTGATCTAAAAGTGAGAGTTAGAACAATAGAGCTTGTAGAAGAAAGCCTCAGAGAATATATTTATGATCTTGAGCAGGCCAATACTGCTTAAATTATATACTACAAGCACTAACCATAAAGAAAAAGGTTGATTAAATAGACTCTATTAAAGTTAAGAATTTCTGTTGATTAGAAGACATCTTTCAAAAAAATGAAATGGCAAATCACTGAGTAGGAGATATGTTTATAAAACACGTTCCACAAAAGATTCACATTCACAATATATAAAGAACCCCTAGAAATAAAAAAGAAAACATCCCAATGGCAAAATGAGCAAAAAATATAAACAGGCACTTCACTAAAGAAAATATCCAAGTGGCCCATAAACATATTAAAAGTTGTTCAACCTCGTTAGTCATTAGGAAAATAAAATTTAAAATCACAGTGAGACATAGCACAGGGAGATCAGCTTGATGCTTTGTGACCACCTAGAGGAGAGAGATAGGGAGGGTGGGAGGGAGATGCAAGAGGGAGGAGATATGGGGATATATGTGTATGTACAGCTGATTCACTTTGTTATAAAGCAGAAACTAACACACCATTGTAAAATAATTACACTCCAATAAAGATGTTAAAAAAAAAAAGAAACACAAAGATCCTCTAGAAGAGCCCTCCAATCTTTGTATTCTGCTCCACTTCAGTATTTACATGTATATGTTGTGATTTGAATACAGATATAATAAAGAAAAAAAAATCGCAGTGAGATACCAGTGCACAAACATTAGAATGGCTAAAATGAAAAAGACAGTACCCAACATTGGGAAGGACACAGACCAATTGGAACTCTCATGCATTGCTGCTGAGTGTGTAAATCAGTATAACCACTCTTGAAAGCTGATTGCGAATATCTATTAATGCTGAACTAAACATATCCTATTATCCAATAATTCCATCCTAGGTATATACTCAACATAAATGTCTGTTTGTCTCTCTCTGTATGTATGTATGTACATATATATATATATATATATATGCCAAAAACATTTGGAAGAACCTTTATAGGAGCATTTATTTATAATAGTTAAAAACTGGAAACAGTTTAAATTCTCGTCAACTGTAGTTAACATTGTCTCCAAGGGGTTCCTTGGATGGCCTTAGGTGGGTGAGTGTGGGCCTTGAAGTTGAATGTGAAATTGTGTGTATATTACATATGCATAATTCAGAGAAAAAAATCCTTGTCTCAAAATATATTGAGTCCTTGACTTAAAGACCTAGGTTTCAAAATTTTTTTAAAAATTTAATTCCTTCTTGTCTTGATTTCAGCAACGAAACCCTAGAATGTAATTTTAACATTTTTGTCCTATGTCTAGTCTGTTCATAGCTTTCTCACATGGAGTTTTTAAAATCTCATCATTCCTTATTATTAAGGAATAATCACCTATTTACGTGAATTATATCATGGTGAAGCCTAAAAATTAAGTTATAGGCATGAGGCATAAATATCTCTCACAGTGGTCTACTCGAGAGCTGTTTCTGATACCGTGTAAAGTGGAGAGAAATGAAGGGGCACCGGGTGAGTGACTAAAGTAGGATATACATTACTCTACACCAGTGGTTCTTATCAGGGGGTAAATTTGCACCCCCCCCCCCCGCGGGGACATTGGACAATATTTGGAGATATTTTTGGTTGTCACAGCTGGGAGAGGGGGTGGTACTGGTGTGTAGTGAGTAGAGGCCAGGGATGCTGCTAAACCTCCTACAATGCACAGGACAGTCCCACACAAGGAATTATCTGGCTGAAAATGTCCATAGTGCCATGGTTGAGAAACCAGGCTCTATAGTGATGACAACTCTGAGTATGGGACGCCTCTTATGTGCCACACCAGATCCTCTTGGCCCCATAGTGACTGCTATAGTACTTTGACAGCTTAGGCATGTGCATTCTGAAAGGATCTTGCCTCATGCTTGTGGCATATGTCCCTAGCTTCTTGCTCTGGGACTTCCCTGATACGGCAGCATGAGTTTTGTGTAAATCTTTTTGGCTGCGTGCCCACAAATGCAAACCAAAAATATAGGGGAATTAACACACTAGGTCAATGGGGCATAGATGTGATGAATAAATTCTTTCTCCTTTTTGTCCCCTGGGTAAAGAGTTATGAAATGTATGTCACATACTCCAAAGATTGTTCTTTATGATTGAATACCAGTCTTCCTTAATAGTGGCCAACTTAGTATCACATCGTTACATTGGCTCTTCATCCTCCCCAGGTTCATTCCCCTTGTCCCCCACCCCCTACTTCCTGGAATCACACGCCCAGTAACTGGCTGCTTGCAAATCTTTGTCTCAGATTCTGTTTTCTGGGAAACTCAGCATAAAATACCATGTGTGTGGAGATCCACACTGAAAGATCAGAAATTAATGGAAAATAATATAAAAAGTTAGAATTTTATAAACATTCATGTTTGTCCCTTTAAAGTGAAGCATAAATATATAATAAAGGATTAAAAAGAGGGTACCAGATTTGTGGTGGTGCAAATACTGGAGAGCTTAGAAAGGTCCATTTCTAAAATTGTCCCATCAGCCAAAGAATTTTCTAAGCCTCTTGTGGTAAGGGCAAGGGACAATAGTGGTGGCCATACAGAAGGAGAAAAAAGGATGGAAATTGAGGGGTTCAAGAAAAAAAAGAAAGGAAAAAGATTACCCCTTGGCTGCCCTCCTTTAAATGGATCTTGTTATTTTGAGAGATTTAGAGTCCTAGATTTTTAGTTAGAAGGGACCTAGGAGATCATCTAGCTAAATCTCCTCTTTTACAGATGAGGAAAATGAGGCTGGAGAGAGTAAATGACCTTCTCAAGGTCACTGAGTTGCTTTCATGGCAGAAGTACGGACACCATCTAAACATGGATTATAAATCACACACTTCTGTGATCCATGAGGCAGCCTAGAACTTTTCTTGGCATTCTATAAACTCTTTTTGGGGGTATGACCTAGCTAGGATTTTAGAACACCCTGCCCCAGATCACCAAAGAGCTAAGATGCTAATAGGAAATAAGAGGAAACGTCAGCTGTACTTCCCTTTGCTTGTAGAGGGTGGATGTGTTTAATTCTGGAATTAACTTAGACTTGACTGAACTGTTTGCAATTAATTATTTGAAGGTATAAATAAGGTTTGGTTAAGAGAGAGGAGTGATGGTGAAGTTGGTAACTCGTGTTATTCTAGGGACATTCCCAATGCTGACTTCTCAAAGTTCTTGTTAAATTGAGAACACTTAGTTCATGGACTTGGCCAAGGAGAGTGGAAATAATGATTGCATTCTGTTCTGGGGCTTTTCACTGGTGTTTCCCTCTAAGGCAACTTGGTTCTGAGTGGTTAGCAAAGATGGTGCCCTTGGCTTCCTCCCCCACCCCCTGCCCCCGCCCTGGACATCCAACCACCCAAGGTACATCTAGTAAGGATTCTGCTTTTTCTTCTCCTTATGCTGAGGCCCAAAGTCAGACATTTCATTCTAGTGAATAAGACAGATATGGTCCCTGTCTTAACTAGCTCACAGTCTGGTGGAGGAGACAGACATTAAAAAGAAATCTCAATCAAGTGTGTTGATGATCAAGTACAGGGTGCTTTGGGATCTGACCAGGTTCAGGGTCAGGAAAGGCTCCCATAGGAGGAGGTTTAGGATATGGAGGAGCAATAGGACTGAATTGGTCAAGGATTTTGAGGTTGTGGTCGAGGGAGGAAGCAGCACATGGAAAGACTCAGAGGAGAGAGCCTCAAGGAAAGCAACAGAAGCCACGGGCCCGAGAGTAGACAAGCTGTGAGACTGGCCTCGTCCTGGGAGCCATGGAGAGGCCATGCTGAGGAGTTCCAACTTCTGGAGGGCAGTGGATGCCACTGGAGGGCTTTGGGCAGGTGAGAGCAGTGATCAGACTTGTGTTTCACAAGAATTCCTCACCTCCAGAGTGGAGGGAATGAGCTAGATGGGAGTGAAATGGGAGGCCACCTGTAGTACGGGTGAGAGGTGTTGATGGCTTCACTGGAACCGACAGCAGTAAACTCCATGAGGATGGGTCTCGTATAGCCTAGAGTAACGCCTGGTATGCAATTAGACTGGGTAAATAGTAATTGAATGAATGAATGCAATATTATAAAAATATTTAGGAGGACCTGGTGATTAATCAGAATGTGGGAGGTGAAAGGGGCAGGAAAGAGACCAGATTTCTGTTAGCAGGTAACTGCATGGATGCGTGGGCCAGGAACTGAGATGGGAAACACAGTGAAGGGACAGGTTAGGGGAAAGGTGTGTATGTAGCTTTGGACATGACAGGTTAAGATGCTGGGAGGCAGTTGGAAATAAACTGAGAAGTAACTGTGTTGATTTGGAAATCTTCATCTTATGGATGGTAGCTGGAGTCACAGGAGAGCATAAATACTATGGCCCACGGGGACTATGCAGAGAGAAGAGAGGACTCTGAAAGGTTTCAGTGGGTGTGACCCTCCCCCTTTCCCATAGTGGCGCTGTTCTGACACGTGATGTCCCATCACATTCCCAAGTAGGGATTGGCATGGGGCCCCTTCAGAGAGCCCCTCCATCATTCATCATTCTCATTCAAGAAATCTAAATGAATATTTTAAGATGGGAAGGTGAAGAGGGGAGTGAATTATCTTTTTGACAGTGTTCCAGCGGGTTCATCTTGGTTCTTTTAACAAATTTAGTTGAGTGAAGTTCTTCCCAGTCTTCCGTCTGTTGAAGGAGACTGAAGAGGAGGGGCTGAGGAGGAGACAGTGGTGCTTGATGCGAAGGCTTTACCCTCCCCACGTGTCCCTTTGACCCCCTGGTCTCTAGCCTGTCAGTTCCCCTCCCCTAGGATGGTAGCCCCAGCAGGTATGCTGCTTAGTAGAACTGCCTGGAATGCTGAGAGGTGGGACTTGGTGTGCTGGTCAGTCACAGTGGGGCTGCTTATACCTGCTTTGTGGTCACCAAGCACACCTGGCTCCTGTGACACCCCCAGTGGTGACAGAGCCCCGGGAGCAGGCCTGGTTTTCTCACGGTCCTTTTCTACTGCATGTTGGCATTTTATGCTAGGGGCAGCCATGGAAACCTCCTTGAGGATTGGGATCGTGTCTGTCTTCTTTGCCAGTGTATTTGCAGTCCCTAGTATAGTGCCTGGCACAAAGTAGAGTAAATAAATGAATCCTTTGTCTACAATTAAGGTTCTCCCTCTGGGGGGATTTGTCAACCACTGCGGGGCCCATTAAGTGTAATTAATGGGACAGCCAGATTTCAGAAGGGGAAATGAGCCCTTCAGATAAATAGTGGGTAACGGGTATACTTTTCCTGCGCTGAAGTCCTATATAAAGCAGCTTGACCCTTTAGTCCTAATATGCTGCTATTTGCGTTTCTTTGGAGATGATGCCTCTCTATGCAGGGCAGTGGCTCGGAATTGCTTTTCCAGCAGTGATGCATGTGCTCGTGCACACTTTTTGACCTTGCTCCCTTGTCCCTAATCATGTGCATTTGTTGGCTAGATGCTGGGACTCAGTGTGTGGACTTTAGCCATGTAGGAGAGAAAGGTCCGGTGGAGAGCAAACCCATCATTGTCCCAGGGCACCTGAGATTGGACAGAGGGTCAAATCCAGGACTCAGGGATGGGGGACAAGAGTTTACTCAAGCTTCTTTTCCATTGCAACCAGCCAGTGAACATGAATTATCCAGTCTATTAAGAGCAGTGTTACTCTCCCATTGCCTTATTATTGATTTCTGCCATTTTCTCTGTAGGACTTTACAGGTAAAGGGTTGCCTTCTCTGTATATGATGGCTATAGCAGACACCACAGGACTTAGTGGACCGTGGGTGTCTTTGTTCAGTCTGGTGGTGTTTATTGAGGGCTGGTGGGTGTTGGTCAGCAAACCCAGCACTGGCCACACGGCTGCTGGACTTGTCCTTCTGCCCAGTGCAGACAAAACTCCTGGCAATGGAGGATCCAATTCTGGGCAACAGAGGAGAAACCTTCCTCATAATTAATGGCCCACATGGAAGTGCTCATGCTTCAGCACTAATGTAGGGTAGTAGAGCAGAACATCCCAGGGAGACATCCTTAGAAATCCAGTCTTGTGGATTCTCTGTGAAAATACCTGTCCCTGGTCAAATTTGTGAAATACAGCCATTCTTATCTCCCTCTTGAAGATTTCTAATTACACATTGGTGGAGCCCAAAAGTCTTACAGTAAAGAACTTGTTGTTCAGCCCAGTGTTTTCCATGCATATTTGACCATGGAAGTCTTTAAAAAAATAACACCCCTTTAAGTATCCCATAGTATTAGTGTTCTGTGGGGAGTGTATTTTGGGAAATGTTGCATAGAGGATTCTGGGTTTTCCTTACTCTTAAGTTTTATCCTCTTCCTTTCTTATTCCAGCTTCTTAGGGTGGGTACATAGGGAAGACAAACTCTCTATATTGAGTACTGAGACGTGGAGGTGAGATTGTCAAGGAGACTTATCAGAAGTCCCTACTCTGGCTAATCAGTGAAAGTATTTAAGTTAATGTCAAGGAGCTGCAGACACATGTGCTTAGTAGTGTCTGTTAAAGAATCCAAGTTTAGTATGGTATTCAAGAGAGAATTACTATTTTGTGACATTCTGGGATCTCTCCTTTTATTACCTTCTTTGTTTGAATGTTGAAAAAATAAGTGAGTAAGGGACACTGGAAGTAAAGCAAATTCACTTTGAATTTGACTACAGAGTCAATTTTCACAAAGAACTCTTTGGACTTTTCCCTGGTGTGCTTTGACTAGAGACACAGGTAGAAGAATTCTCTGAATTTGGGTGAGTTACATTCTTATATTTTGGTGACTGTTTAGGTCTCACTTTTAAATCTATCCTTTCCTTTTCATTTCTACTGTTAGAAATGTTATTCTACGGGTTCAGAACTTCATCTCCTTTCCTCTGCATCCATCCATCCATCCATCCATCCATCCTTTTATTCATTCATTCAACATAGCTTAAGCATTGCTATGTACTAGTCACTGAACACACAAAAGTGAATGAGTCATTGAGGCTGCTCTCATGTTGCTTTTTTCTAAGATGTGGAACAAGAGTCCAGTCTTCTTTTTTTTTTGCGGTACGTGGGCCTCTCACTGCTGTGGCCTCTCCCGTTGTGGAGCACAGGCTCCGGACGCGCAGGCTCAGCGGCCATGGCTCACGGGCCCAGCTGCTCCGCGGCATGTGGGATCTTCCCGGACCGGGGCACGAACCCACGTCCCCTGCATTGGCAGGCGGACTCTCAACCACTGCACCACCAGGGAAGCCCCCGGTCTTCTGAATTCTGATCCACCCTGCTGGGGTAACATTTCTCAGCCCATCTCTGCTCCTGTCATGTCCTGTGAGAAATGTTTGGGAGCTCCTCATTACCTGTGGAATGAAGAGGAACCCCTCCCACCCCAGAGCAAGATGATATTCAAGGGACTCCTCATGCAGGCCCCACAGCCCCAGTCTAATTCCTACTTTTCTCTTCATGCAGTTGTAGTGGCTGAGCTGCTGCAGGGTTCCTCCCCATCCTTGAGTGTGTCTGCCACTTCCTGGCTCCTGCTGGTCCTCTGTCCTTTCCCTCCTTCTCTTGAACTTTCTCCCGCTCCAAATCCTTCAAGACCCAACTCAGAAGCTGTGCTCTCTAGGCTCGAAGAGGCTTCTGAACTCCTCTCTTATCACATTCTCCCTGTCAAATGATGGGGCACACACTTTTCTGCCTGTTCTCTTGGGAGCAGGGCCATGTCCTAGTCAACTCATCGTTCTTGACCAGTGACATAACACAGGGACCTGCACCTGGATGTAAATGTTTAATTCATTTTGAAGTCACATCTTTTACAAATATGTGTGTGTGTGTGACCTGTATATATATATGTATGTATGTATATACACACACACATATATATACACCCCATGTATATGTATCATATACATAAATAATTTAAAATCAGCTAGAAAACTTCCATTAGAAAATTGAAAATGAATTTTAAATTCCATCATTTTCCTGTCATTTTGTGTAATATGTGCTCATTCCTTTTACATACTGGAACCAAATTTTAGTTTATATATAACAATTTAGATTTTATTTTGGGGTTAAGTACTACCCTATTTAGAGGGGTGTTGACTATTTAAAATCTTGAAATCACTTCAAATAATTCTATTTCCAAAAGAAAAATAGGGATAATTTTAGGTACTATAAAGAATCGTAATCGTATGGAACTGCTATCATTTAACTGCATCTCTCCTTTTAACGAGAAACAAGTGCAATAAAACTGTATTAATTCAGACTCTATTCTTTGGCAATTTTTGATAGTTCAGTTACCAAGGTGGCAGACATTTTCAGTTGTTCCTATGATATTTCTTAAAAGAGCAAACTTCTCAGGTGTGTAGAAAGATCCACCCATGTGTGGATAGTTGATGTGATAATTACAAAGAATTCCCGTCTATTAATTACAGAATATCTGGCAGTACAGTGATATATTTGGCAACACCCTGTCAACTATTAATTCAAATTAAGTAATTTTAAAAAAGAATAAATGTAAGTGAAGCTTTTATTAAATCTAATGGCTTTATTCTTAAATAAATTTAACCAATTACTGGGTTTTTCTTTGTATTCAGAGTTAGTGAGTCTACAGATGTCATCCATTGGTGGGGGATGTGATTGAAGAGACTGGCGCCTGCTCGTTGGGCCTCTCCAGATTGCACACAGCTGACACCTACCCTTTTTTTTAACATCTTTATTGGAGTATGATTGCTTTACCATGGTGTGTTAGTTTCTGCTGTGTAACAAAGTGAATCAGCTATACATATACATATATCGCCATATCTCCTCCCTCTTGCATCTCCCTCCCACCCTCCCTATCCCACTCAGCTAGGTGGTCACAAAGCACGGAGCTGATCTCCCTGTGCCATGTGACTGCTTCCCACTAGCTATCTATTTTACATTTGGTAGTGTATATATGTCCATGCCACTCTCTCGCTTTGTCACAGCTTACCCTTCCCCTTCCCCGTATCCTCAAGTCCATTCTCTATGTCTGCGTCTTTATTCCTGTCCTGCCCCTAGGTTCTTCAGAACCACTTTTTTTTTTTTTAGATTCCATATATATGTGTTAGCATACGGTATTTGTTTTTCTCTTCCTCACTTACTTCACTCTGTATGACAGACTCTAGGTCCATCCATCTCACTACAAAAAACTCAATTTTGTTTCTTTTTATGGCTGAGTAATATTCCATTGTATATATGTGCCACATCTTCTTTATCCATTCATCTGTAGATGGACACTTAGGTTGGTTCCATGTCCTGGCTATTGTAAATAGAGCTGCAATGAACATTGTGGTACAGGACTCTATTTGAATTATGGTTTTCTCAGGGTATATGCCCAGTAGTGGGATTGCTGGGTTGTATGGTAGTCCTATTTTTAGTTTTTTAAGGAACCTCCATACTGTTCTCCACAGTGGCTGTATCAATTTACATTCCCACCAACAGTGCAAGAGAGTTCCCTTTTCTCCACACCCTCTCCAGCATTTATTGTTTGTAGATTTTTTGATGATGGCCATTCTGACTGGTGTGAGGTGATACCTCATGGTAGTTTTGATTTGCATTTCTCTAGTGATTAGTGATGTTGAGCATCCTTTCATGTGTTTGTTGGCAATCTGTATATCTTCTTTGGAGAAATGTCTATTTAGGTCTTCTGCCCATTTTTGGATTGGGTTGTTTGTTTTTTTGATATTGAGCTGCATGAGCTGCTTGTAAATTTTGGAGATTAATCCTTTGTCAGTTGCTTCATTTGCAAATATTTTCTCCCATTCTGAGGGTTGTCTTTTCGTCTTGTTTATGTTTTCCTTTGCTGTGACACCTACCCTTTTCTTATGGCTCTAATTGCCAGTAATTCTAAGGAAGGCTCATTTACATGAAGAATGTGTCTACTTTCTCTGGATTGATCCTCACCACAGCTAGAGTTACGGTGGGCATTACTATCCCTTAAGTGACTTACCCACATCACACAACTAGAAGGGGCAGTATTAATACTTTCACCCGTTTCCTCTGTCTCCATCTCTCCATACTCCATCACAATGTCTTTCAAATAATAGTGACTTAGGTTCACAAAGGAGTATATATTTGTTACCTCATTTGCTTAACAAAAAGTCACCCCCTTGAGCTGTAATAAGTGGATCTGCCTGTTGCTTTTCTTTTCTAGAGATCCCTAGCGATATGCCATTCCTCCCACCTCCTTCAACTTCCACGGTGCTTTAAATTCACATGTAAAAGTCATTCTGGAAATATCTGACATTGTGCTACAGTATGATCAGGCAGTAGTTTTTCTGTCCACTCTGCCTTTACTTGGCAGCCCTCAGCTTGCTCTACCTATATGCCCAGGGCTAGACATTAGCAAATTAGTGACCAGAGGCTTCTTTTGTCCTAGCCTCTCCCATCTCTGCCCTCCTCTTTCTCATTGGAGCCCTGTCCTTAGCCCTTCTCATCACTCTCTGTGAAAACTTGTTCTTCAGAAAGAATCACTCATTTTAAAGCATAAATCACTATAGACAAATACATATCGAGCCTTCTTGCTTTCAGGGAATTTGTGTTTTAATAGGATATAAGAAATATTTAGCCCAGGAAATTACTCTCTAATGGTAGAATTAAATTTTTGTGAGCAGTTGAGGATACTTTTTGAAGCTAGGATATTCTTATTGGCATCTTTGAAGTTACACATGTAAGTGGTTCCCCACTTCACCCACATGGAAAGTCAGTCTTATTCATGTCCTGCTGTGACTGCCCTCCCTTACAAAAGAAAAAGCTGGGAAGAGTGTTGCTTTCCTGTGAGTAGAATGACTGCTTCCTGAGATCCAGGTATATTGGTTCTGTCTCATCATTTAATGTTCAAGTGGCACTTGCTGGTGAAAGTTCAGACAGAATGTTTGCAGCAAATCCAAGTATCATAGTCATAAAGAAGTAAAGGTTTGCACTGTGGGCCTTTAACTTGTTTTTTAAAAAATCAGTCAACAAATATCGATTAACACTTCAGATGTCTCCTCAAAGACTTTTTGACCATTTGGATTCCATTTTCTTTGTCTATTAGTGTGTCATGGAGCAGTGTGCTGTGTAAGTAGCAGAGTCTGTGACACCTTTTAGTCCTTTTTGTGGAGGGACGTCTGTGTGGATGGTGCATAATCTCACCCATTTAGAAAGGCTGTGGTCTCTAAGGTGTAGTGGTCAAGAGCTTGGGCTCTAGAGCCAGATGCCCTGGGCTTCATCTTGGCTTTGGTTTGTACTGGCTGTGTGATTTGGAGCAAATCACTTAATCTCTAAACCTCACTTTCCCCATCTGCACAATGGGGATAATGTTAGTGCCTGCCTGCGGGGTAGTGGCTGTGATTAAGACTAAGTGATGGATTTAAAGAATTTAGCACTGTGCCTGGCACCTATTAAATAGTAAATAATGGCTAAGTATCATTATTTTCCTTTTGACTCAGTGGTCCAGATTTTCGCTGGGTCTCCCTTATGTTTATTTCTGGAACACAGGGAATTGTACAAAAGCTTCTATAGGACTCTTAAATTAGAGTCTCTATAGAGACTTTTAAATCAGACTGCCTTAAAGTTTTTGGAATTCAATTATTACAAGAAGGGCTGGAAAGAAAGCAAACTTTAATCCTAGTTTTTTGCCTGCCTTTCAGGCCATGTCTTTATTCTGTTCTTCAATATACCTTCTTCAACAAATAGATTGATAGAGTGTTACCTGTGCTTTCATCTCATGGCGTGGAGAACACACAGGAATCACTTCAGATTGTCTTGCAGCTTGTCTCATATAATTCAAGTCTTGAAATGATTATCTGGACATGTGCATTCTAGGAACTGTTGGAAGAGAGAAATATCACCAGCAGATACTTTCAGTCTTTTTTCCTCAGTCTTGGATTCCCATGAAAGTTACAGAGGGGTGGTAAATCTACAGTTTAATCACTTGGGGTTCGTTAAGGCCCACCTGATTTTATTTGGGCTCTGGTCAGGTAAGCTAGTATGCATGTTCATAGCCAATTAAAATGCCCCTAGAATGGCCATCCTTATTTTTAAGTCACCAGATAAAGCAGTCTCTCAAACAGCTTCAGCAAGGCATTCCACAAATGCTTGACTTCATACTTCTCTGCACTATGATAAATAAATACAATTTTGATTTTATCTCAGAGTAATTAATCTAAATTTCTCCTTCTGGGGTGTAAAGTAGAATAATGTTCTATAGCTCTTTGAACATTAGATTGGAAAGATAATGCCCTAAATATTTTGCTTAATTAAATCCAAAAGAGGTGGTACAAACTTTTCATGATTAACTGAAACATGCATATTTTGACTGATGCATATTTATATGATATTATCATATGAAAAATTTATTATGTTATATAAACTGTTCACTTTGGGAATGTGATATAATGCTGTAAGCATTTTGCATTTGTTGCTGCATTGTTCATTATGAAAAATACACAGGCTAATAATGGCTGTAAGGAAAGATCTGTTACGTGAATTTTCTTTGAGGCAATATCATCTCTAATGGCCGGGACCTTTTGCCTAAATATAAGAAATCAGGTTTTTCCCTAGTTTGAAGAAATATTTTTTAAATAAAAAAGTTTTGAAAGCAGATAAGATTCAGAAAGCTAAAGGGCTGGGCTCTTTATTTTGCTAATATAAAGCATGCACACGATTCCTGGGTTTCAGATTAAAAAAAAAAAAGATGCGGTTATTGAAATGAACCTATCCCCTTGGCTTTAAGCACTTAAGAAGAGCTCACTTTTCTAGGGGTGCAGTCATATTGTTTAAGATGGGGCACCATCTCATGTCTGGTGGCAGAATTTTGAGCTAAGTTTTAGCTGACAAAATTAACTTTAATAATCACAGTTCTTTCTTAATTTCTTAAATATATTAATAAAAATGACTTTTATAAGACTAGAATATCTGAGATATCTGAAAATGTTTTCTTGAACTTTTGGAACAATCCCTTTATCAGACGCTTCTTTGGAGCATTAGCTATTGATAGCAGTTTGGTGACAGAAAAGGAGGTATCTGATGGAAGTTTTCTAAAGGGTTTGCCTTTATGAAACAGAATTTTATGAAAAAAGGATGGGGATACTGAATTATTTAACAAGGCAGATCCTAACCACCATCCTAAGAGTTTTCCAACTGCCAGATACAAAAGTACGCAATTTCTTTTGTCTCATCTTCCCGTTTTGTTACTTTGTAGTACAAATGATTTATAAAAATAACCTGCTTTAAAATTCTACTTTTTGTTTATTTGTTATCTCTGTTGTAAGAAACTATCCTTGCCTCCCCTAAAAAAAAGACAAGTAGGTCTGTGTGGTGATGATGGAGTAAAGCGGGAGAAAGACCCGTGAGTGGCCTTTTTGCCCCAGGCATCATTCCTTCAGGCCAGGCCAGAGCTCAGGCCCGCTGCCCAGTCTTCTTATAGCTTTGCTCTCCACCCTCTGTCATCTCAGTTTTAGTCTATGATAGTTAAAGATCTAGGACTAAAACACTTAACATTTTTTTTCCCCCAAAGCAGACTATTGAAAGGAAGAAACCGAAAGGGGAAACCTAATGCATGTTCTAAAGTGGATCCTTGGGAAGTGGGGTCTCCTCGTTGAATTCTGTGGCCAAATAATTTCCCCCATAAAATCTTTTTTTCCTTACAGATTTCACCAGAATCAAGCTTATTGCCAACGGATCATTTGTGAGAGTTCTGCTGTATCATATTCTTTTTCAGGAATTTAAGATTTTAAAGCAGCTAATGGATTGGGAAAATAGAAACTATTAGTGCTAGTTAGTTTAGTAATGATAGATGATTATTTTCTAAATGTAGTCTTTCTAATTTAATTTTTAAAACTCCTCCATACTCTAAGGTAAATTATAGAGTCTTGTTAATTTTTCATACCATGTAAAATGTCTGTATGTAGACAGATGCCATATTAGAAATCATACAAAATATAAATAAATCTTTTTTTGAATAGAATAAATTATTAAACACAATCATTGTATGACATTTGAATTCATGTTATGACTCCATTTAAAGAAAGTTATTTTATCAAAAATGTTTGATTAACATCAAAGGTTGCCTTTTACACTGTCTCATTTGATAATTAACAATAAATTACAACATGTAATTTGTGAAATAAAAATGATCATTAAAATGACAACACTTATTCCATTAAGGTAAATAAAATGCTTTACATAGTTCTGAGTGATGACACTCAGGGGGAGAAAATACCGTTATCACTGCACTACAAATTAGTTTGCTTCTAATTTTGCAGGCTGATGACCGCACTGCCTCAAACCAAATCTTTTCCCTGGAAATGGAATGATTGCATGACAGACTCTATGAACCATGAATATGTCAACAACTCACGGACCAGGCCTTGCTTAGCAATTAGTCTTTGGGGGATTTTATTCAGAAATCAGACAACAGTATACCAGAGCTTATTGGGGATTTTATGATTACCAGTCATGTCTGGAGCATGAGTCTGGGTCAGTACAAAAAAAATTGATAAAGGAGGAAGAGATGCACCTAATAGTGGCAATCAGTCATACACACACACACACACACACACACACACACACACACACACACACACACACACACACACACACACACACACACACACACAGTCAATGGGGAAGACTGAGAAAACGTAAGATATAGTGAAAGCCCCTAGGAGGCAGCAAGAAAATATTTCTTAGACTTCTACTTGTAGTCTCTCCTACAGTCACTCCCTGTAAAGAGACCACTGTTTCCCAGACTTTAGTCATTTGAATATCACCATCACATTTTTGTTACAGCATCTTACCACCTGCACTATGATTTCCTCAATATATTTTATTAACTGACTCACTTTAAAAGCCTTTCTTTGTTTTAAGCAGTAGTATTTGTGATATCCTGGGCTTGTTGTGCTAGTAAAATTTGTTTTTTTCTCTTACAAAGGAAAAGAAATACAGTAGTTTAAATATTGAAAATATCTGCATACCACCTAACATTATTCTGAGCATTCCCATGACATGGGTGGCAGGTGCTACAGGAGCTACAAGGACCACCAGTCTGGCTGAGAATGATCTGGGCAGATGTGTGACCTCAGGCCTCATGGCTGACACCCCCATTACCATTCCTCCATCCAGGGACCACGAACCATATCACAAGGAGGGGAATTTAAATCAGGCCTGCGCCTCCCCGAGGACAGCAGTGTGGGAAGGCTGTATCACAGCAGACTGTTGTGTGAGCCAGGATGGTGCCTTTTCATCGTGAGAAGATGGCCACTCACATCTTTCCTTTCTTTGAGAAACTGTATCACTCGGGAACCATTATATTGCAGGAGTAAACAACACCCCCTTTCATGTAACAGTAATAGGGAACAGGTCAAGATTGAGCCTGGCTCCTGACTGTCCAAGTTCACATGAGGGCATCACATTTGTAGGTTAGCACTGGGCAACCCACCCAGTGTGAATCTTGTAGGCTGTCAGCAGTACCTTTGAAGATATGGGTCTCTTTACAAGCTTCATTAGTACTGAGCCTGGTTTAACCAGGCAGAATAAGCATTTGTACCAGGATACCAAGTGCAAGGAATCCTCATGGCTCTGCAGTCATGCTCTGGTTTTTAAATAAATGATGTCTTTTGGAAACTTAGGAGACAACCAAAAAAAAAAAAAAAAGAAAGGAAAGAAAAAGAAAAAAGCACTGAGTCTTCCCACCAAGAGCTGGCTATCTACTAGGTCAGAAAGTGGTGAGATACTGAAATTAAGAACAGACCTCAAGTAGCTCTGTGAGGTTCAGGGTGTGTCTAAGTTTGAAGGGATGTTTGCTTCTGATATGAACATTTTTCTTATACTTTTATTATAGAAGATGATGTGTCAAATGTACAAATAATGTGTGCCTGGTGCCAGAAAGTGGGAATCAAGCGCTATTCCCTGAGTATGGGAAGTGAGGTGAAAAGCTTCTGCAGCGAGAAGTGCTTTGCGGCCTGCCGACGAGCCTACTTCAAGAGAAATAAGGTAAGAGCACCGTAGAGAGAGGCGGCCCACTCAGGCCTCACCACCCTGTGCGCATGCGCCTCTTAGCTTCTAGCCGAAATCAGTGCGCACCCCGTACTTTTATTCTTTCTGTTTTGTCTGTTCTCTTTCTCTGTCATGCTTAACCTTCTGGAATAAGGAACCCTCTTCTAATGTGTAACCTGCCCTTCAGTTTCTCTTGTCTTGGTGTTTGAATTCTGAGAGGGTGAATGAATCTGATGAGGACATGGTGGTCGCAGCTGGTATCCTAAGTTACAGTGTCTCTCCAGCAGTAGAGTACTAGACTAGGGTCCATGAAAGATAAGTGGTAGAGATTTCTTATCAAGGCTGAGAAACTAGCCACAGAAGCATGGCCAGAAAGCTTTAGTCCACTCAGTTTTATACTTGTTCCCATTGCGAATATTGCTCTAGCTCTTTCCAAAATCTGATCCACAAATTCTAATCAAGAAAAATGTCAAGTCTTTCTTGACACCTTACATTAAAGTTGATTGATATTGAGAGAAGATGAAATAATGAATACATGAACCAACCTTGCTCACACAGCCAAGCGTTTGTGAGAATCATGGTGGATGAACACAGGAACAGCCATAGTTATGGTTTCTTTGTTTGTTTTGTTTTATTTGTTTTAAGACATCTCAGATATAAAAATGTCCTTTTAGAATAGCATTAGCCACCATTGATGGGAAATGGAATGCATGATGTCTTTACAATCAACACACACATACACACACAGCTAATTTCTTAATCTTTTAAGAACCGCTATTGCATTTTGCCACCAATTACTGAAATAAATTGCTAGTTCTTGATTATTTTCCATTGCTCTGTAAATTTTCCTTAATTCATAAAATCATCCACATTTTGCTAAGCAGTTCCATTTCCATAATATAAGATCAAAATCTGTCCTTCTTTGAAGCAAACAATTGCTACTTTTTTAAAGTCTTATTTGTAATCCTGAAATGCTAATTTTGTGCTCACTGCATTGCAAGAAGCACTGTTGCAGCAAATTATCTACTGCAAATTTGGGTCACATTATTCTGCCAAAAAACATAATGCCGAAAGAATTAGGCTGCAGAATTCAGCGGGGTGGAATTTTAGGAGCAGTCTCTAAGAATTAGGCTCATAATCTTCACTGGAACAGGGAGGCAAGTAAGGAAATTGTCTGGAATTCTTTTGGGACAGTCAACAGTTCACTTTCCCTTGGGAGGGGCCGGTGAAGCTTCAGAGGAGGGTAGTTAGAGCAACGCATGGGAGACACGTTTTGTTTTAATATAGGGGGATTAAAATGATCTCTGAGACCCTGGGGCTCCCGTTTTTAATGCTGAGCACTGGGGTAACAATCACAAGAGTGGACCCAGTGCTTTCATCTTCAAAGCCTTACTTACCACAACAAAATACTTTGCATTCCATCCCAGAAGATGGCTATAGAACAGGGGTTTTTGTTTCTTTATGATTCTGAAGGGTTATGTGTCTGAATC
Organism: Grampus griseus; assembly: GCF_964374135.1. NCBI lineage: Eukaryota > Metazoa > Chordata > Mammalia > Artiodactyla > Delphinidae > Grampus > Grampus griseus. The sequence continues at coordinate 37,733,391 of NC_139007.1, forward strand.
TTGATGGACTGCCTGTAGTGAATAAAATCAAGCAAGATGAATTTGTCACAATCCCTGTGATACATGTTACACTTTGCATAGTGATCCAACTTTTTAAGCCTTTGATGAAAGGCACCTGATTCAGTTTGAAAAAGCAGTTCGTAATAATATATATGTATAATATATATCATATATACAATGTGTACATATTTGTGATTATAAAGTTTAAGGTCAAACTGAGTTTAAACTTCCACAGCATACAGTTTTGCAAAATAGATAACTGGGAGCCAAGATAGGAATTAGTATTTGGAATACTTATAGTAGGTAAAGTCAGCAAGGGGAGAAAGACCATTATTTTTCACTTCCTGCAAGGAGTTATTGGGGTAGTTCTTTGAACATCCTGCAAAACCTGGGAGCCGCAGTGGCTTGAAGTTTAGCCAGTGACTTTGACAGCTGATCCCAGCAGCCCATTAGTGTACATACAATACCTGTCTTCTCTGCAATCTTCACGCTTATTTATGTATTCCAAAGCTCTGCCACACTAGACATTCTCGTTTTTCAGATAGAGAAATAAACTGGTCACATCGCTTGCTGGATTCTTTTTTTTTTTTTTAATTTTAAGAGTGTTATCTCTGCAACAATATCCTATTGTATTACAATAAACATGTACAGCTGCTGCATTTCTGTTAACTGATAGGATTTTGTGGTCATTTCATTTAGGGCTTGGGTTTCCTAATGGATTGTATTAGATACCAGTCTCCATCCTGCCATTTCTAAGAACTGCTGTAATAAGCCCTAGGGTGTTCCCCACTGAAGACAATAGCAAATAGCTACTTCTGTTCTTGTATCATTTGACAAAGTCTTTAGTCCTCATTATTAAAACTGTGGACTTTCTTAATCTTAGAAAGAGGGCAGAATTCTTCCCATCCCTACCTAAAAGATTTTCTGGCTAAATTCTACAATTTTAAATAATGAGAACTGGATGGAAAACAGTGAATAATGTGTATGCAGAACAGAATTTTGCCTTAGGTATAATGTAGAATCTAAAAAAACATGTAAAATTAACTATGCTGTAAATTATGCTTTATAATGACAGCCCGCTTCTTGGTGGATAGCATGCTGGGATCTAAAAATGGTCTCTAAGTTGAACCCAAATCGCATGCATAACTTTACAAAGAAAAATCCTAGTAGAAAAGGTAGCTAATTAGGAGCAGTATTCAGCTGACCTCTGTTTTGTGTCTGAGCAACACCTGCATTTGTGAATGTAATTTGGACAGCTGTGCCTGTGCTTCCCCTGCTGTCCTCGTCACAAATGCTCGGGGATAGAGGCAGGAACTGCTTTTCTGCTAAAAACAAGGACAAAAATAGCCCAGCTCTCAAAATGAAGGCCCACTGAAAACTGGCTCTTTAAATTTCATTTGCTTCTCAAACCTTTTTCCAGAGGTCTCTGTGTTTGTTTGATGGAGTAGGTTAAGAATGTCACATCCCTCTCTCCTAAACCCTGGTGCTGTGAAGTAAGGTGGGACGGACTGAAGCCAAGTTAACCTTTTATGCCATATAGGTTATATCTTTAAACCAATTTAAAATTTAATTCGAAGAGTAGTTTGGATTACTGTAAGTATGTACGCTTTCTTCAGAATACTTCTGCTAGAACTGTGAGTCACAGCTGTCTTCATTTAAGGAACCTAACTACTAGCGTACACAATTCAGGATGTTGGCTCTAAGAAGTGTACAGTATTAATTCATAATCATATTTCGTAGAATCCTTATCCCCATCAGGTCCAATTGCTGACTCAAAAGTGTTTGAAACAACGGGTAAGAAAAATACTTTTGTAGTCTATGGCATCAGCCGAACAATGGGATGTCAGTCTCATTACTTAATGCACTGGAGACTTTTCAGGGACCTAATAGCTCATTCTCTTCCCAGCCCCTTCTTGAGGCCACACGTAGAGAAGAACTTGAGAACATTTCTAACCTAGTGATTTGCCTAGGAGTTGGAAAGTTGTGGACTCCTTAGTGGTTTTGCAAGAGATGCTGAAGTGTTTAGTCCAACTAATACCGGTTTTACTCTGCACAATAACAGACACAAAAATATTTTTTCCTAAGGGAGTGATGCCTTGTAACCATTATCCCACTTAAAACAAGAGTAACAAACAAGGTCACAAATAGTAGTCATTTCCAAATATCCTGTGTTTGATCTTTTTCCTTCTGCACAGGAAATATCCTGTTGTCTAAACGGATGGCCACAAATCAAGCAAGAAATCAAAATTCAAGACAGGTGTCCAACGCAGGCAATGTAAAGAATGGTTGTTTTCTTTCCTTGTTCAGATACCAAATTTATAGTGTTCTTTGTGGATTAGTGGCATTGATACTTTAATAATAGACACAAATTCCTAACAGTACCAAAGTTTGCTTCCTCGTTCTAGTTTTTCCATAACTTGAGACAAGAATAGATGGAAATACTTCTTCAATATCATAGTGTTGCTGTTCCTCCACAGACTATAGGGGAAAGAAACCTATGTAGATAATAGATAAGGATGAATTAAAAATAAAAAGGTTATATAGATAGAAACAACATTTGCAGATGATACCATTAAGATCTAACAATCATGATAATAATAACAAATGTTCAACGAGGGGAATATTGTCTAATAAGCATTTCCTTTACTTTCAAACTATATCCCTGGATACACAGCATGTATCATCATATTATTTGGAGTTACATTTTATTTAGACTATTGGTCTTTTTATTAAACTTGAATATATCCTGGGGAAGATTCTCAGTTTCAAACTTCATTACAGAACCTACTAGTGCAAAAGAAATGTGTAACAATTGCCTTGTTAATCTTGTGATTAACCTGTCTACTTTTTTTCCTTTAAACACCTGCAAGATTTAATTTGCAAAATGGCTATCATTCATGAAGGTTTAGGGAAGGACATTAAATTACTTGTAATTAATGTCCCCTGACTGCCTGAAGCTCAAGCCACAGACTTGCTTTTGCCAGTTGTTTGCAAATATTCTTGATTGACAGGAATGCTTAGGGAGCACTGGATTTCTTCCTGTGGATTCACCGTGATTTTATGGGGTGCCAGTGAGCCTGTTGGGTCTGTCTACCTTCACCCTGCCCTGGGGGATGATTGCTTTGCTTCTGCAGTGTCTGTGCTGCAAGCCTGCCCACTGCCTGCACATAGCATGGCCTCTGCCTTTAATCTGCAGGCCAGTGGCTGAGTTAGTTCCCTTTTGCTTGCAGCAAACAGGGGTGTCCTCTGGAAGCTTTGGGGAAAGAACAACAAACCCACCTGTTTTCTTGTTCTCTCATATTTTGAAATATGGGATGGAATGTTGATGAGCTGCTGCAAATGAGAACCTATGAAAAAAGCACCAGCAGAGGGGAGGGACGGTGTTAGTCCTTACAAATTCAGGGTGGGGGTAGAACAGGAGAATTCTGGCCAGAGAAATAAGATGCAGGTCAGGTTAAAGTGATGCCTGGGCTCTTGAAGAAAGGCAGAAAGTGTCCCAGGACAGAGCTTCTGCAGGCCAGGTGGGACACAATGCCCTAGGAAGCCATCGATCAGAAGCCTGGGGGAGAGGCATGTGATCTTGTGTTTACCAGAACACTTGACCACCACTTGGGAAACACTGGTCTAAGGAATTCCCAGAACACAAACAGAATGGGGCAAGCGAGTTTGTACTGAAAGAAAGGAATAGCAGCCACGTCTAGTTTTGAATGGGCTACATTTGGGGAGGTTGTGGGGGAAACAGAGAAATAAGTTTAATCTGTTACCCAGAATAGATGTCAACTTCTGAGTAACAGTAGATATTTTAGATTAAATGTGAAGAGATGATTAAAACTCCAAATAGCTTCAAGCCCCAATACTATTTCTTTCCAATGAGCAGAAGGAAGAGGGAGTACTTTTCATAGATCTGAATCTGGTCACCTGGAGAGCAATACACAGGGCTATTGACATAGATGCTTGAATGTTAATTTCGGTCAGTCTCTGGCCATCCCGGTGATAGCTCCTGCTATACACTTAAAGCAAGTTTTTCTCATCTGAACTGCCGGTAATTATCCAATCCATCTCAAAGGCACGCTCCCTTTTAACATTAAGCACAGTGTCAGATTGCATCAGCTGCATTGTGCTCTGGTGACTGGGCTGCAGAGTGATGAATGTGCTTGCTTCCAGTTCATAGTCCAGTGTCTGTCTGGGTAGTGGGCAGTTCAGGGAAACAGGTGATCAGGAAGGGATCTAGTTATCTGGGACCTGCATTCTCCTTATTGATCCAGTCATTGTCTTGCCGACTTTCTCACCTTGCTGCTAACAGTGTTCAGGTTTATCTGAAGAATGAGCTTTTAAAGAATTATCTAACGGGTCATTTTCATGTGCTTCTCCAGTCATAAGCTACGTGCAGCACAGAGTCTCTTTGTGCCTGATTTTAAAAGGAAGGTGTCATGAGACCTTACTAGTAATGACTAGAGGGGAGAGGAGTTTCTAAGAGTGCTTAGTGCACTGTCTAGATAAACCAAGAGAGATGATTGTGCATTTTCGTGGGATTGTAGTTATGCTCTGTTAATTCAAATGCTTTGTTAAAAATGTTAACTGTCTAAAAAAGTGCATGCATAAGACAGGCCAGGTGGCTTGCTATGAGATATTTTAAGATAGTAGCTTGAGTCCAGAATTTCTCTCATATACTTTTTCAATGTCTGGTCATAAAACCTAGTACACCCAAGAGAGCCATATGCAGGAGATGCAAACTATAGGCACGCTCGTGTTTATTTTTATTTCTCCCCCATCTCAGTACCTCTGGATAGCTTTTGTACACATAAGCAAAAGTGTGAACTGGGCAAGCCAAGTGCAATTCTTTGTTCCTTGGGCTCTTTGCTCTTTGTTCTTATTATCACAGATTAGGAAGGAATAAAGAAAATCTTGCTACAGAAGGCCACTTAATTTCTGCCCCAGCCGCTCAGACTGAGAATGGGAAATTCCCTAAGTTACAATCCACTCATAGGGTGGCCATGCACACAGCGGAATCTAATGTCTCCTGACAGACTGCCTTTGGAGGTTACAAAGCCAGTCTGTTGCATTCTCTGTAAACACAGGCTGTGGGCCAGAGTGGGGCACTACTACAAGCTCTAGAAGGCAGATCAATGGTTTAATGAATCCATAAAAGATGCTTGAACTCTGTGCAATTTACTGAGCACTCTAGTTAAATGAAACTCCTGTAGTCTTTAACAAAGATAGAGATAATCAACGGCTGGAGATAGAAGCCAGTGTCCAGGAATCACAACCTCCCAGAATTTGTGTTGTTGTCTCATTGCTAACAGAGGGTTAGTCAGGTCCAGCCTTTGGAGCGCACCACATCTATATTGATATTTTCTGCATGTTTGAGCTGAATTTGGCCCGGAGATGACATAAGTGTAGTAGCGTTACTTCTGTGAGAACTATTTGTAAAAGCTGTGGAATATTAATTAAATTAACATTTTCTTAAGGCAGTGAGATTAAGCTTGAGAATGGTGAGCTTGACATGTGTTGTCTTTGTAAGGCATCCTAATGATGAAAAGCAAATAGGTGAAGAAAATTCTTTCTTGATTAAGTCCTTAAAATGTCAAATTGCACAGTGTTAAAAGAGCCCTGATTAATCCTTCTGTGGTAAAATATTCCTCATTAGTTTGCTGTGGTTAAGGGTTAACCTCTCCTATTATAAATTCAGATATTAATATATTTTCTGCTTAACTCATCTTCTAATAGAAGAAAATACAGTTAGGAGATATATATTTTTTACTTCCAAATGTGCCTTGGAAACATTACACTGATTTATGAGAGAGCTTTGGAAGCATGTAGAAAAATTCCTTCATAAATATGTTGAAATGTATTTAAAAGTATTTAACCACTTTTGACTGTGGAAAAACAACTGCCTTGACTTTGAAATTATTATTTTTTTCCACAGAGATAGTAGAATTTATGACATAAATGAAAGACTTTGCATCCAATTTTTGTCACACAAACTTAAACTGAGTGTTTCACTTTCTTAACTAGCTCATTAGTATCAAGAGAGCAGGCTTCTACCCCAATAAGTATATTTTGGGGGTTCAGTGTGGAATAGGAGTTTTGAGGTATGATGACTGCTAGTCTGCTTCACAGGCCTCTGCCAAACATTCCGTGATAAAGTGGTGATTTCTATATGGATCCAATAAATGATGTGTTATCTTGTATTCCGTTCTGATAGAATGACTTCATGTTACTTAAAATATGGCGAGCAGTTCTGTGACTGCACATCCAACTCTTTATAAGAAGAACCTTTGAAGGCCCTGACCCTTTCTGTGGTCATTTGTAGGATTGTATGTGTCATAAGTTGGAGCAATTTAAGTTGTTGGTTTTAAAGGATTTAGAGATACAGAGACCCAGGAGTAGGTGAGATAAAGCTGGGCAAGTAGCTAAAGACAAGGGGGATTTGTCCAACCAGAGATGAGTGCCTCTGTGCTGCTCTTTTGTTTGTTTTTAAGAGAGAGAAAAAAAAAAACCTTGTTACTTATTCATCCATTCATTCTTAGAAAATAAAGTGAAAAGATATATTAAGCTCTTATAATGTGCTAGGTACTGTTTTAGGTTTGGTGGACACATCCTTGAACAAGAGAAAAATCCCTGCCTTAAAGGGACTTGCATTCCATTCTCTAAGGAAGATGGATAATATACAGGTTAAAAATATGTATACATCTAACACAATTTCAGGTAGTGATAAATGCTATGAAGAAAAAGCAGGGTGAGGGGATGGCTAGTGACGAGGTGCTGTTTTGTATCTGATCGTCACAGAAGTTATCTTTGAGGAGGTGATGTGTGGGTAGGGACAGAATGAAGTGAGGGAGCTAGTCAAGTGAAGAGCTTGTAGCAGAGGGTTCCAGAGAGGAGGGGGAGGGAGTGAAAGGCAGAGTTCCTCAGGCAGGAACAGGCTGGGCATTTTTGAGCAACAGCAAGAAGGTCAGAGTGTCTGGAGTTGAATGACCAAGGTGGTTAGGGGCCAGATCATGCAGGCTGGAGAGGTAATAGTTCGGATTTCATTCTAAGTGTGACGGCAGCTATTCGGAGGTGTTGAGTAGGGTACGTGACATGACCTGATTTTTGTTGTTGATTGGATCTCTGTCATAATACGTTTAAGATCCTGGATGGAAAGGGGATTTGGAGAGTAAGAAAGGCAACAGCATTCCCATCAAAGTTGGGTGTGTCTGGCAATAGAAAACTAAAAATATCATATTCACTGAATTATTCATTGGTAGTTATGAAACATTTCCCAGTAGCAAAAGTATGTTGAACCAATTTAGGTTTCTTTTTCTTTCTTTCTTTCTTTCTTTTGGCAAACTGTGGGAAGAAATGAACGGAGGATGGACGTTGCTGGTTAAATGTTCTGACACAGCAATTTTCTTTCTGTAGGGTTGACAGGGCTTGCTTCCAACCTAGTGGGGAGGTTTAGGCCTCAGGAGGCAAACTCAAGCTCCACGGAGAACCCAGCTCTTGCTCTGGGAGACCTATAGCATATGCTGGTCTTCTCAAGCTCTACCCCTCAAAGTAGCATGAGGCAAAGGAGATGGTAACTTTGAAGGGGCCATCTTTGGATTAAATCACTCTAAAGTTTATTTTATTCTAAGAGTAGACCTAATTTGGTGATTATGTACTTTTAGGGTGTATCAGGATTTTTAACGCAAATAACAGAAGATCCAACTCAAACTGATTTAATCAATGAAACGCATCTTTTATCTGATGAAACTGTAGAGTCCTAAGCTACAGTATGCTTCAGGGTAGGTTGGTCCTGCAGTGCAGTGATCTTATCATGGTCTTATTTCTTCCCATCTCTGTATTCTTCTGTATAGAGTGTTGGCCATGTTATAATGCAAGCTCCCCAGAGGCCATGGGGCGGCTGCTAGCAGCAATCAGGGCTATATGCCTTCTTGTTCACATCCAATAGAAGACAGAGTGCCTGTGCCCTAGCATTCCGAGCAGGAGTCTTGAAATTCACACTCATTGTCTGTGCTTAGATCACATGCTCATGCCTGAATTTGGCATATGACCAGGGCAATGGATGTTTGAATTAGCCTGAGCCAATCAGGGCTTCCTTCTGACATTGGAGTTGGGCTCATTTTCCTCTAAAGCCCATGGGAAGCTGCATGGGGGAAGAGAAGCTACCAGAATGAAAATCTGGAAAGTGTTTAAACAAGGAAGAGGTCAGAGTGATGGCTGACGGTAGGTACCAGCAAATGCCCACTAGAGAGGAGAGGTGATCTCATGAGGTTGAATTCTTTACACAGTGAATGTGTCATGCCCATCGACTTTTGTCATGTGGAAGGACTTTGAAACCCATGTGTGGATTGAAAGATAAAAACGTGGTTAACATTCATCATAGGGCCCTTAGATGAACTACCTCTTCTACCCAGGACCAGCTGCTTTGACAAACCCGATAATTAGAATGTTGGTTTTAGTGCCAGGACCAAAGTGCTGACTCTTTCTATTCTTTTTGGAGTCTATGGAACATGAGATTGCACAGAGCTAAGACAAAGGGATTGTAGTTAGCTGTTAGATACACTCATTTAGGAAGAGGAACAAGGGTGCAGTTAGAACAGCAGATAACCCAGCATGTAGTTTCATCAGTGTAAGTGGCTTGGGAGATGTTGGCCAAGGACCATATTGGATGTGGGGAGGCAGATGCCTGGGACTAGATGGGTGATGGGATGAGGCTACTGTTCCCCATCAAGAGTTAGCCTGCTCGCCCACATTTAAGGCACTTTCTGTGTGGCTGAAAACTGTGTCTGCTAAACAGAAGGGAAAGGAGAGTGTTCAAACAAATTGTGGTTTAGTCTGAGGCTGAATACATCAAGTTCAGGTGGCCAAAGAGCAGAGACCTTGGAGGCTGCAGCTTTCACAGTAATTAATTAATTAATTCAACAAATATTTGTCAAGCAGCTACTATGTGCCAGACGCTGCGCTAGTCATTGGAACTATAGTGGCAAAAAACAACAACAAAAAAACTCCTGGTTCCTGCCCTCACGAAGCTTACACTCCAGTGGGGGACCGCTATTTATTTAAATAATAACACAGATGTGAAATTGCCACTGTGGCAATTGCTGTGATGGTGTGGGCACAGTGCTGTGAGGGCCTCTTATAGGGAGATTTGACTAATCAGGAGATCTGAAAGTTTCCCTGAGGAAGTCGTGCTTGAACTGAAATCTGAGAGATGAAGGTGTGTTAAGTAGGGGAAGAGGGGAAGGAAGAGCTTATTGGGCTGAGAACACAGCAACATGATTTCCAATCCTGGCCCTGATTTGCTCCTTCTTTGCTCATTTCAAGTTCTTTGGGAAGGGATGGAATTTTACCTGCAAACAAGAAAAGAATGGAACAAATGAACATTCCCTACAACCATAATCTCACTTATCCAATTGCCTGTGTGTCCATTTAGTCATTCATTCATTCTTTCATTCATTCTACTGACCTTTGGAGATTCGTTGCTTGCCTGCTAGCCTCTGCCTTCCTTGACTCTTCACTCAACTTCATAATTACAGAGTTAGCACGTTAGTACTAATTCATTGCAGGGAGTAAACTGACAGCTTGTAACTCCTGGAGGTAAAAGCATTTTGTAAACAAATAATAATAATAAAAATAATGATAACAGTAAGAACCCAAGTGTTTTTAGTTATCAAATGTATCAGAAAAGCAACAGTGACCACAGAGAAAAGATTGGGTAAAAATGCCCTGATTTGAGAGAGAGAAATAGTGTCATTATCGTCTGACAGATGTTGTTAGATGGTTGAAAATAAATGGGGTAAACTACTTTAAGATGGAAAGATTTCCTCCCAAGCCCCCACGATGCTGAGTGTGGACAGAGATGTGGTTTTGTTATAGAAAGAAACTATAGAGCTATGTTAATATTAATGTGAGGGCAGACAGGAAGTTTGGGTGATGATATACTCCACCAAAGAAGAATGCTTATTGACACGCTGGTCCCCAGACCAGACAACTGTGATAAAATGGAAACAGAGCAGCACGTCTTCTGGCATGCGAACAGAGGGCGCTTCTCACGGCACACTGGTGTGGCGGGAAGGGAGGAATCTCTGCCCTTTCTTTGGATTCTTTGTTTCAGCCTGGTATTTCATTGAGTGCCTAGGATCAGAATGACAAAGTCATAGGCATGTGGTGATAAATAAAAAGGCAGGTAAGTAAATCAGATTGAATATTCCTGGGTTTTAACTGGGTGATATGGACATGGCTATTCTAAATGAAAGGGGGTCTCCATCACTCTTCAGGATGCCAGATGGAGGAGATGACCCTTATCAAGCTTAACCATACCTGCACCTGCCTCAGATGACTGTGAATGGAAACCACAGTGCAGTTCAGCTGGAGTCAGTGCCCCCCTTTCCAGTTCCAGTAACTTCTGAAAACTACGTATAGTGACAGTCATTTCCAAAAGAGGCTGATTTTAAAACTGTGATGAAAATGGCTAACAGCAGGCTGAAGGTTAAAGTAAAAAACTTAAAAACCATAAAATCTGCCTGGAGGCTATTTAAGCAAACTGTTTTCGAGGCACAGATGGTTCATATACCTCTGAGCCAAAAACAAAAAAGTAAAAAAAGGGACAGTAAAGCTGGCGTGATTAAGCAGACAAGTATGAAAGTTTTATTAGTACTAAAAAGGCATCCTTTAGAAAAGTGAAAAATCTGTCTCCAGAAACTCAGAAGACATGTTAAAGACCAGTGGGGAATGGAGAGGGCAAAAAGATGACATTTCAAAAAGCAACCAGAGATGGTGAAAACACACAGTGTGTTTATGTACCTTGGGTATCAGAAACTGTGCTCTAAGGAGATCAGAAAGCAGTGAGAGAGAAAGACATAGTATGCGGAGAGTTGGGCTTCCCTGTCCTATATTTTTGATGCAAAACAGTTTTCATAGGGATTCGCTGCAACTGAAATGGTGATTTGAATCTCCAAGAATCTCCAAGAAAAATCAGCTGAAGCAAATTTGAGAAGCTTAAGTGCCGTGAATCAGAAGGTCCAAAGCACATGAAGGAAATAAATTACGATGTTACTGTTATTAAAAATTGTAAACATACCTGAGAACTGCGAAATCACTGGCTGGGAGGGACTTCAGCCTTTTTTGAGGGTACCCATGAGTGCTTAAGGATGCAATCCCCCAAGTGTATTGCTCTGCGCCTGCAGTGCAGGGGCATACACGTATACATACACAGAAAATTCCTGGATTTTAGATGGGTGAGCTTCTGTTATCATAATTTTGAGAGAAGTCAGACTCTGAAGAATCACAAAACAATACAGAGTTTGTAGGGTCACCATTTGAGAAGCCTCCTCTGAGGAAAAAGATAGTACTTGTGTCTTGAGTTAACGTTCAATATAAACCTAACTAAAAACTGGCCAAATACGGCCTTGCAAAAAGTAAGGTAGATTTGGATTTTCAAAAATCCAAGTAATTCACTTAGAGTTTGGCTGACTCCCTGTGAAGGGACCCTTGAGGAAAATAAATAACTGAAGGCAAGGAATAAAGCCTTGCCTTGGATTAAGAACCTAGGTAAGGAACGGATGCTATTCCTCAGAGTACAGTTAAATTAATAGCATACCATCCCAGGGGGTTATTATTAAGAGTAGTGTCACTTAATATACTGATTGCTTATTTGGAAGTAGATGTCAGGAAGGAGGAGAATTTTGTTATTTTCTCTAAGTTGCTTTCATTTGAAAAACCACAGGGGAATATCTCCCCTCTCCCCCTGCCCCCACTACCCCCAAAACCCCCTGCTCTGCAAATATATAAATATAATGAGCTAACCTGACATCAGATGCAGTTCCATTCACTGAGCTGCCAGCTAGCATAAGGAAGCAAAAAGTTTCAATCTCCATACTCCCTGATATGGGCTGTCTCTCAGCATCTCCGGAGAGGGGAACTTGGTCCTGTGTGAAGGGGGCTCAATTTTGTTCCTTACCTAGACTTAAAAAAACAAAACCAAAAAAAAAAAACTTTGAAATGTTTCACTGCCTTAAAGACAGTTTTTTAAAGTGGACAAAAGTACATCGGGCTATATGCTGATAATCAAACTTCGTCCAATCTTCCCAGGAAATGTGAAGTTCATTCTTCTTTAACCTGATTTTTACGGAAGGTTAATGCTGAACTTTAAAAGAGTTGACATCGAGGATTAAATATATTTTCATTAGACTCCAGGCTATACACATATGAGACACAAGAGCCTGAAAAGGTATTCTGTTGAGGACAAAAGAACCAATAATAAAACTAAGAATTAGTACCGATAAATGTGATGAAAGTGTACCCTGCCTCTTAACACTCAGAGGTAACCTTTGCAGTTGGCCACCATGGAGAGAGACTGGGTCAAACTTCGTGGCAGATGGTTTAATACATGGTGCATATATTAATCCACCGAGGCAGCCCTGGAAATGCAAGCAGGTTGTTAATGATCGTGTATAGCAGTTGTGAGCTGCCTCTGCTCTTGCAGTAAGGTATTCAGATGTCATGCTTCAGGGTTCAAGTTGATGAGTTTCTAGGGTGGGAAAACATCTCCCCCTTTGTATTGCACTGCACAGCTGATGAGGCGTGCTCCGGGGAAGGGGTGATTTAGACTATGTCAGGTGAATGGAAGGAAGAGAAGGTAGACTCACATCCCAGGTCCATGATTTAGTTTGACTTCTTACTTCTGGTTAAAGTGGTACCACTGAGAGTACATAGAGTATAAGGAATGTGTGAATCAAATGTGAAGGCAGTGGACATCACTGCTGTAAATCTAGTGAAACTTTGAACCTGATTAGCGAGTCAACACTGATTTAAAAAAAAAAGAATCCCCAGTCTTATAGCCTGTTAGCACCAGAGAGAGCCCCGTACCAAAGATATAATTTTCATTTTCCTGTATCCTGAATTGTTTAATAAGTAAAAAAAGAATATTGGCTTCCCAAATTCCAGAGCATTAAAGTTGACGTAAAGAGTAAATTAAAAACAGATAAACTCCAGAGAATTAATTATGAAGAGGCATACTCCCAAGGCCAGGGGCGGAGCTCATAGAAATTATTTGTATTTATTGAAGCTTAAGTCAAGACAGCCAGAATTAAATAGAAATTTGGGAAGAGTTGCATGAAAAGTTTAGATGCCTTATCGTGTTTCATTTAGGGCATTGTTTTGTATTAAATGTGATGAGAGAAGAAAATTAAAGTGCCCCAAAGTAAACAGAGGTGAGATTAACATTTCCATTCCCCACAAGCAGAAGTCCCCTCCTCGTTCAAGCCCTTTTGCTCACTTCCTTTACATTTTGAATGCAGCCATTTGTCACTTAGCAAATATCAGTGAAATTTAATTCTTTATAACTATGAAATTCAGCTCTGGATAAGGAGATGTTTGACACCCCAGGACCTGAATACTTGGTCAGGGGCTGATAATGGTGATGTGGACCTCAGTTTCTTTCTCCCTATGTATGTAGGGAGATAGGAAGACGTATTAAATAAAACCTATATCAAAGTGATTATTACAGTTTTCCTCCGTCGTGTGTACTCTCCAGGCATATCCGGGGCCTGGTAGCCACCATCGTGTTGCTCTACACCAGCTGTGCAGGGCATGAGAAGTGGGGAGATGAGCCTCACTCACTCCTGGTTAGCCCCGCACCCATGGGGCTCCTCCTCTCCACACCTGGAAGGCCCAGCTTCCTCCTAGTGGGGACAGGAAGAAAGTTGGTTGCTTCCATCTTGGTCGTGGGTCCTGAAATAACTCCCTCTGTCACTCAGCCCCTTCCCAGGGGCTGCTGCCAGCAAGACCAGGAACAGTGGGGCCCAGCACTCTTGGCTTGGGCCACAATACCGGCCTAGGTTGCGGAAGTAAAAGGCCGGAAAGAAGCTCAGGGATTTGGGTACAGATCGTGTCTGTGCAGCCAGTGAATGAACTAGCAGCTCAGTTAGCTTCTCCGAGGCTGGACCTGTCTCAGGGCTGGGTGCCATGGAACACAGAAATCTGAGACGTGGTTTCTGCTCAGAAGAATGTCTGCCTGAGTGTGTGCGTTTTCCTGTGCTTGCGTGGAAATTGACTTCATGCCGCACGTTTATTCCCTTACTCGTTTATGCGGTGTCCACAGCAGGCTGGGCATTGCTTCGTGGCTGGGGAGACAAAGACAAATAAGGAGAGGTCTCTGCCTCTAAGACTCTCATAGTTGAGTAGGTGAGACTGAGAAGTAAACAGATGATATGGTGTGAGGTGGGCTGGAACAGATGTGGGTAAGAAGAACGGGGGACCAGACGGTGACTTCTCCAGCCCAGGGGCCAGGCTGTGGGCACAAGTGAGCACACGTGAGGATGGAGACCAAAATGTAAATTCAGGAAATGGTATGGCTAGGAACAAAGCTAAGGATGGTGAGGCAGGAAAGAAGGATGTGAGTCAGGAATGAGTGTTCCACATGCCGCACATTAAAAAACAACTGTATAACCCTTACTGTAATTCCCACATTATGTTTTAACACTTTAAAACATTACAGACTTTATAGGAATACTAGACATCGTTTGGTCCTTGGGTTGTATTATGAAGATTCTTCTGCAGGAGATAAAGGAAGCAGCAAAGGAGACAATAGACAGACAGGGCTCATGACAGACATGTGAAGAGTTGCATGCTTATCTGCATACTTCCTGGACTGTTCAAAATGAAAGTGCTATTAGAAGGCTTCTTCAACATCCTCCTTGTACAGAGGAGAAAACTGTGGCCCTGAGTTAGTGAAGGGCAGATACCCCAGATTCTGCAACTAGGATGAGGTCTCGGATGGCAGCCACAAGAGGAGAGTTGCATTGGCAGTTGTCTGAAGAGCAATGGAAACTGCTCTTCTTTCTGATTAGAATATCAATATCAGTAAGTGCACATTATAAACTTTATGAAAGGGCTTAGTATGCTATTTTTCAAACTTTTATTTACCATGAACCTGTGGTAAGAAGTAAATTTCGCTTTGTAATTTAGTATGCCACCCCCCAACACACACACACACACAAACTCATACCGTATTCATAATATCTAAGTCACTTTGATGCTGGCGTTTTCTTGATTTTACCAGAAAGTGTCATCAGGAGGTTTTCCCACAATTATGTCACAATGGCAACCTGGCTGACAACAATCGTTAAGATGCAGCACAATTTCAGAAGTACTAAAATGTGAAAAAGGTTCAAGCTTTAGAATACACAAAACAGGGCATATCTATTTAAAACTGAAACAAAAGTTTCATGAAACAATACTTACTTTTCTATGTGATATACTCTGATATTTTCTGTTTTGTTCTATTCTGTCTCATTAAAAAGTTGCTGGTTGGGACTCATGAATGGACTGAGAACCCAGCTTGAAAATAGATGAATAGATAGATTTGTATTAAATGTAATTATTATGGCAGGGTAGGGAGGGGACCCTTCAAGGTCTCACCATTGGATTCTCCTTGACCTTAACTCTACAATTTTAACAGGTTAAACTGAGGTATTTCTGTCAGCTATTCTAAGCTTTCCTTGTGGACTCTCTTAACGGAGTCCTGTTTATCCCTTAAAATGGCCCACGGCTGCCCCATTTATAATTTGTTTTTAAGTATGCATTCGTCCTGATGGAGAACTGGGGGTGATGGGTATACTGATCAGACAGTAAAAGGGAATGCTCACATTTAAAATGTGCTATGTTGGGCTTCCCTGGTGGCGCAGTGGTTGAGGGTCCACCTGCCGATTCAGGGGACATGGGTTCGTGCCCCGGAACGGGAAGATCCCGCATGCCGCGGAGCGGCTGGGCCCGTGACCCATGGCCGCTGAGCCGGAGCCTGTGCTCCGCAACAGGAGAGGCCACAACAGTGAGAGGCCCGCGTACCGCAAAAAAAAAAAGTGCTATGTCAAGCTCCTGTATCAGGAGAAAATGAAGTAAAAGAAGGCAGAGGTGACTTTGGGGTGGACGAAAACCAGACAGGGAGGAGGGGCCAGAGAAGGGACGTGAAGGAGGAACAGCCTCCCAAGCAGCTTCCACTGTAGTTCTGAGCCTTGGGCCAAAGGTGATGGGGGGACAGATTGTTGCCATGTTTGGCCCGGTCTTCTCATCACAATCAACGAGACAGTGGCCAGGCCTGTTTCACAGAGCTGCGCTGCACATCACGGTGTGAGGCTCATCCTTTACAAGGTCTGGCAACGTCCGGGGAATTGTTTGGGAGGACAGCTTGGCTGCCAAGGAAAGAGAGTGGTTGAATCTATTTTATAGTAGGCTGATAAAGAAATGACAGCTAAGACTTCCCCGTTTAAATAATTTGATACCCACAGCCAGATCAGAGGCAGGGTGAGGGCGGAGTGGGGCACAAACCTGTATAGAAAACTGTCTGGGGCAGGGGTCCTTAACCTCTTGTTCGAATCATGGCCTTCTTGGATAATTCAAGAAAACATCAAAGGGGACCTTTTCTCTAAGAAATAAACATGCACACAGAATTTTACAGATAATTTCGTAGGTTCGTGGACTTTCTGACATTCATCTGTGGACCTCTTGAATCCAGGTTTAGAGTCCTGACTAAGGGTTATTGGAGGTGGGGGAAGTTGGCTCCGCATCTGCTCTTCTAAAAACTAGAGTTCTTCCCTTAAACCAGAGATAGAAGACAAAAGGTTTTCTGACCTGTGCAGCCTGGAACAGAGGTTTGGAACAGGTGGAGGAGAGCCATATAAATCCAACAGCATTAGGGACAGTACAAGCAGGCTCGGGGTTGACTGGTACTGCTTGATGTCTCCAGGCAGATCTTTAGAATAAGTGTCCAATGATAAATAATAACTTCTGCCTTAGTGCCAGAGATGACGCTCCTTCCGTAGGCCTTGAGAATCAAACGACACAAATTTTCACCAATTTGTCCGATACTTAGAGCAGACAGATACTTCTCAAAATGGATGTCATTAAAGTCACAAAAACTGGTGATGTTACGGACGGATTCTTCCATTTGTATTGCAGAGACATAACAGATGTGGGGAAGCGCCCAGTCTTAGCAAGATGTTGGATTAAATAACGCTTGCTGCCTAGATGTCCTGTCAGTTGCATTATAATACTTAACAGAACTCCTTGTCACTTTTTAAAGGAATTTAACTGTCAGCCCATTTAATGTCCGTCCCTAATGTGAAATTTTTAGATGAAGCCAGTTTAGCTTAATTTACCAAGACATCTCTTCATGTTTGGGGGAGGAAAAGCAGGGCTGGAGTCCATTGGAGCCGCCCCTTTGCAGAAGTCTGGAGCACACATGACACAGAATGGCTTCTGTGGGTCACTGTGGCATTTGTTAGGGAGAAGCAATGCCATCCTGCTGCTGCCTCCCACTCCCTCTCTGGAAAAGAGTATCATTCATGGCGCGTTCGTACAGACACGGGAATGATCTCAGGAAGCAAGCACTGACCATTCTCTCTTCAGGGGTGGGGTTGGGGTGGGAGTAACTGTAGTTCTGAGAGCCTGCCTGGGACTGTAGACGGAAGGGCTTGGTCAAGTCCAGCAGCTTTGTGCTGCAGTTAGTCGTTTCACCTTTTTTTTTTAACCCCCTTCTGAGGGAAATCTGTGATGACATTTTTTTTCTCTGCACAGGTGCTAGAATGCATTGCCCAAATACAAACATATCCCACTTCATGAGAGAATTTGGAAGTCATTTTCCTTCCATCTGTCTAAAGTAGACTGTGCTCTAAAACTGGCCACGCACCCACCCATTCTCCCACGCACCTTCTCGGTGACAAGGAGATGGCATTGTAAGAGCAGGAAAAAAAAGAAGAGATAAATCCCGAAAGGCATTTAAAAGGATGGCTGATTAGGGCAGCTATGAATAACACATGATCGCTCCTGGGGCTGCATATCATGCCCGGAAGAGTAGCCTTAATTTTCCTTCTCTCCTCTTTCCCGTTCCAGTGTCCCTTTATTAACAGATACCTTTCTCCATCTCATTTCCAAATCCTTGCCGAACCTGAGCATTGTTTGATCACAGGTCATTTTCCTATGTCCACAGTGAGTTCTTGCCACGTAGGTAGGTAAGCAATGCTCTTTTAGAAAAGGGAGGCAGCGCCTGGTTCCAGAGGACGCTGCAGCTGTATGCTCTCTGCAGCCAGACAATCAGAGGCCCAGCGGGGCACCTTCTGAGCGCAGCTGCACAGACAGCTCTCCTTGCAAGCTCTCCGAGGCACTGGGCCCTACATGCGGATTCCAAGCTACATTGAACACAATTGCCCATCAGCACTTAGGAAGCAGTTACCACAGAAACCCAGCAGAGACCAATTAGTCACATGATTAAATTAATTAAAATAACCCAGGGCATCTGCCATCTTGCCTCTTTCTGCTATAGATAGCGGCATGACCCAAACAGAACTGTAATTGGTTAGCAATACTGTTGTGTCTCCAAATCCTAGAATTGTCTTCTTACCATGGACGGGGGTTCTCCTGATTTGCTTTTCTTTCCCTAAGAACTCTCTTAGGTTGCTTTGGAAGATATTCCTTCCTTATAAGCCAGTCAGTATCAGATTTACAAAACATCAGATTTAATAAACAATGGGATTTGCTATGTTGGGGATAAGAGGATTTGGAAACATTTCCAATTGCACAGTTGAAGACTTTTGGAGGTTTTTTAATGAGGGCTTTAACAATACATGCCAGAGGATGCTCTGTAATATGCAGTTACACTTGACCTGAGAATTCTGTGGCACGTCAGGGAAACCAGACCACGGCTCTGCTTGTTAAAATAATAGAGGTGTTATAATGGTGCACAGGTGGCCTGTGTTCTAAGAAGGTCCTAGGTCAAGGGTGGTATGCAGTGATCCCACTCAGTGGCTTGTCATTTGTAAAAGACAGAAATGCACACTCAAGCTAACACAGTAAAGCAGTGCTTTGTCCTTGATATGCTGAATGGCCTAATAACGGCCTCTCCATGTAGTCAGAGGTTTTCTATTATACCAGTGCCATACTTCTACACATGCACACACAAATCAGCTTACCTGAGATCTCACAGTGCTCACAGCAGCCTGATTTCCATCACCTCAGACACTTTTCTGGAGGCCCTTCTGATCCATCGCACCTGAGAGCGAATGACTGAACACAATTTGGAGATATCAAACAGGGGTAATGGTGTGGTTTCCCAATGCTCTTTCTTCGTGAATTGGCTTGACAGAATGGCATGGATTAATTATATAGTCCGACTGCATTAATTTGTGCCTAAAAAGCAAGTGGCAGAATCTCGTCTACAAACCTTGAGTCTGAGCAGGAGAATCATGGGTATTATACATGAACAGGAGTTAGCATGTAAATAATCATCTGGGACAGATCTTTCAGCAGCTGTAGGCATTGGGCTTGTTTGAACTTACTTCTTCCTGGGTGAATCAGTCTAGTCAGACCTCAGAACAGATGTGTCCATCTGGCAACTCTGAAAATCAAGTGACTGATAAAAGAGAGCCACATGGTAATTCAAAAAGCTGTGGCCTAACCTATTATGTAAGGAGCCTTAAAGGAAATTAACTGATAGGATGTCACCAGTAGCAACAATAAGAATAAACATTTGTATCACATTTTGTAATTTACAAAGCATTCACATACCTCTTAATCTTTCCTCTCTGATCTTTACCAGTTGTGTTATTTAATTACATATATTTTGTGTGCACTTGGTACATTCGCTTTGCTATTGGTGCAAGGATTACTTTGTAGATAAGACAAACGTAGTATGGAGGCAAAGCAGAGCTAAAACTAAGGGATAGAAAATATATTTCACATTTTAGAGGGTTTTTTCCTTTGAAATAAACAGAAAAATGAAAACATACAAAACTTTCTTTGCATAAGTAATTAATACCTCCAGTAGAGGTGGTTTGAAAAGTAAAAAATATATTTTAAACTATTTTATTATTAAATAAAATATTAACAAATATTTATTAAATACTAATGCCTCTGTGACCCATAGGCTTACTTTACCAGCAAAAATCTATTTCTGCTATTTCCATATAAAAATTTTCTCAGCTATTAAAAATTATGGAAGACATATGGGACTTCCCTGGTGGCCCAGTGGGTAAGACTCCATGCTCCCAATGCAGGGGGCCCGGCTTCGATCCCTGGGCGGGGAACTAGATCCCGCATGCATGCCACAACTAAGAGTCTGCGTGCCGCAACTAAGACCCAGCGCAGACAAAAAAAAAAAATTATGGAAGATATAGCTATTTGAAAACTGTTAATGGCTACTCTTTTGAGAACGGCAAAAATGAACCACAAATCAAAGTGTATCTCAAGTCCTATAATTGCATATCAGGTGTGGTCAAAATAAGTCAAACTTTCAGAAATTTATTCTAAAATGTTTGAACAGATAGACACCGAGTGCCAAGTAGTAGATTTCAAACAGAGATTTCACTTTATGTGCTAACATTTTCTGCAGACTACACTTGATTATCTATGAATTGAGTTTTCACAGCAATGCACTGGGTTGCCTGTCATCATCCTCATCCTAAATTCTGGCTGTCAAGAGGAGCTTTGAGGGGCCAAGGTTGGTTATCAAGGGGGATTTTAGTTGTGCATGTTCCATTGCAAGTTTTAGATTATCCTTTGTCCTGTGTGATTCAGACTTCTCCCATCCTACCAAGGAGCATCAGCAAAAGATGACTCCTCACAATTTATGAATAATTTCTCCCTTCATTCTGCCTCCACTCTCCCATGTCATGTTAACCTTCATTGTATATCTACCAGAATATGAAATTTCAACATTTTAGACTTAGGATGCTGACTACCGGATCAATCCTGATATGCTTCTGAGACTGACGCATTGTGAAAAAAATTCACAAAGTTAAATGTCTACAAAAATTGGGATTATAAGAAGTGGTTGCTGACTGTATTGATTTTTAGCCCTTTCATTTGATCTTCCTGGAAAATCTTGGTTCTGAGTACTTACTGACACACTTAAATTGTCAAGGAAATCAACTTAAAATGAGAGAAAATGAAATATTTTGGAAATGAGTTTGTGTTTCTTCTGTTTTCATAAAGGTCTAGTTCTTTAATAGTAAAGGGACAGGGCAATTTGTGGAACTGCACAGTAGCTCTACCATGAATCTTTTCAGGAATGAGACAGCATATGAATAAATTAATAAACAAAATTGAATTAATAAGTAAAACTGCATAATATCAGAGCTACATGTTTGTTCCAATGTACTAATTCATAGCATACTATGGAAGATAAGAAAAATTTTAAACTCTCCCTAGTGATATTAAAAATTGAGCACTTGTTATTTTATTCAACAAATACCTATTTAGATCAGCAGTCCCCATCACTCTTTAACTTCGTACAACTGCTTTTCTTTTCATAACATATAATACTACTGGATATGGTATATTTTTTATAGATATTTGCCTATTGTCCGTACTTCCTATCATAACAAAACCCTATGAAGACAGCGATTTGTCTGTCTTGTTTACTGGCATATCTCCAGTGTTTGAAGCAGTGTCAGCCATATAAAAGATTCTTGATAGGGCTTCCCTGGTGGCGCAGTGGTTGAGAGTCTGCCTGCCGATGCAGGGGACACGGGTTCGTGCCCCGGTCCAGGAAGATCCCACATGCCGTGGAACGGCTGGGCCCGTGAGCCATGGCCGCTGAGCCTGCGCGTCCGGAGCCTGTGCTCCGCAACGGGAGAGGCCACAACAGTGAGAGGCCCGCGTACCGCAAAAATAAATAAATAAATAAAAGATTCTTGATAAATATTCACTGAATGAATGAATGAATGAATGGACTAGGTCTGAGCTAAATGATGAACTCAATAAACTAGACCAGACTTTTTGAAATAGGGATCATTGAAAGGAATGTTAATTTGTTTATCAAATTAGATTAATTAAATGTTAAAAAGAGCTAGTTTGTAGACTAATAGATAACCTCATTTTTATCATCGTGTTGCATTTTTTTATTTTTTTTAATTAAAAAAATTTTTTTTCAAGTGTCACATTTTTTGAACCTGGGAATCTTTACAGGGGATGTGAAGGCTGCAAGAATAAATGGTAAACTAGTTGATTGTCGTAGTTTTTTCTTCTTTCAATATGCAAATACTTTGGCACAAAGAATCTAAGTGGATTGAAGATGAAAAAATTCAGATGAAGTTTATTTTAGCCAAGAAAACAATAGAAACAGGCATAAAATTAAGAAAAAGGGGAGATATTGGAAAATGACTGAGAACTACAATGTATGCATAATCCTCTCTGGGGTAAATGGATCCAGAGTCGGGGGTCCTTCATCTCCTGATCACTTATCCCACATAACTTTGTTCCTGAATTATTGGGTTGTATAAAACCTCTGCAGATTAACTAATCTGTCTTCCGGGTTTGTAGTAGTAGGAATAATTATCTTATTCTCAGCTATTCAGTGGTATCACCATACAAAACTTATTTTGTATTGTGTGAAAGAATACGGATTTCTCTGAAGTTTGGGTGACAAATAGATTATTTTCTCTTAATACCATCCACACGTAGTTTGTACCTTGCAGCAAACACAGACTCTTGTAATCTGAAGTAGAAATCTCAGTCATCAATCACTCACTGGTTTGCAATGTACATGTCAATTTCTTTCTCCTTTGAAAAGGCAGTGTTCAATGCATTGCATAGAACTGACTAATAACCCTGTGAGGAAAGAGGGCAGCAATGAGCAGGGAGGAATCTGATGCCCCAGTGTATAGCAAATGGAGCCCAGCAAAAGGTAGAAAATAACTAATTCAAAATGACCTTTTAGACAGTTGAAACAGTACTGTGTGCCATAGAAGAACCTCTCTTTTTTTTTCCCTCTTGTCTGTCTGGTGATTTCTATTTTCTTAGCAGCCTCCTGCCTTCATCTTACCTATCAGGCTTGTAAAAAAGAGGATTTTAGGAGCCTTACCTAACCTTCCCCATCCCAAGTGATGTTCACTTAAGCTTTATGCAGCTCTCTCTTGGGTCTCCTGTGTATATTCTCATGGTAAGGACAGGACTAACTCAGGAACGATTTGAGAAGACTAGCTCAGGAAGGATTTGTCCCCAGCTCAGCTCCTGGGGACCTGTTTAGGGGACGTGCAACACCAGGATGAGAGGTCAGCCAAGTGAAGGAACCTCCAGGTGTCACCTCCGCCCACCACACGAGGGGTTCCTTCCTCTCTTGTTCCTCTCCTTCTAGGATCCTTTCCCCAAATCCTGGCCCCAAGAGCCTTCCTGACCCCCAAGGGTTATTGTGTTAGCACCCTCTCTATACAGCTGTGGATGCCTATAGTTCCTCCCGTTTTTAAAGTTTTTACTACATGAGACAACGAGCCAAGCACTTTGTGTTGTTTAATCCTCACAACAACCTGATGAAAAGGGTATTTTGTCCTCATCTTATATGGGAGGCACCTGAAACTCAGAGAAGTTAAATAGCTTCCTCAGGTCAGTCAGGCAGTCCATAAGTGACCAGGCTGGGAATGGGCCTGGGTCTCTTCTCCCACCAGACTGTACTTTTGGCTATCCCTATACCAGGCTGAAGGTGGGTGCAGCAGTGCCATGCACACAGTCCCTGCTCTGTTCTGTTCCTTGTCTGCTGCTAACACAACCGAAATCCCTAGAAAAGCCCAACCACCTTTTCAGGCTTTTTTTTCTGAGAGACTCAGAAATGTGTGCTTGCAGGGAGACCACTGTCAGTGTTATACTTACTTTCAGTTTCATAAACACTTCTGATGCCCTCTGTCTGTAAAGTTGTCTCTGGGGTGACCTGACCTATTAGGGCAAGATGCCAATTAAATCTACCTGTAATCTAAACATTTTCAAATTGGGGCTGTGCCGAGCCTAAAGACTATGGGGTCGTCAGCACCCTCCTTGGGAGCGTCCTAGCTGGTAGATAGAAGTTTAGGTGAATGCTTCGTCCAGTCTTTGAAACATTCCAGGTTAATTTGACCTGAAAGATACTAGGAAAAGGAAAGCAAGGAAACTATATACTTCATATATGCTTTATTTTTTTTTAAGATTTTTTTTTTTAATGTGGACCATTTTTAAAGTCTTTATTGAATTTGTTACAGTATTGCTTCTGTTTTATGTTTTGGTTTTTTTGGCCTCGAGGCATGTGGGGTCTTAGCTCCCCGACCAGGGATCAAACCCACACCGCCTGCATTGGAAGGCGAAGTCTTAACCACTGGACAGCCAGGGAAGTCCCTTCATATATACGCTTTATATTTAAAAAAAAAAATTTTTTTTTTAAAAAGAAAGAAACCCAAGCTAAAATTTCATCATTGTTGGAGAGAAGTTGCACTTAGTGTTTTCAGCCAGATGTGTGGACGATTCCTCCAACTGTAGCCCTTTAATGGGAATTATGTTTTCCATAGCCGTTCATTTCCTTGAATATTCTGTGCTTGCGCTGCGTGGCTCCAAAAAACCTCCGCTTTGGCTGCGGAGGCCTTCTCCATGAAGCTGAGACAAGTCACTGGGCTGGGCTGGGCTGGGCCATCCCTCTAGGACGAGGCACTTTTTCTAACCTAATCCTATGCATGTGCAGAGCTGCCTGGTGAGGAGCTCTGAAGAGCAGGAAGGAGCTTGGCTGGTCAGACTCCTTGTCAGGTTAAGAAGCCCTTTGTTTCTGTTTAGTTTTCTGAACCAAGACAAATTATGATATTTTCTGTTAAGTTCTTTCCTTAATGAGTTTCATTAAAATCAAAGCTTCCGGAAGACTGAGCCTTGACAGCTGTCTAAGGGCTGTTTCATTTACTGGGGGCTGCTTAGACTGAATAATTATTACAGCTTGATAGTTTAAAAAGAAGTAAGAACGGGGCTTCCCTGGTGGCGCAGTGGTTGAGAGTCCGCCTGCCGATGCAGGGGACGCGGGTTCATGCCCCAGTCTGGGAAGATCCCACATGCTGCGGAGTGGCTGGGCCCGTGAGCCACGGCTGCTGAGCTTGCACGTCCAGAGCCTGTGCTCGGCAACGGGAGAGGCCACAACAGTGAGAGTCCCACATACCGCAAAAAAAAAAAAAAAAAGGAAGTAAGAACAACAGAGAGAAATAGATCCCTTGAATGGTGTGTCATACGTTTCTATTTCTTTCCAGGGTCTGGGATTCTATGGTGTTCAAAAGAGATCATTAAAATCATGAAATCATGTATTCTTTGAACTAGAATATTATTAAATCATTGCACGCTTGCTTCTTAATGGCTCCCTGGTTCTTAAATACTGTATTTCACTTAATGATGGTAGATTAAAAGGAAACCTTTTAGAGGTTAATAAAAGAAATTTTAAAGAAAGATTGTCTTTAGACACTGGCAGGTCACTCAGTACACGGTGCTGTGTTGTCTTGATGAGAATATGGGCAGCAGCATATTTTCTTATGGTTACTGAGTGGTATAGTTATGCACATTAACTTGTCTTCCCCAAGTAATTGTATATGCCAGTTTTGCAGACAATTTGAATATATGGCCAGCATCTCACATTTCATGATAGGGTGTTCTTACTGGTGAGGCAAACCTTGCCCCCACCCCTCTCACCTTCTCTCCAAAGTAGAGACAATGAATATGACATATTGAGATGATGAGATTCTCTGAAACATTCTGAGATGGTTTACCTGAAGCCCAAACCTGAAAAATCTCAAAAAAAGGAAATAAAATAGTATCCAAATTAAGCAAAAATTGATAGAATGAAAGGTACACTGCTGTGTATAAGGATGAAATGACTCAGAATTACTCTAAATAATTCTGCAAGGAGAAAATGAAAAGAAGGGATGGATGAAGTAAGTGGGGTAAAAATTTGATAATTGTTGAAGCTGAGTGATGGGAATTTGGAGATTCACTATTCTATTATCTTTATTTTTGTGGCTATTTAAAAAATTCATAATAATTTTTAAGTGATAAAATATTAATAGGAGCATGATATGTACAAGATAGAAAAATAAGAATCATGAATTGTAGCAATTTGGTGGTCCAACATAATTTCACAAGAAAAGCTTTACATCATTTGAAAAAAAATTTTATCATTGGTGGAGCTTCCCTGGTGGTCCAGTGGTTAAGACTCCATGCTTCCACTGCAGGGGGTGCAGGTTCAATCCCTGGGTGGGGAACTAAGATCCTGCATGCCATGTGGCACGGCCAAAAAAACCCACCAAAAACAAATAAACAATATCGTTGGGAAATTTACGTCACTGAGAAAAAATTAATGAGACAAAACTCTGCGATCCTTCAGGTTCTGATTTTTTCAGCAGATAAATTATTGATTTAGGAGAAATTAAACTGGGGAAATACTCTGTATTTGAGGGAAGTATTTCTAGGAACAGATTTGAATTTCACAAAGGAAGCACCATCAGTAAAAATGAGTTAGTGGCTCATGTGGAAGAAAAGAAATTGGATATAAATCATAGGAACCAACTACAGAAAAGAATAAGCACTTTCATTGTTCTTATTTTATCCCTAGCTATTTACAAAACTTGTAATAGACAAAAAGGGATTCACCTGTATGCGCCCAGAAAAGCAGAGGATCCCCTTCTTACAATGGTATTTGGCTTATAGGGGGTGGAGTCTTACAGCAACACTCTCCATGAATGTGGAGGTTCAGGGAAGCCCCCTACAACTTGAGATGGAGAGCCAGCTAGCTTCAGCTCTCAGGAGAAATCTGTTCCTTTGGCTGTGCTACCCCTTGATAACATCCCATAGGGTTTCATAGCCTCTCTGGAACACTTCCAGGCTCCCATTTTCAGGAGTTCTACTTAGTGATGGAATTGGATGGGTAGTTGGACCAGAGAGTTTCTAAGTTTCCTTCAGAGACTGAGATTTTTATGATTATATAAGACAAAGAGAAATGAAAACATCCTCCGCGGTAACAGTTGGATGCAAGATAGGTACGCCTGAGAATGTGACTCGGCACGGTCCCTGTCAAGGGAGGATGTATCCATATTGTGAGCTGTAGGCTGGCTGCCCACCTAGTAGCAGACTGGATGTAATCTGGTCCTTCTATTCCTTAAAGCTTTTAATGCCAAGGAGCCTGGCCTCTCTCAAGAACTCCTCATTAAAGTATAAAACACTCTCCCGTAGTTTTGACGCTAGGAAGGCGCTCTCCTTCCATAAAGTCTATTGCTATCTTATGGAAATCTCTCCCCTAGGAGGTCACTGAGCCCAGAGCTGCAGCTGTGTTTTAATAAGGGCTGGATAATTTTATGACCGATAACATTTGTCGTTACACATGCTACAAGAAGGTTAATCAAATCTCAGCCTTCAAGGCATAATCTGGGTTCCCACAGGAATTTTCCTGCAGAATTCTGTGTTTGGCTAGGGAAGCTTACTTCCCTCCTCACACATTAGTTGTTGACTATGGCTCCGTGATTCTGGATTTGTGCCGCGATTGTTTCTTACTGTCACTAGAATATTTCAGTGTTGAAATTGTTTGGGGGCACCAACCCGAGTGGCATGGCTTTAGGAGGCTGGCTTTTAGAGCTTCTGTGCTTTCAGGCCAATACTTTATTTTTTCAACTTGAAACTTTAGTGAGACTGGAGTATTCAATCTATCTGTTTCATTTGCCTCAGGGAGCCAAAGTTTAAGGCAACTTTCAGACCTGAGATACCAAATATTTTTCCAGCATTTCTCTGTTGCTTAGGAAACTCATCAACTAGTTCAAACATCTCACTTGGGGAAATATTGAAGTGACATTTAACTCAGAAACAAACTGCTTTTGGTCTACTAAAGAAAACAGCAGCACTGCCTGAAAGGGCAGCAAATCAAAATGAAGAGGGCAAGAGAGAAAGAAGAGATGCCTATTGAAAGCTGAAGTTTGGATGGCAGCAACACAAAGTTTGAGATTGTCCAATGTTTTCTCTTTGGTTTGGATTATATGACTAGATCAACTTGTGGTATTTCAAATCTTGTTATAATAAAGGAGTGGAGTCCCCTTGTCATTTGAAGGGTCGAGAGACCTCAAGAAGTCTTTTCTTCAGGACTCAGTGATATTTAACGACACAAAGGAGGTGATATAGAAAATCAGAAATAGGACCTAGCTGTCCATGTGTTCTAGAGTCTCTGTTAGGTCCCACTGAGCTTGCCTCTGTCTGATCTGTGGTAGACTGTCTGCACAAAGCTGTCCTGGCAGGTTCCGTGTGACTGAGGCCAGGTCGTTTCAGAGTCTCCACCGTGGTAGAGAGTTCTACCTCCCCACTCCTCACCTTCTCATGCTGGGTTCTCCAAATCCAGTACGAGGCAGGTGCAAAGGGTCTGATTCAGGTTGGGTGAGTACTAGAAGGGGTGTGTTTGTGTGTGCATGTGTATGAGAGAGAGAGAGAGAGAGAGAGAGAGAGCAAGCGCTAAATCTGACTCAGTTTCCATATGGTCACCTGGGTAGGAGGTGACCTGAGCCTACTCTAGGTTCCCAGGGCTCCTGGGCTAAGAGTGGGACCAGGTAGGTATGGGATGGATGGGGGCGGGGGGTGAGGTGTGGAGCCCAAGGAGAGGAGGCAGAGTTCAGGGAGTAACTCTTCACTCCTTAGTACTTTCTTGGACTTTGGCTATAACTGGAGGTATCTGGAGATAAGTGGAATGAGTACATAATATTAACTTTAAAAAAAACCCAGAAAACAAAAATGAGGTTCTATTAAATGGCAGGATATACGCCTAATTTCTAGGCATTAGTGCAGAGCCAGAGACTGAAAAATCAAAGTGCACCTAATCCGAGTATTCGTGTTAATTGACCAGTCTCTGCACCTTCCAAAACTGTAAGCTGGAATATGTTAAATGGAAATAAAGGGAATTGGGGAGGGAAGGCGCCCTGGGTCATCCCGCCCCTCCTGGGCAGAGAAGGCACTGGGAGCCGTGTTCTCCAGCTGCTTCGAGCGTAATCTTGTAGTCTCCCCAGTGGGCTTCAGCTCAGGTTGTGTCAGCTTATGTGTACAAACAGATTTTAAAAATTGTCCCTTGCTAAGGGAGCTGACATCTGCCACTCTCAGAAATTAGAAATGACAGATGCCCCGAAGGGTGAAAGGCTGTGGCTAATTTTCTGTAAAAAATAGAATCTACTCAGACTCCACTCTTCACCAAACAGACAGCATTGTCTAATCCATGCATTTAGTGGTGGTTTCAGGTAACGAAGGAAAACAGGCAACCTGGTTGTGCTTGTTAACACTGCTGTCTTCTCCTGCAAAACAAAACCCAAACCGTTCTCACTCCCTTTCCTAAGATTTAATGCAGTGCCCTGTGTATCGGACCCAGCAGGTAATGGAGGTTTGTGATGAGATACGTGATGGTTGCAAAATCCTCGTTGTTTGTTCACCCTTTGAGGCCCCTTCCATCTGCAGTAGCCACTCTCCCTCTCCACCGTGGGAGAGAAAGAATACAAGCATTGAGACTTTTGAAAGGGAAGAGAGTGGAGTTAAACTGAAGAGAGAAGAACTTCCTGTCTATTTTAGCCAGGCTCTTTAGGGAAGGGGAGCTGGAATTGGAACCAGAAAGCAGTGAGAACTGAGGCAGCTTTAGGGCTTGGCTTCTCTCCACCTCCTCTCTCTTGGTATCTCTGAGTTTCTCTGGCTCTCTGCTCCATGTTTTTCTATCAACCAGACTTCATTGCTTCCCCACAGTTCGTGGTCCTCATCACTTCAGTGCGCACAACTCCATCACGGCCTCTCCAGCTCCCCTTGATATTGTGATCTTTCAGTTCAGGTCCCATCCTTACCTGTTGTAGTCTCTTGCTGTGTTCTAGTTCTCTTTCCTGAGAGAGGAAATCTGATGCAATCGGTCTGTCTTTTTGCAACAGGGCACATCGTGGGTTGCTGGACAGCTTATCTAATGGCCGCCCTTGGGTCATGTGCATATCCTTGCTCCAGTCAGCCAAGGCTGGGTCACATGGTACAAAACAGGGTACACAGTCCCTTGGAAAGGGATGTGATAGGTAGACACCTTGACTGATATCTCAAGTTTACTGCCCAACATTTATTGAATGTTGACTTGTGTCAAGCACCTTGCTAGGTGTCAAGGGTGATCAAAGGCTTTTCATTCATTTCCTATTTATGTAGTAAGGAGGAAAGAAAAAAAATGACTACATCTAGAAGTGGATAAGAAATGGCAGGAAGCACATGGGGAAGATGGTAGAAGTATAGGGTTTAATCATCTAGAACCAGACTTGTGGTTCTGATCCAAAAGCACATTTCCTTCCTCTTTAGTCTTGCTCCTTGAGTGTGAAATTGAAAGGTGGACAGGACCTTAAAAATGACTAAAAAACCCTATTGAAAGCCTCCCTCCAGGGCTCAGCTAAATTGCATCTACTCCTGACCACCTTCAGCCCAAAAGGATACCTCTCTCCCATGGCCTTGGAAAGCAGGGTACATATTTAAACAAGAATCTGCCAGTTTTTTCCTCTCTTTAATGTGTGTATGTCTAATCTTCTTAACCAAGCAGAAAACTCCTTGAGAGAAAGGGCCAGATCTTACATAATTCCCATAATTCCTATAGTTGATGAGATAAGGAAAATGAATTCAGAATGCTGGAAGAAGTTCATCTAAGAGGAGCCTTGGTTAAGGATTGAATATATACTGTGTGTGAAAATGCAATCCAATCTCAGAATTTGGTTAGTAAAATACGCAGGTATTTTGATGATACAAAACAAAATAGCCGTACTTGAAATGCCCAATAATATAGGCTTTGAGGGGGTAATCTCTTGGTTGAGGAAGGATGTTGTGGCGTAGACAGTGGTTGCTCATCCAGGGGTGAGCTGTGATGCTGAAGGTGTGTCTTTGCCCTGGCAGGCCTGGCATGGAAGGGAGGTTTGAAAGGGAAAACTAGGAAAGAGACTCTGAAAGTAGCGCAGAGGCTCTCCCCTGGCTCCACCTTTTCTGGCTCTAGTGTGGGCGTGTAGGAGGAGGGGAAGTATTTAAACGCAACTGGCTGGTTCTCTTATGACCTTGTCCATTTTAAGGACCTGGGGCTTTATCCAAGTATGTAATATATTTCTTTCCCTTCGGTTTGCATATCCTTCTCAGAAATCTCCATTAAGAATTTCAAATATATCAGTAACAATCACACGCCGTTGTCAATAGGTAGAGTTAAATGGCAAGAGTCGCTTCCAATGACTGACTTTTTTCTGTATATTTCAACAACTTAAAAAAAAAAAAGGCAGCCACAAGAACAAAGAAGAATAAGACAGGACAAAGTGCTGAACAGTGGAAAGTGCAGAGTGAAGTTGCCTGTGGAGTCCTTATAAAACACAATCTTTTAAATATGTATTTTATTGTTTCTAGCAACTCGACAAACTAAAAACATATTGAAAATGAACAACTGACTGAAATAAGGCAAAGCATGCCTCAGGCAACTCCGAGCTTCCCACCAGTTTGGGGTTAATAACTTCCGTCACTCCTAAGGTGTGAGAGGATGATTCTGAATAACATGGAATCGAAATCATGAATTCTACACACAGATTAAGTGAGGGAAGGAGCAACACACACTTAGCATTATTAAGCCTATTGCTCCTTTACCACCCCTGATGTTGCACAGACGAAAGGTTTAGGGGGGGAGAGATATGTCCTTGAATAAGAAAGGTACCAGCAGATAGTGGGGACTATATTGGGTATTACCCTGGCTACCCTCTGCTCTTTTCCTTTTATCCCTGAACCAGTCAGTATGTTGCCATGAACCCCGTATTATAATTCTTTTGTGCCTTCAGTTGGATCACCTGGTTACATCTCAGTATCTTCATTTGTGAAACAGGGAGACATTACCACTCTCCGCAGGCTGAAAAAGAGCAATGGAAACCTTAATGCATTGACCCGTGTAAAAATAGTCTTCATTTATTAAAGAAATCTTTACACTCTCACACCTTTTCCCTACTCATGCACAAGGCGAACAGAAAAGAAAGGAAGAGCTCTGATTTAAAGGGAGAATGGGTTTTTATATCAATCTCCTTAATTAGGGACCATTTATTTTAAAAGTTACTTCAAGAAATCATACTTTATTGGGGGGGTGTCAGGTAAAGGAAGAGTGAGAAAGAAGCAAGGTCAGAACAATCCAGCACTTTGCCCCTTTTACATCCCCCATATACAGGGAGTTCTGAATCCTGAGCAGTATCAGATTGTGCTTTTAGAAACACTTATGGAGTGAAAAGGTTGCCATTCGCTCACCAGGGGCAGTGGCATCCCATTGCAGTATGGTCCGCTAGAGGCCTCGGGATGAGACAGAGCCCAGAAATAGCCATTTCATCGCTAGCCTCTTCCAAGGTACATCTGAGAAATTTCACTGCTATTTTGTCCATATAAATTTCAAGCATTCCAAAAACGAAATCGGCAATGGATACAGGCAGAGGTTCCCCAGGGGACATCGTGTGTGTGGAAGGGAAGCCCATCCGTTGGGCCTGAAACCACAGGATGAAGGGGAATGAGATAAATGCTGGCTGCGAGTCCCTCCCTGCCTTGCAGAGCTGCCTTTGTTGCGATGAGTGTGAAGCACCCGCCTTAACTTTTTGTTACTTTGGCTTTTTTGGCTGGTGTCACATCTTATAAGTCACAGTCTAGCTTCTCCTGTCCGTGTTTTTACTGCACAGAAGGTTTCCCAATTTGCAAGCGTTTGCAGCACGGCTGGGCCCGGAGATAAAACAGAATGTGTATGTAGTACAGCATGCATTCAACTGATGCACAAGATTCTTTCCACCATATGTGCAGAGTAGTGTGCTTTTCCCCCGAGGTGCCGCTGCCAAAACTGCCAGGAGTGCCTGAGTAAGTGGAGGAGAGACACCCCGAACGCAATGCGGCACCAGGCCTCGCCACCTCCTTGGAAAGAGACCCTCGCTTTCAACACCCACCTGCATTTTTTACCCCCCCCCTTTGTTAGCTCATCTGTCCCACTCTTTTCCACTTACCTTACACAGTGCCCCTAACCTCATCCTGCCCCCTCAGCCTTGGTCCGGGGTGCCAGGCGTTGTTGAGGCCGGTGTGGAGTTCCGGTTGCCCTTCTGGTAGGAGAGGAGAGGTGTAATTAGCACTTATGCTAATGAGGATAACAAGACTGTGGTTAAAAACTCATCAGTTACAGAGGAATGACATGAGAGGAAAACCAGCTGATTTATTTTTTCTTCCCCGTAAATGTTTCTTGTCCTTCATCTCATGCAAAGCATAGCTTACCAAGCCTTTTTACAGGAAAGTAACATTAGTCTGGTCTTTATAGGTAAATCTTCTGGTGGAACTTCTTCTATGATAAGGAAAAAAAAAGATGAGAGATATAAGATAATTGTACTTTTCACTCCTTGTATACTTTACCTGAAGTAAACCAATTCAGAGAGTTTTTTGGTTAATTGTATTTTACTTTCATATTTGCTGCTGAAAATTTGAATCGTCACTACCTTTGGCTTTACTGGAAACTTGTTTGTTTGAAAGCATACAGTATTTCTGATCAAAAAATGTCCGCTCAACTCAAACTCAAACTCTCTTCGTGATCTATATGTATCAGTGTAACATGGAGGTTATAGCCACTCTCTCACTAAACCGAGTGTGGGTAACGAGTACTAGCCCTGCTTCACAGATGGGAAACCAAGCCACAGGGCAGTAACTGCCTTTTACCTGTCCTTCAACTTCTTCAGCCGCCAGTCTGGGAGGTAGGGCTCCTCTACCCACAGGCCCTGCAACAGGAGGGGTTGGGTTATTATATTTGATGAAGCATAATAACAGTGCTATTATAATTGATCTGTTGTTACTAAGTCATTATCTCAACTTGCTACATTGATTTCATGTGACTTATTTGTAGACTTTCTTCCCCAGCATGTTAACAAATAACCTTTGGGCCAATCAAAAGTGTGATTTTTGAGCTTACATTGTTTGTGAGTGCTGATGGATTTGCTACTGTTGACTGTACCACAACATAGAACGACACGTGTCTCTGTATAGGCTACCTGTGTGCTACCCCACCTTTCCCGAGCAGTAGGTCTGGGGAATTCCTTGCCTGGGACGATAGGCTTGGAATGGCAGGGCTCTTGGGTTTTAGCATTGTCTCTTGTCACTGCGGGGTCTCAGGGAAGGTGATGTACACCATGGGGAGAAGAATAGCTGATGGTAGATACTGCCCTGTTCATGTGGAAATCTAGGTGGGCAGGCGGTCAGGTGGGTGAGCACCTCTGGGTACTCAATGAGAGGCGAGGGTGATGTGTTCTGGAAAGATCAAGGACAGGAAATGGTACGGATACTGAGTTGCCTGGGAGGTCCCACAGACCATCCGTGGTGGCCCTGTTGGAAGCTTCATTACTAAGGGCAGGGACCAGGGGAGAAATGTCCTGCATTTTAGCAAATTTATCGTGGAGTAGGAAAGGCTTCTTAGCCTCGGAGAGCATCCTTGGCTGGGGAGGGGCGCATCAGAGCCTCCCCTTCAAGCCGTGTTTTATTTATTTATTTTAAATTTATTTATTTATTTTTGGCTGTTTTGGGTCTTCGTTGCTGCGCGTGGGCTTTTCTCTATTTGTAGTGAGCGGGGGCTACTCTTTGTTGCGGTGCACGGGCTTCTCACTGCGGTGGCTTCTCTTGTTGCGGAGCATGGGCTCTAGGCGCGTGGGCTTCAGTAGTTGTGGCGCTCGGGCTCAGTAGTTGTGGCACGCGGGCTCAGTAGCTGTGGCTCACTGGTTCTAGAGCGCGGGCTCAATAGTTGTGGCGCACGGGCTTAGTTGCTCCGCAACATGTGGGATCTTCCCGGACCAGGGCTCGAACCCGTGTCCCCTGCATTGACAGGCAGATTCTTTTTTTTTTTTTTTGCGGTACACGGGCCTCTCACTGTTGTGGTCTCTCCCGTTGTGGAGCACAGGCTCCAGACGCGCAGGCTCAGCGGCCATGGCTCACGGGCCTAGCCGCTCCGCGGCATGTGGGATCTTCCTGGACCGGGGCACGAACCCATGTCCCCTGCATCGGCAGGTGGACTCTCAATGACTGTGCCACCAGGGAAGCCTGGCAGGCGGATTCTTAACCACTGCGCCACCAGGGAAGTCCAAGCCCTGTGTTTTAGAAGCACATCGTCACTTTGCAATGGTGGCGACAGTCACACTGGGACTCGACTCTTATTCATTTGGTAATTGGTTATTTTAACACAAACTGTGACTAAGGAACATGATTACACACCTGTCAGCCATATGACGGGAAAGAGAGATGTCTGTGAGCAGGAGAACTGGCTGCATTTCCACCCGGGTCTCCGTGGAGTCTTCTCCATCAAAGATGTCATATTTCATTTTTACCTTGAAACAAGACAGACATTATAGCTACTGCCTTGTCTGTATCATTTATAGGAATTGCTGCCACAGATACTAATCTAAACCAATTCTGATTATATCTTTGTAGACATCAGATCCTAGAGCAGGAAGGCAGGATGTAATATAACGAAACAAATGAGTATAAACATTATATGGTACCCGTACAGCAGCTTCCTGCGACAGGGCAAGGGGTGGAAAGAAATGAAAGTGTTTTGTACAAGGAGGGCATTTTACTTTAAGATGAAATAGGTCAGTAAAATAAAAGAAAGCTGTTTCTGATTGTACAGGTGACTAAGTGGAGGAGGGGATTCTCACTTATGGTGAGGGGATTGCCAGGTGATTCAGAGTCCTGTCTAAGGGTTGGGAAGGAGGGATGATGTGTCCGAAAGATGAGGATAAACACAATAAGAAACAAACACAAAAAAACCTCAAAGGCAACAATATTGAACTGAATTTTAAAACAAATAAGAACCTAATAAGAGTTGCAACATTTAGTTTAAAAAAGCCCTAGCCTTTTGAATAAGAAAATAATATTCACTCATTTGCACATTTTCTGAAAATGGTGAACCAAATATTAGATTGTTTGGAAATTCTTCCTCGCCTCTATTTGTCTGCTCCTATCCATCTTTGGTGAGGCCATTCAGTTTGGAAAGAGTGTGTGGTCACCATGTATACATGTCCAACCTCTGCTGAGCATTGAAATCAGCAAATGATACAGGTGTCGTCTATCACTGAGTTAGAAACAAAGTTCATACAGGATGAAGTTAGTAGCTGGAAAATAGGGAATAAAGGGGGATGATGTGAATGTTAAAGAAGGGTACCACCAATAAAACCTTGGTTGTTAATTTGGCAGAAGTGTGGTGAAGGTGGTGGAATTCAACATGTAGCAGTCTCCAGGAATCCCAGGCTGCTTATGTGGGTGGGAGCTGCCCAGTGAGGGTGGAAAGTTTCTTGATGGAGATGTTACACATGAAACATAAGAGGAGATAAAGAGGTTAGAAAACAAAATGATGCCTTATTTGCAGAGGGCACAATGGGTAGTCAGATGGCAGAAGAGAGATAGAAGCCGTCATTAAGTACCGATGCTGTGTAGGGGGTTAGGATACTGATTAGAGGGTGTGTTTATGCATTTCTAAAAGCCCTCAAACCTTTGCCAGTGTCTTCGCCTTTGCCTCTCGCTGCTGACCATGCCCTATAGCTGCCTGCAAACTTGATTTTAATCAAGACTTTAATGATAAGAAAAGATACTGAGTCACTATGGCCTTCCTGCCAGCTGAGTTTTTCTCTCCAGAAAAGAAGTGGACTTGTGAAATTTAAATAACTGTCATCTATTGAGTTCTTACTCTGTGCCAGGCATTGTGTGGGACATGTGATGGGTTTTCTTATTCAATCCTTGCAACGAATTTCTAAGCTGGATGTTACGTCCCCCGTTTTTCACCGGAAATCACGCTCAGCTCGTTATTGGCACCAAATGGCTCTCTTCACCCCTTTCTGTACTAACTTCTTCAACCAAATGGCACAGGGCTGCTCAAACTTTCAGAATTTTCTCTTGCTTTTTCTTGGTTTTTACTTCCTCATAATTCTTGTGTGTTTATGAGAATATTTTCTACTCCTTACTTTTTGTGGTTTACTTTTATTTACCTTTCAAATTTATAATTATTTAAAAATCTAAATTTTAAATAGGATATAAACGTATGATATTCGACACTCCAGAAGGCGTATGGTTGGACCTTGGCTAGGGATCGTTCGTTCTATTGTTATCATTGAACTTCAGAAATTAAAATGTGTTGAGCATGTGGGCTGGATGCCATTCATTTTGGATACTTAGTTGTAGATGCTCAATGAGTGATGAATGAATGAATGAGACCTCAGGAAAAAATTATGTAAATGCTCTTGTCATTGCGGTCTGTTTTCTGTGAAGTCACAATGCCACACAAAGTGGTTTGGCGTAAATTTGGAGTAGTGCAACCTACAGTTTATGAATTTGGGCAAAACATTTTAATATAATCCAAAGGGAAAGGTCTGTCATCCCGTAAGGCAAAGAAATGAATGAAGTTTCTTTATCACACTAGGATACTTGATTGCATTCTGCTTGTTATTATTAATAAAGGAAAGCTAATACTAGTAATAGTTATATCAACTGATCATTCTTATTCCCCTTTTACTATTTTCCACATCAAACCATAACAGTTTTATGTTCTATGCTTAGGCAAGAGCCACCAGAAGAGTTTTATGAATTTAGAATCCTTTGTCCTTGAAAACATGTCTCAATCTATCTTTTTTTTTTTTTTTTTTTTGCGGTACGCGGGCCTCTCACTGTTGTGGCCTCTCCCGTTGTGGAGCACAGGCTCGGGACGCGCAGGCTCAGCGGCCATGGCTCACGGGCCCAGCCGCTCCGCAGCATGTGGGATCTTCCCGGACTGGGGCACGAACCCGTGTCCCCTGCATCGGCAGGCGGACTCTCAACCACTGCACCACCAGGGAAGCCCGTCTCAATCTATCTTGATATCCAAGAAAAGATTTGGGCTCCCACTCTCACCTTAGGATCCCATAATCTTAAATTTGTAGGATGAAACCAAAATATAAGAGAGATTTGAAAACAAGCAGGCCCCCTAATAAGAAGTCCGTCAAGTTCAAGGATGTGTCCTTCCCCATCTCCATGCAGAGTTCCTCCTGCTGCTGTGCAAGACTCCTTGGCACACTCCCATTTCGATGTCCACTCCTCACCCTTTCTCCCCTCCCATCGTTCCCCATCTCTGCCCCATACCTCAAGGGCAGAATACTTGGAGAGGCCGTTGCCCTCCACCTTGGTGGGCTCAGGATTTCGGTCTGCTCAGGCTTTGGTGTCTTCTTGTTGCTTGTGTTGGCTGTGGTCTAGTAGACCGCCCCTCAGGCCCTTGTGGGGTGCCAGCTTCCGTGACCACCTCCATTTGAGCTGCGTTGGGCATCAGTGCTTCACCATGAAGAGGGGAGACCACAGGGCAAGATGTCCCTCTTTTCCACCAGGACCCACAGGGACGTTTGAGCCATCATTTCTCTGCCTTCCGAAAATGTCTGCCGTTTCTCTTGCTCATTGTCAGCCAGGCTTCCTCTGCTGGCTGTGCCGCTGTGGAAGAGCCCCTGCGGTGTGGGGACAGGAGCCGGTGCCTGCTGTCGAGACACCTGCCAAGCTTTGTCTTTATCAGCTCTTTAGCTTTGGACAAGGTACTTAACTTGGCTACACTTCAGATTCCTTGCTGGCAAAATGGAGGTGGTAATGGTAATACAGACCTCATAAGGGTTTGGGGAGCTTTAATGAGCTGAAGTCTGCAAAATTCTTAGCATGGTGTCTTGCACAGAACAGACTTGAGTCTTGTGTTACTGTCAAAGTGACTTCTATATTGAGTTTTCTTCCTTTGTGGTAAGAGCCCTGTGAAGCGGTCATTGAGTTGGAAGTTCTGGAAGTGGTAACGTTCTCTCCCGTGCGGTCCAGTCTGTGGTCTGGGAACCTCCTTCCAGTGGGGCTACCAGTTATCTCATATCTAGAATCACACTGGGCAACTGAGATACCAGGGTGCAGAGGAACTGGAATAGTTTGGGAATTTTGGTACCAGAATGGTTGGGTGAGGGAGGGATTAAAGCAAATGGGGGGGAAGGGGGAGGGCTGCTCACTGTACAGGGAGCCTACGCATCCCCTGTTCTCAGTTATTCTAAAAAGGGAGAGGACGTGGAGACCCAGGTCATTTTTTGTCTTTTGTCACCTGGGTTTTGATTCCAGAATATACTTCCTGGAAGTATAATAATAATAAATAATAATAATGATAATAGTAATCACAACAGAGGAACGAACAAGTGTTAACTGAAATTGTCATCCAAAAATGGACTTTAACCTGATACTCGGCAGAAAGGCCTCAACAGGCCTTTCTGTCAACCCCAGTCAAATTCTGCGCGAACGATTATCTCCTATTTAAACATGCCACAATCCCACCTTTTATTACCTCCATTCATCATCTGCAGAATGACTGGGCTTTAAAAACTAAGACTCCAGAGAGTGTTGTTTGAGCAGAGGTTGTTATTCATGAAGCCTCTGTGCTGCCATCTTTGCCGATTGGTCCTGGGGTTGGAAGCCAGGTAATTTACACTTTGTTCCTCTAAGCCTGATGGGGCCTCTGTTAACAGGTCAAGGTTCACGTGGATCATAATTGGAGCTGTCAGGAGGACCATCCTGTTCAGAATCGCATTCTGACTTCACGATCTAAAAGACCCGGGGGCAGAGCTCATGGACCGGTCACCCTGTCCTTCTTCTTTGCTTGCCCCCTCCACATAAATCACAGCACCTCTCCGAGTCAGTCAGAACATTTGTGTGGACAGTGCACAGTGACAGTTAGGGTTTTACACCTAGTCCTGGTCTTTCTTCTTCATGTTCAGGCCAATTTTAGATCTTTACACACATTGCATAATTCACAGTTCTGTTTCTTGCTAAAGAAATCGTATCTTTAAGACAAATCGTACTTGGAGCACTGTTATTGGATGCTGACCGTAAAACTGTCCCAGGCCAAAGCAGTGACCAGAGTAACCCTCCTGTGGCTGTCCAGAGTGGAGGACCAGAGTGGACGGTCCAAAGCTAAGTCCATGAGGGACTGCAGGCTCCAGGCAGGCCAAGTGCACAGATGAAAGGGCCCAAGGCAGGGCCAGAGTCAAGGGTGAGAGTGGAGAGCTGGGAGTGGTATGGAAGTGGACTCAAAACCAGAGCTGGTAGGGGACCAGTGACAAGAGTGCAGGCTGATTGCTGAGATCAGCCTCTGGGTCTTTGCAGTCCCGTCTGCAGGTTAGTGGGCACCCAGGGGACGGGGCTGACTGCGGCTTAGCATATGAACTGTCCAGAGGAGATGGAGGCAACCCTGTTGTATCTGGACCTTGATTATGGCATTTCTGTGGTCGCTGGTCAGAGAAAAGAAAGTCATCTGTGATTCCCTGCCTTCTGTTTCCCCTCTAGGGTCCCAGGGTAATAGATGCAAATGAATAGCGAAAAACCAAATGGCGGGCTATGGGCAGAGGTGGGGGGGGGGAGGGGAGCAGTCAGAAGTCTGGATAATCCACTGTGGATCAAGGGTCCTGGGATGATCAGAAGCTGACTGGGATGTGATAGTGATGTCGCTTTAGCTGAGAATTGAAAAGAAGGGGCCACATGCCCCAGTTGCCGGGTCTTACATGTGGCCACTTTGAAAAAACAGTTCTTACCAAACAAAGACACTCAGGTGACCTGACAAATAGCAGTGCAAGACGAATCCAGAAGGGTCACCTGTTCGCTAAAGAGAAAATAGATTTTAAAAAGGAAAAGCAAAAACAGGGATTTCAGAACCACTTAGCAACTGCTCTGAT
Source organism: Grampus griseus (assembly GCF_964374135.1). Classification (NCBI taxonomy): domain Eukaryota; kingdom Metazoa; phylum Chordata; class Mammalia; order Artiodactyla; family Delphinidae; genus Grampus; species Grampus griseus. The sequence goes on from NC_139007.1 coordinate 37,773,884, forward strand.
TATTCCAGACACAGCTGTAACGTGCTGGATTGAGGATGATATATTTTAGTCCGTGTGGTAGCTGTATTTCAGGCTGATGTGGAATCTGTTGCCGTAACTGTCATGCAATCCATTAGGGCCCTGAGTGAGGGCAGCCATTAATCAGGCGCGAGATCAGCCCTGTAGCCTCATACACTCGCAGGTCTGAGCAGCTCTGACCTGACGTCGTTTAAGGAGATGCTCATGGAGGCCATAAACATGATTTGATTCCCATTATCTTCATGTTGCATGTTTGTTACCGTTATTCTTTGAAGACTCGAAATTGGCTATTAAAAATTTATGATACATATAAAGGTTTGTATGGAGTGAAAAAAGGGCAGCAGCAAATAGGTCCGTCTCATCCATCAGAGATGTGTGAGCTGTCAGAGGGGCCTGAAGAGGTATGGAGAGAGCCCCTCTGCTTGCCAGTTGAGGAGGATGGAGAATTAGGAGGAACTTCGCTGGGGGAAACAGCTTCTCCCTCGGCCCACATGCTAAGTGGGAATTTAAATACATTTTGTTAAAAGAGCAAAGTAAAGCAGCACTGCTGCAGAATCCCATAGTCAGTCTTCAGTGACAAGCTAATGAAAGGGAGGGCAAAGGATCGGGATGCAAAGATTGGTAGCAACATGAATTGAGCAGATGCCTGGCTCCGCACATTGAAGTTTCTGGGTGCCTGGAGTATCTCCAGAGCAGGGAGCCTGATGCCAGGTGGGAGTCCTCGGTCTAGAAAGAAAGCTCTCTGCCCAAGCTGCATGCACACACAATCCTGTCATGACCCATCTGCCTTCTGATGTTCAGTGACTTGAATATGTACCTACATAGAAACAACCCATCTGTAGAGATACGCAGCTCAGAGTAGAGAAAAAAGGGCATTTCTGGGTCTTACCTTAAGGAAGGGCAAAGGATTAATGAATCCATTCAACGTATATTTATAGGATTGTTATACAAGGTACTCGCTGAGCATGGGGGCTTCATACATAATGCACCGTCTCTGCCCTCAGGCGTTTCCATTCTGGTAGGGAAGGTGAGAGAGGAGTCCTAACTGGGGTGAGTTACACCAGGGAGTCCCAGATGGACTTGGGGCACTATGACTAGGTGAGATAAAGAAACAGGGAGCGAGGCACCAGGTTGGTTGATCTAGGAACGGAATTTGGGGGATGAGAGTTTCGTAGGCAAAGACCAGAGGTTAGACTGATCTTTGTTAGGCAAAAGTCAGTCCAGGTGGGAGGTGGAGGAGAGAAACATATGGGACAAAAGGATTATTGGCCAAAGTCCAAATTGAGTACAGGATCTTCAGGCTAAGACCCTAGTGTCTAACCAAGTGGGAGGGACACTAATCAAGTTGGGCAGAAGTTCATGGAATAGTCGGTGATGGCCCAGGTGTGAGGCAGATGACGTCAGAAAGCGCCAGCAGAGGCCTGCTGAGACTCAGCATGGAGAGTTCTCCTCGGTTCAGGGGCAGAACATTCACCTCTGGGGACTGGGGTGCAAGGCAGAATGTCCAGTTGCTAGGGTTAAAGGATAGGACTCATTCATTCATTCATTCTCTCACTCACTTACCATTTATGGAGCCTTTATAATATGCCAGGCACTAGATGAGGCCCTAGCGATTTGCAGCTGAACTGACCACAGTTTCTGCACTCAAGGACCACACAGATTAGTGGGGAAGGCAAACACATAGATGGTCATAGTACAGTGCAATGGAGGGAGTGGATATAGAGAGACAGAAGGGTACAAAGCCCAGGTTAGACCAGGAGGAAGAGGTCTCAAGTGGGTTCCTAAAGGAGCTGCAGTCTGAATGAAGGCTTAAAAGATGCCTAAGAATTTTCCAGGAGAAGGGTGGGGGAGGAGAGATGGAAACTGGTTTTACCCTGAGGAAATGAGGTAAGGGACAGGAATCCAGTTGAAGGGAACAGGGCTTTCAGTCATGAGGAATTGGGCCACTGAGATGAAAGTAACTTGGCGGTACCTCAAGTGGAAGCAGGAGCTACTCCGGAGGCCTCCCTGTGCTTGTCCAGCCCAGGGCCAGCACTGGCTGAACCTCACTGAGCGGCAAAGAAGCTGGGCTGTTGTTTACGTCAAGTCCACAGAGATGTTCGTGACGTGCTGAAAGGCCACATGTGGCAGTGTGTATAGACATTCGACAAAGGAAGTTCAGACCAGAAATGGTACACCAGAAAATGAAATTCCAGGGGTTTTCAGAAGTGGTCTCCCTGTGATAACTTCAATTTATCTTGAATTTTGAAAAGAAATTCTATTGCTTCTGATTCCAAAAATTAGTTATAAAATCTAAAATTTTTGCTCTAGAGCTCTGTATCTCTAAGCGTACTCCTGCAACTTTGAGATGCACTATTTTTGATGTTCCCAAGTCTAGTCACCACAGCACATGTGTGAGCTGACACGTGCTACATCTGCTAAAGGGTTGGAAAGCAAAGTCTGGAAGCTCTACAGCGCTCCCCCGAGCTCTGATTCCAGGCAGAACCTTTTCTTGTTTTCCAAAGAAGTTCTGAAATCACAATGACAGGGAGGTGTAAAGTCCCATTCCTCACAGGGAGGTATTAACTCCCAAGCCTAGTTATCCTTCCACTTAAATGGCAACAGTGTTAACCTTTTTGTTGAGTCAGAAACATTGCACTTTTCTGGGATGGGCCAGTGGAGCTGTTTTTAGAATGTTCCACATTTTCTAAAGGAATCCTCCTGAGGAGAAAAGATGCTGATCTTGCTTGGATATGCGCATGGCACCAAGGCTTTAGCCCAAAGGAATAAGTGGATTCTTTGAAAGAAGAAATAAAGTTTGCTGAATGTAAGAATCAAAATTTAAAAAGTAAATTAGTGATGATTCACAGGGAAAGAGAGGTGAAAATAAAGTTTGTTTAAGCCAGAGGTGTTTGAGATAGAGAGAAAATTAGTCTTAGTTTCTCACATTATCTATTATTTATTCAAATGCTAGGCATGGCATGAAAATAGATGCATGAGTGGAAGCGAGATGGGGAAATGCCCTTGCAGTTTAACTGAAGGACTTTAAGTTTTATTTCTATTCCATGGCAAGAAGTGAAGCCTTCTTACAATAATAGATCAAAAATGCACCTTTGGTTTGACAATCACATTTGTAGTAAAATGTGAAAAAGTTTCCCATTTGCTTTTCCCCATAGTTGGCATAAATCTCTAGCATTTTAGTCAGAATAAAGCTGTTGAGAATAAGACCCATGGAGAGAGTTAGTTCATCATGACGTGTTTTGACATTCCTTCTGTCAGAACTGGTCACTTTATTTATTTATTTAAATAAATTTATTTATTTGTTTGTTTTTATTTTTGGCTGCGTTGGGTCTTTGTTGCTGCGTGCGGATTTTCTCTACTTGAAGCAAGCGGGGGCTACTCTTTGTTGCGGCGCGTGGGCTTATTGTGGTGGCTTCTCTTGTTGTGGAGCACGGGCTCTAGGCGTGCAGCCTCAGTAGTTGTGGCACGTGGGCTCAGTAGTTGTGCCTCTCAGGCTCTAGAGCGCAGGCTCGGTAGTTGTGGCGCACAGGCCCAGTTGGTCTGCGGCATGTGAGATCTTCCCGGACCAGGGCTCAAACCCATGTCCCTGGCATTGGCAGGCAGGTTCTTAACCACTGCACCACCAGGGACGCCCAAGAACTGGTCACTTTAGAACAAAGTCAGACATCAACACCGGTCTCCTGGCCCCAGTGGATACCACGAACTGGTGGTGGGGTGGTCCGCCTCGACACAGGCCGTTAGAGGAGGCACAGTCCTTAGAGAATTCCAGAACAATAATGAAACCAGCCGAAAGTTGGTCTGCTTTGTGTTATTACTGTGAGCAGTGATTCCGAGCAGCTTCAGTGTTTACATACCCTCCCTGCAGGGGTCGTGGACTCCCTCTGTCTACCTGCATGGTACGCCATTGTCTGCCACCCATAATGGGGCAGATGCAGAAAAAGGCAATGGCTTCAATATACAAATGAATCTGAAGTGCTGAAATGAATCTGCGCGTGTAGGGTAAAGAAGTTCTAATGGATTTTGTCTAACGTTGCCACAAGTTGCTGTGGAATGATAATTAAACTCGTTCCTACAGAGCGCTTACTATGCTCCAGTCAGTGGCTGGGGCCGACGATCCAATGGCGAGAAGCCAGACACCATCCTGCCCTTAGAAAGCTTGCAGTCTGGTGGGGAAGACAAAAATTACAGCAGCCAGTGTAAGGGTGCACCTGTGTCAGGCCTAAGAGAGGGCAGAGTGGAGGTATTTGACTTGGTTAGTGAGGTTCAGGAAGGCCTTTTTGAAGAAGAGGTGTAGTAGTTCTTCCAAGACTATTTGTCACACCAGAAACTAAAAATAAATAAAGAGAAGTTTTCGCTTTAAGCAGCTAGTCATGAAATCTCTAAATCTTTGGAGTAAACCCCACTGCTGGAGACACATCCTGTATCCTCCTAGTGTTGCATAGCTGTTTCCTCCAGTGGGCCTGGGGCCTGGCTGGAGGCCATGCTGACAAGTCCGCTCAGGGCCCCCTCTCAATACCCCTCCTCCAGGCACACTCCTGACATCAGTGGTTCTCGGGCTGCCTGTGCATTACTACCACCTGAGAGCTTTAAAAAAAAAAAAAAAAATCCATGTCGAGGCCCCACCCTGGACCAGTTAAATCAGAATCTTGGAAACATAGTGGGGAGGGGGAGTTCAGGCATCAATATGTTAAAAAAAACAAACACCCCAGATGATTCTCATATGCAACCAGAGCAGAGAACTACTGCCTTAGATGAATGCACTTAATTTCACTTAGTCCAGTAATAATAATTTAAAATTTTACATTAAAAAACTTGAGAATGCAAAGGGAATTACGTCAGTGAGAGGTGTGTGAGTGCTTGTGTGTGCACACACACGTGAGGGTGATGGTGCTTGGTCTTCTTGCATGTCATATGCTTTCCGTCTCTGTGGCATGTGGTGGAAACACAGCGAATGGCTGGAGGATGGAATTTCTTGGACTCAAGAATCAGGTTGATTATCAGAGGCAGACTGTTCCAAGCTCCATGGAGTGTGATGCAGAGGCAAATACACGGTTTAATAAAGAAGCAAATTTCTGCCTTTCTCTCTCCACTTCTGATCACTCCAACCCTCCTCTCCTTTCTCTTCCACTGCTGTTTTATTTACTCTCATAAATTATGAGACTTTATATAAAATCCTGGAGCCCCTTTGAGGAAGCACAGTCAAACCTTAATGGGTTTTTTTGTTCTTTAAAAACATAAAAAGCATTGTGAGCACCTTACATGTAAGTGGAATGAATATATTTTTGCCACTAATGTTGAAAATATCCCCAGGCATCTGGTGTGTATGAATGTGTATACATAGTACATGCATAATAAACATCTTCCACCTTATGAATATTTATACACAAGATACATATATATTGAATATAGACATACATATGTAAATAGTAGCCCTTGTAAACTATATGCCAAGTATGTTTCCAAGCATATGCATCATAGTGCATCAGGAATATAATAAACCTACCACCAAGTTTAGCATATTTTGAGGTGGTGTCTTCTACAGAGTTGTGGTAGGGTCTAGTTACTAACCAGGTATGGGTTTCTTTTCATCACTGAAATGTTTGTTAAGCACCAACTAAAAGTAAGGCGCTGGGCATAGTAGAGTAAGAAAGATGAAATAGATGTGGTCCCTGCCTTCAAGAGACCTGCACCTCACAGAGTGCCTTAAAATTCACTTAAGAATCTGACATGTTTGCTACCCATTGGCATCTTACCGCTTTTTATACAGCTGCCTTTTATGTATACACTCTGCTTTAAAATGGGCCCCATTTAAGGCTCTATTGGCTTAAACACTGATGTAGCTGCCTAGTAGACCTGATGCTGTGAGAAGAAACATCACTGGTTTCAGTGCCTTGATTGGACATGAGCATGCTTACACATTTTTTCTGTCACACATCGTCCAATCCTGCATTTTTATTTTACTCTGATTTGGTAGAGGGGGGGAATAAAAGGTAAAATTAAAAGGCACCAAATCCCAGAGATGTTTGTAAATCTCAAAAATACTTTTTGTAACCCCAGTATTACTACCATGACAGTCCACTTCCAAATTCCATCAGTTCCCTCCCTGCAATAAGTGGCAGAAGCCTTTATGAAAGGCAAGCTGTACATTCTAAAATGTACGGAGTAGTGATCCCTTTCTAAAACGACAGTCCCTAGTCTAGCTGAGAGCTCTGAGTGATACTTGTCAGGGGCAGATTTCACGCCATTAAAAGAGAAACAATACATCAGCGCTGTCATCGCTATGCACAGATGTATGCTCATTGTTTTCTCCCCCTCAGTCCATACATCACAACAGGTAGTTCTCAGCTGTTCCCCTGGTGCCAGACATACATTTTATCTAAAGAGACAGCAGATAGAACTACCTGCTGCTTCCTGTGCGGCTCTCCCTGTGTTTCTCTCCCTTCTCCTACTTCACTTGGGCTTTTTAAAATCAGCTGGCAGGGAGCCAGGAGCTCATCATTTTAATGCAGTGCAAAATGGAATATGCATAATTATATGCAAGCCATATGTGAGGGAGACAGCTCAGCTGTGAATTTCAGGAGGCCAGGAAAGAGAGAGCAGTTAGGGCTGAGATAAGAGGAGTGCAGAGCAGAGTGCAAGTGTCACCCAAATGAATGGTTTAATGAGTGTGCTGCAGACACGCCTCCTTTCACCTACCTCTTTCTTCTCTCCAACTCCAAACCAGAAACCAATGGAGATTAGAAAGGGAAGACTGTATGCAAGGGGTATTGCTAATGGGTTCTGTTAATGTCTCCATTTAAACTTCAACTTTCTTAATTAAGAGTGTAGATGAAAATAACCAGTAACTTTTAATGCAGCTTCTTAATTAAATCTTTTTTTTTTTTACTGCATTTGATTGAAGAATCATTGTTCTTACTAGATCATTACTCCTTTTAGATCTTTATTTAAAAATTGAGGGGAATCAGTTTATCTCTAATAATATTACAATGCAAAATATAACTATGCAAATTGCTTTTCTTATGGCCTTGCTATTAGAATTTTTTAAAAGTGCATTATCTAGAGATTGCTTAAGCATGCCAAAAAGTTTAAACACGTATGTATGTCATATAATCCTAAATGTGCAACAAAAGTCACTGGAAGTCTGAAGTGGTGGTAATTTTCAACAGAATTATTTGCTTTTGATTTGTTTTGTATCATTTTAAATATTACACCACAATGAATTTGCATGTTCAAACTGAACTATGTAAAGAAAAATAAATCCCAAATTTTGATACCTAAAAGGCGTACTGCGTATTTAAACAAATTTCTTATTAATGTTGTGATTTCTGGATTCCCGTTTGTTTAATGATCTGAGCTGTTATGCTTTTAGCTTTTTTTCTTCCATTATTTGTAAGTCCCTAAATAGGCCATTATATTTCCCTTCAGGCTAGAGATGAAGATGGACATGCTGAAAATTTTCCCCAGCAGCACTATGCTAAGGAAACTCCAAGGCTTGCCTTCAAGAATAACTGCGAACTACTTGTAAGAATAACATACTTACAACAAGTCTAGAATGTTACTTTAGCACAGTGAAAACAGTTTTTGAAAGGGTTTGTTCATTATTACATAAGTTTTGAAGTATTATAGTTTTTCTGTATAGAGTTCTAAATGCTAATTCTGATATCACTGAATATGAATTATAAGATCTCAAATTGTTTGCAAATCTTTTGTATCTGATTATAGAGCTTGGATGGCCCTGTCTTTATTAGCTTGTTCTGTATAGTAGTTGATAAGCAGCCATTTGGAGAATGGCTAGTAAAGTTAAAAATATAGAAAAAGACAGTTGATGTATGTAGCTTGGAAAGAAAAAAAAAAAAAAATCCCATCCCCATCCCTCCTCCTACTTCCTAATTGTACACTATTTTAGGAGACAACATGGTAATATTTTGTTCTGCTAGGAAAGATAGCAGAGTTGACACGCAGTACTCCCTTTAGAATTCAAGTATTCCTACACTCTCTTGCCAAACTCAATCAGGCGCTTTCTCTCTCCTATGTAGAAGTCAAAGCAGCGACAGGATGCGGGGATGTTTCCAAGTCGTGAGAGAGAGGATCTCAGCTGTGACAGGGACTCTGTTCCAATGCAGGGTTAATTTGCTGTTCATTTTAGCATTTATAGCGAGACAAGATGAAAAGCGAGCAGGAATGCCTATTATATTTCTATTAAATGAATCTGTTGGGACCTAATGTTCTTGATTAGCTTTTGAAAACAAGTGCTCTGCAATGCATTTTCTGTTTACCTAAAGTAAACAGAGAATGAATTGTCATTTATTTAGAGATTCAAACACTGCTTTTGAAAATGAAGCTTTATGAGGGATCTAGCTATGTTGTCCCTAAATGTTCTTTTCTTTTCAATTGCATTAAAGCAAAACATTTGCTCCAACTAAATGAAAACACTGAAAGAGAATGAGGATGCTCACTTGTTACATTTTGAGGTAGTCTCTTTTTCTGTTTAGTTTTTTGGCCTAACAGCACAGCCCTGCCAGGTCTCTGCGTTAGGAAATCCCACATGTAACAGTCTTTGGACTTAGCTCTGATACCAACTGTTCATTAAAAACAAAGTGTCCAAAGAGCAGGAGAAGAGAGAAAAATACAGTTCTTTCTCATTCTAGCCACAGTAGCTGGATGTTGACAGTAAGAAACTCCTTCCCACTCCACAGTTTGCGTGGTTTACAATAGCATCACTTATTCTGTGTGTCGTCCCTTGACCAACTAATCCACAGGCAAATTTGTTGCTTATAAGTGCAGTTTTTTTCCCTGAAATTTTAACTCACTTTATGTTTTATCTTAGGGCTCTTAAACCTCCAGGCTTGCTAGCATTACCTGTTTGGGGGGAACCCTTTTCTTTCATTTTCATTTTAATGTTTTACTCCGTCACTCTGATTTTCTAGCAGAAGACTATAGGGGCCATTTATACTATGTTTTGGTATCAAAATGCTTTTGAGAGTAGCTTACTCCTTTTTAGAGATATTGTTAAAACTAATATGCCATATTTGATTTTTTTCCCTATTTATTGGAAAAATGAATGTGCTTGAGTTCTGGCTGTGGTCAGTTTATACTGGAGAAAGTAAAACATATATGTGAACATCTTTTCCAGCTATCTTTAGAGAAAATATACGTTTAGTCATTGCTGTGCTTAAACATGATATTGTGTTGGCAGTAATTTTGAGAGATTGGTACAGTCTTTGTCCTTTTAGTCTCTGTTAGAAATGCTTTATTTTGGTCAGTACACTTTCTTGTGATAAAAGAAAAAAAAAGAAATAGAGAGAAAAAACAAGTAAGCTTATTTCTCCAAGGAGAATTGTAATTTTTTTCAGTTGCAAGAGAAAGGATGGTGTTTGGCTGGTTATGAAGCCCTGAGAAGTTATGCTTCTATATGAAAATGATTTGTTCATTCATAAGAGAGAAATAGGAAGTCCTTGGAGTTTTCTTAGTGCAGCTTAGGGCAAATTTTAAAAAGACTTGGTGAGAGAAGATTGCAAGCCCCACTCCAAAGGGCTTTTCTTACCTTAAGGGTGGGTCTGCCATCTTGCATGGTTCCCTAGAACAAGGGTGGCTTTAGAAAGTGGGGGAGCTCTTTGGAAGATGGTGATGGCTCTTGGGAGAAAGCCTTGAGGGCACAGGTTACTTCCAGTCTCCCAGGTGATCAGGAACACATGGCTGGAAGGCTAACCCTCTGGGCCACAGGTGTTGACAGAAAGTACCCTGGCCAGGTAGATGGGACATGGCCTCTGACTTTATAACTGACTATTGATTGTCTCTGCTTCTTGGAAGAGGAGGAATATTAAGTAACCTAAACAAAAGCAAAGTAGAACCGATGCCTAGAATACACAAGTGTGTGTAATCAGAAGGCACTGACAAAGAAAGCATTGGCTGATAGAAAAACCTGCTATGTGACTGTCGATTTCCTGTAGGTATTGCTTTGCCCATTTAAATCTCAAACTGTGATATGTGCCTTCACACTTAATGTACAACACAGATGACTAGATATTTAGCTTGGTGGCCAAGATTCTTTGGTTGGTGACTGTGTAGCAGTTTCCTTATGCTTTTTATTAATTTTGAAAATGCAAGGCTGTCAAGATGAGTGGCATTAGATAAAACTTGAGTATTATTTGATATATCACAATTCACTGTGGCCCCATCTACCTCTTCGTAGGTAGATGTATGTACACACACACACACACACACACACACACACACACACTCCTCAGGGTCTTTTGCTGGCTTAAGTTTATGACCAAAGCAAATAGCTTTCAGTAAAAGAAAATGTGGGAAATTCACATCACTTGAACAATACAGCATCGTGGCTTATGAGAGCCCAGAAGAGGGAACACTTAGAGCCAGCCTCAATGACCAGCCCTTGTCCCAAATCCCAACTCTGTTGCCAGTCCCTTTACCATTATTGCCTCATTCTTTTGGGACTAGAAGGCCTTCTCATTTCCCCTATTAAAATGCTCATATTGATGGTGGGAATTGCATTAAGAGCCAGAGTGGAAGAAGGACCTAAATCATACCTCTCTTAAGCTAGTACTTGCTCAGTTCTTGAAAGCCACCTGGGGTAACACCTAGCAGAAGTATAGCATGAGCTGAGTCCTTGGAGGGAGAAGACTTCTAGCTAGAGAAAAAGGAACGTTGAAAGAGTTTGGGGAAGGAATTGAAGACAATTGAGCCCCAAGTGTTCTTAGGGGACAGAGAGCATCACTGTGTTCAGGAAGAAGGTTAAAATATGGTCAGAGGGCTTCCCTGGTGGCGCAGTGGTTGAGAGTCCGCCTGCCGATGCAGGGGACACGGGTTCGTGCCCCGGTCCGGGAAGATCCCACATGCCGCGGACCGGCTGGGCCCGTGAGCCATGGCCGCTGAGCCTGCGCGTCCGGAGCCTGTGCTCCACAACGGGAGAGGCCACAACAGTGAGAGGCCCGCGTACCGCAAAAAAAATAATAATAATAATAAAAAATAAAAATATGGTCAGAGATTAGCAGCAATCAGTGTGGTGTAATTTGGTTGGAAAGAACCCGGGTTTAGGAAGTCTGAAAGGGGAAATAAGAGAAAGGAAACTCAAGAGGAGAACAGCCTGTCTTCCTTAGTTCCAGATTCCCGGGTCATCACCTAGACAAAGTTTGACTCCTTTTGGCTTTTCCCTACTCTGTTGAGGGTGGGAGCTTTGCAGAGGAAAGGGGAGGGGGCCCTCAGTTGGGAAGCTAAATAAAAATAGCATCGGGGAATAATTATTTCTTCTTTCTGAAAGAAGAATTCATTCTTTACAATGCCAATGTAGGGAGAAGATGAAAACTATTTCAGTTTTGTGGCCTTGTGAATAGAGCTGGTGGAGAGGAGAGTGGCCTAGGCAGTTCTGTGGGCTGATGTGTCCATCTTATTTCCTTGTGGAGGCAGCAAGGTGGATTATAAGAGTTGTATATCGCCCTTGGGCAGAACTGCTCTGTATTAATGCAGTGTTCAATTAACAAGATATTACTGATCATCTTCTATGTACAAGGCATTTTACTAGACAGTGCTTTGGGGGTTCACAAATAGAAAAAGACACAGTCCCTTCCCTGAAGGAGCTTACAATTCAGTAGGAAGAATAGGCATATGCAGTATTGTTAACCGTCAGGAATGTGGGCCCTCCGGTCTTCCTGAAAGTTAGAATTTTGTCTCAACTAGACTTTATACCATATCACTCTGGTGTGGTAGCTAAGGGTCATAGGCACAAAGGCTTAATATTTATGGTGATACATCTGGCATCATATCACATTGGACCCCCGTTTCGCCTTTTGGACCTCTTCGCATTTCAGATCTTCATCTGTAAAATGTGATAATAAAAGGGTAATAGCCTCAAAGGATATTGTAAGGATCGAAAGTGATGACGTATCGAAAGTGCCTGGTACATACAACATTCAGTATATCTTCACTGCTATCATCATCATGCTTCTTTTTTTCATGATTATTATCATTACACAGTGAGCTGTGGCCCTAGAGAGCACCCACAAAGTTCTGGAGTACAAAGGAGGAAGAGATTATTTCCACATGCCATAATTAGAGACTTAACAAAGGAGGATACCTTTGATCTAGGCCTTACGTGGGTTGGATTTTCTATAGTCGGAGCTGGGGTATAAGGGAAGGGGTCATTCCAAGCAGAGGAAAATAGCATGGGCAAAGGCAAGGAAGTGGGAAAGTACAGCCCAGGTGACTCACACCTCATTTGACAACTAAGTTGGCTGGAGTGTAGGGTACCTGAAGGATACAGGGTGAGCTGGTAGGCCGGCCCATTTGCAGAGGTCTAAATAACTGACACCATCCTTTCAAGTCTAGACTTCAGTAGTTCTGCTTCATGGAAATTCCTAGTACTTCTGTGGATTAAAAAAAAATTATTATGGAAAACTCCTAACACATACAAAAGTAGAGAGTCATATAATGAACCTCCATGTACTAACAGTTATCAACAATTAATCTTGCTTCACCCACCCATTTACCCATCCCACCCTTTTATTCTGCTGAAGTATTGTGAAGCCTATATGCTTTTTTGTTTGGTTTTGTTTTGTTTTTTTGTAAAGACTAGCACACCACTTCTCTGGCTATGAAGAATCCATTAAGACTGAGTAAACTGGGAATTAGAGCTTTGTGACTATGTATACATAAAACCAATGAATCTTGGTTATGCAATATGCTTTTCCCTCCCTGCTCAGCACAGCCTTGTAAGGCTTGGACGATCAGATGGAGTTTTGTTTTTTTTTTTTTTTTTGCTGTACGCGGCCCTCTCACTGCTGTGGCCTCTCCCGTTGCGGAGCACAGGCTCCGGGCGCGCAGGCTCAGCGGCCATGGCTCACGGGCCCAGCCGCTCCGCGGCATGTGGGATCCTCCCGGACTGGGGCACGAACCCGTGTCCCCTGCATCGGCAGGCAGACTCTCAACCACTGCGCCACCAGGGAAGCCCTCAGATGGAGTTTTAAAAACCCTTAAGGTGAAAGACTTGCCATAATGCTAGCGATGACTTGAGTCTTCTTTGTTCTTCTATATTTTAATTTTTCTTTCTTTTTTTATTGATGTACAGTTGATTTACAATGTTCTGTTAGTTTCTGCTGTACAGCAAAGTGATTCAGTTATACATATGTGTACATTTTAAAAACATTCTTTTCCATTATGGTTTATCACAGGAGACTGAACATAGTTCCCTGTGCTATACAGTAGGACCTTGCTGTTTATGCATCCTATATAGAATAGTTTGCATAGGCCCCTAGTTTTAAATGTGTTTATTTAACAGTAAGATCAGATCTCTTTGCAACCCAGCCCCTCTCACCAGTGCATGTTGGCCTCATCGCGACAGTGAGGGGGAATTCTGGATTGCTGTCAGATATTAGCTACTGCTAGGCCTTTCTGGCTAGATCATGGAATCTTAATGAGAACGCCCAAAAGGTGATAAAAACAGCCACATTTCACTTGAAACTCGATAGGCTTTTCAAAATAGGTATAATTGACCAAAGACCTCCCTTAACACTGCCAGTCTTGCGGAAAGCCAGATACATGACCCAGCTCAACTTGAATTGACACACTGTTTCTTTGCTGTTACAACTGAGCAGCCCAGGCACTGAGAATTAAAATTCATGGTGACACACTTGGACTCCCATCATATCAAATAAAATATAGTATGATGTATGTGTATGTAGTATGCTGTGTGCCTGTTTCCTGAAATAGTAATTGTAAATGCCCCAAAGGTGTAAAATGACCCAGAAATCCCCAGGGATTGGTTGCTATCTAGAGAGAGTTGGCCTATCCAACCATTTTTTTCTACCCACCCTCCAGATCCCTTTACTCTGGAGCTACTCCTGTGTTCCCACAGTTCTCTGAACTTTTTTTTTTAAAGAAAAATGGACCGTTTTAGAAAGAAGAGGACCAATCTTAGACTGAACAAGGGTCAGTTCCAAAAGAGGTGGCACCATTATGCTCTCCACCTAGACCATCTGGACTTTAACACAGGCAGAGGAGTGGATTCCACCTGAGTTGTCCTATTTCACCTGCACACTCCTCTGTTTCCATCCGTGCTGTTGTTTCCCCTGGCTCTCCAGCTGGCTCTGCTGCTTCTCTCTTTCTCTTTTTAGCCCCTTGGCTCCCATTGCTGCCATGGTCTTGTGATTTAGAGCCTTTTTCTTCTCCTGTACAAAGACCCTCTCCCACAAAGACCATCTCCCCTCACCTACCACCCATTGAAACCCTCTTTTAACTGTCCCTTTTTAGTTTCTTTCTTTGGGGGAGAAGCTGTCTGCAGGAGGGCTGGAGTTCCCCTGCTTCTGCTCTGGTGTAGGTACTCTGCTTGGGATTAGATTTGATTGGAGACCCTTGGTCCCCTGCATGCCCCCTTTTCTAAGGCATGGAGATCTTCGCCTTTCCCATTCCAGGGCCATTGTGCAAAAAGGTCAGAGGCACATGGTTTGGTGTTCATGCTAGCTTACATGAGCTGTCCATCACACAGTACATCACAGTGGTTCTTGGAGCCAGAGAGAGGGATCGAGGACCATGTGTTCTCCAGGGGAGGCACTGTGGTAGGGTGGGTAAGAGTGGGTGTCCCAGTCCCAGCTCTGCAGACACGCCAGCTGTGCAAGCCGGGCAACTTTCTTACCTGCCCTGAGCCTCAGTGCCTTTATCAATACAATGAAGATAAATATAGTAGCTGCCTCGTAGGGTTGTTTCCAGGAGTAAATGAGATCATGTATATGAAGCACTTAGTGCGCCGACACAGACTAGGAAAAAGTTCAATAAGCAGGAGTCTTATTACTAATAAAATGGATCTAGGAGGTGGCATTAGTTTAAACAAAATCTTCAGGCAAATGCTGGAAGTACCTGCCTTTATTCTCTAACGAGAGTCTCTTTCCAGTGGGGTCGGATAGAAGCCCACAGGTAATATTTTAATTTAGGACAAAACTTCAGAGAAACCCTTGAACATCCACTCACTTGCCTATTTATGCCGAGGGCACTAGAGATGCCTGTTGGCTGCGTAGCAAATGTTGCTGATTTGTGAGGTACTAAAATGTTGGAGTACTTTTTCAAAGAAGAATTTAAAACTTCCAGAAAATAGTACGATGTTGGAGTAAAGAGCTTGAGCTCTTGAACCAGACTATTTGGTTCAGATTCAGGAGGCTCCACCACTCCACCCACTGGCTGTGTGACCTTGGGCAAGTCACTGAATATCTCTGTGTCCATGTCCTGGTCTGTAAAATAAGGACAACAATCCTATGTATCCTGTAGGGTTGGTGTGAGGTCTGAACGAATGAATACCCCTATGACGCTTAGAACGGTATTCAGCAAATGGATGGCATTCAATTGAGGTTGTTGTAATTATGATTATGGTTATTTCTTTCAAGGTTGCATACTTACTAGCACATCATAGAATACCATTGACCAAATTTTCTAGCAACAGATTATCTGAAAGTCGTATTTATATTTGCATGCAAAAGCCACAATAATTCCTTGTGAACAATGAGAGGGACAAAGGTGCATTATGCAGACAATTCTTATAGCTAAGCTTTTTAAAAATATATATAACTGTCCAGGAAGATTCTACGTGATCCAAGACCCCTTCATCTTGCTCTCCCCTTTAATACTAAAATTGTTAATCTTAGAAATATACAACGAAGATAATAAATGCAAAGCAAAGGAAAAATATAATTTACACATGTAAATGTCTGCAGTAGCAAATGGACGTGCCTCTGATAAGCCTGTTAAGGGAAGGAGACAAGAAACCATCCTTTGTGGGGCGCCCCCAACGTGCCGTTGTGCTTGGTCTTTACAGACCCTTTTTTAGACCCTGTACGCTCTATACCTTTGCTAGTAGATATTGTTATTATTGTTTTACAGATGGGGAAATTAAAATTCGGGGATGTTACGTTCCTTGCCCTGGGAGAGAGGAGGGGATCTAGTGAGCAGGCGCAGAGCCTAGATTTGACCCACATCTCTCTGACCTGTGCTCAGGCCAAGACACACTGCCACCTTCTCAAGGTAGGGACCAGGTCTGATACATTCTTCCATCCCAGGGCGAGAGAAGGGGTTCAATCTATGTTTGTGACATGAAGGAATTAAGCAATTAATCCAGAATCGCTCTTTGTAGTTCCTTTATGGTAACAATTCTTTGGTAGAATTCGGAAGCCAGAAAGAACGTCTGTGGGAACGTTAGGAAGGGGAGTTTATTCAGAAAGGCATGTCAGTGTTTGAGAATTTCCAATGAATACTAAATTATAGGGAAAGGAACCAAAGTATATATATTTTTAAATTTGGTACTCTATAGAAAATATAATTTTCAATGTGTTATAAGCGTTTGAGTGGGTTTTTAAAAATCTGACAGCAATAGATGATATATGATAAATGTTAAATCTTCTTTTGAAGATTTTGATTCTTTTTACAATCAATAAGGCCGTTTCAAAAAAGGCTTGGCCTCTTTTGATTTGATGGGGTTGTATTCCTCGGGGTGAACTGATCTATTGCCTTCAAGACTTCCGGCCATCAGGTAGCATACTGGAGTTAGGGGTCAGTGACATTTTCCCTCATTGTTTTAATTGCTAGAACTGAACAATTACCCAAAGTACCAAAGAGAATTCACCTTTGATGGCTTGATAGAAACTCTACATCATATATCAAGCAAAGCCAGAAAACCAGATAGGATATCAATTATCAATATAAAAGTGCCTAAGAAACCAGCCAGAACTAGGATTAATCATATTTAGTCATATGCTTGGTTTATGGCTAGAAGAACAAGCTAATGAAAGTCTCTTGGGAGAAAAAGGGAAAGGGAATAAAAAGTATTTGGACTTGAGAAGAATGACATATATGAGTAATAAAGGAGGCAAGAAATCGGAGATGGGGATGTGGGGGTGATGGGGGACCGGTGAGAGGAAATTTCAAGAGAAGAAGAAAGATAGACGGCCATGATTCAATGGCAAATAAGCAGGTTCAGGCAAATACGGTCTTTAATGTGTTTTCTCATTGAATTTGGCTTAAGCGTCTTTTGTAATAATGTTTTTTGTACACTTCCTACTCTTCTGGTTTGAGGCATCGGACTCTCCATGAGGGCTGTCTTCCCAGCTTCTCCTCCTTGGCCACGTACAACCAGAAGTTGAGATAACCCTCTTTTAAGTCCAGATGAGGCTCCCCTAGCTGAGAGCTCTGTGTACCCCTGAGAACCATGCTTGCCCACCCCATATTTTATGACTCCAAGCTCTCACTGCCAAGGGCCCAGGTTCAATCCCTTGTCGGGGAACTAAGATCCCGTGTGCTGTGCAGAAAGGCCAAAAAAAGAAGGGGGATTGCATGTTACAGTTGATGACTTGTCATTTTTTTCATTGGCCATGTTTTTTCCTAATGGTATAAAATAATAGCATCTTAACGATCAGTGGTGATATAGATTCAATGATCTGTGGACGTAGGTGCTCAAAAATTATTGTTGGTTGAACGCATGCAATAACATATCCCCCTGGTTCTAGTTCACATAAAAACGAAATGCTTAAGGTTGGGTCTGGGTTGTGCATTGGCCACGGACAAGGTGGAGTGGAGGGTTGGTTTGTGGTTGTCTTGGCTGAGAATTTTACTGCTGTATCCTTTCCCTTCAGTGGAGCTGATAGATGGCTTTGTTCATAATTTCAAGGGAAATGTTGAACCGGTTAAGGCATACTCCCGATAAGCCAGGTTTAAAATAATAAGCAGTACTTTTGCCTTAATTATCCAGAAAAGTGCTTAATGTTCTACTTTGGATTGCATATCCATCAATATTTCTCTTGAAAATCCATGAAGATACATTGGTGGAGAAGCAATGGTTTCTCTCTCTCTCTCTCTCTTTCTCAATAGAATGAGCTGTAGATTCCATTAGGATAAAGTATGGGTTTTTAAAATAAATCAGGATCTTTTTACCCATCATCATCACCAACGCCATCATCTCTTAGAGAGGTTCCCAATCTACAGAAGAGACAAGTACACATAGATAAGTACATTTCCTACACTTCAAATTTGATAATCCACCTTCAGGATATCAGCTAAGTTACACCCTATGTTTAACTTTGTGAAATACTCTGCTGTTTTATAGTGTTCAGATCTCAATATAGTTTGGTTTCCTTTGAATGGAAAATTTGAATCTGATTCTGATATTGCAGCAGGATCTGTTATACTCTTCTTTGTGTGAACACAGAAGGGGAAAACCACATAAACATTTTTAAATGTCAAAGCCTGAGATGGGAAGGGAGGCGATATTTAATATTGAGCATATGCTAGAATAAGGCCTTCAAATGAAAAGTAGCCTGATTATTAAGATACATGAAATACTTTGGGGTCTCCATTATATAGCCATTTCAAGCAGTGGTGTTTTTAACTTCTAAATTGTCTGATAAATGTGTTAGGACAAAAATGGTGTAAACACTAGTTTTGGCTTAGCGAAATATTTATATATTTGCCAGAGAGCTTGAATTTTGACAATTTGTGACATCATTGTGTATATAAAATACAGTGTATGAAGGCAAATTATATATCCCATGCAGAAATGTGGATACATACATAAAGGAAAATGAAAATAAACTAGAGCATTACAGAAGTGCTTATGAGCCTATGGCATTTAACACATCTCAATCATTTATGCAGTATTTGATATAAACATCAAAAACATAATTTGATGTTTATATATGAACACATAAAAATAAATAACATGGAAAAATAAAGTTGTAGTGAAATTTTCATTTTCATTTTTCCTTAGCACTTTTATTTTTAAACAATGTTATGACTGTCATCAAATCAGCCAAGTTGAGAATTGCATCAGTAGAGACAGCCGGTCTTGATAATTCAAACCCAAAAGACCTTTTCTCAAGGGATATATTCTCTGGTGTGTTTGGTCTGGATAGTTTCTTACATCTCTAATTTATTCTTCTGTGTACCTTGCATGAAGACGATATCTATAATTCAATGCAATATCTGTAAAGATTTAAAACCTTTTCTAAAAACCTGAGTGTTTAGTGTCATGGAGACAACTCAGAAGGTGGAATTAATATGAGAGTAGGTGGTGATGGGGTATGTATGTGACCCAGATTTTGAAGATATTTGTCTTTCAGTCGAGGTGCATTTATTGAGCACCTACCATCTCCCCAGTGCTGTGCTTAAAAGACGTGTGTTGCAGTGCAAACACAGCATAAAATGTGGATCCTTCTCATAAGGAGCTTACATGCAAACTGTGCTGATATGAACAATGAACTTCCAGTGTATGTTAAAGTGCCAGATGTGGTGGTATGCTGATTAGAGAATAGAAATATGTACTGAAGTATTATGTGTAGAAAAAGGAAGTAAAGGGTCATTTAATGGGGAAGAGATGGTGGGCTGGAGTCATCAGGAATAGATCCTCAGAGGAGGTGGGGCCTGGGCTGGTCCTTGGAGGAAGGGGAATGGAAGTATGTCTCAGAGAAAGAGAAGACTATTGGTGGAATGATGGGAGGGAGGTGAGCAGGGAGCACGTGGGGGTCATCGAGACACTGCCTGGCATCATTTTGTGAGTAGTGAGAATAGAGTTACCTCGGTACGTTGTGGTCAAGTAATAAAAACAGTGAAAGCCAGACAGCTAATTTCACATTTGGTGTTTTAGGCTATGGGATCTGTATTAGGTAACTGCGCCAGGACGTGCCATTACGAAAGCAGTGCTTTCACGCCTTGCAGGACACAAGCAGCGAGACTTCTAGAAGGTGGTTAGAGCAGTCCAGGCACACTGTGATGAGGACAAATGCTTCTCACAGCTGGAAAGGCAAGAAAGAGACTGCAAATGACTGTCCAAAAATATTGGCCATCAAGTTCTTATGACCATGTTAATATAAGTAACTGGCAAAGATTTCATCCCAAGCCAATTTTCTTATAAATTTAGACTTTGGATAAGAGTCGTAATCGAGTTAGTAGGTAGTTGTGAACAGTGGGAAAAACTGAGATCAAAGTAGAAGCAAGAAACTGAACTGTGATCCAGAATGATTCAGGGATCATTGTGATTTAAACACAAACTAGGGGGGAAAGGATCTTAAATTTGGATTAAAGAGGGATAGAATCTCCCTTAACAAGAATGCAATAACTCCTTTGCCGAGAGAACAGCACAGAGGCAGTGCAGCATATGTGCCCTGGAGTCACACTAACCTGGCTGTGTGGTGACTAGCTTTGTGGCCTTGGGAAGGTCGGTTTCTGCATGTGTAAAACAGGAACGATAGCTGTATACACCATTTAGAGTTGCCATAAAAGCTAAATGAGATAATACATATAAAGTGCTTGGTGTATAATAAGCACTCAACAAAAGGTAACTAATAAAGGGAATAAACCCCCTTTTTTTGTATTCAACTTTTAAGAGAAAGAAAGAAATGCCAGTAAATAAAACTCACATGAATAATTAGATTCCTTGTTTTTTAAAAATGAAGACAAAAATCTTATAACACATAGCTTTTGATTGTGTGGATTTAGCTTACTCTTCACACCTTGCACGTGTACAGGACTCTAGAAGGAGAACTGGTATTTATCCAGTAATGACCCTAAAGATTTTCAAGATCTTCATCAAAGAAAAAACATCTTATTGAATTTACTGTCTTTACTAAGATAGAGTATTAGACTAATATAAAATGGTTTGGGGGGAAAAACGTCTTACACAAAAAGGGTTTGCTAGTTAAACCTCCAAAGCAAATTTCTTATAATCCCACATTCCCTGATTTTCCTAATTACCTGACTATTTAAAATTTTACTTTTCTTTTGGAAGTAAACACCATCACCTACTTCTTTGGCCATCTTCTTTGTTCATATGCTGATAAGTTTCAGGATGTATCAGTTAGGCACTTAATTATTGATTTGATAAATCAGTTTTCTTTTGGCCTGATTTCGCTAAAATGCATGTGGAACTTGTGACAGTCATAAAAATGAAAAAAAAGAAAGAAAAGAAGCAAAAATCCAAAATAATGTGAGCAGAATGTCATTAAGTGAACATGATAAAGCTGGAAAGCATCTCCCTTGGTTAGAACTCCTCTTTGAAATTGTTGGGCTGCCTCTATCCTACACAGATTATCAAGGTCATGTTGAAGATTAAAATGAGCTGTGGGACAATAAATTGCCCTTTATAGCAGAAAAACATGCAAACAGAAAATGAGACCTAATGTCTTTCCACATGCCCTGATTTTTTTTTCTTTCTGAGCCTAATACACCTATTTAGTCTAATTTAGTTTTAGCTTTAGTTATGGTTTCTAAAATTACAATGTGTGCGAGGACTGGAATTTTTTTTCTTCCAACAGCAATTAGAGTGTACGTAATATGCTTTTCTCTCCTCCTTTGGGGAATGGTAAGAATCACATATCTCCCTCCTGTCTCTGTGTCTGGTCAGCCTGCTGTGGGGACGCCTCTCACGGGGCCCAGGGTGGGAACAGTGCCTCTCCAGAACCAACAGCCCCACAGCCTTGCATCTAGACTGGCTCTCATGTCATCGAAGTGTTAGCCCCAGCAAACAATGAAAGTACAATAATGTCTTTTTAGATTGTGAAACTAACCATACAGAGTTATTTGTAGATTTGAAAGTATGACTTAAAAAATGTAGTTGAAGCCACTGTTGTTGTTTTTTTTAAAATGACCACAATACATGGGTTTACATTTTAAGTTTTCTATCCCAAGAAAGAAATGACAGGACTGTTAAAGATGCTGATGGTTAGAGCAAGAAACCTGGGAATAGACAAAGGTTCTGCAATCAGTTCTCCTTCACTCTCAGCTGCCATCATCACCATCTCTTTGGCTTATCCTGGCCATGCCATTAACATCTCTTAACTGTTTCCATAAATTAGAGAACTGTATGCGGGTGCCACACACAATCATGCTCTCCTCAAAGCCCACGTCATCAGTTTCTTCCATCATTCAGTCAGCGAGCTTTTACTGAGTGCTTACGAGGTGCAGGGCGCAAGATCATCTTGGATGGGTACGAAATGGACTCCATCTTCACAGAATTGCCCCCTGGTTTCTATAAGTTCTTTGTACATTTACTTTATATTATAGTTAGATGATCGATGATAGATAGATAGATAGATATAGACATACATAAGTATTTATAAACTCATTTTACTAAAGGCTTTGAATAAGCGCTCAAGAAATACCTACTGCATGAATGAATGAACAAACCGTACTGGTGTGGCTCCCTGTTGGCACTTTTCCACAGCCAGCTCAGACTCCAAGGTCTCTCCTGCGTCTAGGGAGTTGTCAGGAATGTCTGGAATGCGGCAGCACTGGCTGAATGGAGTTCCTCTCTGATAGATTTCTGAGTTGTCTGGTTTCTTGGGCAGAATGAATAGTGGCAGAGGTGTAGGAGCCACTTCTGGGCTCTGAGAACTATCTGGGGTTCCCTCTCTGAACTGTGGCATACCTCATAGTCTCCCCGCCACCCCAGTCACCCAGGTTCATTTCCCACATGAGAGTGGAGCCTGGAAAGAATTTTCTCCAAATTGCATTCAATGCCGCATATCCATGTTTGTGTTTGAATTTAGCTACTAGAGAAAGTATCAGATGTAGTATTCAAGGCATTAGGTTTAAAAATATGTATTTTTCATTCTTTTCGAACTATTTAGATTAAGATTTTAAATGAAAGAATTGCTTTGGAAACACGACTACATTCCTAGGTTTAAGTGAGACACTCGGGTCTATCTGGTCTAGGATGGCAAGCAAAGCTTCCGGAAATCCCCCTAGCCCTCTTCCAGCTCCTTCTCTCTCTCAGGTGATTTTCATACGAAATGTCAGTGGCTCCAAGATGTAGTTTTCTCAGAGCCCTCATTCTGTTGAATTGGCCCCATAGAATGATCATCTTTCTTTTTGAAATAGAACGATGCAAAGTCTTGAATTCTATTACAGAATTTAATACCAATAATTACTTAAAATTTAATGAATTTCGCTACTGACTTAATTGCTTTTGAGTAGTTCCACTTAACTTATTGAAGACAAGCAAGGACATATTCATTTAATGAGCAGCAGAAGTCTTGCCCTCACATCTGCCTACGTTCTCTTTTCAATTAATCAATTATAGTCCGATGGTGTGTAATTACACATTACGAAAGTTATTGGATATCGCAGCATGTCTGTCCCTGGGGGGCTCATGAATACACTAATATAACACACCTGTAATGACCTGTGCTTAGATCTACAACTTACACTCATTTCTCTCCCTCTCTTCCTCTCTCTTTGCTAAATTAAGATGAGAGCAATTACCATTAACTTTTTGAGTCACATCTAGTCAATGTGATATGGAGAGAGAAAGTGAAAAAGACTGAAAGAAAAGTAAAAATGGAGGAAAAAGACTTTATCTCCAAGTATGAGTAATCTGCCTTTTGAAATTAAGCTTCCTGAGACCTGGTCCTGAGAGCCATTGCAGCTGTGGTCGGTGGTCGTCCATCAGAACTGTGTCTACTGAATCGTACCGAATTCTTGAGAAAATCAGGCCAGCATTATTTGAACTCAAATAGTGTCTTGCTTCCCAGCTTCCTTCAATCTCCTGATGAGAGAAATAGGAAAACCTTTTGAAATCACATTCAGGCAAATTTGCTTGGCTTGTTTCAAATCAAACCGAAGTCTGGAACTGATCCCCAAGCAGGAGCGCTAAGCCTCCGCATAGCAACTAAGCCGCGTTAAAAAAAATAATAATAACAAAGAAAGAAAGAAAAAAGAACCCACTAAAAATGCAGCACAAACAAAGAGCAAATTTTACTACGTTCATGGCCTAAAGGCTCTGGTTATGTGAAGGGGTCTATTCCAGTATGTCCTTCTGATTTATGCTAAATCAGTAAAACCCAACAAGAACCTCTTAATCCAAATTATATAGTCAGAGACATTCTAAATGCCTAAACCAACCAAGTGATTTTAAGCAAATGCCCTGTTAAAATAAGCTTTTGATGTCTGCACTACTCCAACTCAAGAAGCAATCTGTTGACATTTTCGGCAAATGCTATCTTCGTCTGAGACAGAGGCAGCCGTGGCTTCTTCAGAGTATTTTTCAGAGTGAAGCGATTCTTCTCTCCTTCTCTCCCTCCTCCCCAACAAACAAACCCTGCTTCTATTATCCCCTCATTGAGGTACTGACACGGTCAAGTCTATTGTGATGAATGGCTGTCCATCAGGATAGAAAGAAGGACACGTTGGTGCTCAGCTAGCAGATGCTCATGAACATGCAAATGAATGTGGTGAGCCTCCTTGGTAGGAAGGATTTGCTTTGTTGATGTTTTTAACTCTGCAACCAATTTTGGGCATTTTGTGTGCTGTTTTGCCTGCTTACAGCCACTGGCCGCACATACCCCACTGTCACGTGGGCAAAGCCTGCCTCTCCGTGTGCCTCCTGGGGATGCCCAAGACCCCACTGGCCCAGAACAGAGGATGTGTGTCAGCGGCACAGAGGCACCCCATGTACTTTCAGGGTGTGTCCTTTCCTGGCACTCCTGGCCCGTCGGGACAAATGTCTCTACCGAAGGGGCTGTCTTCCTGTGTGGGCTCCATTTGTGGCATCTCATGGGCCTCCATGGGGTTGGATTGTAAATAGTGGCCACCACATAAAACATGCCATCTGTACCCCTGTGGGTAGTAGGATGGAACACAAAAAAGATTTATTCCAGGAATATGAACTGATGTTTACAGACATGCCAGGGCAGGCTTTGAAAACACAGTGGAAAACTGTCTCAAAAGCAGTTTAAGTACCATGTAATAGGAGTCTCAAAAAAGTGCTATAGGAGCATGAAGGAAACCTCTATGCCCAGGGAGGTGCACTAAGCTGGTGTGTCCGCACCAAGCTGGTGTTTCCACACCAGTCCCCTTCCCCCCGGAGATGGGAGGTCCCATGAGGGAAGGCAGGGCCAGAAGGTGGAGGGTACCTGTGGCTCTCATGCTTTGGGGGCCTGGAGTACCCCCAACCCCCAACCCCTGTAATAATTCCTTAAAAAGTGGAGGGTGAGGAGATAAGTTCAGGTTGAACAAATTGGATTGCTCTTGGGAAAGTTTCCTTATTTGCTGGGCTGGGATTTCAGGGCTGTGTTGGGGGATGTCCTTTGTTGAGGGCATCATACCCACAGGCAGACACAGGCACCTTGGCTATCGGGGTGATGACTGCACATCCCGGGATTTGCACAGCCTTCCCAGTTTCACGTTTATCATCTGTTTTCACAAACCAGTGGTCCTCAGATGAGTTCAGGTGCCCAGCATCTGGAAGTAGTGTCACTCTTGGGAACACTATGAATTATTGACCTATTTAATCCCCACTGCATGAACTAGGAGGAATTTTTGCCATCTGTAATACACATATGACATACAAAGTCATAAACAGTTCAGTAAATATATTATCAAGCTAACTAAACAGGAGTGACAGTTTCTTGTTTCCCATTCATCTTCCTTTGCTGCTTGCCCATTGGTTTCGTCATCTTTGAATGCTTTGCTAGCAGATCCTGCAGCCTCCGTCTGTGAGATAAGTCCTTTGCTGCTGAATCTGGGTAGTTCCTGTTTATGCATGCTGTGGTTACTGCCTTGTGATAGGAGTTTATTTCCCTGCTCAGCCTGTTCTGGAGACCTGGCCACTCCGTTTATGAAGAGACTGAAGGGAGTGGCGTCTCATATTTCTAAACTCAATCCCGCATCTCTACCCCGACCCCGGTTCCCCTTCCCACCTTCTTCCCTTTGGAAACTAAGAAGGGTGAGGGCAGGGGATAGGCAGGCTTTCTTGGCCCTCACTACGGTGTGGATGTCGGTGAGGGCGCCCCCTAGTGATTTGTGGTATAATAACGCCCTCCAAGTTGGCCCTGAAGTTGGATCCTGTGTCTCGACCCAGGCCTGCATAATTGTGCCAGCACTTTGGGACCTGTGAGTTTGATATATTAGATTCTCTGTGCCAGACTGTGGTGTGTGTGTGTGTGTGTGTGTGTGTGTGTGTGTGTGTGTGTGTGTGTGTGTGTGTGTGTGTGTGTGTGTGTGTGTGTGTGTGTCCCTGTGGGCGTGCATGTGCATGCAGCAACTTTTTACTGAGGGCTTTTATATCACAGGACCATGAGAAGCTCAAATATGACATTCCAGTTCATAAAAACTTTTCAGCCCCCAGGAACTTCTTCCTGGCTGCATTTCCCCACAGGTTACGGTCACCTGTCAGTCTGCTCAGAGACATCTTCCCCTCCTCCCATTTCCTCGCCTCACTTTTCTGTCTGTTCAGACCCCGTGCTCACATTCCCCTCAACTTTTAATGCTGAACAGACCAGGCACTGCCCGGCAGCCTTTGTGCTTCCTGTACTCTCTGAGTATATTTCCGTTTTGTTCTCACATATTGTATACTATAGTATCTTTCTTGAAGTCCCGCAGGGAATAAAGCAAGTCAAAGTAGGGCTGATGCTTGTGCGCGCGCTTTAAAGACCAGACAGCTGCCGTTTACAGACCCATGGCGGGGGGGCCGGCGGGGGGGCCGGCAGCGCTGATGTGGGGCAGCCCCAGAGGTGGTGAAGCTCAGGGATCTCTGCCTCTTGCTCAGTTAGCTGCCCTTCTCCTACTAGAGGTTCTCCTGCCATAGCTAAATCTTGAAGCTTTCTAGTTAAAGCTGAGGAAAATATATAGGAGAAAAACATAAATTTGCAAAATTAGTGCATTAACATTTCTCCTCAGTGGTCTGGGAGGAGACAAAGTGATTTGATTGAAGTAGCAGCTCCAGCTGGTCCAGCTTAGAGGCAAACAGTGTGTCCTCGGGAGCTGAGTTTCAGAACCACCACCCCCAGAGTCTCTGAGAATGTCCCAGGAAGTGAGAAGCTTCAGTATCCTGGTGTGGCTTCCACACTGCCTCTGGCTCCCGAAAGCAAACCCCAATCTTCCCTTAGACCATAGGCCCTGTCTTGGGGTTCAGAAGATATGGTTCCGTTGACTGTGGGCTGACCCTCCCACCCCAGGTTGTCTGTAGCCCCTCACTATCAAAATGTGGTCCACCCACGGGCAGCCTGGACTCCACCCGGGCCCCTGGCAGGATTGCAGACTCTCAGGCCCTACCCAGCCATCCTGAATCAGAACCTGCACTTTAACAAGATCCTGGGGGAGTCACGTGTACCCTACAGTCTGAGAAGCTCTGGGTATTTTTATCCTGTAACTTTGAGTCGGCTTCAGCGGGCTCCTTATCATCATAGGACACCTGCCCACAACGCATTCAAAAATTCATACCCCGTACTCCTTCCCCTGCTGGAGTCTCTTTCACAGCCACTGAAAATCTTATCCCGTCCAACAGATAGAATTCGTACCCTCAGCTGAGAGAGTATCTTGCTGGGAGTCTCTAGAAGGAGCAGGTTGGGGGCTGGTAAAGGTAGATGGAATGGGGGACACAGCCTCGAGAGACCGCAGCTCCACGGGAAGGAAGTTCAGCCACTGCTTTAGCGCCTCTGCATGTTTGCAGTCGGAGTTTTAGGGCTCCAGTTTGGGAAGAAAAGGTGAGGCCGTTGATGGGAAACTGAATTCCAAACAGCTTCTGGTGCCTGGCATTTGGGCTTCATTGTTTAATCCCCAAAGGGAAAAGACAGGGTTCCCGCGTGGCATCTCACCCTAGGAGAGGTGGCTCAGCCTGGTGGGATGGGAGGTGGGGTCCACAGGCTGGGCAGGGTGGAGGATAGAGGGGCAAGGTCTGAACCAGGATTCATCCCCTTGTTTTCTGCCTGGAGGACCAGGAGGGGCTGGACTTGGCTGGCTTCCCTCTGCTCAGGCAGGTGAACATGTGCTGTGGGAAGGGTAGCCTGGGCAATCCCGGTCCCTGCCATGTGACTTCTAAGTAGCTGTCCACAGTGGTGCCCAACTTGGGGCTTAGCACTGCCCCCATTCCTCCCTTCCCTCCCCACCCTGTGCATTGAACAGGTGAGGGAGCTTAGCACATGACAGACTGGGAGGCCTTGGGTTTCTCATAGTCTGGGTACAGAGTCTGTTGTCCACACCAAGAAAGGGAACTGGGAAGAAGGTGTGTGTGACAAGGGATTAGGGCCAGTGAGCATTTGACCTTAAGTCCAGTCCTGGGGATGTGCTCTGGGTGATGTTATTAATATGGCTACTGTACCTTTTCCAGGGCACCTGGTTTCAAATGTTCTGCCTGTTGTCACTATAAATCAGCAAGATGACTTGGGGCTTCAGCTATACATCCCAGTCTGCCTTACACACCGTGGCAGAACAAATATAAGTCAGATCATGTGTCCTGATATTTTTTTTCAGGCAATTGGTGACAATTTATTGCACAACAGGAAGTGGACGGTTAACTTAAAGGATCATGTCTATGGCCACCCGGAATTTCTGGGACAGGCCTGATGTAAAATATTCTGGCCTGTTATCATTAAACTCCCAAGGAACACTGGTGCACCTCCAGCTGGGCCTTCATGTTCTGCTGCTGGTGTCAAATACGGGCATTGTTGCAGAAAAAATTAAGTTAATGAATATAGAGACTTCCCTGGTTGTCCAATGGTTAGGACTCCGATCTTCCACTGTGGTGGGCGTGGGTTCAATCCCTGATCGGGGAACTAAGATCCCACGTCCCTCATGGAGCAACCAAAAGATTTTTTTAAATGAATATAATTTTTTCCATTTAAGAGTTTTTCTTCTAATTTTTCTTAAGCATTTGGTACCTGGTACCTATTATAGCAAGCATATGCTAGCACTTGACAAACTGAAGAAACAATAGAAAAGCCTTAGTACTGAAGGACTCAGGAAGAGCTGCTCACGTGCAGTTCGGCAGCCTTTTGTGTGCCTGTGGGCAGTATGTGGCTTAAGGTTGGGTCTTCTTGATGATGTACATGCAGTACAGTCAGTATAATCACCTTTTCTGGGTATAACATTGTTTTCAGTTCAAATGATAGAATTAACTCTATCAGCATTTTATGCTGTCCTCTGACCAGATGTGAGAGACTGTGTCAGTCAGGGTCCTAACGGCTGCTGGAGCTTTCGACCTTTTTAGAGGGCCAGCTGGAGAGAGGTGGATTGGCTTGTAACCATGAAGATGCTCTGATTTGAAGGGCTACTCAAGGGGGAGGGATGGCCACCCACTCACCTGAAATTCTACCATCAGAGGTTATTTGCTTTGGGTTTTGATGCTATCTAAGGTGAAAGCCTTGGGTTTTATCTATCTGGGATCAAGGCCCTGAAAGAAGGATAGATAACCAAGGGAGAGACAGACCTATGAAGGAGAAAGTGGGATAAACATCTTACATCTCACACATCACTAGTTCTGTTCAGAACCGGGCTTGTCTCTTCCGCACTGCCCAAGGGAACAAAGTGCTGTCAGTGACTTGGTTGGCAATTGTGCTGTTGCTTCCCTCCGCCTCAGTTGTTTCTAAATGGTAATCCCTGGACTGGGGCATTATGAATGGGAAAAATGAGGATGCTGTTTAAATACTTTATATGGAGGTGTAAGGTCCCAGTCTTTTGGGGGAAGGCTGATCTTTTCTTTCTGAGATTATGTCCTTTAGTTGTGTGGCATTGAAATGTCTTTTTTCTTTTCTTTTTTTAAAATTGAGATTGCAGTGATAATAAATAGTGGTTTTTAAAAAGTCTTAGGCAAACATGAATCAAGGGACTTACATAGGCAAACTTAAAAGCTGTTTTTAAGTTTCCACTGAGTATGGAACCCAAAGTCAGGGAATACTTAGTGCTCAGGGACCTCACTATGACATGGTCATCTCTTTTAAAATGAAAGCTTTATGTTTGCAAGCGTTCTCCATCAGATACTGTATGCAAAGCCTTCAGGAGATGAGTTAAGAAACAGACACTGCCCTCGAGAAGCTAAGAGTCTAGGACAGACATGATAAAAACTCAAGTAACATCAGAAATTACAGTGACCTGAGCTTTGAGCAAGGGGAAAAGTGCCAAAGAAGGGTCCCAAGGAGGGACGAATCACATCCGATCCACGAGAGGGAATCAGGTGAGTCTGTTAGATTTGGCGTCAGAAAGCTCCTTCGGCTGACACAGAAACAAGGGGCATCCGTCACTTCTGACCTGCCCATTATCGCCCTCCCCAAAGAAAAACCTAGGGAGCGTCATCCTTGCCCCCCAGCTATTCACACCCTAATCTGCCACTTTGAGTGTTTCATAAAAAGTGAGGCCAGACTGTCCCTTAGACCTGTGATCTCAGTGGGGTTTTGATTACATGCCCCACCAGTAGAAAAACAAAACATTAGACACCCTAATATTTTCTTCCATCACTTCAGTAGATTGTCTTTGTACTCTCTGAGGTACCCTGCCCCACCTCAGAGACCAACACTCTAGAGAGGGGCACATAGGCTGCTGAAGGAGACTGGGTTTTGTAGGAATAGCTCCCCTAGGCAAGAAAAGCCTCAGGATGTATACCATTAAATGGCTACACATCCTATTCCTCGGCAAATCTCAGGAATACGTTGATGTCTGTGGATGGTAGAGAGAAATTACAGAACAGTTGTGGGGCACAATGCTGAGATTCTTGGTCGTAATTCAGCTTGTAGTGCAGAATTTGTATTTAACACATAGGTAGTTGATACCTTCCCCAGGACCTCTCTGCCGGATCCCGAGGAGCTTTCAGGCTGGTGTTAGCAGCCCTGCTCAGTGGGCTGATCTTACCCACTGGCTCCATTAGGGCATTAGGAATCCCAGATAAAAGTGGACAGAGATTCTGGAAGGTCTACCTGGGAAGCCCTGCACCCTATCCCTGGGGAGGACTAAACTGGGAGGGAGACAGTAAATTAGGGCTGGGCAATGGGGTCATAATCTTAAGATGCTGCCCAAGCCGTCCCAGGGCTCCATCCTCTGGTGCTTTTTGACCCATTCCTGACCTAGGGATCCAGTTCTAGGAGGATCCCCCCCACCATAAACACACATCTCCAGTTTCCATAAGCCAAGTCGGGGCCCACAGAGGGATCAGTTCATAGGAATTCACTTAAAGAGCCTTCTTCTTAGTCACATCTCCTCTCCCAGTTGGAGGCCCCCTGCCCCGTTTCATAGGTTGTGTGCTCTGTGGAAAACTGAGAAAACACCTAACACTTTAGCAAACCTCTGTCAGGTACCTACCAAGGGTCAGGTACTTGGGAAAAGCTGGGAGCAGAAGGGTTATGAGACGGATCCTTCCCTTCCCCTGGTGCTCATTCAGTCCAGAGCTGCCTAGGGTCCCCCAGAACAAGGCAGCTGGGCCAGGACTGCAAAGCTAGCCCGTCTTCCTTTCTGGGGGAGGAGGAGCCATAACAGCTTTCTGGACTGTCTCCCGTGAAACGTTTCACAGCCAGGATCCTTGCCACTTCCTGAAAAGGAGGGCATATCCGAGGTGAGTGGCCCGCAGAGGCGGCAGGGAGTGAGGAAGGATGGTCTGGGAAGAAGACATGGCGGTCTCAGCAGCCAAAAGATCCAAGAGCCGACCTGTGGCCTTTGCTCAGGAGGCCGGGGCAGATGCCACGTGGCTACCACGCAAGCCCTTGAGGGGACCCCACCTGCTGCAGACCAGCTGAGTCAGAACCCTTGAGAATGGGGCCGAGAAAATCTTTTGCAGTGATTCTAACGTGTTGTGAAGCACTTGGAGCATCTCCAGGCGCTTAGGTCCTGTGCCATGCAATATCTTCTGGCTGGTTCTGAAAATACCCACGGCAACGCTTCCCTACCTTCCTCCTTCCCTCCCTCCCTCCCTCCTTCCTTCCTTCCTTCCTTCCCTCCCCCTTTCCTTCCCTTCTCTCTCTCTCTCTCTCTCTCTCTCTCTCTCTCTCTCTCTCTCTCACACACACACACACACACACACACACACACACACACACCTTGGGCAGGAAAGAAGGAGAGAGAATAATAAAGGCTATTGAACACTTGCCTTGAGAAGAACTGAACATTTGCTCAAAATGCATCATTACCATAGTTACCATTTGCTGGGTGTGAATATAATACCTGGAAAACAAAAGTATTCCAGCATGTGAGAGAGAGCAGGCCGTCTGCTTGGCCATTGCAGGTGTGGCTGCCAAGTGGGGCCCAAACACAGGAGTCTCACCCTCTGGTTTTGCTTCCCAACCTGCCACGTCAGTCCCATCAGGCCCCATCTTTTACTGCTGAAGGTCAAATGATTCCGCCACTGGTCGCTGCCCCGTTCCCCCTTCCCTAAAGACTTCAGAGGCAGGGCTTGTGATAAGAACTGAGAACCCACGTGAGGCCTTTGTGGGACTGTCTGAGCCTGAGGTGTTTATCGTCCTTCTGAATGGCTTCTCCTGGGGAGGGGGAAGGGGAGGGGGCCCTGGCGGAGCCAAAGAGCAGTAATCTTCGGAAAAGAAAGAAAAGGGCCACAACCACGGCAACAAAAACTTCCTGCAGATGTGGAATTTGAAGGAATCCAGAGAAAAGAGGCCTATTTTTAGCAGGAGTGAGAGTGCAAACTGTGATAGTCTCCACAGGCCACTGTCACTAACATTTGTCTATAAGCAACATTTTCATATTTAAACACGACAGCCCTGCAAATGGAAAAGAACCAACACTTTATCTGCTTGCTGAGTAAAAGCTATCGTCTTCCCTCAGCCCGGTGGGAGGACCCGACCCGCTCCATCCATTGGCATCGGGCCAGGCATTGGGTTCACCTGTGTTGCCATAGATATTCATGTGTCAGCCATTGACGGCAGGCTACTCAGCAGTGGTGACAAGGATGCCGTTCCTTCCGGGTGAGAAAGCCGTGCCGTGTTACCTCTGTAGGGAAAAACGTCCAGTGCACTTTGCTCAATTAAGCATGCATGTGTGGAAATACAACACTCAAATGAGCAGGAATAAAAATATATTAAATTTGAAGAAGTTAAGTAATACCGTCGGGAAAACCAGTGAACTTGAGGTGAACCCAAAAATGTCAAAAAAGAGAATCTCAGAAATGTGAGCCTTTCGGCCTTTTACCAGACCCCGAATGAGACATATGCATTACGTCCTGTATGCCCCATACGAATATCTTGCCCAGATCAATATCAGGGAGCCTGGCACACAAGTTCTTTTGAAACTTTAGGCAGCAAGCACTTTTCTAAGCCCTATTAGAAAATAATCCACTGTTCATGTGGTGAGTTTGGATTGGGGAGGGGGACAGTTCTCCGAGGATGAGACCCTGAAGATGACTTCTCCAGGCCCCCAGTGCACATTCTGACATGTACCTGTCCCTACCCTGCTGAAGTTGGTGTTAGTTATTGGCATTCCTGCTGGTCAACGGTGGCTCAAAACTGAGTAGAAGAGGGAGAAAACCACAGGGAAGCACTGAGAGCCTCAAGTCGACCTAGATGCAGCTGCTTTTATTATTCCCAGCTTGGCTTGACATTGCTATACACGCAGAGAAGTGTGAACTTTTCTAGATGATCAGCAAAGCAAAGCAGGAGAAGTTGAAGGGTTTGCTTAGCTTCATTGTAGGCTTGTGGCAGTAGTTTCAAAATGTGGTCCCCAGGCCAGCTGCATCGGCCTCACCTAGGAACTTGTTAGAAATGCAGATTCTTAGACCCCCATCCCAGACCAGAATCACAAACTCTGGGGGTGTTGCCCTGGAATATGTGGGGTTCGCTTTTTCTAATACTGTGCTAAAATATAATGTAACATAACAGTTGCAATTTTAACCATATTAAGCATGTAATTCAGTGGCATTCTCAATGTTGTACAACCATCACCACTATTTCCAGAACTTTTCATCACCCCACACAGAAAATCTATAATCATTAAGCAATAACTCCCCTCCCCCCTCTCCCCCCAGCCACTGAGAACCTCTAATCTACTTTCTGTCCCTATGCGTTGCCTATTCTAGAGATATTTCATGCAGGTGGAATCATGCAGTATTTGGCCTTTTGGGTCTGGCTCCCTTCACTTAGCATAATGTTTTCAAGGTTCATCCGTGGTGGTGTAGCATGTATCAGCACTTTGTTCATCTTTATGGTTGAATAATATTTCATTGTATGCGTGTGCCAAGTTTTGTTTATCCATTCAACTGTTGATGAACACTTGGATTGTTTCCATCCTTTGGCTACTGTGAATAATGCTTCAATGAACATTGGTCTACAAATATCTGGAATCTGTGGTTTAACAAGACCACCAGGTGATTCCGACGTGTACTTAATTAAGTTGGAGAAGGTCTGGCCCAGAGCCCCAGAGCTGTCTTTCTATAGAAACTTGGAACACTCAGTGCAGTCTGCCCTACTGCAGCTTCATCCATCCTAGCCAGGGGTCAAGGCTGTGGCTGCTTACATTTCATTTATGCTACAGAGATCGATATTTAGAGTTTCTCAAGGGTCCTTCTAAGACTAATCCCAGAAGAAAAATACCTGTTCAGATCAGGGATTCTCTTTGACTTTATTTCAAGGGTGATGCCTCAAAATACTTTAAAGGGCTGGCAGAAAAACATTTATTAAAAATACATAACCATTCAGGTGTTGATTGGAATTTCACTCACATGTTTTGTGTTACCCCATGATGACCTTGGTATTAACTATAACAATGACCCACTCTACTCCTGTCTGTAGAAAACAGCCCTTTTTTCCCCCCTGAGAATTGTAGAGGTAGTACGTGGGAAGAAAAGAAAGAGAAAAGGAAAAATGTATTTGCTATAAGTTCACAGATACTTGGGTAATGTTCAGGGACTATTGTCTTAACTTATAGGCCCCAATATGTTATTCTCAGCTAATTATTCTTCCTATTCAGAAAGGTTAAATAACTTGCTTGTGGTTGCATGGCTAGAAAATGACAAAGCCAGCTATTAGAATCCAGCTCTCAGTCCAAAGTTGCTGAATAAATCAATTTATACTGGCTGTGGGTGGTTTAAAATGTTACCCCTTTGGGGATATTTGGATTTTTAACAGAGGACTCCTGGATATGTATTATTTTAACCTAAAGAAATAAATCTTTAAAGGTAGAATGTCATACCTGAAGAAGAGGAAAGGAAGACCTTTCCAACAACCGCGGAACCACACTGCGGAGTCCCCTGCAAGCTAAGCGCTCGCGATCCCTGGAGGGCAGGCTCAGGAGAGTGTTGTGTTTTACCTTGGGTGTCACGTGTTGAGAATGAAATGAAGGTGAGATGGAGGCAGCCAGAACTGTGACAGTCTGGAAGTCATGATGCCCTAAGGACAATGGAAGTGACTGAGATGAGGCCAGGGGAACACATATGACCCTGTTGCCAGGTAGATTAAGGGCAGCTCTGCGGAAGAGGACGCAGCCATGCTGAGTGGCTCTGGGGGAGAGGGCCAGGCCTATGGGTAGGGGTTGCAGGAAGGCAGATTTCTTTTCAGTATCAGAAAGAGTTTGCTCAGAAGAGTAGGATGGACACCCTTGTGGAGTAGTGAGTTCCCCGTTGGCA
This sequence comes from Grampus griseus, assembly GCF_964374135.1. Lineage (NCBI taxonomy): Eukaryota > Metazoa > Chordata > Mammalia > Artiodactyla > Delphinidae > Grampus > Grampus griseus. The sequence continues at coordinate 37,809,216 of NC_139007.1, forward strand.
GAAGCATCACAGTTGAGTCTGATGACCAGCCAAGCAGACTGTGGCAGGGCTCCCTGCACTGAATGGAAGGTGAGACAAAAATGACTCCCTGGTGCCTGTTTAACTCCAAGGCATTATGACCTTGAACTTAGCTGCTGAGTTGTTATATGCTGAATGCAAAACCAGTATTGAAAGGGAATTTGATAGTGATCTGTCATTTTCACTGTTTAAATTATGTCTCTCCTTTTAAAAAAAATCACTCAGCATCACTGATGGACATTTCTGAAATATTTAGAGTAATTATTCTTTGGGGATTTTGTCTCCTTTTTATAAGTTCAGTGGGAGCATCAATTTGAATACCCTCTGATCACTGTGTACCGCTGTGACCCATTGGCATTTCCCTTTCTAGGCTAATAATTGGAAAGCTCAAAATGGAGCTGCTCCGTGGGTAAGCATCTTGGGAGATAACAAAGCAGGGAAGACCCAGCTGGAGTCTGAGGCAAACAACAGGGACTTTCTGTGTTATCGTTCTTCCTACTGCATTCGGCTCACATTAGTGAGGTCTGAGGATTTGGGTGGTTGGCATGGTCATGTTCTTCAGACATCTGAAGGATGTAAATACTGAGGAAGGAAGAAATGTATTTAGCTCGAGACAAGGGGTATATCTAATTAGGGTAAGAGTGAGGGAATGAAATTAAGCAAAGAAAGATTTAGACTGAATATTAGTGGGCTACTTCCAAGCAATAGATTGATGAAGCTTTTAGATATCTTCTAGGGAATGCTGTCCTGTGTTTTCAAAGTCACTTGAAAATCAGAGGGACAAAGGCCGAGATAATCTTGAGGAAACCACAGTCTCTGTAGATCAGGCAAACGGAGAGTGCTTAGCTTTCTGCCTTCTAGTCTGTCTCATAAACATGAAAAGCTCAGTGGGCAATCTCCTACTGAATGACTTCTGTCCGCCTATAGCAAGTGCTTGCTTTTCTTACAACCAGGACTTTTTGAAAGGTTGTTATGTTCCCAAGGGTCAAATCCAAATGTGAGAATCAGAAGAGAATTCTGGAGAGAATCTGGGGTGGAGCAGGCACCTGACTTCTCTGCCTGCTTGTTAGTGGTGCCTCTAAAGGGCAGGAAGAGGAGGCGAAAGTCAAACGTTCTGTGATTGGTGGGAAAGGATCTTGAAACTCTGTGTCAAAAGGAGACACCTGCTGCAGGGAGAATTGAAAACAACTGGTTGAGGAAGATGGCGACCTCAGCCACTGCATAACCCTCCATAAACCTGGAGCTTTTCTTCTCTGGACCATGTCCCCTACATGCTAGGGATCTACTTGTTCCTCCCAAAGTCTAGTACAGACAACTCTTCCAGGATGGGCCCAGATTCTGGGGGCCACCAGTCACTGTCTAGGACTTGCGGCCTTCCTGGACTAGCCGTGTGGTCTGGGACCGGCTGGTCACATGCGGCCATGTGACCAGCCATTGTGGGCACATGGATAGCCTGGAGGGTGTGGGACTGGGCTTTCCTTCTGAGACTAATTAGAGACATTTGAAATGAGGTATTTTGCATAAGCCATTAAATAGTACTGACAGGTAAAACAATGGAAAGATATACTGAATTTGGTAGAGATTTTTATGTTTAACCTCTTGGGGGGGGTGTCAGTACTCCCGGCTTCCTCTGTGGTCACAGAGGTGGGCAGTCCGGGTAGGGGGGCTATTTTCCTATAACAAGGGCAGCTCCCATGTAATTTTCCACTTTGAATCCTACATCTTTTTTTATTAAATAAGATGGAGTTTTACTCTTTAAAACAGACCATCGCCGGTCTGCACGGCTAGCTTTGTCTTAAAAGGGAATAAAATTCTTAAGTTGAAACCAAATCGGAGACTGTTCTATGGCGCGCTCTGCGAGGGGCGTGCAGAGACGTGGGTCTGCTGATGACCTTAATTGCGGAGACAGCGGGGTCCATAATCTCTGGGGCAGTGGACACTCGCTGCGTGTGTTCTCCCCGTCCTTGGATTTAGACAGCCTTTGATCATCCTGCCCGGCCTAGAATCCCGAATTCCACTGATGACCAGCCTCAGGCCGTCCACTGTTGCATTCAGGCGTTCGTTCGGGAAGCCCTGTCTCTGTCTCCAGGATGTTCTGGGTTGGAGCCGGGAGAGGACGGACAGGCAGCAAAAATCAGAGTCAGAAACCCCCCAGCAGCAGAGAGAAGGGCACCGGGGAGCTGCTGACAGGGATGAAATGGGAGGCGGAAAGGCCGCAGCGGAAGCAGCAGCGTTCCCCAGGAGGACCGTGCCTGCTGCGTACCCGAGGAGACGTCCTCTCGGCATGAGGGCACTGTGTAAAGCAGGGTTAGCCCTTGATGAGGTTTTTATGTGCACTCCGGGTTTTGAATTTTCCTGCTGGCATCTCATCACAGTGTGGAGTAGTAGCCAAGGAAACCCTCAGGTGCCTTCCACGTCCATTTCCAACCCTGGTTCTGAAGAGGGCAGGGTGCCCCCCGCGCCCCTGAGGTCTCAAGGGGCATTATAAAACTCTCCAAATAAGACGAATTTGGATTCTTGCTAATTTAAAAAGTCAGTGTAATAATGAGTGTGTTGGAAAATGGAAGAAACTACCTTCTAAAAGGGGGGGGTAGTCATGCTACAGGACTGGGTTGAACTGAGGGTTAGTGTCGTGTTTACTGTTACTGAACATCAAAGACGTCTTAAGCTAGGAACACAGTTGTCTCTCTCAGTGTGACTCCCATTTACTGCGTGTCAAGCTGCAGGAAGTCCAGCTGATGTAAATAGATTAATATTTAAAAAGTAATACAGAAGAGTAAGGTACCGAACATGTAATGTTTAATTATTAAAAACCCATAATGGAATTCCAATCCGAGCTCACGTCTTACGTCTCACTGGCGCTAAGCAAAAAACTCAATTAGCCAGCGAGTCTGCTCACTCCACGGCTCATTTTGACTCTCCCAGGGCCAAGCCCGTGTTCTCTCAAAGTGTCTAGAAACATAGGTATGGGCAGCTTAGGTAGTACTAGGCTTTCTCATTAGACAATTGTCACAACCCTTTTCAGTCAGATTGTTGGATAAAATGACTGTACGTTGTTAACAGGACTTAGGAAAGAATTTGAGTTACTTCCAACTGATAGGACTTGGGAGAGTAAGTGATCTGTTAGAAATCGCAGTATTAGGGCCTCCGTGCTCCTGCTGGGTTTATCAGGCTATGAAGTGTGTGTTACAGGATGCAGGTGTCTGATTAGAAAAATGGACTTAGCCCAGGGATAGTTAACCACCCATTTTCCTTTTGAGACCATAGTTCTCCTGGCCCTTTAGGACACACTCTTTTTTTCTTTTTTCTTTTTCATTTGTTAGTTCACTTTATTATTCATTCAACAAATATTTACTGAGTACCATGTGCCAAACACTCTTCCAAATGCTTGGGTTGCATATTATTTACACAAAGGACAAAATTAAATTTCTTCATCCACTGTGCCTAGTTGGCAGCATGCCTCAATACAGTGGGGTGAAATATTCTGCTAAGTGGTGTTCCTGCTATCAGTTTTGCACAGTGTAACCCAATGTAGGACACACTCCTGTGAGGGTGAATTTCTCCTATGGTGGAGAATAGCCAGAGGAAGAGATAACATGACCAGTGTGGCTTGGCGTGGAATAAACCCTCATGGACCAGTCGAATCCAGTTCAGAGTCAGTGGGCCAGCAAAGCTGATTGGGGCAGTTATTCTTGATTTTATATTTTTATTTAGCGGGACAGATAAGGATGTTCCTTTGTATATGAATATGAAGATACTGATAAGCCATTTGTTTTTCTTGTTGCTGTGCTCTAAGAGTTTGCCCCCTTGATCGTGGAGCCTCGGTTCCCGTGAGATGCTCATGCATTCATCTATAATGCAGAAAATGCAGTGGTGTGACCTAAAATGCTCTTGGGTGGAGCTTCAGGGTTTGGAAGGTCACACAAGAGGTAACAGTATTCATGACATCCTGTGGGCTGGCGGGCTGTGTCGGGTAACTAGAACTGAGAGGACAGAAATTGAGTTTGTAGTGACTGCAGAAGCTGAAACCACAGGGTGAAATGTAATAGGGTCCAGGCCTCGATGAACACAGGAAGCTGATGAGAGGGGAGGAGGGAGCTGTAGGGCTGAGAAAAGGGCTGCAAGGGGACGAGTAACCTTGATTCCCAGCAGGGCAGAGCCTGTGAACATGTGGAAGGGCAAAGGCATGGGAATCACCTTCGCCTTCTCTTACAATTCAGAAAACAACCAACAGTTGCACGTGGGAAGCCTTACCATGTGCAAGACAGTGCTCTGGGGTGTAAAGGCCCAGGCCCGGCACCACAGAGGAAAGCTTTAAGCAAACGAAAAATGTTAAGGCCTAGGTTTCCTGGCTCTGTCTGACAGGCATCATTTTCCAAAGTGATTTTCTACAGGATCCTACTAGGAAAAAAAAAGAAGATTTCTATTTTTGGAAAGTTGAGGAAACTCTGGATTACTGAAGTTAAATGTTTCTTTTCTGCAGAACTTCTCAGTGGCTTAAATATGGCAATGTGCAATGAGAATCTTCCAGAGGAACATAGGGTGTGCAACTTTTCCCAAACTCATTTGACCATGGAATCCTTTTTTAGGGGCAGAACATTGATGGGACTGGTGTTTCTCAGGATACCCTGTAGGCGATAGAGTTGGGATAGGAGTAGTCAATGAGAAGGGGGGCGGGGTTTGCAGTGGAATTAGGAACAGGCAAGGACCTGATGTGGCAGTCACATTTCCTTTCTGTGGTGACCCTCAGAAATAGTGCTGGTGTAAGGAGATCTGTGTAAGAGGCATATCCTGATGTCACCTTCCTGCTTTCCTGGGCCGAGGCTGCCCTGGGCACCCCACACCTATAGCAGGGTACACGGTAGGATGATGCCACAAGGAGCTCCTTAACCACAGGAGGAAGTAGTGTGGGATCAGAAAGAACTTTGAAGTCCCTGACCCTTCCCAGATTGTCCTCATCTTTTAATATAGAGTAATACCGGAAAGGGCCGTGGTCGGGATTAAATGGGAGAAAGTTTGTAAAGCTGGGGTAGATTCTTGGTCTCCCTGAAGTTGGAGGCTCGCTATATAGAAGCTCGAGGAAACAAGCAAGGCAGGACTAGCCATTGCTGCCCATCTTCCTGGAGCCTGGGCAATTGTTCTGGCAGCAAACGTGGCCCCACAGTGCCAAGAACTGGGCGATGGGACAGTCTTTTTGCCCCCAAGGAATAGGCACCATTGCTTCCTGCTCTAGCACACGGCCTCGGAGGACTTGCAACTCCTGCCGCGTGACTTCCAGTCCTGCCACTTCCAGCCCTCTCCTCTCCACTCGGCCTCACCACCTGTGCTGCCCCCGCGCTTCTGCTTACTGCCTGTCCTCTGTGGTCCTCTGGCTTTCCGCCCACGGCCACTCTGCCCACCACTACTTAGTCTCTTGAGGTCATCTTGATTCCCAGCTCACCAGAGAAGAAAACCTGATTGGCTTGCTGAATTGCTCTGTCCCTGTTAGGCAGAGTCCCCGCCCCAGGTCTTGAGGTATCCTCGAGTCCAGTCTGCTAAGGGCAGGACAGCAGCGGACAGTGGCCATAGCAGGCACTCAGTGCCTAATGGCTTCTGTTCTGATACGCAGGTAGCTCCTACACAGTTTTGTTTTTCTTCTCCTCGTTCTCCCCTTTCCTGTTCCTCCCCACTTCTGTACCTGCCAGTCCATACCAAAGGCATGCCTTGATATAACACAATATATCCAGTGCCGCCTGTTCTTTCACTCTTAGATACTAAGCACTAGAAGAGAGGCTCAGCCTCACATATTTCGATTATCCCCTCATATACCCTTCTTCTGTATCGTACCAGATCTGAGGTCCATTGTACAGGCTATTTGGATTAGGCAGTGCACCATGCTCATTTCTCTTTTCACCTAGGAGCCAACAGTCCAGTTGTACAGTGGGTCAAATGGTAGGATCCTTTTCCGTTTCATTTCCTTTCTTCAGAGGAGACCAAAGAATGATGTAGTCAGTCATATATGGGTTATGAGATGGGGGCTTTTACCCAAATACTGATAACGGATATATAATTGTTGCTAGTCTTAATTTCCTTATCTCTAAAATAAGGTCTGTTACCTGCCTGCTGATCTCTTCACAGACTTCTGGTGAGTGGTATTGTGATAGTGTCTTTTGCACCACTTGAATTTACTGGAAGAAAGGAGTTGTAGAAATAACAGATGTGTTTATAAACATATATGAATTAACATATCTTTGTCGCAAATTGTCTTGCTTCATACCATTTAGCGCTTCAGACATTCAGCCTGGATGGGGAGATTGGCTTGAGCTAACCCAGGATTTGCTTATGAGGATGGAATCGTAAGAGAGATGCTCAGTGGAGAATCTAGCATTAGTGGAGTGGTGGCTTTCAGTTAAGTAGTTAGCTCAGCAGGGTGGCTGCATTCATGGAACAAAGATGGAAGAGAACTAGGCGAACCTAGGGTCCACAAACATCCAGGAAGTTTTTCAGAGACAAAGGAACCAACATGGGGATCTGAAGTTGGAAGCAGTCCAGCATATCCCTCACAGATACCTAAGAAACTGTCACTAAGTAGGTGCTCTCACACTGGTTTTAATTAACTAAAAAGACAGCAGATAGCCTAAATTATTTCTTTTCCCCAAGTTCGTGAGCCCAGTACTCTGGGCCTTTTGAATTGGTAGCACTGTGCACCAGATGCCATAAATGTCACATTTGTGTGTAACTGAGCATAAGGGATTCCATTGGTGACTCTGGCCCGGGCGACTGGTGCTGGCCTGAAGCTGAGCCTAGGGCTAAAACATCCGTGAGCTTCAGACCACAACCTGGCTGGCAAGTCTCCTCATTATTGCAATTATGTTACTGTCAAACATTCTACAAGCCCTTGGAAACACAGTGGAGAGAATATGGGGGTCAAGTGTTTTGCTGATTTGGGTTTCTGGGTTTTATTTTTGTGGTGTGCTTTTGACTTTGAAGTACGCATCATAGTAGTGAATTTCTCTTTGTTTTTAATAACTGAGATTTAATAAAAGAATGAGTAAATAAGAGTTTAGGTAAACCAGTTGGCTCTGTTTTAAACCTGTAAAACTGGACCCAGTGAAGGCAGCAGATATGACACAGGAGGAGATGGGATAATGAAAAAGGGGGGCCAGTCCCTTTTAAGAGTAAATAAAGTCACAAGTAGGAACAAACAATGGCTTCTGACATCTCTCTCCCAATGCAAAGAGTGGGAAGGACCAAGTTACCCTGGATTGTGGGCCCAAAAAGATAAAAACGATCTTGGAGATGCCACTGAGACTTGGAGGGGGGTTAATGCCTAGATGAGAGATGACATATAGAACTAAAATGAAAAACACCACATCCCACCAACATACCTAGTAGGTGGGTAAAATTCTGGAAAATATATCCTTGTATGGCAATCCATGCACCTGAGGGGAAATGCAAGGTGGGAATTTTAAGGAAATAAAAGGAAACATCAAAAGAATTACTTGGGGGGCGGTAATTGAGTACAAAATATGAAGTAGATATTGAAAATAGATTAATTAGCAATTAAGCAAGATATGGGGCCATTTACCTAGACATCTGCTAAGGATACCATTCTGTTAGAAACAGAGCAATTGATCCTCCTTCCCATGCCTTGTGCATAGTTCTGAGAAGGTGGAGAAGCTATGAGGGGAATCCTACTTTAACCACCATATTGATTAATACAGGGGAGAGCAGCTTGGTGTGTGGATGGAAAGAATTGACCCAACCATCTTGGAATGTGCATGGATGTGATCAACCATGTTCCCTAGAATTGGGATAAGCAGACATTTTTAATCCAAGGAAGGTTGATTTGTTCCCCAAATCAGAGGCTCAGTGTAGTTTGTGGGGGTGGGGAGGGCAAAATGGAGGGTGGGAAATTCTGAAAATGAATATTGTGTCAGGAAGGCAAGGGTGCATGAAGGGGTAAACCCTTGGGGGAACTGCCCAAGGTAATAAAAGGAGCTATTAGGGCTATGTTCATGGAAGGAGCAAGAAGCAGAATTGGAGAGCTCAGTGTTTAGAGCAAATGGTGTAATGTTTAACAAAAGAGGGTGAGAAGACAAGGATGGGCAACCTTTATTTGTTTTTTTTTTTCCCATTGTCTCCATAAAGAGAATGCGGTTTATACTGGAAAGGGTAACAGAAACCCTAAAGAAAACTATGAATCCCACGTTGGGGGCAAAGAGATAGGCAGAGAGCACCTGCTACACTCACCACATTTAGCTCTCCCTGCCGCTTGGAGGGAATTTGAGGATAATTTCATATTTACTTTGAGATAATCTTTATTCTATCATGATGAATGGAAGAGGTTTCAAAAAGACAGAAATGGACTAAAATTTCAAAATTGGGAAAGGGTTTCTGATTTCTGAAACTCTAGACCAGTAGGCTTGATGGCTTACCCTCAAAAGGCCTTGAATATATCATTAAACAAGTGGTTGATAAGCACTTTAGAGAAAAAGGTTTTGGTTGACCAGAAACTCAGAGTGAAGCATGCAGCATGTCAGAGTGAAAAAATGATGGGTCGGAAGTTCTGTTCTGGATCCTGGCTCCATTATTTGTAGGCTGAGACCTTAGGGAAACCACATCATTTCTTTGAACATTTGTTTTCTTATCTTCAAGCAAAATGGGAAAAACAGTAGCTCCTTTACAAGTTTGTTGTCAGAATTAAAGGAGATCAGTGAAAGCTTCAGGCTTAGTACATAACAGACATTCAATAAATGTTTGTTTTGAAAAAGCAATACCTAACCGCGGGATATGACTGCTAAAAAAGCACATGTGTTCTAGGGTGGCATTAGTGGAGCTACTGTGTTCCATGTGAGGGAGGGGAGAGTTCTCTGGACTCGATGCTGGTCAGGCTGATGCGTCCTGTTCTGGACTCCACCCTCTAAGAGGGACATTACCAAGGTGAAGTATATGCCTGCATAAAAGACACAGGAGGACAGACAGGATAGGAGGGCTCTGGGAACTTGTCCCTGGGGAATGGGTGCAGGAACTGGGGAGGTTTAAAAATAAAAATCTGGGGAAAATATGATGGCTCTTTTTAAGTATTTGAAAGGCTGAACTTTGGAAGAGGAGTTGACCTGTGCTGAGAGACCCTGGGGAACAGAACTACTGTCAATGGGTGGAAGTGATGGGGAACATTGAATGGTTAAACTTTCTGACACTCAAAGCTGTCCGACAGCAAAGCAGGCTGCGCAGGACTCTGCACTATATTGCAACCCTCTTTAGAGAGATCGTCTTTGTGGGATTCACTCTTTGGCTGTGTGGATGGATCAGGATGGTCTCCCTGTCGTAGGAAGATGAGGGGCACCTAGAAGACCATCTGTGTAGAAGCAAACCCACGTTTGCTGGGGGAGGTAGGTTGGGCTTGACCCATGAAGTTCCTTAGAGATCTAAATGTCTGTAATTCTGAAATTTCAAAACAAAGCTATTATCAAATACAGACGTACCTCGGAGATACTACGGATTTAGTTTCAAGCCACTGGAAATAAAAGCAAATATCCTAGTAAAGGGAGTCACATGAATTTTTTGGTTTCCCACTACATATAAACGTTATGTTTAAACTATGCTGTAGTCTAAGTGTGCAGTAGCACTATGTCTAAAGTAATGTACATACCTTAATTAAAAAATACTTTATTGCTGAAAAATGCTAGCTTTAATCTTTTTGCAAGAGGAACATCAAAAATCACTGATGACAGATCACCATAACAAACACAAAATGATGAAAAAGTTAGAAATATTGTGAGAATTACCACAATGTGACACAGAGACACAAAGTGAGCAAATACCATTGCTCACTGATAGACTTGTTCAATGTAGGGTTGCCACCAACCTTCAACTTGTAAAAAACACAGTATCTGAGAAGTGCAAACAAGGGAGGTGTGCCTGTATTAGTCAGTCATCAGTAAAACTTCTGTAGTTTTAAAGGAAAATGCCAAAGTCCTTGAGATAGTGGGGCAGTCTGGGCTTTGAAGCCACACACATCTAAGTTAGAATCTGGATCTGCCATCTCTTATCTGCATAGGGAATCTTGGACAAGTTATTTAAGCCCCAGTTATCTATATGGTAAGGTACTTGTGGAGATTAAAAGAGGTAATCCACGTAACATGCTTAGCATGGTTACTAGTGCTTAAATAATGCAAGCTATTGTTAACTCGTATAATCTATTATTATTACATCAAATTGGGGCTTCCAGTAGGCACTGTAATAAAAGCCATAATTTTCAATGGAGTGTCCTGGAGAGATTTGAGGACTGGGCAGCAATGGACACCAGGGGCTGAAGTGGGGCAATCCTGGCATCCACAGGTAGGATCTGGTTCAGTCTGGAGCCCAGGAGCACAGAAACGTTCAAGACTGCTAAAAGGGGATTGAATGAAGCATTGCAGGTAAAGCCCTTTGCCAGGTGTCTGGCAGATTTCAAGCAATCAGTATATAGTTGGTAAATAAATGAGAGTCACTAGGAGCAGCTGCGAGCCTTTGAGAAGCAGCCAGAGAGGCAGCTGAGGAGCAGAACTGCCAGAGGAGCCGTGAATTCCGCCTAGCAGTGCCCTTGACCTGGACCACCTGCACACACACAGCCTTGGTCCTATGGCATTTCAGTGCTGCTTCTCATCGCTGATGCCAAGACACAGCCTGGGTGGATGAGGAGGCTGGGAGGCAGATTCAAATAAAACCCCTAGAAAAAAAGAGACTGTTTCAAATATCACAGATCATAATAGCAGTCCTTCCAAAAAGTCCTATTATTGATGTGCGATTAGCTGTGTTGTGGAATTAAAGCCATGTGTTTTGAAATATCATTTTTGCCATTTTCTAAAAAGCCTGTGTGAAGGAAGAAATGAGGTGAGTGACCACAGATAAAAAGAAGCCAGATAATTAGTACACTTCACTTCTCAACATATCACTTTGGTGGCGCTCCCTTTATACACAGGTGCAACCCAAGGTCCCTCCCTACAGTTTTTTCAGACAGAGAGTGGGCTCTTACAGTCACACATAATGAAACTTCAAATATTCAAGTATGCATTTAGGAAACAGCAAGTAAAGATAAAGGAGATCAAAGGCACATTTGAAAAGAGATTCAGATATCTATTTGGAAAACAGGGAGAGTTACAATAACCAACGTAAATATACATGTGAAAAAAGATTCAGATATACATTTGAAAAAAGAGGAGTCACAGGGTTAGCAGAGCAAAGGGAGGTTAGATATTGAGAGAGTAAAATATTAAGACTATTTTTTAGTTAGAAACTGTTCGTTGCATTTAGAAGAAATCTGGGGAGAGGAAGTGCGTGCAGATTTCTCCCATGACTGTTAATAGACAGATTTTGAGTTTCTTGAGGGCAGGTGCTGAATCTTTCCCATTGTTTCACAGTTCAGTGCCTTCTTGAGCACAGCTCAGTACTTATTTTTAAAAAAATAAAAGCATTACAAATAGAAGCTCAGTTTTTCTCAAGCTTCAGTTTGAAGCAAAGAGGATTCAGTAAAAACAAAACAAAACCGTGCAGGCCTCCTGTTTCCTGCTGTAGATGCTAAGCTGTAAGAGGGCAGGGGATGCATCTTACTTAACTCCTATCCCTGGTTCCTAGCACAGTGCCTGACACAAGGTGGGCCCTCAATGAATGAATAAATTGGATTATGTCATGGCAAAATTTTCAGGCAGGTCACAGAATACCTGGAGTTGAAAAAAAGGAGAGAAAATCGAGTCACGGGGCCTGGCAGCAGCATTTCAGTGGGGGATGGGGTAGGACATGGCTCTCCGCTTTTATGGGGCACGTTTTCCATGTCTGCAATCACTTGCTGGTTCTTTCTTCCTCACGTGTTTCCTGGGCAATGCGTCACTATGGATGATCTCAGTTTACAGCTGAGCCCCTGTGGCTCAGCGTGGTTAAGCACCTCCCCAGGAGCTGGAGGCTGGAGGAGTGGACTAGATGATCTCTGAGGTATCCTTCAGGGCTCACTTTCATTGCTCTGAGATCTCCTGGGCTACTCCTGTGGCCTTTCACGGCCACAGAACTGGAAAACAGAGAGGCAAACGTTTGGCCTCAGGTGGATCAGATTTTCCAATGTTTGAATTTTTCAGTTTCCGTCTGGGTGACCTGTGTTAAGAAGAGGTGAGCTGCATGTATCCAGTTTAAATGAAGTGGAGAGTTTTGTGATGATACTAACACACTTAGGCGACCGAATATGTCAGAACAAAGGGAAACGTCACCTTCTTCTGAGTCATGTGTTTGGCTGTGAGGATGGAGGCTCGGTCATGGAATACAGTCCAGGACTCCATCTCTTGCTTTGGCTGTAGAAACAGAGACCTGGGTCAGTAAGGAGCCATTTGTCAACACTCATTGAAATTCTGGAAACCAAGCCCATCTCTGCTCTGCATTTCAGAGCTCATGGCACGTGTGAAAGAGAAGGACCTGGCCCACGGTTTCTGAAATCCAGCTTAACCTATAAGTAGTACTTGAGTCATGGCATAAAGTTCCTCCAGGGCAGCTTTCTAATGAGATGTTCAATTCTAACAAAGATGCTCGTTAGTCTCTCCTTGAGTTCCAAATCCTATGTGAGAGGAGAGAGAGAGAGAGAGAGAGAGAGAGAGAGAGAGAGAAAGCCAAACTGCAAAACAAAACAAAAAACCAAATAAGACCCTTAAACAAAAGGAACCATGTAGCAAACATCATCACATTGGAATCTAAACCTGCAGAAAGTTTATTTTGCAAATGAACTTCTCCATGAATTGGCTCTAAAAAAAAAAACAGCCCTTGCTCATTCTAAATCCCACTCCTGATTTCTGTGTAGCTGTGCACGTCTAAGGCTAGGTCATCTTTTTCCTTCCTTCACTGTAACCCAACTTTGCAAGGAAACTTGGAATGGTGAACTCGGTCCCCCCATCAGAGTTTGGTGCACCGCTCTGTGGGGACTCGCCCTCACACGCATTCTGCCACGCCGGGCATGGGTCAGCCTGTCTTCAAGGCATGTGATACTGTGGCTTCTGGCCCTTCCTTTGGAAGATAGTTCTGCCATGTAATGAGTCAAGCAGATCGTTCATCAGCTCTGTTTTTTAATAAAACATGAATAGTACAGTTTATGGCTTCCACTGTTCAAACAGCAGTTGAGCCTAAGAGGAATTATTCATCTTAATGGTTCTAACACTCATTTCCAAGCAGCCATGCTGCTTTATCAAGCTTTCACCTGAATTAGAGAGTGACTGGCGTTGGAAAAAGTGGGCTCCCCAGGAGCTGAAAAGAGCCTTCCCAGGATGGTGGGCAGCTGGGATGTCCATAGGCCTGTCATCTGGCTCCTTGTCACTGCAGACAGTCCCTCTGTCACCCCTGGGATGGCAGGATGCAGGATGGGGGCTGGAGTCTGTGAGGTTCAGCATGTGTTTGTCCATGTCTCAAAGACACGCAGACTCCTAGGAAAGCCTAGATGAAAACCTCCCTTTTCCTCCTCACACTGCCAGAAAAACATCCTCCTATTAAGTTAAACTGAACTTAAGCCTATGGAATGTTCCTGGGAAATCAGCAACCACGAGGGAGACAGGTTAGGAACTGAAAAAATTCTCTATGCAACAAGGTTACTGTTAGGCCCAGCACACCAGTGTTGCTTGCTACTACTATATTAGCTCCCTTTCACAGAGGAAGAAACTGAAGCTGAGATTTTCATAAGAGAGAATGATGGAGCCCTGACTCACACCCACATCTTCTGATTCCAAGTCAGATGTGATTTCTATAGCATCCTTTGCTGCCCAAGTGCACCAAATTACGGCCCTGATGAAGGCAGAGTCTAAACCCAAAGGAACAGTTGATGCTGGGGCCATGGGACTGCAGGGTTGAGCTGGAAGCAAGTATTCAGGTGGGATCAGTCTGAGGCCCTCAATTCATGCTATGAGGTGACTGTCTATAGGTGAGGCAGACCCAAACCCTTCAAAACACTGATCACCCCTGTCCATGTCTCTCCAGCCTCCTTTGCTTCACTCTTAGGTGAGCTCATGATTTTTTGAGGTGACCTGGACCGCAAGATCAATGCCATATTTAACAGGCCAAGATCTAAAGAACCAGCCTCTTATGGCAAGCTCCAATTTTGGTTAAGGGGCTACAACTTCTGAGCTGTTACATGGGTGCTGTGTTCGTGAAAAGTCAGGAGCGTGCGAAGATTTTGTTTTTCAGATTGTTGATGGCATTCAAGAGATTGCTAATATCTTTTTACTGTTCCATTGCTGCAAATGCCTTTGCCCAGATAAGAAAGATTTCAGCAAAAGAGTTTCTTAATGAAATATCGCCTGATGCCAGGTTACCACTCAGAAGGCAGCGGTGGATGGGTTCCATTGAAGGATGAAGTTCACTGCCACAGCTGACAGCTGATTAATGTGTGTTAATTAGGAACCCTGTCTCCCTCCCTGATCACCTGAATCTTCTTCTGAGCCCAGCAGAGTGTATATATCGTGCCCATGTGGGTAACCTCATGGCATACTTTGGCTTTGACTTTGGACGTTTATATAAAGGCTCAGTTGCCAACATGAATAGCTTTCTTTCTTTCCAGGGGAAATACAAGATGGAAAGAGTTATAGGAACCAGAAGTCCTGCCTTTCAGTTTTCTTATATCAAGAGCAAGTGATATTTCTGCTGAGGCAGTGTCTTTTGAGCAGTTTAGCGGTGTAGGTTGCCACATTTATTTCACAGGAAAGGAGTGAATCCATCAGGCCACTGAGCTTATAAGTACTACCCTGGCAGCCAGCCACCAAAATATAAATACTCTAAATGGACTAAAGGAAATGTTCATTCTGTTGTTTAGAATTGGACACATCCCAGGAAGGTAAACTTAATCTTTTTGAGGACTGCTGTTATAGGGCTGAATGGAATATGCATTTGTTTATCTCCTTTGTGATCTTTTTGTCTCCCCGGTGATACATTATGTATTTGTGATACGAAGCATTTCAGCTGTCTCGCTCAATAGCCTCGCATTAGCTGATTGTTCGGTCCCCAGATTGCCATCGTTAAACAGCTTCAGCCTCAGCTCCGTCCAATCTGGGACCTGTTAGGGAGAGAAGTGGAACCAAAGAGGCCAGATTCCAACAGAAACAAAGCCGGGTGGAATTAGGGGGAAATCATTCCAGAGCCCAGTGAGTTGAGCTCTGCACTTCTTAGTCTTTATCTTCTAAAATATCTGAAGGAATTTTGGTACTTCTTGGCATAATGAGGGAAAAAATAATGCCTCAAAAAGTTTGAAAAAAATTAAAGCCGTCTGTGGAAAAAAGGTGGGAAGAATACCCCATAACACCACAGTTCAGAAAAACCATAGTTTATGAGACACATGCTGTGTATTTCATGGATATGCAAATGTTCTTTTATTAAAGAGAAAGATCTACAGTATATATTTTCACCTAACTACCACATCTTAAGTAATCAGCTCAGGCTCTTATGATGAAATCTTTAATTACTAGAAGTGTATTAGTTAGATGTAGAATGAATGATGTGCTGCATTTTATTGCTTCACATGATACAGCCATTTGTGCCATAAATTCATTGACCTAATCTTAGACGATGTGTCCTGTAAGACAGACATGATCCATTATTTCTTAAGTGACAGTTTTTTCCCCAAATAATTTTTTGCTTCATCAGAAAGATTGCCTTATTGTATTTTTAGACTAGTGTTCGAAATTGAAATGTAACAAGACAAGGAGACACTCACATTCACACTCCTTACCCAAAATGAGATTGTCAGAAACTGTCACACTATTACCTAAACACCGTGGGATGCTGCAGAAAATCAAGTAGGGTAACCATTAGGCTTTTGCTTTAACTGGAAAATTTGATGAAATAGAATTTTCTTCGAACTTTGATGTCTGTAATTCTTTTTATGTGAAATAGATAAAATGTGGTGGAGAATTCTCATTGGATAATTGGGATAGATCTGTGAGCATTCCTTATTCGTCAATGAATTACTGAAAGTGAAGGGAGAACATTTAAGTTATATTTAGGTTACTTTTTGTGACTCTACTTGAAAATATTTATTTAGCTTGAGGAAACAGAGGAATCCTCTGGAGGCAAATAATTCAATCTGGCAATTTGAAGACCAATTAAGGATTTCAGAAAACTCTTTCCCCTTATGGTTAAAAAATACGATCCAAAAGAAATATGCCAGAAAATTTGGTATTTTTTTAAATTAGCTTAATTCATTGATAATTTTTTTTAGTTCATAATTAAAGAGGCTATATTTGATCCTTCACTTCAAGCTTAAAAGTTTACATTTTAGGCTATCGATGCCTAACATTGAAACAGAATCAGGTGGCTTTATTTCATATTGGAATTTAAATGTCATGTCATTATACATTAACTTTTTAAAAATGATCAGGTTTTAAAAATAATAACTTACATGCATCAAGTTTTCACTACTAGTTTCTTTAACCTTTATCTAGATGAGAATTTTGAGAGTCTGATAGATTCTGTGTGTCTCTTCTCATCAGAGGCAATTCTGTGCTTATTTGTAAATTAGACATCTCAACTATGAAAAAAAAACAAACCTCTTAATTCTGGAGAAACTTGAAACACTGTAGTGAAACACAGGAGTATCTTAGCATTGATTTTATTGTTTTTGCAACAAGCATTTTGAAAGGGTATTTTCATATGAGACTAAACAAAAAGCTAATGTGTGCCAATAAGTATTTGTCATTCAATCTCACACCATCGAGTATATCACCTGCAGATATCAGTGGGAATAAAAGTGCGAAGGAAAAGAGTGGATTTACACAAACAGACTTACATCTGCCACGAGTGTGTATACTCACAATCACATAGTAGCATGCCACCACTGTTTACAGTCTAGGAAAGCTGAGAGTTCAATGAGATGAGTAATCAAATGCCCAGCATATGTTGTTTTTGCATTGTTTATGTGACCAATCATTATTAAAATTTATCATCTTTTAATGCTATCAGTTTACCATAGTTAAAAAAGCAACATGCACCAGCAACAGAACAACAGACTCTCTCCTCAACAAAAACAGGTTCCATTTAGAGCAATATTGGAACCAGGGCTTTACTGAAGAGAGAAGCAAATTCAATGAACTCACCATCGCATTGTGTTTCAGAATTCTTCCTCTGTTGCTGTATGGCTTGAGTGCTGAGGAAATGACCAAAAAAAAAAAAAAAGAAAGAAAGAAAGAAAAAGAAAAAAAGATTGTGTATGTAATGTTCAGTCAAAAAAGTAAGGCACTGAAAGAACCATTGAAAATTTTGACATCTGTTTATCTGTTTATAGCTATGGCAAGATTACTCGTATTAATTCTTGTTTAAAATGCCATATGAAGGAAAGACATTTGTGCAAACAAGAGTCGTATTTGAATTGTAGATCATGTCTTCACCATCTGTGAGAGCTGATGGTGTTACAAAATTAATGTGTTAATGAAATCACAATAATTTCTCCAAAGTAATGGGTTCTGAAGCCGAGAATGACTATTTTTTGAACTTTGATGTCTAGTGATTTCCAGTTGGGAAAAGCTCTCAGCCTTTAATTAGTTCTGCAGCCCAACTTTAAAATAAATTTGGTGATGTCTCTCTTTTGCCAGGAGTAGATTTGAAGGGGGGGAAAGCCATAAAAACTTTTGGAAAACGTTCTCTTGGTGTTTGAAAAGTTGTTAAATAAGACTGCCTGCCAAGAAATGTCACCAAAAATTCTGACTACTGAGAGAGAGTGGGCAAACAGCTCAAAAAATAATTCTAGCTTGCTGCAACATCACAGGTTGGGAATAGCTAAACCTCACACAGACTTCATGACTAATTCCAAGTTTCCCCTTGGAAGCCAGACATAATGATGTTCAGTGCTATGTGTTATTGGTTAACACAGCACACCCCTTCCAACTGCATTATCCAACAGTCAATAGTGTAAAGTGACTTTGCATGAGGAGAATTTTAAGGGTCTATATTTCAAAGTCCACTGAACTTTCTGGAGAATTCTTCTCACCAAAACTATTTAGATTTGCATGTACAATGAGCCTCTTTGACCAGTGAAACTATGTGGGCAGGTATATGTACTCTTTTTTTTTTTGTTAGATCTACCTTAAAGTCATGCTTAAATGGGATAACACAGTTTCGTTTTCTTTTTTTAAAATAGGAGATGGTGGTAATTGCTATTCTGAAGAGTTCATATTTATAAAGCAATTCTGGCTTCCAAAGAGAAATTGTTTTACAAACATTTAAGAATTGTACCTTTTAGAAGGAAACACTTCCGCCTGTTTGAAAAATTATGATAAAGTTTGAAAGAACCTTCATGTAAAACATGAAACGCTAGCTACCAAAGGAAATTGTTTACCTTACTTTTTTCTTCTTTATTACTGTGTTGTAGGTATGTGACTGGTGTAAGCACATAAGACACACAAAAGAATACCTGGATTTTGGGGACGGGGAAAGAAGGCTTCAGTTCTGCAGTGCAAAATGTCTCAATCAGTACAAAATGGACATTTTCTACAAAGAGACACAGGCCAATCTTCCAGCTGGGCTGTGCAGCACATTACACCCTCCCATGGAAAATAAAGCAGAAGGCACTGGGGTGCAGCTGCTCACTCCAGACTCTTGGAATATCCCTCTAACAGATGCTCGCAGGAAGGCCCCCTCCCCGGCGGCTGCAGCTGGCCAAAGCCAGGGCCCTGGCCCATCGGTGTCCACCACCGTCTCTCCATCTGACACTGCCAACTGCTCTGTTACTAAAATCCCTACGCCAGTGCCCAAGTCCATGCCCATTAGCGAGACTCCAAACATCCCTCCTGTCTCCGTCCAGCCACCTGCTAGCATCGGGCCTCCCCTCGGCGTCCCGCCTCGCAGCCCTCCCATGGTGATGACCAACCGCGGCCCGGTACCGCTGCCCATCTTCATGGAACAGCAGATCATGCAGCAGATCCGCCCGCCCTTCATTCGCGGCCCGCCGCACCACGCCTCCAACCCTAACAGCCCTCTCTCCAACCCCATGCTCCCCGGCATCGGGCCCCCGCCCGGCGGCCCCAGGAACCTGGGCCCCACCTCCAGTCCCATGCACCGGCCCATGCTGTCGCCCCATATCCACCCCCCGAGCACCCCGACCATGCCCGGGAACCCTCCGGGTCTGCTACCGCCGCCACCTCCGGGCGCGCCCTTGCCGAGTCTCCCCTTCCCACCAGTGAGCATGATGCCAAATGGCCCGATGCCCGTGCCCCAGATGATGAATTTCGGGCTGCCGTCGCTCGCCCCGCTGGTGCCGCCCCCCACCTTGCTCGTGCCATACCCCGTGATCGTGCCCCTGCCCGTGCCCATCCCCATCCCTATTCCCATCCCTCACATCAATGATTCCAAGCCCCCCAACGGATTTTCCAGCAACGGGGAGAACTTCATTCCGAGCGCCCCCGGCGACTCCTCGGCGGCAGGAGGCAAGCCTGGCGGACACTCCCTGTCCCCCCGGGACTCCAAGCAGGGCTCGTCCAAGTCCGCGGACTCACCGCCCGGCTGCTCCGGCCAGGCCCTGAGCTTGGCGCCCGCGGAGCACGGCCGGAGCGAGGTGGTGGACCTGACGCGGCGCGCCGGCAGCCCCCCGGGCGCGGGCGGCCAGCTCGGCTTCCCCGGCGTGCTGCAGGGCCCGCAGGACGGCGTCATCGACCTGACCGTGGGCCACCGGGCCCGGCTGCACAACGTGATCCACCGCGCGCTGCACGCGCACATCAAGGCGGAGCGCGAGCCGGGCGCCGCGGAGCGCAGGACCTGCGGCGGCTGCAGGGATGGCCACTGCAGCCCGCCCGCCGCCGGCGACCCGGGCCCTGGCGCGCCCGCGGGCCCCGAGGCCGCCGCGGCCTGCAATGTCATTGTGAACGGCACGCGCGGCGGCGCCGCCGAGGGCGCCAAGGGCGCGGAGCCGCCGCCTGAGCAGCCCCAGCCGCCGCCGCCTCCCGCGCCCCCCAAGAAGCTGCTGTCGCCGGAGGAGCCCGCGGTGAGCGAGCTGGAGTCCGTCAAAGAGAACAACTGTGCTTCCAACTGCCACCTGGACGGGGAGGCGGCCAAAAAGCTGATGGGGGAGGAGGCCCTGGCGGGAGGCGACAAGTCAGACCCGAACCTTAATAACCCCGCGGACGAGGACCACGCGTATGCTCTGCGTATGCTGCCCAAGACGGGCTGCGTGATCCAGCCTGTGCCAAAACCCGCGGAGAAGACTGCCATGGCGCCGTGCATCATCTCCTCGCCCATGCTCAGCGCCGGGCCCGAGGACCTGGAGCCTCCGCTCAAAAGGAGGTGCCTCCGAATTAGAAATCAGAATAAGTAAAAGGTTTGTATGTACACTGGGGCTTTTCTCCACACGAGTCAGCGCACCCCTCCTTACTTCTTACAGGGCAGAGGCGCGCGAGAGAGTTGTATTGATAATCATGGTTTTACCTTACGTGTTTTACAGTACACCTTGTGTGGTCACACACTATCATCATCTTCATCCAACATCATTCCCATTTTACAGATGAGGAAACTGACTCACAGCATGTAAGTGCCATGCCTAGGGTCACTTACTTAAGGATAAAGCCAATTCTTGAACCTGCATTGAAACACTATCTACTAATTACACTTTTATTATTAGGCTCATCCCTGTAAGTAGAAGAGGATGTGGGGAGGAAGGAGAGATTACTTGGGACCGGTAAATGTTCAGTCATGAGGTTACAGGACTGTGCTAAAAGGCAAGCTGAGCCACTTCTTGGAGCTGGTAGAGTCACTGGCAGAATGTCCTAATTCACCAAATGTTCTCAATAACCAGGGGATTCCATCTGCACGATGAGAATAAAATCTAACCTTCTTACATGCTATGCCAACTGAACCCAGGCCACGAAGCCCCATTTGCCTGATAAGGTGTTGGAGCAGCTCGTGTTCACGGGGTCTCTTCCTTCATTTGTCACCAACCAGCATTTCCCGGGGTGGGCCTCAAGCATCACTGGCCAGCTTTGCTTTCTCCCCTTTTGGGGCTCATCAGCTCAGTGGGTGAGGTGCTCACCTCTCCAGGCAGTGGGAGGCTTTGACAGGGAAAAGGGCAACATCACCAAAGTGGGTGAGAGCGCACATCTCTGACCTCTGGCAGGGGAGGGTCCGGAATCCTGCTTAATACCAAGTGAACCATAAATAACGAGTCCAGAATTTCAGTAAGGGGGAGGGAAACTAGCCTGCGTGGCTGCCCACTGTAGCCAGATGTGGCCTCATTTGTTTGATCCTCCCAACAATCCTGGTGGAATAAGCATCGTCTGCGTCTTACCAAGGAGGAAAATAAGGCTTGGAGATGTTGCCCAAATCAGAGCTGGTAAGTGAGGGAACCACTATTCAACTCAGGCCTGCTGGATCCAGAGCCTGAGCGCTCTCCTCTGTCCACAAGGACAGCAAACAGGCTAATGTTCTGCTGAAGTTTATCAACTATTTGTGGAGAGGAAAGGAAGGGAAATGAATATTTACTGAGCACATAACTTATGCACAGCTCTTTCCGGGAGTTGGGGGTTACAAAGGTGAATATGGTGCAGTGCCTGCCCTCAAGGCACTTATAGTCTGGTGGAAATGTACACCGGGGAGGAAGGAGGCCTGGGTAGGAGAAGTGGACCTTCTAGGAAGAACAGTTGCTCACGTTTGTATGTGCAGGTCCTTCTCTAAGTGGTTTTCAGTATTTATTTGGGTCAGGATCCATTTGGCAATTGTTATTGTCTTCATTTTACCGATGAGGAAACTAAGACATAGAAATTAAGTAACTTGCCCAAGATTACCAAGTTAATAAGCAGCATTGAGATTCAAATGTAGGCTGTCTGACTCCAGGGCTACATTTTCTTTGAACCACTGTAGGAGAATAGGTTAATTGGTCCCTTTATTACCCTACTTGATAAAATTCTTTTATCCACCTCAGTTGTCTTGGGGGAAAGTTCCTAGACAAAAACCAAGCCTACCTACCAACTTCTCTAAGTGTTTAGATGGTGTTTGTTTGTTTGTTTTTAGCGTGCTCAGTTTTTTTTTTCAGCAACAACAATGAAAAACCTAGAATACCAACCCATTACTCCACGGTAGGAAATATAGATGTGGACCAGCACACCTGATGTGGTGTGTCCAAACCATTGTCTCTAAGTCAGCATATTTACATGGGCACCTACCTCACTTATAGCCAGGAGTTTGCTTGGGAAGCTCAGAGCCAGTGAAAGGGGCCTTACTGGGTGGTGTGAGAAGGGTTTCTCAGCCACCATAGTCTGAGGCTTCCTTTTCCACTGATGGCTTTGCCAGTAGGAGCAGAATACTAAAAATCAGTTCACCAATCCTTGATTTTATATCTGCAAGTTCTGCTCTCCAAAGACAGTCTCAGCCTTTTCATAGTCACCTCAATTGAAAATGCCCCTGATTTCTCTACCAGAGTAATTTAATCTGGTTGACAAAGCAGTGAGTAATGGGAAGATGTGGGACAAAAAAAAGTGATGGCCTTTAGAAAGCCAGAAAAGCATCAGGAATTGTAATTTTAAACACATTCTAGTGTCACTCATTCAAATGACATTAAAGGAAGAACGAGAGGGTGAAAGATTTTACTACCATTGCTAAAGTGAGAAGTGACCAGGTCAGGAAGAGTGTCACTAGTCCATAAGTAGTATAGGGTCAAAAGAATATAAAAGCATTAAATATATGATGGCTATTTGGATGATATATGTTTCTGAATAAAGAGTCAGGCTAGGGTCTTGTATGTGGACCAGAGTCATTACTAAAAATATTAACCTGGCTTCAGTCATTTTCGGAAGATGCAATGATGAAATTGCCCATATCCCCCTGAGATTGGAAAATTCTTTTTATGATGGGTCCCGCAAGAAATTACAGCTTTTCTCTAAAGCCAGAGACTCTCAGGCTTTGCCAGCTCCAGTGGGGTGACAAGGCGAGTGATTTAAGGTGGGGGAAGAACGCCTCTGCTCCACTAAATCGCATTGCCTCTTGCCCTCTGTAGTTCCGTGTCAGCTCACAGCACAGTCTCAACCTGCCGTAATTCACTCCCATTCTCTGACCCTTCCTGATTTTCTGTGCACACGTGGTGCTGTTTTTCTTCTATGCCTTCAGAAACCCAGCCTATGCATATGGTTACGGAACCTGGAAATGCATCTGTTCAGTAAAGAACTGCATGGCTTTTGTGCCCTGACAGTGAACACTGTTTGGTGACAAGTTAAAGCCAAAGGGGAAAGCACTAAAAAAACAAAACCAAACCTGGGCTGAGTTGTGGTGGGTGAGGCGCAGGTGAGTGATTTCTCCTTGTGCTTGTTGGTGACTCATTGTCAGCAACTTTCGTCTGGGTTCTTCATTTTCACTATGCCCACCATTTTCATACTGTATTACTATTTTTAAAAATCATTTAAAATAGATTCAAAGCAGACTGTGTCTTGAAATCAGTAATCCAGGCAGCTACAGTTACCTTCAAAGAAGTCATCATTTTTGCTAGTTCTTGGCAAATCGCAGGGTTTTCTTTTTTCCATTTTGAAGTTATTCTGTTCCCAGTTACCTGACTTTATGCATTCTGGTTTGTTGATATGATTACAAATGATTTAAATGAGCAGATATTTTCCTAGATGCAGAACCAATTAAGTTTAGTCGACGATTTTAAAAGGTTGGAAACTTCCTTTTATCTTCAACTTTTAAGATGCTTCTGTAAGCTGAAAAAAAAAATCCCCCCAAATAATAAGGGAAACAATGTATAAACATTTCCCAAACTGTTCTCTCCACAAAGAATTCCATTTATAAATGGAATACTCCTTTCTTTGTCTTTGCCTTTGAGCTTGGGGGATAGCTGTTTGTATTTGTACATTTTCTGAATTTCTACAGTTTACACTTGTTTATGGTACATTGGGGAGTTCAGAGTAACCATTTGCAAATGTTTGAAGATATTCAAAAGAAAATATCCCCCCCTCCTTGATTTTCCAGGGAAATGACATCTTCTCTTTAAGTAAAATAATCAATGGAAAAAATGTGTACCATGAGTAACCCTTTCACCCTCACTTTTTCCATTCCCGAGGAGCGGCAAGACCAAGAACTTGCCACCTTTGTGACTCCCAAATTCCTTATGTGTTTTTAAAACCAGAAAGAAAATCCAACAGTCTTGTCCCCGGCCCCCATTCCGAGATGCTCCCCTAGCCTCAACAGCAAGAGTTCCTTCCACTTTTTGTTTTCTCTGGGACAGCCGAAGAAGGGGGGCTGTAGTTTTGACTTTTTGGAGTTTAGAGTTTAATTATTAGTCTGGCCACGGAGCCACAATCCCAGAAAGGACTATTTCAAGAAGGGGGCAGGGGACTCGCCTCATTAGGAAAGCCGCAAGGGTGGAGGTGGCAGGTAACTTTTTGCCGGTTTGGTTTCTCCAGCTGAGAAGTTTGAGAGGATTGGCTGCCTGCAAAGTCAAGTCCAGGCAGTTGAAATGTGATTGTGGGTGCCGACTACGAAAGCAAGGAAAAGAGGAAAAACTGTGACTGAGAGGAGGAAATCAGTACAAGTAGGGTGTGCTCAGATCTCTGCCAGACTTGAGATTTTTAATGTTCTAATACTTGGTTATTGGAACGTTCATTGGTGACGTAATCCCTGATGTTCAAGTTCTGCCCGTCTGTCAGGATGCAGATGGCTGCCCAGCTCTAGGTATAGGTTATTCAGAGAGCCAGCAGTGAGGAACGGCCAGGTCTGCGTCATGCGCACGTGTGAGTGGTGAGGACCTGAGAGAGTGCTTGCTGTGATCATTTGAGACTCATAGAGGAGAATTTTCTGGATGAACAGTGTCAAGGTTGGCCTTAGACACGTCTCGTTCAGTGTTGCCAGGTCTCTTTTAACCTTTAGGAGAAGGGGGTTGAAGGAGGGTTTTAATGTGCAGGCACCTGGCTTTAGATATTATTTCAATCAGATTATGATGGGATAGGAAATGACATATGTGACCGGGTATTTAGTTCTTTCAGATGTAGCCATAGCCTTCCATCTTCAGCAGGGCTGGGGCTAGGGTGAGGGAAGAGAAGTGCTTAGTGCGCGAGCTTTAGCGACGATCCTCAGGGTCAGGCAGTGCAGCGCGAGTCCTGGCCCTGATCTACAGACCTCCCAATCTGTGTGTCAGCTCCCCGGAGCTGGTCTCCATAGACTTGTCCATGCATAGCCTTCAGCTATTCCCTCTGGAATTTTGTGGAAAGCTTTATGTGCTTGTGCACGGAGGTGTTTTCTTGGGAGGAGCAGTCCATAGATTTTGGCTACAGGAAAAGTATGCCTTACATCTCTGAAAGATTATTTTATATTATCACCAAGCAATACCTGAGCAGAAATTTTTCTTGTTACTCTGAGGAAGCTGAATTAATTGTAAGTTTCCCTTAAAACTTGGAATTTATTTTTAACAATTTTTGCTGTGGACCCTTGCCTCAATAAGATTGCCTTAGTGACAAAATGCAAAGGGTGATAGACTTTTCTTCAAGTTACTATAACTTGTGAGTGCCTATGGGAAAGAAGAAAGGGGAAGCAAGGAAAGAAACAAGCTAGACACTTCCCCAGCACTTGGACTTCCAAAGTTTGTGCTGTACAGGCAGATGCTGTCCTTCAGTGGAAAACCTTCTACCCTGCTGTTGAGGCCAAGGGAGGAGAATGGCTTGAGTCGGAGAAGTGGACAGATCAGTAAACACCAGGGCATTGGCATGGCCATGTCTTGGAGCTCTACCAAGCCCCCTAGCTCCCTAGCATGCTTCTTCACCTGGAGAGGGTGTGCTTGGAAAGGTGAAAGCATTCAACCAGCTACTAACAAGCCATTGCCCAGGAGGGCACTAGAAATAAGTTCCCTGTCTGGTTTCCAATGAATCACTCCCTTGCTGGCTCGAGCAACTTCCTGGGCATCCTGGTTCAATCATTTACACCTACCTTCATGCAGACAAGCATCACAGAGGGGCAGAGGTGTTTGAGGACCAAAATCCACTGCAGCCTGGAACACTTACCTCATGTAGTAGAACACCATCCACCACCAACACTCTGCCTTTTCCAGACTCTCTTGTTGAAGAGATTGTGTCAAAGGGACAGAGGGTGGCCATTCTGTTTTCCTTCACCCTATCCCACCCAGAATTATTTTGTATCCTTCAGTTGCTGGTTTAAATGTACATGGCTGCATGTTAAGGCAATGCATTCTGCATGTGTAAACTTTTTTTTTTTACAAATGCCTCAAAAACATAAAAGGAATTCATTTCAGAGAAACAAATAAATTAGTTTAAAAGATAAACAATTTAGCACTGGTATCATCTAACAGGGTCCCATTCTCAAGGAAAAGGAGTAAATGCCATCTCAGATGCCAGCTTGCAGTACTAACCACGGAGAGCTCTTCTCTAGATTTACGGATTTCCACAGCATTGTGCTTGAGAAAAAAGTAGGGTGGGGTCAGGATTGAGAATGTGCAGCCATCAGCAAGGAGGGGAAACGCACGCACACAAATTATTTCAAGGGGGTCATTTAAAAGATTCTAGTGAAAATGACCGGAGCAAAAGCAAAGGACATGAGAACAAAACTTTTAAAGCACCTTTTGTGCTTTAGAAAGCTCCTGAGTGGGGCTTCCCTGGTGGCGCAGTGGTTGAGAGTCCGCCTGCCGATGCAGGGGACACGGGTTCGTGCCCCGGTCCGGGAAGATCCCACATTGCCGCGGAGCGGCTGGGCCCGTGAGCCATGGCCGCTGAGCCTGCGCGTCCGGAGCCTGTGCTCCGCAACGGGAGAGGCCACAGCAGTGAGAGGCGCCCGTACCGCAAAAAAAAAAAAAAAAAAAAAAAAAAAAAAAAAAAAAAAGCTCCTGAGTGTACTAAACATTCTTAAATTGACACCATTCAAGTAGCTCCTGATATCCCTTAACTCTGAGCTCCTAGGACTGAGCTGTGGCCATAAGCAACAACATGCTTGTGCAATTTTACCAAACACACAAGTCTGAATAGAGAGAAGGGAACACGAGAGCAGAACTGCCTTTCCACGTGGGCGTGGGGTCAGGACTGGGTCAATCAAAGCTGTCCGGCACTCCCCGGCCTCATTCCATCCAGACAGTTGGCTGCAACGCTGGCTGTCTCATCAGTTCCCCCTTTGAACCTCTGCTTTGTTGTCTTTCTTCGATAGCAAGCTGTGTTTTGTTTTGGGTAAAAAGGGAAGTAAGAATGCGACAGAAGAACAGAAGGGAGAAACATACATTATGGACCCGTTGGATATGAAACATTGACCTAATGTCCAAAAAATGCAATTAAAAAGCATATCTCTCCCTCATTTGCATGGCTTATTTCCCCAGACATGTTTTTGGTATTGAAAATGAATGGTATTCCCATATAACATGTGTCTCAATTTGTAATGATATCCTCCTTGCAGCTGGCTTCGTTCTCCAACTGTTTCTAAGATGTTACTGTCTTAAATTTGAGCCAACCTACAATAACAAATTATCTAGAAGCAAAGTGGCTAAGTTGCATTTGGTGAGAGAAGGGGAAACCCTATATTTCATCCTTCAACTCTTGTTTTGGAAATTCAGACCGTAGCATGATCTTTTTCTAAGGAAATCTATACACGCACACTTTAAAAATTGTGCCTATTGGGTGTTGTGAGAGCAAGAATGATCAGGTTTAAGTTTCTCTGCAAAGTTCTGCATCCCATCAACAAGCCCTTTTGATATTTTAAACCCATATTTAGACTAATTTCAAGATATTTGGAGCACATGTGGTTAAATGTAAAACTTCGTCATTATGATTTGTTAGATGCTTATACTTTAAATATTTATAAGCCATTTTTAAGTACTTTATCCAAAAGCTTTCTCCCACTAGAATACTACAATTGAGTGGTATCTGAGCATCATCTGAGCGTCCAGTAGATAACAGGGTGAAGTCACTGCAGCACGCATGCACGTTCTTCCTGCTTTTCTGGTTTTAATTCAAATGTCGTTTTTAGTAGATTCAGCTTATTTTTTAAATGTATAAGAAGTCATAAACAGGATTGGTTGTCTGTGATTTTTTAAAGAATTACCAAGTCCCCCAAAGATAAAATGTTCAACTTGAATCATGTTGATTCCTACCTCTTTTTCTTATCCTGAGAGTAATTAGTAAAACTTTCCACTAGAGTATTGGATCTGTGTCCAGAGGAACTTAAAGTGTCGTATTGTTCCTCCAAAATGTCTTAGAGGCAGTTTATTGTTGGTTAGATGGAATTCTTCACTATTCACCCTCAGCCATCTTGGAAACTGAGACACAGGATCCCATCTTTATCATAAGTAGCCTGTTCGAGCACTTAATATGAAAAAGAGGAGAGCGAAAAAACCTTTTTCCAAGTCAGAATCCATTTAAGCTTCAGAGGTTATAAATTTCAAACTGACCACAGGCCTCTGGGGCTCACACTCTTTATGGCTGGCAAAATACAACTTTCTGGCAAGAACGAGGAAAAGAAGGCTTAAAAGGGCTCATAAACTTGCTTGGACATCTAATAGCTCTTACCAAACAGCATTTTCATGAGTTAAGTGTAAATGAGTCAGAAACATATAGATTGAATTTCTTTTAAAATACACATGGGTTTAAAAATTAAGGCCAAAGTGCTTGGCAAAATAAGTTTTGGTTTTAGCCAAACCCCAAATGTTTGAAAAAAAATAGTTTTACAATTTGCCAAACCAAAAATATATCCAGGTCCCTCCATTCCTCTCATTTAATACGGTGACATCGTAAACATGGGACTGAAGGTCTATTTTCATATCCACCAAGGTCTGAGCAACTTGAATCCCAAATACTAGTTGAAAAACTATGAAAAATTTTTTGTGGAAAAACCTTATGACCTTGCAAATGAAGCTGAGTGGTCACTCATTCAGGGTTCTGATTTTGATAGCACCTCCTACTGTCTGATCCTCCGATCAACTTGTTCTGTGTCTCAGCTGTGTGTGTGTGTGTGTGTGTGTGTGTGTGTGTGTGTGTGTGTGTGTGTGTATGTGTGTGTGTGTGTGTGTGTGTGTGTGTGATGCACAGGGATAGTAACTTTTAAAAAAAACCTTATATTTAGAATGGTTAATTTATACTTAATTAATATATTACGACCCATGAAAGTTAATAAACTCTTAATCATATCCGAACAGAGGGAGACAGTCCCCTTTCACTCATTTATGGTTCAAAGATAGTCTTCATTTATTTCCCTAGAGGGGAAAACACATCCATTTTCAACTAACTGTATTGAATACTGACTCCATGCAGGGACACTGTTATTAAGAGATGGAAGGAAGAAAGAAAGGAAGGAAGGAAGGAGGGAGGGAGGGAGGGAAAAGAAAAAAAAGTGGGAGAGGCAGTGGCAGGAGTCTCATTAGACTTGTTTTGAGGAGCTAATAACCTGAGTGAGGCAAGAAGTAACCAAGGCCACTATTACAAGCATTATGCAGGACCTGCAAACAGATATGACACTGTAGACAGGGGGCTTTGGTGAGGGCTTTGGTGTGAATGGGGGCAGTTCACACATTGTTGTAACTGATTACCTAGCTTGTGGCTGGCAGGATGGGCACATGAGTATTTATTGAGTGAATGAACGAGAAGAGTGTCAGGAGAGGTCTAGTTAATGGAGTTACCAGGTTAGGGTTCCATACAGCAGGTGAGTTTGGAGTTAGGTTCTAAAACTGGGGAGGGCCTTGAACTTGCAGTCGGGAGTGGAGGAATAAAAGAGGCAGTAGGATGGCAAGAGCCACAGGTGCGGAGAAGAGGAAGTCGCGTGAGGGATGACCTTGCCCTTCGCTCGGCTGGAGTGAAGGGCTCGGCTGCAGACGGAGAGGGGGTGGAGGCTGGAGGAGAGCAGGTGGGCAGTGGAGCGGGAGGTTGTAGCACTTGTACTCTGTACGTTAGGCAATGTCACCACGACCTCGAGCAGAGGAGTGACAGGAGGAAATCTATGTTTGAGGAAAATTACTTCAGCAGCTGTTTGTGCACTGAAAAGGAAGCAAGAGAAAGACTAGCATCGCTGAGCTGATCACTGAATTCTGATGACAGGCTTGTTACCAGCAGTGGATTCTAAACACTGCGAGATGTTATCGCTGCAGTGTGAGCCGCCAGAGCTGCCACATCTATGTTTTACGCGTGTAAAGCCATTGTGGCAATGCAAGGGGAGGATGAGCTCTCTTCTTTGTGCCCAGAGCAGACCTAAGAGGTTTCATAGCACACAGTGGAAGGAAACCTCACAACATTCCAAAGTTCAGTCAAGGGGGATGCTGGCCGGGCCCCAGGTTGCCGTGGAAATAGGGGCTCCACCCTTCTGACTGCCCAGCTGCTCTGAGCCTTAGGCCAGTGGGGCAGGGCGTGGTGCAGGCCGTCGGTCGCCCAATGGGTGCACAAGGCAGGCAGCGGCTCTCCTAGCAGAGGACTTCCCTGAGGATGGACGTGGAGCCTGGACGGTGGCCCTAGTGATGCCCAAAGCTCGGTCCCTGGAATGAAGAGCAGCCACAAGGCTTGCGTGGCTTTGCTCAACCTCAGACACCTTCACAGAAGCTGAATCAGATCCTCCCAGGGCTGGCAGGCACGTTTAAAGTGGTGTGGCAACTTTTGGAAATGTCCTTTTATCTTTTGTAACTTCCCAGGTCGTACATCTTCTGAAGCTTCCACATGTGGTGACAGTGGGCTCCTGGTAGTGAAGGAAGGCAGCGGTGTGGTTTAGTGGATACAGACTTCTGCTTTGGGGTTGGGCCAGCCTGGGTTCAAATCCCAGCAGAGCCAATTAGTAAGCGAAGGAGGAAGCGACTTTACCTCCCCAAGCCTCAGTCTCAAGGTCATAACACTGCTGGGAGGAGCAGATAAGAAAACATAGGTAGAGGTGCCCAGGAAATGGAGTTACTGTCCTATTAGGCTACAATGCCTGGGAGAGGAGTCCAGGGCTGGAGTGAGGTCTGCTTGGATCTGAAAACCAGCTGTGAATTTGGACCAGTTTTATAACCTCTTTATGCCTACTTTTTCTCATTTAATAATTGTAACGGCTAATGTTTATTGAGCACTCTCTATATGTAAGCAGTGTTCCAGATGTTACATGCCCACAACAACCCTCTGGGCTACCATTATTAAACCCATTTTATAGATGAAGAAACTGAGGCACAGAGTGGTTGAATATCCTACCCAGAGTCACTGGCCAGTAAATGGCAGTGCTGGGATCTGACTGGCAGCCTGGCTCCAGAATCTTCCTGCAGAACCACCAAGCATGTCTTATATACAAAAAAAAATGAAGATAATAACCCATACTTCATAGCGTTATCAGGCTCCAGTGTAAATAACAGAAGGAAAATGCCCACCTGGCATATATATACTAGGTGCTCATTATAAGAATTGTAATGGTAGCCCCTGCAGCCCAGAACGTCTTCCCTCAACGTGTAATGGGAGGTAACGAAACATTTCGATGCTGTCAACCTCGGAGGTTAGGGAAATGATTCCAGAAATTCTCCTAAGATGTCTGGTTCCACTTTTATAAGTAGGGACTGGGACAAACAGAGTAAACGCTCAAGGTCACAGAGTGGCGCAGCCAGGATTAGAACCTGAGTCCTCATCTGCCTTTCCCCTCAGTGGGACACGGGATACGACCAGAGCTGCTTCAGTTACACGCCCTGTGCCAAGGACCAGAGTCATACGTTTGCTACCCACGGCATCACTGCCTCACACCGGGCAGCTGATTTCAGAGAGGAAATAGGTTGTACCTGAACATCTGGGGTGGAAGGGTGGAAGGGTTGCAGAAAAGCAATTATTAAGCACACGCTCCATCTCCTTGGCTGTTAGAGGGGGGTAGCAGGGAATCAGTATGCTTGCTCTAATTTTTTACACGAAGTTTCCGTGAAATGAAGCCCTTCTCTCTCTCTCTCTTTCTCCCTCTCTCTTTCTGCTAAAAGGCTGGTTGTAAAGTGTCAGACCTCTTTTCCAGACCTAGCCTAAAATCTTAAAGTCTGTTGATCCATAGACAATAGCTACTTGCCATGTAAAGCTGCTCTTTTCTCTAGGTTCTTTTTTTTCTTTTCTTTCTTTCCTTTTTTTTTTTTTTAACTTAGACTGCCTGTGTTCAGATTATATAAATAAATAACAGACTCAATCTTAGTACAATAAACATCTACTTTTGTGTCCAAGGCAGAATTTTTGGAAGGCACAAGAACCGGCATCAGCTAGTTTGTGTATTGGATAGGACTTGAATGAAAATGCAATTATTATTTCTTAGCAAATAGTTTCTCGGAGTTCTGTCTCTAAGGCCCCTGCCAACTTTGACATTGTGACCCCTGCTTGTCAGGGTGAGGAAGGGGAGAGGTGAAACCTGGGCTAGGGGATAGCACTCGGAGGCGAGCATGGACTTTGAGGTTGTAGGAGCTGGACTTCAATCCAGCTTGGCCCCTTTCTAGCTGGTGACCTTGAGCAAGTAAGTTTCTTAACCTTCTTGGGAAAGTTTCCTCATCTGTAAAATGGAGACAGTAATAAATACTTCGTAGCATTGTTGTGTCAATGAAATAAGTATATAAAATATATTTGTTTTTAAGTGAAATAAATATATAAAAGTGCCTAGCGCAGTATTTGACATTAAGTGCTCAGTAAATGTAACTTTCTTTGAAAACACTGCAGCTTTCCCAAACCATAATAGGAAGTGCTTGGTCTTGAAATCCAGGCGGCATAGGGCTTGAGGCTCTTATTCAAAATTTCTTGTAAAACATTAACTATATCATGTAATTCTTCATTTTATTTTTCTCTTTCACGAATGCATGCAGCCACTTGCTCCAGTGCATTTGTAAAAATGTGTGCAGTTAGTCATGAATCCCTGCCTGCTTTTAGAAAAGGACCAGAGACAGGGTAATTTGTTTAGCTTAAACTCCCAGGTTTTAAAAAAAGATTTGAGGTGGCTGAAGAGATCCGTTGTCCAGGGTGAAGATAAAGGCTTTTGCAAGTGCACAAGAGGGGGTTCTGTGGCTCAGGGTTCTTTGTCCCCCCCAAGATCTTGTAGAGGTCAGCAAGATAGCACTGGCCACTCATATGAATAAACAGGTCTCTCTGCCCATTTAACTCCTAGAACCAGCTAAGCAAAGAAAGCCGAAATTTAAATTTGTAAAACAAAAAATTAAAGATGGAGTTATCTCAGTAGGGGGTCTTGTGTGGTTGGGATTTTTATTGATTAAAGAGTAAAATAAGAGATATTGCTAAAGGGGAAAATTATAAAAAAGAAAAGCAAGGCCTCATGTTTGGTTTAATTTTCTTTCTTTTAAATAATTTGAGCCTTAGCTTATCAGAGCCAGGCCGTGGGCAGCTCAGTGGTGCTGGAGCTCACCCTTGGCCCTACTCCCCTCTCCTCACCATGGGTTATTTCCCATAGCAATCATGCTAGAGAAGCGATGTTTTTAAATTACTTTCATCAATTAGGAAGCTATAAGAAAAGAGATACCATCCACTTCGTAAATGAAAACGGTTTCCAACTTGGTAAAAGCCATTTCAGAACCCTTCATGAAGCGATGGTCGATGGAGGAGAGAGGGAGCCATTTTTTGGCAAAACCTCAGCAAGCCGTAGCCCTTTCCGGGATGGGCTTGGTGCAGAGACCACTGTCTGGCATCACACCCAGCCTTATCAGCTGGTGCAGGCGGCTCTGTTCATTGACCACGGGGTTCTACCCTTGTGAGCGTCCCAGAATAGCTGTGGCTACCTGAGAGCAATCCAGTCCTCAGGGACTCATTATTGTCCCAGATAAACAGCGTGGCCGAAGCCAGCACGTAATAGCTGTATTTAACCGTGATAAGTGATGGGCCGATGTGCCCGAGTGGCATCACGGGCAGGGCTGGGGTAACTGGACAAAGGCAAGCCGGCCTGGCAGCGGGCATCTCTTGTACATTATAGGGTTGATGCCACGGGATTTTGGACTCTGGGGAATAAATATGATGGACCTGGAGAGCTTGCCTTCTAGACAGGTAAGACAGGACAGACCTACTGGATTTTGATTATGCTAATGACAGAGGTATTTGAGGAAGCAAAGAAGAATAAAAGTTCAGAAAACAGATTAGATTAATGGAGGCAGGCTGCCTGGTGGAGGTGAAATCTTGTGCCGTGGAGGGACTATGATGGGATGTAGAATAGGACAGACAGTTTCTTTGGATACACGTTTACTTTTGGGAGTGGTTGCCTGGAAATTATAAAATTTCCTTTTAAATGCAACCTGCGTACATCTTAGGCTGTAAAGGTCAAAGAAGAAAAGGTGAGGATGATGGTATGTTGACAGTATCAACACTGAAAGAAGTTATTAGTACTCAGGCCTATATTTGTTCTCTATGACACTCTGACAACGCTTATGTGATAAAGGAGAAGTAACTCAGTCACATTCTTAGCAATGCTTTCCTGATGGAAAGGGAAATTGCCGGTGGTCAGAGGCTTGTTCAGGGCACTTGGTGTGCAGCTGAGTCCATGAGGGAGAGACTTTATTCTTCTGGCCAGAAGGGGCAGCTGGGCCTGGAGTTCTGCAGACGCTGACCGTACATGCCTGCTGGAGACCACGCACTGTGGAGCTGGTCTTCATACACGGTGCAACGTGGTCCACGGGATGGGATGTGTGTGTGTGTGTGTGTGTGTGTGTGTGTGTGTGTGTGTGTGTGTGTGAGATGTTCCGCATGGCAGGACCCTGGGTTGTCCTGCCTTCAGACAAACCCCAATTCAGAGGAAAACCCGAATGTGAGGCACAGGTAGAACCACTTCCCCAGAACCCCCTGCATTAAGGGACACTCCATAAATCTCTGCCAGAGGTGAGAGTGTGTGTATGTGATTAATAGAAAGAAGGAGACTCTTTCTGAAACTTGGGACTTCAGGATAGAGAAATGAATAGTCTTTCTTATACATGGATAACTGTGTACCACCATACCTGATGATGGCTTTGGTCCAAAGATCCTACAGTCCCAGAATATGAGAGATGGAAGATGTAATAGAAAATCTCACCCATGCCTTCATTTCACAGAGGAAGAATCCAGGCTTGGGGAGGTTAAGGAATAGGTCCAAGGTCACACGGCTACATAGGGTTCATGCTGTAACCTGTGTCTCTGTCTCACATATTGTAGAAATTTCCCCTTTACTCAGACCAAGAAATTTAGACAGAGAGGACCGACTGTTCTAGAAGACACCTCTGCTTAGCAGGGGCTGAGTCGGAACGGACTTGGGCTCTGGAACTTCCTGCCGTGATCACTTTCTAAAACTCCAAGGTCCCCCACTTTTGAGTTTCACACCTTGCAAACAAATAACTGTCAGGAAAGTGATGCCCAAGCTTGGTTCTTCATTTTCATTGATTCCTGTGTCACCAACATGGGGGCTGCCCTGAACCAGCCAGAGTCAGGAGGACAGAGGAGGGGGCCTTCAGTTTACCCCCTCCTCAAACGTTATCCGCCGAGAGGGACTTGCACTGCCACCATCTGGCCTGGGGGGGTGTCCCAGACACGGCAAGTGTGCGGTGAGAGGGAAGGAAGCGGCACAGATCCTCCCTTTGCCATTCTCTTGAAATAAGCTTGGCGTGAGGAGGCTTTCCAGGCAGCAGGAGTGGGGCTGCAAACAATAGAGTGCGGTGCAGCTGCACCCGGTAGAACTTTGGGGGAAAACACATATTATTTACCAGACAATAATAGATACCAGAGAATGATAATGATTATTAGAGCGTTTGGGATGGCAAACGCTGTAGTTAAGGTTCCAGAATGGCTCTCATTATAATCCCGTTTTCCTAGTCCCTTATGAAAGCCTTGAGATTTTCTCTAAGTAGGCTGATGCTGTCCATGTTTGGCCTTTGTCCAAAGGCGATTTCAACGTAAGGAAACTTATTTGAGAAATAGTCCTCTTTGGGGGGTTCATGATTACATTAAAGAAACAATTTACACCCTTGAAAAAGCAGTCGCAGCGTTCTTGAGTGAGTAATTCAAAATGGTGGCGTTTCTCAGTCACTGGAAGAAACCATTAAACACCGTTTCTTTTCCTTTTCCTTTTTTAAAGAAGGATTCGGAGCTCCTCTCTGACTACAAGATTTGGTCACTCTTAGTCCCAAGCCCAGAGGTAGGGATGGTTTCCCTCCCTCCAAAGCAAGTTCCAGGCTGTGCTTCCTAAACAAAAGTAAATCCTGCCCAGAAGCAGCTACAGTATGTCTCAGGATCCATTTGGGTCCGTTTCCAAGGCCTCTTCCCAATCCTTTGTGACTTCTCATTTGTTGGTGGCTTGTGGTGTTTTTGTTTCTGTACCTCTTCCCACCATTATGTCTTAGAAAGAAAGAAGGAAAGAAAGGAAGAGAGGGAGGGAGGGAGGAAGGAAGGAAGGAAAAAAGAAAGAGAGAGAAAGAGAGAAAGAAAGAAGAGGAAGAAAAGAAAGAAATTAAAGTGAGCTCTTTATTCTGAGAGAAATAGCCACATTTCCAAATCTGACCATGCCAAATGAAAAGGTTTCCATGACCTTGTAATTCCACTCCCATTGCATATTTGTGGTGTTTTGCATTTTCACTTTGGTTATTTAATATACATATTAAATGCACACAGATCTGGTGATTTAATGTGATTTGGGGAACTCAGGCATTTCCTGTCATGCACATTCAGATTTTCAAACCTTGTTTTTGGCTGATCATTATTATGGTTACCATTAACACCAGTATTTGGATAGCAGGGTTCAAAGCACAAGCTTGGACCTAGTCCTCCCAATGGGCATTTTGACCTCCTCACGCTTCTGCTAAATTCATGCTACAGACACTCTGAACTCTCCAGTGCTCTTTGTGGCCTCCATTTCTTCGTCTATAAAATGCGGGAGACTGTGTATATTATCTCTGGGGTCCCTTCAAGTTCTACATTCTATCACCTGAAATTATTTGTTCACTGGTCTAGGAATAATCTCAACAGTTGTAAAGATGTTTACAAGTCCTCTCCCACCACCTCACGTTAGCCAAATTTTCCCATTCACATATCTGACATCCCCATTTATTGGCAGGAAAAAAAAAGTACCGTTTTGGGACATGGGGGACAAGAGCTGTTTGATTCTCATTCATTTGACAAATGTGTGTTGAGCTGAATACATTTGTCCCCGGGTGTAGGGGTTTGAGCAAAACAGACACAGCCCCAGACCTCAGGGACTTCACAGTTTAGTTGGATGCCTTCTGAATGGCTGCTTCCTGGGGGTGATGGAGTGTCCTTAGGAGGTTTCAAGCCAAGGGACTGGTAGCAAATGAAATAAGCCAGTAAGGATAAGAGAGGCAGAGCCCAACAGTCCTATTCAGACCTTCTGCCCTGGGATCCCAGTCCTATGCTTGGTCTGGATGTGAAGTGATGTGAGCGGCTCACCTTTGTCAGGCAAGACCCCAGAGAGGGGCTCTTCTTCCAGCTCAGTCGCCCCTGTAGGAAACCTCTGAAGAGTGGTCTCTGTGCCCCAGGAAATTTTCACATGCTAAAAAGTCCATCTCATGGCCTTCCTCCTTTGCAGCA
This sequence comes from Grampus griseus, assembly GCF_964374135.1. Classification (NCBI taxonomy): domain Eukaryota; kingdom Metazoa; phylum Chordata; class Mammalia; order Artiodactyla; family Delphinidae; genus Grampus; species Grampus griseus. The sequence goes on from NC_139007.1 coordinate 37,846,631, forward strand.
GACACTAGGGCTGTTACACGGGGTACAGGCTTGAGGTCTGCAACACCAGGGTCCCCCGATGACCTTGCCTGGCTTTGGGATGCCCTTGGGCAACTCCAAAGACCTCCTGCCAGTTAAGCCTGCAGTAACGTGGAGAGTGAATGTTGCTGGGTTGCAAAGGATGCTGCTGCAGTCTTTGGGTGAGGGCGTGGTGCTCCATGCTCATTATGGTCTTCCAAAAAGCGACTCGAGTTTCATTTCCTCACACAAAGCTGGCAGGGCTGATCCTGCGCAGAACCGTGAATGAAAGTTGTGTGGAAATCAGGCTGCGCCGCCCCAGTTCTGGGGCCTTGTTGTAAGTCTGACCTGACAGCTGGAGAGTGTGCTGCTCTGACTCATGCCCGGGTTCTCCCCAGCCTGGGGGGTGGGGGGTAGTTTGGTCTAGTGGATTCTAACAAACCCCTTTTCCTCTTTTTCTAGGAACGCTCACTCACAGGGTACCTTGCATGGAGAGAGGGCGCAGAGCAAACCATGTCTCGCCATCCAGTGACACCAGCTGGTCAGCTCACCACCCCCTCTGGCTAAAACTCAAGCAAATAAAGCCGCTTCCTGTCATTAAGCATCTCAGAGGAAGCAGCCCTCCCTCGGTGGCCTCTAGCCCAGAGAAGCCAGCACGTCTTGGACCCACCAAGCGGGCCCAGCCTTCCTGCTGCCACCATCTCTGCTTCTCCCCAGAGGAACTTAGGGATTTTGCCCCTGGTTTAAAAGAAAAAACAAAAACAAAAACAAAAAAAAAACGACAAAACACCAACAAGCCGCAAGGACCAATGTAGGTATTCTCCCTGCCTCATCTTCAAGGCTCAGAGGGTGAGGCTGGAAGATGATACAGATTTGAAAACAAAAATCGTTTTTTAACCTTTTTAAAAACTGCTGTGGTTTTGCTGCTACACGAAGAATTGTGATTTGCATTGTACGGTTTTGGACCTATACTGTTCACGTTTTGACGGCGGAGAGGGATCATACTGGAGTCCCAATGCTTCAGATTCATCTCTGTCCTGCCTAGGATGCACTTTTAAATGAAGAGTTAAAATATTTTATTGGCTAATATACTTTTCTTGTTATTTTTACAAAGGCCACCTTTATCCTTTTTAATGCCATATTTTCAGTGTTACACTTTTATGGCTTTTAATTTTCGATCTGACAGATGTAAGAAGCAGCATGAATAGTTTATACTGTGGTTTTTCAGAGACTGAATGCCAAGAGAACTCGGTAAATGTTTATTCTTCTCAGCTTTCTCCTTAAATTCCCTTAAATAGCGCCCCATTTGGGAACAGAGCAAGAGTGTTGAACTGAAGACCAAAATGCCCTCAAGGTGTAAAATAATCCGAGGGGGAATATTTGCTGGGCGTCACGAAAGACTTGGATGAAATTTCAACCCTGATGGCTTTCGGTGATCCAGGAAGTCAGTGAAGCAATCTCTCTATACGCAGAGCCCTTTCATGATAATTAGAATGGTATGGACAAACCAATGAAAACAGGAGGGAAAGTGAGAAAGCTCGCCCATGATTCTGTTTCACTGTTTGCTTTCTCCTGTCATGGTTAAGAGAAATGTGCAATTCGATCCTCAATCAGTGGGTGGAGGATAACAGGGTAGATTTTCTTGTGTGCACTTGTACAGTTGTAGCTGCGAGTCCAGAAGTCCTCTAGAGCATGTGTACTGGCACTGAGTTGGTGAGACAGTCGTGGAGTATCCCATTCTGATGAGTACAGAAAAAAAAAAAAAAAAAGAAAAAAGAAGAAAAAAAAAACAAAAAAAAGAAGAAAACTAAAAAAAAAAAAAAAAATCAAATCACCTTGTGATTCAGTGTATCTGTTTACTAACTCCAATAAAGCAATTGTTCCCTCTGGAGGGGTCCAGGTGCCCCCGCCCACAGGCCGCTGAGCCAGCAGCAGCGGGGCGGTGGGGTGTGGTGGGCAGGCGAGGCCAAGACAGAGTCACGCTGGCCTTGAAGCACCACGGGGCCGTGGATGCGGTGTACATACTGTATTTCTATATCCTCCTTTGTACAGAGTCACTTAACAAGTCAAGCTACTGTTTTACAGGTGCTCCTTATTTATTAGAGCTGTGAGAGCTTGGGGACACACCTGGCGAGCGAGCTCGCTTTTTAAAAATGAAATTGGGGAGCAAGGGAAGGGGGCGGGAGGGAGGGGAAGCTCGCAAGTCTGGGGAGAGATTTATAAAAGTGAACAAAAGGAAAACTTCCAGCAGCCGATTAAACCAACCAACCGACCCTAACACCAAACTTGTCCACGCAGGATGCAGAAGCCCCACCTCTGGGTGCCCCTTTCCCTGCGGGGCCCCCAGCATTTTCCTCTCTCCCTGACCAGTGTCCGATTCATCAAACAAAAATAAATCTCTAAGAAAGAAAAATGCACTTACATGTGCTTATTTCGCTTTTCTCATTATTATGGCTATTGTTGTTATTTTCCTTGTTACAGAAGGTGTTCATTTCTTTCCCCCAGGGAAATTTTTTTTTAAATAAAGCTAGTAAGTTTTAAAAGATGTTGAAATATCAGGGTGATGCTGGCCCTTCCCAACCTGCATCTCTGCAAACAAGAGCCCACCTGGCCTGTTCAAGGGTCTGCTTCCCCACCGTGTCCATTGTTGACAGCACACAGTGCGTGTGAAGTGGGCTTTTGGGCCTGTAGACTGGGGTGTCCCTTCCCAAGTGCTCTCCAAGTCCTGATGTTTTTCAGTTCCAAGGGTTCTGGTCGAAGGCTCAGGAAGCACCATGCAGCAGAAGCAAACCTCCCCAGTGGACTCTGGTCCCGTTAGTACATCATTTCACTGTAGGTCGGGAGTGCTCCTGTGAACGAGAGGGGTCGATCTGGTTCTGCTTTGGTACCTGAATTAACATCAGAAAGTTTCTAAGATGGAAAGTACATTGATACCTAGTTCTAATCAATGAAGATCTAGCCTAATCTTCTTGTTCTACATGTGAAAAAAACTGAAGCCTAGAAAGGTGAATTGACCTGTCCAGAGTCCACACTGAGTTGGTTTAGCTTGTCAGAAAACAAATGTTCATTAAAATGTTAGGCACTGGGACTTCCCTGGTGGCACAGTGGTTAAGAATCTGCCTGCCAATTTAGAGGACACAGGTTCGAGCCCTGGTCTGGGACCATCCCACATGCAGCAGAGCAACTAAGCCCGTGTGCCACAACTACTGAGCCCGCGTGCCACGACTACTGAAGCCCGCGTGCCTAGAGCCCGTGCTCTGAAACAAGAGAAGCCACCGCAACGAGAAGCCTGCGCACCGCAAGGAAGACCCAACGCAGCCAGAAAAAACCTAAATAAATATATTTATATATATAAAAAAAACTTAGGCACCATCAGCAATCTTCTCTATATAACCATTCTAGGAGTGGATTCTGGTGACCCGGTTTCTTTCTCTCGTGGAACCTGAGTGATCTCGGAGGCTCCTGGTGTGGGGTTATGGTTATGACTCCATGGGAACTCCTCAGCCCCAGCCGAGGCCACGCGGGGGCGGGCACCCAGCTGGGGTTGTCTGGTGCAAAGTCTCTGATAGCGTTATTCAGCTGGACTTGGCCATAGACGCAATCGCCCAGGGTATTGATTTTGCTTTTGTCTGTAGTCCAAGATTGTCCGGCAAACATGTTGACCCTTCAGGAAACAAAAGGTCCCTTTGTTCCAACAAGAAAAGATTCCGTGGCATCTCATCAGACAGCACACCTTTTCCTCTTTCTCTTCCTTCTCTTAATCTCAGTGTTCCCTGAAATACAGAATCCTCTTGGGCTATCAAAACCGTACAGAGAGAAATAGAAATAATAATGTCAATAATTACGAGCACGTGCTGAGTACGTGTACATTAGCCTCACTTACTCACGGAAGGTCCTGATATTTCCCCTTTATTGCATGTGAAGAACGGAAGGCCCAGTGAGTTTAGTAATAGCCCGAGATCACGCAGCCAGTGAGTTGCAGAATAGGATTCAAACCCAGGGGGGTTGGTGCCAGAGCCCAGGCTGCACGTCCAATCTGCAGAAAAACTGTTGACATTTTCATGAATTGTCATTTTGTGGCAGTAATTCAGTTCTGTAAGTTGCTGGCAGTGATTCAGCTTTGTTCTAAAGTGGCCCTCATTTTAAACTAAGCCAGAGAGTTGAGTGTTCATGGTTACTGCCCTCCACGTCTTACTGGGTGTGTGGATGTGCTGAGGCCACTCTGCTTTCTGAGAAATTAGGCAATGAATTCCCTGTTGGTTATCAAAGCCCCACTGAACACAAGGCCCCATGTGTGATGCTGAGGGGAGACCGGAAACGAACACAGCTCACAGCCCCCGCCCCGGTGGGCTTACATGTAACGGGAAGATGGGGCTGTGGAAAAGAAGGACCACTTCTTGGTCTCAGCAGGCTCTCTCTGTAGGTTTCCAGAGTTTATATGAATGCACATGTGGAGCCTGGATTCACAGCTTTGCAAAGCCACCCTCTTTTTGCAGGTGTTCCCTTGACACTGGAAGGGCAACTTGAGCTGCAAGCAGGCCTATAGGTGCCAGCCGGTCCTGCCCACAAGGCACAGCCAAATGTCAGGGCTGGGGCCCGGGGGCGAAGGCACTCGAGACTCACACCTACGCCCTCCCCTCCTTGTCTCCCACAGCTCTTGGTTAAATGGACCGAGACCACTTCTCACAGGGTCTTTCCCACATCATCCGGGCCCCTCGAAGGCGGGCACCGTGGTCTTCCTAATTTTGCATCTTTGAAGAGCTGTTCTCCACTCTTGGAACAGAAAATGCTGGCTGAGTTGAGGTACTTTTCTCCTACCAGCCTGATGGGAGAAGAGGACAGGGAACCCTAGAAGCCTGAGCTGTCGTGTGGCAGACACAGGAAGGCTGTGTTCGGAGTTTCATTTTGTTTCTGGTGCTCAAGGGAGGAGGTACCAGCAGCAGCCCCCGGTTCAGCACATCTTCAGACTGCTTTTGAAAACAAGGAGTGACACAAGGGGAGAAGACGCAGCACTGCCCTGGGGCTTCTGTGATGTGCGGTGACTCCAGGCCACAGAGGGTTACACCTTTTACCCTGAGGAGCCTTGGAGATTAGATCATTCCTTGACCCCCAGACACACATAGAGATGGAAAGTTAGTCTTCAGCACCCAGAAAGGACCTCTTATTCTATCTTCTCAACCGTGGATGGAATGAACAGTTGCCACCAGTGTATGGAGCTCTTCTCATGAGAGGAGGGGCCTCAGCTGGTTCACAATGAATTAGCTGCTTCCTCTGTGCACGGCCCCAGCTTTACACACATCTGCTTACTTAATTCTCACAGCAGCCCTGTGAAGGAGGTGCTGGTATTACCACATCCCCACTTCACGGTCAGAAAAAACTGAGGCATGACGATGAAGGGGGCTTCTGTCCACAAATAGAATCAGAACCCAGCAGTGGGCTCCAGTGGCCACCCTCCCCGTTGGTCATGCTAAGCATGACCTCACCAGGCCCAGGACGCCTGGTGGTTCAGGGAGAGTTCGGGTCATTTACTTGGTGCCTAAACCATGAGTTGGAGACACGTTTGACCTTTATATTGTGTTTGGAGAGGAAAAAATAATCTACGTCTCTTGACGCCTGGTTTTGCACATCACCGGAAAAGGAACAGTCAATGATTCCGTAGGGAAAGTTTGAGGGAGATGGGAAGGGAGCCTGTGTCAACAGCTCAGAGGAGCGGAGAGAGAGGCAGGCTGGTCCTGTGTTAGATTCCTGGGGCAGGAAGAAAGGGGGCATGTGGGCCAGGGGCTGTCTTCCATTTCCCCTTATTCTGATTTGGGGAGCTGTAAGCTGGGCTTTCTCCTGTGGCACTTGTTTGGATGGGTGAAGGGGTGTCAAAGAAGAGCAGCAGGGGGGCTGCCAGGGCCACACAGGACTCCGTCCCTCTGCCCGGAGGGCAGGGGGCTACAACCAAGCCTCACAGTCACTCTGGGGCTGGGCCACTGGATCCAGGGTCAACTAGCTGACCGAATGAATGGACAGAAATGTTGAAAGTCCCCACATGCCAGACACCACACCGGGCAGTCACACAGACAGTCTCAGGCAATTCTTATTAAACCACATGCTATACAGGCCGTGCGATCCTCATTTCTGGATGAGGAAGGTACAGTCCGGGAAGATTAAGTGATCTGCTCAGGTCACTCAGCTAATAAGTCAGAGAGCCGAGATTTGGACCCTCAGTCCCCGTATGCAATGCTCTTTGATGGTACCGCAGCAGCAGAAATACCAGTGTCAACTCAGGTCACAACTCAGTATGAATTTGAATCAGCCAATGGGACACGTGCCTGATGATGTCATTCCAGCCTGCTTCCAGATCTCTGGGAACAAATCACGTTCTCTTTCCTCACCCATTCCTCACCTGCAGGGCTGGGCCAAACCAGCAGACGTGAACCCCTCCAAGAGGGAATGCTAATCTTAACGACATTTATCCAATGCGTACTAAATGCCATTTTGGTTGCATTATTTTATTTATGCCTCACAACAACGCTGTGGGGTGATTACTATGATTATTCCCATTTTATAGATGAGGAAGCCGAGCACACAGGGGCTAAGTAAGGGCAGAGCGTGCTCCCGCATCTGGGCATTCGGATACCTAGCCCTTCCCTCACCAGCACGCTCACGTTTCCGCTTCCCTCTTGCAGGTGCATAGATGCCTGCACGCATGAATGGAAGAGCATTTAATCGAGTACCTCGAGGGACGCCAGATCTGACACTTTCACATGTGTCATCTCACCTTCGAGTGTGACTGGAGCATGAGCCCTGGAAGTGATGTGTGGATGAGCACGGGAATGGTTCCCATCTCCTGAGTTATAGAAAAAGGCAGTTGCCCTTATCTTCCTCACCTAACCTCCCATCAATTCCTGTCCTGAATGAGAACTCTTCTTTGCAAACACTGCCGGCCTCATAACGTAACAAAGAAGAAGGCTCCAGGGGATTCGCTCCAAAGCTCTTTAGGGTGCTTATTTCCACTACCGAGCCTTCCTCTAACAGCCTGGGAGCAAGCACCAGGGCTAATTCATCTTTGCATTCCCTTCGGGCACCTGGCGTGCAGTGCGCTCAGTGTCGAAGGACTGAGTTGCTAGGCAGGATCACTTGAGTCCCTCGAATCTGCTCCACACCCGCTGTGTCTTCGAACCCCCCTTCCCCATTTCCTGCTCTGGGTTCCCCTCCAGAGCCTCTGAGCAGCAGTGAGGGGCCACCACCTGCCCAGCTGTGTGGATAAGGCCGGCTCGGGGAGCCTCAGCTGGTCGGGGAGAATAAGGAAAACCCCTCGTCATTTCCCCTCTCCTGCTTCTCATGCAAACACCTCACATTCCATTTAAATGCTCCATCTAAGATAATTTCTGGTATTGGAAATATATATATATATATATATATTTTTTTTTTTTTTTGCGGTACGCGGGCCTCTCACTGTCGTGGCCTCTCCCGTTGAGGAGCACAGGTTCCGGACACGCAGGCCCAGTGGCCATGGCTCACGGGCCCAGCCGCTCCGCGGCATGTGGGATCCTCCTGGACCAGGGCACAAACCCGCGTCCCCTGCATCGGCAGGCGGACTTACAACCACTGTGCCACCAGGGAAGCCCTGGTATTGGAAATATTTGAAAAAAAATGTGTTTAGGAAAGGCTGGTGGTGGAGGGAGTGAGCTCTGGAAGGCGTGCCTTCTGACCTTGATCAAGAAAGGGAAGGTCAAGGCAGAAGCATATTCAGCCACAAGCTTTAGACGATGCGGTATTCTCTTCCCCTTCTTTCTAGGTTTACTTAAACTAAAGGGAAAGATAACAACATAAAAACAATGAAAACAATTACAGACAGAGAAAGAAGAGGTTCATAAAACGACAGCACCCAGGAGGGGCATTTTGGACTGCGTGCTCTCAGCACCCAGCCCCCAGCCCACACCGAGACCTGCCTTCCGGTCTCGTCCATTTGCCTCAGGTATCCCCTTCACATGCGGTAGCTGGATTAGGGCTCAGGACCAAAGGCCAGGAATGCAATAAGATACTTTTATACATATTGATCCTTTAAAAAAGAGTTTGTTTTCATGAAACTTTAATTCACTTTTTTTTTTTTTAGCTTTTTAGCCTAACTGCTACACATTTTATCCCTGTTCTTTGTGAAATGCTAATCCAGCCCGAGGTTTTCATTTTCCGGGTGTAACTTTTCAGAAATTGTATATCTGCATAGCAACCCAGCAAGAGCTGCCTATGTCACGGTATCACATGTCAGAAAGATGAAAAGGACTCCAAATCTCAGCTCTCCACAAACTTGGCCCTCCAATCCTGGGGCAGAGAGCTTCTTGGCCTTAATATAAATGGCAGGAGAGCCATTTCAGGGCCAGAGAGGTGCAAACTTTTATCTTGTTGATGACAGAAAACGACACATGACCTCAGCTCAGCTCAGTGGGGACGAGCAAACCAGAAACAAAGGCCGTATTTTTCTCTGCTCTCGTCCCTGCTGTCAGCTTCCAAGTGCAACCTGAGCCTGGATTCCGAACCCAGTGTCCAGATTAGAGATTGTTGACTCAGATTTAGTGGTGAAACGTGAGCCCGACTCTGTTGATGGCAGGCCTTGAAGGAGCAAGTTTACTGAAGCCAAGAGAGATTGTATGTCAGACGAGAGCCTGGCTTCTCTTTATCACAAACTTCCTGATCTGCCTCTGTTTTAATAGTTTCCACCAGCACCACCAAAAGAGAGACAGCAAGAGAGAGAGGGAGAGAGAGAGAGAGAAACAAAGATGGAGAGAGACAGAGACAGAGGGAGGGAGAGACAGAGGAAGCCTTGCCCTCAATTCCATCTCCTCAGTGTCATAAATCAGGAAATTAACAAGTGTGTAACTGGCCTTTGCCACAGTCCAGGACAATGACCTTTTTGTGTTTCTTACCGGTGGCCAGCACTTAACATAATCAACGGAGAGCTCCACTCAGAAAGGATGTAAAGTGGGGGCCTGATCTTGCCATTTAAAGGATATTTCCCAATACGCAGGCACATGGCTTTTATGAGGCTCAAACATGGCTTAGAAACTCGCCTCTTCGGTCTGAAGGCAGGTCATTAAGAGAAATCATTACATCGCTTTCCCTGTCTCTGTCTCTCCGTTTTTTACTTTGGCACCTTCCCGGCTTTTCCTTGGCTTCTGATTTCATCCCTCTTTTAGATTCTCTGTGCCGTCAGTAATTTATGTGCAAGATATTTTCCCAACCTCCAAATGTTTTTCCATTTGGCAAACCGTGTCCCGAAGCTTCCACACAATGTAACTGTAGAGTCCATTTACACTAGAAAACATAAGCTTGGTTAATGGAAAAGCCTAACAAGCCCATGTCGGTGACCCCGGGTGCAGGGCCGAGTCACAGACGATCTTCCAGGCCACCCCTGGGGACGCAGTGGGGCTGAGTGTCAAGGAGGGGTGTCTTTCCCTGGTTCCACAGATGCTTGGCTTCCACCCTTCTTGTCTCCGAAAAGGAAAGAATTCCTTCCAAGCCCCTTTCTCGTATAGTTTTTGGAAGTTTTTGGAAGCTTCAGGGCACCATATGGAGAATCATTTCGTGATTCTCCTGATGGCTTTTACGTGAGCAGCTATAAATTGAACGGTTTCCTTCAGGTCTGATATCCCTATGGTGCCTGCTAAGGACTGTCGGGAATGATCACTGAAGGTGTTAGTCCTGTGCTGTTCCTGATAGGAGAGAAAACTCAGGCCTCCTCCTGGCAGGGCACAAAGTTAAGGATACCCGGGAGGGGTTGGGGGGTGGGATGGGGAAGGCTGCACAAGACTTTCCAATTGGTCACAAGCGTGTTTTGCCCCCAGTGACCTTTTCATTCCAAAGTCATGGATTTAGGACGGAGGCGGAAGTTGAGTCCCCGTCCCTGCCCCAGTGCGGGGCTCCTGGGCTTCTCCCGGGGATCTCAATAAGCCAGGCCCAGCTAGGCCCCTCCGTGATACACGCTTGAGGCTGATGGACAGGATTTACATCCAGTCCCTCACAGGGCACATCTAGGCAGCATTTTGGCTTCTGCAAGATGAATTTTATTCACTGAGTAACCGACACTTTTTCTTCCTAAACAGTTGCAATGATACAAACTCCCTGCCTTTTACCTTTTAGGAGTGGCTCGTGACGTGCTCCCTGTCTTGACCCAATATTCTGTTGATTTAATAAACCAGTCAAAGGCAAAGGGTCATTCTAATAAGGATAAGACTATAGGTGAGTCTTTTCAGGGTGTTTATTTTGCTTGGGTAGCACTTCCTTAACTCACTGAATTTCTCTGAATCAGTGCCGGGGGGCAGAGGGTGGCTGATATCTTCTACGGAACCACCGATGAATGAGGCCCCGAGCCCTTAAACTGTTTCCCAAGAACGTCTGTTAAAAAAAAAAAAAAAAAAGACAAAGAACATAGTACTGAAGATTGGTTAGCTCTAGGAGCTCATCCCCTCGGATACATTTTTAGGCTTTTGTTTATCTTTCTTGATTGATAAAGTAATTATCAAAATGCGTTAGAAAATGATAGCCAACTGGTGAGAAAAGGAACAGTTGGAGGAAGCAAAGCAGTGGAGGAAAAGCAGGCACAGACTCTACCCCAGGCTTTCCAGTGAAACTCCATGAAAATTCATCTTCTCGTTTGCCTTTCCCTTCCTCCGGGGCTGATCAGGGCCCTGGCTCGATAAAGCCTCTCTCCATCACACGGTAGCTAATGAACTCCTCTGGAAAGGCTGCTCTCATCCTCCCTCCCCGAGTACCTTCTCCCTTCCTCACCTTTTCTCCGTCCCTCTCCACTCTGAAGTCTGCCACGGGCCAACCAGAACCCCAGCAGATGTTTGTGTTTTATGATCCAAATGGGAGCCCAAAGGAACCAACCAAATACCAGCCCCAGTGAGAGATGGAACCAGGCCATCTGACATCAGAAACACAGAACGCCCACCCGTCCAGCCGGGCCTGGGCTTCCAGGCAGCAGAAGGAGGGCTAGATAATTAGCTGGTACAGCCTATGTGCTGGCCCATTGCTCTGCCTTCTGACGAGCACACAGAGTCCTTCCATGGAGGCTCAGGGAGGTTGGGCAAGACCCTCCATGAGTCCCCCTCCCAGGATGGCAGTCTTGGCACACAGTGGTCTCGCCTCATGCCAGGGCACCACGTGGTGCCCTGACTGTGCATCCTGGCCCAGGAAAGAGCTGGAGGTGAAGGACCACTACCGTGGGTAGCTGGGAAATGCCGTGTGGCTCAATAGGCAGCCCTAAACCCCACACCAGTGCAGGAGCAAATAAGGAGAGTGGGCAGAGTGTGGGTGGACAGATGGAAGGTCTGAGCTTCTGTCTCAGCTCCGCCATCTACACTGCTGTTGGCTGGGTTGGTTTTCATTGTCTCTGAGGCTTGGTTTCTCCATCCATGATATGGAGGTTGTAATACCGACTTGTGGAGTTACTTCCAGGATGAAGTGATCCTATGTGTGCCAGCTCTGGGCCCGTTCCTTCACTGTCCCTGCTCTGCCTTGGATGGGAGGGGACCAGACCCTGGCTGAGTTCAGCCCATGGGAACATGGGGGAAGGTATTCCCTTCCCCGTCTCTCTGACTCAGGCAGCTTCTCCGGCAGCAGCTTCCTCTCTGGCAAGCCTCCAGTCCCCTCTGGGAAGTCCTTAGTATTGCAGTTCCCGTAATGACCTCCTCCCTTTGTCCCTCAGCCTCAGGGTGGCCCTGCCATCCCCTGCCCAGCTGCTCAGCTCACCATCACCGTCACCGGTGCAGCCAGTCCCCTTCGTTGAATTCCCTTGCATGTGAATGCAAGTGCTGAGGTGCTTTCTGTTTCCCTGGTTGGACCTTAGGCAACAGAGCATGTGAACATGTAAACGCACTGTACACCTAGATGGAAACAGAAGCTCTCATTGCACTAAGTGCGAGGGGAGAGAGCGGCTGACCTGGTTCTTCTCACCCTAAGCATCAGATCCTGGACTTTAACCATGAGGTCAGGATCCTCCTGGGCCAACTGTCAACCGGAAACAATTTCCAGAGGGGTTCTTCAACTGGGGATTTTATAAAGACAAAAAAATTGGATAAGACCTATATATTTTTTAAATCATACATTAGTTTAAATATATACACTATAATAAAAATATCCAGTGGACTTCTGGCCTGCCTTCCGTTTACTCTCTACTCAGGAACCTATAGGCGGTGTGGTCTGGTGTGTCTAGACTCTTCTATGTTCAGCTGACCTTCTCCTGAGTCTCTTGCTATTCCTGTTTCACACCTGGGAGCATTTGCTCATTTCCCAGCCTCGTCTCCTGCTTCAGTGAGTGAGCGTTAAGGGTCGTCTCATCCCTGTACTACTAAGGGGAGTGTGTGTCCATCGACCCCCTGCTCTGTCTCTCCCGGGTTTGCTCTGCCTTCAGTGCTGTTTCTCTCCGCCTGCCCTCTGTCTTCTGGTTCTGCTGTGCCACAGGGATGCGGAAGGTTGTATTCCACCTCTTTTGGCAGGAAGAGTAACTTCCTCATTGAGGTCAGAATTGAAAATGGATTTCCCCATTGGGCAGAGAGAAGGAGGCCCGACTTCCTGTGTAGTGTTATTAATCGGTGGTCCTCCCCTGCTGGTGGCCGCCCGGCTCAGGATGGTCCCTGCTTAACCATTTCCTGCCCAGCATCGTGAAGGCTACAGAGGCACAGTAGGAGCTCTGAAGTGCTCTCTATTTGATTATTATATTTTGGGGGCCATCACCCTTTGGGTCCTGAGCTACCTGCGCTCTGTGGGGAGAGGGACAATTAGGACAGCAGTGCCTTTGCCTGAAGAGCATATTTAATACATTTTTCTTACTCCCATCTCCTCAGGCAGATTTATGCTATTTCATCTCAAAGTGACAGGCGTAGAAAGACATTCTTTATGGGTAAGGCTTCTCTCCTCCCCTTTGGCTGGATTTCATGTCATTCCTATTGAAAGTATAGTAACCAAACAACACGAGGACATTTTAAACACACCTGTAACGTCACAGATGACATTGTACACTCGAGCGCAGAGCTGGGAATCCTTAGGTCTATACTACCAACATCTCCCGGGTTGCAGCCCTGCAATTTCAGACTCATCCCTTTCTCACACAGTCATAAATCGTAACAGTTGAGAGCTGGACTGGACTTCACCGTTCATACCATTCAATGCACCTATCTTTGCACCTGAGGGAACTGAGATGGGGACGTAGGCTGAGTGACTTGGCCAACGGCAGGTGGCTAGTGAGGGGCAGTGTCAAGGTGAGAACCTGGGCCTTCAGGGACCTCACTCGAGTGCTCTTTCTGGTGACCACCACGGCGATTAAAACCAACCAAAGCTTGTGTTGCCTTGATGCATAGGAGCTGTATTCCACCGATGTGACGCCCAGAGAAGATTAATGGTGCCCTGGTAAATGTTCAACCGTGGACTCTATGGAAAATATAACGTGTGCATATACATACGTACACAAGTATGTTGTAAATATTGCTAACATAAAGGATGTGTAGCACACAATTACACATAATAATAAAATATACAATGTTATCAATTCCCTGCAGCCAGTTGATCCTCACAGGACGTTTTTGTTGATTTTGGCTGAATTCTTGTACCTGTACCTGGTTGCAGTTGCTGAAGGAGCATTCAGCGATATTTTCTTGTGTGTTAACAAATAAGACAAAACCAAAGCCACAAACACAGGTTGGAACTTTGCTTGTTTATCAGTGACAGCAATGACTTTTTTCCTAAATCAGATAGTAGCCTTCAAATATGGAGAGAATATTCCCTCAAATTTTTGTGCTATTTGCAATGTAACAGCCATATATAGGACATGCTTTTGAGTTTAGTCCTCACTATTAATATTTTCCATTACCTTCTTAAGTTTAGACAATCAGCAAAACCATAAATCAAGCCCTGGTGTCTAGCATACGCTGATTTCCGTGGCATAAATATTTTCACCATGATCAGTTTCAAGCTAACAGTGTGATGTCATTGAACTCAGAGTTGGCAAGACATGTGCAGTGGCTCCTCATTTTACAGTATTTCCACTATTCAGATGCAACAGGTATAAATAACCCCAAGAGCATAGATAATAGTATAAGGTGGTAAAATAATTGGGGAGCGATAAGTTTTGAGCACCAATTACTCTTGTTTTTAACATAACTTACTTAATTGTAATGTGTATAATTTAATTTTTAATAATGTCTGTATTTAACAACTGGGAACTGAAAATTGAGAATCAGCTCTCGTGAGCCCATAGGGACAGCCTCTAGCACAGCACCAGCAGAGCATGGATGGGAAGGTGCTTCGCTCCTCCCCAGGGTATGCCCAAGGCCACCAGGCTGGGGAGACCAGGATGCTGGCCACCTGGGTACGAGGGCCTGGACAGAACCCATGCTGAGGTGCAGAGGGCAGATTTAAGAACATGGATCGGACCCCACGTAGCAGGTGAATAAAGGTGGGGTTGGGGCTTCTCTGGTGCCGCAGTGGTTGAGAGTCCGCCTGCCGAAGCAGGGGACACGGGTTTGTGCCCCGGTCCGGGAGGATCCCACATGCCGCGGAGCTGCTGGGCCCGTGAGCCATGGCTGCTGAGCCTGCGCGTCCGGAGCCTGTGCTCCGCAACAGGAGAGGCCACAGCAGTGAGAGGCCCGAGTACTGCAAAAAAAAAAAAAAAAAGGTGGAGTTGATTTTTTTATACATCCTTCCAAAAGCTACAGAAAATAAAGTTTTAAATATTACATAGTCAAGGAAATTGACAGGAAAAGGGGCACAGGAAAAAGAGAAACAAGGAGGAAAAGGATTATTGTTTTTAAAATATCCTTTATTAAGACAGTAATGTGCTGACACAGAACCCTAGGCCTGCTTTTGTGGACGGTCCCACGGGCCTCCCACGTGTGTGCCGTGATGGACACGGGCATTCCCTCAGTGAGGACCTGACCTCCTACTGCTTTGGAAGGAGAGGATGAGATTACCAGAGCTTTGGATCCATTTTTGGATCAAATGAAAACATCAGGCTAATCCTTAGCGTGTTCCTCTCCTCTTACAGATGCTGGCCTCACCCTAGGAGTGGGCGTCGGATCTCTAACAGTTCCTGCCCTAGGACGGGGCGGAAAGTCCCATGCTGCTGTCGAGGCAAACCTTTGAGGCACCCCTCCTGACCTCTGTCAGCAGCACCCTCTCTGCACCGGTGACCCCATCTTTCCAGACAACTCCAGCGTCACCTCCCCCATGAAGCCCTCAGTGATGATGACCCAGGCAGTCACCCACTCTCCTCTTTCCTCATGGCATCTGTTGTCATTTGCTGTATCTTTTGTTCACTCGTCTCTGTTCCCAACAGGACTGTGGGCTCTTTGAGGTAAAGGAACTTCTCTTGCCAGTACCTGGTGCATGTAGGTCTCAGTAAATCTTAGACCCCACGTCACCTTGTTTAGTGATTCTCAAACACTCGTGCATAAGAATTACCTGAAGAATGGATTAAAATGCAGATCCCCAGACCCCAGAGTAGTGACTGGGTCTTTAATAAAACCAAGTGATTCTCAGGCACATATGTTCAGAAACCATATTTTGAGAAATACAGATTTGTTCAATCTTTTCATTTTATAGGTGGGGAAACAGAGGGCAAGAGATCAAATGATCTGCTTCAGGACCCTCAGCTACCAAAGTGTAATGGGGCATCACGGTGCTTTGACACAGAACTGCCTTAAATCCTTAGTAAGCAAATCACAGCCACACGGATGGTGACTGTTAGGGATATTAAACAACAAACAAAGAAAGAAACCCTTGAACTGAAATCACTGCAACCACATCTTAAAACAGCAATAGACTCCCCAGATTTAGATGCCTCCACTAGAAGGGTGTGCAAACAGGGGTCATAAGGGCACCCCTTTCCTACTGCTTGTCAGTGTCTCCCGAGAATCTGAGGTGTTTTCTTGCTGACATGGGAACAAGTGCCCCGATGATTTCTGCCTCTAAACTTGCCTCAGTAGCTATCACCAGAAGCCGTCCGCCGCAAGCTCTATTTCCAGCAGAGTGTCCTCTGCCCACCTTCTGATGTTCACAGTTTGCGGCAGCAGACACAGGGCCCCAAGCAGACCCGGTGTTCAGGTGTCCGGTTCAGGCCTATTTTTATGAGCAAATCCTTGTTTCATCTGTCAGTTGTTTGGCGAGTGCCACGCGTGCTGGTTACTGCCTTGGGCAGCAGGTGCCACCTAGAGGGCCCTGTGACCACCACCGTGGTTTGGCAGGAGCTGGGCAGCCCCTGTCCCGAGGAAGCCCTGCAGCTACCCACCGAGGGTTATACCAGCTCCTAAGCAGCCCTGGCACTAAGGTTTCAGAGGATGGGGGTTGCCAGGGGAGCAGGAGAAGGACAGAAGAAGGTCGGGCTGGTCCTAGCATTCAGCTTCCTTCCTTGATGTGATTCCGAGGGGAAATGGGCGGGCGCTCTTTTTCTCGGCCACAAGGTGGCAGCAGTGGGCTGGCCAGGTGCCGGTTCTGCGCACGGCTCTAGGAGGACCGCCCAGCACACAGAGAAGGTGTGGCTGGCTGCCCTTTAAAATTCCTTTTTTGTCTCTTTCTGACTTACTTCACTCTGTATGACAGACTCTAGGTCTATCCACCTCACTACAAATACCTCAATTTCGTTTCTTTTTATGGCTGAGTAATATTCCATTGTATATATGTGCCACAACCTCTTTATCCATTCACCTGATGATGGACACTTAGGTTGCTTCCATGTCCTGGCTATTGTAAATAGAGCTTCAATGAACATTTTGGTACATGACTCTTTTTGAATTATGGTTTTTCTCAGGGTATATGCCCAGGAGTGGGATTGCTGGGTCGTATGGTAGTTCTATTTTTAGTTTAGTTTTTTTTTTTTTTTGCGGTACGCGGGCCTCTCTCTGTTGTGGCCTCTCCCATTGCGGAGCACAGGCTCCGGACGCGCAGGCTCAGCGGCCATGGCTCACGGGCCCAGCTGCTCCGCGGCATGTGGAATCTTCCCGGACCGGGGCACAAACCCGTGTCCCCTGCATTGGCAGGCAGACTCTCAACCACTGCACCACCAGGGAAGCCCTCACTGTAGTTTTGATTTGCATTTCTCTAATGATTAATGATGTTGAGCATTCTTTCATGTGTTTGTTGGCAATCTGTATATCCGTATGCTAACACATATATATGGAATCTAAGAAAGAAAAAAAAATAGGTCATGAAGAACCTAGGGGTAAGACGGGAATAAAGACACAGACCTACTAGAGAATGGACTTGAGGATATGGGGAGGGGGAAGGGTAAGCTGTGACAAAGTGAGAGAGTGACATGGACATATATACACTACCAAACGTAAAATAGCTAGTGCGAAGCAGCCGCATAGCACAAGGAGATCAGCTCGGTGCTTTGTGACCACCTAAAGGGGTGGGATAGGGATGGTGGGAGGGAGGGAGATGCAAGAGGGAAGAGATATGGGAACATATGTATATGTATAACTGATTCACTTTGTTATAAAGCAGAAACTAACACACCATTGTAAAGCAATTATACCCAATAAAGATGTTAAAAAATAATAAAATAAAATTCCTTGTTTGTAAATAAGGTCGTCTATATAGATTTTTCAGATTCCACATATATGCGTTAATATACGATGTTTTTCTCTTTCTGACTTACTTCACTCTGTATGACAGTCTCTAGGTCCCTCCATGTCTCTACAAATGACCCAGTTTTGTTCCTTTTTATGGCTGAGTAATATGCAGAAATAGAGATACAGACATAGAGAACACACGTATGGATACCAAGGGGGAAGGGGGGGTGGGATGAATTGGGAGATTGGGACTGACATGTGTACACTATTGATACTGGGTATAAAACAGATAACTAATGAGAACCTGCTATATAGCACAGGGAACTCAGGGCTCTGAGGTGACCTAAATGGGAAGGAAATCCAAAAAAGAGGGGATTATATGTATACGTATAGCTGAGTCACTTTGCTGTACTGCAGAAACTAAGACAATATTGTAAAGCAAATATACTCCAATAAAAATAAAATAAAATAAAATTCCTTGTTTGGAGAAACTGCCATTCTTATTAGTAGGGGCACGGTGATTAAGTTACCAAAGCCCCTCCCTCGGTCTTGCCTGTGGACTAACCACAGGCCTCTCTCTGCCTTCAGATGAGTAAAACGGCCACTGTGGGGCGTCTTGACCAAACCACAGCTTGAAGATGTTGAGGCAGGTGGGGACTGTGGGGAGAAAGCCCAGAAAGCACCGATGCTCAGGGTGTGGAGACAGAGGAGTAAGGACAATTTTTAATTTATTTTTAATCTGGGCCTGAGTTCTGGCTTGTTTGCTTCCTAGCTGTGAATTCGAAGTCTGGCTTTGCTTCCCCTTCTGTAAAACACCACATTCCTCATTTTTCAAATGGCAGTAGTCACAGGGTTGTTGTGTGGATCAAAGGAGACAAAATGGTTTGCAAACTATGAGGTCCCCATGTACACAGGTGTGCAGTTGTAGGGGTTCATCTTTTGACCTGAGCTGTGTCACAGAGCTTCACAGACTGGAGGAACAGACACTGGCAGGGGAAGGGGCCAGCTCCTCTCCTAGAGGGTCACTGGAGTCTCCTGCATGAGCTGCAGGCCGTAAACTCCTGATCTGGCCTGATAGAGTCGTCTTCCAACGAGAGTCTTCCTGGATGCCTTTCCATGGCATGTTTCCAAGCAGAAAGCTGGCAGTGGCTGCTCCCTCTTCCTCCACTGAGCCTGCTTTTCCATATTGGAAGAAGATGAAATGCACATTGCAGAATGTAAGTTTTTCCTGAAGGACACTATCCCCAATGGTGGAGTGATGGAGAAAAAGATGAAGTCAGGGGATAACTGAGTAACATACTGATTTATAAACTCGTGGAATGACATGAAGGCATTTTTTCCACGGGTGGGGTTATTTATTATGTCCTAGCTGGCCAGATCCAAGGGTTGAAGAGGCTTTGGTTCCTGAGCAATAGAAATAGCAGGAACCAATTTTCTCCATTGCTCCTCTTTCAAAAACGCAGAACTCGACCGATGCTGAAATACACAGTCATAGGTTTGACTCGAGACTCCCCTGCTCGTCACCTTATTGGGGTGAATGGGGACTGAGACCCAGACCCCATCACCCTGGGATGGTGGCAAAGAAGAGATTAGATTGTCGTCACGGGTCATTGCTCTGTGGAGCTTTTCCTGTGGCCCATCCCTTGGTGGAAATGAACTACTCTGGAAGTATCCCATGAAAAACTCTGATGGGATTTTGATGATAATTTGACTAAGTTATACATCAATTGGTCAGGAAGTGACATCTTTATGATATAACATTTTTTCTTCCATGAACATGGTGCACCTTCCATTTATTCCATTTCTCCTTTATATCTTTCGATATAAAATTGTGTTTCTTTATAAAGATATTGCACATTATATGTTAGATTTATTCCGAGAAAAATTATAGCTTTTATTGCTATTGTAATGGTATCTTTAAGAATATCTACATTTTCTAATTATCTGTGTGTGTGTTGATAACAGCTGACTGAAGCCTTATTAGTTCTAATAGTTTGACTGTTTTTTTGAATTTTTTGTGTAAACAATCATATCAAATAATACCAGTTTTAGTTTCTCCTTTTTGATCCTAATATGTTTTATTTCTTGTTGTTTTTTCCCAGTGCTGATTAGCATTCTGAGCTCACCCTACCACTCTTCCTGACCTGAAGGGAGATAGTTTTTCTGCATAAATGTTTTATTTCAGAACAAATTTAGATTTACAAGAAAGTTGCAAAGATAGTACACAAAGTTCTCGTATAGCCTTCACCCAGTTTCTCCTGCTGTTAACACCTCACATAACCATGGTACCCATGTCAAAACTAAGAAACCAACACTGGCACATCGATGTTAGCTAAATTCCAGACTTTATTCAGATTTCAAGAGTTCTTCAACTAGTGTCCTTTTTCTGTCCCAGAATCCGAGGCAGGACATCATGTTGTGTTTGGTTCTTATGTCTCCCTAGTCTCCTCTGGTCTATGACAGTTTCCCACTTTTCTTTCGCTTTTATGACCTTGACAGTGTTGAGTACTGGTTAGGTGTTTTGTAGTGTGTCCCTCCATTTTTTTTTTCTTGTGAGGCATAATGTGGCTTTAAAGTTTAGTGATTTGTCTAAGGCCAAAGAACAAGTTTTTTTTTCCTTTAATGTCTTACATGTTTCTGAGAATAAAAAATATAAATAATACTAAAAACATGCAATGAAAATTAAGGAAATAAAGGTAATCTAAAATCCCATCACCCAGAGAAAAGCACCATTTACATTTTGGTGTGTATCTCCAGACTTAGTTCTATCAAAGGGCAAGTTTAGAACTTGAACCCAGGCCAGAATTGAGGTCTCTTGGTGTCTTTTAAGAATATTTGCTTTTATTTATTGTGATATATTTCAAATACACAATATGTATCGAAAATTGTACAAAAATCCCTGAGCCCAAGGCCCACATATAACAAAAGTTCTCATTTGTATGTTTACTTCAGATGCCTTTTGTTTTAATAAACAAAATGTGGCAGTGTTTTTACATCCTCCCCACCCCACATCCTTTTCCTCTGCCCTGCAGAAAACCTGAGGTTCAGAGTATCTCTCCCATACGTGTTTTTCTATGTACATTTGCATACTTAAACAATATAAGGTATCATTTTTGTATTTTTAAAGATTTGCTCAAACTATGTAAAAACTCCTTCAACTTGGTTTGCATTCACCATTGTACTTCTGGCGTTTATTTGTGTTGACACGCCTGTATCGTTTTAGTTATTGTATAGTATCCCACTGAATGAATAGATCAGAGTTCATTTATCCTTTCCCTTGTTGATAGGCTTTTAGGTTGTTCTAATGTTTTGCTATTTCAAGCAAATGCTGCTGTAAATATATTTGGCCTCCTTGTGAACACCTGTGAGAATTTCTAGAAAGGGAATTTTGATGTTGTAGTGTAGGCAAGTCTTCAACTTTATTAGACATTGCCACAGTGCTCTCTAAGATAGAGATTCAGGCACTAGCCAACCAGATCCACACCTTCTCCTTGGATTTGGGCAGGAGCTGGAGTGGCTCTAACTACAACTTGTGCTGCTCTGTCAGTGTGCCTCCACATTGCCCTGGGCCCGGGGCCGGTGGCAGGCTTGAAGCCACCATGCTCGCGGTGCACCCTTCGTAAAGAGGGCTGCAATGATCCCTTCCACTGCCGTGCGCATGCCCATTGCTGTGTGCCTGTCCTGTCCTTCCCATCAAGAGGCCTATCTTCCCTTCCTTGAATCTGGGCTGCCCTCGCGGCTCCTTTGACTAATAGGAAGGAAGGACCTGTGTAACTTCTGAGCCTCAGCCCTAAGAGACCATGCAGCCTCTTGTCTCCCCTTCTTAGAACACAATCCTGCCACGTCGGGAAGCCCAGGCCGGCCCCCTTGAGGGTGAATGACCACGTACGGAGAGAGGCCCTGCCATCGGCAAGCAGCTGGACGTGTGAGTGTAGCCGTCTAGGACCATTCAGCCCTAGGTGAGCCCCAGGCGAGCCACCAGATGCCTGTGGTTATGGAGTAACCCCCGGCAAGACCAAGGGAAGAACCACTCCATTGTACCCAGCCCAAGATGCTTACCTATGGTATTGTGAGCAAATGATTGTTGCTCTAAGTCATTGAGTTTTAGGGTGGTGTGTCTCACAGCAATAGTCACAGTGCCTCTCCCACACGCCATGCCGCATATCTCTTGACTCTCACCTTCTGAGATGCAGGATACCATGAGACCCACTGGTGCCCATACAGACACATCTGGAAATGGTAACTGGCACGCAACGACCAACGGAAGATGGGAGCTGGAGGGGCAATCGTCTCCCTTCTTCCCCTGGGAGGGACTGTCTGAGGATGGGTCGTGTCATGTGGTCTCTCTGCAGGACGGAGCAATCGGTTTCTCGTGGAGCCGTGACCAGCTTGGTAACGCACCTCCTGAGGTTTGCACTCTCTCTTCCCCTGACTCTTTCTTATCTTCAGTTCTGCTTCCCTAGAATCTTGTTTCTCAATAAAGTCTTAACATATAACCTTTTGCTCAGCCTCTGTTTTCTAGAGATTCTGGGCAGAGACAGTTCCAAGTGAGGTCCTAGAGATCAGATCCTCAGAATGTGATTTAGGAGTTGAATAGCCCACTGGTCTGAAGGCACTAGGCCCTGGTTCTGGTAGTGAGTGGACTGGGAACAACCCACCGTGCAGTGGTGGCACTAACGCTTTCACCCGCGCTGCAGTGGAGGTGCAAGTCAAGGGACTGGGATACGCCGTAGTTTCCAAACTGCTGCACATTAAAATCATGTGGGGATCTTTCAAATAACCCCACGCTTGGGCCCCACCCCATACCAATTAAATCAAACTGTCTCTAGGTGGAAGCCAGGTGTCAGCAGTTTTTAAAGTTTACCAGGTGATTCTTATATGCACCAAAGTTTGGGAGCCGCTGGGATATGCGTGGGCTGTGGCTCTTGACTGGTGAAATGGGGTAATTACAATGGTAAGGATTGCGGTAGGTTCTGGCTGCTTTGATGGCATTGTAATACTTGATTTAAAAAAAGTGTTTGGGACAGTTTACTGCCCACTTAGAGCATGCTGGGAAAGCCAGGGGGCCTCTGTGACAGCCCTTAACGCTCATCTCCTGCATCCACGGCACAAACTGTGCTGAAATCAGCCCCGGCATCTGATAATAATAGAGGCAGAGCTGTGCAAGACACTGAATGTGCAGCCTTAGGTCTCCTGCGGCAAATTCATGGCCCTAAAAGTGACAGAGTGGGACCCTGAGACTTGGGATAGGGACACTGATTGATTGGAAGAGCCTGGGAATCCTCATCCCCAGTTCTCCTTAGCTCTCCAGGCCAGCAGAAGCAGGCCCCTCTCATTGGACAGAGGAAAACAGCTTCCCTTTGCCTGGAGACAATGTGTGAGGTCTTGAAGGCTGGTCCACGTACTCTTCGAGATCTGCCCCCTGACGTGCACCCCAAGTCCTTGCTGCCTCCAGGTTGATTGCCAGGGGCAGGTCTCAGCGGAGCTAAATGAGGACACACAGTCCCTGCTTCAGGAGGACCGTGCTCACACACCACGGCGTCCGGGACCCGGCGAACGTCTGCTGGCAGGAGCAATGTGTGCACACGTGGCCGTGACTCTGCAGAGGCTGAACGGATGCGGGCGGACTGTAGGTCGGACAAGAAGGACTCGACTGATGTGGCTCACTCACTGGTGCCGCGGGACTCAGTGCGCTGGCTGGAATGTCAATCCTAAGAGCTTGCTTGGAAGTTACATACAACCAGGGTCTACAGTAAAGCATGGGGCACATCTGCTGCGAGTGCTGTGTGTGTGAGTGTGTAAGTGTGAAAGAGAGTTGCGAGTGTATACGAGTGTGTGAGTGTGCTTCTACTGAGAAGGGGCTTTATCCTTGGCTTCCTTCGGAGGGCTGGGTGACAAAAACCAAAATCGCCATCTATTTTTGTGCTTGGTGTCTCGGTAACTGTATTTTTTTTTTTTTTTTTTTTTTTGCGGTACGCGGGCCTGTCACTGTTGTGGCCTCTCCCGTTGCGGAGCACAGGCTCCGGACGCGCAGGCTCACCGGCCATGGCTCACGGGCCCAGCCGCTCCGCGGCATGTGGGATCCTCCCGGACCGGGGCACGAACCTGTGTCCCCTGCATCGTCAGGCGGACTCTCAACCACTGCGCCACCAGGGAAGCCCCTAGGTAACTTTTGAGAGGCTTATTCACAAAGTCCCTGAAAGAAGGAAAAGGTTCCAATTAGGCTGAGGCCTGGGCCTGAGAGCTGGTCCTTGCCTGGGACAGAGGCCCTGATCACCAGATTCGATGACCCGGCCTCGGTCCTCACGGAGAACCAAAGGCCTCACAGAGGACAGGGGTCCTCCATGTGCTCACCTTGCCCTTCAGGTGCCCACGGAGCAAGGGTGGTGGAGGAATGAGCGAGATGTTTGTCGTGCGTGAAGCACCCAGGGCCGAGCCCGGCTCCTGGCGCGGAGCAGGAACCGGCTTGGTGCCGCCACCTCGCCTGCTGCAGCCGGAGCTCCACAGCCGCTCTCCCCGGCCCTGAGTTTCCTAAGGCCCAGCCCGGGAGTTTGCTGCAGGCCTGGATCGCACTCTGCTGGGCTGGGAACTGGCCTCTTAGAGGGGCCGCCGCCCAGCTGCGTAATCAAACATTAGGAGCCCAAATGAGAAATCACAGCGTGGAATTACATCCAGAGGTTCTCAAGTCATAAATCATAGTCAGTTCTCTGAGAACCACGGGTCATCGGGACCTCCAGGCATCTCACACACGAGCTGTTTCAGCAGCAGTCACAGTACGAGCAATGGGTAGGAAGCGAGGCAACAGCCCCAAACCTCAAAACCTCCCTGCCCGGGGAGTGGGAGGGAGTCTGTGTCAGAAGCGGGGGTGGGGGGGGGGCGGGTAGACCCAGCGCGCTTGGTCCTGGCCTTCCCTGAAGCCCAGGCCCCCTCCCGGCCTCCGCACCAACTCCGCGCAGTTGGAGGCCCATTGGGACTCTCAGAGCTTTTACTGGATGCCTCTTTAAAGTGTCTAATTTTAATGAAGAAATCTTTCATCTGCCATCCTGTTTCCAGGCGACAAGTTTGGAAGGAATGTTCACAAGTCACTGAGGCCCTTGGAAGAGCGCTTGCGGGTGGAAAATGTAAGGCTGTGAGACGAGCCCATAGACGGTCTCACTGGGGTCGGGGTGGAGAAGGCTGAGGAGGAAATAAAACGCCAAGAAAAAAGGCTTCAAGAGCCAAGTGGAGGAAGGATGAAGAGGTGCAAGCAAAAGGGGAAAGTGTTGGACTGGAGACGTATAAAGAATAATTCAGCCAGAAAACACAAAGTCCTTCCCGGGGGAAATCTCACGCAGCTCCAAGAAATGCTAGGGACCAGAGGATGCGTGGGAAGGGGTGGGCGAGAGGAGAAAGGGTGGGAGGGAAAATGTCATCCACTACTGGAGCGAGGCAGAGAGACTCCGTGCGTACACAAAACACACTCCACACACACACACGCACACACACACACCATGTACCACATACCACACACCACACACCAGAAAAATTCTCAAATTCGTCTCCTCTGGAGCTTTTTGAGCCAAAAGGAAAAAACCAACCAAACAAAACAAAACAGCTGAACTGCAAAGTGGAGCAGTGTGGAGAGGGAATGGCAGGTCTGCTGGGTTACACCTGGGAGTGTCGGCATGGTGCTCAGACACAGCCCTGCCCCTCTGGAGGTGATGCTGAAAGAAGGTCTCCACTGCCTACTCTCCTGGCTCCCAACGGCTTCGGCCGAGCACCTCCAGTCCTGTATTTTGCGTGGAGGGAATGGCTGCCTTTGCCTCCTTCTCTGAGGGGCTGTCATAGCACTCCCACCAGCTGCATGACACACTCACCATTACACCACCTCCCCTTCCACAGGGGACATGACGCCATCTTGGTAGGAGGTCAAAGCAGACGCCAGCATGTTCAGCACCACGTGGTCCTTCTCTGAGGTTCCCAGGCCCCACGGGGAAAGGGATGGGTGAGCATGTATGAACTCATGCACAGGAAATTTGGCAGATGGGGCCATGGGATTTAAACACCAGCAAGAGTCAAGGGTAGGGTGGCGGAGCTCAGAGCTACTCTAAGTGCCCTGGACGAGAGACTTGAAGTGAGAGCTGAGGGACGTTAATGGAGGTGGTTTTGTTGAAGGAAAGTGGATCTCCTGGATCACTAAATCACTGGAAATTCTCCTCCAAGGCTGATGAGCAGACGGACCTGGAACTGGCTTTGACTTAGCGAGGCTTTTACAAGCCTGTGAATTTACTCTCGGTGGACATGAGAGTGTGTTCCTTCAGCTGGTGATGAACAAAGGAGCAGCTTCCTACCTCTTCCTGATTTACAGTCCACGCCAGCGTCAAACAGTGGGGGAGAAGGGAAGCGAAAGGCTAGCATGACTGTAAAATATTTGGATAAAATATCTACTTCATTTGCACACAAATGGCATTTTCAGTGGGCTTCTGTGCACTGGGTTTCCACTAACGACATACTACTTGTAGGTGCAAATTTTTAAGGGTGTTATCTTCAGCCTGGAGAGAAAGAAACTGTAATTTGCAGCTTTTGCTAAGAATGATAACCTTATTAAGTAATGGGATTCGCTGATTAACTGCTGCTAACAAAACATCATTGCCAAACCTGTTAGTCTGAAACCGGCAACAGAGCTACTGTCAGATCCACTGCTCCTTCACCTCCCAATCCCGGGGGATTCTACAGAAATATTTCTCATCTAAATAGCCCTTGCGTCTCAATAGTTTTTTATTGCTTTCACTAATAGGTTAACAATAAGTTAGGAGCTACTCCTAGATGGATATTGGATCGACCTTGGTGAAGAGTTCAAGGAGAAAAGCAATTCTGCTTAAAAAATGATTTTTTTATAAAAGGGATAATGGGAAAATGTGCAAGTTCACTGAGCACTAAAATGAATGGAAGTTCTTAGAGATCAGAAGGCAAGATGTGTCGGTGCTCAACGCGTGTGATGGTGCTTTACATTCCTACAATGGAGTAGTATCTCTTTCACTACTCCCATTTACCATTGCAACAAAAAGAATAAAATATCTAGGAATAAACCTGCCTGAGGAGGTGAAAGGCTTGTACTCAGAAAACTATAAAACACTGATGAAAGAAATCAAAGATGAAATAAACAGATGGAGAGATATACCATGTTCTTGGTTTGGAAGAATCAATATTGTGAAAATGACTATACTACCCAAAGCAATCTACAGATTCAATGCAATCCCTATCAAACTACCAATGGCATTCTTCACAGAATTAGAACAAAAAATTTTACAACTTGTATGAAAACACAAAAGACCCCGAATAGCCAAAGCAATCTTGAGAAAGAAAAATGGAGTTGGAGGAATCAGGCTTCCTGACTTCAAACAATACCACAAAGCTATAGTAATCAAGACAGTATGGTACTGGCACAAAAACAGAAATATAGATCAATGGTACAGTATAGAATGCCCAGAGATAAACCCACACACATATGGGCACCTAATTTACAACAAAGGAGGCAAGAACATACAATGGAGAAAAGACAGTCTCTTCAATAAGTGGTGCTGGGAAAACTGGACAGCTACATGTAAAAGAATGAAATTAGAGCACTACCTAACACCATACACAAAAATAAACTCCAAATGGCTTAAAGACTTAAAGACCAGACATTATAAAAACCTCTTAGAGGAAAACATAGGAAAAACACTCTTTGCAATAAACCACAGCAAGATCTTTTTTGATCCACCTTCTATAGTAACAGAAATATAAACAAATGGGACTTAATTAAAAGCTTTTGCACAGCAAAGGAAACCATAAACAAGACAAAAACACAACCCTCAGAATGGGAGAAAATATTTGCAAATGAAACAACAGACAAAGGATTAATCTCCAAAATATACAAACAGCTCATGGAGCTCAATATCAAAAAAAACCCAAACAATCCAGTTAAAAAATGGGCAGAAGACCTAAATAGACATTTCACCAAGGAAGACATACAGATGTCCAAGAGGCACATGAAAAGACGCTCAACGTCACTAATTATTAGAGAAATGCAAATCAAAACTACAATGAGGTATCACCTCATGCAGGTCAGAATGACCATTATCAAAAAATCTAGAAATGGTAAATGCTGGAAAGGGTGTGGTGAAAAGGGAACACTCCTGCACTGTTGGTGGGAATGTAAGTTGATACAACCACTATGGAAATCAGTATGGAGGTTCCTTAAGAAACTAAAAATAGAACTACCATATGACACAGCAATCCCACTACTGGGCATATACCCTGAGACAACCATAATTCAAAAAGTGTCATGTACCACAATGTTCACTGCAGCTCTATTTACAATAGCCAGGACATGGAAGCAACCTAAGTGCCCATCGACAGATGAATGGATGAAGAAGATGTGGCACATATATACAATGGAATATTACTCAGCCATAAAAAGAAACGAAATTGAGTTATTTGTAGTGAGGTGGATGGACCTAGAGTCTGTCATACAGAGTGAAGTAAGTCAGAAAGAGAAAAACAAATACCGTACACTAACGCATATATATGGAATCTTAAAAAAAAAAAAGGTACTGATGAACCTAGGGGCAGGGCAGGAATAAAGAGGTAGACATAGAGAATGGACTTGATGACATGGGGTGGGAGGGTGAATTTGGGGCAAAGTGAGAGTAGCGTGGACATATATACACTACCGAATGTTAAATAGATAGCTAGTGGGAAGCAGCTGCATAGCACAGGGAGATCAGCTCGGTGCTTTGTGACCACCTAGAGGGTTGGGATAGGGAGGATGGGAGGGAGGCTCAAGAGGGAGGGGATAAGGGGACATGGGTATGCATATGGCTGATTCGCTTTGTTGTGCAACAGAAACTAACACAGTACTGTGAAGCGATTATACTCTAATAAAGATCTATTTAAAACTAACAAACAAACAAAACTCAGGAGCAGTCACGACCCCCAGACAGCTAGAGTTACAACCAACTGATGGGAGTAAACAGCCTGGAACAAGGATTCCAGATTCAAAGGCCACTGTTTGAGGAGATTTCCAAGCACTGCAATTTATGTTAATCCTCCTGTCACAGGAGGCAGCCCTCGTGTCCCTGCTTACTGACCTGGAAGGAGGTCCCAGTCCGAGATAAGCCTGGGTGGACCCTTACCTGGGGGCTCTGATCGAATCAGGGAAGGAGCAGGAAGGTGCTCCTTCCCTGCCCCGGGGCTGCCCCTGTGTAGTCATGGGATGGAATAGGAAGGTCAAGGAGACACGAAGTGTAGTCAGTAGAGACCTCTGGGCTCCTGTAACAAGTCCCTCCTGAGCCATTGTGGGGCTGGGCTGACCACCGCAGGGGCTGGACTGCAGGCAGCCAGTGGGAGGGGCCTCCCAGGCAGCTGTGAATCAGGCCTTTGGGGTCTTGGCTGTCAAAAGACTTCATTTGAAAGACTTTTCCTTGTTATCTTCTTATAGGAATTAGTCCTAATGAAATAATAATGAACATTAAAACGTTGATCAGACAAAGTATACAGAGGCTTGTAAGTTCCATTCTTTAATAAAAATACAGAAATGCTTTTTACAGCCTGAACAGAAAACACTGCATTGTCTTGGAATCTTAGGATTGAGAAATTTTATTGAATCAGTCCCAGGTCCATGATACACTGTACTAGGAAAAAAAAAAAGGAAAACTGCATCAAAAATGGAAAAAAGCACCTGAAAATATTAAAATCATTAAGGCCAGTAGTGTTTATTTAATGAAACTGTACATATCTGACTATGTAACAGATACGTAATATGTCTGACTAAACAGTCACTGTTTAAGGGAATACATTAAAAACAGACCTCTAGGGGCTTCCCTGGTGGCACAGTGGTTGAGTGTCCGCCTGCCGATGCAGGGGACACGGGTTCGTGCCCTGGTCCGGGAAGATCCCACATGCCGTGGAGCGGCTGGACCCATGAGCCATGGCCGCTGAGCCTGTGCGTCCGGAGCCTGTGCTCTGCAACGGGAGAGGCCACAACAGTGAGAGGCCTGCATACTGAAAGAAAAAAAAAAAAAAAAAAAAAACAAGAAAAACCAGACCTCTAAATAATTAAAGAATTGGCACCAAGGAAAAAGTTACAGACAATAACCAAAAGGCTTTGAAAAATTTAAAGCACACTTTGATATGGTGTCATATATAATGGTCTATTTGTTAATAGTCTGTTTGCACTGTACATCGTAAAAAACGAGCACATCACCTCACTCCTGAACGTGCTTCGCTGGAGCCTGTTTATTACAAATAAGAGACAAATTATAAATATGTGCAGTAAAAAAACATACAGATGATGCATCTGTATGAATGGTATGTGATGAAATTAAAGTAGAGGATAAATAACTTTAATAAGTGCTACACTTTGAGGCACATGAGGAATGAAATTCATGTCGTTTCTAAGTTATGGACACAGCATCTTTTCTCCCCACCTGTTTTTGTACCTTAGTGTAATGCCTATTTGCATTTAACCTAGTTATCTTATGTTTGCGTGCTTTGCAAACTGAATTACAGAACCAAATTGCCTGTTACAATTTCCCATTATGTGACACAATTACATAGGAACATTTTGAGGTGAGAGGATTCTCCTAACATCGGGAAACACTGATTGCATCATGCCGGCAAAGAGCAAAAATTAAGGAGCGGCCTCTTTCCCCAGGTGACAGAATTTACTGCTTTCTCTCCAGTGTAAATGCTGTTCCCCATACAATGAGTTCTATTCATTGATTTCTGGTCTGCAAGATTAGATCCATCAGTATTTAAAAAATAAAAAAGTCAGACCCCAAAACTACACATTGTCTAATCGAAGCTCCACATTCCTTGAGCACTTCTAAATAAAGCAGGGAGTTGAAGTAATGCTCCAGAATTGCCTTCTGTCCATAAAGAGTGAAAGCACAATGGATTTTCAAGTAATGACCGTATCTGCAGCACACACACCAGGCCCTTCTTGCACACATGCCTCGGCACAAGCAAATGATGCAAAAACTTTCACTGGATGACCTTTGTTTCAAATCCCCAAATCTAATCAAAAGCACACGAATGAATACGTGTGCACATGCACCCTTTTACAGTCTTTAATTAGAAGGGAGGGGAGACCATCTAGGTAGAGAAAAGGGACGTAGTCAACCCTATTTCTCTCTTACCGAGATGAGGGGATGGCGTATTTGTACCTTCTTTAAAGACAGAACTTAACCAGGGAAAGCATGCAGCTGCTCGTCTCCCAGGTGGAAAGACAGCAGAGTCTCCCGCGTGGGCATACTGGGAGCAAGATGCAGAATAAAGAGGTGGAAACATGAGATTAACTAAGGCTGAGTTGAAAGAAAGAATCTGAAAATAAACCCCTCAACTTATAAAACAAAAGGCACAACATTTCAATCATCATCATTCAACCTCGAGAGCTCAGCACACATGGATTTCCACTTACTCAGAATTCCTCATTATTTAGCGAGAGCCTTGTCATAATCACAGCATCGCTAGTAAAACACAAACCTTTTGGCCTCATGACACTTCATGATGTTACAGTGGCACTGAGCAAAAAGTTTTCACTGTTAATGTGAAGAAAAAAATCTCAACAGAATACAATTATGATGACATGATTTTATTTCATCTATTTAGTTTTCGTGTGTGTATAGAATAAAAAGTAAATTTACCTACAAATGTACTTATAGT
The DNA here is from genome assembly GCF_964374135.1 of Grampus griseus. Lineage (NCBI taxonomy): Eukaryota > Metazoa > Chordata > Mammalia > Artiodactyla > Delphinidae > Grampus > Grampus griseus. The sequence goes on from NC_139007.1 coordinate 37,877,866, forward strand.
ATAAAATCTTTATATTAATAAAATTACTTCTACTTATCTACAGGAGAGAAACAGTCTAATTAATCAATAACTATAAATGAAAATATATGCTATATAAAACAACTGCTATTTCAAAATTTCTGGAGGATGAGACAAGCTCGTTCTTTTTTTTTTTTTTTTTTTGGGGGTATGCGGGCCTCTCACTGTTGTGGCCTCTCCCATTGCGGAGCACAGGCTCCGATGCGCAGGCTCAGCGGCCACGGCTCACGGGCCCAGCCGCTCCGTGGCATGTGGTATCTTCCTGGACCGGGGCATGAACCCGTGTCCTCTGCATCGGCAGGCGGACTCTCAAGTACTGCGCCACCAGGGAAGCCCAAGCTCGTTCTTTTAATCCTGATGTGATCAAGGATATAGCTGGAAGATGACAGCAAATTAAGTATTGTGGCTTAGAACACAGTGGAGAATGAAAGAAATCAAAGTTCTCCAAACTCTTTCACACTTGGGCAGAAACACTTTCAGTTCCTGTGGAGGAAACAAGTTTGACTTCTAGAAAAACCTCGAGGGGATGTGATGGTGCTGGGTAAAGGCCAGGAACAGAGCATTCCTGTTCCAGAATTTTGCTGCCTTTCTCCCTCCTCCAAATCACATTTTTGTTTGGGAAATATGTCATCATCTTCCCCTACCCAGACACAAGCCACTTAACATTGCACACGTCTCAGCAGACTTATAAATGTCTAGAAACAAACCCTCACCCCAGAAGTGCTTCTCATGTAGGTCATTGTGTCTCGTCTTTGATCCCAGCTGGCCCTCCTCATTTAAACTGAGACACTGGTCTGGCTTTGGTCACTGAGAGGCACAGTCAGTGCTCAGCGGGTCTGGACAAAGCTACATGTTCTATAAAGAACTATGGATACACTACTACATATAAAATAGATACCTAATAAGAACCAACTGTATAACACAGGGAACTCTACTCAACACTTTGTAATGACCTATATGGGAAAAGAACCTAAAAAACAGTGGATATGGTTATATGTATAACTGACTCACTTTGCTGTACACCTGAAACTACCACAACATTGTAAATCAACTATACACCAATTTAAAAAAGAATTTAAATTAATAAAATCACTTTACAAAGAAAAAAAACAACAACTGTGCAATGATCAGAATTGCTACTGGAGGGCAGAGTGACTCCATGCAGATTGCAAGAGCCAGCATGGCTGGCAGAAACAACTCATGCTTCTGAAGAGGTATGTCACGTCGGCTCCAGGTCACTGGGCCCTTGACCTTCGGGGCCGAATGAGGAGGGACACCTGGTGGGATGGGCATTGGGGCCTATGCTTGAGGAAGGCTGATGAGGCCTATGAGTGAGACATCAGGGCGAGTCGCAGAATGAAGCAATCAAAAGGGACAGGACTCTTGTTCCTGAAATCAAGGACAGGCTGAGAGGGCAGGACCTGGAGGAATGGAATGAACAAGTGAAGTTCGGGCCGGAAGCACAACAGAGCTGAGGAATGCTGTAGGCGGGTGACGATGGGACAGTGGGAGCAGGCAAGGGTCAGGACAGCCCGGCCAGGAAGGGAAGAGGCTACTTGTTAATTCTTTATTTATCTCTCCACCTCCTCTCCTTCCCACAAGGCATTGGAGGTAGTGGAATGGAGAAAAACAGAAAAGAGGAGACAAAAGAAACATGGAGACAGGAAGAAAGAATTAAATGGAAAGTAAAAAATAATGAGAAAGGATAGCAAAGTGATGCTTCTGTGGCTTTGAGGAGGAGCTATGGGCCAATGAGAGAAGAGGATGAGAAAACATCTAGACGAGGCCAGACAGGAGGAGAGGCAGAAGCTGGAAATGATAAAACAGAAGGCCGAGGAGCCAACAGTCCCACCGGCCTTTGCTGAAAGTAACTGAGCTGTACATGCCTCTGAAGGTCATCTGGGTGCCTCTCCTTTTCCAGATGAGGAGATGGGGGTGTGGGGGAGGCAGTAACTCGGAGAGCTTGTTTCTTTGTATTGCACCACAATCTGCTGCCCCAGTAGTGTGCAACCAGCGGGAGACGGTGTGGAGAAGACTTTACCCTGGAGGTGAGCTGTCCAGGTGTCCCCTAAGGCTTCTTCCTCCCAATTCCTCTGCTATTCTAGAGCTCTAGGTACACTCACAATATCCTCAGCTTACAATGCCTAAAGATACAGCAACGAACTGTAAGTGAGCTTTAAAATGAACACGTTGAATGTTCATCCAAGTGACGCTGCCCTTCAAATCAGTCTCTGCATTGCAGCTCCTTATACTGACACCTGCCTAATACAGTCAAGTTAACAAATGAGCTGTGGCTGTTACTGCTCAAACCATCTGTACCCAGTAAGGAAACACACAAGGAAAAGACAAACTAATGAGTATGGAGAAACACTGCTTTACATCTCAAGGGATTACCTGTGCTGCTCACCAGACATGACCCCAGTGCCTTTGACTCCAAAAAGAAAAAAAAATCCACCCTCGAGTGACGACGATGTGTTTTCCACTTTGAAAAGAATGGGTTCTAGCATCTAACAATGACCCCAAAAGAGATGCAGTGGAAATATTCTGAGCAATGACAACATCTTTGGAACATGTGCTCAGACTTTTGAGGTGATTTCTTTGAAGGTGAAACACTCTAAGTTTTGGTGTGGTTGTGAAAAAAAAAATCAGTCACAATATTCTATTCTCAATGCTCCTATGTAACCTTCTGTGGAAAAAAGAGAAGCCCCTGATCTCTCCAAATCTGCTCTCAAGGGTGGAGATGGGTAAAGAGTGAAAAGGACAGGGGAAGCTTTTCTTCTACCCACGTCTATTCCCAGGCGGGCTACCATCAGCATGATGACAGAGTGGCTTGCGGGGAAGACCCAGCTCCACTGACCTGCCCTCTCCAAGGTGAGCAAGGTACTGCGAGTGCAGGGCTCAGGGAAGGTGCTCTCTTCCTCCTGGAGGTGCTTGCTGTCCTTGAGCAGTTAACCAGCCCACCGAGACCCTACTCATGCTGAGAGGCACCGAGCATTGAGTAGGAAAAGGAAAAGATGTCTTAGAAGTAAAGCTGTAAGGAATCTATTGTTATTCTCTGATGCTTGCAGTAGAACACGAGAGGCTAAGACAAAAAGAGGAGTGAAATGCAAGTCAGTGACTACGGAGTTGACCTCCTTGAGCGTTTGGGGAATCAGAGGAAACGAAACGCCTTATCTCTTCTTTTGGCCTGTCCCTTCGGCACTTCTCCTTTCAGTAAAGATATGGGGTTCAAAAAGAAACTAGTGACTTTTTGAATAAAATACGAAACTAGTCAAGCATTTGTTCATTCAGTGAATTAATATTCATGAGGTGTCTTTTACAATATATGGCAGGTGCCGCTGTGCAAGGTGCTAGATATAATTGTAGCTACTTATTTTCATCGAGAATCTGCTCCATAATCCAGAATTTTATCTAAGCAAACTACATAAACTACATGTTATGTGTACTTTGGGATCTGATTTCTAAATCATTGCTAGATAGCTCTTCTGAATAAGAGTGCTCTAGAAAGCAAAAGCTCCCTTTGCAATCCCTTCTCTAACCTTCCCCAGTTCCCACCTCTTATTGCACTAACTCACAAATACACACTCACGGGGGCGTGCACACACAAGCATGAAATCCACATGGGCTTGGTGTCATAAACTGCATACCTCTTGCATAAATTCACAACCGACCATGTTTACTTTTCTATCATCAATTATAACTTGTTTTTGTCTAAACTAAAAGCTTCAGCTTCCTTAGTTTATTATATCACCAGTGAGTACAATTAAGAGATAGGGCTTCCACGTCTCGTAGTGTCTTTTCCAGTTAATGAGGTGCATGGACTTATAGATTCATTCATGCAAACTTTTGTAACTCACATGCTTATGTGACCACAGCCAGATTTACAACTACACTAAAGATTCTCCCAGGACACCCTTTTTGTGTGTGTGAGACCACAGGAATTTCGATAGTTTTTCATGACAGGGCTGATGAATCTGATGGCTATGACCTATCTGAGTCCCACATTGATATTCAGTGTCTGCTCCTCTACGCTAATGTAGTGGAGCCGGGATCTATTCGCCAATGTCAATTTGTATTATAGGTGTGGTTACTGCATGGACAAGCTCTGTTAAAAAAGAGAAAGATTGCAAAGTTGGCTTCATCTCAAACGTCTGTGTCTGATTCACAGACATCTGTGCCTCCCTGAGAAATAATGTTTTCACAACCAGAGCTGTCCAACAGAGAAATAAGCCACTTCCTATGGGAGTCAACTCCCCCTAATGAGAAGCGGTCAGGCTGTGGGGAAGGCGCCCCAGCACTGGATGGGGAGGTGGAGGCTGCCTAAGGTTGGAGGATGCTACATTTATGATGGAGGTAGCCTTCGGTCACATATGCTTACTGTAAAATGACACCCAGTGTGGGTCTGCTGTCTCATAGTGAGCTGTTTGGAGAAGCAAGGCTTTGGTTGTGTTCCAAAGTAGGATCCAATCAATAGAAGACGTTTGTGTTGGCCCTTACAACAAGCATCTAATAGAGGGAACCAACCCGAAGGCTCAGGTCATGTGGTCGAGCTACAGAGCAGAGAATGGTGGGCTGGCAGCCCAGAGCAAGTCCGAATGGTATATTTAGACCCTTTGGACGGAAAGATGCCCACACTGTCGGCTATCATTACTTAACCAACTGCTGAGCAGCTCTTGGCCCTCGGACTCGTCTCCACCCTTCTTGTGCCCCATATCAACTATGCGTACAGCACGTTGACCTGGAGGAAAGGGTCATTCTTTAGCTCTGCTGGCTGGTTTTCCTCTGGAGGAAATCAAGCTCAATGCTGAGCGTGAGGAGAACCCCAGGCTCTCTATGTAGGATTTTAAGAGCACAGGTCTGGGGCCCTGTTTAGAAAAGCAGGGAGCAAAGAAAAGCAAATCCTCCTCTAAAAATACGCTTTTGCCCAGAACTGCTTCTAAGTTAGGGGAATTTCCTGCAGCCTAGGAGAGCCAGAGTGAGCGTTCTTCTCAAGTACAGTGATTTGGTGAAGTCCATGTGTGATGATACCACTGTAACCACAGAGGAATTTACCACAGGAAGTGTCCCAGCTGTTGCTTATTAGCATTAGAACAAATTACACAAAGCAAATTGTTAGCAGACATGTTTCCATAATATTTAACTGGTGGCAATAAATAAGAACGATTCTCTTTCAAGTAAATGCTAGATTTCCAAAAATCCAGCTTCCAATTGTCCATGAAGGAATCGTCTTCGATTAGGATAATGGTTGGAGGGAAGGGCACCCTGGAAGCTGAGGCTCCCAGCCCTCTTCCCGGGGCAGCACGGCCGGGAGTCCTGTGAAAGTAGCCACTGGGATGACATCACAAGATGGGAACAGGACTCTTTGTACCTCTAGACGGCAGACCATCTGCTGGGCTCACCGCTGGGCTTCTCAGCACGGTCATCTCATGCCATGGGGAACTTGGCACGTGGCAAGACCACAGCAGAGCTGGGCAGCTACCTAGTTCTTGGAGTGAGTTTGTAACAAAAAATAAACCAAGACCACGGACAGGTGTTCATCCCTCTCCTTAACAAAATATTGCAGTTTTGAGAAATCATCTCCTCCTTCCCAATTGCCTGTCTTGTTATCTGAGGTTTAAGGAAAAAAACGTGAGTCCCATCTCCTCCTCCTCCTCCTCTTAAGCCATTGGAGAAGAGTTGAAAAAGCACCAGATCAGAGCGAATGTCACACAGCACTCACCTCCCACTCACACGTATGGAAACCTGGCTAGTTTCTTAGAAAGCAGAGTATCTCCATCTTTCAAGACCTTCTGACAATGACTAACTTCAAGTCCCTGGTCACTTCTGGGCACTTCCAATCATCTTCAGAGCCATGACAAAATTCTCCTAAAACAATCTCAGAAAGTAATAAAAAACATACTTTTAATTTAAATAAAATAAGAAATCTTCCATGCAGCACATAAATACAAAAATAGGTTACTGTAGCTCAGAGGGTTGGGCCTGTTAGAAGAGGTGCTCTCTTATCGTCTTCCTAGGACAGTTATTTTTATCCTCCCTTCTTTACTGTTTCCTTCTCACGCAGTATTCCTCCCCAGTGTATTTTAATACCCTATTTGGTTTTCCTGAGGAGCTCCCCACTCCTTTCTCCTGCTGTAAAGGAAAATACGAGGCAGCCCTGCCGAAGAGAAATGATGGAAGCGCTGTATAGCTCTGGTGGGCACTAAGCCAGCCCACTGGGCTCCCAGGCGAGGCCTGTCCCCTTAGTCACACGGAGTAGAGCCTGGGCTGGCTCGGTGAGTCCAGTTAGCACCTGACCTGGGCAGGCCCAGAACCCCAGCACTGTCCCCCAGCTGCCTCCAGGGCACACCCTGTTGGTGTTAGAGGGGATACTTGGCAGTAACAGCTTAGAGAGGGTTCTGCCTCAGGGCTACAAAGCTGGGAAGGCATTTGAAACGAAGCAAATGCAAAAGCTGATACACTCCCAGCCACTTTCAAAGGCTCTTCCCACTACAGTGTCAGGAAACACACACACACACACACACACACACACACACACAGAGAGACGAAATGCACTTCTTTTACCTGAAGTCTTCACAAAGGGAATAATGTGCCTCATAAAATATTTTAAATGCCTTAGGCAACAGAACTGTCTCTAGATTTTTTTTTTAAACGTGTTTAACAGACAAGTGTAATTGGAAATGTTTGCGACATGAGCACACACACACACACTAATTTGAAATTATGCAAAACTATATCATTGTTTACCACAACCTGGAGCAAATCTACTGCCATGGAATAACAAGTAACACATCTGTACAAGTTCAAGGGCCCCCAAATAAGCTCCCATTCAGATGAGAATGACACACGTGACATGACTCTGCCTAAGGTCCGTTTAGAGGAGATGGCCTGGTATGTTTTACATTTGCTGAGCTATTGAACTGCCTGGTTTGACAAGATTTTTGAAAGGGGTGAAAATTAATTTAATTGCAGTATTGCAACAATAATTTGGTCGGCTAACTGCATTTCAGTGCAAAAACAGGAAAGGAAGAATTTCCTCCTTAGGTTATTCTCTGACGTGACAGCATTCATTTCAAGAGTAATGAGATTTTTAAAAAGTCAAACCTTAAATATCATGGTTTCAGCAATCTGTCCTGCTTAAAGTTTAATGCAAAATGAGATAGCATCTCTGTGAGAGCAGTTCCACATGAACGTGGACCCAGTTTTCTCCTAGACTTGAGATGGGAAAATCTCTCTCCCCTGAAAAGTTTGCAGATGATTTTGATTTGGCGGCACCAATGTTGATGTGTTTGTACCGAGGGAGGCACTACTAAGAATGGTAGAAAGTTTTGAAAATCTCTATATGAGGTATATGTTGATGCAAGAGGCACCACAAGTTTCAGAGAATTGAGCAAAAATGGTGGAGTGAGGAACATAGGCTGTCGTGGGATTTTCTGGATCTCACTGTTTTCACACTGGCCGTTCTGAATATATACACTACCCATGGTTTTGTTTTTTGTTTTTTGCGGTACGCGGGTCTCTCACTGTTGTGGCCTCTCCCGTTGCGGAGCACAGGCTCTGGACGCGCAGGCTCAGCAGCCATGGCTCACGGGCCCAGCCGCTCTGCGGCATGTGGGATCCTTCCGGACCAGGGCACGAACCCGTGTCCCCTGCATCGGCAGGTGGACTCTCAACCACTGCGCCACCAGGGAAGCCCTACCCATGGTTTTTTGAGGGCAACTATCTAACTCCAGATCAGCAGTGAGCACTTCACGATTTACAAACTTTGAGGGACAGAGTCCATTTATTGTTTCAAAATCTTGAAGATGCTGTCCCAAGGCCTGATTCAGGGTAGTTCTGTCAGGTGCCGGGACCAAGACATTCAGCTCTCCCACAGCCTGATAACGCAAGCTCAGTTCCATGGGCAGTTTTAGGACACTCTGCTTTATCCCTTTTCTGTCACACTTTAAGTCCGCCACCATTTGCGTGTCTAAAAAGGATTTTGCTCTGATGTGCTTTCTCAAATACCACTCATCAAGTGGGTCTAAGAGCATGGCTTGGAATGTTTCTTATGATCCTTGTCCAAGTTCTAACTGATTTATAGAGGATCAATACACAGATCTACCCAGGGCTGCCCTCAAGTTTGTACAGGTCTTGTCCTGCACAAGGTCACCTGGTGGAGGGGTGAGAAGGCTGCAATCCCACCCTGCTCCACTCACCGGCCAAGACGCCCGTCCAGGCTGCATCCCGAGGATGGTGTGCCTTTTCTGATTTGCATTTGGGCCAAGGGAGGCCCTGAGTGGCCCTTGATCTTCCCCCTCCCAGAGATCACAAAGTCTAGTATTCATCTCCTCCCTTACAGCACTACGGACGTTTTTTAAGGAAGAGGACACGCCCACGGCAAAGGCAAATTCATTTTGAAGATACGTTTCCTATTCAGTGAGAGAGGAAGGAAAAAAGAGACAGGGAGAGAGAGAAAGGAAAAGGATCAAAAGAAGAATGGAGACAAGGCTGCCCTTCTGCCTAGTAAATTGTGGATTCATTGTCCGTCTCTGGACACAGCTGCAAAAGGGTAGAAATCAATTTTTTTCTATTACTCCACGGTGAGAAAGGAAAACCTATTTGTAAATTGAATTAAACCCAATAATAGCATGTCTGTGTACATGCTATTATTATTAAAATTAGCCACACATACAACTATATAATCCCACGATGTAACTAGAAATCAACACTCTCCCGTTTCAAAGCTTAGTAGAGACATCTTTCTTCTTTTTTAAAGAAACACCATGGCTAAATGTCACTAAGCTCTGCGGCATGCCAATACATCGACACCTCAGTAATGACGCTGGAAGGGAAGGAACTCCTAAGCCCCATCTGGGAAGAACGTGCTTCCAAATTCTTGACTTTGCTGCTGGTGCACCTCAGTCAGTCAGTAATGATTAGATATGAACTAGAACCTTCTAGAAGACGGTTTCTTCCCAAGTTGCAATCTGTGGTGCTGACTGTGGAATAAATTCCCTGTGTCTGTGTAGGCTAGGTCTTGTTCACAGAAACCCTAATCCATCCACTGGGTATTGAATATCAGGCTGCTGAAGTGAGGGTCCGGAAAATACATTAGCAGTCTTCCCTCTAGTGGGGCAACACAGTACTTCAGATAACTAGGAATAGAAAAGACTTTTTTTTCCCTTCTCTTTCAGAGAGTGAAAGAATTCAAGTTTTCCAGATAGTGCAAGGTGAGGCATTTAACCTCAGAAGACAGCTTCCAGAGCTGAATTAAGCAAGGCTCACAATGATAGGGTCCCCAAGTCAGAGCTAAAGACAGGTAGTGCTGCGGTGGGCGTCCCCGCAGAGCCTGCAGGGACAAAGGTTCTTCTCACATCCTTGGACGTCTCCAGTGTCCTCCTTGGGTGATAGCATTCAGTTCTCCACATTCTCATTATAAAAACAGTACCCACCCTAAGAGCAACCAACCTACCAGAAATGTTAAAAATAACAGGCTTCTTTGTAATTTTTTGGCAAATCATCAACACAGAAGAACCTTTCAAAAGGGCCATGTTGAATTTTTTAAAAGGTCAAGATGCACGAGTTTTATAAAAAGACCAAGTCTTTGTGGCTGTTCTTGTTCAGGAGAGAATCTTTGTGATGGTGGCAAATGTTGTTAAGGCAGAAGAGGATCTGGAGATCTGTTGTCTGGATTTTGCTTCTATCTTTTAAACACCTTCAGAACTTGGCTTGCTTCAGTTTATCGATATGGTAGCAGAGTTTCAGTGCAGGTCCCAGCTTTAGGCCCAAGTATTTCATGATCATGTCACTCTTCAGCAACAGGAGGGCATTGCCATCAATCTCCTGGTGGAACAGAATCAGAAAAAAAGAAAACCCAGAAAGTGGTCAAAGTAATCAAATAGTGGCCACAGTTAGAGTATGGTCAGGGAGTAAAGTAAGGGAATATGGATTGACTTAGATGCATATTCTCTTAGTCCCAAGGCAAGACCTTAAGAAAATAAACGAAAGCCTACAAATACTATGTGCTCCTCTTCCCATAGTGTCCCTGGGGTCGTTTGATACACTGGATCTTTCATATTCCTGCTCTCTCCTGATTGAAGGAATCTAACATAGTCCCAGCCATACTCCCAATATCCCACATACGTTTATCTCTTCATCCAATCTAGGGCTAAACAAGAAAGAAGTGTTCAATGGACTGAATGTGCCCCCCCTACCCCCTCCCCAAATTCATATGCTGAAATCCTAACCTCCAAGTGGTGGTATTTGGAGGAGAGACTTTGGGAAGTAACTAGGTCATGAGGGTGGAGCCCTCGTGAATGGGATTAGTGTCCTCATGCAATGGGAAGATGGCAGTCCGAAACCTGGAAGAAGGGTCTCACCAAAAGCAGACCTTGATGGCAACCTGATCTTGGACTGCCAGCATCCAGAACTGAGAAATAAATCGCTGTTGTTCATAAGCCAGCCAGTCCGTGGTACTTTGTTACAGCAGCCTGGACTGACTACGGCAAAGTATCATCCCATTAGACCCTGAAACTAGTAGTTACCTTTCCATTCCAGGTGCTGGTATAAGGCCCTGACTTCCATCCATCATCCTAATCTCTGGTTTCTTTTCGTGGGACACTCACCTGCCTTTCGCTGATTACCAAATTGCTAACAACACTCTATAAGGGATTTCAGGTGTTTTTTTGGCCCTGTCAATAATACTAGGTGGCATACAACTAAATAATGCACCTGCTTCATCTGAGGGTTTAGCACAAATAATTATGAAGGGAATGCCAATCCTCTGAGGTCCCGATATTGCTCCCATTTGTCTCTGAAAATGGTAACCCTCCAGACCGCATGTTGAACTGCAATGAAGACCCAGTGCAGCAAAAAAATACATACATAAAATAAATAAGTTCAAAAAATAAATAAATAAAAATGTAAAAAAAAGAACACCTAATGCAGGTGGGAAGGTGGGAGGGACACTGTAAAGGTCATCTATGCTACATGTATAAGAACCCCGAGAGCATACCAGTAGGTACCACATTTTTCACTGCTGTAGCCAATCATTCCGCCTGTACTACCACACTGTATCACTCCTTAGTAAGGCTGGGTTTCCTCCTTCACCTATAGTGCTATTTTCAGATTACTAGAGACCAAGGGTAGAGATTCTGGGTGCTCAGGTGGGGAGAAGAGGCACAGTACAGGACTCATAGAGCAGCCCCTCTCATTCCTCTATCCAGCCAGCCACTCAGCCAGCACTGATGAAGCACCTACCCTGCGTCACTCAGAGCTCGTCTGCGGGCCCTCCCCGGGGCCTCACTGCCGAATGTTCTCTCTTTCCCCCACTTCCTAGACTTCCACTGCCTCCTGTCATGCTGGAAGGAAGCCAGAGTCCTCCCACCCAGATCTGTCTAAACATAACCCCTCTGTGGTCCTTGCTACGTCCTAATCCCTGAAACCTGTGAATATGTTAGGTTACCTGGCAAAGGGGAATTAAGGCTGCAGATGGAATGAAGGCTCCTAATCAGCTGCCTTTAAAATAGGAAGCGTATCCTGGATTATTGGGGAGGGAGGAGACAGTGCAATCACAGGGCCCTTCGAAGTGGAGGAAGAAATCAGAAGAAAAAACCAAAGAGTTGGCAGCCTGGGAAGGACTCAGCTTGATGTTGTTGGCTCTGAGGATGAGGACAGTGAGGTAGGAGCCAAGAATGAGGGCGGATCTCAGTGCTGAAAAGGGAAGGAAATGAGTTCTCCCTAGAGCGTCCAGAAAGAATGTCAGCCCCACCGACACCTTGGTCTTAGCCCGGTGAGACCCCTGTCAGACTCCTGACCCACTGAACTGTAAGATAATAAACTTGTGTGGTTTTAAGCTACTACGTTTGTGGTGACGGGTTATAGCAACAGTCGATAACTGACATAGGAAGCTTGGCAGGTAAAGTACTAATTCTTACCTTTTTTTAAAAAATTACCATCTTTATATATTTTAGAATCTCCTAAATAATTATGCAAATATGTAAATGGCCTGCTAATCAAAGGCCATCTACGAGCTAGGCACTGTGCTGAACACTTTATGTGCATTTTCTCATTTAATCCTCAAAGCAGCTTAGGAATAGGCACTGTCTGTTGGCATATTGTAGGTGTGCTATAAACGTTTGTTTATGCACAGACGGATGCACAGACAGACGGATGGATGGGCAGGAAAACAGGCACTCCTGATAAAGGCCAAAGTGAGGGAACGGATGGGACAAAGAAACTAGGTGGTTGTTCCGCTCTGAGAACCCTGTGGTTCCGTCTGGCCTCCCTTGAGTGGTGCCCCCGGCCACAGTGCACAGCCCCCCGCAGCCCCCTGACCGCCCCCAGGCCCACCACTGCGCGTACATGCTTCCGGAAGAGCTCCACGTGGGGCCCCAGAGCCTGCGGGTCTGCGTCTTTCACGAACCAGACCACATCCTCCACGGACCAGGTAGAGGGGTTCCTGCTCCTTGGCCGCCGGGTGTCCTGCCTGTCCGGAGAAGGGCTTGAGGCTGGAAGGTAGAGCACAGAGAGGGAGGCCATGAGACAGCAGGCCTCGGGCCTTGGCACCTACCTGGTGCCTCCTGTCCCCACCTGGCCCTCGAGTCCAAGGCGGCGGCCCGAGTGACCTCCTGCGACAGAGAAAGGCCAGAAGTGCCTGCTCTTGGCAGGAGCCTGGAGCACCGGAGGCCACTCCTAAGGGCAGCAGCCTCCCCCTCTACACAGAGGTTCTCTGCTCTCCCAGGGAATAGAGCATTGGAAAACGGATCTCCTCCAGCAGGTTGAAATGCTGACCCATGTTAGAGTTTTAAAGACCCCTCCTGATCAGTCCTGTCTCAGTGGGCCCCGGGCCTGCTGTAACCAGGTTCCATGAAGCTCCAAATAGACCTCTGTAGTGCTGTGATGCCAAAACAACTTCAGGTCCTTTCCGCCTCCACTGGTGTCACCCTGAGACAAGAAGGACGCAGCGGAATGGAGGGGCATTTTGTGCTTGTCCTGGGTCTCAGAAGCCCTGTCTGTGAGAGGTCCATGCCCTGCTCTGCATGTGCAGAAAGAAGACTCACTGCCTACACTGAGCACCTCGCCAGCCCTCAGGTCTGTCAGAGCACGCACTCCAACCTCCCACTAGATGAGGGATTCCTTGACAACAGGAGCCTAATTCTGTGCCTGGTCCACAGCTGGTCCCTGGTCAGTGATTGTGGCATGAGTTGCATTGCTGCATAAATGCTTTTCCCACATGGCAGATTAAAAGGTGCAGGACATATGAAGGAGGAGAGAGTAGTGAATCAATATTTAGGCAATATTTAGGGGGTGACTTGTTTTGTATATCCCAAACGAATTCATCCTCTTTCCCTAGAACCAGCATCCCCTCCTATCTCTCATGTTTCTGAAACCTCAGTGATATCTCTACCTCCTGTCCCTTATTTGCTCTCTGCATTTAATTATTCTGAAGCTATTAGAAGGATGCCTCTCACACTGGTCTCCTCTCTTCCATCCCTGCTGCCCCAATCCGGGAACTTCTTACCTGACCCTCTACAAAGGTTTTCTAGCAGATGTCCTCACCTCACGCTTTATTCCTTCTAGAGCAAAAACTGTCACGTCTTCACACTCTCCCTAGTGCCCCTTGTGGATGCCCCTCGCCCGTGCACCAAGTCCGTACTCTAGCACAAGATCAAGGGCTCTCTTTGGTCTCAAGAACATCTTTCCTGCCTGGATAGAGAGGAAGAGCTTTGGTGCCAGAGAAACCTAGGGACAAATCCTGGAGCTGTCCGTCGCTAGCTGTAAAATGGCAATGCTCTCCACCTGGAAGGGCAGCTGTGAGGATGCAAGTGGGATTGGGGCTGGCCTTATGGTTGACCTGCATCAGGTGGTCCACAGAGGGAAGGAGGCACCCTGCCTGCCTCCCTGCCCGCCTCCCTGCCCTTCTGCACACTCCCATCTGGGCATACTGGTTCTGACTGAAAGTTCCTCCAGCTTCCAGTCTCCACCTTAGCTAGTGCTTTTGCTTCTCTCTAGAAGGTGTTTACCTTCCCTCCTTTCCAAAGAAGCTCTACCAGCCATCAAAGCCCAGGTAGACCCCTTCACAGGCAGCATTTCCGTGTCCTGCCATCTGGATGTCATCTTCCTCTACCTTTAACTCCCAAATTTTTGTTTGCGCTTTTCTTAAAGATGCTTTCCACATCTGCCTTGTATTACCATTATGCATGTGCTTGCCTGGAACCTCCAGTTAGTTTTAATTTCTCGAGGATTATCTTTTGCATCTTCCCCCTATTCATCCACGGACATCTACTGAGTGTCTCTTGTGTACCAGGTCCTGGGCAAAGTGTTTGGTGAAAAATGGGATCCTCTCATTACAGAGTTTATAATCATTGACTCTCCACAGCTCCATGCAAATATATTTGTAATATGGGTTCAATGAATGTAAAATGACTCAATATACTTTGCAGAAACAGTATAAGTAACTTACACAAAAGCTTTGTGCGAGTAATCCTTAATCCTATTTTCAGGCTCTGAACAATGAAGCAGCTTCCCTACAGAATAAATCTAAGTTAGAAGTTGGGAAGCCTTCACTTCCATTTCCCTTCTTTAATCTCAGGGTGCAGTGGTTTTCTGCTGTCTCCTTTTTTCCTCCTCTTTTCAATGTACTTGAGAAGTGCACGGTTCTCCAGTAGTGCTGAGAAAAGTACAGCATCACATTTGAAGTCTGTCCTAAATACATAATAGTTTGGTTGAGAATTGGATTTACTTTGAGATTTTCCCTGCCTTTTCCTTGTTGGATCTGGAAGGGTCCCCTAAGGTGATTTGGCGCGGGCTGGGGTGGTGCATTTTGGCGGGAAACTGTTAATACACCCTGGGGCCATCTGAATGCCGACACATGCTTATTAGAGATGATTTCACTGCATTTAAAGACATCTGCACTCAACATGGGGAAGAGGAACCACGGAAATCGCATTTGCCTTTGGAGCCTGCCCCATTGGAGCGTCGGCGATAATCAGGGTGATAATAGATGCTCTGATTACAAAGGCGGGAAGTCTTCAGTGCCAAGAATGATTTTAGAGTGATCAGAGCGGAGGTCAAATCTAATTTCCTGTGTTTGACAGGAAGGAAAACCACCAGACCGACTCACAACACCATCCATGGGAGCCTAAGGTCCTTTGAGCAAAAGGCCAGGGAAATACTTTCCCCATGAGCCACAGCCGTGGAGTTGAGCAAGGTGGTCTGGCTTGTCTTTATGGGGAAGCTCTCCAGGTGATGAATGTGGAGGGGAAGTGGCTCCGCTCCTGGCACCTGGTACTAGCTGTGGGCGTTTTCACTTTTGCTTTCTGAGGTGCCTCACAGTCACACAAGACAGCAGCGGGAAGCTGTCACACCTCGGGACCTGCTCAGGATCCAAAGCCCATGAATTAGCTCTAGGAGGAAGAGAGGGAACTTTCTAGCAGGTTGGAAGAGCCTTTGCAATGGCCTGTGCTCACACAAAGATAATAAGTACACTAGCCCCTCCAGCTGCTGCGAAGGTGTCAGGAAGACAGATGGGTCTGGCCTGACACAGCCAGGCCAGGCAGATGTGACTGGACAGCAGTCAGACGTGATAGAGGTGAAAATATCTTGCTCCTAAAGGAACAGAGCATGCAAAGCGCTTGCCAACTGCCTTTATGGGAGGTGGCATTCTCCAGCGCCGAGAACTTCGTACGTGGTCGGGTCTGTTCCCTGGGCGATGCGGGAGATGTGTGTATAGTAAAACCCAGCTGTGAATGGATGTAGAATGAAGGATGGTGGTGGCTGTTTCTAACGCTGAACTCACATCCACCAGGAATAGACTGACTGTGAATCTATCTAAAGCAACCCCGGATATCTTCACAGCCCCGGTACTCGTGCTGCTGCCTGTGAGTCGCTCTCTGTCTCACACAGACCCACAAGCACATGCATAATTTCCTTTTGTTCATTCATAATTCAGAGGAAACTTTTTAGCTAACAATAGAGTCATGTGGAAGAATGGAAGGAACAATAAGCTGGGAGTTAGACGCCCTTACCACCCACCCTCTGTGCAAGCGTCTCTGTGCTTCTTTGGTGTGAAATAAGGAGTTAGGAAGGATCTCCGAAGTCCCTTCACACCACAGGCTGTCCCGGGCAACACGAGGGACATCTGAAGCCTCATCAGTGTGTCTGTGTGCAAAGCACAGTGAATGCAGAGCCAATGGCCAGGTTTTGAGCCCCTTCCTGGACCTGATCATTCTATTCTCTATGAGCCTCCGTTTCTTCATCTTGTTTCTCAAAAGTATTGTAGGAGTCAAGTGACTATATGGCTTTGGGCTGGAGCCTGACAAGAAGCGTCTTGGAAGGAAGCCCATCAGTCTCCAAAAGGGGCCCCTCAGAATCATTTGTTAACATTTGTTAACGTTTGCCTCTCTGGAATTGGACGCTGTCAGCGAGCAGGGCCCACATCTGTCTTGCTCACAGCTCCATCCTTGGACCTCAGAAGAGGCCCTGGCATATTGTGCTCCATAAGTATCTTCTGGCCAGGACTGACCAACATCTCTTTGAGTCTTAGTTGCCTCACCTGTCAAACACCTACCATGTTGTGAGGATTAAATAGGATAATGTGAAGCATTAAACGGTAAGAATTAATCAAAAGATAGTTGCTATTCTTATTATTATGTATCATTCCATAATGGCCAATAGATTTGTCTTCCTAAATTCTGTGGTCATCAGCTCACTTCCCTGTTCAGCCATGTCTGGTTTCCACAGAGTAAAGAAAGCTCAGTCTGCTTGACTTGAACCCCAAATTTCCCAGCATGATTTCCCTTGGCGTCCCTGAACAAACTCTTCTCTTTCCTTGGAATGAATAAGCCGTGCCGCACCTTCACTCATTCCCCGCCCCCCACATCGAGCGCTGTCCCCATTCTTCTTTCTCTTGCTGAATTGTTCTCTATCCGTCACCCAACACCATACCCTATGGAATCAAACTCCAACCCATGGAAAGCATATGAGTGGTAATAACAATGTCAGAGTCACTTCAATTCTGAAGCTTGGACATACTTGTGGTTGGGAATGCTACAGCATCTCCTGTTAATGCAAATGTCAGGAAGCTTTTGTTATCTAAAACCTCTTTTTTAAAAAAATTTTTATTTTTATTATTATTTTTTTTGCGGTACGCAGGCCTCTCACTGTTGTGGCCTCTCCCGCTGCGGAGCACAGGCTCCGGACGCGCAGGCTCAGCGGCCATGGCTCACGGGCCCAGCTGCTCCGCGGCATGTGGGATCTTCCCGGACCGGGGCACGAACCCGCGTCCCCTGCATCGGCAGGCAGACTCTCAACCACTGCGCCACCAGGGAAGCCCTAAAACCTCTTTATAGCTCTTAGTGATTATATCTTGGATGAAAGACAGAGGAGAGCTCTCAGATTTTCACCTGAGTATCAGCAAAAAAACAGGGAAACGTGTCCTTTGAATACATCCCTTCAGAGTCCACTGACAGAGGCGATGGGCATGATGTATCAAGACAGCAGGAGGAATTACAAACAGCGCTGCAAAAAATTTCCTTGCACATGTCTCTGAGGAAGTTTTTATAGGTTATGTTCCTAGAAGTATTATTGGGTCATAGGACATGAACATATTTAATGGAATATACACAGTAATTTGGGTAGCATTAGTACCATCATGATATTGGGTCAATTGATGGGTATAATTTAACTATTGATTTATTCATTTTTATGTCCTTTAATAATATTTTATAATTTTTTAAATAAAAGAGTTGCACATTTAAAAAAAAAAAAAGACAACAGGAGGCCAGGGTAGGTATTTACATGAGAGAGAGGACTGAGAAGTTTGTCACGTCATCGATACCTACTGTCCTGTGCAGGCTCATGCCACTTTCTGGCTTCTGCGGTTTTAAACCATTTTGATTAGCACCATGGGGGAGGACACAAAGGACATTTCTATGTCCCTTCCAGGTTTATGACTTAGGTCAAACCCCCTTAAAGAGATATGGTTTCTTAATACCAACTGCTTTCACTTGGGATGCAATTTCAGAGCAATACTGAGCACTTCTTTGGGTGGAGGGAAAACTTAACAGCCCTCCAGAGGGCCTGCAGCTGGCACCTGGACTGGCAGCTAGGTGACAAATGGGTAAGGAGGCCAGGGGTTTTCTCTCCTACTTTAATATACTGCCACTCAATTCAGCATGGTTTATCTCCATGGTTTCCAAATGCGTTTAGCTGTGCAAACTTTGTTCAAACTACACAAATGTAGAACCCCACTCTTCTAATGTGAAGAGGCCCTGGTTAAAGAGGGCAGTGTTGGAGTACCATCTGCTCCCATCCCCTCTCTCCTATGCCCTAGAACCTCTGAGGGACCCCTTGAAGCCCATTTTGCATGGTTTGAAAATCCCTGGGATAATTTTGAAAGCCACCTTTGGAGTCAGTTGAAGTCAAATCCTGACTAAACACTTGACTGACTTGATCTTCAATTGCTGTATATGTAAACTGAATATAATAATACCTACAATAATAATATATACTTGCTATAATAATAAATTATAAGATATAACTTATAATAAGTCAGAAATATTGTGTGGAAAGTGTCTGGCCCACAGTAGGTGCTCAATAAATAGCTATTTAGGATATGCCTCAAACAGGCCCCTTTCCTGGGGCTGCAGAGGATTCAAATATGAGTGAGAGACCTCATGAAGCTGAGAGTCTGGCTCCTACTATGGGACAAGAGAGAGGAAGTACTAGAGATGAGGAGACAAAGTGCCACAGGAGGAAACAGGAGGGAAGGAACATTTCTAATCAGCAGTGACTGAAACTGCCAGTTGCTGACCCAATCTTTTTTCCACTTCTGCTTACATCTTCCTGGCCACGGTCAGTGGCTTGCTTGGAGTGGAAGGCAGCAGGCACTGGTGGGCTCCATTTCTCTGGTCTCACCCAAGATCCTGAGAGGCAGAAGTCCTGAGCTAGTGGGGCTCTCCTGGGGTGCATCTAGGGCTCTAACAGAGAGGGCTCTCTCAGAGCTTGTTCTGAGCAAGGGTCTGGGCTTCCCTTTGGCTAGATTACTCAGACAGTAGATGAGGACCTAATTCCAGGAGAACAAAGGGCTGAAGCAGAGATGAAAAGGAAGGACAGGGGGGCTGTTGGAGTTGGGATGGGAGTTCGTCCCAGGACTCTGTTGGGAGGAGGCAGAAAGAGAAAGGGGGAGGGAGCTAAATACCTGAGACCCCTTTGAAGGGTCCTGGATTCCCCTCATCTGGGCCACCAGATGGGCTGGGATGGGGCAGACAACTCTTCAGTGACAGATGGAGTGGTAGAAGTTCTCTCCATTCAAATCGTGCCTTCCCCTTACTACTTGAAATCCTACACTTAAGACATAGGGTCTAAGATTTCACCAACTTAAATAGGAGAGTAAATACCTCCTTTTTAAAGAATGGCAATACTCTTAGGTTTATGAGTCCATTCCATCAGCCTGGTGTCCTGTGATCACCACCTCATGCAGCTGGGAATTGCACTGAGGAGAAGAGGTTGAGAGAAGGAGACGTGTGACGGGCAGAGGGACCCCAGGATGAGGGCTTTGACAAGCAGGGGCAATGTGAGGGCACTGGGCTCCATGTGGGGAGTGGAATGGGGTAGAGAGAAAGAATGTTTCCTGAACGCCTACTATATGTCTGACATTACACTAACTCTGGGGATAAACCTAGGAAATAACTGCTGCCCCTCATTTGCTTTATGATGCGGGTTTGTGCGTTTACTTTATGATGCAGGTTTTGTTCCCTTCTCTTGTTCTTAGAAATCAGATGCAACAACGTCTCTCCCCTTTGGAAAATGGGCTCTGCCCACTCAAACCTGCCTGGCCGACGGCCCTGCATGACAATGTTGGGGAGCAGGGCCATCCATGTTTGGCAAGAGCCCCCATGGCTGAGGGAACAGTGCCTTGCCCCTCAAAACTGTCTCCCCTCCTGGGCCCACAGAGGCGCATCTGTGATGGTGAGGCTCTTTGAGGGGAGTGTGTGGAGGATCTGGGATCATACGCGATAGCTCACCACTGTGGCTGTCAGGGCTACCAGTGGACGAGCCAAGGCTCAGAACAGAAATGCCAGAGAAGACAGCCAGCCCGCAGGAGGCACCAGAGGGGCAAGATGAAGACTCCCTGACTCCCGGGCCTCTGGCCTCCTTTCTTTAGAGTTCTCAGGTGTAGAGTTGATGGGCTGTGATCTGTTGAGGGGTGTGTTCACGTGATCTGTCATTGCTGATGTTTATTGAGCTCTTACTAACTCTTAGGCCTTGTACTAAATACACATGAATTTATTTAATCCTCCCAACAAACCTATGAAGTAGGTGCTATTATTATTATTCCAATTTCACAGGTGAGGAAACTGAGGCACAAAGAAGTTCAGACTTGCAAAAGGTCACACAGTCAGAAAATGGCAGATCCAGCATTCCAGCCCAGGCCATTGGGCTCCACAGTCCATGTGATTATCCACTATGCTCTATTCATACTCAAATACTGAATTGAAAATGATTTTTTTAATAACATAAATCAAAATGGACATCAACCTACCCCTAGAATGACAGTACCTTCCTACACTGCATTCCAATAAGCTAACTTTAATGGGTGAGACAGAAGTAGCATCATAACCAGTATTGTGGGAGGCCCTTCCTAGTGGTCCAGTGGGTAAGACTCCGGGCTCCCAACACAGGGGGCCTGGGTTCGATCCCTGGTTGGGGAACTAGATCCCACATGCATGCCACAACTAAGAGTTCACATGCCACAACTAAGACCCGGTGCAGCCTAAATAAATAAATAAATGGAAAACCAAAACAAAACAAAAAAACTTACGGGACAAAAAAAATAAATAAATAACCAGCATTGTGGGAATTTTACTTAACTCTGGTCTGCCCACGTGTTTGTACCCTGCAAGAGTCAACCACTGTGCAAGAGAAAAGTCTTTAGCAACTTCTGGTTCTTCTTCTTCCGGGCACAGAGCTACTCTACACCTCTCAGATTCCCCCAGAGTTAAGTGTGGTAAAATGGCCAGCTCTTGCCAATGAAACGTGAGTAGAAGCGATGGGCATCACTTCCAGGCTCTAGGGAAACATGTTCATCTTCCTCGTTTGTTCCTTCCGTTTCTACCACTAGATGCATGGGGCATGGGGGCCATAGGGGACAGGAAAGTCATGAAATGGACAGATCCTGGGTCCCTGCGTTGGGATACACACACCAACTAGGAACACCCACTTTGGACTCCTGGATAAAAAACTTCTATTGTATTTGAGCCACTGTACATTTTGGATTCTACTTATTCCTACAGCCTAACTTACTCTAATACACCATTTTCTTTGCTTATGGTCAAAGGTTGAAGTCAGCTGCCCTCAAGAACAACAAAAATCCATGAAGGGATTTGTGGAAACTTCTAATTTCCCAGTGTTGCTGTGTTCAGACCGCTACAGTCCCCTGGTCTCCCTACATTTGGTGGTCCCAGGGCAAGGGCAGAGGAGGTTAGGTCATGGGGAAGGCAGTGCACGCATTACATTACCACATCTGTTTCCTTCAAGAGAGGTCCCGTTTCTCTTGGGGCTGGAGCCAGGGGGCCTCAGCCCAGGTGCTGAGGGGCCTCCAGAGGACATGGGGCTGGTATGGGGACCACCGACTGTGGTGGCTGAGCCTCCCCCAAGGTGGCCGTCTCCAGAGTTCTGCCTCTTGCAGTACAACGAAGAGGAGGTGGGCAGGGAGCCCCTGTGGCTAAAGGCGGAGGAGGAGTCCACGCTGTAGCGGCTCATGCTCGCAGGGTTCACCAGGCACTCCTCAGTGGTGACTGTTTTTGCTAAGCAAGAAGGCAGAGCAGAGAAGCAGAGATCAGAGAGCAGTTCAAGAAGACACCTGGTGCTGGGTCTTGGAAAACCTTTCCCCGGCAGCACAGGTGCCGCTATCTGTGGGGATGGCAGATGAGAAGGAATGGATACCACGGCATAATCCCAAATAGTTCACCTCTCAGCAGATTGACACCTCACCAACAAAGCATATTTTAGTAGGGATTGGGACATATGACCCTCCATGTTCTGAGGAAAATGTGATTATCTTGGTTATTGATGACTTGTAAATAAAATTCAAACAAAGGTCTTTCTCCCTCCATGGCTCTGCTCCTCCAAGAGTTTCTGCCAGCTTGGCAGAATCTCCCTGCTCCGTCTTTTCTTGCCCATCACCACTGCCTCCCGCACCTGGCCCATGATTCCTGGGAGAGATCAAGCCAGAGTCACAGTGTCCCAGAGTTAGGAGTAACAACTTTGGCCTGGGTTTTTTTTTTTTTTTTAACATCTTTATTGGAGTATAGTTGCTTTACACTGGTGTGTTACTTTCTGCTTTATAACAAAGTGAATCAGCTATATGTATACATATATCCCCATATCCCCTCCCTCTTGCGTCTCCCTCCCACCCTCCCTATCCCACCCCTCTAGGTGGTCACAAAGCAGTGAGTTGATGTCCCCGTGTGATGCAGCTGCTTCCCAAAGCTATCTGTTTTACATTTGGTTGTGTGTACATGTCAATGCTACTCTCTCACTTCGTCCCAGCTTACCCTTCCCCCCCCCTTGTCCTCATGTCCATTATCTATGTCTGCATCTTTATTCCTGTCCTAACTCTAGGTTCATCAGAACCTTTTTTTTTTTTAGATTCCCTTTATATGTGTTAGCATCCAGTATTTGTTTTTCTCTTTCTGACTTACTTCACTCTGTATGACAGACTCTAGGTCCATCCACCTCACTACAAATAACTCAATTTCATTTCTTTTTATGGCTGAGTAATATTCCATTGTATATATGTGCCACATCTTCTTTATCCATTCATCTGTCGATGGACACTTAGGTTGCTTCAATGTCCTGGGTATTGTAAATAGTGCTGCAATGAACATTGTGGTACATGACTCTTTTTGAATTATGGTTTTCTCAGGGGATATGCCCAGTAGTGGGATTGCTGGGTCATATGGTAGTTCTATGTTTAGTTTTTTAAGGAACCTCCATACTGTTCTCCATAGTGGCTCTATCAATTTACATTCCCACCGACAGTGCAAGAGGGTTCCCTTTTCTCCACACCCTCGCCAGCATTTATCGTTTGTAGATTTTTTGATGATTGGCCTGGGCTCTGACACAGGTGTGATGGTGCTTCCTCCCCACACTTTTAGTTCCAGTACACACAAGGGCACTAACCTTCCACCAAAGCTAACAAACTAGGGACACAAATGCTGATCTGGATGGCCCCATGGTCTTCCCCAAACCCTGCAGATGAGAGAGAAAGAACCAATCTAAAGTGCAGGGGGAGTAGAGGACCTGCAGGCTCTGCCAACCTCATCATCAGCTCCCCCACCCAAGTAGATCAGGACTTTCTACACTTTTAAAGCTCATTCTTGCAGCCTGTTGAACTCTGCGAGCTATATACCTGTGGCCAAATGGTGTGGGGTGTTTTGCTTTGTTTTGTTTTGAAGAACAAAGTCCAGAGTAATTATAGGGATAGAAAGAGGAAGAAAAATATTCTAGTAATTCCTTTTCTTCAGTCCCTCCCACCCCAGACAAGACCATATCTGTCTAGCCCCATCAACAATCATCTATATACTACACATGATCAAAACAGATACAGACATTCCCCAAAGGCATTAGAATAACAAAAACCAAGGGATCCTCCAATGTTGGCAATGAGTAAACACATTTGGGCCACAAGATCCAGATGTCTTCTTCATGTATGGATTCCTCGCACAACATAGATATTGAAAGATTAAGAATAGATTTTATTAGGGGAACTAGCAGGTCTTCTCATAGATGGGGATGCATATGGAGCTTGCCTGGAAATAAAAACCATTGCATATGGAATGCAGCTAAAGCAGTGCCTAGAGAAAATTTGTAACTGTAAATACTTATATTTAAAAAGAAGAACATTCTCAAATTAATAACCTAATCTTCCTCATTAAGATACTGGGAGGAAAAGGGCAAACTAAACTTAAAGCAAGCAGAAGGAAGAAAATAATAAAGATTAGAGTGAAAATTAAAGAGAATAGAAAAATAGAGAAAAATCAAAGAAACCAAAAGCTGGCTCTTCGAAAAGATCAACAAAATTGGCAAACTTTTAGCTAGATTGGCTGAGAAAAAAAGAGAGAAGACTCAAATTGCTAGAATCAGAAATGAAAGAGATGACATTAAAACCAATCTCACAGAAATAAAATGGATTATTAAGAAATATTACAAACAATTCTATGCCAATCAGTTAGGTAACTTAGAAGAAATGGACAAACTATCAAAACTGACAAAAAGAAATAGACAATCTGAATAGACCTATAACAATTAAAGAGATTAAATTAGTCATCAAAAAACAAAGAAATCCCAGGCTCGGATGGCTTCATAGGTGAATTCTACCAAGTATTTAAAGAAAAATTAAAACCAATTCTTCACAAATTCTTCCAAAAAGTAAAAAAAAGAGTGCTATGGACTGAATTGTGTCCCCCTCAAATGTTCATATGTTGAAGCCCTAGCCCCCATTGCAACTATATTTGGAGAGAGGGTCCATAAGGAGGAAATAGAGGTTAAGTAAGGTCTTAAGGGTAAGACCTCAACCTGATAGGACTGGTTAAAAAGAAAGTACTGACAAGAAAAGGAAGAGACATGAGAGAGCTCTCTCCCTCTTCACACACATGTACAGAGATGAGGCAACGTGAAGACACAGAAAGTGGCTGTCCACTAGCCAGGAAGAGAAGTAGCACCAGAAACTAACCCTGATGACACCTTGATCTCAGACTTTTAGCCTCTAGAATTGTGAGAAAATAAATTCTGTTGTTAAAGCTACCTAGTATGTGGTATTCTGTTATGGCAGCCAGGCAGACTAATATAAGGAGGGAATACTTCCCAACTCATTCTATGAGAACACTAATACCCTGATACCAAAACTAGACAAAGTCATCACAAGAGAACTACAGATCAATGTCTCATTAATATGGATGCAAAAATTCTCAACAATATACTAGCAAAACAAATCCTTAACATACAAAATGACTTATACATCATGATCAAGTAGGATTTGTTTCAGGAATGCAGGGTTGCTTTAACATCTGAAAATCAATTAATGTAATATGTGATATCGATACAATAAAAAACAAAGATCATGTGATTATCTCAATAGATGCAGAAAAAGCGTTTGAAAAAATCCAACATTGTTTCAGGAGAAAAACACTCAACACACTAGGAATAGAAGGGAACTTCCTCAGGCTGAAAAAGGGCATCCATAAAAAAACCTACACTTAACATCGTAGTTAATGGTGAAAGACCGGATGCTTTTCTTCCTAAGATCAGGAACAACACAAAGATGTCTCTATTCTTGCTACTTCTATTCCACATTGTATTGGAGGTTCCAGCCAGGGCAAGTAGGTAAGCATTTAATTTGGGAAGGAAGAAGTAAAACTATCTCTTGTATGTAAAAAATTCTAAGGAATCCAATAACACACTTTTATTAATTGAAATTAATAAATGAATTCAGTAAAGTTACAGGATACAAAATTAATATGCAAATATCAATTGTACTTTTATACATTTGCATTAAACAATATGAAAATGAAATTGGGGAAAGAATTCAATTTATAATAGTATTAAAAAGAATAAAATACTGAGGAATAAATTTAACAAAAGCAGTATAAAACTTATGCTCTAAAAACTACAAAACATTATTGAAAGAAATTAAAGAAGATCTAAATACTTAATTGGAAAAAATTCCATGTTTATGAATCAGAGGACTTAATATTATTAAGATTATTACCATCTTACACCCTAAATTCATCTATGGATTGAATGCAATTCTTGTCAGAATCTCAGCTGACTTCTTTGTAGAAATTGACAAGCTGATTCTAAAACTCATATGGATTTTCAAGGAACCATAAATAGCCAAAACAATCATGGAAAAAGAAGAATAAAGTAGAGTAGTCACACTTCCCAATTTCAAAATTTACTACAAAGCAATGGTAACAAAGACAGTGTGGTACTGACTTAAGGAGAGACATATAGAACAATGGAATAGAGTTGAGAGTCCAGAAATAAACCTATGTGTCATGTTCAACTGATCTTCAATGAAGGTGCCAAGATCATTCAATAGGAAAAGAATAGTCTTTTCAACAACTGATGCTTGGACAACTGGATATCTGCATGCAAAACAATGAAGTTGGACCCTTACTTCATACCATACACAAAAATTAACTTGAAATGGATCAAAGACCTAAATGTAAGAGCAAAAACTTATAAAACTCTTAGAAGGAAATATAGGGGTAAATCTTTACGACCTTGGGTTTGACAAGGTATTATTAGATTTGACATCAAAGGCATGAGCAACAAAAGAAAAAATAGACATATTGAATTTATCAAAATTTAAAACTTTTGCATTTTGAAAGACACTATCAAGAAAGTGAAAAGAAAACCCACAGAATGTGAGAAATTACTTGCAAATCATACCTCTGATAAAGAATTCATATCCAGAGTATATTAAAAAAACTCCTACAACTCAACAATCAAAAGACAAATAACCCAATTTTAAAATGGGCTTGAATGGACATTTTCCCAAAGAAGATAGACAGATAGCCAATAAGCACATGAAAACTTGTTCTAAATCATTAGTCATTGGGGAATGCAAATCAAAACCACAATGAGGAACCACTTCACACTCACTAGGATGGTTATAATCAAAAAGTCAGATGATAGCAAGTGTTGGTGATACTGTAGAGAAATTGGAACCCTCACACACTGCTGGTGGGAATGTAAAATGATGCAGCCTCTTTGGAAAACAGTCTGGCTCTTCCTCAAATGGTTAAAAATAAATTCACCATACAACCCAGCAATTCTACTCCTAGGTGTGTGTGTATGTATGTGTGTGTATGGATATATATATATGTATATATATGTATGTATATATATATATATATATATATATATATATTCCCAAGAGAAATGAAATTTCCACATAAAAATTTATATATGAATGTTTACAGAAACACTATTCATAATAGCCAAAATGTGGAAATAACTCAAAAAACTGTCAACTGATGAATATATAAACAAAACATGGCATATGCATACAATGGAATAATTTCAGGCATAAAAAGGAATGAAGTACTAATCCGTGCTACAATGTGAATGAGCCTTGAAATGTTATGCTAAGTAAAGAAACTGAGCCACAAAAGACCACATATCAAATGATTCCATTTGTATGAAATGTCCAGGATAGGCAAATCTATAGAGATAAAAGTAAATTAGTGGTTGCTTAGGATTTGGAGGTTGGGGGAATCGGGGTTGACTGGGGTGATAGTTGCACATATATTAAAAACCATTGAATAATACACTTTAAATAGGTGAATTGTATGATGTATGAATTATATCTCCATAAAGCTGCTTTTAAAAACTCATTGTGGAGGCCCAGTGTTTGGCTGTAAACACATTTTTGAGAGTGTTGTACAGTCAAATCCAACACTGCTTTGGCCACTTGGACACAGGAAAACTGAGCAGCAAAGGGTAGGCATGCATGCTCTGTGCCTCATGCTTTGTAGCTAATGCAGTGCTGAACGATGTCTTCAGGAACCTGGAACTCTGCACCTTCCCCTAGATGGCCTCTATTGCATCTTCCCTCCTGGTCAGAAGACATCAGCAGGAAGGACCTGGCTATGGAGCTAGATACTAGGCTGCTTCTTGAATGGAGCGAGGAAGAGGAAGACTAACATTTTTTGAGCACCTACTGTGGGCCAGCACATTCCAAGCAAGTGAGCAGGAAGCCTGCCATTATATTCCCTTCATTGAAAAGTTTCCATAGTCTGGGATACTAATCATTTTTGTGTCCCCAGTGTCTGGCATGGTGCTTGGCATTCAGAAGGCTCTCAATAAATATTAAGTAGACATTTGGGCAGTGAGGCTGCTGTTACACAGAAGACGTGTTAAAATTCAGATTATAAAGAACTAAATATAAATTCTTCATGTAGATGCACGGTAAACAATGAAAAAAATCTAAAACATTTATTCTGTTTATTAAATATATTAAATCTAAATTAAATATGCCTATGGAAGTCTGATAGTCTAAGGTAGGGAATGCAGATATTCACCAATCTGCACTACAGCTGGAAAATAGAGATGCAGATGGAACATTGTTCCCCTATGACAACATGTGGAAATGGGGAACAAGGGAATATGGACCTTATTGGTTTAAAAACTACAGACAACCATGGGTGAGATCAAAGGTAATAAAAGCCAGCTTCTGGGCTATGATCCAAATGAATTCATCAGAAAGTAAAACCGACTTGAGAGAGCGTCAAGCAATAGCCCTCTACCCAGCAAAGGATGTGACAGTGATTCCAAAGGCGGCCAGGTGGACAGCCATGGAAACAGATCACTAAGCCCCAGCCGCGGTCCTGCACAGCCTGTAGCTCCCAGGAAGCCTGGGAGTGATTAGCACGTTCAGGTGCACACATCAGGGTGCCATTCAGAATTGACAGATGCATCTGCTCAAACCCGATTAACGCAGCCTTTTCCTCACCTTTATAAATAGGGGTGCTGACACTTACATCATACCTGAGTGTAAAAATGGCTGATACAATGAAGGCCATCATTATTCAACCCCAGGCCTGAAAAGGACCTTCACAGAGCACCCGGCTCAGCATTTCCCCGAGTGTTAAAACGTGTTGCGCTGGCCCACCAGGGGATGATTCTCGGCGGCACTTAGGTGTATTAGTTTCCTAAGGCTGCAGAAGTTCCCACAGATTTGGTGATTAAAACAACAGAAATATATTCTCTCCCACTTCTGGAGGCTACAGTTCTGAAATCAAGGTGTCGTCAGGGCCATGCTCTCTGCAGGCTCTAGAAGATCCTTTTTTGCCTCTACCTGCTTCTGGTGATAGTCAACGATCCGTGGTGTTCCTTGGCTGCAGACACACCACTCCAATTTCTGCCTCTGTGGTCACATGGCGTTCTCCCTTTTTGTCTGTGTCTGGGTCCAAATTTCCCTCTTATAAGGACATCAGTCGTTGGATTAGCGCCCGTAATCCAGTGTGACCTCAACTTGATTACCTCTGCATAGACCCTATTTCCAAAGACAGTCCCTTTCACAGGTACCTGCGGTTAGGACTTGAACATGTATCTTTTTGGAGGACACAAAAACAGGTGAACGTTATTTTATTACAGTCATATATTTTAGTGCACAGCAATAAAATATAGTTAGCTCATCAAACTATGATTTCACTGATAAGTTATCACTGCTTAAGATGACTAAAGGCTACGGTTAAAAGAAATGAATCCATTTCAAGGAATATCTTGAGTAAACACTTCTATCGGTTTTAGTCAGACATAGCAAAAATTGTGAAGGTGGTAAATTAATGGTGGAATGCCTTGAGCTTGCCCCAACTTCTCTTTTCAGGCAGGGTGTTATTTGGAGCGGAAAATAAATTAAATAACTGAGCCTCTTATTTAAAAGCTTCCCCCAAAGAGATCTTACAATCTCCTCACAGTTAGGTCATTGTGCCACAAACCTCATTGCCTGAAATGTCTTCCTTACACCTAACCCCAATTCCTCTTGCTTCAGTTAAAACGATGACTGCTGGGTACCTACCCTTTATACTATTAAAACCATTAAGTCATCCAACATACAGGTAAGATGAATTTAATAAAGTGTGGCTCGTGAATTGTTTGTTACCCAAAACCACTATTTAAAGTTGGTAAAAAACAAAAACAAAAAGGACCAAATCTCCTTGGAGAGAGAACTACACTTTTCAAGCAGTTTTGTGGCTGACTGGTGAGTGAACACCAGATGGGGCCAGCAGACCTGGGATCATCTGCGGAGAGTGCCCTGCGTGGATCCGATTCCTGCACACAGACTTGTGTTAAACCACAGGGCTGACAGATTAAGACGTTCCCAGTCTTTTTTCCTGGATTCTTAGAAAATCCCTTCTCATCTGAAACGAGCTACCTTGTCACCCTGGCACCTCTCATTAAACAAGAGGATCCAGCCCAGCCTCTATTTAAGGCCGTTTCATCGCTGTGCACACCAGCTCAGCAAAGCAGGGTAAACAAGAAGCATTTTATGTGCTTCTCTTCTATAACCCCCTGCCTCTATCCAAGACACTAAGGATGCCACTTATAAATCATTAAATCTTTCCTCCAGAAAAAGGATTAATCTGCTTTCATACGATCACAAGGGCATGCTTAAGTAGAAAGGCACAGGCACAAATGGCACATTCAAAGAAGGCTGCCACGTTTTCAAGGTTTGGTGTCTTAGGAACATTCAAAAGAGGCTGACGAGCCTTTTTCACCATAGCTAATCTGCTTGTGGACTATGGTTTCCCCAGCTGCTCCATATAAAGCCTGCCTATTAGGCTAAAAAATACTCTAGAAGACTTCAAACCCACTCAAGCCTCAAAGGATACCCCTTTGCTCCTGAACCTGAACCAGGTCTAAGCCTCCTTGTTTGGAGAACAAAGCTCTAGGGTCTGAGTCAGGAGTGTGTGGACTCCTCCCTCCACCCACACCCCTGCAGAGGCCTGGGGGACGCCCAGCACAGCCCATCCTCCTGCAGTTCTGGAGGGTCAGCTGAGCACCTGGAAAGTGCAGAAACTCCAAAGAGAAGAGGAAGAGGCAGAGGGACGGGAAGGAGAAAGCCAAGAGCCAGAGAGAGAAAGAGAAAGTCCCAAAGCAGCGACAGCGGTCCAGGGAGGAAAGAGGGGCCCCCATAGATGAGACTCCAGACACTGCTGCCGGAGGTTTAGTTCAGGGGGTGTTGTCCCCTTTTCAGGTAGGACACAAGAGCCAACTGCTCACAGTTAAGTGAGCTTGGACTATTTAATTTATTTAAAGAATTTTAAATGGCACTTTACTTGGATTCTTTAACCAAATGAAGCCCTGAAAAGCGACAACACCACCATCTGCAAAATTATTCTCAAGTAATCTCTCTGAGTGCAATAATAACCCTAAATCCCAGAGTCTCAGACACTGTTCTTCCCAGCACTAAACAGTTCTCTCTCTCTCTCTCTCATACACACACACACACTCTCTCACCCTCCACTCCCCTTTCCTCATATCAGTCACAACGTCCCAGCTGAAGGAGCAGCTGCACAGAGTGAACCCTTTCTACAATCAGCTCTGCTACCTTCCCCCAGGCTGAAAGCCATTGCCTCTCTTGGGATTGATTGCCAGCGGGTCTGCCTAGCCCAGCAGGCCACGTGACCCTGCTCAGGCTGACAAGAAGGTCAGACCACTGGACCAGTGTCCAGAGGGCTCCGTGTGTGAGCGCCTTGGCTCTGCTGTTTAAAGAGATAGCGGCACCACGGATCCCTAGCC
Organism: Grampus griseus; assembly: GCF_964374135.1. Lineage (NCBI taxonomy): Eukaryota > Metazoa > Chordata > Mammalia > Artiodactyla > Delphinidae > Grampus > Grampus griseus. Next base: position 37,909,180 of record NC_139007.1, read on the forward strand.
CTGAACCCCAGATGAGAAAAGGAAGTAACAGAGTCGGCCTGATAACACCGCCACGTGAATAACCGTGGAATAACTATTCCCCCTGCTTAACCAGGTGCCACCACCTAAGGAGCACAGCCAGTGAGTTCAGGAATGCAGGGAAAGAGACCTGCAAGGAGAGAAACAGAAAGAGGAAGGGGGCAGGAGGGAGAAGGGCCAGGAGACACTAGCAGGTCCCAGTAGAGCTGCCCCTCCCCTGCTCAGAGCCGGACCTGGGCTTCACTTCCTACCTTGAGTGGTTGGGTCTCCGCCACCAGGCAGCTGCATGCACGCTTCTCGCCAGCACCGCCGCCAGCGCCCAGCGCGTGCTCAGCTGTGGGCGGCAGGGAGGCCCTCGGCGGGACTCCTCGGTGTCCGAAACAAGCAGATTTCCTCTCTGCCCTCCTGCCACCTTTCACTGCGGTTCTTGTGGAGGTCTGCAGGTTTCTTTTACTCCGGCTCGGTCCCGCCCCTTGTTCTGGCTCAGATAAGCTCATCACGTTTTCCCTTAGGGCCCCCTGTGGCCTCTTGTCCCAGCCTTCCTGGTTCAAAGGGCACCAGGCCACACCACCTATGAGGCTTAGCCTTTCGTTCTCTTCAATTAAATTTTCCATTAACTTGGTCTCTGGCCAGTATAGATTTTCTCTTCAAGCTCATCTCTAAGTACAGATCACTCAGCCCTCAGAATCAACCTTATAACTCCTCTTGGGTCCATTTAAGTACATTTACACTTTCCCCCTGACACCTGAACTTCTTTAATCCTTTCCAATGTTGCTGGTTTGCCTGAGACTTTGTCTTTAAGATTTCCTCTTGTGGAAATTTTGCCCAAAGGCAATTTTGCCCAGTGTCAGCCGTTTGAGAATAGTGAATGCCCTTTCAGTCTCCAGAGGAGAGCAGGTTCCCTAACCACCATCCCTGTGGTCTTTTCTTTGCGGCTTTGCCAAGCCTCTACCCCAAGGCTTAAGGGAATGAGTTCCCAGAAGGCAGGAGGGGGGGGGGAGGGTGAGAGTGTGGGACCTCCCACGGTCAAGCCCTGTTTCCTCAATAGCCCCCCCCCCTTTTTGGTCTTTCATAGAACTCTGGGGAAATTTAAAGTGACCCTTAATCAGGAAAATGTTGGCGTCCCTGGAATAGAGAACAGCATATAACTTTTGGTTCTAAACGGACATCCTAATTTTTAGGAAGGCTTTCCCGTATTTCTCAAGTGGATGAAGCAGGCTGCCATGGTGTGAGAAGCTCTGTGGAGAGGCCTATATGGCAAGGAACCAATGGCTTGTGGGAAATGGAATCCTGCCAACAACCATATGAATGAGCTAGGAAGTAGATCCTGCCCTAGTTGAACTCTGGGATGCTTGCAGCCTTGTGAAAGACCCAGAGCCAGGGGACCAAGTTAAGCTGCACCTGAATTCCTGAGCCACAGAAACTGTGAGATAATAAATGTTATTTTAAGCCACTAAGTTTTGGGGTAATTTGTCACACAGCAATAGATAAATAATACAGGTGGGAAAGGGGAATTTGTTTAATTCCTCTTGACTCTGCATATCTAGGTTGGACGTTGTAACTATTAATTCGGTAGCAGCTAGGATGTATCTGCTATAGAATATCTAATTCTCTGTCAGGAAGTTCATGGGATTTTTTTTTCCCCCAAAATCAAAGGGTTTGCTACTTATGTCTGAGACCCAGAAACTACCAACTAATAGGAGAAAGCTCATGGAGTTTATCTTAGAAGGCTACTGGTTTCCAAAGTTGCTTCAATTCCTCTTGGCATGGTTTGCCAATTTAACCCAGTTCTGATGCATGGTCAGTAGATACTGGTGTGGATAACTTGCAGATATTACCTTAGGACTCACCACAGGGGCTCAGGGTATTAGTCCAGAGGAGCAGCCCAAGGATAGAGTCTCCAATTACAGCTCCTCTGGGCCCTGGAGATTTTGGGATGGCCAAATCTCATATACTTGATCCTTTGTTTCCATCAGTCCTTGTGCTTTCAGTGTTCTGATGTATAAACCAGAGACCTTGGTCACCATCTCCTTGGATCTCCTTACAGACCTTGCCCATTCCCTAACATCTACTCTTCCATCAAGGCAGGAGCCTCTTTGGACAAGCCTGCCAGAAACACAGAGGGCCTTGCGCACCTGCCTCAGCTGTCCCCAACATCGTCCCCGGTTCAAGAGTGGCTCATGGGGGATTGATGGGTAGGGATGTCACATTAAGGACAGTTTCATTGAACAAAGGGGAAGATTTCCAGTAGATTTCTTTATTTGAAGAGAGACATGGGGGGCAGGGGTAGGGCTGTCTTTCAGAGAATTCCTGAGACCAGCCTTGTAGGAAGGAAAGGTTCATACCGCCTATTTTTTGGCAGCCTCTTTTTCTCCTCCACACTCCCTCCTAGAAGGAGCTCTCCCAAACAGTAGAAAGCCTACTGGGGATCTACCACCATCATCATTCTGTTCCTCAAGTCTTTGGTGTTGGCATCTTTAATCCACAAAATGACTTTATCTGTGATCTTGGCCAAGCGGAGCATTATCTTCATTTCTTTTTGTGTCATTTTAATGTATATACTTTCTATTAAAATATTACCAAATTGGTCACCATGATTCAATAGTAGCCTATTTATCCCATATTTAAAGGACCTTGGGAGGTTCCAACAACTTAATTGGAACATTCATTCATTCATTCATTTAACCAATAATTATTGAATCCTTGTGCTTCCTCAATATCTACAGGATTCAAAAGAGAACCAAATCATTACAGCACAAAGGGATCTAATAAATTACTGAGCATTGTGAAAATCTATTTCAAATTCTACAAAACCCAGTGTTTTCCTTAGAAGTTACATTTTTCCCTTTTAGCTCAACGTTTTTTGTTTTGTTTTGTTTTTTAGCTCAATGTTTTAAAATAGGTACAGATATTATACTTTAATGAATGATATCACTAAAAATATGATAAACAGCTTTTCCTAAATGAACTCATATTGGCACACAGGCAGAGCTAAGATCAGGAATTCTACACTGGCAAACACTCCCTATTCCATGCTGTAAGAGCTCTGGCTGGGCTTCTCCTGGACCTACCTGTCCGAAAATATAGGAAGGCCTTTTGTATTTGCTGCCGAACTTGCGGACGTTCTTCTTTTCATCTTTCCATCAAAACTTTCTGCAAAGATTCTTAAGAACTGAGCTTGACACTGATACTTTGTTCTCCTTCCAAATGACCCCCTTTCCAATGCATGGCTTGAGAACCAGATGGCTCATTTTGTTCACATGGCCCGTGGCTATGACAGGGTGAGCATAGCTCTGCAATATTCTAATCATTGGCCTGCACATGCCTTCCTTCATTTCTTTTTTCCCCCATCATTTCATATATTATTTAAAATACCAGGTCAAACCACACCTAGTGTCGGTGGAGTAGGCCACTTTGTGTGGGTTTTGTAGGGATGAGAAAGTTCTCCTGGTGTCTAGGATGATAGGCTCTGCCTGTCCTGTGGATGTCGTCTAGCAACGATGTAGCTAGGGCACAAAGATAAGGAAGAGACACTCCTTGGGGCCAAGATATTAACCCAGAAGGAGAAAAGATAATTGATGTCCCTGGAGTGCAGTTTCTGCCTAGATTTTGCTAAGTGGGCATTTGTGTTTGTTTTGTTCTTTTACATCTTTGCTAGAAGAAGTGACACAGGGGTACCACAAGCCACTTGTGAACATCCATTTTGTGCGGTCAGGCTTCTGAGCCAGAGAACAGGACACACACACACCCCAGCAAGTGCTGGGTAATGGGGCCCTACTGATAGGCTTGGGAGGAAAAGCAAAGGGCCAGGGAGGAGAAAACCTAGGCTCAGCTTCCACCCTGCTGCCGCCTTTCTGTGTGGCTCTGAACAAGTGGCCTCAGCTCTGCAGGTATCACATGTAGAGGGAGCTCAGAAAATGTTTGCCAACTGATCATATGGATATTCCTGTATAATAGAACTCATGCCACTTGATAAGCTCTATTTCCTTTTAGAAATAAACAACCTTTTGGAAAGAGAGATAAGCTCTGGATAGTCATTCTTTGTAGAGCTATTACATTAGACAAATTTGTAGTTTAACAAGGAAGCAGATTTGATTTCTAGATGCTGGGTATGAAGGTTCAACCACAGCAGAACGTACCGTGTGTGTCTGTTACTCCAATAGTTTTCTGGTGCCTGGCTCCAAGACCACCAGCCAAGGAAGAAAACATCAAGTCTCAAGAACAAATGTCCTTTCTCATCTCCCACCCCCACCGTCTGTGTATCAAGAAAAGCTACTCAACAAAAAGTAAACAATTTGTTCCCATCATGTCAAACCTTCAAAAGGCAGGAAGCCAATCACTAAACTAGATCTTGCAAAAGAGTTCAGCTACCACATTTGTGGTTTCCAAAGAAGATCTCCCCAATGCTTGGTGAGCAGACAGTTTGTTCTGTTGTGTCGCATAGAATTCGAAACAGTAAATATTTACTGTGGACTTGTTACATCTCAGGCTCTGCTGGGGACTGCACGTCCCTGCCCTCAAGTCTACCTAGCAGGGAGACGAGGTCTGGACCCAGATTCTAGCAGTATAAGGCAGGGAGGGTATGTAAACAAGGGTCTGAGAGAACAGATCCCTAGGGTCTTCTAGGAATTCAGAGAAGCTTAGAGGGCAACAGAGACCCTGCTGCCGGTGGTGGTCAGGCCACACCAGGAAATTTGCCCATCATCATTCTTTCCTTTCTTTCACTCTCTTCCCCAGCACTGCAAACCTCCTCTTTCTCACCTGGATTTGCACATGTGCCACCGTGCCTGACTACTCTGCCCCCTCACGCCCCTCTCTTCTTCTCCAGCCCACAGACACCTCCACGGGGCACCAGGTCATCCTCAGCAGCAATGCTTTTACAGGTTTGGCACCATCCTAGCACGGAGAGACGTATTTTACTGAAAACCTGAAATAAATTTACCTCTGGGAGCAGGACTCCGTCAGCACACACTTTCTCGTTCAAAGTGTGGTCCCCAACCAGCAGCAGCACGGACATCACCTGGAAGCCTGTTAGAAACCAGACTCTCAGGCCCCCACTCTAGCCCTCCTGAGCCAGAATCCACATTTCATCAAGATGCCTGGGTGGTACCAGGGCATATTAAAGTTTGAGAAGCATCTGGCTAAAGCTTACTTATAATTGAGACCTTTTTTCTCCCCAACATTCAAAGATAAGGTAAAATTTCCCCATGATCATCTCAGGACTTCTGACAGAACCACAAATGTTATCAAATCCATGTTTTTGCTTCCATTCTCCTAAAGCATCCAGGGAACTGCTCTTCTTCTGAAAACATGAACATTTGGCTGTCAGTTAATAGATTCGGAGGAAAATGACTAAAATTCTTGGTCTCAAGCCAAGAACTCTACCTTCCAGACTGAATTCAGGCAGCTGAGTGGGTCTGAAACCTGGTTTTCCCTGAATGCAGGAGAAAGATCATTTGGTGACAGAGTTTATATTTCAAAGGTCTGAGGAAGAGATTTGGAAGAAGCCCTCTCTCTGCTCTAATGTGAGCCCTTCTGTCTCAGTATCCTCATCTTCCCCTTTGGGGGACCCCCTCCCCAGGGCTTCTAGGGCCTCTCACCTCCTGCTGTCCGTGGCCGTCCTCTGCCACCTCCAGCCGTCTCTCAGCTTGGAAGGGACCAGAGGCGACATCTTGCTCTTACTCCTCTGGGTTGCCAGAGTTCACCCTAATGGCCCTGACATGTGGACATCTGCACTTGTCACCAGTAATGAGGAGCTCTCTCCATCCAAGCAGCTCCTTCTACTTCTGAATGGCTTTGGCTTTTCAAAGTTCTTTACAATGTCAACCCCACCTGAACCCTGAGGGAGCTGTCTTCTGAGAGTTCCTCCTGGTTATTCAGGTGCCAAGTCCTCTACGTGGGAGAGTATTCCTGAAACCCAGGCTTCTCCAACTTTAAGTGTCTTCAAAACACCTGGGATCTGTTGTGAAGGAGTGAGGGAGGGCCACTGAGCTTTTCCTTTCTCACGTTACTACAGTGCTCCTGACCCGAGTTTGAGTGGCAAGACGTGAGGTTTAATTAAATCTATCTTCAGGGCCACAAAGACCAAATCCACATGACCTGCTGTCATATCCTGGAACAGAAAATTTGTCTTCTGTCTTCTGTCTTCCCCAAATCTGTCTTCTGTCTTCCCCAAATCATCCATTTTTTTATATAGTTCCTTATGTGTCATGGCTTTGCATTTTCTTACTGTCTGATTAACTGTCTTTTGGAAATGTCCTAATGAGTGTTGACAAACCCTCTAACTGTGTGGCACCAAACCTGGAACACTCCAGCTTTGACTGAACAACCTTGGGGCAGAGCAGGATCTGGTTCAAATGAGTTCAAGACTGTACAATCTTGTTTAGGAATGATGTGGTCCTACGGATGGATGTGAAGCCTAAAATCAATGAAGACCTCCACCCCTTCGCTTATAAGTACACCTGCCTTTCTTGCCATAATCATGGAAAAGTGGGTAATAAACTAATTCCTCATCCAAGGTAATAATAACTTGATATGTTATCCTTTAAGGGAACTTTGACAAGGCAATCCTAAAGAGGCAATGTCTTAGTCTAAAGGCAAACTCCTTTTTTTTTTTTTTTTTTTTTTTTGCGGTACCTGGACCTCTCACTGCTGTGGCCTCTCCCGTTGTGGAGCACAGGCTCCGGACGCGCAGGCTCAGCGGCCATGGCTCACGGTCCCAGCCGCTCCGCGGCATGTGGGATCTTCCCGGACCAGGGCACGAACCCGTGTCCCCTGCATCGGCAGGCGGACTCTCAACCACTGCGCCACCAGGGAAGCCCTAAAGGCAAACTCTTTAGTGGTGTCATCCTAGGCTCCATGGCAAACAGGTAGGAGAGGTGTGCGCCAGGGGGCTGCTCAAAGCTTACTGTGCCGTAGCTGCTTCCTCCACCCTCCCTGGGGCCCCAGACACAAGAAACACACAGCGCTTGGTTCTGTAGCACCCAGGGCACGGGGAACAATTTCCACAAGAACTGGAGCAATTCATTTTTTCAAAGCAGCCACAGGCTAGGGAAGGGCTCATGAAGACAACTGGAGTCATTACTCCCAAAGCCAAGCCAACTAGGAAAGAAACCAGCTTGCAGGCGGAAATACCGGCCTCAGCCCAGGGAAGAAGTGAGGCGGCTGCACGACACTTTTCCCAGGAAAAAGACAGGAACTGCACTCAGCATGGTGAGCTTGGAAGGAGAAAGAATAAGGAGGAAACCAAGGCAAAGGTTTCCTCAGTGATCACTTAAGGAAAGCTGAAGGGGGGTTCCTGGGACAGGAAGTTAAAATGAAACTATTTTAGTTTCAGTTTTGCTGAAGCTGCAAGACAATAGTCTCCCCATAGCAGAGAGAAGTGTGGAGCTCTAGAAAAAAGAGGTGGTGGGAAGCCAGTTTTACCTGTGTAGATGACCACCCACATGCAGCCTGCAAAAGAAATTGTAGAGGTTGAAAAGCAGGTTGAATAGAAGATGAACTGTGGAGAGAACTACCCCACGTGATCCAAGAGCTTCAATGTGGCCGTGTGAATAGCTTGATATCTGTCCCTGGAGCTCAACAGACACAATGGATTACTGCTTGATTTCCATGAGAAACCAAAAAGTCTGGCTGCTGTGATGGCAGGACAAAGGAGAGGTGTCTGCTGAGATCAGCCTGCACGCCCTGAGTTTGTTTGGGCAAAGGGTGTTTCTAAGGGACCAGATGCGGGCCATCAGAAGAGAGATCTGAAGTGAGATTATCTTAGATCCTTTCCATAGGACTGTCTGGAGGCACAAGGGGGCCTCAGCAGAAAGAAGTTAGAGATGTACCCACAGATGCCTTGAGGCTGTGGGAAGAACTGTAAGTGACCAGCCAGAGAAGAGTTACCTTTGTCCATGTCAAGGAACGTGCAGATGAGAGATGGTAGGATCACCAAAGGACCCATGCAAGAGCCCACAGGCTGCAGAATCAGCTTGAAACACCTGCCAGAACCAGGGAGGCTGATGCCAGCTCACAGCGGGATTAGTCAAGTAAAAACTCTCCTACCTCTTGCGTCTCCTCCTTCCCTCACTCTGATCAGGAAGGATCGGGAATCATTATTAGCTAGATAAGGAAGGGGCAAAAACATAGGGTTGGGCAGGAGGTGGAGAGAAGCCAACCATGCCCTCCTTTACTGCTGCAGGCAACTGGCCTGAAGCAGGGCTGAGCTGGGAATGGGGAGTAGTTCCATCTTTGAGTGAAATTTAAAGTTGGATGATCACACTGACCTGGACATATTAATCATTTACTAGAGAGTGTTTTGTTATCTGAAAGGAGCCAGAAAAGTCACGAGATTTGCCCTAAATTTCATCCATGGACAGGGAAGAAGTGGTCTCACAGGAGACTTTCATTTAAAGGAGAATGGGAGACATGAATTACGTGGCTTTATGATTATGTCCATGGGTCATTGCTTGTTCAATGTAACAATGACTTTAGGGTGTGCGAAGTGAAATCAGATCATCATCTGCTATTTTCATTGCAAGATTCACTGGAAGATACGTGAGCTTTACAATATGTTTCTGAGTCAACTAAGGTTTACAAGAGAGGCCAGATTCTTGACTGTCAGAACCAGAACATTATACATGAGCAACTCAGCCCATCATTTCACACAGGAAACTGAGGCCCAGAGACATGAGAAGACTTTCCCAAGCTCACACATATAGAGGCATCAAGAAAAACACAGAAGTATATAGCATCTGCTCACACAAACTATATTTAATTAGGTACATTTCTTTGTAAAGGCCAGATTTCTTCCTGTTTCCCAGGTCTCTGAGAGTTTAAAGTAAAACTGTAGACAAGGCTCTTGACAGGATGTGAGAAAAATCTATGCTTAGAATCTAACTTTATCCTTCCCTGATGTCCTCCTAGGCTTAAAACACAGCCACTCCTATTATAAGTATCGTTTTGTTGAATGCTCTAAGCCTGTCTGTGAGCACATACCTGCAAATGTAAGTTTTTCATTATTCATACTGGTTACTCAATACCTCAAAAACTTTCCTAAGCTCACATACATATTTGCCTTATTCCAAGACAGGGTCTCACATGGTGCTTGGAACAGAAAAGATTCAGCAAGTGTTTGCAGAATGACATAATGGTTAGATTCCATTTCACTGTCTATGTGTTCTTTATGTATCAACAACACTGCTTCCAGAGAAAGAAAAAAGGCAACATGCCTGCTCATCCTTGGGAACCTGGAATCTAGAACCTGGACTCATGTTCAACTCCTTGCAAATCCATAACTCAGGGCCGCTAAGTGGGGAAGGAAGGAGCAGCCCATTGGGCAGACAACAGTGTGGCAAGTTTGCCCATGTGGCCTTGCTGCACTTCCCACTGGCCACTTCCCTATGCTGAGCTATTCTGGGGCTGGTGATACAAAAGGCATTCAGCCCCTGGGTCACTTTCTATCCTGTGACGAGAGAGAAACACTCTCACTGAAGGACATATGTGATTTATGGGCAGGTCAAATTCCTGCCACGATAGACACTCTGTTACACATTTTATTGACCTGGATAGGAATCTGAGGCCCCCAGACAGGACCAACGTAATCAATTCGTTAGCCCTTGTTTCTTCAGGATTTCTTTGTTCCTTAGGCTAGTAGTCCTTCAATTACTCAACGATGATGAATAAATGCTCAAGAGTCTTAATTAGAAGAGAGGAAAAAAATCACTCATTGCATGTGATGCGGTCTCATTGTCTAAATTCTAATAACATAGGCCTAGAAGCTATAATGTCAGCTCTCAGTAGCTGGAGCCATCTCTTCCCACTGCAGCCTGGGCACGGACCGTTGGGGTGTCCTTGGTCCTGGTCAGCCTTGACTGTTCCCCGGGTGCCCAGAGGAGCAGCCCGTGAGCTTCCAGCAGCAGAGCTCCCAGGAGCCCCCTTAGTGGCAGCCTCACCTGACCCGGGAGGGCGGGGACACCTGGAACCACCTGCAGGCCCAGGAAGACAGACGGGCAAACCCTACCTGACTCCATCCTGTCTTCCTGGCTCTCAGGGGCTTCCTCGGAGGCGCTGGTGCCCCTGGGGAACGGCTGGTGGCTGAAGAGGTCGTCACACAGGAGGCTTCGGCACAGCTTGGCAAGGAAGCGGAGGACGTACCCAATACTGTTCACCACGGGCAGACTCCGCAGGTGCTGCTTCCCGTCAAAGGATGCGGAGACTGGAAGAGCACAGAGACAGCGACTTAGAGCGGGGCTCTGGAGAAAGCCGTCAGCCCGTCAGCCCTGGGGAAGAGGTTTTGGTTTGTTCAGTTTTGTTTTGTTTTCAACTAAGTTGTATTGGAATTTCACCTGTTTTTACACTAATGTCCTATTTCAGTTCCAGGATCTCATTCAGGAGACCACATCGGGTGTAGCTGTTGTGTGAACTCGGTCTCCTCAGGTCTGTGACTGTTTCACAGTCTTTTCTTGTTTTTCATGATCTTGACAGTCTTGAAAAGTACTGGTCAGGTATTTTGTAAAACGTCCCGCGATCTGGTTTGTCTGATGCTTTTCTTATGATTTTACCGGGGTTAGGAGGTTTTGAGGAGGAAGACCACAGAGTCAGTGGGGGGTGGTACATGATAGCCACAGTTCATCACTGGGATGTTAACCTTTATCTCCTGGCCAAGACAGTGTTTGCCACATTTCTCCACTGTATTCTTTTTTTTTTTTTGCGGTACGCGGGCCTCTCACTGTTGTGGCCTCTCCCGTTGCGGAGCACAGGCTCTGGACGTGCAGGCTCAGCGGCCATGGCTCACGGGCCCAGCCGCTCCGCGGCATGTGGGATCTTCCTGGACCGGGACACGAACCCATGTCCCCTGCATCGGCAGGCGGGCTCTCAACCACTGCGCACCAGGGAAGCCCTCCACTGTATTCTTTGTATTCTGTTCCTGGGAAATAAGTCACAAGGTCCTACCCACAGTTAAGGGCAGTGGAGGGATTAAGCTCTACCTCCTGGAGAGGGAAGAGTCTCTATATCATTTGGAATTCTTCTATAAAGGAAGACTTGTCCCATTTCCTCCATTTATTTATTTGTTTATTCATCGATATCAGTGCAGACTCAGTATATTTATTCTGGGGGAATTCCCTGGTGGTCCAGTGGTTGGGACTCAGCCCTCTCACTGCCGAGGGCCTGGGTTCGGTCCCTGGTTGGGGAACTAAGATTCCACAGGCCACATGGTGCGGCCAAAAATAAATAAATAAAAGTTTAAAATATATATATTTATTTTGTGTTGTGGGTTGTCCAATACTATATTATGTATCTTATTGCTAAATTATTCCAGTTTTTGTCTTTGGGATCTTACAGACTGACTCCTGTGTCCCTATGACATACTCTCATCTATGTTAAGCAACTCTAGATAGATAGATCTAGATCAATAGGTAGGTCTAGATAGATATGTCTAGATCTAGACATATAGGTATATTCAAATAAACCTGAGTTCATGCTGAGGTCTCCAGCTCTTAACGCAGCACCACAGTGTTCAGGGTTCATTCAGCCTAAAGGGGAGGAGTCTTTATCAAAGAACAATAATGTCTCCACAGTGACGCTAGATCAAACTCATTTTCTCTAGGGTGACCAGAATTTAGAAGAAACACCTGGTTCTTCCAGCCCAGAGCATGTTTCTTTTTGTAATCCTCCTCACAGCCCTCTGCTGCTGCATGAAGCTCGCACAGCTGCTCCAGGGTGCAGAACACATGAGAAGATCCCCAGCAGGACATTCTGCTCCCACCTGGGCTCTGCCCTCAGCACCAGCACCTGGAAGGCAGCCTGGATTTTTATACTATATCTCTCAAAGGCTAGCACACTGTAAGGGCTGGGGCAGGGCGACCAGAGCGAAAAGACAAACAACAAAAAAACTCCACACCCATTTAAATTAGAAATCAAAACAATCTATTTCTTTTGTGTAGCTTTTTATAGTTTGACAAGAGCTTTCAGACCTGTCACCTCATTTAGGCCTTCTGACTGTCCTGTGAGGACAGTGGAGAAAAGGTTATGACTCCGTAATATGGATGAGGAAACTGAGGAGAAGGCCTAGAGCGTTTTTTTCCAGCTCATGAGGCCTATAAGTGGCACTTGCCTGTCACTTTAATACTCCAGGTGACTCAGATTAGGAGAGCCAGCAAAGAGCTGCTTAGATGCTCAGTAAGGGGGTCATCCTGGCCACTTGAACACTCTGGAAATTCCCTCTTAGGTGGGCACTGCTGCTTGCCTCCGATACCTTGAAAGAGTAGGTGTGCTGGAAACTGAACCCACAGCAGGAAGGTCTGGGTCATCAGGCCTGTGCCATAAATCAGTGTGTATACATTCCCAGAGGTGCCTGGATGGTCACATAGCAGGAAAATTCCACCTCCTGGAAGCAGACATGGAATTTGTGAGATCACGAAATCTACCCCTCTGGGAGAGTGTGACTAAGGCAGAGCGTCCCAACAGGTGTGCTAGGAATGGGTCATGGGTACTGAGATACTACTCCCCCTCAGCCTTTGGGGTGGCCCAAGGCCCAGCCACAGCAGGTTAAATTCCCTTAGCCCATGGTACCAGCACCAGTGTTCACCATTTTCTACATGTTGTGCCATGCGGATGTTTAGAAAGCAGTGCCCTAAGGATCAGGTTCTAGGTGGAGAGTGGGAGAGTCTGACTCTTCCTCCTGAGTCCCTCCCTAAACCACCTTGGGGCTAGCACCACCTTGCTGGGCTGCCACATCACCATCAGAAACGTGGACGCCCACCTTGCCACCTCACAACCTAAGGAGGTGGCATGAGGAGGACCCTCAGCGCTACTGCATTCTCCATGACCAAGTCCTCAGCTCCAGCCTTCCTGGGAATGCTTCAGCCAAGGGAAACTTGGCAGGGCTCTGCCCGCTCATGCATTGGTGCCAGGCACTGCGAGCCTCCTCCCCAGCACCGAGGCCCCTGAGGCCGCAGAAAAGCCAAGCAGGAGAGCAGGGAGAACGGGGTCAGTGCTCCCAGCTTGGGGGGCAGGGGCCACAAAGGGCTCAGACGGGATTTGCTCAAGAGTGGGGACACACGGTACAGGAGGAGCTTTCTCTTAGCACTGGGTCTGCGTCCTGAGCCCTGCTGTTTAGCAAGGAAACGGACAAGGCCTTCAACCTCAGAGGGCAGTGCAGGGTCAAGAACCTGGCTCTCAGAGAGGACAGCCAAGGAGCTCTCAGAGGCCTGACAGCAGGACTCTCCTCCTAGCCTCTTTGGTGCAGTACTTCTTTGTCCTGTCTCTCCGCACATCTGCTGAAGTCTCTTAAAAGTCACCCTGGGTCAGACACATGCACCCAGACCTTGCCAAGTTCTATTTTAATCAATTACCAGCAAGTCAGACCCAGCTTCCTGCTCACAGGGAGCTCCAGAAGGAGGGCTGAATCAATCAGAGCTGGTAAAGCTGTGTTGGAAAAACCTCCCCATCTGCAAGCCCTCGGGATCAATCTGGAGTTAAATAAAACACTTATGCTTTGGTTTTCCAGGGCGTAGCCACATTAAAGGCCCCTCTCCCCGACCCTTTCTTAGTCAACCAGCAGGGTCACCTGCACTGCCCTGTGGCTGGGGAATTGTATCCCTTTTCCCTGGTGATATGGAGGCTGTGTCTACGATGCTGGGCTAGAGAAGACACCAGGCTGTCCCCCTGGAGTCAAAGCATCTTGCAAAGTCCTGGAGCTCCAGGGCTTAAGGGCAGGTGGTAACAACCACTGTGCATGTGGAGAGCCTCGGGTAAGACAGACAGAGCCACTGAGGGGAAACATTTGAAGGGGGCAGAGCTCCCAATTCTGCCTCAGACTTGTGGTGACAGTTTCCACTCCCTCTGGATGCTGTTGGGTTGGGGTGGAAAATGGAGGACGGTGGTGACAATGGGAGATGGGATTGACCCTGAAGGCTCTCGTTTTAAAAAAAAAAAAATGTCCTGTGAGGTGGGGTTTAGACCATGAACTTTCCCCACTTCCCTGCATGGTGTTAAGTGCTATGAATAAGGAATAAAGCAGAGGAAGGGAGAATAAATAGTGACAAGGGCTGATGTGTTAGACATGTGGTCAGGGAAGGGCTTTTTGATAAGGTGGCATTTGAGTAGGAATCTGAAGGAACTCCAGGAGCAAGTCACATGGACAGTTGGGGAAAGAGCATTCCATAAAGAGAGAACAGCAGGTGCAAAGGCCCTGAGGCAGGAGGAGCATGGTTGGAGGACACAGGAATGAAGCCACTGTGGCCAGAGCAGAGTTTGGGACTCAATAGAAGTGGCCAGGAGATCGAGGAAGTTCCCAGGACCAGGTCACATAGGACTTGGAGGCCCTTGTAAGGATGTGGGCTTTTTCTCAGAGTGACATGGGAGCCATTGAGGGTTTGGAGAAAAGGAGGGGCATGATCTGACTTAGATTTTGAAAGAACCAGAATCGTGAAAGGATTCTGGAGATATTTTGAAGTTGATTCTGAAAGGATTCTGGATATATTCTACAGTTAGAACAATAGGATTTATTGATGGGTTGGAAGTGGGAGGTGAAAGAGGCAAGTCAAGGGAGAGGATTCAGATGTCCAGTCTTCTTATCCAGATCTGGAAGTATCTTCTCCTCAAGTCCCAAGAGACACCTTCGGCACACAGGCTCACTTAAGGACCCTGGAGCCCAGAAGATGGGGACAGACCCTGGCCACAGTCCCCCAAGCCTGACTACAGTTATTTTCCTCTTTGGAGACACACCCATGGCCCTCCTCATACGGCCTGCTCCAGGGCTTTACCTGACACCATCTCACCACCGTAGCCCTGCTTGACCAGGGAGAAGACCAGCTTCTGCTGGTGGGCACAGTCGATGCACGCTTGCACGGCCTGCTGCAGGACAGCCGACGGCCTCTCAGGCCCAAAGTGCTCGGGGAGCTGCTGTACCTTCCTCCTCTCCAGGTACGGCCCTGCGTTGGCTTGCTTGTTGATGTAGAGGCAGACTGTGGAAACAGACCCACAAAGCCCTCAGCATCGAAGCACATCAGGCCAGGGGTGGCTCCCGTGCACACTGGGGAGGCCTCAGCCATGTCCCCTTGGCCCTGGTCTTGGGAAAGCAAAGGCCAAAGTGGGACCAGTTCTTCCCAACTTAAGAAGTAAAAGAGGCAATAGACTCAATCGCCTCCAGCTGCCAGGGCTTGCTCTCAGAAAGGCCTCCTGGTTGGGAAGAAATAGGCATGTCCTCTCTGATGTACTCAAATCTGAATTGTAGACGATTATGGACAATTGTGGACCACGTATATAAATGTATTTATGTGCTGGGAACATACACAAAATCTTCCCTTCTCCTCCCAGGAAGCTATCAAGCTATATAAAATGTTTGCCATTTTTTTTGTTAACCTTCAGTAATTAAAAAAAATCAACATGTTGCTAATTACTCCAAAGACTATATATTCGATGAAATTCTAAAGAGGATTCTACTTACAATCTCAGGGTAATGAACACTCAGCAGTCCATTTAGGTGAGCCCAACCAATGGTCCCCACACTTTTAAAGTAATATACCCCATTGGTAAAAAAATTTTTGCCACATGCCCTAACATGTGTTTATTTATTTATAGATTATATACATTCTCAACCGTATTAAGGTATTACATACATTTTAAAGATATAACCAAAAAATAGAAAATTTTAAAGGATGAGATAAAAAGAAATATTAATAGTAGGTGTCATATTTTCTTCCACATGTTAATGGCTCCTTTTATGTCTCCCCCTGCCCCCAGCCCAGGTATGAGCATCTTACCCTGGAGGCCACTAGTGCAGAGAAGCGTTAAAGAGGGACTGTAAGAGGAGACCATTAGGACTTTGGAAGGATTAAACAGTAACAACAAAGTTGAAGAAAATTAGTTTTTATTGAGCACCTACTATATTCCGGGCACTGTATATCCTTTATCTTGTTTGATTCTCAAGATAAGCCTGAGAATTAAATATTATTACTTCCTCTACTAAAGAAGAAACTGAGGTTAAAAGTGGTTAGTGGCTGCTCAGAAAGTGTAATTAATGGTGCAATAGGGATTTTAACTAACATCTTTCTGATGTCATGGCCTGTGCTCTTTTCACTCTACCAGGCTTCCTTCTTCAACTAATCCCACATGATTAAGGAAAATCTAATTGCTAAGGGACCTTCATGCCAGGCAGTGTGCTAGGCCCTACAGAGAAAATCTACATAATCCCTGACTTCAGAGAACTTAGGGCCCAGAAGGGGAGACAGACCTACTCAGAGAATTACAGGAAGTGATATGTGACCTTGGCTGCAAGAAACATTAGGGAGATGCTAGGAGAGCCCGTCCTGGGAACCTTGGCAGGAAAGTTAGTGAACACTTTCTGGAGGGAGGTACCTGAGCTGAGGTGCAAGGGAGGAATAGGTTGACCCTAGAGGAAAGATCATTCCAGAAGAAGGAAAGAGAATATGCTACGATCCTATGATGGGCCCTAAAAACTAAGAGCAGGGCCTTGTTGGCCATACTACAAAATTTGGTCTTTACCTAACAGCATTAGGGCACTGAGGGATTTAAGTGGGATGGGGCTGCGGATGGTCTGTGATGAGGGGGAACTATGGATGTGTATGTGTATATGTGTGTGTGTGTGTGTGTGTGTGTGTGAGAGAGAGAGAGAGAGAGAGAGACACCATCCGACTGCTGTTACTTTTAAGATGGAACTGTTGGTTGGTGGACGCCCCATGAGGGAGACTGGGCCGAGCTCCACCCTGAACTGGACTGGAAGGCACTGGGTGGGATTGAGGGGCATTAAGATCCTTAGGAGATCTGGAAGTACAAACACAGGGATAGAAACTCTTCAAGGTGAGCAGGCTCACTGTTGGTGCAAAGTAGACGCGGCTCTGAAGACAGTCTGGGCCGCCAACCACTCTTTCTAGCCTCCACCCACCCACAGCAACCAGCTGAACCCAAGATGTATTGAAAATCAATTTTAAATAATCCAAGCTGTGAGACACTGAACTCCTGTTCTCAGAGAATTTGGTCATCCTATCTACTGTCCAACTGACACACTGAATCCTTCATTTGAGCGACCTCAGTGGCAGCTCTCTAGTTCACAAAGTAACTTTAGCTGGCGGGCAGGCCATCCCAGCCTTGGAGTTCATTCGCCTCACCTACCTGTGAGAGCCTGTGGCGCTGCCAAGCTGGGTATGGTGGCTGCATCCTGAGGGATGGAGCTGAGGTCGGGCTCCGGCGTGCTCCGCGGGGGTGAGAGGGCTAAAGGCGTCATGAGAACCCGAGACTTGAGCTGCAAGAGAGAACCCAGGGAGTCAATGAAAATCTGGATATGCTCTCTGCACTTTCCCAGGATCCTTCCTGGGCTCAGTTAACCACTGCTACTCTGTCATTCTTCCACACCTTTCTATTGTGTAGCTTTGGGGGCTGAACTTCAGATTCAAGTTCATGATCAAGATTCAAGTTTGGGTCACACCTAGAGGTCAGCTCTGCACCCCGTCCTTACAGTGGAGCCACCCAGGAAATGACTGTGTCAGGCAGAGGGTGTGGGACACACAGAGGTGTGAGGAATTGCAGCCTATAAGCCTCCTGAGTGCAGGATGCAGGGTCGGGGACAGTTCCCAGCCTAAGCCCCTGTGCTCCTGAGGTTCCTGCGGACAGCTCTTTCCTGACAGCCACCCAGTGACCAATCCTGAAGCTTTGCTCACTCTGCTGAGTTTTCTGTTCACAAAGATCACTGGGTCCTGCTAGAAGAGACAGCAGGAGCCATTCTTCCAAAAGGTGACATGCTTCTCAGGGTTTATTTCCTGCAGTGGAGACCATCAAAGGCTGATGCTGCTGGTCTATGGACCACACTTTGAGTAGCAAGGGTGTACATTCTGTTGTTAATGTATATGCAATCCCCATCCATATCCTAACTTGATTCCTGGATTTTTAGGATGTAATAATAATAGTAGTCATGGAGAAATAGTATTCCTACTGCTAGTTATCCAACCATTCTACATTCATTCATTCAAGTCATACCAGTGTTTAAGGGGAAAACATTCCAGTGAATGAGAATACCAACTGCAAAGGTCCTGAGGCAGAGCATGCCTGGAGTGTTTGTGCCACATTAAGGTGGCAAGAGTGAGATTGGAGAGGTGGTAAAACCACGGGGCTCTGCAAGACACTGTAAGTTCTTTGACTTTTGCTCTGAGCTCTTCTGAGCAGAGAAACTACAGAATCTAAACTGACATTTTAAACAATCTTTCTTACTGTTGTGTTGAGAAGAGACGAAAGGAGCAAAAGTGAGAGGACCACTAATCTAGAGTAGATGAGCGACGACGGTAGGTTGGACCAGGGTGAGAGCAGTGGAGGTGAAGAGAAGGGGACAGATTCTGGACAGATTTTGAAGGTGGGACCAGAAGGACGTTCTGACACACTGGATGTAGTGTGTGAGAGAAAAAGAAAGAAGTCAAGGATGACTCCGAGGGTTTGGGCCAGGGAGTTTGCAGGTGGGGGAAGGAGGAGGGGAGAGTGGAGACAACGAGGGAAGGTCGGGTTGATTTTGGACATGTCAGGTTTAAGATGCTTAGATCCAAGAAGAGATGGTAAGTAGGCAGGTATGTAAACTGGACTACGGAGTTCTGGGGGAAAGTCTAAACGGAGAACTAATTTTGGAATCGTAAGTAGCGAGTTGATATTTAAGGCCATGATAATGAATGAGATCATCAGAGAATTGAGGGTAGGTGGAGAAGAGAAAGATCCATTCATTGAGCCCTGAAGGACTCCAACATGAAGAAGTCGGAGAGAGAGGGGTGAACAGCAAAAGAAACCAGGAACTCTATCCAGTGGGGTAGAAAGAAAAGCAGGAGAGCATGGCACTGCGGGGACAAGATGAAGAAAGTGTCTCATGGAGAAGAGAGTAACCAACCATGTCAAATGCTCGGTCAGACGTGGAGGACCAGAAGTGGCCACATAGCAACGGTTCGACATGAGAGGCTGTGGTGCAGTAGGTGAGATGAGAACCTGATTGGAATAAGCTTAAGATATAGTGGGAAGAGAGGCACTGGATCAGGAAGTAAAGCCAACTTTTGCAAGGAGTCCTGTCTTAAAAAGGAGTGGCCAATTAGCCACAGCAGCAGGAAAAGTAGGACTGAAAGATTTTTGCCCCACAATGAGATACCACCTCACACCCATTAGGATGGCTACTATAAAAAAAATAAGATTTAAATTAAAAATAACACATGTTGATGAGGATGTGGAGAAACTGCAACCCTTGTGCACTATTGGTGGGAATGTAAAATGGTGCATTCCTCAAAAAATTAAAAATAGAATTACCCAGAAAGTCCACTTCTCAAAGAATTAAAAGCAGTGTCTCCAAGAGATATCTGTACACTCATGTTCACAGCAGTATTATTCATCATAGTCATTGTAGAAGCAACAAATGTCCATCAGCAGATGAATGGATAAACAAAATGTGGTATATACATACAAGGAAATATTATTCAGCCTTAAAAAGGAAGAAAATTCTGACACATGCTACAACATGGATGAAACTTGAGGACATTATGCTAAGTGAAATAAGCCAGGTACAAAAAGACAACAACTGTATGATTCCACTTATATGAGGGACCTAGAGTAGTCAAATGCACTTAAACAGAAAGAAGAATGGTGGCTGCTAAGGGATGGAGGGAGGGGGAAAGGGAGAGTCGTTGTTTAATGAGTATAGAGTTTCAGTTTTGCAAGGTGAAAACGTTCTGGAAGTTGGATGCACAGCGATGTGAATATACTTAAACTACTGTACTGTACACTTAGAAATGGTTATGATGATAAATTTTATGCCATGTGGTTTTTATCACAATTACTTTTTTAAAAAAATTTATTTATTTCATTTTTATTTTTGGCTGCATTGGGTCTTTGTTGCTGCCCGCGGGTTTCTCTAATTGCAACGAGCCGCGGGGCTACTCTTCATTGCAGTGCGCGGGCTTCTCATTGCAGTGGCTTCTCTTGTGCAGAGCACGGGCTCTAGGCATGCGGGCTTCAGTAGTTGTGGCAGGTGGGCTCAGTAGTTGTGGCTCGCAGGCTCTAGAGTGCAGGCTCAGTCGTTGTGGTGCACAGGCTTAGTTGCTCCGCAGCATGTGTGATCTTCCTGCACCAGGGCTCAAACCCACGTCCCCTGCATTGGCAGGTGGATTCTTAACCACTGCGCCACCACAGAAGCCCTATATTTTTTTTAATTTTTAAAAAATTTTTTGTTGTTGCTTTTGAGAAGGGGGAAATATGTTCTAATCTGGTGGAAGTAGTCCAGTAGAGAGGGAAAAATTGATGATACAGGGGAGTGTGTGGAGAACTGCTGGCATTGAGTCTCTGAACAGGTGAGAGAGGATAAGATTTAATGAACTGGGTTATGGCCTTAGACAGAAAAAAGGACTTTTCATCTACTGCAGTAGGAAGGAAGGAGGAATATGAGGCTCTGGATTTGGGTGGATGTGGAGGTGGGAGCTTACAGAAGGCCTTTTGCAATGGCTTCTAATTTCTCAGTGATGCTGGAAGCTGTGTGTGAGGGTGGAGGAGGGTGGGTTAATGAACTAGGAGGGTGGGAGGCCATGGGGGGAATGGAATGTGGCTGCTGAGCAGTATTGAGGGCACAGTGGGATGTGCGGAAATGAATTTAAATTAATTGCAATGAATTTAAAAGGAGACAGGCCAAAAGTGAGCATGTTGGCTACACAAGGCTGTATGTGCGCAGAGTCTGGGGCTCTTGCTAGAGATCCTGTACTAATCAGAAGCAGCAATTAACAATAGACAGTTCATCTTAATTTGAGTTAACATTTGAAAGAATTAAAAGGCTCATCATGTAGCAATACCATACTAAGTATTATAAAAATAATTTAAAAGAAACTTCAGTGCTGGGACAGAGTAGATGGGAAACTTCCTGTGACTCAGTCACCGTGACTATGGCACGGTTCCCTCATCTGCCAAGTGTGAGGAGGGCTGCAGCCACTCTGCCTGTTCTCCCAGGTCAGGTACCAAGGGTTCCCCTGGTGGTCTCTCTAGGAGTGGTATCTCTAGGAAGGTACAGCTTGTGATGGAGAGGCTGGTGGTGACAGTCTCCAAAGGCTGTCAACAGGCTCTGGAAGAACCTTGGCTAAATCCTCCTTTACAGGCTTAAAGCCCTTCAATGCCCAACATACAGATAACGGTATTGGTGGGGGAAAATAAACAGGATTAGTAAGTCATTTTCCCCCCTGTGTCCTCTAAGTAAATTACACAAAGATCCGTGTGATCCATCCCAAGGAAAATGACAATGATGATGATGAGAAAGAGGAGGACGGCAGCTAAGACTTAGATAGCAGACACTGTTTACTGTTCATGTAAACTTCATAATGAGCCTAACCTTAATACTTGCTCACTATTTTAATATTTATTAGAGGGGGATCTGTCCATTGAACCCACCGCCAATGAAATAATATAGTTGGCTGTTACCTCTGCCCATAATTTCTGCCCAGGTGAAGCAATTAAAGGGATTAGAATAAGTCAGCTGGTTGCAGGAAAAACCTTACATATTCATTCAACCTGTAAAACAACTTCTGGGACTTTTGAACAAAGAAGGAATCTCATGCAACTGTGGGTGGTATATGACTTTTAAAAAATATCCTTTTGGTAAGAGGATAAATCATCAGTAGGAATATCCTTTGACTCAGCATTCTGAAATTTCTATCTCATTGCTTAATATAAAGAATGAATCAAAAGTAAGGTAACCTAGCAAAGGGAGAGGGGTAGGTCATAGGGACACGGGAGTCAACTGAAAGAGCTTTCAATGGCCAAACCTGGAGAAACACGAGCAACAGATAAAGAAGGTAGTAGTGGGTTATAATTCAAAGTATACAGTGAATATCCATGACTCCATACTCACATAAATGAGTGACTGACTAAGTAAACACATGGGGAGAATCGACAGATCTCCCATGTATAAAAATTCCAAACATTTTATCGTGGAGTATAACTCCTCCTCCTTAAGTGTGGGCCACACAAAGTGACTTCCTTCCAAAGAGGACAGCATGGGAATGGGGGGAATAGTAACTTTACAGTGGAGAAACTGGTCACACACCACCTCAGCCAGGGGATCCAGATCACCACCCACAGTGATAAACCATGTCGATAGTTCGCACCCTTGACAGGGAATGGCATGGGAATGGCACCTTACCTCTGAGATCTTCTTTCCAAAAATCCATAACTCCCATCTAATCATGGGATAAACTTCAAAAAACCCAAGTTGCAGAACATTTTGTAGAATACTTGACCAATACTCCTCAAAACTGCCAATGTCATCAAAAACAAGAAAAGTCTAAGAGATTTTCACAGCCCAGAGGAGCCTAAGGAGACATGATGACTAAATGTGATGAGGTATCCTGGATGTATTCTGGAACAAAATAGGGGAAAACTAATGAATTTCAATAAAATATGGACCTTATTTAACAATAATGTATTGTTATTTGTTCACTAGCTGTGACAAATGTACCATAAAAATGTAAGATGTTAGCTACAGGAGGAACTAGGTGTCGGGTATATGAGAATCCTCTGTGTATTTGCAACCCTTCTCTAAATCTAAAACTGTTCTAAAATATAGTTTATTTTAAAAATATTCAAAACAGAATCTGGCAGAATAAATTGGGGAAAATAAAGAGGAAGGAGGGAGGAGAGGCCTCTTTCTTGGCTGCATAAGACTGGAAGAAGATTTGCTGCCCAGGATGCCTTGCTCTGACATGCAGGAGCTAATCCTTGGCCTTCGAAGCCAACAGCCTGTACAGACGCTGGCAAAGTTGGCACCTTTACCTGAAATTCAAAACCTCGATCAAATGGGTATGGCGACTCCTCATCCAGGGCATGGGTGCCAGTGGCTGTGCTTTGCCTTCTTAAAGCATCATGGTGGGGTGAAGCAGAGGGGTAGAGGCGGCCCCTGCCAGCTGGAGTCTCCACCAAAGGGTCTGGGGAATCTGGGATCAGCTCATCTTTCTTTTCCATCCACAGATCCAAGATATGGGCCTGGAGAGTTTCTTGCTCGCGCTGTCTTCAGGGGAAGACCTTCTCTAAGACGCTTGCTAGAAAATCACTGCAAAGACTTGGGAGGGGATTTGTCTGCAAACTGAGATGTACGGCCAGGGCACACTAAAGAAGAAGGGATCAGCTGATGTAAAATTCAAGTATTTTTCCAGAAATATGCAAGTGTGGAGAAACAGAAGTACTGACTAAAGAGTATTTGTTAGATTGACAAGAAGAGCTTGGTAAATGAAGGATACAGACTGTGGTCGGGGGAAGTATGAAGATGTGTAGAGCCTGCCTGCACATCAGCAGAGGATGAAACAGCAAAGCAAAACTAAAATAAGTTCAGGATAACAGTAGGCACATACAATGGAGCCTCACTAACCCTGTCCTCAGTCTCGCTACTTAGCCTTTCAGAGCCTACCTTTCCTCATCTGTAAGGTAAGGATAACAGCACCTTCTCATCACAAGGATGTGACAAGAATGAAGTGTAAACATTTAGCATAGGGCTAGTGCAAAGTGAGAACTCAGTAAGTATTTCTGATCATTATTGCTGCTAGTATTATAATATTATTATTAGAAATTCCAGAAATACAAATGAGTTCCAAGTTTCTTGTTCATGTAGCCATGGCAGGAAAGGGAAATTGCCCATCTTTCTTCTAGGACCCATCTACATTTTCTACACTTACCCACTTGGGATCACATCTTCCCAAATCTTTGAAGACCCACTCTCCTACCTTACACATTGCACACGATCCCCTTTAAGAAATGTTCCCAGTACGTTAAGTACTGCTTAGGCAGAAGCTGCCCTTTCCAAGTTGTATCATTTAAGCTAAGTATAAAAAGGGAAAAAAATTCATTCCATGAGGCAGTCATTTACTCAACAAATATTTATTGAGCACCTATTGTGTGCAGGAAACTGTTGTAGGTGCTGAGGATACATCTGTAAATGGGGAAGATAAGGTCATTGTTCTTGATGAGGTAATAGCATAGTGGAGGAAACAAATAAGAAACACAACAAAAATGTCAAATTGTGATAAGTACTACTCTGAGAAGTAAAATATGGGGATGTGATAAAAAGGGACCAGGTGACTAGGGTAGGCTGATAAGGAGGTGACACCTACATCAAGATCTGAATGACAAGAGGGAGGCTGAGGGCTTCCTTGGTGGCTCCGTGGTTAAGAATCCGCCTGCCAATGCAGGGGACACGGGTTCTAGCCTTGGTGCGGGAAGATCCTACCTGCTGCGGAGCAACTAAGCCTGTGTGACACAACTACTGAGCCTGAGCTCTAGAGCTCACGAGCCACAACTACTGATCCTGCATGCCACAACTACTGAAGCCCGCACGCCTAGAGCCCGTGCTCTGCAACAAGAGAAGCCACCGCAATGAGAAGCCCGCGCACCGCAATGAAGAGTAGCCCCCGCTCGCCACAACTAGAGAAAGCCTACATGCAGCAACAAAGACTCAATGAGGCAAAAAATTAAATAAATAAAATTATTTTTTAAAAAAAGAGGGAGGCTGAGGAAAGAACTTTCGAAGGAGACAGAGTGATCAGTGTAAGCCTCCTAAAGCTTGGCTTCTTCAAAGAACCAGGAAGCCAGAGTGGCTGGAATTATGAGCAAGAGGCAGAAGGATGCAAGATGAGGTTAGCTAGATGGTCAGGGCCCAATCATGAGGGTTTTCTAAGTCAGTGTTGTAGATTGAATCGTGTCCCTCTCAAAAAAGACTTGTTCAAGTCCTAACTCCCAGTACCTGTGAATGGGACTTGACTTGGAAATAGGGTATTTGCAGATGTAATCAAGTTAAGATGAGGCCATACTGGATTAGAGTGGGCCCTAATGCCGATGACTGGTGTCCTTATAAGAAGAGGGAAATTTGGACACAGACACAGACACACAGGGAGAATCCCATGTGACAATGGAGGCAGAAATTGGAGTGATATGTCTACAACCAAGGAACACCAAGGATTGCAGGCAACCACTAGAAGCTAGGAAGAGTCAAGGAAGGATCCTACCCTAGAACCTTCAGAGAGAGCATGGCCCTTCCAACACCTTGATTTTGGACTTCTAGCCTCCAGAACTGTTGTTTTAAGACACCCAGTTTGTGGTACTTCGTTATAGCACTCCTAGTAAATAAGTACAGTCAGATTAAAAAGTTTGGATTTTATTCTATGAGTTATGGAAACAATTAGAGAATTTTAAGCAGAGAAAGACACAACCCAGTTTTTATTTTATAAAATTAAGTATGGCTGCTATACAGAGAATGGATGGGGAGAGGCAAAATAGAGAAAAGAATACTAGTGAGGAGGTTATCATATGGTCCAGGCAAGACGCATAGGTGGCTGAACTAGGGTGAAAGTAGTGAAAACAGAAAAGAATTGGTTGGATTCAGGTGTACTTTGGAGGTGAAATTAAGGTGATTAGAGAAAGTGCAAAATCAAAGATAACTTCTAGATTTATTCACAGAAACTTTGTTTGATAGTATACTTTTATTACATTAGTTTAAAACATTAGCATTTTACTTGTTGCTCATTTAGTTAACTTTGGGGAAGCCATAACCCTGGCTTGTGTCTAAGGTTCAAAACATTCCTCCTCTAATACTCAAGCAGTAAAATTTCAGAATACGACAGGAAACATTCTATGCGGAACTTCTGGGAGAGGACGTGAAAAAGAAGTCGAGCATCCACATTTCCTCATCTGGAAAATGAACACTGAGAACTGACATGATTTCACATTGCCCAAAGAGCTGCAGGGGAGTGGTGAGAACACAGGACTCAGAGAGGGCTGGGGTTCTAATCCTGGTTCTGTCCCTGACTCACGTGGGACTCTGAGCAACCCATTCAGTGCCTCTGGGCTTCATCTTCCAAAGCCATTAATGCGGGTAGGGTTGTTGGCTTTTTTTTTTTTTTTTTTTGGCCTTGCTACTCAGCATACAGGATCTTAGTTCCCAGACCAGGGATCGAACCCGTGCCCCCCGCAGTGGAAGCATGGAGTCTTAACCACTGGACCACCTGCGAAATCCCAGCTTGTTGGTTTCTAAGTTCTATTCCAACTCGTAATGTGTGTATGTACCTTGCATTAGACTATTTCTGAAAACATTAAAGAGTTTGAGATAAAACCAGTGTCAGTGCCATATTTTGAATGTTGATTAGAAGAAATGTGGCATCCTAAATTTCTTCGGAGTTTTGTTTCTGGGAATATAGAAAACTATGTTATGTGGATCAACTGAAAACAACCACCAACAATGGATAAAATGTAAGATTAGTAAAAGTATGGAGGCGCTAACAATATATAAAGGATAATTGGGCCCAAATATAGGTGAAATCTAGGCCTTGGAATTGCCATGGATCAGAGCTCACCCAAAGGGCTACAACCTCAGGGTAAGGGTAAGCTAGCTATAAACTTGTCCTGCCCTACCCAACCCATAACTGACTCTAAGGAAAGTTGCCTTGACACTGGGGGAGGGGGTGTGCAGAATTCCTGGGAAGATATTGCCACAAGCCAGAGCTCACACAGATTTGTAGCTCAAATTCACAGAACTTGGGCAACCAGGAAAACTTCAGCCTGTGAAATTAGTTTAAAAATTACCCAATCTGGGCTTCCCTGGTGGCGCAGTTGTTGAGAGTCCGCCTGCCGATGCAGGGGACATAGGTTCGTGCCCCGGTCCAGGAAGATCCCACATGCCGCAGAGCGGCTAGGCCCGGGAGCCATGGCCATTGAGCCTGCGCGTCCGGAGCCTGTGCTCCGCAATGGGAGAGGCCACAACAGTGAGAGACCCACATACTGCAAAAAAAAAAAAAAAAAAATTACCCAATCTGGCAGTGCTCCCAGGTTACCTGGAAAAACAAACACAAATCATCTCTGGAGAAAGGTCTCAAAGAAGTCCCCAAAATAATTTTTCAAAGTCAGTGAATAACACAGCCCAAACACACAAGGAAGCAAGGAACCAAAGCAAGAATGGGCAATAAAAACACACAGCAGTAAAACCCCAGAAACTGGGCTTCTCTGGTGGCACAGTGGTTAAGAATCCACCTGCAAGTACAGGGGACACAGGTTCAAGCCCTGGTCCGGGAAGATCCTACATGCCGTGGAGCAACTAAGCCTGTGCGCTACAACTACTGAGCTCATGCGCCACAACTACTGAAGCCCGCGTGCGACTAAAGCCTGTGTTCCACAATAAGAGAAGCCACCGCTTCTTTC
This sequence comes from Grampus griseus, assembly GCF_964374135.1. Classification (NCBI taxonomy): domain Eukaryota; kingdom Metazoa; phylum Chordata; class Mammalia; order Artiodactyla; family Delphinidae; genus Grampus; species Grampus griseus. Next base: position 37,936,381 of record NC_139007.1, read on the forward strand.
TTCTTATGAGAAGCCCGCGCACCACAGCGAAGAGTAGCCTCTGCTTGCCGCAACTAGAGAAAGCCTGCGCACAGCAACAAAGACCCAATGCAGCCAAAAATAAATAAATAAAATAAATAAATAAATAAAATAAAATACTTAAGATATTTCAATTATCAGACTTAGATTCTAAAAGCAAGTGTGATACTATGTATAAAGATATAAAGAACAAGTTTTAAAATATCTCTGGAGAACAGAAAACTATAAAAAATAGCATAGCAAAATGTAAAAGAACCAAATTTAACTTCTATACAATAACTAAAATTAAAAACTAAATAAACAGATTTAACAGCATACTAAATATAGCTAAAGAAAGAATTAGTGTGCCAGAAGATATGTCAGAAGAAATTCACCAAAAAGTAGCATAGAGACAAATAGATAAAAACTATTGAGGGAAGGTTAAAAGACAATGCGAATATGAGAAGTTTTAACATTAGAGTTTCAGAAAGAATGGAACAGAGGTTATATTTAAAAAGAGAATGGCTAAGAATTTTCCAGATCTGATGAAAGTTCTAATCCACAGATTCAGGAAGCCCACCAAACTCTAAATAAGATGAATAAAAAAGAAATCCACAGGTAGACACAACAGAATGAAATTGTAGAACACTGAAGACAAAGAAAAAAATCTTAAAATTAGCTTAAAAATACAAAACCTGCCAGGGAACCCTCACATGAACCAGATGGAGAGCTGAGTTCTTTACAACAATGGGCCCCAGAAGATAAATGGAATAATACCTTCAATGTGCTGCAAGGAAAATAACAACCTAGAATTCTACACCCAGCAAAAATATTTTTTTCCAAAAGTGAAGATGAAATAAACGTACTTCCAGACAACAAAAGCTAGAGAATTCATCACTAGAGGATCTATATTAAAGGGACTTCTAAAAGATGTACTGCAGGAAATGGAAAGTGATTTCAGGTAGAATGTATGAAATGCAAAAAGAAATGAAGAATTTTTTTAAGTGGTAAATACGCAGGTGAATCTAAATGAAAATAACTGTACAAAACAAAAATAATTGTTTTGAGGGATTAAAAAAGCAAAAAAGAATTAAGATGTGTGACGACAGTAATATTGAAGTGGGGAGATAAATGGAGTTAAAGTGTCCTAAGGTCCTTGTATGATCTAGGAAGAAGCAAAGGTAAGGTTAACTTTAGAAAACTCTAGTACGTAAGCATGCCGTAATTTCTAGAGCAATCAGTAATACAATAGAAAACATAGTGCTTAAACTTCAAGAAGTAGAAAAGAAAGAATTATATGCTTAAAAATCCAAAAGAAGGCAGGAAAGACAGGTAAAAGGAACACAGAATGAGTGAGACAAATAGAATACAGAAAATAAGACAGATTTACACCCAAAGTTATCAATAATTACTTTAAATATAAATGGACTAAATGTCTAGTTACAAGATAAAGATTATTATACTGGGTGCTATGGATTAAAATGTGTCTCCCCACCAAAAGATGTTGAAGTCCTAACCCCCAGTACCTGTGAATGTGACCTTATTGGGAAATAGGGTCTTTGCAGATGATCAAGTTAAGATAAGTTCATTAGAGTGGGCCCTGATCCAATATGACTGTGCCCTTATAGAAAGGGGAAATTTGGACACACAGACAAACATGTACAGAGGGAAGACAATGTGAAGACGCAGGGAGAATGCCATCCACAAGCCAAAGAACACCGGAGGCCCCCCAAAGCTAGGAGAGAGGCCTGCAACAACAGATCCTCCCTCCCAGCCCTCAGAAGGAACCAACCTGGCTGGTCTTGATCTCAGATGTCCACCCTGCAGAACTGTGAGACAATAAATTTCTGTGTTCCATCAACAGATGAATAGATAAAGAAGTCGTGGTACATATACACAATAGAATATTACCCAGCCATAAAAAAGAATGAAATAGTGCCTTTTGCAGCAACATGGATGGACCTAAAGGTTATTATACTAAGTGAAGTAAATCAGACAAAGACAAATATCATATGATATCACTTACATGTGGAATCTAAAAAATGATACAAATGAACTTATTCACAAAACAGAAATAGACTCACAGACATAGAAAATAAACTTATGGTTACCAAAGGAGAAAGGAGAGGGGGGGATAAATTAGGAGTTTGGAATTAACAGATACACACCACTATATATAAAATAGATTAACAACAAGGACCTACTATATAGTACAGGGAACTATATAGTCCATATCTTATAATAACCTATAAAGGAAAAGAATCTGAAAAAGAATATACATATTCAGTAATACATATATATTAGTAATACATATATCTAACATGTATATATATGTATATTAAGTGATATATATGTATATCTAACATGAAATTAATACAACATTGTAAATCAACTATATTCCAATAAAATTTAAAAAAAATTTGCACTGTTTAAGCCACCCAGTTTGTTGTATTGTGTTACAGCAGCCCTAGGAAACTGATGTACCAGATTCTATTTTTAAAAAATCATGTTTTCTCTCCCTTCCTTCCTCTCCCACACCATTCGAGGATAGCTTTGTCCACGTCCCTGCCCATAGCTTTCCCTGGGGGCACACTGCTCCTTTAGGCTCACTCTCTTTCTTCACAGAAAACTCCCTCAGGGTTCTGCGGAGATTCAGGGAGCAGGGTTAGGGAAAATTGAATACCTCACTGTGTTTAACATTAGACTTTAGTCTAAAAAACTTGCCTGTTGGAAATGCAAATCAGCTCCAACGACAAGAAGTTTGTGGCCAATGGCCTAATTCCATTCCGAGGAGTCAGCCTGTTTCTGGGTTTACCCACAACTTTTTCTCCTTTCCCTTGGGAGAGATTAAACATGCGAGGGATGGAGGAGCCAGTATCCTTTGGCCTTGTTTACATTTCTCTTACTCCTTAGCATAAGTGAAAATACCAATTAACATTTATATCTGAGTTACACTCAGAATGCTGGTCAGATACCAGATACCACTGCCCCAGACCTACTGCTTAGCCTCACCCCTGACCATTGCTCCAGCCCTGGGGTGAGGGCAGGAGGGCGGGGATGGTCACAGAAAACCCCAGGAGAGACAGTTCCCCGCCCTAGGGTTAGTGTGCATGGAGGCAGAGGTGGTGCTACCATCCTGCCTGGGTGAGGCTGAGAAGAATGGGTTAATTTCCTCCTGACAGAGGGCGGCTGAGAGAGGAGACAGGGAAGCCGTGAAGCCCGTACTCCGTGAGTACGAGGAGACAGAAGGAAGAAAAAGGAAAACAAAAATAACCATCATTGGATAAAGTGGGATGCAGAAAAACAGATCCATCCATGTGAAGTATTTAATGAATGTCGATGCTGCCCTGTGACTCCAACAATCTTCAGTAGAGCCCACACATTTCAACGAATGCTTGCTGTGATGGAGCTTCTTACAGAAACTGGTGAGGGAGCCAAGTTCTATGCACCAGCAGGCGTGGGGTCAGCCCTGAAGATGAGAGTGGGGATATGGAACATACACTCACAGGCATCCTGCGCATAGCAGAGCTCAGAGCAGCGGGGAGGTGGAGCAGTTTCTACTGGTTCACAAGAGGTGATTGTTAAATTTTCAGGAATATTGCAAGTTGTTTGTTAAACACAGCAATTATTAAAAATTAAAGTACATACACGTACAGAGTATTAATTTTTAAAATATATTAAGAACAAAGGTAATAGATACTCAAAACTCATCACTTTCTAATTATTTTACTGTTGCATCTGTGTGGAAATAGAGTACAAGAGTGATACTACAGCACATCTTTTACCAACTCCACGTTCAGGAAAGTCACATTGGTGCCTTGAAACTGGCCATGTTGGGAATATTTACACCTTGGAAGTTGGCAAATGCTACAAATAGGGCTGAATTTACTGTTTTGTTGACTTATAGGCTTAAGAGAGCAATGGAGAAAATATTAAAAATGCAAATTAAACTTAAAAGTGTGTCTTGTCTGTAGCCATTACACAGCGAATAGAATGAAAAAACAAATATTTTTTGTTTTCACAAACTATTATCCAATTCAGCAAAGAAGTCAACCACATCCTTGACAAATGAGTGAAATTCCAACATACAACTTCACTGTTTACCTTTCTCTCACTCCTTAACATAAGTGAAAATACCAACTAACATTCATGTCTGAGTTACACTCAGAATGCTGGTCAGGAAACATTCACCAGATACCGCTGCCCCAGATACACTGCTTAGCCTCACCCCTGACCATTGCTCCAGCCCTGGGCTGAGGGCAGGAGGGTCACAGAAAACCCCAGGAGACACCGTCCCCTCCCTAGATGCTGCACACCGTTCAGCCCAAGGGAATGGCCCCTGCCTAGTGCCTTTGTAGTCATTTCCCTCACGGGCCACAGGTGGTACTTCATATGCACCATCAGCAAGAGGGGGACCTTGAAAATAGGCACAGGAAAGGTTAGATGTCGATTCTTCCCTTCCACACTATTAGGCTGCCGTTAGTGTTCCTAACTATGACTCTTAAGGCAATACAAGATCTGGATAATCAAAGAAGCACTGAAGCCAATTCAACAGTTATAATGAAAACACACTTTAGAAAGAGACTTTAAACAAATGTTGGAACAAACAAACAAACAAACCCTTTCTACTTAAGTTTGAACATTCTCTTAACTGAGATTTTTGTTAACTTGACGTCCTTGTTACACAGTGCCAAGAACACATACTTTTTCGGGGGGGAAAAGGATGACAATAAGAAAGGAGGAACAAAACAAAATGCTGCATTTACTCTTGCTCTTTAGAAAATTACTTTCTTTATAAAGTGAATTTACCAGTTAATGGAAGACTGTCCTTTCAATAGTTAGCAGAAATTGCTGGCTCTTCCCAAATATCCATGCTCCTCTCTTCATTTATTAATGGAATCCCTGGATTTCAGCTTATCATGTGGTTGCTCAACACTACATTTTCCCACCTCCTGTGGAGCTAAATGTGGCCAAGTGACTCACTTCCTGGCCAGTGAGTTGCAAGTGTGAGGGTGTGTACAACTCTGAAGGTTTCACCCTTAAAGGGGAACAACGTGCCCTCCACCACCTCTGTCCCCATTCTGCTGGCCAAAGTAGTGGGATGGTGGGACCTGGAGGAGCCACCTTAGAGCATGAGGTAGAGACTGTGTCTTAAGATAGCAGAGCAACAATATGAAAGGAGCCTGGGTCCTCCACACGGTGGAGTCATCGAATCAGCCCCACATGGCCTTCCCAGACAGTAACATGAGAGAGAAATTAGTTTCTATCTTCTTTAAGCCACTGTTCTTTGGCCTTTGTTACAGCAGCTGAATTTGTATGCTGAATGATACAATTATTAACATTTTAGAACATATAAACTATTTGTTTTTAATATTTCAGGGATGATATTCTTTCTAGAGCATGTTACACTTTTCTTAGCTAGTTAAACAGAGCAGACAGAAAGTAATCTACTCTTTTTTGAATCAGGAAACGCAAATACTATTCTGAACAGTAATGCAAAGAGATTGCTGAGGTGGAGAGGGCTGCTGGCCAGACAGTATGTGGCCTCAGGCTGCGGGGCATGGTTAATTCATGCCTAATTCCTGCAGTTTTTCTGACTCTTCTCACTATGAAATTATCAAGGATCTATAAGAAATATATATATATAAAGTGCTTAGGCCCAGAGACTCAAATGTAGAAGTGCTCAGTAAGTGTTACTTACGACTATTATTGCTATTACTATTAATTATTATTATTGTGTACTGGGGACAAATGGCTATCTTAAAAAACCGGCACTTTTTTCTTCCTGCTTAAATCATAAAGACACAGAAGCTGAAAATCCCGCTATTTGGAGCCATTATAATCAGCTATGTCTACTGAATGGAAGTTAGGGTTTATCCCTGGTGCAGACCCTCTCTATCTTTTTAAAAAGACTTCCATGGTCTCCTTCGTCATGAAATGTAAGGAAAATCCACCTGTTGACCTTGGGGAGTCTCTGAACTGAGGACCTAAATCAACAGCAGATTCTTCAAACTGAGATGTAAATGTTCTGTTTTGTAATGAAGAAAGCTGTTTTCGTGGCAGAGTATGGCTCTTCGGAGAAAATATGACGTTAAGAGGTTTTTCCTTCCTTTGACTGGGGTGAGAAGGGGGCAGCAAGGCCATAAAATGATACTCACAGCAGCAAGCAGGCCCCAGCAAAGTGGCTGCAGGCCGGGGCCAAGAGACATGGTCAGATGGGCCCTGGGAGGGAGAATGACCCATGAACTCTGGAGCACTCACATCTGAATGCCAGTTAAACCCTTCCTTTTCTGCCTATAATTTGCTCATGTTATTCTCAAGACTCAGAGAAGAGGTTAAATATCATAGCCTGTGTTAGCTGTGCTTGGGTCTTAAAGGGAGAGGCTTATACCCATACTTGGACCAGAGAGAGTTTCCACACGTGCAGGGACACAGAGGTGACTGACAGAACAGCTTGGGACAGCACCAGGCAAGAAGCGACAAATGTCAACCAGCACAAACCTGTGATACAGTTGGTACAACCAGGCATCCTCAGAATCTCCTGGCTCAATACTTATCATTTTATTAAGATAATATTGTTAATATAAATATAATAATGTGCTGACATAAAGTTATAGTGTTATAAGTTTACAACTGAAAAATTATTGTATATTTTATTGTTCTAAATTATTAACATGATATCATATAATTATACTTTCAGTATCCAGCTGTGTGTGCAATCTTCTCCCCAAAATATCTTCCCCTTCAAATCAAAGGCTATTAAACTGCAATAATCAAGCTTGTAAGAAATGCATCTACAATAAAGGTAAACAGACACTGAGGAAGGGTTTGGAAGCATTTTCTTAGTAATAAAATACAAAATCTTTAAGGGTAGACCAAGTAATATCTTATTTCACTTGCTCAGGATTTTTTGTTAACAACTCTGGCTCCCCAGCTGTGTCCCAGGTAGTTAAAATTGCCAAATGAGTGGTCATTTGGTAAATGGAATCAAACTGTACACTTTCCTTGCTGGCATCTCCACAATTAAAACCATTTCATTACTGGTAAAATGGGGCTTCGGGGTCTAAGAAATTGTCAAAATAAAACCAGAGAGACTTAATACATTGTTAACTTTACTTTGCCAAGTAAGGACATTTTTTTAAGATTACCAAACCCTCATAATATATGACACTTAATAAACTTTAACACCAAAATAGCAGGAAGCAAATATTTCAGAATAAAGGACAATCCTGGGGCTTTCCTGGTGGTGCAGTGGTTAAGAATCCGCCTTCCAATGCAGGGGACACGGGTTCGAGCCCTGGTCCGGGAAGATCCCACATGCCACGGAGCAACTAAGCCTATGCGCCACAACTACTGAGCCTGCGCTCTAGAGCCCACGACCCACAACTACTGAGCCTGCGTGCCACAACGACTGAAGCCCGCGTGCCTAGAGCCTGTGCTCCACAACAAGAGAAGCCACCACAATGAGAAGCCCACGCACCACAACTAAGAGTAGCCCCTGCTCGCCGCAACTAGAGAAAGCCTATGCGCAGCAACGAAGACCCAACACAGCCAAAAAAAAAAAAAAAAAAGAATAAAGGATGATCCTTTAGGTGGAATCATTTTAGCTTTCTGAAGACTTTAGACCTTTTGCTCCTGTCACCAGGAGCGGGTCGGGACTGCATACAGACTGGCACCCGGTTTGGAGCCGTTTTTCTCGAACACGAAGCCCATGGCTTGGGGAGCTGCTGGCCTGAAATAATTCCCACAATTTCCTCAAATATATGGGAGGTGGACTGAAAGAAGATCTGTGGCCTGTTGTCCCCAGAAAAGACACCCTGTGAGGCATGGGAATAAGATCCACCTGCCATGTGCAGGGCCCGTATGTCAGCTAACCGTCTCCAAAGCTTTCTTCCTGCCTTGAGCTGTCTCTGAGTGTTAGGAGAACTGAAAACTGCCTTTTTCAGGAGACAGGAAAATTGCAAAGTTGGGTTCATTCCACAGAGTGAATTTCCATTTTTCCTGGCCCCAGAAATGCTGTGTCTGTCGGTAATTTTCTTTCTTGGGTCACAGCTCCCAGGGGAGCAGGAGAAAGGCCAAATAGGAGAGAAAATTTTTCAGTGTGTTTCTTTAGATCCTGGATTCACTCCCTGGCTCTATAAACAGAAGGGCTGCCCTGCTCCAGCCTTCCAGATGCAATTCCCAGACCCCAGCAACTGCACAGGTAGCTGAGCAGAGAGACCTGCCCTGGGCCAGCTTCAGAGACACAATTCTGAAACCGGTGTGCCCATGAGAAAAAGGAAGCTCTCTTTGTTAAAAAAATAACCAGTGACAGAAGCCTTTGCTTCAAGAGCTGGCTGAGTAAAAGCTTCTTTTACTAAAACCAGTGACCCCCAAATAACTTTAAGTCACCTTCCCCCTACCTATTGTGTCTATTTTCCAGCAGTTGGAAGAACTGTGGAGAACCAAAGGGACAGAGGCTGAATTCATTACCAATTCTTCCGGAAGCTTTGTCTTTCTGCTGACATGAAATAATTTCCATACATTTTCCTAAATATATGGGAGTTAATTGCCAATTTGCATTTTGGTTTGCGTATTCAGATCTCAAGATGGAAACATAAGCTCTTTACTTCTAGAAAAATAGACGAAGGAAAACTTCTGAAGCTCATTTTCTAATGCCCGAAAGGCTCACGGAAAACAACTCAATGATCTTTCTTCTCTAGCAGACTCTTCAAAAACATCTTAGAGGAGAAGCTCTCCCTCGGGTTTGGGTTGTTTTATGTGATTTCAGTTACATCAGAGAATTTAGTCTCCACCCCACAGCCTCGCCAAATCATTAATTCTTGAAAGAGTAACAGGATTTTCATTTTGCCTGATATGTCTCCTTGTAGCCAATCTTGACGTCAGCGCCTTTTGTAAGCAGGAAACTATGAATTAACACCCTGAATTTTCATGATGAGTCCCCTCATTGAGGCTCTATTAGGGAAAACTCTTCACGACCTTTGACACTAGCTTGCTCGCATTATTAATTTAAATGTCTCAGGGACATCATCTGCTTCTACTGAAATTAATGACAAATGAGCTCTGGAAAGTGGCTTCCAGAGCTGCCCTCATAAGAACAGTCAGGGGAAAGCTCAGTGTCTGAAACGTTCATTGAGATGCGAGGCTTAATAATGTGTGTTTAGCTATGACCCTAAAATCTGCTCGCCTTACAACTTTCCCCATCTGGTGTAATTTGCTTTCTCCACTTGTAAAAATGCACATGACAGCGACAGCATGTATTGTGTGCCATGTTGCAACAATGAAGCCTCGTCTGTCACATGCTTCATTGAGAGAAACTTATTTCTCACCCTGTCTTTACCCAGTTTCCAACCTCTCATCACATTTGGCACTGGAGTTCTGCCCAAGCGCCATGCCCCAGCCCAGTTGCACTTTGGAGAAAGGAGATGATGGAGCCATACCTTGTACCCGGGTTTCCGCCCTCTTTTCTTTGGGATCTTCACTGCTGGTAAAGAACCAGCTGAAGCAGAATAAAGGTTATGAACTGCCATCTTCATAGGTGTTGAGTGAAGTGGGGGTCGGCCTCGCTTTCTCCCCGGGATCCTCTGAGACTGCATTTCTGCTGGTGCCAGTCTTACAGAAGGAAGTGACAAATCGCTCACAGGCAGAAGAGGTGCTAAGGATTAGTCCAGACACAAAGCAAAACAAAAACAGAAGTGTTTGTTTGGTTTGCAAGGCAAACATGGATCCGGTTTGGTGATTTTGGCCATACCTACCCCTTAAGGGAGGGGAAAACCAAATATGAGCGAGCCAGGCACCAGTAGGAGCTTTTAAAGTGCTGTTGGGCTCCTGGTATAATTTCAAGGATAGTGAATTTCCACGGGACTAGTGAAGTAGGGAAGATACTGGCTAGGTGAAGAGGACAACAGCTTCCCAGCAACAAGCACAACTGATGATGTCATCAGCAAGGAGACAACTTTACCTATGTGTCTCAGTTCAACTCTGAGCTGAAATAATAACAGTATTAAATAAACAACCATTTTCTCACATTCACTCCTACCCTTTGGTTGGGTGACAGATTGTTATGACCCTTTTTTTCCCATGAAAGAAATTTAACAGTACAAATCAATTGGATTAATGTTGATTATGTCTCCTATCAAAATGTGGACAGAGATTTGCATACAGAGATGTTCATTTTGACATGATTCAGAACTGCAAAAATAAAATGGATAGAGCCCGATAACAAGCAATAGGGGAATGGTTAATATATCTACAGAATAAAACAGTCAACTAGTTACAAGCCTTTAACGATACTCTTTTTAATAACATGAGGTTGAGTGAAAAAGCATCACACAAATTGCCCATAAAAGTTATTTCAACTCTGCAAAAATTTATGTGGTGAAAAACTAGAAGGAAACTTGCAAAAATGCTGCCAATGGCAAAGATAGTGGGACTATGGGTAATTGTTCACCACACACAAATCCTTTCCCCCTCGTACTATAATATGCTTAGCATTAAAAATATTTATAATAAGCTTCTCAAGTAAAGTTGACTAAATCTTGCAGCAAGAGGTAGTTGATCAACCTCAACCTAGAGAACGCAGCTGTATCATGAGCTCAAGGATCACATTTCCTGGAATGTTCAGGAAAGTGGCAAGTGGGACAGAACTTTAGACTTTAATTCAGGGGTGATGTTAGGTGATAAAATTCATTTCTGAGCATTAGTGATACCTAAGAGTGGAAATAAGAGGCTCTTTCTCAAAAGGCTGCTGAAAGAGTTGGAAAAGACAATAGAAGCAATCCCTACACCCTGGTCTGGGCAGCACTGCAGGGACCAGATTGCTTTACTCAGGAATGAAAATATCAAATAGTGGGAATTCTTAAAAACATGACAGGGAAGAGACTCCCCTGGTGGCCCAGTGGTTAAGAATCTGCCTTCCAATGCAGGGGACGCTGGTTTGATCCCTGGTCGGGGAACTAAGGTCCCACATGCCACGGGGCAACTAAGCCCAGGCGCCGCAACTACTGAGCCGGCGCGCCACAACTAGAGAGAAGTCTTCGTGAGCTGCAACAAAAGATCTGCATGCCGCAACTAAGACCCGACACAGCCAAAAATAAAAATAAATAAATAAATATTAAAAATAAAATAAATATTAAAAAAACATGACAGGGGAAATCTGGGGTGTATCATCTATAGATGTAAGGTCACTTTGTTAATTCTCTGAATATTAATGGTATTCTATCAATGTCTTGATTTTTCTTAGAAATATCATACCTAGTAAATAGAATTTTAAAGCATAAATTTACCTATTGACTGTATTGTTAAATATTTCAGATAGATGGACAAGTAATTAAGGATATCAATTTTCCCTGTTTTTGTAAGTTTAAGAAAAATACTATATCTCATCAATTCTATGATGCATATTTTTTCACATATTAACATCTTTGAAATCAGGATGCACCCTAAAGCACTGTAAGTGTGTCAGAATTCCATAGGGAGCATTTTTTCTTTCTTAGGGGTATATGAAATAATGACGTGTGATATACTTAAAGACATCTTAGAGTCAAGGAATTAGGATCAATGCAGATAAACCCATATGTAGACAAATATGTAAACATTAGACTATCTCTAGACTTAGTATCTCTGCTCCACAGTGCCAACAAATACCCAAATATTCATTTTCAAAAGAGAGGCTTTTAAAAACATTGAAAAACCACAAAAAATTATTCAGTAAGATTTTTGCTATGTGAAACTTTATCTGAATCCCATTTTGAACTACCATGATCAAGTTTCTGCTTCTTCATAATTAGTTTATCTTTATAGATTTTGGAAACAGGAATTTTCCTCGTCTAGGACAAGTTTCTCTACCTTTCTACTTTCATCTAGTGAGGAGGTCAGCAATGTATTTAATAACATCAAGATCAAAAGTCAACATGAGAAAATCCACAATCAGAGAAGGCACTGAATTTCTTTCCTCTCATGAAAATGCGAGTCCCCTGAAAGGTTCAATTAGCAGCACTCCTTCCCTCGTGAGCTGGGATACTCTGCTAACTGAGACACTCCCTCACAAAACTCTTCTTGTTGAACAGGTTTTGAAGAGTAAAGGAAGGGTAACAAACTAATGAGCACATTATCCTAAGAATTCGTATCACTCAAAATTACACTTAAGTATCCCCAAATTTCTAATATGCCAGAAATAATTTCCTAGGAAAAACAGTCATCTTTTAAACTGGATTCTTTTGTTCTACTTCCCTCTCCCTGGTGGGAGGAAAAAACAGGACTCATGTTACTTTCCACTCCCTTCTATAGAAGTACACCATCGCAGGAGTATGAAGGACCTTTCCAGGTAACTAAATCTGATCAACAGACTTCATGCTAATGGAACAACAGTGAAGTATTTTTAGTGGAATACTAAGTACTGGTTAGTGGTTGGGGAGATACTTGGAGATAGGGAGTCTTCCCACAGTCTCCTCAAGTCACCATACCTGAATGATTATGTATTTCATCCATCAATCAGGAAGATGCTGTTCCCCAATTCCTTGTTAACAAATATATACCATTTTAACACAAAAATAAATCCAATTTTAAGTAATGGGACAGAGAGCTGTTAAAAACTGAATAGTCTATTTTAACCATGGGGGAGTCTCAAAATGTCTTCTTGGAATAATTTTACAGAGTTGGAGGAAAGCATCTACAAAATGATTCTTTCAATAACAGATCCAACTTCCTGCGCAGAGGAATTCCTGGTGTGGTTCAGCCGCTGGCAGGCAGGCTGTGCTGTAGTGGAGGGGGTCCCCCATGAGTGCGGCGCTCCGGGTGGGCTACAGCAGCAGTGGCTCCGAGGATGAAGCTGAGGCTGGGACCCGGGGCTGGCTGGGGACTGGAGGCCACAGTCGGGGCCAGAGCCCCCTTCCCAGCCAGAAGTTGCCAGTACCCGACAGTGTACTGGACAGGTTCCCGGGCACCGAGGAGTGGTCTGAGGATGGTTGCGCAAAACACGGGGGCCAGGTGCTCACCTTTCCCCACGAGCGGGGCAACTGGGCCGCCCACGTCTATGTACCATGTGAGTAATGCGTGAGAGGCACGTGGCTGACACTGACAGGTGCCCCTTATGGGAGGAAGCTGGCCCCAACCAGGAGGAAGAAGCCAGAAACCTTTGACATTGGTGGTGCGAAAGAGATTAACTCAACAGAGAGAGAACCAGTTTCAAGAACTAGGGGATTTTTCTGTTAACTTCGTTTCAGGTTTTCTGGGTTTTTTTTTATATTGGGGTGTAGTTGATTAACAATGTTGTGTTAGTTTCAGGTGTACAGCAAAGTGATTCAGTTATACATATACATGTATCTATTCTTTTTCAAATTCTTTTCCCATTTAGGTTGTTATATAATATTGAGCAGAGCTCCCTGTGATATACAGTTCAGTTTTGAATTTGTTGCCTGAAATAGTTTTTACTAATCCTGTGTATAATGTTCTCCCTGCTTATGAGGATGTGACCAAGGGAGGGTCTAGGGCAGAGTGTCAAGGCCATCCCAGACTGCAGCTGTAGCTGGTACTTTATTTCGAAGAGGGCTGTAGGTGTGCTGGCCTCCAATCCCACCCCACCCTAGCCCTAATGAGTGAGTGGCAGGCAAAATGCCCAGGCTTCAGAGTCTGACCTCACTCCACTACCCACTACTCTGTGTGCCCTTTAGTAAGTTGCTGACTTCTCAGAGCCTCAGTTCCCTGATCTCTAAAATGGGGATAGTAATAATACCTATCCTCTAGGACTTTTGTGAAGATTAAATCAGATAATCAATGTCAAGTTCTTAGCACGATACACAGAGAACGTAGTGGCTCTTATTATTTTGTGTTAGATCAGGTAGTCTCTTGGAATCTCCATTTCCCCATCCACAGAATGAGAAGGATTCTCTATACTGCCTACTCCATAGGGCACTTGGGCAAATCGAGTAACTTATTAGGTGTGAGCAGACTATTAACCATGCAGCTCTAGTCACATGTTTGGTTAAAAAAAATGAATAATCTGTGAACATACAGTGGTGGTCCTTGTTGTGTTCTTTGTCTTTATGAACAATTAGGAGCATTCTAAATGTCTATCAGGAGATTCTAAATGTCTAATAAGTGTCTGATTAAAGAAATAACTGTTTCTGATTATGGGTTACTGTGGAGCTGTAATCATGAGCTTGATTTATGTAATGAGAGGAAGGCTGTCCAACATGTGGTGTTATATGGAGAAAGCCAATCGAAGAACTGGTATGCCCTCATCGTTTTTAACAAATAAGATATATACGTTAGTACATGCACTGAGGAAAGGCTGGGGAAATAGACATCACATTTGACAGCCTTTATCTCTAGGGTAGTGTCTTGAAAGTGGGCTGTATGTGCCTGGGGAAGGGATCAAGATGATCCATTAGAGAGAAAAGTATTAAAACCTTTTTATGTATTTCTCTTTATCTCATCTTTTAAACTTTCTGTTGTTCCAAGCGTACATTTTATAACACATAATTTTGCAGTGTAGCACATGTTTGAAATTTATAAATAAATACACATTTATTGCAGATAAAAAAAACAAAAAAAACCCAGATCCAGACACTTTGGAAAAGATGGTGGAAAAACTGGAGGGTCCCCAAGATCTCCCTTTCCAAAACTAAGACATGAACAACAACAACAAAAAGTAAAAATAGCAAAGATCAATACTGAAAATAAAGAAAGGTCCCAATCTTGGACTGCAATGGAAACAAAACAGATGGAAATTTTTTAGGGAAAACAAAACTACGGATGATAGACAATCACAATTTATCAAATATTTAAGGAAAAGGTCAAAACTAATAGCAAAGTAAAATACTCAAAGATATATTAAGAGGCTGTCATCAAGCATAAAGAGCCTCTCTGTGTCTTAAGAAACTTCCTTTAAGAATGAACAACAACAGGGCTTCCCCGGTGGCGCAGTGGTTGAGAGTCTGCCTACCAATGCAGGGGACACGGGTTCGTGCCCCGGTCTGGGAGGATCCCACATGCCGCGGAGCGGCTGGGCCCATGAGCCATGGCCGCGGAGCCTGTGCGTCCGGGGCCTGTGCTCCGCAACGGGAGAGGTCACAGCAGTGAGAGGCCCGTGTACCGCAAAAAAAAAAAAAAAAAAGAACGAACAACAACAAAAAAATCCTAAAAAAAATACACTCAACAGCAAAGGGAAAAATCTATAAGCAGTTAGGCAGAACAAACAGATCATTTACAATAGGAAAAATAAACAGGCTAGCTGTCTTCAGCTCCATTAGCCAGAAGATAATGGAATCGCTATGGTGGCCATTTTTCCAGATATTTATCGTTGCCACACTTTCTCCCATCACAGGGCCTTTGCCTACAATGCTCTTTCCTCCTGCTCTGGCTTAGTCCCCTCATTCTTCATCAATTAGCTCAAGGAAACTTACCCTGAGTTCTCATTAGGGTTCCCTAAGCTTAGAATTCCTCAGCTGTGACTACTGCATGTAAAGCATCCACAATGGAACTTGGACAAGAGAAGCAGATGGGAACATGAAAATTATACCACCTGCTGTGCCTCTGATCTAGCAGTCACCTTTCTTCTGCCAGCATCCATAACACCGGGGTAGGCTAACCTGTCTGCTTGCATAGGATAAAATTTCAGACCCTTTTCTGTTCTTTATATAGACTTAATAAGAAGTGGAAGGAGTCACATGAAGAAAATAATGGTTTTTGAAATTCTACTTATGCCTTAAAAATAAGATGAATAAATTAAAAGATTAATCTATCATTGGACAGATGGATATTTTAAGAATATAATTTTTACCTAAATTATATTTACCTAAAAAATATAATTTTTACCTATTAAATTAAAAGATTAATCTATCATTGGACAGATGGATATTTTAAGAATATAATTTTTACCTAAATTATTCTATAAATTAAGTGTAATCTCATTAAAAATCCAAACTGATTTTAAGAAAAGAAAGACAAAACAAAGGCCAGCAGGACAGACTTGCCCTTCTGGTTCTTAAAATGTGTTATAAAACTATAACAATGGCAGTATTATGGTACAGAAATAAGCGATCAGATTAATGGAAAAGTTAGTCCAGAAATTAAATGTATATTAAGTTTCCATTTGTTTGAAATTTAGGATCATTTCATATCAATGCAGACAGCTCAATAAATAATCTGTGGACAACTGGCACTTAGAAATCAATAAAGTTTTAACTATACGTCAGCAAAATAAATCCTAGAGATATCTAAGACTAAAATATACAAAAATAAAAGAAACATTAAGAAGTGCTGGAGACAATATAAGTCAACATTTTTATACTCTTGGGATGGGGATGGACTTTCTAAGTATGATGGAAAACTCAGGAAGTGGACATGGAAAGACTGACGGACATGACCACAAATGCTTTCATACAGCAAAAGTACAATCATGAATAAGGTTGAAAATAAATGAAAATCTGAAGAAACTATTTGCTACATATGGAACCAACAGAAGGTTAATACAAAGAACTTCAAATTATTAAAATAAAAATTAACACTCCAATAGAAAAATGGGCAAAGGACACAGACAACTCACAAAAGGCAGGGGGTGTGTTGGAGAAGGCAAGAAAAAAAAAAGAAGAAAGAAAAGGAAGGAAGGAAGGGAGGGAGGGAGGAAAGAGAGAGGAGAGAAATAAATGATCAATTATTACAAGAAAAGATTCTAAACTTCACTGGTAACCTTCCAAAAAGTAAATTGAGATATCATTTGACACTTATCAGATGGATACATGTGAATAACCCTGATAATACTCCATGTTGGCAAGGGGGTAGAGGAAATTCCCATTTACTGTTGTAGAAGTAGAAATTGGTTAAATTTTCTGGAGGACAATTTGAAAATCACTTACAAGCTTTATACGTGCACACTTCCTAATCTAGCTGTATCACTCCTAAGGATTTATCCTAAGAAGATAATCTGGGAAGAACACAAAGATAGATGGCCAAGGATATTCTTCAAACATTGTTTATGATAGTAAAACACTGAAAGCAATCAAAATGCCCCTCTCAAAGCAGCCTTCGTTTAGTAAATTATTTCACATTCATAAAATGGAATACTCTGTAATTTGTGTGCATATACATACATACCTATATACATGCATTTATAAAGATTGCAAAATAGCATTTATAGTACGATTCTATTCATATCTCTTTTACATATACAGATAGAGATAAATCTGCATGTGTCTAGGCATAGAAAGAAGTCTGAGAAAGATAATCATCAGAAAAGCTGATGGTAGTTGCTCTGGGCAGAAAAATATGGAAAGATGATTTTCCTTTCTTCTTTGTACCATTTTGCATTATTTGAATTTTTAAACCATAGGCAGAAAAATAGTATAAAGGGAAAATAAACAATGAGTGAATAATTCTCACTCTCTGGAAGTTTCTATTGGAAATTTGTGCTTTAGATGGCCTTTCGTTTTCTTGTTTTCTAATGGTTTTGGCTCCTAAGCCACAGAACTTCACTGGCCACTGCTTTAACATCTCAAATAAATTGTAACAAAAAGGCAAAAGACTTTATAACTAATAATACAGAGAAAGTTGTTTCAGAGCTACGAATGTCCATAAACAGATGGTGGACAGGGGTGCTTTGCTGGGCTCCTGAGAGAACCAGGTCACTGCGTTTACTGGCCTTGATACCACCTCCCTGCAGGCACTTCCACCCAGTTGGCAGCTGGGTTACTGCCCTTCCCCCAAAGATTTCCACTCATCTCCAAAGACCTTCAAAAGACCTCAAGTGCTGTCCAAGGACATCCTAGCCATGGGCACATAATTTGATACAACCAACTATATAAATCATTTGAGAACTGTCAAAATCCCGAGGTATATATGATACCTCTGAATTTCTCTGCTTTCAGTTGTGGACTTGAGTAAATACAGACTGCCTCAGTTCACTTCAGAATTGGAAGCCATCTTAGAGCAAAGAGCTTTAGTAAACATTAAAAGATTCTGTCCTTAGAACAACCTAACATTCAAGTCTCTAAATCTCCAAGTTATAACCTTTAAGTGGTTGTCAAATCCTGACAACGTATTAAATCAAGTGATTTGCTGCTGGTTTTCAAAGTCTCCCTCTTCTTATCAAAAAAAGGCTTGGCTAGAAATATTATAGCTGAAACCAAGAGAAACTAAGATCCGGTCTATGAATTTGGGGATGACAGTTTACCTGCTTGCCTTGCAGATCTAATACATATAAATCAAGATCCTGGCTAATGGTACTTCATCAAGGTAAAGAACAAGGAATTACCAAATTCAAAGCATGCACCAGTCCCATGGGGCCATTGAGTCACCTAATTCAATCCTGAGGCATGTGTTCATGTATCCATTCATTCATTCACTGTTTCATTTATTAATACATCCAAGAAATATCTGCTGAATATGAAGTGAGTGTCAAGTATTGTGCATAGGCACTTGGATTACAGACAAGAATAAATAAAGTACATCTCCCTAAGATATGCACTATGGAGAAGCAGATAAGTAAGGAGGCAATAATAATATGTGAGGTAGATGGTATAACAAAGGTTTCCTATGAAATGCTATGAGAACATCAAGGAGAAAAGAAATCATTTCTTTTAACAGGGTTGGAAAGAGTGGAGGCAGGAGAAGCACAAAAAGGTGACATCAGAGCTAGGATTTTCCAGGCAGAGCAAGCTAAACGCACAGAGCTGGCGATAGAACAGGTACGTTCAGGGATGTTTGGCGGTGCATGGAGAAGGGATGGGCCAGCCAGACCGGAAGCAGGACCAATGGCTTTCCGTTGTTTCTAAAAGCATTGAGAGAGGTAGGTACAAGGCTCTCTAGCTTCCTAATGGACTCGGGATTATTTCCTTCTATTAACTGCATGGGATGCGTTTCTGACCTTGGTGTCAGTCATGCTCTCTCTCACTATCATTTTAAAAGTACAACCAGAAGACAACCCTCAGAATAGAAGAAAATATTTGCAAATGAAGGGATTAATCTCCAAATTATACAAACAGCTCATGCAGCTCAATATCAAAAAAAACAAACAACCCAATGAAAAAATAGGTGGAAGACCTAAATACACATTTCTCCAAAGAAGACATACAGATGACCAACAAACACATGAAAAGATGCTCAACATCACTAATTGTTAGAGAAATGCAAATCAAAACTACAACGAGGTATCACCTCACACTAGTCAGAATGGCCATCATCAGAATATCTACAAACAATAAATGTTAGAGAGGATGTGGAGAAAAGGGAACCCTCCTACACTGTTGGTGGGAATGTAAATTGGTACAACCGCTATGGACAACAGTACGGAAGTTCCTCAAAAAACTAAAAATAGAATTACCATATGACCCAGCAATCCCACTACTGGGCATATATCTGGAGAAAACTATAATTCAAAAAGATACATGACCACAACATTCATTGCAGCACTATTTACAATAGCCAGGACATGGAAGCAACCTAAATGTCCCTCAACAGAGGAATGGATAAAGAAGATGTGGTACATATATAGAATAAAATATTACTCAGCCATAAAAAAGAACAAAATAGTGCCATTTGCAGAGACGTGGATAGACATAGGGACTGTCATACAGAGTGAAGTAAGTCAGAAAGAGAAAAACAAATATCGTATAATATTGCTTATATGTGGAACCTAGAAAAATGGTACAGTTAACCTATTTTCAGGGCAGGAATAGAAAGGCAGACGTAGAGGACGGACGTGTGGACACATGGGGGGAAGGGGAGGGTGGGATGAATTGGGAGATTGGAATGGACAAATATACACTACTATATATAAAATAGATAACTAATGAGAATCTATGGTACAGCACAGGGAACTCTAATCAATGCTCT
This sequence comes from Grampus griseus, assembly GCF_964374135.1. NCBI lineage: Eukaryota > Metazoa > Chordata > Mammalia > Artiodactyla > Delphinidae > Grampus > Grampus griseus. The sequence goes on from NC_139007.1 coordinate 37,956,208, forward strand.
TGTGGTCACCTAAATGGGAAGGAAATCTAAAAACGAGGGGATATATGTATACATATAACTCATTCACTTTGTTGTACAGCAGAAACTGACACAACATTGTAAAGCAACTGTACTCCAATAAAAATTAATTAAAAAAAAAAAAGTACAACCGGAATCTTATTTTCTCTCGTTCTGGGGGCACCATGTTGCATTCACCATAAGCCAGAGTCTCTAGCATCATTCTTTTTTTTTTTCCTTCGGTACGCGGGCCTCTCACTGTTGTGGCCTCTCCCGTTGCGGAGCACAGGCCCCGGACGCGCAGGCTCAGCGGCCATGGCTCACGGGCCCAGCTGCTCTGCGGCATGTGGGATCTTCCCGGACCGGGGCATGAATCCGTGTCCCCTGCATCGGCAGGCGGACTCTCAACCACTGAGCCATCAGGGAAGCCCTCTAGCATCATTCTTTTGCCAGCAGCCTCGTACGTACCCTAATACCCACGGCTCCCCAGGCTGCTTAGTTCTGTATGTGAGGTAGTTTCAAGCAATTAGGATGTGCCTTGGCATCTATCTAAAATTCAACCACTCTCCAAGGTGACCTAAGCCCTCCTGCTTCAGGGACCTTCCCTTCTCCACACACTGATCTCTCCCTTCTCTCAACTCCTTCACCACCTATTGCCTGTGCCACCAGTTTCAGCAGGCACTGATTAAATGATGGTTTATACAGTTTTCTCATTGCAAGCATGTAAGTGATTTTTGTCCATCCCTGGAGGCCCAGGGCCATGTTTCTTTCATTTGTCACTATGCTCTTCACAGCACCTGGTGCAATGTTGCCCCCACAGAGTGCACCTGGCACCTGTGGCAATACCATTCGTCTTGGAGTCCGCCATCTCACCGAGGCTCCCGGCCCACAGCTGGTGTCAGAGCTGTGCATTCATATGTTTTAATTTTGGCTAGAAATATATGAACATAATAGAACACTTTGCTGGTCAATGAAAGCTTCATACCATAAGAAGAGGGACAGCAATATAATCTGTTGAATGGAGAAAAAGAATTCCCTTAATATATATTTTTCCCCAATTCTGTCACAAAAATTGGGCCAACAGAAGCCAAAACCAACACTCATGTGTACTCACTCCTGGCACTCACTTTCTGCTACTATTTTCCACTGGAAATAAAAACCAAGACTCCTTAGAGGTAGCTGATTCTGTATCTTGGGGACAGAGAAAGGCCAGAATTAGCTTGGAACATCTTATTATTACCAGACAAGGATGACTCTAAGAATATCAGGGGTGGTGCTAAGAGGACAAAGAAGCAAGTTGTAACAATTTATGAATCAACCATAATAATAACAATGGTAATATAGTGAATTGAAATAATTGTTTGTGAAAGGCTATGAGCTCTTTATGATACTCAGAAGACTAAGCTAAGGTGCCCCAAACTCTTATTTGTAATTATTTTAATACAACAGAAGGGAGAATAGAATAAAATATTATTTATCCACTGATTGCATACTGATATGCCCTTGTCTTTCCACGTCTAAATACACATGGGTGAGTACAAAGAAATTATAAATAGGCTAGCTTATTCTGGAAAAATAGCAACTGACCCAGGAACGAAAAGGACTGGTTAGTCCCAGTTGTGCCACATAATAACCAGGTAGAAAGTGGGTTCAAGAGAACGTTGAAGGCGATGACTCTGTTCAGTGTCTTTAGAGGGGTTCTAATGTGCAGACTTACCCCCTCAGTCCCCAGAGATGAAGCTTCTAGATGTGCATAGTAAGTGTGTGGAGACTTCAAGGTGCAGGTGCCTCCTTCTGCACAGAGCTCCCAGCTCTGCTGCTGGGTAGGCGCAAGGGCTTCCCGCCTCCTTGTAACTGGCCGGCGGCTGAGAGGGTAGATTCTAAAGCCTGTCACATCCATTCCACCCCTGGCTGAACTTATAAAAGCCCCTCCCTCCCTGATTCTGCAACCTTCCCTGCATCAAGTAAGGGTTCAGCAGCCAGGGTGATAGAGAGCAAAAATTCATATATTTAAGGGGAAGGAGAAAAGATGCATGAAGGAAGAGCCTCGAAGTGGGGAAAACACCCATTCCAATCTGCAGGGTTTGGAAAAACGTTAGAACATTTGAAAGCATGAGAGACAGGCACACCACAGAGGTATGAATTATTTACTGGCTGGGCAGCTGCTCGGCGGTACCCTCAACCAGCTATTTTCTGGGTCCTGCCAGTACCCTCAGCTGGCACAGGAAGAAGAGAAAGCTGCTTCTAACTCCAGCACTGCCATCTGGCCTAGAGCTGCTCCTCAGAAGGTAAACTTCAGAGGACAGACCCCAGAGGGACTGGTTGCCACCTCCTTGTTTCAAATGTTCACCCCTTTTTTAAAAATCCAGTCCCCCACACTGACAGGCCTCCCCCCTCAGGTGATGTCCTTAGAGAAGACAGCCCTCGGGAGATTCCATGGGCCAGTCCTGGCCGGCCTCCCTCTGCTCCGCCCCTTATACTGCACAGCAGTTCTCTACACCAGGGGCCTGGTCCCCAAAGCTGTTTTCCAAGCTTGCCATGACAGCTGGCTGCTGGCTGAGTTTGCTCAATGGGAAGTGCCGGTCTGAGTTTGGAGGTGGCTGTTGGCATGGGTGAAGCCCGGGCTCTGTCACCCACTGCCTCTGCTTTGCTGGGTGTCCACCAGGAGCTGCCTCTCCTCTGAGGCTCTAGCTCCCGCTGGGCAGGCCCACGTGGTCCCACGCTCTGCTGGGTGGCCTGGCCCTGCCTCCTGCCACACCACCTCATCCCTCTGCCCCTCTAGCCTACAGTGGCTCACCTCCAGGGACCATGGCTAATGGTCCAGCCTCCTGTGTTGGCTCTTCCATCACTGTGCCACCATTTCCCTGCATTACATGCCCAGCGCCTTAAATACTAAAGAGGTTTCCTAGTTAGACCCCGACAGACTGACATGGAAAGGCAGGTCAGTTCATGACCGGGCAGAACTTTGTAAGAAAGCCTCCTTTGGGAATTTCCCATCTTTCCTGCTACCTCCAAGAATGGAGTCTGTCTCTCTGTGGCCACACCTGGAGCTCTGCACACATGCATACCCATGGGTTGTAAGCAGGAACCTGGAGGAGGGAAGAGATAGAATGCTTCCTGCCATTGCTGTGGTCAGCAGAATCGTGGCTAAGAAAAATAAGAGCAGATGACTTTCAAGATAAATGTTTACGTTTACACAGTAGCATGGAGAGCATGCTATCATATGGTAGGTGAGGAAGATACATATACAAATATATACACTCACACATATACACACTTATATATGCATAAAATGCCTCAGGAAGGGTTTAAAAATGGTAGCATTCATCTCTTGGAGGTTGGCGGTGGGAGGATGGTGATTTTTCTCTGCATACTGTTTTCTACCTTTTGTATTTTGTGTCTATTCAAAAATAAAAATAACAAACAAATAAATGAGCTCATCCACAATCTCTTACTCCAGAGAAGAATGAATGAGTGGCTCTACCATCCGCAGCCATTGATCAGCCAGGGCCATCTGCACTAGCATGTACGGGGTAGGATGGGCCAGGTGCCCTGGACCCTGCAAGGACCACAAATCACAAGCCAATATGTGGGTGCTACGGTCATTGGGAGCCATGGTTGTGTGCATTTGTACTGACCAGGACAACTAATAACCCCAATGACCTGACTGACTGGACCAGCAATTGTTTCAACAGGCATTCATAGTCCATAAGGCATAGTGTTAGGTGCTAGTGGAAATGACCCCAGATTTAGGGCGCTAGCCTCTAGTCCCGGCTCTGCTCCTAACAGGCAGAGAGATAAAGACCACTCAAACTCTCCCGGCCCCGCCCTCTAATCTGTGCAGGTTTTGATCTCTAAACTCCCTGAAGAACAAAGCTGACAGATACCTCCAGTAAGAAGACAACAAGCCCTTGTTCAGTCCAGACAGTTTCTCACTTTACATTGAAGCACCAGTGAGAAGAGCACCCACGCCCTTGTCCCATAGGACAACACAGAAACAAAAAGGGCCAGATGACCGCACCCTGCTGCTGAGGAGCCCTCACGCTGCAGGGAGCAGTTTTAGAGGCTGCAGCTGCACCCTCAGGGAGAGCCAGGCGAAGGCCTCGCCCAGGAGGCAATGGGAGACGGTCCCATGACGGCCCCTGGGCAGATAGGGAGGTGAGTGGCAAGCGGCCTGCTAGCAGCTCCTCACAGGCCTCCTACACGCTTATGGTCTGGGAGCATCACAGGGGCTCTGCCAAGACTCACATCAGCTTGGTTGAGCCTTGCCTGGTGGCCTACGTGGAGACGTACCAAGTCCCCAGGGTGCCATGGCTGAGCCGGTCCCCATACTCCCCTCCAGCCTTCAAGAAGCTAAGTACCGAGGAGGGGAGAAGAGAGATTTGTACACGATATGGCAGGAGGACTGTTCTGAGGCAACTTGTACCCTTAGGATGAGGACAAAAGGGTCCAGGATGCTCAGAGAGAGAGGTCTGTGGGGCTGAGATTCTTGGGGCCACAGAACCACCAAGGGGAAGTCAAAGCATGGGGCCTGCTAACCTCCCTCCACCTCACCCTCTGCAGGTCCTTGCAGCCTGGCACTCCCCGAGGGGCCCAACCTCCCCTTTGCTACCGAACCAAGAGGACATCCAAACTGAAGGGGGTCCCCTGATGCAGCCCTGGAATTTTGCCCTATTACCTACTCCTAGCTCATTTCAGGCGGCTTTCATGGGCTTGAACACAGTGGTGAAACTAATCCGCTTCCAGTCTGACTGAAGGGTAGAAGGAGAACTCAAGGTGAGTGAGTTGAATCACAACAAGGCTCTTCAGAAGCCTCTAAGGTGGTGCCCTCACTAACAGTTTCCTCTAAGGTCGGAGTCCGAGAAGCGCCGTTACTTGATCTTTGCCCAGCTTTGCAAGAGAGGAATCTATCCTTTCTCCGAAAGCCATCAGCCTCTCCCTGAAATGTGAGGCCTTTCCCCTTGGCTAAAAAGGAATCACTTTCCTCAAGAAGGTGGCTTTCTAGAGACTCCTCCCGCACAGCTCTGTCTGGATAGGATGTTTCTGTTCTACGTCCCCCCAGTGTCTGTGACTGACAGTTTCTATCACAACACCACAAACATGTCATTCCATTTATTTGTATCCTTGTCTGTGTCTCCTGATATATCTGAACTCCTTGAAGGAGGCACTGTATCTTGATCAACATATCCCATCTAATTTAGCTTCTAGTACAACTTAGGGACTTAACAAATATTTACTGAATAAACGGTGAGTGAAGGATCACAACCCAGCCCCTCTTCCAGGACTCCCTCCCCTCCCCAGCGCTGAGGCAGCAGGATCCAGCCCAGGGCACTTGGCACCAGCAAGCTCAGAGCTCTACCCCACAATAGCCACTTTCCTACAACAAGGCCACCCCAGCAAGACACAGTGCCCGACATGATCCCAGGATGGGCCTTCACCTACTTCATCTCTATTCACTTTCATGATTCTCTAAGATAAGTAGTACTGTCCTTGGATTTACAGATGCAGAGCTGTGGCCCAGAGAGGTTGCATGAGATCACCCATTAGTGGGCAGATCTCAGATTCCACCCCAGGGTCCTCTGCACAAATCCCTACTGCTGCCTCCCAGGGTCAGCCCTGGGCGGCATGACAGGAGCTGGCAATGGAGCTGGTCAGGGGGACAGGAGGGAAGCCCAACCCTTCAAGACACATCTCCACATCTCTATAGGATGTAAAGAGGTGACACTGACACTAAGGGAAAGCTTAGGGGGTATCAGGTAACCCAATCAACTCACTGAGCATGTGGTGACTGGACAGATTCAGAAGCACAGTTATTTGGCCAGTGCCTGTGACATACAGACTGATCCAAAGATTTTTGAAAGACTATTAGAGAGCAGTTGCAGGCAGCAGTAAGGCAGCGTGTGCTGGAAGACACTGTCTCTCCTGGGAGGTGGAGCCAGTGACCTTCTGTCACTTGGTCTCTGAACTCAGTCCACAGTGTAGGGAAAGGCACTTTTTAGGGCGACTACAACTATTGCTTTTTTTGAAAACCACAATTTCCTGTTTTGTTCTCTATTTATACTTTACACTTAGTTTTGAGAAAGCACTGGTGGTTTGGTGTTTTGGCTGTTTCTAGTTCAGTCTTTATCAACAAAGCAAACTTTCTTTTCAAGACGATGTTTTGTCATATAACCGAACTGTAGACCTAGATTCCTTTAAAATACTTTGCTAAGAAGAATTCTTAAAGTTTTAACAATAAGACAAATCACAGCTCTCTAAATCAATGCCTCACGGAATGGGAATCCATTCAGCAGTCCTGGGGGTTGTGAATTCCTCAAGGATTTCACACAGGGATGTTTTAGACAGCATCCTTTTCAACACAAACACTTTCACAAAAATTTTCAGGCACAGAAATGTGAAACTATGCTATCTGCATTATGATACTCTTTGCAAAACATTGAAGTATCCAAGACACTCTGTTAGTGGTCTGCAATGAGACTTAGCAACTCAATGTTTGCCCTGGAAGAACTCACTGTCTAAGAAAGATACACACCTTGGACTGTCTAAGAAAGATATACACATTGGCTCCACATAGGCAGGATACAGCAGTCAGCAGAAAACAAATATGAAAATAACCCAGGAACCAATGCCCTCACCTCTTTGCAAGTCAAGGAGAGATGTACATTAGAGGTGAAAGGCAACAGCATGTGCATGTTTATCTTGAAACTGATTTTGGTCCTCTGTGTTTGGGGGTGGAACGCTTTGCTTCCCCAGTATACAAGGGCCGTGTTTCTTTGATCGAGGGGCCAGTAGGAGGAGCTGGTGGTCAGGGTCCAGGGAGCAAGGATCAGGAGAGCCGTTTTTGTTTTGTTTTTTTTTACATCTTTATTAGAGTATAATTGCTTTACAATGGTGTGTTAGTTTCTGCTTTATAACAAAGTGAATCAGTTATACATATACCTACGTTCCCATACCTTTTCCCTCTTGCATGGGAAGTAACTAGAAAAGCAGTGTGACGCTTGGGCGTCAGTGTCCTGACCTGTCAAACAGAGACACCAGTACTTGCCAGGGTCACATCACCAGGCTGCCTTGAGAATCCGATAAGAAAATGACCACAAGAGCCCATCCTAAGCTTATTATTATTAAAGAAATACACCCAAATGCCTCCAGAGAATGCCAAGTTCCTCATCTCCACCTGCAGAGCATCACACTAGTCCTGTCTCCCGGCTAGATTATACCCTCCTCATGGGGGTGAAGCTGCTGTGGACACCCTGGCATCTGGGGGACTCAGAGCTCCCTAGAAAGCTGTGAGTCTGGAGGGGTCCTTGGTGCCTCGCACTGTCACCATCCATCATCTATCTGTACGTGCAGTCACTGCACACTGGTTCACTCTTCCCCTTATTTCACAAAGAAGAATCCCAGGGCCTTTAAATAGGAATGGAAACTATCACCAGGTCTGGGAATAGAATGGGTGAAGGGAAGGAGGGGCTGGAACAAAGAGTACTGGGAAACTTTTCCCTGTGGTATTTTTTGTTTCTTTGTTTCTGTATTTGTTTTCCTAACGTAAAAGAGGAAAACAAAGTGTAGTCCTCATTTGCTTCTGATCACCAAGGGTCACAAAGGCTTCCCAGTTGTCCTGTTAAGTGCAGTTGCAGCATCATCCCACCAGGGACACGGTGGGCTGGTCACTACTTCTTGGACCAGTGTCCCCCAGTGGCCACCCTTAAACAGCCTGGGGCCCCAGAGTTCACGGTACTACAAGACTAGCGAAAAAAAAGCAACTTCTTGGCCCTCAAAAGGGAAGCACTGGTCAGAAATGGACTCTTATCCCCTTGGTCATCCCTTCAGTGATTCAACAAATATTTTCTGGGCACAATACTGTGTACCAGGCCCTGTGCAGAGCCCACTGGGGACATGAAGATGAACCCAGAGTGATCCCTTCCCCAGAGACTCTCAGGAGGACAGAAGGAAAGCAGAGCACCTACAGGTCATCACATCTCCTCAAGTCCCAGCCCATCCTGACCACACACACACACACACACACACACACACACACACCCCTCCTTCCAGGGGGGCCCCAATGGCATGTTGTGGTGTGCAGGGCACAGCCAAATTCTCAGTCTCCGTCTCCCAGGATGGCTCTTAGCCTGGTGACACTCGCAGGTCACTCAACAAGGAAGAGCAGTCACAGCACACACTCAGTCCAGATAAGGAGGGGTGGCTGGTAACCACAAGTCAAAGCCTCTGCAGACCAAGCATGCCAGCCCATGGCACAACAGCCAAGGTCATGTTCGGGTCTTCCCTGAGCAACTCCTTCTTCCCTTGGGACACCCCACCCGTGGAGCACGGGATTCCCAGTCCCTCCAGCCCTTGTCAGCGCCCCCCTCACACCTGTGCCCCTGATGCTGTAGGCGCTGTCCCTGGTAGACACGGTTACACATAGGGCCCAGCTCACAGGACCAACAAGGTAACAAACAGTGGATGAATAAGTAAATGGACGACAGAAGCGTGTAACTGTGCGTACATTATTTTGTTAAATTCTCACTACAAGTCTTTAAAACAAGTATTATTATGTACCCCCAAGACACAGATGAAGAGTCTATCAAATCTACACAGATGATGGCTCAGAGAGGCTCTGTGCCTTGTGCCAGGCACAGCCACTCACCACCAGCACCTGGTTAACAAGATGTTAGTCACTGAGACCCAAGGGGTGTCATCTCCCAGGGCTTTTGTTTCTGGCTGGAGGTGGAGTGGGAGATGTATTTTAAAATGTCTGACCGAAAAGTCTGGAAGCCTTGCACACAACCTGAGAGAAGTCAAGGATGTTATTACTGCTGTACCTGGGCTGGGTAAACCTTATGTGACCTGCTGGGGCCCTGCATGCAGTGAATCCTCAGCAAATATGATTTGATTGACTCATAAAAAGAAAGGGAGGGAGGGGAGCATAGAACAACACAGCTGTGCACTTCTACTGCTTGGTTGTGAAAGAAAAGGTCAAAAAAGGAAAAAATAATGACTCTCTCGTCCTGGTCTCTCTCCAATGGGTTAGCAGTCAGCAAACAGGGGCTTCCTGGATAATTTTCTACATCTTCTCCCCTTCTCAGAGGTCTCCTGAGGCTATGCAACAGCAGTTAAATCAATTCTTAATTAGCTTTCAACATTTACCTTTTGAAAATCTATACCTATATGAATATTTATTGAACACTTACCACTTACTAGGTGCAAGGCACGTGTGCCAGGCCCTGGAGATACAAAGGGGCATCAGGACAAGCATGCAAGCAGAAAAGTTTCTGCAGCGGCAGACTTGCCTGGTCTGGGATGAACCTTGCAAACTTACTGCAAGAGGCAGGCAGAAAAGTCTCAGCAGAGGTCAAAGCACAGAAGGAGCTGAGAGTGACAAAAAGCACTAAAGAATACAGGGATGTGCCATTGGGTTAGCTTTTATTTTTCAAAGCAAGAAGAACAAGGATGGAATTAGCCTACTGCTTAAAATAGACTGGAGAGTTCGCAGGTGACAGCGAGCTGCCAAAAGGCTCGGGGACTATTTGTTCCTGTTTAGTACGGGAAGGGGAAGGATCTCAAAGTGGAGGCAGCAGAACACAGGGTGAGAAAGAGGTCGGCTGCCCTGGGACAGGACAGAAAAATTGGTAACGGTTCACCACTTCAGTGAGCTCAGTCTCTCTAGACTCAGACAAACCCTTCCTCCAGGGCAGCAGGAGTTTACACATAGGGTCTCAGAGCTGCTGCTGGTAATTTCTGAGAAATCATGGAAAGTGCAGAAGTACTAGAAGAGCAGAGGGGCATATTTTATCCCAATTTTCAAAACAGGTTGAATTCTGGATGTGAACAAGCCATTACAGAACTGATATTTAAACAAATTGGTAAACTCTTATAAAAGAATGTGGCCATCACTAATATTGGCACATTGGCTCACTAAGAGCAAATTCCCTTAAAGTTTAAGGGTTAACCTAACTAGATTTATTGGTGGGACGAGGGGGTGGGTGGGGAAGTAGGGATTAGGTTGGAAATCAGGAATGCTATAACCACGGGTTGTCTTGATTACCACAAAGTGTTTGGCAAAATTTCCCAAGATTATTTCATGGATCAACATAGTACATGTGAGTAGAAGGATAATACTTTTGGGTAGAATTGTAACTAATGAGACACCACCTAGGTTCTAAGTTGCATAACTAATGATAACACCGATCTGCAGGTTGTCTCTGGTGGCATGCCACAGGTTTCTAGTGTAAGTTACTATCTCCCTGATGACGTGGATGAAGATTTGGAAAGCAGGCCTATCAAATAAAAGTGGATAACACAAGTCTGGGAGGGACAGCTAATGCTACAGGTTACAGAATTAAGATTAAAAAAAATTTTAACCCAGTAAACCAAATCAATCAAATAGAAATTTTAAAAGACAAAATACTTAAAATCCTCTTTCACAGATGTACAGGAGAGACTTGACAGGAAGGCTTCCTGTGTGAAAAAGATCTAGGAATTTTAGTTAACGACAAGTCTTTTTTAGACTATGGTGTGGGCTATTTTATTAAAAAGCTCACAAGATTATAGATTATGTATAGTGTCCAGATCAAAGGAAACAACCTCATTGTCTGCAGAACAACTAGAGTTTTACACTTGTTTCTGGGGGCAAAAATTAAAGGAAATATTATATCCAAAAGGAGGGGAAAATGGCATATGGAAACTTTCCTCTGTGGAACAGTTGAAATAACTGAGGACCCTTAGCTTGGAGAAGAGATTGATTATTCCATGTGGCACAACGAGTCAGAACCAGAATATAATAGGCAGTCTCCAAAATGGCCCCCAATGATCCCCATCTCCACTCCCACACTGTGTCAAGAATTTAAATTAAATTATTAACGGAAACATTGATTACTCAGGATTCTCATAATCTAAGACCCAGTCTAACTCAAAAGTGGGAAAGCAGTAGTTAATGTGCTTCCTTACATCAGCAGCAAGAAGAACTGAGTGAGATACTATGTATTACTGCCAGTGGGTATTTATTCTATGGGGCAGGAAGCCCCTGCATGCACGTGAAACACAGAACCAATAACTGGGAATCATACCAGACAAAAAACTACTTAACACAAGCTGAACAGGACAGGACATTGGCTTCCTCCTCACTGCTTCTGGGCGGGCATCCGTCTCACTGTGACTCAGGTGGACTCACATTCTTTCTGCTTTCATCTCTTCTGTCACTTCTTTATAGGCTGAGTTGCGCCTCTCTATCTGGGGCAAATCCCAAATTCTAAGAAGCCCAGTTAAGTAAGGACATTAGAGCCTATTAAAACAAGAAGGTCAGTATAGGAAAAGAAAAATATTGTACCCATTCCAAACATCAGACTCTTTTACTCTGGTCTTATTATCAGTCTCATATTATATTTCATAATAGACTTTCAAGAAGAATCTTTGTTTGCTATGAGACCTGAGGGGCAGAGGTAGTCAATTAAGATGAAACCAAAGATGTGATCACAGCAGAGTTGCTGGCACAAGGAAGGTGCTCTCCATAGATGCTTACTGAGTTGGTTTGCACTACGCTGGATTGAATTGAACAGATTTAAATAGAAGCACTCAGGATGAGGCATTTAATAAACCGTCATCTAACTGAGCTGGGCTGGCAAAATAAATCATGGGAAATCCATATCCTGGAACACGGTGCAGTCTTTAGAAAGACTAATTCCCTGGCCCCAGAACAGCCCAGAGGGGCACATTCAGGCATCTCTCTGTGTACTAACAGGGAAATGTCTCCAGGATTTACTGTTCCATTAGAAAACAACAATAAGAAGTAGCCAAAGAGTATGTTAGCACGTACACTTATCTCATTTGTTTTACACAAGAAAAGGCGTATATACACTTTTCAGAGCACATTTTGTTTACTTTATTGATTAAAATCTACCTGAGTGTACCAAACAAATGTTCCAACACTTACACTTTGTTCTTTGATAACCTAGTTGAGTAGTGAATTAGTTTCCTAGCGCTGTCATAATTAATCACCACAATCTTAGTGGCTTAGAACAACAGAAATTTACTCTCTCACAGTTCGGGAGGCCAGAAGTCTGAAATCAAGGTGCCAAGCATGGTTTAGTCCCTTCTTAGGGTCCTGAGGGAGAATCTGAGAGTCTGTTCCATGGCTCTCTCCCGGCTTCTGGTGGTCACCAGCAATATTTAGCATTCCTTGGCCAGCAAGTACATCACTTCAGTCTTTTTCTCCATGGTCACGTGGCCTTCAACCCTCTCTGTGTGTCTCTGTACCTCCACATGGCCTTGTTGTAATGACACTAGTCATTGGATTTACAGCCCATCCTAATCCAGTTAGACATCATCTTAACCAATTTCATCTACAAAGATCCTATTTCCAAATGATATCACATTCCAAGATTCTGGATGGATGTGAAATTTGGGGGGACACTATCCAGGCCAGTACGAGTAGTATGCATCGACCTTTCATTTGGGGGAAATACTGTCTTTATCTTACCATCTGTGGTGGTATGTTAACTAGAATATGAATTTCTATAGAAGTCTTTTGCTATAATTTAAGGCATTTTTCTTCCTACATCCCCTAGGAAGATGAAGAAAATCTGATAGCCCTTCTTGTAATTTAACCATAATTTTCTTTACCTTCAAGCTAATTTGTGCAAGTAAAGTTTTCCACTTAAATTTACATTTTCCAGATAAAAATATTTGTTTTAGTTGATACACAATTACATACAGTGAAATGCACAGGTCTTAAAGGTACAGTTTAATGAGTTTTGACAAATGAATACACCAATGTAATTCATATCCCAGTCAAAATTTAGAGCATTTTCTTCACCTCAGAACGTTCCTTTATGTCTCTTTCCAGTCAACCTCACTCTTCCAAAGCCAACCACTATTCTGATTTCTATCACCATAGATTAGTTTTGTCTGTTCTTGAGTTTCATTTAAATGGAATTATACAGTACGTATTCTTTTGTATCTGGCTTCTTTAGTTCATAAACATATTTTGGCACATATCAATAATTCATTTCTTTTTACTGCTGAATAGTATCCTGTTATATGAATATACCACAACCTGTTAATCTATTCACCTGCTGATAGACATTTAGATTGTTTCTGTTTTCAAGGTATTTGAACAGATCTGCTGGAAACATTCATGTACAAGTCCTTTGTGGACATATGTTTTCATTTTCTAAGGTAAATACCTAGGAGTGGAATCTCTGGGTCATGGGGTAGGTTTATGTTGAACTTTACAAGGAACTGCGCAACAATTTTCCAATGGTTGCACCGTCTTCACTCCACCAGCAGTGTGAAAGAGCCCAGCTTATCTATATCCTCACCAATATCAGTGCTGTCAGTCTTTCATTTTAGCCATTCTAGTGTGAGAATTTAATTTGTATTTCCTAGATGAGTAGAGACGTTGAGCACATTTTTTATGTGTGTATTGGCCATTCACGTATCCTCTAATGTACCTGTTCAAGTCTCTTGCCCAAATATTTATTGGGTTGTTTGCCTTTTAAATTATCGAGCTGTAGGAATTCTTTATATATTTTGGATACAAGTCCTTTGTCAAATATCTGTACTACAAAACTTCTCTCCCTGTCCTGCGGCTTGCCTCCCTCTGAATAGTGTCTTTTAATGAACAGAAGTTTGGGTTGTTTTTTTTTTTTTTTTCTGTGAAGTCCAGTATAGCAACATCTTATTGATTAGTGGGTTTTGTGCCCTCTCCAAGGAAAGTTTTCCCACCCCAAGATCATGAAAATATTCTCCTGTTTTCTTCTAATTTAGAAGCTTTGTGATTTTACTTATTACAGTTTAAGGTCTATGATTCATCTCAAATTAACTATTGTGTTTGGTGTGGGATAATGTTCAGAATTCATTCATTCCCACACATAGTTAGCAAGTCATCCCCAACACAATTTGTTGAAAAGGCTTTTCTCTCTCCATTGAATTGCTTTGGTGCCTTTGTCAAAAATCAATTAACAGTATGAATTTGAGTGTATTTCTTGGGCTATTTATTCTTTGTCACTGACATATCTGTCTATCCTTATGCCAATGCCAAACTCTTTTGCTTACTATAACTTTATAGTAAGTCTTAAAATCAGGTAATGTAAGTGCTCCAACTTCATTTTCCTTTTTCAAGATTATTTCATAACTTACATTTAAATTTCCACATAAGTACAAAAAAAAAAAAAAACCTACTGGCATTTTGAATGGGATTGCATTGAAACTATAAATCAATTTGGGAAGAATTTAAATTTTACCAGTATGGAGTCTTACAATCCTTACACGTAGTATACCTCTCCATTTATTTATGACTTCTTTGGTTTTTCTCAGAAATGTTTTTGTAGTTTTTGGTGTAGATATCATTCACACATTTTGTTAAATTTATCATTAAGTATATTTTGGTTTTTGATGTTTCCCCACCTCCCTTCCTGGCATGGTGCACTCAAAGCCATCCTTCCAGATGGCTCAGAGGGCAACTCCTTGAGGAAACTCCCCGTTCCTACATCTACCTATACCTGCTCACTCCCTAGGTATGGAAGCTAGAGTTCTCTGCTACACCTAGGAAGGGCTCATTTCTCTCTGGAATATAGTTCATCAAGGTTTCTTTGCATCTATCATTTTTTGCTAGTCCCATTGAAAAGTATGGGTTTTATTTTTCTAAATTTTTCTTGTTGCTTCCCATGTCCAAAAATATTTCACATTTTTTTACATCCTAACTGGAAGTAGAAGCCTCTATGTATTCTTGCACATGCAAAGACAGTTTCCAGAAGTATATGCTATTACAAGGCTAAAGACTGAGAAGTGTGGAATGAGAGTGAGCACATAAGTGGGTAAAGAGAGACATTTTTACTTTTTACTATGATCTTTGTTAATTCATTCATTTCGTCAGCAACTGTTTACTGAGCACCTACTATATGCCAGTGTTCTGGGCACTAAGGATATAGTATGAACAACAACAAAGTCACTGCTCTCATGGAACTTATATTCTAATGGGGAGAGACAGGCAATAAACAAACAAATGAACAAATATGTTATAAGCTAAGTGATGATAAATGCTATAAGAATAAATTAGGTTAAGGGGGATAAAGCCTGATGGCAATGAGGGTGCTTTTTTATATTGATGGCCTGGGAAGGCCTCTCTCATCAAGGGATACTTGAGCAGAGACCTCAGGGAACTTGGAGAATGAGCCATGGGGATATGTGAATGAAGAGGGTTCCAAGCAGAGAAAACAGCAAATTCCAAGCCCTGTGGTGGGTATGTACTCAGGTGTTCCAGGACAGTATGGAGGCCAGGATATTGGGTGTAGACTGTCTGAGGGGAGGGATGGGAGATGAGGTGAGAGAGAGAATAAGGGGCCAGAGACTGTAGTACCCCGTAGGCCACTTATGAGTGTTGGTTCTTTCTCTGAGATGCAGAACCACCAGACGTTTCCAGGCCAGAGAAATAATGTGACTCGCTCCGGCTGCTGTGGAGAGCACAGCTATGTGAATTCTGTACCAATTTACTAATTTTCATTTTAAACATGAACGTGCGTGTGTTCAACTTGTATATCTTGAAAAAATCATTTAAAATAAGTAAATAACCCTCGACAGCCTGCTACAAAGTTAAGTCCTGGCAGACTGCCCACCATTGCTTGAGGTCAGGCCCCCTGAGAAGGCAAGATGGGGTCCAGGGCTTTGCTTCTCAAGTTTCATTTCAGCCTTACAGATGCAGGACACCCAGAGGGGAGTCCAGAGGAGACAGAGAAAATGGGGGCCAGATTCAAATTGCAGTATGTTGTTTAAGCATCCAAGTAGACCTAATATTGGAATCCGAACACAGTATTTTACACCTGTGTATATGTGTGTGCACACACAGACACATACAGCCTTTAATGTTAAGAACTGGCTAGCCCTCCAAATTTCTCCTGCTAGCAGAGGATATTACCCAGTTGTCCCAATTTTTTTGCAGCCCTTGAAAGGAAAAAGTGTGAAAAAACTGGGGTTGTCGAGGCAGCCCAGAGCCGAGCTGGATACGCGGCCCTTACCTGGGAAGAGGCCCTGCTCTCATCCCGGCCTGAGGCGTGAGACCAGCACCGGTCATCTGAGTGGGGTGGGGTTCAAGTTCATCTCTCCCCCTCATCCCATTCACGAATGCCTTCTATGTTTGCCAGACGAACCGCACGCCCGTACTTGCTGCCCTCACATGCCCTGGCTCTTGCTGGCACACAGGGGAGGCGTGCAAGCAAGCCGGATGAAGCCTGCTCCACTGCTGGACATGACTGATTGCAAATTCTTCCTAATCTTGAGCTCAACCTTGCCTCCCAGAAACTTCTCTCCCCGGCCCTAGTTCTATGTCTGGATTTACATGGGGAAGGCCACTTTCCCCTCCATACGGAAGACTAATTCTTTATGTTTCTAGAGGATCATGGTGAGACTCACACCTTCAGCCTGCCTTTCTCTTGCCTCTCTCCATTCCAGACCCAGGACAGGCTCCCCCTGATCCACAGACAGACTGTCTTGCACATACTGTTCAGCCTGCTGGAATCCCTTCCCACCTCCCTTCTCTGTCTGGCACACTCAAAGTCATCCTTCCAGATGGTTCCAAGGGCACTTTCTTGGCAAGACTCCCTACCCTGTCCAACAGTGAGGACCCATGGCGCTTTGTGGGAATTCCTCTTACAGCTGGCCTCTAAGTGCCTGGGAATGAGTGATGTAAAGTTTCCCATATGTGGTGAGCTGTTTTATAGGCCCTCAGATCTAAGAGCACATGGTAGCTATAATATTCGCAATCAGACCTGATGAGAAATCAGCCTGGTTCTGAAATATGATATTCCTAATTATAATAAGAACAATGGCATTGAAATGGACAGACGTTATCTCCGAGGAGGACCAGGATTGGCAGGGGGTCAGAGAGCATGAGAACCCAGGGATTCACGTGGAGAAGGCCACGGTTATGAGTTCTTGATCTATAGATTTCTGTCAGCCTCAGAAGAATGTCTAAGGAGACATTCCTTTTCTTTTCCTTCCTCATTGAATAAAATAAGATTTATCACGGGGCCAGGTGATACCACAGAGAGTCCTATGCCTACCACCTTCTCTACTTCTCCCGGGCAGCTTTCAGCTTAGAGGGCCCCTTGTCAACTCAGAAGGACAAACAATCAAAAAGAGATTTTGTCCTAATAGACAGTGAACAGGGGCTCAGTTGACAATCCATGTGCTAAATGACAGTATCATATCAGCTTCAATTTATTGCACACTCCCTGTGGCCAGGCAATATGCTAAGTGTTAGACCCATCTTACCTCATTTGCTCCCCATAGCTACCTGTGATATAGGTGTTCATGTCTGTAGAGCAGCAGGCCCACTAGAGGTCAATATTAAGGAGCAGACCCACCCAGCTGTGCCCTGGATGGTGGTTACTGGGTCTCACTGCTAGTGGAGAAGTAGAAACCAATTAGTGATGTTACATTTGTTTGTAATCAGTGAACTTGTCAAATAATTATTGAGCCCCTCTGATGGGTGAGACACATGGAGTAACTTACTCTGGCCATGCAGATAGACAAAGTCAGGTCCACTAGCACCAGAAGTGGGTCTCCTGCCCTTCAAGGACCACCTCCTCCAGGAAGCCTCCCTGTCTTCCTCCAGTTCTTGTTCTTTCTCTTAGAGGGCCATTCAGGTCTGCACCTCAATCCCCTGCTCCCTTAGGTCGGAGATTATCTATTCTGTGTGTGTGTGTGTGTGCGCACGTGCGCGCACGCACACACAATTATGTCTTCTCCTCGCTTAGGGCAAACTCTGAGGACAGCTGCTGCCTCGCACTCGAGGCTCTGTGATGCAGCACTGGTGTCTGAACAGCCCAGGGTTTGAATCCCAGCCCTGCCACTGCCTCTTCTCACCTCTGATTCAGCCATCTCCAAGGCCAAATCTCTGACCTGAGGGCAGTTGCCATATCTTTCTCTTGGTTCCTGGCTCTTTGCCCATGTGGTGCTGGTAGCTGGACGAAGCCTTGAGCTCCGCCCTGTAAGAATCCTCCAGCCTGTCTGATGGCAAAGAACTGGCTTCCCCCGGCTTAGGGCTCAGGTGCTCCTGTGTGATAATCGATAGATCGCTGGCAGCCAGAGAACGTACATCAGCAACAGGGGAGGGAGAGGAGGGAAATTTAAATGAGTCTTAGGGGATTGGAAAATTATTTGGTGAAATGTTCCTAAGCTTTTTCTACTTAATACCCATAAATTTCAGGGGCCATGTGCGCTAACAGCTTTTGATTTATGATGTCTGTATTCTTGCACTGTATTTATGCCAAATTATGAAAAGGTAGCAAGACTCAAAAGAACCTTTTAAAAATGCTTTGGGACCCATCATGGGGTCGAGCCATTTATGTCAATCTTTGCCACTACTTGGTTAAAACAAGGGCTCTGGGTGCTGACAGCCGAGTAGCTAATTGGTGTTGGACCCCAGCCCACCAGGAGTCCTCCTCTTCTTAGAAACTTTTTCCTCCCTTCCTCCAGACCCCTGCTTCGGGTAAAACCTTTTAATGGCTGCTGAGGGCAAGGAGGAAAGCTCACCTTGGGTGAACTTCGTGGGGCCAGGTCTCACTCAGCTGCCACAGCACAGAAATATTCCCAAGACCCCTAATTAAAATGCCTACAGTCAACCAATATGCTCCTGCTTCATTGCCCAGGGGTTGCAAAGCTCCCTGCTAATGCTGAACACTAACTAAACGCTGTGTCAGCCTTTCTTGTCCCATTACAATGTTATTGTCATATTTATTAGCACAATTCCCTGTTGGACACTGGTTAGAATTTCTGAAAAGTGAGTTAAGCACTCTCCTTGGCTAGATGGGGAAAGTGCTTGGCCATTTTGGCCATTTCCCTGAACACACATCAACTTTGCAATTTGTGCTCGCAGCAACTCCCTGCCAAAGACAAGCCGCCCTGCCCTGCCGGTGTTGCTGCACTGGATGGGGAAGTTCTCGCAAACTGTAATTGTCTTGCATTCACGAAACTGTAAGATGACTAGGTTGTTGCCATTGTTTTTATTTCAAAGAACAGTTCTGTTATCTGTTTACTAAAATTTAACAACCTACAGCACTTCCATGAATTAATTACAGTGTGAGGGGAAAACAAACACAAACATCACCCACCACGTTGTTCCAAATCACTCCAGCCCAATTGCTTGATATTCAGAATTCAGTTTACTTTTGCACATCTCCCTCAATTACTCCCTCCTGCTTTGTCTGTCTGGCTGCCTGCTTCCGCACTCATTTGTGGGAGACGTATTTTACCCAGAATAATAGAGAAGTTGGATGAGGAAAAAAGAAAACAAAAACAAAAACAAAAACCTCTTCGGGATGTTTGACAAGGAAGGAAAGACATGTCACTACTACAGTTTTGTTCTTGGCCACAACAGGGATGTATATCCCGATACCTTCCTTCTTCCTCCTTGCCCACCAGAAAAATATTCTCAAGTCTTGCAGCAGGAGAAGGTTAAGGATCTAAATACTATATATAAAGTCTGTGTGGAGAATATGTGTGGAGAAGCAGGGTCAGGGGAGTGATATGTGAGCAATGTCTTAAAAGACACAGAATTTCATCACATGGAGAAGTGAGGGAAGACATGGGAAGAGAAAGTGAAAAAACACAGAGGCTTTGAGAATGTATGGGAAAGGGCAAAAGGCTCATATGGCCTTTTTCATTTCTATTTTTGCATATATTTTATAATATGTATACTGCATTAATACACGTGTATGTATATAATCTATGACTATACGTATACTGGAAATGTGCGCTCATGGAATTATTTGTGATGGAGAACACAGTCCAAACATTTGGCACCTACTGATGTAAGCAGTGGAGTCTATGTGAGATGTTTAAGCAGCTGAGTGACTAGAGTGGACCCATGTGTTACAAAGGTAACCTTGCTGCAATGCACGAAGTGAGTGACGGGAGGAAGAACTAGGGAGAGGAGCAGGGCTGAAGCCCATGGTCCAGGAGAAGGGTGACAGTGAGGGCCTGAGCAAGGGCAATAGAGGGTGGAGGGAGAACCTGAAAGTGCAGGAACTCTTTTGGAAGTAGCATCAATTAGAACTTGGTTTCTAGTTGGAAGGCATGGGGTGAGGAGAGTTAGGGATTCTGAAACCGTTATCTTGGGTAGCTGAGGAAGCAGTGATCGCTTTCATGAAGTCAGAATAAAGGAGAAGGAGAGGATGTGGGGAAGGGAGCAAATAATGAGTCCAGTTTTGGAAATGTTGAGTTTAGGGTACCTGTGGAACATGTAGGTGGAGATGTCCATTAAAACAGTTGAAATTCCAACCTGGAAGTTGGGAAGCTAGCAAAGCAAGTCTTTGGGTGCATAACCCCCTCATGTAACCACCCATCCCCCTTTCTGTCCATACATCTCCTTCGATCCCTCCGGAAAACACAGGGAGCAGCTCCACGCCAGGCCCGCTGCTCTCGTGGTCCAGGGAAGGGGCGGCTAACAGAGAGGCCATTCCTGGGCTGATAAGGCACTAGCCACTTCAAGCATGGCCTCTGTCCTGGAGGCTCACACAACAATCCTGATGCTATCACTATCAGCTGAGGAGCTCAAACACAAGGGCACTCATTCTCACTCCCCTCACTACAGCCTTCTTCACACTGCCTGCCACATTGGAGCCAAGAGTCACCGGAAATCTTCAGTCAGGGGCATCAAGTGGTATGCAGATAAATAAAGTCACCCCAAAAGCCCCCAAGTAAGGCAGCTATCCCAGCGCTTTCCCTCAATGCCTGGACACCAACCGAAACCATGACAGGCCAGTCAAAGCCAATTCACACCACCCAATATGAGTGAGAAGAGTGCTTGAGTTATATGTTATAGCAATGTATTTTCAAACTTCTTCATGCACAACCATCACATATTGCCCATCCTCAAATCAGGGATTCTAGGAAAGCTTTACAGGTTAACGTTGACAGTGGCTCTGGCCTGGGATTCAAGAATGCAAGCTCTCCATCCTAACCCTGCTACTGTCATAGACCCTGCAGCAAGGGCACATCAGTCTCCTTGCAACGAAGCTTGTTAATCAGTGCACATGCATCCCAACATCAGTGTCAAAATTCAGGTCACAATAATTATTATTCATTTTCAACAGGTTAATCTCTCAAGAATAAGAGGGAACTCCCAGATTGAAGAGTTCAAGAAAATCTTGTTAAAGGGATGAAACTTAGATTAATTATTTCCACTTGAATAGAATCTGTATCCTCAAGACTCCCCCACCCAACTGGTGCACAAAGCATCTTAGGATGTCTCCTAAGACATCCTAAGATGCCTTGTGTCCTACTGGGAGAGGTAGAATGCACAGTGGGAGCTGCGTCCACAGCATAAACTCTGAGGTGCTATCAGTACAACCCTCCTTGCTGAGTTCCATCAACTTCACGAACTTAGTGAACTTGCACTGCTGGGGGAAGAGGAGAGAGGGGGAGACTCCAGTTGACATTTAAAAAGAATTTGGAGACATCAGATCACCTCCTCTGCCCTGAGGAGAGAGTTGGAACCTTTGTGAGGTGGATCCCCCGGCCATCTGGAGTGGGTTCGACAGATATGTGACTGACCTAAAATTCAAAGAAATGTAGGTGTTTGCTAAGTCATGAGAGACCATCATGAGGCACATTTAGCATTGATAGTTTCCAAGGAAATAGATGAAAACTGTCAGTTGAAATCTTAAAACTGCTGTGCACTGAACTGTACACCCCCAAAATTCATATGTTAAAGGCTTAACCCCCAGTGTGATTATATTTGGAGAGGGCCTTTAAAGAGGTAATTAAGATTAAATGAGGTCATGAGTGTGGGAGCCTGATCCAATGGGACTGATGTCCTTACAAGAAGAGGGAGAGACACCAGGGCTACTCACGCACAGAGGAAAGGCTGTGTGAGGACACAGCAAAAAGGTAGCCATTTACAAGCCAAGGGAAGAGGCTTCAGGAGAAGTGAAACCACTAACACCTTGATCTTGGACTTCTAGCCTCCAGAACTGTGAGAAAATAAGTTTCTGTTGTTTAAACCCCTCAGTTTCCGGTATTTTATTATGACAGCCCAAGCAGACTAACACAGGCACTATGAATATTTTCTTCTTTAGTACCAGAAAGAGATCACTGCTGTTTTCATCCTATAGATATATAATCAAAATAAATACAACTTGTTTTTGTGAACTTCCTTGTTTTCTTTATTGTACTGTTTGCTTCCTGTTGTTCCTCATGTTACTTCTGAATCAACCTCCCCCTACTCCTTTCTCTAGTCCGACCAGAACTCATCACTTCAGGGAATGGAAGTTCCATCCCTCTCTCAGACATCGAAGATAGGGTGAAGACAATTACAGGCTCTGCTGATTTGCAGCACTTCGTGTAAATGAGGGCTGCCCAGAATGCCCCCCGTCAAAAGGCATCCTCCTGGAGAAAAAGATGTGTCTTCTGCAATCCCACTGAAATGCCCACCACTGATTTTCTGTTCTGCTATGACACTAAGCCAAAGAGGTCAAAGAGATAAAAATGCTGCCCTAAAGACTTTCTATTCCACTTCCAAGGGCAGTTTAGACACAAATTCACGGAGAGGGGACAGTGGGTAAGTGAAATTGATGGTGCTACAGAGCATCATCCAAACGAGCCCCGCCCAGAGGGGGACGTGAAAATGTTCAGCTCCCTTCATGGTCATGAGACATGGACCTATCACAGCTCCTATGATGTCACATCGTATATATCACGTCTGAGCTCCTTGTCACCACTGAGCCAGGCTTCACGTTACATATTGAGACAGGGTGTCCAGCGAGCCTGACTTCTGGGGCAGACATTCTCTCACCAGAGGACCAAGCTTGCTGTGACATACAATCCTGCGCAGGAGCTGGCAGGGAGCCCGAACGGCAGCTGCAGAACTGTGGGCAGCCCAAGGCACCGACAGCAAACATGGCAGCTAGCTGGGAGAGGCAGGGAACGGCCACTCCCAGGAAGGCAGCCAGAAGTCTGAAGGGTGGCTCAAACCTCCCCAGAAGTAGAGTCACCAACAGGGACATTCTCTAAAAGCTGCTCTGAAGCCAAAGAGTAACTCTTCCAGGAGACACTATGGGAAGGATTCAGAGGATCGCAGTCTCTGTGGGTGAACTAAGCAATATCACCAAGGATTTCAGCTCCGAACCCTCAGACCAGAGACAGGGATGGCCTAGGGCACAGTGGAGCGCTTAGCAAACTTTGGATCCTTAGCTACAACCTTCGCAATATTTGTCATGTCTGAACACCGCCTATGATGGTTAATTTTAGGTGTCAACTTGACTGAACCGTGGGGTAACCAGATATTTGGTCAAACTCTATTCTAAGTGTATCTGTGAGGATGTTTTTGGATGAGATTAACATTTGACTCTGTAGACTGAGTAAAGCAGATTTGCCCTCTCTAATGTGGGTGGGGCTCATCCAATCAGGTGAAGGCCTGAATAGAACATAAAGGCTGAGTATGAGGGAACTCCTCCTGCCTGGTGGCCTTTGAGCTGGGACATCATTTTATTCCTGCCCTCAGACTTGAACTGAAACATCAACTCTTCTTGGTTCTCAAGTCTTCCAGCTTTCAGACTGGAACTACACCATTGGCTCTCCTGGATCTCCAGATTGCTGACCACAGATTGTGGAACTTCTCAGTCTCCATAATCATGGGAGCCAATTCCTTTTTTTTTTTTTTTTTTGGCCGCTCCACATGGCTTGCAGAATCTTAGTTCCCCAACCAGGGATTGAACCGGGCCCTCGGCAGTGAAAGCACCAAGTCCTAACCACTGGACCACCAGGGAATTCCCTGCCGACATCTTATAATAGATCTCTATCTCTAACTGTCTGTCTATCTATCTATCTATACTATTGGTTCTGTTTCTCTGGAGAACACTAATAAAACACCTCCTGTACCATATTTACTTAACACCTACTCAATCTTTAAATAGCTTATTTAAATAAATGCATTTTAAAATGCAACTGTCATATTGACAAGTTTAAATCAAATATTTTTGTTAAAAATATAAATATATAAGCTAACTGTAAAATTAAATACACACTTATTAAAATAATAGTTTCCCTGAAAACACACACTTCTGATGGTAACTGTATATGGCACAAAACTTCTGTCTCTCATTTCAGTCCCTAGCAAATGGAGATCAGCTATATTTTATAGTGAATTTTACCCTACTTTCAAGTGGAAAATCCTTTCCTCTTAGGCATCAAAAGTAATACTCAATACACAATACAACAGAGAGAATGCCACCACTGTGTGCTTCAGTTATCAGTTGCTACACTTACAACTACTCCAAGCTTTGACTTATTATGTAGGTCTCACCGTTTTGTGGGTCGGGAATTCAGGAAAGGCTCAACTGGGCAGTTTGTCTCTGATCCTTGTGGCATCAGCTGGGGAGGCTGAGACAGGAAGATCCACTTCCAGGATGGTATCTTCACTCACATGTCTAGCGGCTCCGTGTTTCATGCCTATTCCTCTCTCCCCTTGGTGTCTCATCCTCCAGCGCCTCTCCACAGAGCTTTGACTTCTCGTGGCCTGGTAGCCCTGGGGCAGTCACACTTCTTATGTGGCGGCTCAGTGCTCCAAGGGCGAGCATTCGGAGAGTCCCAGAGGTTCCTCCTGTCTGTCCTGGAACGTGACTTCCGCCACATCCTATGAGCCAAGGAAGTCACTTAGGACAGCCCAGAGTCAAAGAGAGGGAATTAGCCTCCACAGCTCCACGGTAGGAATGTCAAAGAACCTGTGCCATCTTTATTCCTTCACCCCATTCTTATGTACTGAAGAAGGAGAGAGTCCTCAGACACAGGATTTCCACATCATGGATAAAAGCGTATCGACTAAGAACTAAGGCAGGAGCCAGGTCACACGGGAGCAAAGGCATCAGTTTGAAGTCAGGCACACCTAGCTTTGACACCAGTTATACCACTTGCCGGGTGACCTTGAGTTTAAACTCACTGAATCTCGGGGGTGGGGGAGTGTTGTCTGTAAAATGGAATAATGGTATGTTCCAGGGCTATCCTGTGGATACCTAGTTATAAGCCTTACTTTAGTCAGTAAGAGTTAATGCTTTTAAGCAAACCCAGAAAAAACTGATGATTTTACAAAGGTATTTTTAAAATACTGTATTTATGATAAAACCTATTCATACACTGAAGGAGAATGAGACATGATACAAAGAGCCTTCTCACTTAGCTTAAAGCTGCAGTTTTTGGAGGAAATTCGCTAGCGAGCATCTTCTCAGAATGTCAAAGTTACCCCCAAATTCCTGCCATGATATTTGAGATGGCTCTGCTTAGTAATCATGTAGGGAGCTAGCAAAACAGAACCATCTTTTTTCTAGGCCATAATTAATCAGGTGTTTGGGGAGGGAGGAGAGAGTGAAATGCATGGCAGTTGGCATGCTCTGATCCACAGGTGTGGTGATCACACCCCTGCAGAGGGGCATTTTGGAAATGCGCTGGTCCAATGCAGGGGGCAGGGTGAGCATTACTGTACTTGGAGGGCAGAGACGAGGGACACTGGGTGCACGCAGCTGTCGCACATAATGAAGCACTTGCTCACCGTATAGTCACGTAAGTGAAGACCTCGTTTTTCTGAATCTAGAACTAACTTCGTTTTGCGTATAAACATAATGTATTTCTATTCAGCGATAATATTTCCAAGAATTCAATCAGTACATAAACCAAGGAAAGACTGTCTCTATTTTGTTCAGAATTCCAAGAGTTGTTTACCATTTTGGAAAATCATGTCACTGGCAGCAGCACAAGCTTGTGCTATCCAAGTCTCCAGTATCACTCGCCTGTTTTAGCTGCACTGGAGGTAGCAAATGTCAAGCACCTGATCACGTCACTGGCCTCCAGAGCCAGGCACCTGCACTGGAAGTAATTACAAATTACGCTGCCTTCCTTCCTCTTTGGATCTCAGGTATGACGTCATGCTGATTTTTCTTAAATTGTGGATGTGGGTGGGAAATTCACTTCAGGATTGTAAACAGGGCATTAAAAATATTTGTAATAAAAATGAGGGTTCAGTGTGACAGGCCTGAGAATCCACTGCTTTAAAAGAAGTTTGTGTGGATCAAAAATGCCTTTCCAAGTGGAAACACCAAGGAATCATTTCCTTTCTGGAACCTGCTGGACCTAGGAGCAGCCCAGCCAGGCCAAGGAGGAGCAGCTGGCGTTGAGGCATGAAAGAATTCTTGCTCTTCAGCCCTCACAGGTGAAAAGACATGGATGCTTCATCAGCTTTTCAAAACTTAAGGCAAGACTCAGCAGACTTCACATGGCCATGTGACACACAAGTTAAGCCTCAGTTTCCTTATCTGTGTAATGGAGATAAAAATAGCCCCTCCCATATTGACTTCCTATGTGGATTAAATCCAACAAATGAGATAAAGCATGATTAGTGCTTCCCTCAGCACCCCTGAGCATACAGTGCTCAATAAATGGAAACATGAATTTATTATTGAGATAGGCTGGGACCTGGGACCTGGAACCCTTTGCTGCAGTGCTTGCACCCGGACAAATGTCTCCTGAAGCAACAAAATACAAAGAAACTATAAGGGACTAAAAATAGCTGTGTGCATGTGCAGCTGGGGCAAATCATGGACCAAAAGACCAAAAACCCAACTGCCACTTCTGAAGAGCCAGGAGCAAAAGAAAGGTGTTGGGAGCAAAAGCAGGGTACTGCGCATGCCCCCTGCACACACCACCACCAAAGGGGTGGGCAAACCACCTAAGCTACCCCTCCAGCCTGACCCCTGGACACACCCCTTACCCTTACCCCATATAAGGAACCAGCTGGCTTGCCCTCAGGAAGCGAGCAAGTGAGCAAGGGAAACTCTTACTTGTCCTCGCTCCCTCCTGCTGCACCAGGGGCTCCAATTAAAGCCTTGCCTGAATTTCTTGTCTAGCCTCTGATCAATTTCCATTGATTAAGGAGGCTAAGAACCCTCGTTGGTAACATTACTGTTCATACAGCACTTTACAGTTTATAATGCTCTTTTCTATATACTGTCTCCTTTGAACTTTATATACATTATCCCAAGTAATCTTCCCAACTTCTGAAATATTATATCCTATGATCTAGTAAAGTAGGGGTAACACCAAAGAGTGTGCATGCCCTTTCCACAACACTATGCTGCTTCCACCCATGCCGACATTATTCATTTACTCATTCATTCATTCATTCAACAAATATTTATTGAGCACTTGCCATATTCAAGGCACGGGGCCTCAGCAGTGGGGACTAACAGGAATACCATCCCTGGGAGGAGGGGACGTTCAGGGCGGTCCAGAGTTGCCACGATACTTGAACTGGGTCACACTGGTAGCCACTCAAAATCCATGCTGCTCCATTTAGATTTATTATGTGCAGCTCTGAGGACAAAAGAACACCCTCACAGGAGGAAGAATTTACTGGAGGAAGAAGCCGAGGGAACTCCTGGGGGAAAGATTCCCTTGCTAACAATTGGAGCTTCCAACAATGGAAGGGGCAGCCCCTTGAGGATGTAGGCTGCATCTTTTGCAGACACTAGGGGAGAGATTGAGGCTGCCCTGGGAGGGAGGCCTTCAAAACCCATTCAGTTAAAGAATCTGGGAATCACTTAGAGATCACTTCTCAGAGTAGAGGTTTTTACTTTTAACTCTTCCCTTCAAATGTCAGATGGTTTTCCCTTAACCTCATTATTTAGGTTATTACTTTAACCTTCCAGCTTCCACAGAGGGGTGAACTGGCTAGAAAATGGTCTGGGACTTCAGTGGATCCATGGTCCCAGTGTAAATTGTCCTTATCCTGTCCCAAATCCGTATTCTCAGGGATGAAAAACAAAACCCCCTGGAAACTGATAATCAGTCTACCAAGTACACAAGCAGAATACATGAAATCTCAACCGAAGGGCAGCCTGGGACTGCTTAATTTTGCCCAGGAAGCCATGTAACTGTCCACTGTTAGAAATCTACAAAGACTGCCTAAGTCTTTGGTCCCATGGAAATATTTTTTCCTCAGGCATGAAAATGCCAAATATAATCATAAAAGCAGTGGCCTAACAGAAATAGATTTTTTAAATGATTATACTTCCCATTTATTCCACCCTACTCTGGTCTCAAGCCAACGAATAAGAACTCAATTTCTCCACACTTGACCCTAGCAGATTTGGGCTGCTTCCAGGGAAACGTGTGTAGAAGACAAACATTTCTGAATGTGCTTTTTCTTTGCTCTGCTATCAGAGAACTTTTAGGTCCTTTATTCTTTACTAGGTTCATGCCAAAAGACTTCTTACTAAAAGGAGGGCAATAGAAAGAAAGGACCAGTCCATTATAGCATCGCGTATCTTTGGCCTCCACACATCATCACACACCATTGCATCCCAACTTCAGTTTCTGACTTCAGTTCCCTGGAGACAGTTTATATTCACCTGGTTTCATTAATACAATACACATTCGTACTGTGCTAAATACTTAGTATTAATTACATTACAAACACTCAATACAAGGGCTATATTTTCACACTGTAGGTGGTGATTTCAGGCGTTAGAGCCAGTTGGTTTTTTTTTTTCCTTCTCATTGTTTCTATGCTTAATTTGTGCACCAAAATTTAAAGCTTTCTACAGCTTTCCACTTGAAGCATCTTTGCAAATGAGGTCTTAAAGTGATATAATCAAACATGCTTGAGTATCTTTTGGCATCTGTAAGGGGGAATTCTCAGTAGAAGTGGGAATGCACTGATGGCTATTGGATTGACTCCCAAATTTCATGGCAAAGTCCCCTAGCATAGGCAACAAGGGCAACAGTATGAATCAAACCAGTGACCATAGGTTTCTCAGGACTGAAAAATGACAAAACTCTATTCCCACAGTGGAGTTCTTTCCTGATCAATAAACCCAATGCCTCACCCAATGTTTCTGAGTTATTTGCTTTAGGTAAATAGCATATCTTAAAAGCTAATTGTTTGATTAAGCCTTGGCATCATCATAATTTCCCAATAGCGAGAGCACTGAATCCTAAAGGCTGTGAAGGAAAGAGGTCAGCCTCTTTTCTGGAAGGCCACAAAGAATGAGAATGATTCCTATTGGCTTATAATAGTTTAGAAATGGCTAGGCCCAAAGGAATTAAGTAACACAACCTCCAAATCCTGGCTCCAAAACAAAAAGTGTGAATGCCCCGAAGTTGGTTTTCACCTTGGGTTTTTCTCCTCAATTCTTCTTTTTTTCTTTTACCAAGGCCCTGTCAAAACGGGATTCAAATCCCGAGGCCAGTTCCAGGCCTGCTCAAAGACAGCATTCAAGGCAGACCCTCACACATGGCCGCTCTAAGTGTCAACATCAGTCTGGTGAGAGGGCTCAGGGCCTGCCTCCGGACACCAGAGAGAAACACACTCCTTGGCGTTCCACCCCGGTTTTCTCATCAGAATGATGATGTCCCAGGATGACTTGTGGACAAATGCGAAAGGGAACATAGAAAATCTCTCCTTCCAAAAGAAAACGAACGACCCATAAAGCTCTGTGAGCTGACAGCCTTGTACTACTGTTGGCTATTACTGAATCCTTTCTGAACTGCACCAGGGGATGTAGGAGGGAGGGTGATGCCCAAGTCCTCATTGGAAGAGGGATGGAATAGGCTCTCTCCTCTGGGTTTTATCTTTGTTCAGTGCCATTTTCCCTGGGCTGGACTAGGACCTAACCAGAGTAATTCTTTGCTCTGCCCAGATCAGCATTTGCTCCCAAGTTTAGTGCCCATCTTCATGAAAGGCTTTATATTTCTTTAGAATGAATTTCAGCCATATGTGTGTGTTTTGAAAGAACTGGGGCTTTTGCTCTAGAATGGTCAGCACAGAGAGACAAAAAGGGCAAAGTCTTTTGTTACCAAATATTCAGCTCACAAAAGTTGAGTCACCATCACAGGGCGAACCAGACAACGTCACCACCTTTCAAAGCACAGCGTTAATTTTCTCACAACAGCCAACTCCACTCCTCTGCTTCTGCACTGAATGCCCTCTGGAGACAGTAAGGCTACCACTCCTCAGTCCAGCCCCTTCCCCAAAGGGCTCAAAGGAGTGTGCAATCCTTCCTAAAAAGCAGCGACACTGGGACCAAGTTCCATTTATGTGATCGATAAATGAAGCTGATGAAAAAGAATGCACACCTGCCTCCCCACAAATAAAAATTTAGGGAGAACGTGTCTGAGTTTGTAGGAGAGTAAAGAGGCGTTTATACAGTTTGGTGCCACCAGATTCTCTCTAAATCACAACTGGTCAAACAGTAACAAGAGCAATCCCAGGGAAGCCCGCGACGTGGATCTCGGAATATACTCCTGTTACTCCAGGTGTCACATAGACTCAGTGGAATGACTTTTCAGCCTAATGCAAAGTGAGGATTGCCACTGGGTAATAAACTCCTTTCTGTCCTCAAATAATCACTGCAAGAAGCAGTGATAGTTCACGAAGTAATCACTTCAAGAAGCAAGAGGTGTTTTATCTCCTCAGTGGTGGCAAAGTGCCTCTTCAGATTGAAAAATGCTGATTTATAACAGAATGCAGAAATCCTGCTGGCTGTTCGTCTCCGTCCCCCGCTCCTGAAGGCAGCGATGTTCTTGACTGTGTCAGAACTGCCAGGTTAACCCAGCAGGAAGTTTTGTCTCCAGGTCTATTAGCTGAGAGAAGCAACAGCTCACCAACGCTAACATTTGAAGAACCCAGAGGGTGGAGAGAGAGGTCTGACTCCTGGAAGGAGTGATTTGCACACATCGCCACTTGCCTTCCAGCTGCTGTGGCCAAATAGCAGCGTCCCTCCTCAGGTTGCCCCTGAATGCCACCCACAAGTGACCAACAGCACTGGAGAGTGGGGCACGGGGGTTTTGCTGTGGAGCAGGCTGCTCTGAAGTGCCCAGAGCTCCTCTACCTCCTCAGACATTTATACACATAGGTCGGAATAAGCCAAACTGCAAACAGCCCCGAGCACGTCTCAAATGGCCTGCAGCTCCTCTTCTTTGAGCCTCAGTCTGAATCTCAGCATCTGACAACCCCAGGGTGAGAGTCTGAAGACGTATTAAGGAACGAACCCTTGCCAGAACTGAAGCCTAGATGAGCGCAACAATGAAAAACACTTAGAACCTCGTGGGCTCGCAGCCAAACACTCGAACTTGGTTTGAACGTACCGACGAATGCAGGATTCGCCACAGCGATTTACAGCAGAGACTAGCGTGTGGCGCTCCTGCAAATGCAGAGGTTTTGGGGGGAAAGGTAGAAAAGGAAAATGAAGAAAGAGAAAGCGACAGATGCAAATGCAATCCAAACACTCCGAGTCACTCATTCAACCTCAGAAATTTTACAATTTGAGTGATCCTAATGGTCTTTGAAGCACATTGGAAAATGTCGCAATAGATGTTTGAATTAAAATCCAGTAGGTCTGCCAAAAGACCAATTGTTAAAAATTGGCAAGATTCCAGAGAACTTACTAGGCTGCAGACTGCCCGGGGCTGAGAGAATTGCTAATTCCAGAGAAAGTTAATTATCACCTTATTGATAAAGGGGTAATTTTTAAAGCTTATGGTGTGGCTTTTGTGACTCAATTAAAATTTAGAGTAATTTACTAGACACAGTGGTGGCTTCTGTTACATTATATAGTATAAAACCATTTGATTTTTCTCCCAGGGGCTGTTTTTTATCCCCCTCTCCTCTCCTCACCTGTCTGCATTTGAAGGCAACAAAAACATTAAAAACATGTAAATCTCAAACTAGCCTTTTGAGAGATTGCAGGATTAAGAAGTAAGATGTCCAGGAGGCACTTAAACAAAGCTCTCTCCTCGAAATGTCAGATTTGTCCACCGAAATTAAGAATCACATGTGCTCACACCAAAAGGGACTGCTTTCACAAACTTCATTTCCAAACTGTGAGACCTAATTTTATGCCCTTTGTTAATTTGATGGGAAAAGAGTCTTTCCTCATCTCTTTTCCCTTCTCTCCCACACCATCTGCAAATAAAAGCAGACGCTCCGTGGAAGAAAAGCCTCACGGAAAGAAACTGGAGGTGCTTGGGCTGTCAAGCTCCCAGGCAGTGTCGCCTCCTGCTCTCTCCAGGACGTGTTGATCGGGATAAGCACACCGGGCCATCTGGCGTCAGTGTGACGCTGCGACTCCCATGGGTACAGACTCGGGGGGAACCTCGTCCCGCAGAGCCCTGCCCGGGGCCCCAGGGAGCCAGTTCCGAGCTCCACCCCACCTCTGCCTGCCAGGACCCCGTGTTCGCTCTAAAGTGTCTTCAGGAGCGAGTGAACGTGTGTGATGTGTCAGCCAGCCACGCCGAACTGCAGACCTCCAAAACACTCTAACTTCCCACGTGTGCGTAAAGATTATTTCTCTCTGAGCATTCCTTGTTTTGATTTAAGGGCACTTCAGCAATGTTTCCTTAAACTTGTTTAAATATTTAAGATCCAAAATTTAGATTAAAAAATACATAAAAGCCGCCACAATATGAGAGGTTTCTGCTTGTGATTTTTCACATCATTTAAAGTTTAAAAATTTCTAAAAATTCTATCTTTGTACTCTGGGGCATCGCTTGAATTTTATAATAAGCAAATGTTATTTCACATTTTAAAAGTCATTATTCTTTCAAATTTTCAATATAAAAGTTTTACAGCAGAGACAGTACCTGGGGCTGGCTTGTGTTCTAACAGCTGGTCTGCTTGTCTTACCTGCTGTTGGAGGAGCCCCTGCGACCCCAGCCCACAGAAGCCAAGAACTAGAAAGTGAAACTGCTTCTGCTGGTTTCACTTGCCTCAAAAACACACTACCAAAAGCAGATAAATGACCCAAAGCAATTTACTCTTGTATCTCTTATTGTTTTCTTTCTATTATTGTTCATTTACTTGTCAGTTTTTTTTATTCTTGCTGTTGTCATGGTTTGCGGGGGGTGGGTCTTGGCAGCAAAACAGAAGTCATTTTAGTGGCATAGGAAGAAATTTCAACACGTTAAACATAAAAGAACTGGGTGTTTGCGGAATTTTCACTTTTCTTATAATTCCACAAATCAAGCAGACCTAAATTATTTACCAAGATATTACACAGCCTCTCCACACACACAACGATAAAGAAAACACATTCATATTTTTTTAAATATCTGTCACAAATATGTTTGAAAGGTAGATTGTGAAGCCACCAGACAACTTCCCTAAAACTGAAGGCGCTACATTCACATTTTATCTGAGTTTAGACGATTCACTACTGCTTTTCTAGGTAATCTTCACCGAGCGCTGTTGCTCAAATACCTGCTTCATTTTTTCGGGCTAGTTCTACCAAGCAACACACAAAAAAATGCTGCACATGAATATTGCGCCCCTAGCTAGTTTACTTTTCCACACTATAAATTCCTTCATAGTTATTTTTATGCTTTCACTCCAAATATCCTATCTTATATATATATATGTGTGTATATATATATATATATATATATATTTTTTTTAAGTCTTGAGGAAAAAAAAAGCAACTATGTTTCTCACTCTTCAAAAATGGTTCCTCTGGTTGAAAAGGAAGAAAAACACAGTATACAACAAACATCTGGATTCTGAAGTGACTGGATTACTTTCTCAAATACCATAATTTCTGAGACCAACCAAAAAGCCACTTTCTCAGGAAGCTACTGATTGTTGGACCCGCTCGAGTATCATCACAGAATCCAGCGCCTCCTCTCCTTCACTCTCCTTCACCATTACAGGTAATGGAAAGAACTTTTGAGCACCTCAACCATCAATCTAATGACTGCCTGCAGCCTGCACCTCACCCTCATCCACTGTCCTATCCTGCTCAGCAAGCAATCACGCCCCTGGATTCAAGTCACACAAAGCCCTACCTGGGAAGGAGGTGACTCTGTATTTGAACTTGGGAAAACTGCTTCTGACACTGCATAGTCACCTGGTTTTTATCCCCAAAACTAACCAATACCAGCAACTAGCAATAAATAGTATTCTCATCTATCCTGGTAAATTAGGAGAAACTAGTACAAAGACATAAAAAATATTCCATCTGAGATATAAAAAACAAAATTCAATTTTAAAAACCACTCTTACATGTTCACAACATACTGATTATAAAAATTAAATTTTAGGTAAATATTTTTATCCCAAGACATACTACAATTTTTTAAATTAAAAAACAGAACAAAGCAAAGGGAAATCATCATGCCAAAAAAAAAAAAAAACTAACCAATTATTTGAGTGCACATTTGGGAAAAAAAATAACTTTCTACATATTCAAATGCAGAGTGAAAGAGTAGTATATGTACCCCAGATTGATAAACTATATAATTCTATACTATGTCTTCCCCTCTGAGATCTGGTCAAGAAATCAAACACTGTATTTTGAGTAGGAGGAACTAAAGTTTACCTGCCTGCCTCAGCGGTTTTAGTGCAGGACACTCGTGCATTGCCGTAAATGTAGGCATGCAATCCAGAAGAACTGAAACAGGTAATCTGTTACGCTTATAGTGAAAAGAGAAGGATCCCATGTCAACGGCACACCCTCCGATTGTGCATCTCCCTTACCTACAGCTCGTTCACCAGAGCCCTGATCAGGTTCTTTACCAGGCCGGGAATGTTGACTCAGAAGACAGATGACTTTCAGTACATGCAAACCGAGTATTGCAAAAGCTAATCTTCCACCCGTGTGTTAATAGCTCACAGTTAGTCTCCAGCAGCCCTGCTCTCCGGCTGCAAACATCTCATTAGACTAATGCATTCAGCACAGGCAGAAAACTCGATTTACCATAGCTACAGCAATGAATTTCCATTACGATGACAGCTTCAACCACATCATGTCCAGAAAACCAGCCAACCACTGGCTTTTAAAGAACACACACATTTTACATGCAGAAAACGAGGCGCGCGAGTATGTGTGTGTGTGTGTGTGTGTGTGTGTGTTTCCTTCCTCTTAGCAGCCCAACTAACAGAAATGTGCAGTGTAGCTTTTTGCTGACACGAGCTGCAAGGTAATGACACTTTTGCTTCTTTGGTAGTTACGTCCTTGTAATAACCTGAATTATGTCACAATTGTCAGAATGGGTGTTTCCAACATTTCGGTTTTCATTACCCCTCCTCTGTTGCCATAGAAACCAGACTGTAACATCATCTCTTTGTCCCAGTCCTGCAGCAGTGTGCCAGCACCGGGCTTATAAGATACTGGTGATCTGAAGGAGTGAATGCTTGACTTTGAACAAATAAAATAAAAAGAATTATTCTAATGACATCGTTGTTCAGGAGAGACTGTGTGTTTGCCAGAGGAGTGTGCCTATACAGGTGAGCACACCATGCTCATACGTACTGACTCTACAGCTGCATACAACACATATGGTTAGTTCTTTTAAACGGGGCACTGACTTGGGCTCCAGATCTGTGTGTAAGTGCATAAGTGTAAACATGGTTTACACTCATAAACATGAGGCAGAATGGTCCTCACATGGGATAAGGGCTACTATTCATCCTCCATGCCCTATTGTTTTCTCTGTGGCAAATCAATTTATAGTGGTAAAGGGACTTTTTCTTCTTTTCTTTGTAAAGTGGAGCAAGGCTCCCAATTGCCCATTTCATTCACCCCACTCTGGCATTTTATTCCCAAGTATTTCCTACAAGATGAAACATCTGTTTAATATGTGACCACCTGCAGGCTTATTCCTGGGGGTGAACAACAAGCAAATTTAGCCAGGACTAAACATCTACCGGGGATAATCAAGGTTTAGGCCACAACTTGGACAGTTACTGAGAATGAAAAAAATGAAATTACAATTTGAGGTTTTTCCAAATACATATACAGAGTCACAAAAGAAAGAAATAAGAAATCTCTCCCCTCAAATTATAAACATAGAAAAAAATTAAAATTTTTTTGAAGTCAAAGCATTGTACTTATTGAACTTAAATTCACCACTTAATCATCTAATTTTGCTGTTTTGTTTTGTGTGGGAAAAGGCAAGTTTGGTAGTTTTTCATTTTGCTCATTTAATATAAGTTCATTTCATTAAAGGAGGAGGAGGAGAGGAGGGAGGGAGAGGAAGACGAGGAGGAAAGAAAACAGGACCCAATGGATGATTTCAATTTGGCCAGCATTTCTGCTGCAGCCACAGTGGTAGTATTTATGCCCATGGCCTTGAACACAATCCTACACTACACTCAGTGAAGCACCTTGGCCTGAGATGCTAGACCAGTCTTTGCTTTAAAATATTTCTTCAGATAAATCAAATAAAAATTTCCTAGATAATCTAGAATATTTCCCAATTTCTGTAAAAGAAGAAAAAGGTTTGTCAAGATCTGCCTGAAATAAAGGAGTTTTCAGTTTTCCTACCCAGCTCTAGAGAAGTTGTGATTCTGGTCCTTGGGGTGCACAAGACCTGTCCTTAAGTCAAGTGTGTCTGGGATGCAGGCACTGGCATCACAGGTCAATTGCACAATGAGGCTTAAAATGGAAATTAACTAAACCTGACTTGCTTTTAAAAAGTAGATAGATGCTTGATGGACAGACAGATAGATAGATGATAGATAGATAGGTAGGTAATTTTACTGGGATTTCTTTCTTTATACAACCATGACTGTGGGTCCTAAGTAATTAAGTTCATGTTTTTAAAAATCCTCAATGTTTTTAATTCCAAGAAACATTTAAGTTAAACATGTAAGAGAAAGGAAATTCGGTGGGATGGCTGCATACAAGCTAAGGGGTCTGTTGACAAGACAAGGGGCCCTTCCGAGCTAATGTATCTCCAGGTTTTATACATCCCTGGGCTAGGACCAGGATGCTTAGGCTATGCCACGTTGTTCATTTTCTTTGGTACTGTGGTTACATTTCTGTCGCAGACCACAGGCAGAACGCTCCACCCTTTCTACACAAATGCTACTGGGTTGGTGGTTGGCAAGAGGCGGCCAGAGGGAACAGGTTAATTTGGGGGCATCCCAAGTGCAAACCTACTTAGAGTAGCCTCTCTCTGAAGAGTAATCCCTATGTCAGCTGCTGGTAAAGAGTTCTGGTTCCAACACAAGAATCAGGTGGAGAGGGCTGTGTCCTGGACAAAGGAGTCAGTGCTATGGGAAAAACCATAGCACAGTGCTATGATAACCCTTGTTATCATAATAATAGCCAACATTTACTGGGGAAGTATCATGTACCAGCCCTCTTCATATGTTATCTCATTTACAACAACCCTATGAAATAAGTATTATGAGTACCATCCCCATTTTACAGAAAATGAAACTGAGACTTGAGGACTTTAAATAAGTTGCTTGGGCAACTTATTTAAATACTTATTTAAAGTACGCAGCTGAGAAGTGTTGCCCACAGGACTGACCCAGGCATTTTGTCCCCAAAGACACAGTACTTAGTCATTTGGCCACATGGCCTCCTGGCACTGCCCCTTGTTCCAGCTCTGCCATTAACCCAAAAACATTGGTCGAATGTTATTACACTCCCCTTCTATAACATGGGGATGGGAGTAGAAGACTAGGTCACCTTTGTGGTCTCTTATGGTCCTGACATTCTACAGTCCAATGAATTGCTTTATCTGCTGGTCTGGAACAGGCAAATGCTTTGGGTTGGAGGAGAACTCACTTATGGTTGTGGCTATGGCCATGACTACTGAGGGGGAAAATAACACCCTCTCTTTCATTAGAATAAGATCTGATAAACTAGTGCTTTGGACTGTCAATTTGGGATGGAGATAGAGGGGAGAGAGCATAGAGAAGAAACAGGGAAGTTTTAATGGCCAAGATCCCATTCCTGAAGTAGCAAAAGGAGACCAGTTTCCCACAATCAAGAAGCCCCATGACACTGCTTCCACATCATTCAACACAGAATTTTCCCTGAATGTTCCTGAAAATTTGAGAAGTTTCAGGGTTATGGAAAGTATGAGGCTTATGATCCCATTTTGCCAGAGGGGAAATCAAGGCAGAAAATTGTTAACTTGATTAGTCAGACAAGAGGTAAACAATTAGTAGACCCAGATCTCCTAGTTCCTCCAAACTGCCACTTCTTCAACCCAAAGCCCTACCTTCCACAGGGCCAGATCTTTGTTTAAACTACACAAGCAGGAATCTTTCAAAATTAGAAGCAAAACTGTTCTTTGTAGTGAAGTTAAACGGGAAACAATCTCAATGTCCAATAAAAAGAGATTATTTAAGTTAATGTGTCATGTGTCCATACTATAGAATATATAATGTAACCACCAAAAAGGATGTCATAGAAAGCCATGACACGAAAAAACGTTCTCAATATATAGTTGCCAAAAAATGCAGGTTACAAAAGAATATGCAGAATAGAATCTTATTTTGAAAAAATAGAAAAAGATTTGCAAAATACTGGAGCTATGGTAATAGTGATGATCCCTTGGTGATAGGATTATGAGTAATTTTTACCTTCTTAAGCTCTCTTTTTTATATTTCCTATAAAGGAACACCTACTTTATGTGGTAATAAAAAGTTAATGTGAATTAATTGATTAGTGACAATTTTTCCTTATCACATCTGCAAACATATTTGCTTATAATTCTCATAAATCTTAAACCTCAAATTTCTTTTACGTCAATGAAATAAAAATAAATCCTGTGCCTGGTGGTTGTAGGCTACATTCAGCCTTGGCCTTAGCCAGTGCTTCAAGCTTGAAGACTGCTCCCCAACTCTCTCAAGTTATCCTGTTGTCCTCCACTCTGGGCTTCACCATCACCTAATATCTTTGAGCCCATGCAGCGTATTCAGCGCAACTAACACAAAGTCAGGGACAGACTCCCTATCCTTCTATACCCAAGGGCTCCCACGGTCTGTGGGGTCCTTTCACACCTGATGATACTCAGTCTTGTTTTAGTAAAGCCATATTCTAAAGATAAACGGCTTGGTGAGGGGAGAAGGTGATCGAATGAAGTGAAAATCACTCCCATCCAAGGAAAAAATGACTCATTAAAATTCTCTTGGGCCTAAAACTTAGTTCCTTTCAGATGGGGCCTACTGTATTTGTGGCTCTGGGCCTGTGGCCCTGGCTGATATTCAGGGATTGACTTAGTGGAAATATTTGTCTCAGGGTCTGGCAGTTTTGGTGGTAGCAAGTCCAGTGACCCTCATCCCAGGGGCAGTGTCTGGTAACAGGGTTGGTCAGTGAGGGCATGTGCTGACAGCCAGGAGAGCTGCGGGGGACAATAGCCAGGACTTTTCTTTGGTAACTAGTGTGTAGATTCCAAGCTGCCAAGGAAACAGTCTTGTTCTCCACTGAATCCCCAACATGTAGTAGGAAATCAACAAATAATTATTGCTTAATGAATAAAAGAAACTAGGGGTTAAAAAGGTGACCTAATCTTAATCAATATTAGTATAGGCCTTTAGACCTGATCCCTTCTCCCTCCCAAAAAGTGACTGACTTTGGATATCTGCCATCAGAAAAAAAAAATCCTAATCTGTTAAAACTGAAAGGATGACTTCCATTTCCTATCTCCCTCTACCTTTATGCTCTAAAAATGCTGTCTCCTTGGGATCACTTCTGCTTTGAGCCATGTTTGTTTGAAACTGATGAATTTTTATTCAGCATTCATAAAGGTGATCTCCAAATACTTTTGGCTATTTGATAGGTTTCCTTTTAGCTCCTAAAATATTTTCCCCAAGTTAAATATGAGCGATCAATGTTGGAATGCTGAGAAACTCCTAGAATTAGAGAAAGTGAGCCTCAGCCATACCTGTATGTATATTCCAAAGAGACAGAAAAAGAGACTTCAAATAAAGTAAAGAGTATATGCAGTTTACTCTTTTTTAACCTGAATAGCCAAAGCAATCTTGAGAAAGAAAAACGAAGCTGGAAGAAACAGGTTCCCTGACTTCAGACTATACTCAAAGCTACAGTAATCAAAGCAGTATGGTACTGGCACAAAAAAAGACACACAGATCAATGGAACAGGATAGAAAGCCCAGAAATAAACCCACACACCTATGGTCAATCAATCTATAGCAAGGGAGGCAAGACTATACAATGGAGAAAAGACAGTCTCTTCAATAAGTGGTGCTGGAAAAACTGAATAGTTACATGTGAAAGAATGAAATTAGAACATTCCCTAATACAATATACAAAAATAAACTCAAAATGGATTAAAGATCCAAAGGTAAGACTGGATACTATAAAACTCCTAGAGGAAAACATAGGCAGAACACTCTTTGACATAAATCACTGCAATATCTTTTTGGATCCATCTCCTAGAGTAACAGAGATAAAAACAAAAATAAACAAATGGGACCTAATTAAACTTAAAACCTTTTGCACAGCAAAAGAAACCATAAACAAAACAAAAAGACAACCTACAGAATGGTAGAAAATATTTGCAAAGGATGCACCTGACAAGGGATTAATTTCCAAAATATACAAGCAGCTCATACAGCTCAATATCAAAAAAAAACAACCCAATCAAAAAATGGGCAGAAGACCTAAATAGACATTTCTCCAAAGAAGACATACAGATCGCCAATAGACACATGAAAAAATGCTCAACATTGCTAATTATTAGAGAAATCCAAACCCAAACTACAATGAGGTATCACCTCACTCCAGTCAGAATGGCCACCATCAAAAAACTACATATAATAAATGCCGAAGAGGATATGGAGAAAAAGGAACCCTCCTACACTGTTGGTGGGAATGTAAATTGGTGCAGCCACTATGGAAAACAGTATGGAGCTTCTTTAAAAAACTAAAAATAGAGTTGCCATTTGATCCTGCAATCCCGCTCCTAGGCATATATCCGGAAAAAACTATAATTGGAAAAGACATACACACCCCAATATTCATTGCAGCACTATTTACAATAGCCAAGACGTGGAAGCAACCTAAATGTCCATTGACAGATGAATGAGTAAAGAAGATGTCATGTATGTATATACACACACACACACACACACACACACACACAAAACACACAATGGAATATTACTCAGCCATAAAAAAGAATGAAATAATGCCATTTGCAGCAACATGGATGGACATAGAAATTATCATACTAAGTGAAGTAAGCCAGACAAAGGCAAATATCATATGATATGGCTTATATGTAGAATCTAAAAAAAAAGATACAAATGAACTTATTTACAAAACAGAAACAGACCCACAGACATGGAATACAAACTTATGGTTACCAAAGGAGAAAGGGCAGGAGGAGGGATAAATTAGGAGTTTGGGATTAACACATACACACTACTATATATAAAATAGATAAACAACAAGGACCTACTATATAGCACAGGGAACTATACTCAGTATTTTGTAATAAACTATAAGGGAAAAGAATCTGAAAAAGAATTTTTATATATATATATATATATATATATATATATATATATATATATACACACACATATATATACACACACATATAACTGAATCACTGTGCTGTATACCTGAAACTAACACAACACTGTAAATCAACTATACTTCAATTTTAAAAAAAGGAGTATATGCAATTTAGCTGATAACAGTTACTTCTTCTGGACCCAGTTTCTACAGAAAGGGGTGTGTGTGTGTGTATGTATGTGTGTGTGTGTGTGTGTGTGTGTTAAGTAGGAAGGACGTACCAGGGGGCTCAGCTAAAAGAAACTCTACATTTTAAAAATGTCATTTAGAGAATAGCCCGTTGGGGGTTGCCTGCAGTTTCAGTTTCTAGAATAAAGTCATTGATCACCTGAAGCTCCATCTCCCTTTATTTGAGGGAAGATCTCCAAGATGGGCCCTTTAGTTACCAGAAGGCAAGAACACAACCATTGTCCTTGAAACAGAACTTGAATGCAGATGATGCCGTCTGAAATTTTTCACTGTCTTTAGATTAAAAAGTAGCTGGTTGGTGAATAAAAAGCAAACGGTTGATGAATTCCCTGTAAGGATAACCAACTTTAGTATGGGCCACAATTTTAATAAGCCCACTTGGTTAGAAGCTGAACCCAGAAAACTGAGTCTGGGGCCAAGAGGAAGGAAGAGAGAAGTAAGGTTGCATTGACAGTAAAAATAACTCAGAGCATTCACTGGCAGGGAGTCCAGTGATCTTTCAGTGAGGCTGACCCAACTAAATGATATGACAAAAATCCTAGTCTGAATCATCCTATGCCTGGCTTCCCACATGGTCACAATATGGCTGCCACTTGCTTCTAGGCCACATACTTCCCCGTTCACATGCAACACAAAGGAGAGCTTCTCCAGGTACCTTCCACAGAGGAGCTAGGAAGCTTCTTTCCTAGAGCAACCTGCTAACATCTCTCTCATCTCATTGGCTGCAATTGGGCCATGCCCCATCCCTGAACTAATGACAGCCACTAATATATGCTGATTGGCTTAAGCCCACCTTTGGAGGGAGTGGGAGGTGGATTCTGCTTTGCCCCAGGGACAGGAGCTGCCTGGGGAGGGCTGGATACCTGAATAATTGCAGTGCTCTTGGCCAAAAGGAAAAGGAATGGGTGCTAAGGGACCATAACCAGCAAGAAGCGACTGATTAGCAGAAGGTAGGGAGGGGGAGATCTGGGAGGAGAGAAGAGCTTGGTGGGTTGGGGGACAAAGAGATGGCAGGATGCTGTGCGCTGCGCACGTGGCCCTCACTCCTACAGCACTCTCAGACATGATCTTCAGGAAAGACCACAGAAATTGTGAAGTGCTTGATGTGGTTGAAGTTCTTGTAGAAATTGGTGAAGATGCTGAGTTTTGCTCTGTTTTGGTGAAGATGTTGAGCACATGAGAAGCCAGGGACAAATACCAAAGGGATTCAAAAACTGTTAAGCCTGGGGAAGTAGTTAACTGTTAAGCCATATGGGGAGAACTCTGGACCTCCCTGGGATGTGAAAATCAGGAATTTAAGGGACAGAAAGGCAGCCAGCTGACAAAGGGGCTAGAGCCATGTAAGTTGGGTGTATATTCAGCTATATTGCACTCTTAAGTAAGGGGGAGGGATCTTCTGGAGATCCTTGACTGGAATTGGTGCTCTCCAGATGAGCTATTCAAGACTGAATGACTCACACTTTGAGAAGAGTGTTGTGAACTGTTGGGATTACCTTAATCTAGCTGCACAGTTCACCCCTAAGCTGCATGCATGTGTTTTGTGAGATGAGAGATAAAAGCCAGGCCCCGACTGAAGGGAATCAGTGGGAGGGTCGGTTCCATCCTCTTGAACAATGTAGGGGCTGCAGGCAAGCCTCGGGAAAATGGCCAGGTGGAAACTGAAGGAGTTCCTACAGCTTAGGGCTCAAGGGATGCTGTAGGGACTCAGAGGCTACCTGTTTTTGGCAGTGACAGGACATGTGGCAGCACCATCTGGGAATGGGTCCTTTACTGACCTTCCAGTGATGGAGACCAGGAACAACCTCTGGACTAGTACAAAACCCAGAGAGTGTGGGGGACTCTCCAGTGAGGGATGCCCATCTTCTCCTGGTTTGTGGGAGTTATATTCATATGAACACTAAAGGAGATGGGAATAGCAAAAACTAAAATGAAAAGAAAATTTAACAAGAAACACACAAGTTTTATGTGAAGCTCAGTGGCTCAGAGCAAGTATTCTGGCTTGACCCCATCTGTGACCTTGGGTGAAGAAATGCAACTGCTCTGTGCTTTATTTAATTTCTCTTGTCTGTAAAATGGGCATAGTACTACTGTTGTGAGGATGAAATGAGTTAGAATAGATAAAATGTCAAGCTGTTAGAATAGTGCCCGGAATGAATGAATGAATAAATACATAAATAGCTATAATAAGGAAAAGGGAATCTAAATGGCACAAACACACTTGAGAAACAGGAGAAAAGAGGGATAAAAGCAACAAAATTGTAGAAGCTGCAAAGCAAATGGGCTGATGGACGAGAGGGATCTGACCTGGTGGACCCACGATATCTGAACCTTTATTCTGAAGTGAGGGGTCCCAGGATGCACACACTTCACACCATGAAAGCCTCTGAAACTGGAGGCTTAAGGAACCTCCAAAAGTGGAAGTGAGAGGGGACTAAGAACAAGAAGACCAGACCCCCACCCCACCCTTATGCTGCTGGTGATGGCCCCTCAATCCTGACCAAACAAAGGATTACTCTATCCTTGAGGACACAGGCCCGCCTGAGGGCAGAGGTGCTGTCCCCAAAACAGGATTCAGAAAAAATTCATATCCTTAATCGTGGGACCCACAGAGCCCGCCACGACTCAGCTGTCAGACTGTTTGCAGGGAGACTTAGACTCCCAGGCAGGACATCAGAGGGAGAAAAGATCTACACACACTGACAGGTGGGGTTCACGTGAACGGCCCAGCAAGATCCCCCTTCAGTGAAGCCCACCAGTGACAAGGCTACCCATACGCAGAAAGCTTCCAATCACATTTTAAGGGGCTCACTAAATTTGATTCTCTGGCCTGAAAGACAGAGACTGAAACCAACAAACAGCAAGAAAAGGAATCTGGAGAAAAAAAATTTTTTTTTAAATTATGATTAATGTCCTGGAAGACATAATACAACATATTGCATCAATAACATGAGAATGGGTTGCTATTTTTTTAAAAAGACATTAAAAGGATAAAAGAGGATCCTTGGAATTAAAAATATGAGAGTAGAAATGGAAAATGTAATAGAAAGATCAAAGGATTTTGTCAAGATAAGAAAGAAAAGCTAAAAGAAGGAATCTAGAAGAAATTAGGGGATCAGTGTAGGAGATGCATGGCAGGCTGATGCCCCCTAAGAAGTGAGATGCATGTCCCTCCTGGCTTTACCCTCCTGCAAGTTTATTTCAGCTAGTTTTTGGCTGTATTTGGATGTCTTCTTGGGAAAACAAGGGTTTTGGAGCTTCCTAGGCCATTGTGCTGACGTAAATAATCTTCAGCAAATTTTGATTGCAGCAATTTTTGTTCCTGTGCTTTAAGATGTATTTTAGAAACAGAGAATAAATTTCTTAAGGCAGATTTATACATCCTTTTAAAAAAACATGCTGTTTTGGAAAAGTATGTTAATTGGAATATTGTTGCTCTCTCATTTGAAAATACTTTAGCAGAAGTACTCT
Source organism: Grampus griseus (assembly GCF_964374135.1). NCBI lineage: Eukaryota > Metazoa > Chordata > Mammalia > Artiodactyla > Delphinidae > Grampus > Grampus griseus. The sequence continues at coordinate 38,001,177 of NC_139007.1, forward strand.
AGAGACATATAGGTGAATCTGGAGCTGGCACAGAAATGAGTCCTGCAGGTCAGAGTTATCCTGTCTCCTTATTCTCAGAGTTTTAGCCCTCACCCACTCAAAGGCCACATCATCAACATCTTAACTGATAAAACTACACTTCAGGTACCACTTTAGGTAAAGTCTGATTTCCAGATGCTAAACCTCTAACCACATCACAAGACCTAGGGACTTTCCACCCAGGGCTTACCAACAACATGGGGTGCCCTCACTGTCTCTGGACCTCCCAAGCACTGGCCACAGCATACATCATCGTCCAATTCTTTAGTCAGGGATGGGAGTAGCTCTCCCACTAATAATTTTGATTGCCCAGATAGGTGTGGTGACTCCTCAAACAGGTGATGACATCTGTTAATATTTCACTACAACCAATTTGTACAAAACAAAGCACAACACACATTGTATTACATAAGCTCCCACTTTCTCAAAAAAATGATCATCAGGACCACATATCCCAGGACTCACTCAGAATCCACCTAAATTTAGCCATTTCTTTATATGCTTGCCTTGCTAAATCCTGTATATTTGGGAAGTTGTCTGGCATACAAATGCCACAGTCTTCCCCACAATATCACATACTCCTCCCTTTTCAGCTGGGATATGATCAGGGCCGTGAAGTTTTGGAGCACCACATTTCTCAGAGCCACCATTCTTACAGTGATATATGCCCAGTCTCTCATATGGTTTTGGTCCTTCCATACATTGGGATTTGTATATTCAAACACTGTTCTGGAGCATATCCTGGGTTCTTGATTCCTAGTCTTGATTTCCCTCCCCACCCACCATCTTCAGGGAGCCATTGAACATCCACAGATGTCTCACATGCCCAGTAGGTAGAAAAAAGGGCAGGCTGCTATTCCTTACCCATTATCAGAGCCCACTCCGTGGGATCTGCATTGAGAGGTGACAGGATGGAACCATCAGGAAGCATCACATGCTCCAGGAACTGTGCCCTTCCACTTCCGCCTGGGCTTATGAAATGTGTATACCCTAAACAAGGGAACAGCCTTATCGGGTGGGTATCTTGGGGTGTCTGAGGGTTAGATTGCCAATCATGAGCTCTGGGTGACCAGTTTCTGGGCATTGTGGTCCCCAACCCTGGATGTCCAGAAATTAGTAGGCCTACTGTGCTCCCACCCACACCCCATGAGTTCAAGGTTTTGGTCCCCCATCCCATAATTATGAGTGTTTTTCCTGACATTTTCTCTTTGTTTATGATATTTATCAGGTGGACCACTGGGGACAGATCACCCAGAGCCATTGATAGCCTGTGACTCTTGTCAGGTTTAACACCAGATACTATGATAGCCCATCCTTCAGAGATTATGGAGTGAGGGGTCTTTCAAACCTGGAAGGGTATTTTTGCTAAGCATTTTCTTGATGTAGATCAACTCTCTATCAAGGCCCTGATCATCCTATGGGTGCCATAGCCCTGCCTACTAGGGCCATGATTACATTATCTCTCAAGTCATAGCTGGCTCCCTACATTAGCACTGCACAGTGCTAAGGCGAGCTGATTGGCTTAAATCTTATTCCAACTGGTATCATAGCCCAACATGTCCTAGATTAACCTCACCATCATTAAGAGAGAAGCAGGGACTCCTTAAGTTTCTCCCCACAAATAACAGTGAAGGGCTAGTGCTGGCTCACCACCACCTGGGCAGGGCTTGTGGCCCTCCAGAGTCCCAGAGGTGACCACTCAGCCTCCTTTATCCCCAGGCAGCAAACAGAAGCGGTGATAAATGAAATATGAGGTCAGGTCTGCCCCATCTTCAATTCTTCCCTAGTGTCCTCTAAGGCTTGGTTCAGGAGTGTCTGAAGAAGGACAGATCACCAGAGGCAGCTGGTAAGAGTGATTAATTCCAGAATAATGGTGATGGGAAATTCCAGAATGACAAATATCAACGGACCTCGTGAGCTGCCCATCCTGGAGGCATGTCACCAAAGGGGGGGGAAAGAAACTAGGAGGTAAGGTAATGCTTAAACATAATGAAAGTGTTACAGTGCTGGCAGACAATTTGGGGATAAATTTGTGATAGGTGCTTAGAAAACCAAGCAAACAAAAAATAGAGAAAAAGAGAGAATTATTAACTCGGAGAGATAAAGAGAAAGAAAAAGAAAATATAACTGTAGTTCATTATATGATTCAATTCTAAATGATATATACATTTACAAAACAATATTATCACTAAGTATTGATTTCACTAAATATTATGCCATAAATTTATTGGGAGGATGGAAGGAGAAAAAGGTGGGATGAGGTCTTCAAGCTAAACCCTCATCTTCCAAAGTAAGAGATAAACAGACTGTACCTAAAATGAAAATAATCAAAAAAGGGCATTATATGCAGATTAATTAGAAATTTAGGCAAATATCAGAAGCAACAACTAAAAACATGGTTATCATTGAAGAGTAGGGACAGGAGACAACTATTTTTGATGTAAATCTTATAGAATTATTTACCTTTTTAATCTCTTTCTCAATAGATACATATATACATATATATATATAACTTTAATTATAAAAAGCATTAAATAAAAAATTTTAAGCATGCCCATTAAAGTAGAAAAAAAGAAAACCATTGATCTTCTACCTCTGAGAATGGAGGAGCTCACAAATACTAGGAACATGATTTTTTTCACCTAAGAAGAGTTGCCATTTAAAAAAATATGTAATAAAACTCCATCATAAAATAAAAATTAAAAACAAAAATTTTAAAGTAAATCTAATTACACTGTTTTTTCTTTACTCATAATAAAAAATTTCATATTATTACAGACTCTTTATGAGAATACCTACCATCGCTCTCTAGTCGGATATTGGAATTTTTTTTCTTGGAGAGATCCAATGACCAATGTTTTGCCTAGAACAGTGCCTGACACATAGTGGGCACTCCATAAATGTTTGTTAAATGATGAATGAATGAAATTAATTCATTAAACACTTGTGAACATCTAGTTTCCTAGATTCAGAGTTCACTGAACTCTGAATGAGAGGGAGAAAGTTCCTTGAAAGCAGAGACTGTGTTGGATCTATTTTGGGGTCCTGATCTGGGATAAATAATGTGACCCACTGTGTGTCTAGCATGACCCTATTATAGACAGGGATTTTATATTAAGTAGGCACTTTTTGAACTGTCTAGCATATCAGATGCTCACAGATTCCTAACTTCTGAATGCCTTTCCCCTAACTTATGATAAGTGAAATGACAGGGAATCTTTACTCATTCATTCATTCAACATATAGGTAATGAGTGCCTTCTGTGTTCCAGGCACTATTCTAGGCTCAGCTTAACAAACAGACCAAAATCTCTAGCCTCATGGAGCTTACTTTCTACTGCAGGGAGACAGACAATAAGCAAGATAAATAAATAAAATATGTACATGTTAATAGTGATGAATGACAAGGAGGAACATTTAAGCAGGGAAGAGGGATAAAGAGTGTCAGGGTTGCAGTAAGGAGGAAGGGAATTGTAATTAAAATCAGAGTAGCAGGGCAAGTCTCTTGGAGGTGAAGGTGTGTTAAGACCTGAAGGCAGTGAAGCGGAAGCCCTCTGAGCCTCAGCCCCTCCACTACAGTGCATGGAGGGAAGACGGTGAGCAGGGGTATCAGCCTGCTCTGTGGACCCCTCACCCACTGCATGTTGGCAGAGCAGCCTTGGGCAAGTTACCTAACCTCTGTCTGGGCCCCTCAGAGTGGGAGTGATGGCAGCTAACTCATAGAATGGGTATGAAGATTCCCGAGACTGAATTCTTTGCTCTCTTCTATGACTTTCGTGATGTTATCAGAGGAACCTCACTCTCATCTATCTGCTCAATCCCCAAACACACCATCTCCCTCCCTTTACCCATTATATCACATCAGACAATATTAAGTCTGTATTGACCAGCATCAGTAACTTATAAATAGGTTTATAAATAGTTTAAAATGTAGATTTGTAGTCATCACCTTTTTTGTGTGTAAAATATAATTGATTTAAAACATTGTGTAAGTTTAAGGTGTATAACATGTTGATTTGATACATTTATATATTGTGAAATGATTACCACTGTAGCCTTAGCTAACACCTCTATCATGTCACATAATTATTATTCATTCTGGGGGGGAGATAACATTTAAGACCTAGTCTCTTAGCAACTTTGAAGTCACCTTTCTAATAGGCCAAGATTCTTTCCATTTTTATTCTAAAATGGTCTCAAGTTGTAAATCTGCCAACTAACACTTACCCAGAGCTATCGTTTGCCAGATATTGGGCAAGGCACGGGAGAAACAAATACAGACTTTTCTATCCTGGACCCTATGGTCATGAATACCAGCAAAAACACTCCTTTACATCTGAGCTCTGAGGCCAGGCTGCCTGGATTCAAATCCTGACTCTGTCACTTATTAGGTGACTAACCTTTGGCAGATTACTTAACTTGTGCGTGCTTCAGATTCCACGTCTATAAAATGGGGGTAAAAATACGTTATTTATAAGGACTCCATGAACTAACTAATACTTAAAGTGCTTATAAAAATACCTGGCATGTTATAAGCTCTCAACAGATGTTAGCTTTTAAAATGACATAGATGACCTATAATAATTTTAAAAACATTTATGACATCTAGTTTTCACAGACGCCCTGGGTGACAGACAGCCAACACTCACAAGTCTAACTTGTATAAGTGAATGAATTCCTCTTCCTCCATACATCTGTATTTGCATCCACTGATGTACACGGGGACTTAAAGACTCTTTTGGGGGAGGGGGTAGGAAGTTTTTCCATTTTTTTCTATTTCATTGATTTAGGCTCTTTATTATTTCTTTCCTTCTGTTGCTTTGGGTTTAATTGCTCTTCTTTTTCTAGTTTCTTAGAGTAGGAGCTTAGATTTTTGATCAGAGACATTGCTTCTTTTCTAATAAAAGCTTTTTTTTTTTTTTTGGCTGCGTTGGGTCCTTGTTGCTGTGCACAGTCTTTCTCTAGTTGTGGTGAGCGGGAGCCACTCTTAGTTGTGGTGCATGGGCTTCTCATTGCAGTGACTTCTCTTGTTGCAGAGCATGGGCTCTAGGCACGCAGGCTTCAGTAGTTGTGGCATGTTGGCTCAGTAGTTATGGCTCACGGGCTCTAGAGCGCAGGCTCAGTAGTTGTGGCGCATGGGCTTAGTTGCTCCGCAGCATGTGGGATCTTCCCAGACCAGGGATTGAACCCTTGTCCCCTGCATTGGCAGGAGGATTCTTAACCACTGTGCCACCAGGGAAGTCCCTAATATAAGCATTTTAATGCATAAATTTTCCTCTAAGCACTGCTTTTGCTGCAATCCACAAATTAGATATAATGTATTTTCATTTTTATTTTGTTCAAAGGATTTTAAAATTTACCTTGAGGCTTCCTTGAGGCCCATAGGTTATGTAGAAGTGTGTTAATTGCCAAATATTTGGGGATTTTCCAGACATCTTATTGTTACTGATTTCTAGTTTAATGCCATTATACTTCAAGAACATACTTTGTCAGATTTCATTTATTTTTTTAACCTGTCCACCTGCCCTCTATCCCACTGGCCCAGCGGAGGCACCCTGCACACTCTCTAGGCAGCACCACCACTCTTGCCCATAGGCCAAAGCTCCAGGAACCAAAAAGAGGTTTCCATTTTTAAAAGTGTGTTAAGGTTTTCTTTAGGAGCCAAGGTATGGTTTACGTTGGTGAATGTTTTGTGTGCAATTGAAAAGAATGTATTTTCTGATCTTGCTGAGTATTCTATCAATATAAACATCAATTAGGTCAAGTCGGTTAATGATATTCTTCAGATCTTCCTTGTCTACTGTTTTCTGTCTACTTTTTCTATCAGTCCTTGAAGTCTCCATCTATAATTATGGATTTGCCTCTTTCTCCTTTCAGTTCTAGTAGTTTTTTCTTCATGTCTTTTTAAGCACTGCTGTTAGATATGTACAAATTTAGGATTGCTATGTCTTCTTGGAGGATTGACTCCTTTATCATTATGTAACATCACTATTTATCCCTGGTAATATTCCTTATATTGAAGTGTACTCTTTCAGATATTAATATAATATAACTATTCCAGCTTTATTTAGTGTTTGCATATTTATTTTTTGTCCTTTACTCACAATATATGTATGTTTTCATATTTAAAATGAGACAATATAAAATGGTTTAATATATATGCAGTTGGAGCACCAGAAGGAGAAGAGAGAGAATGAGGCAGAAGAAATATTCGAAGAACTAATGGCTGAGAATTTTCCAAAATTCGTGACAGACATCAAACCACAAATCCAAAAGCTCAGAAACATCAAGCAGAAAACGAAAACATCACACCTAGGTATATCATTTTCAAACTGCTGAAAATAAAAGATGAAAAGGAGATGTTAAAGGCAGCCAGAGAAAAAAGGCATATGACATACCCTGGGGAGGACAGGAGACTCTCAAAGAGTAGTCAGAAACATCATTCCAGTGCCCCTTTAGAAGGCCATCAATCCAAAATTATTAAAAAGAAAAAAAAACCAGAACTGACTTCACCAAACTTAGAGCATCTGTTTTGCAGCAATCTTAAAACTTCTAGTAACATGCCTTTTGAGCACATTAGAGAAGCGCCTTATTCAAAGTAATCCAGGAAAACAAGTCCCCACACACTGTACACTTCTGTTACCAGCTTCTTCATCAACCTGCCTGCTCTGCCCGCCAACTCTGCTAGTGACTTCTGAGCTGTTCCCCCGACAGACCCTATAGAGAGGGACTGTAGAAGAGCAGGACATCTGTAGGCACATTCAGCTTCAGGGAAGGAGACTAAACATATTGCCAGGTGGGAATGACCCACCCAAACTTCCCGAAACAGGCTGGAGGGGGCGGGAAGGGGGTTTACCACACCTACTCTCACAAGAATTAGAGAGCCCACTGGTGAAGAGACTGGAAGGTATGGCACTGGGGCTGCTGGCACCAGGGCTGCTGGTGATGTTGACCAGCTTCAGCACCTGGAGTCTGGTTTCCATATCCCTGAGAGAGAAAAACCAAAGCAACAGAAAAAAAGAGACAAAGAAAAACTATAATAATCACAAACTGAGTAGGGGAAACAATCAAGGATATGGTATCAGAATGAAATAAGTATGTGTTTGCTAAAGTTAGATGTAACATGATAGACAGGAAAATAGAAAAATAAGATGTACACCATGATACAGAACAATTAAGTGATGGGAAACAGATGTGAATGTGTGTCGGAAGGAGAAAAAGAAATGAAGAGACTGACAGGAAGAAGGCACATGTTGGCTATGGAAGGGTGAGTGGGTCTTCTGGAGCAGGGCTGACTCACAACAGCATGGGGATATGTGTTGTTGAAGGAGGCTGCCAAGGAGGGAAGGCAGGAAAAATGGTGGTGGTACCCTTGTATGCAAGTGATTGAATTAGTCTTCTACCCGCAATCTCTTTTTACCTCAAATGTATTGAGAAAAATTATTAATGTGCTCACAGTGGATCAAGAAACTGATGATTTAAATGATTAGTAGGTACTAATTAGCAGCCACGAGTCTTAAAGGTGTGCAGAAGGGTGTTAAGCCCCCAACTGCTTCTGGCCTCTCAGCTGGACCCAGGCTTCCTCACTTTGCCAAATAACTTTATTTTTAAGGACAGAATCCAATTCATTTTCCAAACAACTACCTCCGGAGCCCCAAGTGGCGATGGCCGTCACAGCAAGGGGACTCCCTCCCTGAGGCCAATTCTCCATCCCATTTGCTCAGATGCCAAATTTTGCGTCTCCAATACATTCTATTTTAGGGAGATTAAAAATTCATATCCCCAACATAGTGAGACAAAGGATCTCATTTTGGCAAAAAGGACCGTTTGAAATTATGCCTGGGGGGGATGAGTTATGAAAAAATCTGTCCTAATGCAGCAGGTTGTGATGGCCCTGACTACTAAGTTAGCATTGCTGGAGCCTGGAGACTCTCCCAAGGGGACCAGTAATGATGGAAAATTGCACGTGCTATTAGCCTGTTTTCACACTGGACTTAGCAGCTACTAGAAAGGTGATGGTTCTCTGGAAATTACAGAATAGTTGACTGGATTCTTTTTGTCTCCATAAACCAGTGGAGGAAATGGGATTCTCTCCTTTGCATGATTTCCTGTTACTAATTAGAATATTAAAATCTTATGGAACAAAAGGGTGACCAAAGTCTGAGTTCGAAACTCTGCAGTGACTATATTCACTTAGAAAGAATTAGGTGGGCTTCCCTGGTGGCGCAGTGGTTGAGAGTCTGCCTGCTAATGCAGGGGACACGGGTTCGGGCCCTGGTCTGGGAGGATCCCGCATGCCGTGGAGCGGCTAGGCCCGTGAGCCACAACTACTGAGCCTGCGCATCTGGAGCCTGCGCTCCGCAATGAGAGAGGCCGCGATAGTGAGAGGCCCGCGCACCACGATGAAGAGTGGCCCCCGCTTGCCACAACTAGAGAAAGCCCTCGCACAGAAATGAAGACCCAATACAGCAAAAATAAAATTAATTAATTAATAAACTCCTACCCCCAACATCTTCTTAAAAAAAAAAAAGAATTAGGCAAGGCATTATTTTGAATCCTCATATTTCAATTGTGTGTGACAGAACATGGAGTTGCATTAGAGTTTTATCATCAGAGTAAGAGGATACAGTCCGGGGAGGCTAGGTTTTATGATACCCAGATTGTTATGAACATGTACCACACATTATTAAATTTTTACCTCAAATCCTCCGAATGCTTGCCCTTGTTTTCCTTTCCTGGACCAATTCCCAGCTCCTCGGTGAACTTGGGTGCCACACGTGTTGGACAAATCCGTGGAGGATGCTCTGCTCAGGGTCCTCTTCCCACCTGCAGTGAGAGGAGACAAGTGGGCCTCTGCCCTGGGGAAGACAAGGACCGCTCCCTGAGGCAAGCATCTCTACCATGGAAAGGTTCACTGTGGAGAACAAAGCGCCTCTCCTGCCAGGAGCTCAGCTGATCTCTCAGACCAAGTTTAAGTGTCTGACAGGAACAATGTGCTCTCCCTGGAAGCCAGCACTTCCTGGGTTCTAGGAGCTTCCTGACCAAAGCTCCAGCCTGGCGGCCAACCCCCTGTCTGTCAAGGTGCTGATGGGAGCCCTCCCCCCCCAAAAGAGTCATCTCTCAGGCACCAACATATTGCACTTTCATTTATCAGGGTTTCCTTGGTGTTATGGGTTGAATTGTGTCCCTCACAAAATATGATGAAATCCTAACCCCCAGTTCCTCAGAACATGAGATAGGGTCTTTACGGAGGGGATCAGGGTAAAGTGAGGTCATTAGGGTGTGCTCTAATCCAATATGACTGGTGTCCTTATAAAAAGGAGAACTTTGGGGCTTCCCTGGTGGCGCAGTGGTTGAGAATCTGCCTGCTAATGTAGGGGACATGGGTTCGAGCCCTGGTCTGGGAGGGTCCCACATGGCGCGGAGCAACTAGGCCCGTGAGCCACAACTACTGAGCCTGCGTGTCTGGAGCCTGTGCTCCGCAATAAGAGAGGCCGCAATAGTAAGAGGCCCGCGCACCGCAATGAAGAGCGGCCCCCGCTTGCCACAACTAGAGAAAGCCCTTGCACAGAAACGAAGACCCAACACAGCAAAAATAAATAACTTAATTAAAAACAAAAGTACCAATGCCACCGTGACACAGGGGAAAGATGCCATCTACAAGCCAAAGACAGATCCTGGAATGATCCTTTCCTCACAGCCCTCAGAAGGAACCAACCCAACTGACAGCTTGATTTTGAAAATCTAGCCTCCAGAACGGAGACAATACATTTCTGTTGTTTAAGCCACCCAGTTTGTGGTACTTTGTTATAGCAACCCTAGGAAACTAACACACTTGGCTTTCTCTCCTCCAGGACTAAGCAGGTCAGGAGCAAGGGGGAGCATATCTACATCTGAGTCAGTCCTATTTTGGATGGGATTCAACAATGGAGTGAAGGAAACAAGCTCAACAAGGGCCAAGCAGTGTTATTAGGAATATTATAAGGGATCTGGTCCCTCATAGGGGATTGAGTCCTTTGACCCAAAATCTAAATGTAATGGACACATAGACTGTGTGTGTGTGTGTCCCATAGGACAGTGGATGTAAAATGGTTATCCAGAAGTGAGGTCCCCAGAAGGCTCCCACCAGGCTTTGTTCAGGGTGGTGCACAGGTGGTATCATGACTTCCATATTTCTGCCCTACCCAACAATTCCTATTCAGCATGGTCTTCAGTCAGAAAGTAAACCTCTCTAAGAATCTGCCTGCCAATGCAGGGGACACGGGTTCGAGCCCTGGTCTGGGAAGATCCCACATGCCACGGAGCAACTAAGCCTGCGAGCCACAACTACTGAAGCCTGCGTGCCACAACTACTGAAGCCTGTGCACCTAGAGCCTGTGCTCCACAACAAGAGAAGCCACCGCAATGAGAAGCCCGCACACTGCAATGAAGAGTAGTCCCCGCTCGCTGCAACTAGAGGAAGCCCATGCGCAGTAACGAAGGCCCAATGCAGCCAAAAATAAATAAATAAATTTACATATTAAAAAAAAAGTAAACCTCTCTGCCAAAATAGCAAAATACAGATTTGTCTATTAAAATAAATTAATGTAAAAATATTAAGCTTCTCGAAAAGAAGTTTCCATAGACATAAAGAGCAGCAGCTTTAGCTGAATTTCATGATCTAAATGACTGGTTGCTTCTTCTTAAAATCTGTCAAGAACGCTGATGGCTTGGGAAAAAAGTCACAGACAAGGTTGTACTTGAGTTTAACTGAAACAAAGCAGAGATTGGATTTTTTTTAAAAACCAGCCAGGTTTTTATAAATGGAATTTAAAATATAGAGATAAGAAGACATTCAAAAGACAAAACAGAAATGAATCTCTCTCACAATGAGAGCTTCACGCATTCTTTCATTCGCCCACACCTTTCCATTCCTCCACATAAATTCATTCCTGGCTAGAGTTGCCAGAAAAAATACAGGACACTCAGTCAAATTCGAATTTCAGACAAACAAGGAACACACACATACACAAACATACATTTAGTATACCAACTGTATATACCTTACACATATATGCATATTTATTAATAAATAGATTTATATATATATTATGTAATATATATTTAGTATAAGTGTTTTCCTAACTATATAATATAAAAATATATTTAATATACATTTTAGTATAAGTATATACCAAATATTGCATGAAACACACTTAAATACTAAAAAATAATCTGTTATCTATCTGAAATTCAAATTTACCTGGGCATCCTTTGTGTGTGTGCTAAATCTGGCAACCCTGCTCCTGGCCCCAAAGCCAGGCCCCTGACAGCTCCGATGGAAGGTGTGGCGGTGAGTCCTAATGAGGATTATATTTATCCAGTGGGGTGGCTGTACTTCCTCCCTGCTCTAGCGAGAGGCCCTGAAGTTCACGGGGTTACCCCTCCGAGGCAATGACCGTGGGTAGCTGTCGGCCCCCAGGGTGGAGTTTCGGGGCTGAATCCTGAGGACAGTGGGGAAGCCTCCCGCCCCGAGGACGGGGCGCCAGGTCTATCCGCCCGAGAGACGAACAACGAAAGCGGCAGTGACTCCCTTTGGCCTCCAGGGGTCCGAGGAGAAGCAGCTCGGTCCTGGGAGTGGGCAAAGGGGACATGGTCGGGGCTCCTGTCCTCCCGTAGCTCGGGCGTGGCTCCGGCCACAGGAGCTCGCGCCGCGGGCTCACAGGAAGGCGCCCCGGATGTCCCGGCTCCTGACGGCCTGCTCCCGGCCTCCTCGGCCGCCTCGCGACCCCTGGCGGCGGCATCTGGACACGCCGCTCACTCGCTGAGCCCGTTCCCGCCTGAATCCCGACACGTGCACGGAGCACCTGCACTGGAGGTGGAGAGTCCTGGGGAAACAAGTGCTTCATGGGGCAGGGCAGAAGAAAGTGACCGTTTCCACCGAAGACACCTCTTTCAGGGTCTTCAGAGACAAGGGAAGACCTGAGCTCCTGGTAGAAAGTCTCCTAGGGATAATCACACTGCTCCTGAGAGCATCTTTGCCCTCGTCTTCCACAGGTATTAGGTAGCTTAATGCTCCGCTGGCCCCATCACTTAGACCACCTTGAGTAAGTGTGATAGGGAATCCATCTTTTTAACTACAAGACTTACCAAACTGTAAGAAAAATACAAGTAGACATCTTGCTCAGTCAAAATTAGTAGTATCTTTTGCTGCAAACGCAAAACAAAAAGATGAAGGTCTTGTGTCTTGTTTTACCTTACTCACACAATGATTCCATCCTCTCCCCTTCTCACAATGCTGTACAGACGTTCTCTAGGCAGACAGAAAAATCAAGAGACAGATGTTCCAAGTGAAAACCAAGGGCAAGACATGTCCTAACCACCAAATGACTGTCTCTCGGCCTCCTTCTCCACCCAATGCAAGTTAACTGACAAACACCGTCAAGGTCTTCATGGTGGGTGGTTTTTTTATGTGTCCACTTGGGTTGGCCAAGGTACTCTGATATTTTGGTCAAACACTGGATGTTGCTGCGAAGGTATTTTTTTAAACGAGAATAACATTTCAATCAGTAGACTTGAAGTAGATTATCCTCCATAATGTGAGCAGGTCTCATCCAATCAGTTGAAGGCCTCAAAAGGAAAAAGATTCACTTCCCCCAAGGAAGGAAGGAATTCTGCCTCCAGACTGCCTTTGGACTCAAGACTGCATCAACTTTTCCCTGTCTCCCAGCCTGCCAGCAGCCCATTCTGCAGATTCTGGACCAGCCCAGCCTCTACAATCGTGTGAGCCAGTTCCTTAAAACACCTCTTTCTCTCCCTTTCTCTCTCATACATAGATATAGACATATCTATATCTGGCTGGCACCCTGCTCAGCCCAGACCCATCCCTCTCACCTACTCCAGAACTTGGCTCCAGCAATACCCCTCTCTTGCCTTATAAGTTTTTCCTCTCCAGTAGATGATTTCCTTCTGCATAAAACATACTGTTATTGCTCTCATCTTTTTTAAAAAAAATCTTGATTTTATTTCTCTTCCAGCTGCTACTCTGTTTCTTTGGTGATCTTTGTAACAACATTCCTCTAAAGAGTTGTGTGTGCTCTCTGTCTCCAATTCTCTTCTCCCATTCTCTTTGTTTGCCTTTTTTATTGCGAAATACAACACATATACCAAAAAAAGGGGGAGTGGAGGGTAAAAACAGAACCATACAGCTTAATGATTTATCCAAAACAAATACCCTTGCTACCACCATCCAGGTCAAGAAAAATAGCACATTAGCAAGAGCACAGAAGTCTTCCTAATGCTTTCTTCCACTTCCTGCCCGTCTGCCCCCAAAGGTAGCCACCATCCTAATTTTTATGATCATCACTTCCTTGATTTATTTTATTGCTTTACCTTCTAGGCATGCATCCCTCAACACTGTACTTTAGTTTTACCTGTTTCTAGAACTTTAAATAATAGGATAAAAAAAATGTCTTCTGTGGCTGGCTTCTTTCATGCAATATCATGTTGGCAAAATTCACCCATGTTGACAAATGTAACTGCATTTCATTTATTTTCATTACTTTATAGAATCCCATTGCACTAGTTATCTATTGTTGTGTAACAAATTATCCCAAGATTTAGCAGGTTAAAACTAACATTAATTATATCACCTATGTCCTGAGAGTCAGGGATCATTTGTGGCTTAGCTGGGTGTTCTGACTTTGGGTGTCTCGTGTAGTTGCAGTCAAGCTGTTGCCTAAGGCTATAATCTCTGAAGACTTAACTAGGACTGGAAGATCCACTTCCAAATTCACTCACAGGGCTGTTGACAAGACTTCGGCCTCTCCATAGGTCTGCTCACGACATAGATTCCCCAGAACAAATAGTCCAAGAGGAAAAATGTGAGTGAAGGTGCTCCCAAGATGGAAGCTGCAATGTTTTTTATAACCTAATCTCAGAAGTGACACACTGTCAGTGCTGCTGTTTGCTATTGATCACACAGACCATCCTGGTCCAGTGTGGGAAGGGATCACCCAAGGACATGAGCACCAAGAGTTAGGGATCACTGGGGACCATCTTGGCGGCTCCCCATCACAACCTTTGTATAAACATAGAAAACTTTATCCTTTCTATAATCAATCAATATTTGGATTACTTTTATTTGGGGGCTGTTATGAACATTCTTGTACATGTCTATTGGTGTATATGTGCATGCATTTCTGCTGGATAGATACCTAGAAGAGTAATTGCTAGGTCACTGCCTATGCATAAGGTCAAGTTTAGTAACTAATGGCAAACAGTTTTAGGAAGTGATCTACAAAGTTACAACCCTACCAGGAGTAGATGTGAATTCCAGTTGCTGCACGTCCTCCATACCACTTGGTATTGTCAATCTCTTCAAATTCTGCCATTCTCATGAGCATGTAGTGATATCTCATTGTGGCTTTCATTTGCATTTCCCTGATGGATAAAGAGCTTGAACAGCTTTTTTTTTTATGTGTGTGTTAGGACCTTAGGATATAGTGTTTTGTGAACTGTAGTAGATGTGGAGACATGGCACTCATCTCCTCCTTCCAGGAAGGACTTGCTGCCCAGCAGCTGAGTGGTCCCCAGACAGCCTCCAGCCAGTGGCTCCTTCAGGGTCAGCCTCGACTGTAGAGAACCACCTTGTCCAAGGTCACGCTCTCCCTGGGGAGCCCATTCTCTGACTGAGCAAGGCAGACTCTAAAGGTACAGCCGTACCAGCCTGACACGGGACACAGGACACATTAATGAGCACCCTCCACCAAGTTAGCCTGGGCTTTGCTGGGCCTACATCGAAATTCATCTCTCTTCTCTGCCCGAACCTGCTTCCTCCCCTTTTTGTTCACAATAAGCATCTTGATTCTTAATAAACATCTTGCACCACAAACTCCTTCTCAGGGTCTGCTTCTGAAGAACCCAGTCCGTGACACAAAGTGTCTTTTTAAGCCTATTGCCCATTTTCCTGTTGAGGTGTCTGCCTTTTTTTTTTCTTACCAATTTGTTGGTGCTTTTTGTTTAGTATGGATACAACTCCTTTGTTAACTGCATGTATGGCAAATATCTTCTCCCACTCTGGGGCTTGCTTTCTTCATTTCTTTATTGTGTCTTTGGACAGAAGTCCTTCATTTGGATGTAATTCAGTTTCTCAATTTTTTTTCCTTTTTAGACATGCTCTTTGTATCCTACCCTAAGGTCATAAATATATTCTCCTATATTCCAAAAGCTTTTATTGTTTTGCCTTTCAATTTTAGACTTATATGCCACCTGAAATTAATTGTTGTATAAAGCATGAGACAGAAGCCATGTATCTTTGTTTTCTTTTTTCCCAAATGGATATCCTATTGTCCCAGCATCATATTTTGAAAATGCCTTCCTTTCCCCCACTGCTCTGCAGCACCAACTTGTCACATATATCAAGTGCGTGAGTCCATCCACACGTGGGGGGCTGTTTTTGGATTCCCATTCTGTATCGTTGGCCTCCTTGTCTGCTCTTGTCCCAATACCACACTGTCATAATTCCCCTTCTGAATCTCAAAGCTGCTTGGAGTGGGGTTTTTGTCTCCAGTTGTTCCACTGAAATGGCTCTTATGAAGATCAGCAATACTTCCTCCTGGTTAATCCAGGGGTCAATTCTCAGTTCTCCCCTTTCTTGTCTTCTCAGTGCAGTTGACACCAATGATGATACCTCCTTCTCCTTGACAGCGTCTGCCGGAACCCCACACTCTTGGTTTTCCTCCCAACACACGGTGTGCTCCTTCTCTGTCTCCTCCGCCATCTCGTCCTCACTCCAGCCTGATAGCGTTACCCCTCCTCAGGGCCCAGACATCTCTCACTTATTTCTTTGTTGATCTCATTCAGTGAGTAAGTGCCGTTTCAACCCAAATTTCTATTTTGAGGTGGACCTTGTTCTTAAGCTCCAGACTTACACACTCAGCTGCCCACCTAACTTTTCATTTGAAGAATCTCAAACCAACATATCCAACACAGAACTTCTAATCTTTTCCCCCGAATTTGTTCCACATCTTGCCTTGATCTTGTCTGCTGACAGCAACTTCATCCTTCTAGTTGCTCAGGCGAAAACCGTAGAAGGATCTTTACTCCTCTCTTTCCCTCATGACAGCACATTCACTTCATTAGGAAATCCTGCTGGATTTACCTTCAAGATATGCACATCCCAAATCCACTGCACCCCACCTCCACGGCTGCCGCCCCATCGAAGCCTCCATGCGGATAAAGGGATAGCTATACAGGTATACCTCGTTTTATGGTGCTTCACAGATTTTTTTTTTTCCCACAAATTGAACGTTTGTGGCAACTCTGTGTCAAGAAAGTCTATCAAAGCCATTTTCCCCACAGAATTTGCTCACGTGTCTTTGTGTCACTCTTTGGCATTTCTTACAATATTTCAAACTTTTTCACTATGATATTTGTTACGGTGATCCGTGACAGTGACCTTTGATGTTACTATTGCAAAAAGATTATGACTCGCTGAAGGCTCAGATGATGATCTGCTTTTTAGCAATAAAGAATTTTTAAATTATGTACGGTTTTTTAGACATAATGCTATTGCACACTTAATAGACTACAGTATAGTGCAAGCATAACTTTTATATGCCCTGGGAAACCAAAAAAATCTTATGACTCACTTCATTGCGATATTCACTTTATTGCGCTGGTCTGGAACAGAGCCTGCAACATCTCTGAGGTACACCTGTATAGCATCCATTGCCTTATAACACATGTAAAAATTCCAGGGAGAATTCTGCAGTAACCTTCTAATTGGTCTTCCTACTTCAACCCCTCTCTCCTTAGTCTTTTTTTTTTAACACAATAGCCAGAAGTATCCTTTTAAGACATAAAAGGATCAAAACCCTGTCACTCCTCTGCTCAAAACCCAGCAGTGGCTCCCCCTTCACTCAGAGTAGAAGCCGAAGTCCTTAAACAACCTGAAAGGCCCTGCCTTCTGCGACCTTGACCTTCAATATGACTCTGAGCTCATCTCTTGCTGCTCTCCCCTCGCTCACTCTGCTCCAGCCGATCCAGCTACTTTGATGGCCTCTTTGATGTTCCCCACACTTGCCAGCCACTCCTGTCTTACAGCCTGTGTGTCAGCTTTGCCCTCTGTCTGGAACACTCTTTCCCCAAATATCTGCACGGCTAACTTCTTCACTCCTGCAAGCCTTGGCCCAAATGTCAGCTTGAGATGAGACCTGTCTTGACCACAAAAAGTGAAACCTGTCCTCCATCTGCCTGACTTGTTTTTCTCTACTTTCTTTTTTCCATCACTCTTATCACCTTCAATTATACTATTTAAATTACTTATCAATTATGTTTATTGTTCATTCTTTTTCTCCTCTTTTAGAATGTACAGCAGGGGTCTTTATTTGCTTTTGTTCTTTTCTGTTTTCTTTGTATCCCAAGCACAGTCTACTGTTAGCTTTGTCCTCCGCCCCTCCCCTCGGCCTCAGGTCCCTGCACCTGGAGCCCATGAGGAACCCGTCAGTGATGGTCTTCCGGGGTAGCCCCGCTGTCGGAAGCAGTGGTGCAAGTAAAGACACGTGGGTTGTACAGTGCAGCCCCTGTGGAGGAAAGTGCCTGGGTCCCAGCTCCAGCTCCGTCACCAACTGTGACACGTCACTTCTCTTATCTGAGTCTTTGTTTCCATGTCTCTCCCTCACGTCAATGCCTGGCCCTCTGTGGGCGCAGCTGGAAGCGTGATCTACTTCAAACCAGAGCTGCTGAGAAGGGGCCTCCCAGGTTCTCAGCACTTGCATACACGCTGTCATGAACTCCCCACGGTAATGCCCCTCCATGGAGGTAGCACCAAGACTAAAATCCATGGATTCTGTTCCCGTACCTACATTCTCTCTGCTTATATTAGGCTGTGGAGAGATTGGGGGACAGGCACTCGGTTCAATCAGATTATAAGTACCTAGCACTAAATGCAAAGAAAATTTTACGAATCATACAGAGGGAGATGGAGGAAGGCTTTTTTTTTAAGATTTTTTTTTCTCGCTCTAAAAATTATTCAACACACTGAAACAGTCACAATTCTACTCAAAACTCAGTTTTAGTATTAGCAAACCTAAAATCATCTAAAGTGCGCTGCCCCATTTGTGTCATTCCTGACGCTCGGAGCGATACCCTGTCATCAAGTCAGCAGACTTGAAAGATGTGGAGGTTCAGTGTATAAAGAAATAATACTGTGAGTCATAACACTAGTTTCATCTCCAATTCTCAAAAGCACTATTCGGAAAATCACAGTAATCCTCATAATTTGCATGATAATGGGCCCGGCTCAGCACTTTGTGAGTGGGGTAGGGAAGCTGGAGCACGATCTCAGGACGGTGAAGAAAGAGCAACTGCAGAGTCCGGAACCAGGAGTTGGTTGTGGGGAAAACAGCAACTCCGAGACATTTGGAAGGGATGCCCTGCTTCCCTTCAACTTGGGGTACCTCTTCTGGTGCTCCCCCTTCTCTCTCTCATATATGCGTTGTCACATCAAGAAGAGGAGGCTCTGGAAAATTTTGGAAATTTGATGTACAGCACAGCCAGCAACAGGAGTCCCAGGAATGTGGCAGAGAATCAAGAAATTATAAAAAGCTGGAGAGGGCTTCCCTGGTGGCGCAGTGGTTGAGAGTCCGCCTGCCGATGCAGGGGACACGGGTTCGTGCCCCGGTCCGGGAAGATCCCACAGGCCGCGGAGCAGCTGGGCCCATGAGCCATGGCCGCTAAGCCTGTGCGTCCGGAGCCTGTGCTCTGCAACGGGAGAGGCCACAGCGGTGAGAGGCCCGCGTAACGCAAAAATTAATTAATTAATTAAAAAATAAAATAAAAATAAAAAGCTGGAGAAACTTTGGATGTGATTATAAAGCAAGTAGACTAATTTTTACAAAGATATAGATGCAGAGTAATCCATATAAATGAGGGAGGCTAGAGTTATCCCAGTAATATTACTGAATGTCTCCTTGGGAGTCCTCAGATGCACTTTAAATAAAAATCATGATTTTTAAAAAGGCACCCATTGAATTTTAGTCACATGCTTAATTTTTCATCGAAATATCAGCAAATTTGACTACCCTCCCAATTCATCATCTCTAAATGACTTTTCACAGTAAAAAAAAATAATAAATATTCTCTCAAAGGATGGTCAGATGCCAGCACAACTGTTCAGAAGAATATTTCAGCGGTTCCTCAATTATTTCAACCAAAGACACTCCAAAGACTCCCTGGACTTGGATAGCATCTTAGGAAAAAGGGCACCACTAAAGGAAGGGCAGCTGTTCTACAAGGATCCACTCACTTGAAGGCACATGTTCAGTTTGTTGGGAAGAGTGGGATTTTGGGGGCGGGGGGCAGGACACGTTTTGGGTTGAGGTTTTGGGCAAAGGTACAGAGGCAATTATCAAAATCTTTTATGGTTATAATATATAACAGCTATAGTGTTCATTTTTAGACACCCTGTTTGCACTATCACACTGCTCTGGATTCAATTTGGAAAATTCTGTATTGTTTTTAGTTGGTGCACATGTTAAGTGAACAGTCCTCAATTGTAACATAAAAGTATCTTTGACAATAAAACATTTGCAAAAGGTTTAAATGCACACTATTCTTAAAGAACATGGCCTCACTGGTCCTAACGGTCACTAAACAGAACACATTCTCTTTGAAAATAAGTACTCTATACCTCTTTGTAAATAGAAGTTACTATATATTTTGAATTCCAACTTTTCAGAGACAATTTTCTATGAATATCTCATGTTTCTGCAAACCTTGTGAGCAGAGGCACACTGCTTTTGTTCCAGACTATCTTTTTATGTGTGCATAGGAAACAGCCTCGGAAGAAAGAGTATCTCCCTCTTGGGCAGCTTTGCTTGCATACTCTTTTTTTTTGCGGTACGCGGGCCTCTCACTGTTGTGGCCTCTCCCGTTGCGGAGCATAGGCTCCGGACCCGCAGGCTCAGTGGCCATGGCTCACGGGCCCAGCCGCTCCGCAGTATGTGGGATCTTCCTGGACCGGGGCACGAACCCGTGTCCCCTGCATGGGCAGGCGGACTCTCAACCACTGCGCCACCAGGGAAGCCCTGCTTGCATACTCAAAGAGTAGGTTTCAATTCCTCAGCATGTGCAGCATCCACCTGAGCTACTCCAATCAGCCCCATGGAACTTGGGAGACAGAGGAGTAGATGGGGAACAGGAAGCTCGCGCAGCCTCCAGTGCCTCTGACTTGGGAGTCTCCTGTCTTCTGCCAGCATCCATGGCACTGTGGCAGGTTAACTTGTTAGCTTGCACACACAGTAAAAATCTCAGACCCTTCAATAGTTTTTGACACCTACCATCCAAAAATTAATTTTGTAGAATAAAAGGATTTTTTTTGTCCTACCTGACTTCCCACCTCTCTCAAGCAATCTAATACATTTGTATTAACAGACGTGGATTGTCTTTGGGAGTTTGTTGCAAAGGGGCTTAATGTTTCTAGCCAGAAAACCGAGAAGTAAATTTAATATATTAAAGGACACATGTAATAAAGGCTAGGGTTAGACAGGAATACAAAACATTAAAGGGAAGGAGGTAAGCCTAGAAGGTGGCAATAGAAATAAATTACACAGTCATGTCTTTAATTTTGGTTCTTTGTGTCACAAACTAAACCATTCTTTGCTAAAGAAAATTATAGCCCTATCGCCCTCTACCGGAACCAGGCTAGAAACTACAGGGAAATAGTTTTAAAGTTCTTTATGGAATCTGCTCATAATTATCCAGATTTTAAAGTGTACACTTCAGGTTTCCAGTAACCCAGCCTGGCAGGTTAATGCTGGACCATCTAGTGCCGAAAAGAGTGGACAGTCCTTCTCATGCTCACCTGTAATTTGTAGCAGCCACTGACTGCAGGGACCACTAACAGAGCTGTAGACTTTGCTGGAAGTCCCTGGAAGCCACACCTAGCACTTCTGCCCTCACCTGTCACACTTTCTTTCCATGGACAACAGCTGCTTAGAACCCTCCCCTCATCTATTAACCCCATCACCAAACCTACTCAGTTCCACCTCAAAAAATATCACTTTGCTACACAGTGAATGCCAACCCTTCAATTCCAGCAGAGCAGCATCATTTTGTGAACTCAAATGGTGAGTGCCAAAGGTCCAAACCTTCATTTTTGCTTAAATGGCAGTATATCAACACTTCAAAGCAGCATATGCAAATATTTTGATCATGCATTGAAATCAGAAAAGAATGTATAATGCACCAATAAATGTATTATTTATTTACAAATTATAGAAGTGTACAATTGTACAATATATTATGTACATTATAAAACACACAAAAATAGAAATTTAAAAGGCTGAGATTAAATACAAACAACCGCTTTAACATTTTCCCAGTGGACTGATTACCTGCATATTCCTGGGAGGTACACGCCCCCACCTGAAGCCACAGCCCTAAAGCAGGCCAATGATTGCTAGACTTGAATTTTTAGCTCAAGTTACAGAAAAATGTACAAGATCACAGCTTTTTTTCTAGTTTTGCAAAATAGCTCTAGCATCAAGTTTAAATGTGTGAAGATGCTTGATGCTAACTTTTAAAGACATATTTGGGCTAATCACTACACAGCTGGTAGGTAAAATGTCACATTATGGTTCACTGATAGCTGTTTCAGTTACTATAAGACAGATTAAATAGGGGATTTCATGGAGTTGAATAAGAATATTTGGGGAGGAAAATGCTTTAAAGAAACACTTAATAATAAAGGATGAAGGTTTGCCTTTTTCTTTTTTTAAGCCAACAAGTAGCTAGCACCTTAAAAAACTCCTCTGCCTACAGTGGAAAGACAAACTAAAAAAGGCATTCCAAACAATGGTCATTAGCCAATGCAAATGGATTAAAACAGACTGCCACAAATCTGCCTGCCCTAATACCTATGAGTCATTAAGAACACAAATTCTTTGATTTTTACAGCCCCAGTGTCCAATCACAGACCCAGCCACACTGAAACTCAGTAAATATGTGATGATGAACAACCCCTCAAAAAATATGCGAAGTGCTTGCTGAATTGCATTTGAAGTAACAATTGTTGCTAAAGACCACTCCAGTATCTGGTTTTGATTGGCTGAAGTGAATAACTGGATAAATATTATGGTCGAGAATTATATGCTCAGAGAACCTCATTACATTCCTCAACACCCTTGCTCCCTTTTTCCACATCAGTCCATTGGTGTCCACCCACTCTGTTTCCACCCAGGGCCTGAGCTTCCACCTCGCAGTGGAGCCCTGCAGCCAGACAGGCTCAGCATCCTTCTGCACCCCTCAGTGCAAGCTGGGACAAATACAGTAATGTTCTACACAGAAAACCTTATTCAATGTACTCAATTTAAAAGAAATGTTCACAAACTTTTTTTTTTAATTTTAAAGGACATGAACACCTGACTTCAAGATTGAGATACACACATGGGGCCTAAATCAAGTTTCATAACACAAAAATTTACAACTGAAAGACTTTCAATTGTGGTCTCCTCTGGACAAGTACCTTTTGTTTTAATAGGTACTTTACCAATTTAAAGAGAAAAATATTATACAATTTAAGTAGCTTAATTTCATAAATAACCAGTTTCACTTTGTATATGCACACTGAATGTTTTCATCTATATATTCATCTATTCTGTTGACAAAACGTCAGTGTTTCTTGATGGGAACAAAACTGAAACTGCACTCAGTGAAAGTTTCCATTTGATTAAATGCAAACCAGGGTAAATTAGTTATTAAATCTCAATAATAGAGAAAGAAAGAAGGGATGTAGAATTCAGAGACTTGCTGGAAAGATGAGAACTATAAAATGAGGCTCAGTTCTTTCACTATTGCAATATGGAAAGAGCTCATTAGAAGAAAATGTATTATTTGGTTAGGAAGTACACATATATCACACAAATGGCAAAGGAAAACAGGCTAGTAGGGTTTCCTAATGAGGTGATGCTGTTTTTTTAAGCACTGTGGTGAGTTACTGGGTTGTAAAACCATCCTCTAGCCTTAAAATCAGAAAGAAGCCAGTTTGAATAACTTACAAAGCCTCTTTAAGACAAAATAGCCACTAGAATAGAAATACTTCTCTTGAAAAGTATCTTTCAAGAAAACCAGGAGTGCGCATACTACACACTGTTTCATTTGCTCGCTTTCCTTGCCTTCATGCCACCTGCGTTTTCTCTAACCTCTCCTTTCACTGGATGCTACAGGCTGGCTCACTCCCCTCCACCTCACTTAGGTGGCCAGCAGCTTCCCAGCAAAACCTGACTCGAAAATTAAACCCACCCTCTACTTATAAAATGAAACAAATCCTCAGTGGCGCTTCTGCTTCCCAAGGAAGGGTCTCACTAACACCTTTAAAAGAAAAATAGGTGATGGAGGTTCCAGTGAAAAAATTGCTTTGATCGTATTATAGGAAATATTACATCCTAAATTTAGAACCCAAAAACCCCCCCATTCATGTTTTTGGTTAAGTTTCAAATTTTATTTCCAACTACTGCAGTAACAAAATACCAGTGGTAATTCTGCATGGAAAGTGACAACCTTCTAAGTAAAGAAGGTCACAAATTAGTATTCCAAGAGTACTTTGGTCTGTGGAGATTTTGATAGGAGAGGATTATTACAATCAGTCCTATAATAGAGACATGCTTCCTCCGTATCTAGTAATACCTCAATAACTCAGCATGTACACATTTCTGCTCTTTATACGCACTCCCTTCCAGGTTGTACTGTGTGAGAGTGTGAGGGGAAAATTCTTCCCAATCATGGGTTTTTCTATAGTATACAGAAATAGCAATCACATCAGCAGTCATGTATATTATTATTAAATTTTTAGTTGAAAAATAAAAGAATGAGTTATCCTATCATATCCCTTTCTGGGAGTAAAAAGACACACCATTACAAACGTAAAATGAATCAAACTTCTATTTTATTGACAGGAGTCCAAAATGAATACAAAAAAATGCCTCGTTTGCATGTTATATTTTTCCTTAAAAGGCTTCTGATAGAGTCAGGTAGATTAAAAGCTAAGAATGTATTTCAGCTTTTATAATGAACCTTTTAAAAAAGGTTTAATAACATAAGTCACCAATATCAGAGAACATATGGTCCCACAATCATTTTTAGATCTACAGCTTATAAAAAGAATTAGATCCTGTATTGATCTGCTAAAATAGAGGCTTAAAAATGTTTTAAGCCATTAAAAGCCATTTTTATAATCTGATAACTCTGGGCAATTAAAAGAAGGAAAATCCCAAAATGTAGCCCTCTATATTATGTGGAATGTGACAGAATGCCAACTTACGACCAAGATAGGCAAAAATAAAATGTTTAAAGCTATGAATGGAGCTGTTATACTCTTGTATCACTGCAAAATGTCAATAAGTGAATAGAGCTTACCAAGAGATTAAAACTTGAGCAGATGTTACTTAAAACATTTGTGGTGTTTACCATACTTTAACGTTTGTTAAAACTAAAGCTAAACAAAGAAAAGTCGCTCATTTATAGACTGTTTTTCATGTACCTTTACTTTCACTGGGACCATAAATGATCAGATAATACATAGCCCACACTTCTGGACAGTTATAACAAAGGGTTTATTATCATTTGCAGATGAAATAAATGCACCATCCCATACTTGAAAGGCTTTCACAAGCCTTAAGCATTTTTCAGACTGTACCAAGGCACCACCACTGCCTAGATATATTATGCACCCATTTCTAGTAAAGAACTAACACCTCCTTCAACATCAGTTCTGCACTGTTTCTGGTTTATTACACACTTCCAAAACAGCAAAAATTTGCAAATATGTGCAAATACTGTGGTCCATTCATAGTACTGCTTAGTCATCATCTTCCTCCTCTTCTTCCTCTTCCTCAAAGCTATCTTCAAAGCCCTCGCTGTCCTCCTGGTCTTCATCCCCCTCTACTGCTGTATCCCACTGTGGGTGATTTTCTGGCACAGGCTTAGCCTCATGAACTTCCAACTATAAGAAAGAATTAAATGTAGACTTCAGAAACTTGGGGAGGAATAATGGGAGAAATACCTGGTAAAGAAAAGGTTTCTTTGACTGCAGCAATTATAAAGAAATAGATTTTATGCTTTTAACTCTAAATTTAACATACTTAGAACAGATATTCATCCCAGAAATAAAAAGGTGAATCTACTAACACGTAAGTATAGTTAAATTTCTAATGTAGTTTGATTTTAGGAGCTTATACTATTTATCCTGTGGCATGAAAGATGAATAATTGTGATTCTTGAGTGAGAACACTGAGTAATGTCTTAATAAGTCTTCTGCTGATGAAGAAAAACTCAAGTGTGACTTCCAAAGAGGTATTTGCAGCCTCCAGACTCATGAAGTAACATTCTACAGCCAATGGAAAGAAATACAGTATTCTCGTGGGGGAAAAAAAGGTATGTCTTTGCTGGCTCCCTTCTCTTAGGTCTCCAGTATACAGTGCAACAATATTTCTTCAGCACAATCTCTCTAACACAATAGCATGCCTCTTATAAAAAGCTCTGATGGGAGTGTGCTTCAAATGATACACAAATGTATACTCTAAAATGATCAAAAACAAATTAGTTTTGGAAATCAATAAACACTACAATGGAATCTGTGGGAAAACACATGTGCTTTTTAAAGAAAACAGAACCCATTTGGTGAGGCCCTGTAAAGTTACAGCATATTACAGCACATTAAAATGTATCACGTAAGTTATACTCAAGGTTCTAAATCATTACACTCTGTTAATACAACTTAAGTTTATTATTGAAAGAGTAGTCCATCAAGTATATTACCTAAAAGTATGAGATGACCTCTTTTTCTATTATTCTACATTTCAAAACTAGAAAACCTTCCCCAGTATATTAAGCACTTATTCAAATAGACAACCATATGCAATGCATAGTCATTATTCTTACCTTCAATGGTTTAATCTGATCCAAACCCATATAGGAGTCTGATCTTAGAAACACTGTATATTGATAATTTCCAGGCTTTCCTGGTGCAGGAAACTTCAGTTCTACCTAGAATATAAAATCAGCACTTAAAATCTATATTTTGAGGAGTGGAAGAAACAACAGCTCACTCCTAAAATATTTAGACCAGAGTATTTAATAGCTAGGGTTTACTCAGATGACACAGGAGGTCCTAATAAATGTTACAAAAGTTCTAACAACAACAAATACACACATATATGACGTTTATGTCATATATATACTATACAAAAAACAAAACAAAAAGAGGCAGAATTGATGGGGTTAATTTCTATCTCCACAATTCAAGAAAGCATATTTAAAGCAACCAAGTTCTATGTTGACCATCACATCTTGACAACTTGAAGAAATTAAGTTGGGTATAAAAGTAAAATAAATGAAATGGACTAAAATAGACTTCACCAGAGACGAAAGAGTTCTTGCCAAATTTTCTTATTTCTACGACAAATGCTGTGAGATAATAGAAAATATATACATTGGTCTCTGCCCTCAGTTCCAGGTAAAGAGCTCCTCAAACCCCTGTAATTTCCTAAGTGATAAGAGCACAAGGAGCATCTTTTGTTCTAATATTTGGTCTTTGACTCTGGTTCCTGACACTGACCTTATAAATCCCTTGGAATTTCCTGGATAAGAATGAGTTCTCTTCTAATGAGGTGGCTCTTGGTGGGCTCCTAGATGAGGACTGGTCACCAGAAAGCCCAAACCATGATGAGAGGCTTAGAACTTTTAGTCCCATGCCCCCAGTCTCCAGAGAAGGGCTGGAAACTGAATTAATGATCAATTATGCCTTTGTGATAAAGCCTCCATAAAAATCCCTGAAGTAGGGGTTCTGGAAGCTTCCGAGTTGGTGAACATGTGCAGGTGCTGGGAGAGTGGATTGCTCAGAAAGAGCACGGAAGCTCCATGCCCCTTCCCACATACCCTGCCCTAGGTATTTCTTCCATCTGGATATTCATCTATATCCTTTATCATATTATTTTCATAATAAACTGGTAAATATGTTTCCCTGAATTCTGTGAGCCATTCTAGCAAATTATTGAACCCAAGGAGGGGGATAATGGGAACCACGATTTACAGCCAGTTGGTCAGAAGTATAGGTGACAACCTGGCACTTGTGACTAGCATCTAAAGATGGAGAGCAGGGGAACAGCAGTCTTGTGGGACTGAACCCTTAACCTGAGGTAGATATCCAGGTAGACAGTGTCAGCACTGAGTTAAACCACAGGACACTCAGCTGGTGTCACAGCGAATTGCTTGGTGTGGGGAAAAGCCCACAAACTGGTATCAGAAGTGTTGAGAGTGTGGCAGTAGTGTTAGAGTAAAGGAGAAACACATGGGAGAAGTACGTTTTTTTCTTTACAGATGTCCAATGCCTTACAAGGTCAAAAAGATACGTTATTTCCTATCATATACTAATGAACTTCAAATACAAACATTTACGAACTCTTAGAAGTTTCTACTCCACTTGGACAAAGGAAGAATACATTTTTATGATGACATTTAGATGTTCTGGTAATCTGCCTCCACTTTCCAAAATCCAGATTTTGTTGGCAAGATTATATATTAAAATTTGCCATTAAAACAAACAAGCTAGGGCTTCCTTGGTGGCGCAGTGGTTAAGAATCCGCCTGCCAATGCAGGGGACACGGGTTCAAACCCTGGTCCGGGAAGATCCTACATGCTGCGGAGCAACTAAGCCCGTGCGCCAGAACTACTGAGCCTGCGCTCTAGAGCCCGCAAGCCACAACTACTGAGCCCGCATGCCACAACTACTGAAGCCCGTGTGCCTAGAGCCCATGCTCCGCAACAAGAGAAGCCATTACAATGAGAAGCCCGTGACCACAACGGAGAGTAGCTCCCGTTCACCGCAACTAAAGAAAGCCCGCGCCCAGCAACGAAGACCCAACACAGCCAAAAATAAATAAATGAAATAAATAAATTTATAAAAAAAACAAACAAGCTAGAAAACATCATGGGAGAATTTTTTTTTAAATTAATCTCAAAGTTTGGCCCCTCTAACTGTAACATCAAACCTACAAATCATAAAAGAAAAAGACTACTAAATCATACCATCAAACACCCAAATAAACCAATGGATAAACAAATGAGTAAATATTTCTATTTTTGCTTGATAAAAACAGCCACAATAGTACAACAAACTGGTGAGAAATATCTGCAACACACATCACAAAGGGCTGATTTCATAATATTTAAACAAAAATAAAGTCCCAAAACCAATTTAAAAGACCAATATAACCCAACAAAAATGAACGACGGTCACAAACAGACACACAAAGAAATATGATTCAAACACACTGGAAGATGTACAGTTTCCCTCTTAAGAGAAATATAAAATTAAACTACACTGAATACAGCCAGCATAGTAAAAATTGATTCAGGCAAGAATCATCAACATATGCTAAAATGAGTGGGTTAAAGACTGTTGGAGAACAGGGTATTCACATAGTGTCCAAGTATCACCCCACAGATTGGAGGAAGACACACTTTTTACAACAGAGAAAAGACTTAACTAAATGATCAACCATCATATATCACCAATATCAGGCAAACTAATATAATGTGCCCCTGATGTGATGCACTAAGAAGGTTATTACATCACCTACGCAGTATTTTTGCCAAAAATATTTGAGAAGAATATAAGCGTGAGTAACCAATAAGACAAATTCAGATTAAGGGATATTCTATAAAATACCTTGCCTGGACTCTTCAAAAATATCAATGGCTGGGACTTCCCTGGTGGCGCAGTGGTTGGGAGTCTGCCTGCCAATGCAGGGGACACGGGTTCGAGCCCTGGTCCGGGAAGATCCCACATGCCGCGGAGCAGCTGGCCTGTGAGCCATGGCCGCTGAGCCTGTGCGTCCGGAGCCTGTGCTCCGCAACGGGAGAGGCCGCAACAGTGAGAGGCCCACATACCGCACACACACACAAAAAATGTTAAAATTACTCTCAAAAATACCCTTAAGTTGGTACCAACTCTAAGTGTCAAATAAACAAGAAACTACTTCATACATGCACTACTTGGTTAGAAAGGTGGGAAAAAACTTTTTGGATTAAAAATCATCATCATAGATCTTGAAATTCAAAGCCTTGCTCTTGTCCACCAAGTCTGGGTAGACAGAACTTCTTCCTAGAAAAATAACATAAAAAATCAAGAAGAAAAACAAGAAAATCCAAGGGCAAAATATGTTCATCACAAAGCTATATTACTGATGTCACTGACAGCGGACAAAGCAATGTAACAAAAAATTCCACTCTAAAAAACGAATCACCAGTTCTTATATTTGTTTTTTAAGACAAAAGGTATATATCTGAGCACTAACCCAAAGAGGATAAAAATAATAAATTTTTGTAAAACATAATTAAATTCTGGAGATAAGGTAAGGCATGTGTTCTTAGATAGTAACAGTGAAAACTCCCCAAAATAAGTTGAGAACAAGGTTTTAGAAGACTACCAAGTTGTAGTTCAGTACTTTATAAATTTCCAATGAGCTCCCTCCAAAATATGTCAGAGAATAGTTATAAAATGTGTCTTAAATAAAATGTAATAAGCCAAATATGATAAACTGATTTCTACACTGTTTTCTATATTTAAATAATGTTGTTGGATAATTACCTCTTCCATATCTTTTAGTGTGCACACATGATATGGCATAGATATTAATGTCTGTTCCTTCCTATCTGCGATATAAAGCCACCACCATTCTTGTTTTTCCTGCAAAGAAAAATAAATATAAATAACCAAAAAGAGTTAGAGAAATACAATTTTGCCTTGTCTCATTTTAGCAGTATGGTTATCCCTTGGTACCTGAGGGGGACTGGTTCCAGACACGCCCCCCCACACCCACAATGTGGACACCAAAATCCATGAATGCTCACAGCCTTTATATAAACTGGTGTCGTATTTGCATATGATTTGTTTCATCTCTAGATTACTTACAATATCTAATACAACGTAAATGCTATGCCAGTACCCAGCAAATTCAAGTTTTGCCTTTTGGAACTTTCTGGAATGTACCCCCCTAACATTTTCAATCCATAGTTGGTCAAATTCATGGATGCAAAACCCACAGATGCAGAGGGCCAACTGTATTTTCCTTGTTTTATTCGTTGCTGTATCCCCAGCACAGACTCAGTGCCTGGTACAAAATAGATGTCAATAAATATTTACTGAATGAATAAATTGTTCTTAACCATTTGTAGATCTGCTCTCCACAACACTTTTGTATGTAATTTTGGTGTTTCAAATGGCCCCTTAAACGCTATTGATGAACCTCTGTATTAAAAACCTGATTAATTGTAAATGACAAAAGATATGCTAAAAAAGAAAACAGTATGAACTATTACAATATCATTTAGCAAATAATCTTAGTAATGTTACCTAGTAATAAGCAAAAGCCAGAAAGTAGGAATGGAACGGACTTACAACAATATCAGAAATTAATATATTAAAACACATTACTCATAAGAGAGCATCTCAGATTCTAAGAGCCTGTTTATACCTTTTACTGCACATGATTTTAATAAGCTCAGCATTTTTAGTTGTACTTCATAAAAGATTAGGACCAGAAAAAGAGCTGGGTAAAAAAATTGCCACCAGAATGCACAATGGTAGCAGAGAGCACTGACAGGAGACAAAAATCTATTAAAACAAAAATTAGAAGACTAGTCTGGAAGTACAAAACTTCAGTGTGCCCAGCAACTATCACTGTATTACAGCACAGGTCAGTAACTAAACAGTCATCTTCTTCGCATCCACTGTTTAAGAACTGGATAGAGACAATATCTTTCTAAAATGGCTTTTAAAAAAAAAAAGTTTTGTAGCTAAAAATAAACTCTAGGATATTCCAAATAATCAACCAAAAAAACAATAGACTATTCTAAAGTCTCAATTATCCAAAAGAAGGTTAAAAAAAATAACTTTTACTGAAAATAGTTTCGTAGGAAAAATGTTTGTTTCTAAGCCAAAAACACTTGCACTTTCTATTGCATTTCAATCCTAAGATATTAAAATTTGTTTTATTATCTTTCTAATAATGCTACACTAAGTTCAGCTAAAAGTTTTTGTTTAAATGCCTTAAACTACAAGGCACTGCAACATTAATAAGCAGAATAACAGATCACAAGTGCATGATTAACCCAACTTCTGCTCAACCCAAGGGTTAAGACTACCACAACAGGTATATGAGTATATATATGTTCGTCTATGAGTGTTTTGCACACACAAAATAGGTAAAACATAACAGACTCAAAACAGAGTTCAGTTGTACCTCACAGGAGATTGGTTCCAGGACCACGCCACCTCCAGGATACCAAAATTCATAGATGCTAAAGTCTCTTACATAAAGTGTCATGGTACAGTTGGCCCTCTGTATTTGCAGATGCAGAACCCACAGACACCGAGGGCCAACTGTATAAACATCTAGCCTTTGTGAGCCAAAGAGTCTCTGCTGCAACTACTCAACTCTGCCACTGTATTGCAAAAGGAATGAGTGTGACTCTGTTCCAATAAAACTTCATTTACAAAACAGGCCAGGAGGCAGATTTGTCTGTAGACAGTAGTTTGCCAATGCCTGTTTTAAAGCCATCCAGACCTGATTATTTCACTTCTCTAAACCTCACTTTTTTCTCTGTTAAGTAATGAATGCCTACCTCACACTGTGTTGTGAAGATAAACCGAGATAATACAAATAAAATATCTGTTAAACTGCCTAGGACACAGAGCACAATAAAATTACAGTTACATTTATATAGCCACTATGGAAAACAGTATGGAGGATCCTCAAAAAATTAAAAATACAACTACCATATGATTCAGCAATTTCACTTCTGGCAATTTACCCCAAGAAAACAAAGTTGCTAATTTGAAAGGGTATGTACACAGCAATTCACCTCATCATTATTTACAGTAGTCAAGATATGGTAGCAACTGAAGTATCCATTGATGGATGAATGGACAAAGAAGATGTGGTACATATATACAATGGAATATTACTTAGCCATAAAAAAAGAATCGAAATCTTGACATTTGAAACAATGTGGATGGACCTAGAGGATATCATGTTAAGTGAAGTGAGAGAAAGACAAATACCATATGATCTCACTAATTTGTAGAATCTAAAAAACAAAACAAAATGAAAACAGACTCACAGATATAGAGAACAAACCGGTAGTTGCCAGAGGGGTGGGGGTAGCGGGAGAAATAAGTGAAGGAGATTAAGAAGTACAAACCTCTAGTTATAAAATAAATAAGCCATGGGGATGTAATATACAGCATAAGGAATATGATCAATAATATTGGAATAACTCTGTATGGGAACAGATGGTTACTAGACTTATTGTGGTGACCATTTCATAATGAATGCAAATGTCAACTCACTATATGGTATACCTGAAACTAATGTGATGTTGTATTTCAACTATATATCAATAATAATTTTTAAAGTTATGATTATTAATGAAATGAGGTAAACATCTCTACTATTTAAGTGGTCTGACATTTCATTATCAGAAATATCATTACCAGAACATGTATTGATATGAGAAGCAGAGGGGTATATTCAAAATGTGCATTTATTCTTCATCTCCACTTAGAGAATGCCTCCCACCCTCCACCCCCCACGCACGCTATTTGATTAAAATGAGATTCACTCAAGAATACTATTTATTAAGAAGCTAGTGACTATCTGGGACTTCCCTGGTGGCACAGTGGTTAAGAATCCACCTGCCAGTGCAGGGGACACAGGTTTGAGCCCTGGTCTGGGAAAATCCCACATGCGGTGGAGCAACTAAGACCATGCGCACAACTACTGAGCCTGCGCTCTAGAGCCTGCGAGCCACAACTACTGAGGCCCACGTGTCTAAAGCTCGTTCTCCGCATCAAGGGAAGTCACAGCAATGAGAAGCCCAACTCAACAGAGAGTAGTCCCTGCTCGCCGCAACTAGAGAAAGCCCGCGTACAGCAACAAAGACCCAATGCAGCCTAAATAAATAAATAAATAAAAGAAAATTAAAAAAAAAAAAGAGCAGATTTGTTGTGTAAAAAAAAAAAAAGAAGCTAGTGACTATCAATCTATGGCACTGCACCTACGCTCTCTTGATGCACATGGTGAAAGTGGAAAAGATGTTCTACCATGAGTTATTTGCACTTTAAACAAAACTGTTTCTGTTGTGTGAGATTCCCAACCATTCTTAACTTATTAAACATATGAGCTGCAATTAACATGTAAGTCAATTATTAACATAAAACTTTAAGTAATTTAAGTGGGTAGTATGGTGGTTAGGTAGGTACATGGGAAGGTAGACAGGTAGATGTTAGGAAAATCCTAAATAAAGTTTATCTGATAAATGACACTTTGAGATATTTACCATGTAGATGAAATTACAAGAAGGCATTTTCACTGCTAAAATGTTCTAAGGGAGTAAATGAATGCTTTGCTTATTAACTAAGCATGGTCTAAAATGAAGCTGTCTATTATAAGGGTACAAATTATGCAGCTTACAGCATCCCATGGTACCTTTTTTTTTTTGCGGTACGCAGGCCTCTCACTGCTGTGGCCTCTCCCGTTGCGGAGCACAGGCTCCGGACGCGCAGGCTCAGCGGCCATGGCTCACAGGCCCAGCTGCTCCGCGGCATGTGGGATCTTCCCAGACCGGGGCACGAACCCATGTCCCCAGCATCGGCAGGCAGACTCTCAACCACTGCGCCACCAGGGAAGCCCCCATGGTACTTTTAAAACCAATCAATGAGTGGAATTTATTCGCTTGATTTCAGGAGCTTTGGTGTTGGCAGACTACACTGCAATGGGCAAAATGCCCCTAACAGATGGGCTATAGCTCAGGACATGCCAGAAGATCAGTGCACACAGTAAGATGGAATCCTGGGCTGACTTCTCTCCAAGTCAAAACAAAAGTCTGTGCAGAGCCACTCATTTATTATTAGGAGAGCCAAATCACTTAGGAATTTGCCTTCAGCAGCCCCCAACAACTAGAGATTGATGTTCTAGAGCAGAAAGCAGATTTATACATGAAATCACCTGCCAAACATGAGTGGTAAGCACAAGGTTCTGTGGCAAAGCTGCAAGGCAGTCTACAGAACAGCTTCGCTAAACTAAGAGGCAACGAGTCCTTGATCTCTAGCCACAGACAAAATCATCCACAAATGCAATACATCAAGCAGATCCCAAATTCATCTGAAAGACAAACAACATAGCGTATCAAAGAGATCAAAAGTTGAACAGGCCACAGTCACAACATAAACAAGCACAAGGGAACAAACAGCACTGCCATGATCTGTGCTGAGCTTGGGGCTCGGCTCCTACTGAACTTAGTGGGTCCCTCAGCCATGGGCTTGCCTCTTCCCATGGACCAGGGCAATTATCGGAGCAAGTCTAGTGGCTACAGGTGGCCAGTAGAGAACCCTCAGAGAAAAACCATGGGGAAAATTTAAGAACATTTTCATCCTATTTAAAACATGACAGAATTGTGAGATTCATAACAGCCATACAGTCATAGGCAAAATATGCATTTGTCCAACTAGGACTGCCTGAACTGCTAATGAAAAATCATCATTAAGCACAACTCTCAGTAATCTGGGTGCAGAAAAGACAGAAGTACTTAAAAAGTTAACAACCCTCCTTTTAAACAACACATTCACTAAAAATGATTTACGTTGAAATATAGCCTTCAAAAATGTGGTCTATCAAGAATAGACCACATTCAGCACATTTGAGCCAATACACACCACAGAGAGATAAAAAGCAAATAAAAAATATCTGCAGAGAATAAGGAAAACACTAGGCTGTGTATAACTCACCTCAGGAAAGTAAAGACTATAAACAGGATGTGTTATCTTCGATTTGGTTTCCAGCAGAGCTCGCTCCTTTCGCTGTATACTTTGTTGTAATTCTTGCCACTCCTGTAAAGTGAAAATTAAATCTTTGAAATCAAGCATGTTTTCAATCATTTTGAGGGGTGTCCGTCTTCTTCCCGATGTTATTCCTGACAATGCTAACTACTACTGAGTTCAGACCCACAAATCTGATCATTTCCCTGCCCCAGACTTACAATGCTTCTTTTCATAAATCAACTCTAACCCGTCTAGTATGAACTACACAGCCAATCATGACCTGATCTGGACCTGTCTCTCCAGTCTCCTGTCACTGTTTTCCTCCCTGCACTTTTTCTTCTAGTCATTTCCAACCGCCTAGGCTTCTCTGACCTCACCAGCTATTTCACTCCTCCTAAACCCTGTTTAGATTTTTGTTTTCTTTTTTCTCTACCTGTTAAATTCCTACTCATTATTCTTTCAGGAGCAGCTAAAGTCTAAAGTATGAGTTCCTGAGTCCCACAGATCGTCCTCTACCCCAGAGCTGAGCTGATCACTCCTTCCTTTGTGGCATCACTGCCCCTTGCAAAACGTGCATAGTCTCTTTGGTACTATAATGCTTACTTACAAGTCTGCCTTCTCCATCAGGCTACTATCATTCAAGGGCAGAAACTATTGCACATTTGGCTTTGCATTCCTATCATCTAACACAGTGCTTGCAGTGTGACAGATAATGAGTAATTATTTGTTATTTGTATAATTATTTGTCAATTGAATGAACGTATTTTTTGGTCATCTGAAGAAACTAGTTTATCAAAACCCTACTAACCTAGTCACCTCTACTAACCCTAATACAGTCAGAAAGAAATATGTCAACTCTTTCTCAAAACAAGGGTGGGGGAATAATTTCTTTGATAGGTTTTAATTTCCTGGCAATCAACTTAATTATCAAAGTACAAAAACACTCAAGGGCCAGCAACTGCTAAAAACAGTCATCCTTATTTTTCTCCCACCATTCCCAAGGGCAAGTACATTATTTCTGTATACCTTTATCCTTTGCCCTTTTACTTTTTCCTTTTTTTGGCCTCTGCTTTTGCTTCAGAGGCTGTTCAGGGAATCTCTTTTAAATTCCTAAACCATAAGGGTTACTTTTGATCAATGGTCCAGTCAAGAACACCACAAACATAAAGAAAATGGCTGATCAGGTTACAGTTAATTTACAGTTAGCCTCTAAGGACCATTATTTGTCCACCAAATATTCTTTTCTACAGCTTTCTCATAAATCATGTGCAACTTAATGCCATGCCACGAGATTTTTTTCTATTCCCTTTACCCTCACAATCTTAATTCCTTAGTGACAGCCCTTTCCTTAATGTCTTATATACCTCTTGAAACGAGGTGGCATTCCGTAAATGTTAGCTTTTACCTTAACCAACTTCTTGGCGTTACAGCCCACAGTAATGTTTCTTCACCCTAAACATTTCCTGGAACTTTTGAGATCCTCTTCCAAGTAACTGCTACCTATTTCATAATCCACCTTTCCTTACTCATATTTCCAGATAACACAGAAAATTGCCTTAAGAGAACAAACTGACTTTACCTCAGACCCAGGTCCTATCCCATCTAACAATTTAAGATTTAAGAAAATTAGGATTTCCAATCTCGTTAGAAATAATTTTTCTTTATAATTACAACTACCATCCCTCAAAAACATTCTGTAAAAGTAATATAAGATTATAAAATATACTGGTATTGCTTAAGACAAGCAAAAAAAGTAAGCAAGCAAAGGAAAAACAACAACAGAAACCAAAACTATCACCAGAGGTATAATTCCAATTATTTAAACTTATAAGTCTTACTGCTTCATCATCCTTGTTTTGTTTTTCATCTTGCTCTCTATCAGAGTCTCTGTCACTACCATCATCTTTTTCACTTTGAGAGTCTCTATTGGTTTCTTCTTCCTCAGAGTCACTGCCTTTGTCAGAAACTTCTTCTTCATCTTCCTTTACTGCAGCTTCCTAAAAGGAAAAAGCAACCACAAAAGCTCTGAATATCTCAATGAATATACCATTCTGAGTCCCTGAAACTAATTTACTGTCATTATAATTAAACTGGCTCAAGATTACAATTTCACTATTCGTGCAGAATTTTAGAGAACTATAAACATTTTTATGTATAAATATGTGGGAGTCAGACTGAAGACTTTTAACATTTGGCTTATCTGTCTTTTTATCAGTTATTTTATTCAGTCTTCATAGTTTGTAAAACAAAAATATTTTATTTCTATTCACAAAATATACTACCACAATGGCTAAGATGGCTCATCTTTCACAAACACCAATTATACAATATATTTTATTTGAGAAGGAGAAATGAGAAGTTTATAGTACTGCTTTGGGAATTTAATACCATCTTCAATAAGGAGTATAATGCAGTAAGGAAAGTCACTGTCCCAGACAAAATCCATTTCAAGAAGCAAGAAAAAGAATAGCAAATTAAATGCAAAGAAAGTAGTAGTGAATAATACAGATCAGAAATCAATTAAAGAGAAAGCAGATATGCAAAAGGGAAACCCAAACAAAACCAAACATTGGTTCTTTAAAAAGATTAATAAAATTGATAAATTAGGCAAGACTGATCAAAGAAAAAAAGAGACAATACAGATTACCAATATTAGGAATAAAAGAGACATAACTACAGATCCAAAAGACATTAAATATAAGGATATTATCAAATTTGTCAATAAATTTGACAACTTAGAGGAAATGGACAAAGTCCTTGAAAAAAACAATTTACTAAAACTGATATAAGAAAAGAAGTGGAATATGTTAAATAAATGGACTCTACAATTAAATCCTTTTTCAAACTCCAAGCCCATATGGCTTCTCTAGGTAATTCTTCCAAATAAGAAACAACCCAATCTTATACACCCTTCCAGGAAAAAGAAAGAGAGAATAATCCCTAACTTGTTTAATGAGGCCAGCATAAACGTGATCCAAAACCTCACAAGAATATTACAAGAAAGAAGAATGACAAACCAATATTCTCTCATAAAAACAGATGCAGGAATCCTAAACAAAATATTACTAAATCCAGATAAATATTTTAAAAATACTGTGTTATGAGCAAATGAGATTTGTTCCAGGAATACAAGGACAGTTTAAATTTTTTTAATTCATCAGTATAATTAGTCACAGAAAGGAGACTAATCATACAATCATCTCATGATAAAAAACCAAACTGGGAACAGAGGGATCACCTCCTTAACCTGATAGAGAATATCTATAAAAACCCTATACCTAACGTCATACTTAGTGGTGAAATAATGTTTGCTTTCTCCATGAGATCAACAATAAGAAAAGGGTGACTGCCATCTTCACTTCTACTTCTAATCAACATTACATTGAAAGTTCTAGCCAGTACAGTAAAGCAGAAAGGAAGAAACCACATAAAGATTAAAGTAAAGCTGTCTTTATTCCCAGATGGCATGATTGTGTATGTAGAAAATCTTTTTCTTTAAATATCTACAAATAGTTAGAATTACTGTCAATTCATCAAGAATCCTTGATATAAGGTAATATTTAGAAGGCAACTACACTTCTATACACCAGCAATAAACACTGAAGAATGAATTTTTTTTAATGTTATTTGCAATAGCACTAGAAAGGATCAAACACACAGGAGTAAATCTAATGAAAGATGTGTCATATCCTCTGCCAATGGAAATCACAAAACACCGCTGAGAAAAATTAAGGAAGATCCAGTTAATAAAGATAAAGCATAATTATGAATAAAAAGAGTCAATACTGTTAACCTGTGAATTCTTCCCATACTGAACCACAGAGTAAACACAATACCAATCTGAATTCCAGCAGCTTTTTTTGGGTGGAAATTCTCAAGCTTATTCTAAAATTTTAGCTGGAAATGCAAAGGACCTAAAATAGTCAAGACAATTTTGAAGAAGTAAAATAAGAGTTTGAGGACTTACATGACCATATTTTAAGAGTTAAAATAAAGCCACAATAATTAAGACAGTGTGGTACTGGCACAAAAAGAGACAAATAATCAGTGGAATGGACTAGAAAGTCCATAAACAGATTTGCACATATACACTTAATGGCAACTTTTTTACAACAAATCACTATTGCAATTCAGAGAAGAAAGAATGATCTTTCCAATAAATGGTGCTAAAATAAGTGGTCCATAATCCCAATCTCACACTATTCACAAAAATTTAAGATATAACACAGAGCTAAATTTAACAAGTAAAATAATAATACTCATAGAAGAAAACAAAAATATCTTCCGTTCCTTGTGTCCTTGGGACAGGCAAAGATGTCTCTAACAGGACACAAAAGCACTAACCATAAAGACTGATGAAACAGACTTTATTAAAATTAAGAACCATCAAAAGCTCCATTAAGAGAGCTAAAAGGGACTCATATCCAGGATACATAAAGGAATCCTACAAATCCATAAGAAGAAAAACAACCCCAAAATAAAAGAGGATATCCAAATGGCCAGTATGTACATGAAAAGGTGCTCAATATCATTAGTCATCAGGTAAATAAAACCACACACAGGAAACACACACACACACACACACACACACACACACACACACACAGCTGCTGCTGCTACACACTGTACAGATGAATGTCAAAGACACTATGTTGAATGAAAGCAGCCAAACAATTCCACTTACAGGAATTTTAAGAACAGGCAAAACTAATCTATGGTCCTAACAGTCAGAATAGTGGGGAAGGCCGTGGGGATGGATGGAGGGGTCACTGACTGAGAAGGGTACAAGAGAGCCTTTTAGGGTGCTGGTAAGGTTTTATATCTTGATCTGGGTATCATGGGTACACACAATTGTAAAACTTCAGGAGCTGTACACATAAGATTTGAACATTTTAGGGGCTTCCCTGGTGGCGCAGTGGTTGAGAGTCCGCCTGCCAATGCAGGGGACACGGGTTCGTGCCCCAGTCTGGGAAGATCCCACATGCCGCGGAGCGGCTGGGTCCGTGAGCCATGGCCGCTGAGCCTGCGTGTCCGGAGCCTGTGCTCCGCAACGGGAGAGGCCACAACAGTGAGAGGCCCACGTACCGCGCAAAAAAAAAAAAAAAAAAAGATTTGAACATTTTAGTGTATGTTAGACCTCAATAAAGATGATAATAACAATAATCTTTACATAAGATAATAAACTTACACTCCCAACGACTCCATTAGCCTGCTTTTGTTTCTGTTGCTTTGGTTGTGATAAGGGCACAGGTGTAGGTTTTTTTTTTAAAGGTTTCTTTTTTTTTGATTTAGAAGTTTTCTTGGGTCCTTTACTCTTCTGTTGCCATCCTCCTTTTGTTCTGTTCTTGTTAGTATCACCCTGCTGTAAATCACAACACACATGCACACTCAGAAGTTGTAGCACTAGTTTCATTTGGAAGTCATAGTAAATTTTAGATGGAAATGACTAAACTAATAAATGTTGTAGTAAAGTGAATTACTCTCCCACAGCAATATAAATCAATCAGAGAACTAAACAAAACAGTTATTTCACCATGAAAGATAGATAGGAAAACTGAAGTTTTTACCCCATCTTCTGCTGGCTGTTCCTCTGCAGCACAGATGGACTGCTCCTTTTCAAATACTTCCTACAGGTAGCGAGAAGAAAAATATAAAGTCTGTCAACCTATATTTATCTTTCCGATAAAGCAATCTTTCAATATATGTTATCAGTAAGTTTTTTAACTGCTGACAATTGCAGGGGGTGGGGACAAAACCATGGATAGACAGGAGACTCGAAGCAATTACTAAATGATGTATGTGTGCAAATATAGCAATCACTAAATGATGCTTTAGAAGTTACCTTCTGAAATATCTCACATCTGTCTTGAATATATTTTGAGAAGTACATTCTACTTAAATTTATAAATGCAATGCCTTAAAATATGTAAACTCATAAGTCAGTCATATTTCATAATTTAAATTTTTATTTTTATTCTAATAGTAATAAGACATGACTATTTTAAAGTTATGAGAATTTGAATATATTACATTATTCTCTAACACTGAAACTTCACGAGACCAATATTAGTTTATTTATGATTTTAAGTGATATTGTTGATATAACTGATATAACTTAGATATAACTAAAAAGTGGAACACCAAATCTACATATCCTAAAGACATACCCACCCACCAAATAATCCATTTAGAATCAGTGCAGAAGCTATAAATTTAGAATTTGAAATCCAGTAAGAATTTAGCAAGAATCTATACTAGAAGATGACAAGTGATACGGGTTGTGTTTCATAAACTCCCTAGAATTATTAAAACTAACAAGTGAAAACAATAACTGTTGGGCTCAAACTGTTGGCCTAATGCATCAGTCAGCAAACTATGGCTCACTGTCTGCTTTTTAAACAAAGTTTTATTAGAACACAACTATGCGCATTTGTGAGTTCAGCAGTTGCTACAGAGACTGTATGGCCTGTAAAAACCGAATATATCAATTTTTTTAAAATAATTTATTTTTGGCTGCGTTGGGTCTTCGTTGCTATGCGCAGGCTTCCTCTAGATGCGGTGGGTGGGGGCTACTCTTTGTTTTGGTACGCGGGCTTCTCATTCCTGTGGCTTCTTTTGTTATGGACCATGGGTTCGAGGCGCGCGGGCTTCAGTAGTTGTGGCTCGCGGGCTCTAGAGTGCAGGCTCAGTAGTTGTGGCTCACGGGCTTATTTGCTTCGCAGCATGTGGGATCTTCCTGGACCAGGGCTCGAACCCATTTCCCCTGCATTACCAGGTGGATTCTTAACCACTGCGCCACCACGGAAGTCCTGAACATATTATTTAATAACTGGACCTTTATGGAAAAAGTCTGCCAGCCTCTAGCCTAATTCTATTATCTCTACTTCATTTCTTCACTTATTAGTTGGGTTCTAATGCTTAATTATGCTGAGATACAACTGATGCAAGAACTGAAAGATAAATACTTGATTCTTTCCCTTCCTCCAGGGCACTTTTGCTTTTTCTTTTACTAATTACCTGAGAAGTGTCAACAGTCCAAGGCCAATTTTGTGCTCATTTCTCAGGCTGGGAATTTCAAAGCCTGTAGGCAGTGTAAGTCTAGATTCTAAACCCAATCCTGGCCACTGGCTTAGAGCTTCCTCTTCTCCCAGGAGGCACCTCTCATCCAGAGTCCATGATACAAATGCTTCCTTACCACTTGCTACCATAAAATCAGTATCTTTGATTTGATATGTCCTACTACAAAATATGCTTTTCCTACCAGAGGTTCTAGACATGGGTTTTAAAGGTAGCATAGGTGGGCTCCCTGGTGGCACAGTGGTTGAGAGTCCGCCTGCCAATGCAGGGGACACAGGTTCGTGACCCGGTCCAGGAGGATCCCACATGCCGTGGAGCGGCTAGGCCCGTGAGCCATGGCCACTGGGCCTGTGCATCCAGAGCCCGTACTCCGCAGTGGGAGAGGCCACAGCAGTGAGAGGCCCGCGTACCGCAAAAAAACACACACAAAACAAAACAAAAACAAAACAAAACAAAAAAGAAGGTAGCATAGGTTTCCTACAGATGCCAATAGATCTCAGAGTAGAATAGGCTAAAATCTACCACTGGCTGAATAAAACTGAGCTGAAATACTACAGTCTATTAAAAATGAGTTAACGACTGTAGTTGAAACTTGGGAGTTATACTTGGCTTGGGAGGTAATATAAATATGTAACAGAAACTGAGAAAAACAAGATGCAGGAAACATATACACTATGACTGGATTTAATGAAAAAGAATGAGAAAACTACCAGTATACATATACATGCATGTACATATATGCACTGAAAAGGTCCAGATAGTAAACATGAGCATGGAGAAAGATACAAAAAGATTTACACAAGACTGAATTCTGGTCATCTGGGTATGACAAGGAGGTTTCCTGAGGCAGCAGGAGTGAGATAAGGGATCCATGATAAAAATATCATTTAACTCTGTGGGTATTCATGCTTTAGGCTAGCTAAAGGTATGAGCTTCAAAACTGATGATCTCAGAGTGGTAGAATTTTAGGTGATTTTAATTTCTTCCTATACTTTTCTGCATTGCCTAAATTTTTTTCCCCACACAGCATGAATTTTTCACATAATTAGGGGGAAAAAAAGCTAATTTTACTATACTTTTTAAAATAAAAATAAAAGGGAGTACATTCTCAAGAACTGACTAAAAAGAAGCAGGTAGAGGGCAGACAGCAGAAGCAAGAAGAACTACAATGCTGCAGCCTGTGGAAGGAAAACCACATTCACAGTAAGACAGACAAAATGAAAAGGCAGAGGCCTTTGTACCACATGAAGGAAGAAGATTAAACCCCCCAAAAAACAACTAAATAAAGTGGAGATAAGGCAACCTTCCAGAAAAAGAATTCAGAATAATGATAGTGAAGATGATCCAGGACCTCGGACAAAGAATGGAGGCAAAGATTGAGCAGATGCAAGAAATGTTTAACAAAGACCTAGAAGAACTAAAGAACAAACACCTAGAAGAATTAAAGAACAAACAGAGATGAACAATACAATAACTAAAATGAAGAATACACTTGAAGGAATCAATAGCAGAATAACTGAGGCAGAAGAACACATAAGTGACCTGGAAGACAGAATGGTGGAATTCACTGCAACAGAACAGAATAGAGAAAAAAGAATGAAAAGAAATGAAGACAGCCTAAGAGACCTGTGGGACAACATTAAATGGGACAACATTCGCATTACAGGGGTCCCAGAAGGAGGAGAGAGAAAGGACTCGAGAAAATATTTGAACAGATTATAGTCGAAAACTTCCCTAACGTGGGAAAGGAAATAGCCACCCAAGTCCAGGAAGTGCAGAGAGTCCCAGGCAGGATAAACCCAAGGAGAAACACGCCAAGACACAAAGTAATCAAATTGACAAAAATGAAAGACAAAGAAAAATTACTGAAAGCAACAAGGGAAAAATGACAACATACAAGGGAACTCCCATAAGGTTAACAGCTGATTTCCCAGCAGAAACTCTACAAGCCAGAAGGGAGTGCCATGATATATTTAAAGTGATAAACGGGAAGAACTTAAAACCAAGATGACTCTACCCAGCAAGGATCTCATTCAGATTCCACAGAGAAATCAAAAGCTTTACAGATAAGCAAAAGCTAAGAGAATTCAGCACCACCAAACCATCTCTACAACAAATGCTAAAGGAACTTCCCTACGTGGGAAACACAAGAGAAGAAACAAACCCAAAACATTTAAGAAAATGGTCAGAGGAACATACATATCGATAATTACCTTAAACGTGAATGGACTAAATGCTCCAACCAAAAGACAAAGGCTCGCTGAATGGATACAAAAACAGGACTCATATATGTGTGGTCTACAAGACACCCACTTCAGACCTAGGGACGCATACAGACTGAAAGTGAGGGGATGGAAAAAGATATGCAAACAGAAATCAAAAGAAAACTGGAGGGCTTCCCTGGTGGCGCAGTGGTTGAGAGTCCGCCTGCTGATGCAGGGGATGCAGGTTCGTGCCCCGGTCCGGGAGGATCCCACATGCCGCGGAGCGGCCGGGCCC
This sequence comes from Grampus griseus, assembly GCF_964374135.1. NCBI lineage: Eukaryota > Metazoa > Chordata > Mammalia > Artiodactyla > Delphinidae > Grampus > Grampus griseus. Next base: position 38,045,652 of record NC_139007.1, read on the forward strand.
GTGAGCCATGGCCGCTGGGCCTGCGCGTCCGGAGCCTGTGCTCCGGCAGCGGGAGAGGCCACAGCAGTGAGAGGCCCGCGTACGGAAAAAAAAAAAAGAAAGCTGGAGTAGCAATACTCATATCAGATAAAATACTTTAAAATAAACAATGTTACAAGAGACAAGGAAGGACACTACATAATGATCAAGGGATCAATCCAAGAAGAAGATATAACAATTATAATTATATATGCATCCAACACAGGAGCACATCAATACATAAGGCAACTGCTAACAGCTATAAAAGAGGAAATCGACAGTAACAGTGGGGGACTTTAACACCTCACTTACACCAATGGACAGATCATCCAAACAGAAAATTAATAAGGAAACACAAGCTTTAAATGACACAACAGACCAGATAGATTTAATTGATATTTATAGGACATTCCATCCAAAAACAGCAGATTACACTTTCTTCTCAAGTGCACACGGAACATTCTCCAGGATAGATCACATCCTGGGTCATAAATCAAGCCTCAGGAAATTTAAGAAAATTGAAATCATATCAAGCATCTTTTCTGACCACAATGCTTTGAGATTAGAAATCCATAACGGAAAAAAACGGAAAAAACACAAACACGTAGAGGTTAAACAATACATTACTAAATAACCAAGAGATCACCGAAGAAATCAAAGAGGAAATCAAAAAATACCTAGAGACAAATGAAAATGAAAACATGATGATCCAAAACCTATGGGACACCGCAAAAGCAGTTCTAAGAGAGAAGTTTATAGCTATACAAGCCTACCTCAAGAAACAAGAAAAATCTCAAATAAACAATCTAACCTTACACCTAAAGGAACTAGAGAAAGAAGAACAAACAAAACCCAAAGTTAGTAGAAGGAAAGAAATCATAAAGATCGGAGCAGAAATAACTGAAATAGAAACAAAGAAAACAATAGCAAAGATCAATAAAACTAAAAGCTGGTTCTTTGAGAAAGTAAACAAAATTGATAAACCATTAGCCAGACTCATCAAGAAAAAGAGGGAGAGGACTCAAATCAGTAAAATTACAAATGAAAAAGGAGAAGTTACAACGGACACCGCATAAATACAAAGCATCCTAAGAAACTACTACAAGCAACTCTATGCCAATAAAATGGACAACCTGGAAGAAATGGACCAATTCTTAGAAAAGTATAACCTTGCAAGACTGAACCAGGAAGAAATAGAAAATATGAACATACCAATCATAAGTAATGAAATGGAAACTGTGATTAAAATCTTCCAACAAACAAAAGTCCAGGACCAGATGGCTTCACAGGTGAATTCTATTAAACATTTAGTTAGAGAACAGCTAAACACCCATCCTTCTCAAACTCTTCCAAAAAATTGCAGAGGAAGGAACATTCCCAAACTCATTCTATGAGGCCACCATCACCCTGATACCAAAACCAGACAAAGATACTACAAAAAAAGAAAATTACAGACCAGTGTAAGTGATGAATATAGATGTAAAAATTCTCAACAAAATACTGGCAAACAGAATCCAACAACACATTAAAAGGATCATATACCATGATCAAGCGGGATTTATCCCAGGGATGCAAGGATTCTTCAATATATGCAAATCAATCAATGTGATACATCATATTAACAAACTGAAGAATAAAAACCATATGATCATCTCAATAGATGCAGAAAAAGCTTTTGACAAAATTCAACATCCATTTATGATAAAAACTCTCCAGAAAGTGGGCATAGAGGGAACCTACCTCAACATAATAAAGGCCATATACGACAAACCCACAGCAAACATCATTCTCAATGGTGAAAAACTGAAAGCATTTCCTCTAAGATCATGAACGAGACAAGGATGTCCACTCTCACCACTATTATTCAAAATAGTTTTGGAAGTCCTAGCCACGGCAATCAGAGAAGAAAAAGGAATAAAAGGAATACAAATGGGAAAAGAAGAAGTAAAACCGTCACTATTTGCAGATGACATGATACTATACATAGAGAATCCTAAAGATGCCACCAGAAAACTGCTAGAGCTAATCAATGAATTTGGTAAAGCTGCAGGATACAAAATTAATGTACAGAAATCTCTTGCATTCCTATACACTAATAACAAAAGATCAGAAAGAGAAATTAAGGAAACAATCCCATTCACCACTGCAACAAAAAGAATAAAATACCTAGGAATAAACCTACCTAGGGAGACAAAAGACCTGTACCTGTACTCAGAAAACTATAAGACACTGATGAAAGAAATCAAAGATGACACAATCAGATGGAGAGAGATACCATGTTCTTGGATTGGAAGAATCAATATTGTGAAAATGACTATACTCCCCAAAGCAATCTACAGATTCAATGTAATCCCTATTAAATTAACAGTGACATTTTTTACAGAACTAGAACAAAAAATCTTAAAATTTGTATGGAGACACAAAAGACCCCAAATAGCCAGAGCAGTCTTGAGGGAAAAAAACGGAGCTGGAGGATTCAGACTCCCTGACTTCAGAGTGTACTACAAAGCTACAGTAATCAAGACAATATGGTACTGGCACAAAAACAGAAATATATATCAATGGAACAGGATAGAAAGCCCAGAGATAAACCCACGCACCTATAGTCAACTGATCTATGACAAACGAGGCAAGGATATACAATGGAGAAAAGACAGTCTCTTCAATAAGTGGTGCTGGGAAAACTGGACAGCTACACATAAAAGAATGAAATTAGAACACTCCCTAACACCATACACAAAAATAAACTCAAAATCGATTCGAGACCTAAATGTAAGACCGGACACTATAAAACTCTTAGAGGAAAACATAGGAAGAACACTCTGACATAAATCACAGCAAGATCTTTTCTGATTCACCTCCTAGAGTAATGGAAATAAAAACAAAAATAAACAAATGGGACCTAATGAAACTTAGAAGCTTTTGCAAAGCAAACGACAAACAAGACAAAAAGACAACCCTCAGAATGGGAGAAAATATTTGCAAATGAATCAACGGACAAAGGATTAATCTCCAAAATATATAAACAGCTCATGCAGCTCAATATTAAAAAACAAACAACCCAATCAAAAAATGTGCAGGGGCTTCCCTGGTAGCACAGTGGTTGAGAGTCCGTCTGCTGATGCAGGGAACACGGGTTCGTGCCGCGGTCCGGGAAGATCCCACATGCCGCGGAGCGGCTAGGCCCGTGAGCCATGGTCGCTAAGCCTGCGCATCCGGAGCCTGTGCTCCGCAACAGGAGAGGCCACAACAGTGAGGCCCGCATACCGCCAAAAAAAAGGGCAGAAGACCTAAACAGACATTTCTCCAAAGAAAACATACAGATGGCCAAGAAGCACATTAAAACATGCTCAACATCATTAGAGAAATGCAAATCAAAACTACAGTGAGGTATTACCTCACACCAGTAAGAATGGGCATTATCAGAAAATCTACAAACAACAAATGCTGGAGAGGGTGTTGAGAAAAGGGAACCCTCTTGTACTCTTGGTGGGAGTGTAAATTGATACAGCCACTATGGAGAACAGTATGGAGGTTCCTTAAAAAACTAAAAATAGAATCACCACATGACCCAGCAATCCCACCACTGGGCATATACCCAGAGAACACCATAATTCAAAAAGACACATCCACCCCAATGTTCATTGCAGCACTATTTACAATAGCCACATGGAAGCAACCTAAATGCCCATCGACAGATGAATGGATAAAGAAGATGTGGTACATATATACAATGGAATATTACTCAGCCATAAAAAGGAACGAAATTGGGTCATTTTTGATACGTGGATGGATCTAGAGAGTGTCATACAGAGTGAAGTAAGTCAGAAAGAGAAAAACAAATATCGTATATTAACGTATATATGTGGAAACTAGAATAATGGTACAGATGAACTGGTTTGCAGGACAGAAATAGAGACACAGATGTAGAGAACAAACGTATGGACACCAAGTGCGGGAAAGTGGCGGAGGGGGGGTGCTGGTGGTGGTGGGATGAACTGGGAGATCGGGATTCACATATATACACTAATATGTATAAAACAGATAACTAATAAGAACCTGCTGTATAAAAAAATAAAATTCAAAAAAAAGGAGGTAATAAAATTCTCAACAATAATCAATAATTAATCTCTGTATAACACTTTACAATTTAAGAATGATACCCACACGACCTTGTAATTATAATGTTTTATAGGGAATTAACAAATCATCAGAGGAAGAATTAATGTATTTTTCAACTGTGTGTGTGTGAAAAACTAATGTGAAAACTATAAAAATTAATTTAAAATTTCAAAACAGCTAACAGAACCTGCAAAATTACATTTGCAAATCTACAACAGTTTTGACTTTGAGAATGTATAACTTAGAGTGAGAGAATATAAAAGCCTTAACACATAACTCTTAAAGCATAAAACTACAGACTACTTACTGCCATTGTTTGCCTTGTCAATTTAACCAACACTGTAACTAAGGATCCTACTGTGATGTTGTTGCTATCTTCATCATCCAATACTATAAGATAAAAGAAAAACAAATAAATAAAAATCAAGTTCTATGTCAAGGCAAACAGCAAAACAACTTATTCAAATCAATCTGGTATTTCAGTATTTCAAACATACAGAGTTTTAAACCTACTAAATAAAAAATAATTTATTGACTATGTACTCTGTAAAAAGCTCTCTAGTAAATGCCTTCAACAATGTACCCATTTAATCCTTAAATCAGCTCTATGAAGCATTATTATTATTTCTTTAAAGAAGATACTGAGGTTCAGAAATAAAGTAAAATGCCCAAGGTCACAAAATGGCTATATCGACACTGCCAAGTTTCAAACCCAAGCCTTTTAAAACAGAGTATGTTAGGACTACAACAGCTTTCTCTCACAGTGATATAAAAATAGGATTCTGTCACTCTATTAAATTGTGCAAACTTTATACTCACAAGATCTTACCTATATGAACAAATGCATGCCTGTAAGAATAAAATAATTAAAACTAGTATTCTGAGCAACAGTAAAGATATTTTAAGGCAAGAACTTGAAAATATTGTTTATATTAAAAAACACTTTAAAAACATTTTTTGCAATTGTTTAATTTTTTAAAACCACATTTGCCACACACAACCCCAAAAGTCTAACAATAAAATAAACTTAACTACAAGCCCTTTAAAAACAGAAACCATTCCTAACACATCCTTGTATTCTTGGTCCCACAAGAATGTTTTCACAATGGCAACTTAGCAAATGTCAAAGCTCAGAACAATGTCACAATGAAGGAATGGAGCAGAATAATCTCTAATTCTGTCACCATACTAAGATACTATATTTGGCTCTAAAATGGGAACTCACAGGACAATTATGTAGGTAGAAAAATAATCTCTATTTTTTTTCACTCCAAGCAGACAAAGACAGAAGTAAGTCAAGAAAAACACATGAAATGTGGCACAGAGCATGGTGATTCTCAAGATTTAATTAATATAAACAAATTAGGTTTTTTAAAAATTAATTTTAGGACTAAGCAGGTATCTTATACTAACAATAGATATATTTCAAATATCCTTCATTACATCTAGAAATCTCTTTCATTCTTTGAAAAGTTAAGATCTTCTTGAAAGCTGAACTACAGAACAGAAGCATCCTCAAACCTAAGCCCATTAGGAGGATAATAAAAGTAGGGTTCTCAAAACTAATAAGTATACAACATCTTCCATCACAGCAAATCTGACAGGTAAACTACAGTTCTGCAAAGTCTAATTAAAAGTTATTAAATGAAGTGTTTTGAGGGCTTTGAGCCAAATAAACAAAAGCCAATCTATCAAAAGGGAAGCAATGGGAAACCTCCCACTTACCCTGTGATTTTATGTCCATGGTCACATATGGGAAACTCCCAAGGACAGCCATAACCTCTTCATACTTTTCATCTTCAAGGAAGTGCAATAGATTGTGACGATCTGATTCTTTTAAACTCACCAAATCCTGGATAGTCTTAATTTTGTACTAAATTTAAAAAGAGAGAGAAAGAAAATAAATCCCGAAGTCATATAACTTTACATAAAAGGAAAATTATTAGCATGTTTACCAAAACAAAATCCAAAAACTTTTAGAAAAATGTTAAGATTATATACATTTCAAAGCAGAAAATACAACTTCACTGTATTTCATGGCCTTTTTCTCCAAGGAAATTTAAGAATTTTTCTTTTTTTTTTAAGAATTTTTTTTATTACAAAGTTAATACACAGCTACTTTTTTTAATTAGAAAAAAATAAAGTTAGAGGAAAAAAATAATAACATTCATATAAACTCTTGACCCAAGCAAGAATGACTGTCATTTGATTTGTTCAGTTTGCAGACCTTTATTTTTAATTTTAATGATAAAAACCTTTAAGAGTATGAATTTATGTCCAAGTAATAGCTGCATGCACTCTTAAGTTTTACTATGCAGTACTCTCATTTTTGTTATTTTCTAAATACAGCTATCCGTTATTGCAGTAAAACCCAGCCTGGCTAAATGGATACTCAGGAGAGGGTTTTTTAATTTCTGAGTATTCGGTGCCAGTTATTAATTTTTACTTTCACCGATAGGGATTAGCTCATGAGGCATGTGAAATACCTGCTTTTGAATTCTGAAGTTTACAATTATGACTTAAAATGTGATCAAATTTATAAGAGTAACACATTTCCTCGAAAGGAGAGAACTCTGATGCAAATTTCTAATATGTATTTATTAGTTCTGCCTTAACACTATCAAATCCAATGTCTATCTTCTGCCTACTTTGTCTAATATCAATACATACAAAGTAATGTTTAAAATCTACCAAACTTACAATTTCATTCCACTTTTTCTTGTATTTCCTCAAGTTTTCATTTATATTACATTTCTGAAATATCTTAAGATTCATTATCATAATCTATATACAGATTGTATTTTCTAAATAAGAATTATCTGTATTTGATCTACTTATTTTTTGAATGCTTGATTTTTTTTGTTCAGACTCAACCAATAAACTATTGCCCAACCTTTAAGCCACGAATGAAATAAATGGAAAGTATACAGTGCATTTTTACTTAGTACGCTTATTTTTGGCAACATAAAGAAAAAAGAAAGTGTTGACTGCTAAAATGCACTGACCCCCAAAGTAAACCACTACAGTAGTAAAATATTATAAAACAGCTACCTAATCAAGAAAGTATTAACAGAATCACTTGAGGGATGTTTTAGAATGTTTAAAACATTATAAATCTAAGAAGTTCACAGTAACCATTTCTAGAAAAATTTTCATTCATGTTACCTTTAAGTGACAGGACAAACTGCTTAAAACTAATTTTAAAGTAGCAAATTACCTTTTTATGATTAGAAACCCTTCTAAGATTGTCTTCTTCAATGTGAGGGAGCTGCAGAAGGGGAGACTTAAACTGCTGAAGGCCTTGCACAGCCATCTGGGAAAGCTTCATGCAGTTTTCCAGGGATGCCAAAGTTGGAGCACGAAACTCCCTTTCTTAGAAAGAATAGAAGAAAAGCAAAAACAGGTCTGGACTTTTTATATGTTCAGGAGTACACAATTCATCACAAAAACAAATTCATGTGAACATCCTTAACACCTCAAATTTTACGATCACAGTGTTGAATTTCCTTTAAAAGTTACTGGGTAAGACACAGAAGATACACAAACTTGGTCAAATGCACATACTGATGTCATGCCAAAAACTGACATCATCCATAACAACAAAACACAACCAGTATCTCTTTTTTAAGGGTCTCTCCTTCCATTACTGACCATAAATAAACTCCCTCGTTCTTTTTTCCATTATGTAAAAAACACTACACGTCAGATGAATCATCATCACATCACTTAAAGAATTACTTCAAACTCATTGTTAACCTAATTCTAAAACTACTCAGAGGAAGGAAAAGGGTATTTTAAATCTCTGCAAACAATAAATAACAATAAAACAATGAAAAATTAAATTCAAAGAACATAAGTCACCATACTTTACATAATAAAAAATACAGGAAAGAAATAAGGAAAACCATGAACAAAACTGGGAAAACTGATTCACCTTACAGACAGAATTATACTAAGCACCCAAAAATCTTAAAACTATGAAGTGTAATCTGTATGTGCTTGCAAGAAAAAGTACAACATAATTATGCTTCCTCCTCACCTTCACGGCTCCGGGCCATTATTATTAGTTGGCAGATTACATTAACCATTTCTTGAAGTAGGGCAGGGCATTTTTTCAGCATAAATTGCTGATCTGCAAAACAATAAAACACCTGAAACAAATCATTCTTCTTTTATGATTAAAACACCTTTATCACCTGTAGTCCAAGACGAATGCTAAATTTAAGCTGTCACACACATTTTTCACATGACCTCAGAATATTACAATAGTTTCTCCTCGGCAGCACTATGTCAAAAATCAATCAGAAAACCCTACCTCAAATTAGATGTTTCAAAGGCAAACTTTTAATATTATGGTCTTGGGCTTTATAAATTACTCCCTACCTTTTTTTTTGGAAATAGCCTTAATCTTAAATTTAATCATAATCTTACTGATTTAAGAACTTCAAAATTCTTCTTCCTGTGTACCTAAATTCCTATAATTATGGATAAGTCCAAAGACTAAGACTGAGAATAAATGTCAACCAAATGGAGAGAGGAGGATAGGAGGAGGAGGAGGGAGACAGACACTTTCATTTATACTGCATATAATAGTTAACCATTAAGATCATCCATTGGGGTTGGTACTCAACCTAAAAAAAAATCTGTTCCCTGATTCTAAGATAATTGGTAAAAATGGAGATGGTTTCATATCTGTACAGAACATTAGGAACAGAATTACTAGTTAACTTGCAACTTCAATAAACAATGCCTAAATAGCGCTCCTTGATTCCATCATAAGCAGCCTATCCTATCATTAATCACTGAGCATCAACTGACCTTGTTTTCAAAGGCATTTGATTGCATTATTGGCTTAAAGTGGTGGGGGGAGGGTTGGTTCATTCAGAAAGAAAATTCCCTAAGGATAATAACTTTCTTTTAGAACTTCCAATTGAAATAATGCAAGTGAAAAGAGATGACACTCAAATTCATGACATCCCTGGAAACACCACTGTCCCAATCCACTGCTTTTCTTTTAAGTAGAATAGATGGCTTCAAGTACTTCTGAAGCTTTAAATAAAGATTAAACAGACACTTCATTGGTAACTACTGCTGGAGTATGATGGTGGTACTGGTGGCAGTGACTGAGACATCTGTTGTGAAAATCCATTTTTTCCTTGCCCCAAAAGGCTTACAAAATCCTTTTTTAAAAGCCATCAGGAATTATTGTATAATCTGCAACTGACTTAACATTTTTCATAGAGAGTATTCTCTCACCTTGAAATACAACATTTTAACATTTGCCAAAACATCTGACTTACTAATACCTTCAAAGAATTTGTGAATTATGTACATAGCATATAGATTTGTTTTTAAAAGGTCCTTGAGTAATTATCTGATTGAGCAAAAAAGAACAGTGACAAAAAAACACTGCACCACGAGGTCTAATTAAATCCACCTCTTCTGTACCACTAAAACCCTACAGATATTAGAATCACAAATACCTTCTTCAAGGGTCTCAGGAATTTTCATTCTAGCAAGATGAGACAGTAAAAGAACTCTGGTCTTCAGGCTATATGGGCAGGTAAGTGGCGGCTCATTCTTCTTTAAATTAATGCTGCCAATTTCTCTGATTAGCTAGAGTAAATAAAATAATTATTTAAAAATGTATACTTAAAAAAGCATTAACCTTATATACTTAAATGTTTATCAAGGAATTTGGGAGACAGGCCTAACCTGAGGTATTAGAATATTATCTGTTGGTCTGCTTGTGGCATCCTTGTTATACTGAGGATCAAATTCAGAGGCTCCAGCCAAGACCATGATAAGACCTAAGAAAACAAAAGAAATATGAAGAAAAATAAATTTGGTCACCCATTAATCCACCTCCCATGATACTTGATTAATCCTAGAGTGAGGCAGTTTTCCAATCACACACAATGCTAAAATCATCTGAACTCCACTATCAATAAGCATTAATCTCTCTCATAACAAAAGCAACATCTCACTTTTTAAAATGTGTGCAATATTACCTATCACAAGTAAATAGAAATACACATCAAATTAAGGGCCCAGAAGCAACTAGGTGCATTAAAATCACTACAAATAGCATCTGTTTCTAGACCTAAGCATGTGTTCCACAGAAATTTATAGTAGGAAGTATTCTATGTGATGTTACTAACTGCTTTGTAAAAAAAAAAAAGGGGGGGCGGGGACTCCATGGCTAAATAAAGCTGAGAAATAAGAGTTAAAAAGAGTTTCAGGGGCTTCCCTGGTGGCGCAGTGGTTGAGAGTCCGCCTGCTGATGCAGGGGACATGGGTTCGTGCCCCGGTCCGGGAAGATCCCACATGCCGCGGAGCGGCTGGGCCCGCAAGCCATGGCCGCTGAGCCTGCGTGTCCGGAGCCTGTGCTCCGCAACGGGAGAGGCCACAACAGTGAGAGGCCCACGTACCGCAAAAAAAAAAAAAAAAAAAAAAAAAAAAAGTTTCAGGTTTCTTCACTTCATGACTCCTCAGAGCCTTGAGTAAACTACAATATATTGTAATTTGCAGAAATTTTTATTATGGAACTCTGGAGGGTTTTGTAGGAATAGTGTTCCTTGAAATACACATGATGTGAGGTCACATATATTAGCATTACCCTCGTTGGCCTATACAAGTTCTTCAATGACTGGCACTATAGTCATCAATCTTACCTTACAGCAGAAAATACATGCAACATCCTCACAAAAAGCAGGACGGTAAAGAGGTTAAGTGCGTAGCTGAATGACCTAGAACAATATTCTTCACCTCTCTGTGGGCCTTGGTTTCTTCATATGTGCCTGACACACAGTCAGCATAGTAATGTGTGTGAGCTAGTACTATTACTACCCTCAAATGTCTGAATGAAAACAACAGCTATATAAATGGTGCCAATGCTAAAACCAAGGATATATAAGCAAACCCACCAGCTAAACAAAGCTTTATGTATGTACTGGTTTAGGGCTTGGGAACCACATTACCTGAGTTCCATCCTAGCTCTGTCACTTACTGTGTATCCTTGGGCTCAGTTTCTTCATCTATAAAATGTGCTTAAAAACAGCACTTATTTATGGGGGCATACAAAGATTAAATGAGTTAATACATGCATAGTGGCTAGCAATGCCTGGCAATGACAAATACTCAAGAAATCCTAGCTGGTATTATTACAAAATTAGCCCACAAGAAGTTTTACCATAAAATTTCTGGAGGGAAAAAAATATGTATTGATATATACATATAGCTGAGTAAAATGGGAATAACAGAACTACAGATTAAGACATATGATAAAGGGTGTTAGCATTTTCCTCCAGCTTTAGCTATAATGAACTGAATATCCCTAAAACTATTAAATGGAATTTCTCCAGTTGAATATATATCAACTCTACATAAACGACTCAGAAAATAATCTAATATCACAGTTACTTAAATTTACTTACGTTTCATATCCATATTTCGGGTTTTATAAACAAAGTATGTATAAATCTGTGTTGTGCGTATTAGAATCTGGTCTCCACTATAGCGTATTGAGCGATACCACCAAGAGCCCTAAAACACAAAATTAAACCAGAAATAAAGCATAAAAACCATGATAAATGTTAATTTTGATGCAGAATGGTCAAATTTTCTAAATGTTCATAAACCAATAAAAAGACCTGCTCTTTAGAACAAATGCCTTTGTTACATATTTCAAATGATTTATTTGGTAAATATTTATGCTGCCTGAGGCCTAAACACCAACCTACCTCGTTACATATATATGATTAAAACATTTAAGTTTCAGCTAGAAATTGTTTAAAGACAAAATAGGAATGAAACAACCCACTGCTATAAGCAACAAGCTGGTTCCTCACACATAGCATGTCTTCAATAAATATTTGACAAATAAGCGAAGAGGCAATTTTATAGTTGATATACTACTTTCATTCACATTATTCCACATAAGTGGATTCTCACACAACAATCCTATGAAGAAGGCAAGACAGGTTAATTGTTAGCCTCACTATGGGACCCATAGGAACTGTAAGATCAGTAAGAATACCACCAGTCATAAGAGTAATAAACAATAAAATCATAAACTTTATGGTACCTCAATATTGAGGTACTATGCAACTGTTTTTAAAAATGAGGTCGTTCTACATGTTGTACCCCTAAATGAAGCAAAAAAAGTCACAGAACAATACATATAGTAAGATCACATTTAAAAAAAAATGTGCACATGTATATATACATAATGCATAGAAAAATATCTGAAAAGGAAGCAAACTTAGCACTGATTATCTCTGACAGAGAAATGGAGTTGGGGGAGGTGGTAACGGAAGATTTTCATTTTAAATTCTAAATACATCTGTACTATCTCATCTGTGTGTAATTTTTGCATCAGGAGGAGATTCACTTTAACATACTAAAGAGATGTCACCTTTAGAAGACTTTTAAAGTATAACTGAATATAAGATTCTTAAAATTCAAGGATTAATGGATTATATTCTAATACAAATTACAATCTTATAAGGAGACTCCAAAGCATGCACCGATTCCCTTCCCTAAAAAATGTTAATAAAAAGAGCTGGAACTTACCACAACAACTGGAAGGATAACCATGAATGCCAATCCATATACAAGTAAGACCTTGAATTGAAAAGGAAAGAAAAAGTTATGGCCTTCACCAGGTAAATGATGACAACATCCATGAACACTTATTTTGAGGCTTACATGGGGGAGGCACTATTAAAAGCACTCCTCATGCAGTACTTCATTTAATCCTTATTTTCAAACTCTAAGAGGAAGGTACCATTATTATTTTCCTTTTGCAGATAGGGAACCTTCAGCATATATAGTCATCCCTTGGTATCCATGGGGAACTGGTTTTAAGGCCCCAAGGATACCAAAATTCAGGGATGCTCAAGTCCTTTATATAAAATGGTGATAAAAGAGTAGGGCCTCTTTACCCACGGATGCAAAACATGCCGAAAGGGAGGTCCAACTTCAGCTGACCCTTGAACAATGTGGGGCTTGGCTCCCCGACCTCCTTGCAGTGGAAAATCCAACTCTAACTTCAGAGTTGGCCCCCCATTACCTGTGGCTCTGCATCCGCAGATTCAACCAACCATGGACTGTGCAGTACTGTAGTCCGTATTTATCAAAAAAATCCACGTATTAAGTGGACCCACACAGTTCAAGCCCCGGTTGTCCAAGGGTCAACTGTATTATATATCCACACCTTGGCAAGTAGTTAGTGCCTTCCAAATAAATGGTAGAAGCTGGTTTCTTTGCCTAAATATCAAACAGAACACATAATGTTCTGTTTGCAAGTAATTTCTATCTATTGGTCTTAGATTTCTGTCCTACTGCTTGATCCCAAATCTGGTAGCTAACTATCTTTTCTCTTCTCTAGTATTCCCTGAATAACCCCAAGCATAATAAACATGCTTATATACAGCAACTATATACCCTGGAAAATAACATGTAAATAAACAGCCATAAAATAACACTAAATAGCCATTTTCAAAACAAAACATGGATTTTTTTATTGCTTCAAAGATAGCTCCTAGATAAGTATTTTCAAGAAAGGAGAAGTAGGGAATTCCTGAACAATAGGTTAGGATAATTCCTGATGTTTTAGGAGTTGCAGCCTCTATATTACAGACTGAAGTCTGATATCCCACTGTCTCCTGAAGTGCCACATATAATATATATCATTATGTTAGCACACATTAAAATTAATTTAGCCTGGGTAAATGTGGAATAAAAGATAACTTAAATTTTGAGCGCTACGTAAGATAAATGTAGATACCATAAAAAAACAGTGGTTCCCTAAACCAAGAGTAGGACCCAATCTGAAACCACCTCCACAAGAAATCGCCACAACTGTAAGGAATTCCTTAAACAGTGCGGGGGGGCGGGGGGACGGACCCTATACTAGAACACACTGCCCCAAACCAACAACCTAATAATAGGAACCGATTCTTTTCTCCATTATGCAAAAACAGTTTTCACAATACACAGTTAAATTGAAAACAGCACACCAGTATTTTCTTTGTAAAGCTCTCTATATATTACCAAGATATATCGAACACATTATAGTGTCTTATTTAAATGTACTCACCAAAATTGAATTTTTCTGGTCAACTATCCAAGCTGGCAGGGCAATTCCAAAGCTTGTGGCTAAAATAGGAAGAATATTTTTGAAGAGTCTCCATTTCCAGTTTTATTTCTTTATATCCCCAAATTCTGTCTCCCCCAGCCCCTCCAAAAAAGCTTTAAGATTATCTTATTATGTGTTTCCATTACACAAAAGTTGATGGACATGGTTTATATTTGAAACTTTAAATTTTTCCAGAAGAAAAAAAAATTCTAAGTATGTGAATTCCTTCTTCCCAGAACACTTAAATTATTTTATACGTCCTGAGTTTATGTAAACACTATGAATATATGAGAAAATGTTTAGTCAGTAAAGAAAAACAGATTTTATTCATCCAATTTTTATCAACTACTAACTGGAAATGAAGAATAATGACAGTGACTACTTTCCTCATCAAATCAATCAAAGTTCTATCTTTCAAACCAATCTCTAGAAAGAAGAATAAAGTAAAAATTAAAGGGAACTCAATTTACATATTTGTTTAACTCCTTGTGGTTGTAATTTTCCTATTCACAAACTAAGAAAATCAAAACATTCTTTTCAATCCAGTTTAACATTTTTATAATATACACATATCATAACCCCAGTATTTTTTAATCATCATTTACCACACCTTGAGGCCCATCTGGATTTCCAAACTCTTCCCAATTTTTCCGGGACTCTTCATCAGTTAAACTAGCATAAAAGGAACAAAGGTGCAAAATTAGAAAGCCACATCTGAAAAATAAGTACTCATATACACAAACTCCATTAACTAACCAACTCACTTCCTAAAGATAATTTCAGAGAATCAAGAAAAGAACTCTCTGAAATCAGAAAAAAAGGGGGAGAGGAAAATAAGAAATTCAGCATTAACAGAAAATGCTAACTATTGAGCCCAGATACAAATTCCTAGTTGGCCCATGGGTTCTCAGGTTTAGCCAGTTCAAGCCAGAAGATGCAACTTTAAAGGCTACTACATTTTCTAAGGAGGCAGGGAGGATTATACGTTACTTTTAAAAATCTTATACACTCAGATATTTCCCAAAATTTCTTCAATGTTCATGTTTTTACTTTAATAATGATATATATCTATTTTTTAAATATAAACTTAATACATGATTAATAATAATCCCTCCAAAACTGGTACCACATTCTCAAAGAAAAAAATAATAACACCTATAAAATTCCACTGCTTTGGAAAAGGTCATTTGCATTGTGCTAAGATCACAATTTTCTCCTAAGCCAACTTCCAGCAAGACTAAGAAAATACCTGCTAAAGCAACAGCTTCTTAACCCAAGCAATATGAAAGTGACAGTGATTTTTTAAACACCTAACATGAATATAACCCCTGACCTGGGCAATGGCTCAAGGCACAGGGTGAGAGTAGTTTTATTCCAGGTCCCAGTATAGATGTTAAAAAAAAAAAAAACATTAAAAGAAATTTTCAATTCCTTCAAAAACTTTACAATGCTGTTAAGGAGACAAGGCAGACACATACACACAAAATGACCAATAACATAATAAGGAAGGCATTCTTGCAGACCAATTGGCAAAAGATTATGTTTATGTCCAAATCTAATTTTAGCCATATTTCTATTTCCCAGAACATATGCACTTAAGATACAATGAATTTTCTATTCAACAAAGCTCCAATTGAGAGAGCGAATGCAGAAGAATCTTCATAAAATTGCAAAATTTTTCAATGATTTGAAAATATTTTTAAACTTACCAATTTGGTCATTTATGAAAACAAGAGCCTTGATGTCTTTAGTCCTTATTCAACTATAACTCCACTTACACTGTTTGACCTAAGGCCGCAGTAAAATACAGGAGCCAATGAAAGGCATTATTAGAGAGACTGCAAGTTAATAAGGAGTGGTGCTAAGATTCCTTTCTGCTAAGGGAGGGATGTTTTTCAAAAACTTTTGCCTTTGTTTCCCTGTACAATTGTCCACCCCACCCAGAGCTTTAGCTATTGTTTCTTTCAATTTTCTGTCTCCTAATCAGTCTTTTCCCCAAAATAATTATCTCTGTCCCCTCCTGACTTTCTAATGATGGCAGCACCATAAACTGTTCTGTTCTCTATACAATGCCCTTACGTTTTGCAAAATAAAGCACAGCTCTCATCAGAGAAGCACTTGATTTTTCAACCTGCATACACACCTGATTAAAATTCCATTAACTCATTCATTAAACCATCTGTACAACTGTTGTGTAACCATCCTGTATACTCAAAGGAATTATCCATTTTTTAAAAAGTCAGTGTAAGAAAGCAACTGATTTTGGGCTACTTATTAGTGCTTCAGTATCCATTCCTAAGACTTAAGGTACTTAAAAGCTATGTGATTTCAGTATAATTTATATATAACAAGCTTAAACAACACCAATGGCGCTAACATAATTTTTTTTAATTCAATGAGTATAAAGCTTCCTAAACATGATTATACCCCTTGACTTTGGGGGTGGGAGGTTATATCATAGATCCTATTAGGAATCTAATGAAACCTATGCCCCTCCTGCCCTGGAAAAAAACGCACATTTACAAACACACACAAATTCTGTATACAGTTTCAGGGACCTCAGTTTATAAATCCTAACCCAGAGAATGTTTTCACTAAATTATATGCGAAGGGCCTGAGTTGGCTATGTAGAGCTAAGTTACATATTCATATGCAAGAACACATGAAAACATACTTTTTAAAAATCAAAATATCTTTAAGGATGTAAATCATGCTGCCCACTTGTTACAAAGTAGTTTAAACATAGATTTTACACCCAAAAGCAAAATCCCAACTATATCCAGAAGAATGAATCAGATATCAATAGTTGGTCTAACTCCTCAAAAATAGCCATACCTCCTTTCCTTTAAGTTACAATCTGGTCTGAAGAAACAGGAATGACCCAGCTTGTTTATTATAATGAGTGAATAAGGGAAGAGAAACCAGCCTGAATAACCAAGGCAAATTCTGAAAAACCTTGTAGATCATGCAGTTTTTTATAACTGCATTCTACACGTTGCTTGAATTACATAACTTAGGCTGGTAGAGTTATACATACATAAGATAGCAGCTTCAATCACTCAGAACCTATATTCAGTAAAATGCACCCTTTTAACTAATCTAATTATACTTGTACAAGTTACAATAACTCAAAGTTCTGGGTCCCATAATCATTTTACTTCTTCACTTGTCTGATAGACCATCAACTATTTAAGACATTTTACATACAAAACATTCTACATCTTGAACATGTAACTGAGTTAAAACCAAAGGCCATATATTATTCTTCTGTACTTCTTAGAATAGTGACCATACATCATAGAGTCAGATTTCCAGTAACCTGAGAACAAAATCATGAACTTGAAAGTGTTACAATACCTGAAAACTCAGGGGGGAAAAAAAAATAACTGTACCAAAAGCACTAAAATTAAAACTACTAATTATTTTGGGGAAAAGAATCTGATTAGGAGACAGAAAGTTGAAAGAAACAATAGCTAAAGCTCTGGGTCGGGTGGACAATTGTACAGGGAAACCAAGGCTATCTGACTTCCTCTGGAAATCTTCAGTTCTTCTTAAATTACCTGAAGACAGCAACTAAGGCACTGCAATACTTGTGCAACAAGGGTAAATGCTTAAAGGAGACACTGAAAAAAGGGGAAAAGGAGACACCAGCTGAAAGACAGCAATCTGGAGGACATCTGCTGCGTAGAAAAGAAAATGTAGTATACACTTCAGAAGCTCCTGAAAGTATTGCTTTATTACAGAATCATATTCACATAGATAACAAGCAATCCACAAAGGGGGGGCAGGCTAGGCAGAGAGGAGACACGGTCAATATATTTTTATTACGCACAAAAATGCGTAAGATGATATTTCCCAAACTTTTGTCATTCACATTCCACTTTCACAGCCTGCTATTATATCTGCATATCCTATTATTTACTTATATTTTTTAAGTTAGCTTACAAAATTATATACATCACCGAGTCCTCAAAAAACAGATAACATCTTGTCTGTATTTTACTCTTTAATTCAACATAAGAGCTGTGTGGGATATATCTATGATTCCTGAAGAGTCCAGCTAACTTTTTAACTCTTGTAATATTAATACTCAAGGAATTACTTCAAATTTTATATACCCTATCCTGTTTCCCCAAAATTAAACTCATCTTTAGTTTATAGTTTAAATGAGACAAGCTATAAGCCAAAATAAGAGAAATAGATCTAGCCTAACAAAAAGCCTAGAAATGAAAACAAGGTGCAAGTATATCTCTTCTAATCAGGATGCTTTGAAAATAGCTCAATTAACACATCACTTATTACTTAATTTAACCAACTTACATGGCAAAAGCACTACTGTAAGTTATTTAAAATTAAGGTTTGGCTAAATTAACACTTCAGGGTTGCCAGGTAGTTCCATAAATGATAGACTCAACATATGAGGCGCTTAATAAAAGTGTATGACAACTATTTTATTACTACTTTATTCAAATAGAAAACTATCTTTACCACTCTTAAAAATGTGTAACGGGTCCTATAATACTTACGCTGCATAAGCTTTTGCTATCCTCATGAACATAACTTCATCACCTCCTTTATCTGGATGATACTTAAGTGACAGCAAACGATACTGTTTCTTAATTTCTGCTACTGTCGCCCCCTAAAAGAAAAGGCTTTGTTTTAGTAAAAATAAGCACAATGCTGTAAAAACATAATCCATCCCACTTTGAACTTAAAATATTGAACTACTCAATATTTTCAGAAACAGAAAATGAAGTTTTCATCCTATATATACCTTGTCCTATAAATTTCACCCACATATTTTTAAAATAAAAATATTCATTTTGTCCAAGATATTTTATTTTATTGAGCACCTAGTATGTGCCACGCAGTACCCTAGGCACCGACAATTTTAGACTGATACTATATAATGCCATTTAAAGAAAATAAAATGATAGTGACATTTAAATACCAAAGAATGATCACAGTAAATTAAGTCTGGCTGAAAAAAATCTCAAATCAAAGGTTAACTTCCTTTCTAAGAAAAAAATCTGAAGAATTTCTGGTTTCACCTGCTTGTCAATATTTTAATGTTAAGTAAATACTTAATAAGTTTACCTTAGTTGTTTCCTAATTAGATTCAATTTCTATGAATAAATTTTTCACATTGATTTTTTATGGCATTAAATTGCCCCCAAACCTTTTAATCTTAAAAAATCCCTCTTGATAACCATGATCATCACAATAAGAAAACTCAGATGATATGCAAACTTTTCTTCTACAAAGCAGAAAACTACAAGATTAACACACTCCTTACTGTGTATCATATGAGTCTCTGGATCAAGCCATCTACTGAGGAGAGACTAGAAGTAAAAAAAAAAGTAGTATGGCAGAAAAAATGGAAAGGGCACTAGATTCACCTTTGTTACTAAGAAGTTATGGGACCCCAGACAAAACACAAATTTTCCAGGCCTCATTTTCTCCATGAGAAAAAAAGGGTAGATGATCGCTAGCATTCATTTCAGTTCTAACTTTCCACTGATTAACTTAAAAGACCAATTTTCTACTGCGACCCATCACTCAAGTTCAATCAAGAAAGTCAGCTAACAGGTACACTCAAGATTAACCTGAATTTCTATGACAAAGACACCAACACACTGCCTTAGTGTCAACTAACACAGGGTCCCATCCAACTAACATAAATAGACCTCCTGCTTCTAACTTTGCATTAAACCAACCTTAGAAATGTCTTTTAAAAATATACTAACTTCTCATCTCATCTTCAGATATTTTTACATTTTAGCAATTACAAACCAACTCTTAATAGGATGGCAATCAACATCTGTGGCTTAAAAAATATATGCTGGGGCTTCCCTGGTGGCGCAGTGGTTGAGAGTCAGCCTGCCGATGCAGGGGACACGGGTTCGTGCCCCGGTCCGGGAGGATCCCACATGCCGCGGAGCGGCTGGGCCCGTGAGCCACGGCCACTGAGCCTGCGCGTCCGGAGCCTGTGCTCCGCAACGGGAGAGGCCACAACAATGAGAGGCCCGCGTACCACAAAGAAAAAACAACCAAAAAAACATATATGCATTAGAATAATAATGGATTAGGTATCTTTTTTAACTGACCAGAGTCTGATTTCTTTAGGCACAGCTCAATTTCTTTTAGGCTGTGGGCCCAGAGTATTTTCAAGGGACTATATAAAATACTACTTACGGGATCCAAATTTAATACTTCATAAGGATTGTATTCTTGATATTCTCGGTCTGTTTTGGAAACTTTGTATGTAAGGAATAATAACAATGCCCATCCTGCAAGCAGAACTATTTTCCTGTTTAGAAAAAAGATAAGTGAAGTATAAATAAATACAACTATATGGTTTTCCTTTAAGATTCTAAAGACACTATGGCAAGGCATAAAACGATCTTAAGTAGTCTCATGTCACTGTGCTATTGACTCAAATTCTATAACCACTGGATTGTAAGACACAATAAGGACTGCATCTTTTTTCACCTTTGAATTCTCTAGAACCTAGCAGTGCCTGGCATATAATATTCTCTCAGTTACTATTTGCAGAATTTTAAGTAAGAAGTTAATGTACTCATTAACTTATTGGACCCATTCCATTAGATCAAAATATATTAATACTTAGTATTCAGTTAACCATTTAATGTAAAAAAGAATTGCTCTTGACCTTGTAATTACACTTTTAGTAAGATAAACTATGAAAAATAATGGGTCAATTGTGCAAAGATGAATAAGTAGCCTTGTTTATAACAGTAAAAATTTGGAAACAACCTTAAATGTCCATTTATAAGGAACTAATTCAATAAACCATTTATAGGAGACTAATTAAATAAACCAAGATATAGCCACACAATAGAACATTTTTAGCTAACAGATATAGAAAGACGTGCATAACAGGTTAAAAAAAGATATAAAAGAACATATAGTTTGAAAAAAAACTAATTTCTTTTCTCCTCAATATGTTCTATTTAGTAAAAATATTTAAAAGATTGATATTATCAGTGTTGGAGAGGCTAAGGTAAAAAGGAACTCTCATACATTCTACACTCTAAAGGAATATCTGGCAATAAGGTTATCAAAAGCCCTAAAGAAGTATATACCTTTTTAACTATCATCTATTCCACTTCAAGAAATTTAGAAGGAAATAAACTAAAATTAAGTTTATAAAGTATAAAAGGGTGGTTACAGGTATAATTCATAGCTGAAAACATACACACATAAATGTCCATCAATACAGTACTGAAAAGATAAATAACAGTACATCCATAGAGAGATACTATCTAGACACTAAAAATATTTGCTGTGGAAGATTATCTACCTTGTACTGTTAAATTAGAAAAACAGCTTTCAAAGCTGTATGTATAATATAATCCTATTCTTTGTAAATAAAAGTTTATTATAAGTAAAAATATAGAAGGTAAATCATCTTTTTTTTTAACATCTTTATTGGAGTATAATTGCTTTACAATGGTGTGTTAGTTTCTGCTTTATAACAAAGTGAATCAGTTATACATATACATATGTTCCCATACCTCTTCCCTCTTGCGTCTCCCTCCCTCCCACCCTCCCTATCCCACCCCTCTAGGTGGTCACAAAGCACCGAGCTGGAGCTGATCTCCCTGTGCTATGTGGCTGCTTCCCACTAGCTATCTATTTTACATTTGGTAGTGTATATATGTCCATGCCACTCTCTCGCTTTGTCACAGCTTACCCTTCCCCCTCCCCATATCCTCAAGTCCATTCTCTAGTAGGTCTGTGTCTTTATTCCTGTCTTACCCCTAGGTTCTTCGTGACATTTTTTTTCTTAAATTCCATATATATGTGTTAGCATACAGTATTTGTCTTTCTCTTTCTGACTTACTTCACTCTGTATGACAGACTCTAGGTCCATCCACATCCACCTCATTACAAATAGCTCAATTTCGTTTCTTTTTATGGCTGAGTAATATTCCATTGTATATATGTGCCACATCTTCTTTATCCATTCATCCCATGATGGACACTTAGGTTGTTTCCGTCTCCGGGCTATTGTAAATAGAGCCGCAATGAACATTTTGGTACATGACTCTTTTTGAATTATGGTTTTCTCAGGGTGTATGCCCAGTAGTGGGATTGCTGGGTCATATGGTAGTTCTATTTGTAGTTTTTTAAGGAACCTCCATACTGTTCTCCATAGTGGCTGCACCAATTCACATTGCCACCAGCAGTGCAAGAGTGTTCCCTTTTCTCCACACCCTCTCCAGCATTTGTTTCTAGATTTTTTGACGATGGCCATTCTGACTGGTGTGAGATGATATCTCGTTGTAGTTTTGATTTGCATTTCTCTAATGATTAATGATGTTGAGCATTCTTACATGTGTTTGTTGGCAGTCTGTATATCTTCTTTGGAGAAATGTCTATTTAGGTCTTCTGCCCATTTTTGGATTGGGTTGTTTTTTTGTTATTGAGCTGCATGAGCTGCTTATAAATTTTGGAGATTAATCCTTTGTCAGTTGCTTCATTTGCAAATATTTTCTCCCATTCTGAGGGTTGTCTTTTGGTCTTGTTTATGGTTTCCTTTGCTGTGCAAAAGCTTTGCAGTTTCATTAGGTCCCATTTGTTTATTTTTGTTTTTATTTCCATTTCTCTAGGAGGTGGGTCAAAAAGGATCTTGCTGTGATTTATGTCATAGAGTGTTCTGCCTATGTTTTCCTCTAACAGTTTGATAGTTTCTGGCCTTACATTTAGGTCTTTAATCCATTTTGAGCTTATTTTTGTGTATGGTGTTAGGGAGTTATCTAATAAGGTAAATCATCTTAATGGTGGTTACCTTTAATGATGAGATTGAATAATTTTTTTATACCTTTTGTATCACAATTTGTTACATTAGGTAGGAACTGTTAAACAAAGACATAAATGAATCATAGGAGACCTAATCAAACAAAACTGAAGTGACCTATTTTCAAATACAGAAAGAAAACATTCCGTGTGTTTAAGCTCTCTTGATAGGAACCTAGCTTAAATGTGTTTATTTGGAGTTTCCAGGATCCATTTCCAACCTACCTCCTTACTTTTATCACCCTAGTATTTCAAACAAAATAAATCCCCATATCCCACAGTCCCCTAAGCTTTTCCCACCATTATGCTTTTGCTCTTGGGTCTTTCAACCTAGAATTCCCATTCCCCATTGCTGCATATCCAAATTATATTCATCCTTCAAGACTCAACTCAAATTATGTATCCTCCAAGAAGCAATCCTTAACCCTTGTTAAGATGATCAATGGGGAGATCATGGTTACAGTCACAAAGAAGCACAAACCATGACCTTCCTCCTCTGGCTAGTTGCAAACTCCTTGAGCACATGGACAGGATCCTATTCAGTTCTGACTAACCTCAGAGTAACAAACAGAGATGGCACTCAGATGCAAATTTCTTTCTATCTGACTAAATTAATGTTCTAAACCTTATTAAGGGCACAATACTACAAGCTGCTTTCCATACTATCTGTATGCCCAAAGACGAAGAGGGAGGCCTACCTGGAATACTCCTACTTTTACCTGGCTATCTAGGGAGAGGTAGTTAAGAACATAGGCTCTGGAGCAAAAACTACCTGAAGTCAAATCCCAACTTTACCACTTATTAACTTAGAGATCTTGGCAAGCTGCTTAGCCTTTTACAATTCAACTTCCAACTTTTAGGGTGGGTCTGAGAATTAAATAAGATTAGGTATGTAAAGCCCCTAAAAGGTGCCTCACAGATAGTAAACAACCAATTCATGGTAGCTATTTGCTGTTATTAGTAACTCTAACCCAAGTCTCAGCTTTCAACTAGGACCTCACTTACAAGGAAATCTTCTCTATCTCATGCCAGTTAAGAGCCCTCCCTCTGTTCTTTCATGGCACACCCTCCCCGCCCCTTACAACCCTTATTAAATTCTATTATCATCACTTGTTTACTTGTTAGTATTTGTTACTCAGGTATATCAGCGCCTAGTATAATACCTGACACATACATAGCACAAAATAACTACTTATTTTATGAATAATGAAAATAATTTAAAACAGTAACTTTTGACTCAAACCCAAAGTTTGCTAATACCCTCAATATGCTAAAGAACACTTGAAAATATACTTTATTTCCACACAAACTTAGTGACTCCACATTTTGTTTTGTGAACTTCCCCAAAAGGCTACAAAGCTCAAAAAACAATGACAAAAGTAAAATTGAAAACCACTAAAGTAAAATTTTAAAGCAAACAAGGGTAGAAGAGAAAGGGAACAAAACACCTAGAACACACTACACCCTGTGTTAGATGCTCTTCATGTAGCATCTAGCTCTCTGAGCCAAAGAATAAAGGGAAGAGAGAAGAGGTTAATGACAGAATCCCCAGGCTGATGAAAACTACCACAACCAATAAAACCACGCTCTAATTTCCTGAGAGCCATACCAAAGGTAGAAACATAACAGATTACATCATACTGTGCCCAATTTTTTAAAAACATGTTTGGTTTCTCTTAAAAGACAAACATTTTCCCTACATACGGCTTCAGTAATTAAGTTGAGGTCTTGTGTTTTTTCTTTTAAGCAACTTCCAGAAATTAGAGTATTACAAAATGACTACTTAATTTTGAAAGAATGCTTCAAGGTTAAGTAGCAAAAAGGTTTTGATGGTTCCTGACCTTATCTAAAATTTTACCAGTATTATTTAATTCTTCCTTATTTAAACATGCATTAATCTGTACTTCTATTTAAGTAAATCTCTTTACTAATTATTAAAGAGAACATCACAAAGTTGGGTTTTTTTCTTGAAAACTGAGGTTCAGATACCCACAATGTGTTGACCAAGGCCCAAAACAGAAGAGGCTGGAAAGCCAAAAATATCTGCCTGCTGCCTCATAAAAGTTTAATTTAAAACGAGAAGCAAGGACTTCCCTGGTGGCGCAGTGGTTAAGAATCCACCTGCCAATGCACAGCACATGGGTTCGAGCCCTGGTCCGGGAAGATCCACATGCCACGGAGCAACTAAGCCCATGCGCCACAACCACTGAGCCTGTGCTCTAGAGCCCGCGACCCACAACTACTGTGCCCACGGGCCACAACTACTAAAGCCCGCGTGCCTAGAGCCCATGCTCCGCAACAAGAGAAGCCACTGAATGAGAAGCCCACGCACCGCAACGACAAGTAGCCCACACACCACAACGACAAGTAGCCCCTGCTTGCCGCAACTAGAGAAAAGCCCGCGTGAGCAATGATGACCTAATGCAGCCAAAATAAATAAATTAAAAAAACAAAACAAAAAATGAGAATAGCAAGGAATACATAGTGAACATGAAACTACTCTTGTAAACACTAATTTTGCCTTTTAGTTTCACACCATTGAAGAACTCTTAACACCAAAGCTAAGATTTCCCTCCCTCTACAAAAGAACTAATCCAGGCACATATGTTGAAAACTATCATCATCATTTAAACCAATTTTTCTTTCTTTTTTTTTTTTTTTTTTTTTGCGGTACGCGGGCCTCTCACTGTTGTGGCCTCTTCCCGTTGCGGAGTACAGGCTCCAGACGCGCAGGCTCAGCGGCCATGGCTCACGGGCCCAGCCACTCCACGGTATGTGGGATCTTCCCGGACCGGGGCACGAACCCGTGTCCCCTGCATTGGCAGGCTGACTCTCAACCACTGCGCCACCAAGGAAGCCCTAAACCAATTTTTAAAAATAACTGGATCCACTTTTACTAATATCCTCTGCTAGGTCTTGCCCTCCTATCTACTGGATAGATATATGTAGGTAATTCACAGGATATAGTCCTCCAATAATGGCAGCTCTTTCACTTCCTCTCAGTTTCATCTGTTACCTGTAAATTGATGACTTAGGGTGAAGGTCCAAAGCCCAGGCTAACCAGCATACCCGACAGCCTCAAAAAATCAAAGACACCTACTCAAACATGCTAATGGCCTGTTTAAGCAGATGGCCCTGCAAAAATAAAGGGTAACTAGGTTCCTACTCCACCACCTCTTGCTGCAGGAACTTGGTCAAGTTACCTCATCTTCTTAGTCTCAGTTTCCTCATCTGAGAAAAAGCAAAAATATCTACCTTAAAGTTAACATAAAACTAATGAGATAAAATATAAAATCCTAGCACAGCCCCTGGCACACAGTATGTGCTCAAAAACTTCAATCACCATGAAATGCAAACTTGACCCTGTCACCTCCATGCTTTCGATAACCTTTTAAAGATTCCTCCATAGTCTTTAAGACAAAATTCAAATCCTGACACAAGATATACAAGATCTTCCTTCAAGATTTGACTTCTCTTTCTCCCCTCCTCCCCCAAGTCAGAAGTACACTCTCTCTCTTTTGAACTTCTAAACCATTCTCTGTTCAGACTGTTCTCAAATTTACTAATCACATCTTACCCCTACTAAGGTTACAATTTCTTTACAAACACATGTTTTTATTCATCATTATACCCCTATTTTATATGATACCTAGCAAAGAGTAAGCACTAAGTATGTTTTTTACTGAAATCAATTACTTACTTTACTGTAGGAATAATATTTGGCTGAGGTTTTAATAACCGTAAACGATACCACATACATCTTCCATATACTTTTCTGATATTCTTTAATCGATTTTGCTCTGTCAAAAGAAAGAAAAATAAGGTGATAAGTTCAACGATTTCCACAGTGAAGGCAAAACCAGAGTTAAAACCATACTAACCTTCATTATCATGCTAATATTATATTGGAACAAAGTACTCTCTACTTAAACTTTTAAGAAAAATTCACAAGATAGGCTAAATTTTCTACCACTTAGAACAAATGATCTATCTGGAAAATTTTATTCAACTACCAGGCAATCATTTTTCATGTGAGACTTAACTTCTAACTGAAAAAATTAAAAACTGACTTGAACCCGAAATATTTAGTTATATAATCAGTAATTTCTGAGAATTTCTCTCCTCCTTTCCCTTCTGCTATAAAAGTAACAAAAAGTGCAAAATAGTTGGAACGTGCACTTTATTAAGGAAGCCAAGCAGAAATGATAGTCTTCAAATATGAAAATAATTATGTTAAATGAGAAAAGTCACCCAAACCCTTAAGAAGTTAAAATAGGTTTATATAAGAGTTATAACAAAAGGTATTATTTTAGTCCCCAGGGAAAAGTCTGCAATTCAATTAAAAAGGAATTAAACCAAAGCCAACATATCATATACTGTTTTACTAAGCTCACTACAATCACTTGGTTTGAATAACTCTCCCAAGTTTAAAAAAAAAATTAGGTAAGTTTTAAAATAAAAATCTACCTTTTCATGAAGATGGCATATAGAAAGCAAAGAAAGAAGCCCATGCCACTCCAAAGCCAAAGACAAAAACAAAAGCTTGGAAGGCCAAGAAGGCAGTGCTAAAAAGCATCCATATCCACACACACACAAAAAGAAGACTGCATGTTACCCACTTTCTGGGTGGCTCAAGACACCCCGAAGGCAGCCCGTTTATCCTTGGAAGAGCGACAAGCTTAACCACTATGTCATCATTAAGTTCCCCTTGAGCAGGGAGTTGGTCATGAAGAAGACAGAAGACAGCAATACACCTGGGTTCATTATGAATGTCAAAGCCAACAAGCACCAGATCAAACTGTCTATGAAGAAGCTCTACAACATTGACATGGCCAAGGTCAACACCCTGATCAGGGCTGATGGAGAGAAGAAGGTATGTTCGACTGGCTACTGACTATGATGCTTTGGATGTTGCCAACAAAACTGAGATCATCTCAACTGAGTCCAGCTGCTTAATACTAAATAAAAATTTTTTCACAATATTAAAAAACTACAAAACCAAAGTCCTTAAATGAGATCTCAGGTAAGTAAAAGAACTTTGCATATAATAGAATGTTCCAAAGCTGCCATATAAGAAGCCCACCAACCCTGTTATCACCATGCTTCCAGGAAAGAATCCACATGAGAGAGCTATGTGGCAGGAGGTATCAGAAACAGGTGTGGTGAAGAAGGATCCATGTAGGGGGAGGGGTGGTGGCAGAAAAGGAGACTGGTAATATGCAGGGAGAATTATCAAGTAAGTTAATATATTAAGGATAACTGCAGTCAGTTTTTCACTGTCAGAGAAGGGAGTTACATATGTGAAAAATTAGAAAACATGAAGTAACTCTGTGGTATTAGAGTGGAACTGAAGATATGAGTAAGAACTAGTTAATATCTTTTAATATAGAAATATAGATGTAGATCTATACACATACATACACATTCTCTAACTCTATTAAGTGAGCCTAGGAACAATGACATCTCAATAGCAGTGAGCACACCTAGCACCCAGATCTTGATTTCTAAATAGCATTCTCTGCTAATGGGAACCAGAGATCCAAGTATCTTCCCACAAAATATTACAAAAGGGAAAGAATGATTTTACAGTGGGGAAGTGTGATAGGCTGAATAATTGCCCCCGTCAAGATGTCCACCACATCCTAAAACCCAGAACCAGTGAATATATTATCTTACATGGCAAAAGGGACTTCACAGATGTGACTAAATTAAAGATTTGAGATGGGAAGATTATCCTATATTATCTGGGTGATCCCAATATAATCACAGGGGTCCTTATAAGGAAGCAGGAGGGTCAAAGAGAAGATGATGTAACAATGCAAGCAGAGGTTGGAGTGATGTTCTTTGAAGATGGAAGGAGAGGTCACAAACCAAAGAATACAGGCTGTCTCCAGAAGCTGGAAAAGGCAAGGATTCTATTCTAAACCCTGCAGAAAGAACCTGCCCTGCCAACACAATCACTAGCCCAGTAAAACCACCCTTGGAAGTCTGGCCTCCAAAACTATAAATTTGTGTAATATTAAGCCACTAAGGTTGTGGTTTGTTACAGCAATGATAGGAAACTAATACAAAAAATCTGGTGGACAACATTTTCAGGTGATCGGTGAACATCACCAGCAATGAGACAAAATGCAATCATATACCATCTAACAGAATGCAATGAGAAGAACACAGAATCAGTTTTGTGAAATTCTTCTCTAAGATACATAACCTGAATCTAATAATGAGAAAATACCAGACAACCAAAATTCAGGTCCATTCTACAAAATAATTGGCCTATGATCTTTAAAGTCAAGGAAAAACTAAAGAACTGTTCCAGACTGAAGGAGACTAAAGAAACATGTCAATTAAATATGATGATGTGTGATTCTGAAATGGATCATATGCCATAAAGGACATCATTGAGACAAGTGACAAAACTTGAATAGGTCTGAAAATGAAATGGTAGTAATGTAAATTTTCTGATTTTCACAGTTAAATTATGGACACTTTTGAAAACACCACGGGTGATTTTTTAATCTGGATTTCATTAAATTAAGTCTCCCATTTTAAGTATGAAACCAAGGAAACATGTTATAAGAACATGCTGAAGTCTCTATTAACCACATGGCTTGATCTATTCAAAGGAATAATATTCTCCCAACGTTTCTGTCCAAGAGAAAGTACACATGGTTTTCAGCCCCCAAAGTCTTGCACGACGTATACACGCACCTTGTATGCCTCACTCTTCCAATCCAAAATTTATATCTTAACCTTTTAGCAGAATATTTAAATAATCAGTAAGTACTATGGGGTATAGTTTACACAGTAACACAGTAATATCCAGCACCACTCAATATTCATAGTACACATTCCAAAATTCTATACTAATGACCTCAAGTCAAAGTAACTATCAAAAGTAAAGTCCTTTGGGCTTCCCTGGTGGCGCAGCGGTTGAGAGTCCGCCTGCCGATGCGGGGGACACGAGTTCGTGCCCCAGTCCGGGAAGATCCCACATGCCGCGGAGTGGCTGGGCCCGTGAGTCATGGCCGCTGAGCCTGCACTTCTGGAGCCTGTACTCCGCAACGGGAGAGGCCACAACAGTGAGAGGCCCGTGTACCATAAAAAAAAAAAAGTAAAGTCCCTCCACAAGGAGGAATGGATTGGGACTTTGGGAACAGCAGATACAAACTATTATATATAGAATAAACAACAAGGTCCTATTGTGTAGCACAGGGCACTATATTTAATATCCTGTAATAAACCATAATGGAAAAGAAAAAAAAAGTAAAGTACTTTGAGAGTTTTTTAAAGGCACTTAGAATAAAAAGAAATTCATTTATCAACTTCTAGTTTATAGAATTACTAGTTTCATGGCCAGCAAAAATTACCTAAGTAATGTCATTAACTTATAATATAGTTTTTAAAGAAATTATTCACATTTATAGAAAAGGGAAATTACAAGGTCATAAAACAATTCTGTGATTTAAAAAAAAATAACAACATATGATGATTGCTCTCAGCAATCATGAAGTTTGTATGTCCACGGGAGTAGTCCAGGCTTGGGGGCAGGTTATTATGGTTGTGCTTCACAAGCTATACAGTGCCTTTGCTACAACAGTCATATCCACCTGTAATGCAGAATGATCTGTCAGTCTGTAATATAACTGAGTGAACCCCCCTTAGCACCATATTCCTAGAACCTAAAGAGCTGAAAGAATGTTAGCCAGATCCGGTCTTCAAACCTGTGTGCCTGCTTACTACAAAAGAATTTTTTAAAAATCATGTACCCTCGGGCTTCCCTGGTGGCACAGTGGTTGAGAGTCTGCCTGCCGATGCAGGGGACACGGGTTCGTGCCCCGGTCCAGGAAGATCCCACATGCCGCGGAGTGGCTAGGCCCGTGAGCCATTGCCGCTGAGCCTGCGCCGTCCGGAGCCTGTGCTCCGCAACGGGAGAGGCCACAACAGTGAGAGGCCTGCATACCGCAAAAAAAAAAAAAAAAAAAAAAAAATCATCTACCCTCTTGTAGAGTTCTAATTTGACATCTAAAATTTTCATCGTAAGTTTGAAGAGTTGCAAAAGATGTTGTTTCTGACATAAGTTGATATTTTAAAATAAAATAGTTTCATTGCTTTTAAATGTATCAATGAAATCTAAAAATCATAATGGCAATTTCATATCCACCATCATCCATTTACAGAAATTTATGAACAAGCTCTTCATTCTACTTCCCCCACATAATTTTATCCTAATGTAATATATTTTTATCCTGGTAAGTCATTTCTTATAATACTGACACATACTTCTTCAAGTTAATTTGTTTTATTCCCTGTGACTATTTTTCCCAAATTTTTATATTGAAAATTTTCAAGCCTTCAGAAAAGTTGAAAGAATATTACAATGAACAATACCCTTCACCTAAACCCACCAACTATTAACATTCTGCAACTCTTGGCTTTATCTCTAGTTCCTTCTTTCCCTCCCTCTCCCCTTTTTTTAGAATAAGTTGCAGACATCAAGACACTTCACTTCCAAATGCTTTGGCACGCATGACCAAAGAACATCAGTAATTTCACCACAGTGAAGTTTAACACATCCATAAGGTTTTTTATGTGCTAAAATTTCTGCTGCTACTTTTATCCGTATGTGTGTTATCAAGGCAACATAAATATTACAAATTGACAAACTACTAAAATAAGAGTAAAATATCCGTTACGCTTTCACTTATAAGCAACTTGTAAATATCCCATATGTTCAAAGAGTTGAAACTCTAAACACTGAAACTTAGTTTTAAAAATAAAAAGTACACTGTTGTCAATAATGGCACAATGTTAGGTAAAATAGCTTTATCTTTTACTTTAAGTATGTTTTTTCAAAACTTGGAAGTTGCAGATTATCTTCAGTTATTCAATTTATAGAAGAAACATGCTCCATAACCTAACTGACAAAGGCAGTCCTCACTGTTAAACCAATCAGGCAAACCAAACTTGGTCCAAAAAGTCTGACTTCATTTTTCAGTTCAAATAAATATATCAATATATTTTGAGGATTATAAAAATCACTGAGAAATAAATTTTAGAATATACCTTGCAAAATAGATTACTAAAATTAATAAAGCTAAATGATATAGAGATAACATAATTTACTTAAAAGAAAAAAATGTACCACACTTCTTTCTAAAATTCAGTGACTCCTAAAAACTATTCCTAAATCCCTTAAGGGGTCCAAGAAAATAGTACCAAGAATCAAAAGGTTATATTCAATACCCCAAAAAGTCTAGAAGACATTATATATCAGTTTTCTAGCTACCCAAAGTCTCTCTGCAGCTAGTTGAGAATATATTATTACCTCAATGTGATGACCCTGGCTCACTCGTTGTTGGGACAATTTCGTTCTTTTATTTAAAAAAACAGGAAAACACGTTTCACTGTAATAGTGCAGTTTGGTTCCTAGAATACTTCAAAATAGAAAAGGCATGAAAATGATCATTTGGAAATGAAAAACTGAGAATTCAGTGCTCCAGACCTCCAAAACTATCGCTTACCTAGTCACCCTAATCTCAAAACAGACTAAGAGAAACTAAAGCTTCTGTTATGCTCTTAACCTGAATCTGAATAGTTAGCCATAGTGTGTCATTCTCAAGGCCAGGTCAGAACTGTTTGGATTTGGGATAGATAAGACATTTAACGCTACTCACCATCACTACCACCCAGTGCACACAATCACAGATTACCTAAATTGGAAGGATTTCAGAAACCTGGGTTCAGTTGCCACCTACCCCCCTATGCATACCCTGGCAACAGAGAAGGAAACCCAGAAAGCAGCTGAAAATGTTTGGATCAGAGTAGAACCACCCCACCAGAACCAAAGTTCATAATCCTCAGGAATGCCTAAGGATTATATAAGTGCAACGTAAGTGCAAACCAATACAAACCAAGTGGTTCAAATAGATTCAGCTGGTGCTTGACTGGACAGCAGCATACAACTATACCATATGCTTACCCACCTCAATTTTATTTTCCCTTTAGAGTACTGAAACGAGTACTATAGAGCAGTTTTTCAGCTCAGCACTATGGATTTTGGACTAGGTAACAGTTGTGGGGAGCTGCCCTGTGTATTAGAGTATGTTTGGCAGCATTATGGTCTCTACCCACTAGATGCCAAGAGCACCTCCCCACTGGAGACAATATTAAACACACACACACCAAAACACATGGCTATAGCGGGGTCATGGAAAGCAGCTGAATGCTATAGCCTGAAGACAAGGGACACAGGGAGAAGAAAGGAAAGGTTGGGAGAATAAACAGAGGTGATAAGGCAACAATTCTCTTTTTCCATTCCCCTACAAGTATCCTTCAGGCAAAGAGAATCACTATATATTTGAGTACTTATGAACACCTTGAGGGAGGGGGAGGTTGGGGAGCTTGATTATTTTAAAAGAAGAAAAAAGCCAGACAACAAAAAAAAGCTGGAGGAAGAAAGCCCACAACAATCTCAATTAATAGTAGTTTAGCACACTTCAGAGGTCATCTGAAGGCAAAAATATTAAGATATTCCATAATTATCCCTGGGGGTATATCTCACAATTACAAGTGTTAAGCTGTCATTGTAAGCAACCTTTGTAAAGACCACTTAAAAAATTTAGCAAGTGGCTACATTATGGAGATTAAAAATATATACTTACAGGATGATCAAACACCTAATGTTATATAATACTGCACTTGTGGCTTGGAATAAAATTTCCAGTGATGGTATCATATTCAGAGCCCAAAAGTGCTATATCACAAACGTAGATGAAACATATACATTCTGAAAAACTGTTAGATGACTCCTAAAATACCTCTGGTGATCACAAAGACACTGAGGTTGAATACATGAGGAGTTTGAAAATAATTGTTTCCTGAAATGTAAGGGGATAAAATTGTATTTTTAAGTACTATATTTTACAGTATATGATTTTTAAATATTTTAAGTAGATACGACTTCATCCTTTAAAGGGTATATATCCATGCTGGCCAAAAAACTTTTTTCACCTCATTAAGAAATAGGAGACCTTGACAACTTCTCTGCTTAGAAACTTTCAATAGCTTCCAACTGCACCTAAAATAAAATCTAAGCTTCGTACCAGGCTTACAGACATTATCAGCATCCCAGCTCCCTCTCTGACTTTATCCCTGATTCTTCTCCTCACCTGCCACACTCTTGCCACTTTGTTCTTCTCTGTTCCTGGAATATGTCCAACTCTTTCTTCCCTTGAAGACTTTGAACACTGTTTCCCCAGCCTGAAACAGGCTTTTCCACTCAAATCAGATCTTTGAATGGCTGGCTCCCTTTTGTCACTCAGCTTGAAGAAACTTTCTCAGGAAAATTTTCTCTGAATATTCTACTTCTCTACACAGTATTTATCACTATCTGATTTTGTTTGTTTATTTGTTTAGATGTCAATCATCTCCCCCACACTAAGATGTAACCTTCAAGAGAGCAGGGATCCTGTCTATATTGTTCACTCCCATATTCCATTGCCTAACATAATGCCTGGCAAATAGTAGGTGCTTAACAAATATTTGTTGAATGTTTTAATTACCTCATTTAGACCTCCCAACCACCCTGGGGGTACGTATGTATGGATGGATGATTATACTTCAAAACAAAATGAAAAAACCTGAGGCTCAGTGAGGTTAAGTAACTTGCCCAAAGTTACAGACGGTACCAAAGGAATTGCAAATAACCACTAAAGAATACAGATGAGACTTGTGCCCAGGTTTAAATTCATAGGCCTGTGCACATAATCACTTTAACTGTCTTTCCTAATCAAAGAATAGTTAGATTGCCTTGACAATTCTCAAAAGCAGCTAAAATATATTATGACCCTATTCTCATTAACTTAACCAGACCAGACTATATCTCCGAAGCAGAAAATGTAATACGAAGAAATTCAAGTCAAAATATTTAAGAACAAGGAGTAGCTAAAAACAACTGATTAGATGACACCTCTAAACTTCTGAAACAGAAGTTTACAGACCAGGGATTCCCTGGCGGTCCAGTGGTTAGGACTCGGAGCTTTCACTGCCGTGGCCCGGGTTCAATCCCTGGTGGAGGAACTAAGACCCCGCAAGCCATGCGGCGTGGCCCAAAACAAACAAACAACAACAAAAAAAACAATAAAAATTTATTTTTAAAAAAAAGTACTACAGGGCTTTCCTGGTGGCGCAGTGGTTGAGAGTCCGCCTGCTGATGCAGGGGACACGGGTTCGTGCCCCGGTCTGGGAAGATCCCACATGTCGTGGAACGGCTAGGCCTGTGAGCCATGGCCGCTGAGCCTGCGCGTCCAGAGCCTGTGCTCCGCAACGGGAGAGGCCACAACAATGAGAGGCCCGCGTACCGCAAAAAAAAAAGTACTACAAATAAAACCGCCACAAGGACTTCAGTATTAAAGAGTGTGGGACAAGGCAATGTAGCACATAAATTTGAGGGGGAGGGGATGGTAAACCAGTTCTTTTTCGTTTGTTTTAGCTCAATTTGCTACAGAAGTGTCACGATCCAAAAGAAAAGCAAACCATCCCTCATATCTGTAGGACACAGGGGTTTTTGTGAGCCGTTTGTCTCTAAGCCAGAAGATAATACTAAGGAAAGAAGGGGAGTCTCAACTGCAGGAACGATTCATTTCAAGCTACATTTCTTTTTTTTTTTTAACAGATTTTATTTATTTATTTAGGCTGCATCGGGTCTTAGTTGCAGCATGCAGGATCTTTTGCTTCGGCACATGGGCTTTTCTCTAGTTGTGGCGTGCAGGTTTTCTCTTCTCTAGTTGTGGCGCGGGCTCCACAGCTCGTGGGCTATATAGTTTGTGGCACGCAGGCTCTCTAGTTGTGGCGCGCAGGCTTAGTTGCCCCACAGCATGTGGGATCTTAGTTTCCCGACCAGGGATCTCAAACCCGCGTCCCCTGCATTGCAGGGGAGATTCTTTACCACTGGACCACCAAGGAAGTCCCTCAAATTACATTTCTTAAACTGAACTAGAGGTGCAAGATAGTGGAGAATTCTAAATGAACTATAGTGTGCTGCAAATGGGTCCCCGAGAAGGATGCTATGTCTCCTTAGCATACTCTCAAACATGACCCAAGACCCTATTAAAGGGTCCTCTCTACCCTGCCATCTCATCAGCCAACAGCACAGCTACTCTCTTAGCTACCTTACTCTTCATCCATTCCTCTACCATTACCACTCTATTTTTCTTTTCACCTTTATCTCAAGTGATAATCCATAGCCCAAGTCAAAGGTTAATTATTTCTAAGACAAAACAAGAGAAAAAGAAATAGAGAAACTCAAATACTGTCACAGTAAAGAAATACTAGCTTTAAAAAAAAAAAAGGCAATTTAAAACACAAGGATGGGGTTTCCCTGGTGGGGCAGTGGTTAAGAACCCGCCTGCCAATGCAGGGGACACAGGCTTCAAGCCCTGGTCCGGGAAGATACCACGTGCCGCGGAGCAACTAAGCTCGTGCACCACAACCACTGAGCCTGCGCTCTAGAACCCACGAGCCACAACTACTGAAGCCTGTGCACCTACAGCCTGTGCTCTGCAACAAGAGAAGCCACTGCAATGAGAAGCCCGCATACTGCAACGAAGAGTGGCCCCCACTCACCGCAGCTAGAGAAAGCCCGCACGCAGCAACAAAGACGCGACACAGCCAAAAATAAAAATAAAATTAATTAATTTAAAAAAAAAACACACAAGGATATATGTCCCACTGGGACCTTAAACACTACATACCCCAAAGTAAAGACAATTCACTGAGCTGAAAGGGCCTGCAGACATAAGAGGTACAGAGAATGTCTTCCTCCTTCTATGGCTATGATTGGCTCATTCCATCATAGCCAATCTAGCCAAAGATTCTTTGAATAAGCTTTTAGACATTAATACAAATTCATACAGTAAACTGAACATATACATAAGAGCAGAAGGAAGAAAGTATTCACCATTCTGACACCCAGATAATAATCAATAATAACATTTTAATGTGTTTCTTTTGTAGTCCTCTTTCAGAGAACATCTGGGAAGGAGGAAGGAAGAAAGGAAAGTTGGCAAGGTTGAAGTTACATACTCAGGAAAGACTTCTCTACGAACAAGATAATTCCAGCAACTAATTTCTAGGGGCAATGTGCTTCCCTCAATCAGAGGGCTGTGGGGCTGCTTCAATCAAGGCCCTCAAGAACACTTCTGCAGTAATGATGACATCTACTACTTCTCCCCAGTGCAGCAGATGCCCAAGAGATAGTTTCTCAGACAGAAGAACAAGCAGGACATACAAATGCTAATTTAAGGGCAGCACTCTATAATGTACCAGCGTACAAACTGACAGACACAAACACATAAAGCTAAAGTTTGTGTTAAAATCACATTACCTGTAATTTTTAATTTCTAAATATCTCCCATGTTTAGAAACTCAATGTAAACATCATTTAATGACTACTAATAACCAAATGAATTGACACCATAATATACCTACCATCCTATAATTCGACATACAAATTGTTTCTGATTTTTTGGTATTATGGGCATTTAAATAGGATGTTCTGAGACTCAATTTCCAACGCAGGGGTGGGGAGGGTCCCCACACCTTCGACAAGTAATTCTTGGAATACCAGCTAGGTGTCCGAAAATTCAACTCAGTTCTGACACTATCTACCCAGAGTTAGCATCAGACTCCACAGGTTGAGGGCTCAGTCCCACAAGACTGTACATCCATGCCCCCCTACTTTAGATGCCAGTCGCAAGCCCAGGTTATAGACTGGGCGGTTCCAACCACCTCCTCCTTTGGTTTGATTAATTTGCTAAAGTGGCTCACAGAACTCAGAGAAACATTTCACTTACTATATCACCGGTTTACTATAAAAGGATACAACTGAGGAAAAGCCAAATGGAACAGATGCATAGAGCAAGGTTTGGGGAAAGGGTGAGGAGCTTCCATGCCCTCTCTAGGTGCACCTCTCTCCCAAAATCTCCATGTGTGCACCAACCCAGAAGCCTCTCTGAACCCTATCCTTTTGGGGTTTTATAGAGGCTTCATATAGGCACGGTTGATTAAACCACTGGCCATTGGCATTTGAGCTCAATCCCTAGCCCCTCTACCATCCCTGGAGATCAGGGGTAGGACTGAAAGTTCCAACCCCCTTATCACATGGTTGGTTCTCCTGGTGACCAGCAGGGTCCCTTTTCAGTGCTTCCAAAAGTCACCTCATTCACATAACAAAAGATACCTGTATCACTCTTAACACTTAGGAAATTCCAAGGATTTTGGAAGTTGTGAGCAGGAACTGTGGACAAAGGCCAAATATATACAAGAACCATACATCTGGTCATTCAGATGACCAAAACATATTTTTATAAGTCACAATATCACAGTATCTTTCTTTGGTCCTATGAGTATTTAGAACTATATCCTTAGAACAGTGTCCCAGAAGTGGAATTACTAAATTTAAAATTTTTAACATTTTTATAGCTTTCTTCTAAAAAAGGAAGTAGGACTATACATTCTTTTCAGCAGTTGGCATGAATGGCACCACCATTCTTCAGCAGCCAGTATTAAACCCAATTTTTACTAATCTGTACTCAAACTCTTGAAGGCAGACATTGTTGTCATATACATAATCAGCCCTGCCCTTTCCAGTTGCCAAGAATATAGCAAGCACTACATAAATATTTGTATAGAATGTAGAGAACACCTTTATTAAATAAATATTGGTGGGTACCTACTATGTGCCTGGATGTTTCTGGACACTGATACAGCAGAAAACAAAACAAAAACCCCTGCTCTCACACACCATACTTTCTAGCAGAGGAGAAAGCAATAAACAAATTAAGTAAACTATATAGTATATTAGAAGATGATAAGTGTTATGAAGAGAAATAAAACAGAAAAAGGGAAGAGCTTCTTTGAAGGTAGAAAAAAACTTAACAATTTTAAATAAGGTGCTCAAAGAAGGCAACACTGAGAAGATGGTGTTTGAGCAAGGACATAATGGAGATGGGGGAGGTCGTAATGTGGCTACTAGAGAAAAAGCATTCCAGGCATAGGGAGCAGCAACTATAAAGGTTCAAAAGAAGTGTGCCTCATGTGCCCTAAGAACAGCAGAGCAGCTAGTATGACTGGAATGGAAGAAACAAGAGAGAAAGTATAAGAAATGAAGTCAAAAAGCTCATGAAGGACTTCACAGGCCACTCTAATGACTTTAGCTTCTACTGTGATTGAGATGGGAGAGGCTTAAATGGTTCTGAGCAGAAGAGTGACATGGGCCAGCTTCAGTTCTAAAAGGATCACTCTGCTACTATTTTGAGAAAAGACTGCAAGGAGTAAGGGTAGAAACAATGAGACTAGTTGGAAGGCTAATGATAATCCAGGCAATAAAACAGGGTGGTGGTGGTGGTGGTGGAGCAATAAGAAATGGTCAGACTAGATATAATAATTTGAAGGTAGAGCCAACAGGACACACTAAAAGTCTGGAAGTGACATATGAGACAAAGAGATGAACCAAGAATAACTCTAAGGCTTCTTGCCAGAACAGTTGAAGAAACAGATGTGATTAACTGAGATGGAGAAGACTATAAGTCAAGAAGGTTGGGGAGAGGGGAGACAGAAATCACATCAGTATTTTGCATATTAAGATGTCTATTAGATATGCAAATGGAAATGTGGACTCGGAACTTACATATACAGAAGTCTGGAGTTCAAGGAAAGAGTTCTAGACTGGAAATATAAGTTTTTATGAGTCACACAGCTGATATTTAAAGCCATGAGACCAGATGAGATCACCATAGGAATAAGTGTGGATGGAAAAGAAGTCAAGGACTCAGCCTTGAGGTATTCTAAAATTAAGAGGTCCTCACTAGTAAACTATGCTCAATAAATTATCCCACAAAAATAGAGACTACCCACATGTCTAGAGCCAACTGATTTTTGAAAAGGCTATTGTTCATTCAATGAAAAATGAACAGTCTCTTCAACAAATACTGCTTGAAAAACTGGATTTCCACCCCTAGGAATATACCCCAAAGAACTGAAAATAAGAACTCAGACATTTGAATGCCAATGTTCACTGCAGCATTATTCACAAAAGACAAAGAACAGAAACAATCCATGTGTTCATCAACAGATGAGTGAATAAAAATGTGGTATATCTGTACAACGGAATATTATTCAGCCATAAAAAGAATGAAGTTCTGATACATGCTACAACACGGATGAATCTAGAAAACATTATGCTAAATGAAATAAGCTAAACACAAAAGGACAAATATTGTATGATTCCACTTATATGAAATATCTAGAATAGGCAAATTTACAGAGACAAAAAGTAGCTTAGAGTTTACCAGGGGCTGAAGGAAAGAGAGAATGAGAAGTTATTGCTCAACAGGTACACAGTTTTATTTGGGATGACGAAAAATTTTGGAAAGATGATGGCTGCACAACATTGTGAATGTAATTAATGCTAATGAACTGTACATTTTAAATGGTTAAAACTACAAATTTTATGTTTTATATACATACTACCACAATAAAAATTTTAAAAGAAAAGTAATATATCAAGTAATATCTCAAGTATGTCCCTTACCTTCCTATTGCTACCACCATTGTTTGGGCCCATATTATTTCTTGTCTGCTTCTCAATCTCTATACTGTCTCATCCTATGAGATGTTATTACATTAATTTGCATATAGCACAGTTGCAAAAGTGTTCTAAAATGTTCAAAATGACACACTGTCAACCAAATCACATATACACTTTTCAGCTGAACATATAAGGTTTTCTATATGACTTAATCAAGTCTTCTGGCCTTTTCTCACACTTTTTCACTCTGGGAACTCTGCTGCAACTGGTTTGATCTGTACTTTAAACATGTTTCATGCTTTCCAGGCTCTACACTTTTGCTCATGTGACTTCTTCTTTGCACCTCCTCCCTCCATTGCACCCATTAAATCCTTCTCATCCTTTAACAGTCCAGTCAAAATCAACTTACTCTGAAGAGCCTTTTCTCACCTCTAGATACCCACTACCACCCCCAACTAGATGCAAATACTTTATCCAACTAACTTCCATAGCACTTGCTTTCACTTCTCTTACACTTTCTTTGTTGTGTTTTGGATATAATAATTTGTGTATCTGTCTAATCCTAATTCTCCCACCCCATCCAGATTATAAACTCTATCAAAAGACTATATTTACACTGCATTCATCTTTGTACCATCTGCTGCTCCTAGTACAGGCAAACAGTGAATGCTCAATCAATAACTACTAGATTTAACTAAAGAGGCAAAAATCTAAAGTGAAAAACATCTGGAATCTACACAAGAAAATTCCTTCATCCATACTGACAAATATAATTCCAAAATGTAAGGAACACCTTATGTTACCAAACCCAAGTTTGGGTTTGCTCACCCGCCACAGCAAAGCCAATTTACTGACACTGGGTTGTGGTGAAGGAGAGTACAGCATTTACTGCAGGTGCCAAGCAAGGAGTAGGGTAGTTTATGCTCAAAAGACCCAAACTCCCCAACTGTTTTCAGGCAAGGGTTTTTAAAGGCAGCATCTGGGGGTGAGGGCTGCAAGTCACCACAGGGTTGGGGGCGGGGGACAGGTCTTAGTTCCTGAAGAACAACTCCAAGAGATCCTTCAGATAGTTCTGTATATCCCTTGAGGAGGAACTAGGACTCTGTTTTATCCCTGAACTATTGTCATTACTTTTCTTGTTTAACTGCTTTTCCTTTGTTTCTGCATTCCCTCACTTCCCTACTTAGTAGCTACCTATGCCTACTCTTTGGAACTCAAGGAAGGCCTAGGAGACTAAAGTCTTTTTCTACAAACAAGATATGGGGGACATGGAGGGGCTTTTGTACCTGGCAGGGTCCTGCTTGGTTTCAATCCCCCTTTCCTTTGATACTCCTCAATCTTGAGGGGAACAGATATGGGACAAGAAAGGGAATAATGTTTTGAATAGATAGGTTAATCATAAACTCGGCAGAGGAACTCGGGGTTTAGGGGGACTTGGTTTCGCTTATTAAGAGAATGAACAATAATGCCTTTCAACAATGTGACGGTGAGATGGTGTAACAACATTTGTCATGAACAGAGTCTGGTAATGGGACGTTTTTTTAAAAGGAAGTCTGAGTACAATATGGATATATTTGTTATGACCTGTAAAGTATAATTAAGGGAATGAACATCTGAAAATTTTATTTTATATGAAAGTAAGCCTATCTTTGTCTTTCAGGTTCTCCAAGATCAAGCAAGAATGCAAGATGGCCTTTAAAAACAATTTTATAAATGCATTTACTAATCCAATGTCTGTCACCGCATTTATAAAACCTAAATGTTGTACTATAATTCATACTGCCAAGTTTCCTCTATGACGTGGGACTTAAATGTGTATATGCTCACGTCTGATACCTTTTCTGTCCAGACAGAACCCAGAGGGAATGACTACTTTAAAATGACTCAAACTTCTCAGATCTCTAATACCCCTTCAAAATCTAAAATCTTAGGAAGACTATATGTTCTAAGTGGAATATGAACATTCATAAAATATACTCCTTTGAACACAAAACTGATAACTAGCTAGTTTTTTCTGTTAAAAAATCCACTCAACAGGAGATTGAGATAACTCTACTGTAATTAGAAATTATCTAGATAAATCAATAGATAAAGCCAACATTTCATTTTAAATAAAAATGTTCATCCCCATCCTTTTCCCTGCACTCAACCCTAAAACTGATAAAAGTTAATATTTTATTATTGGACCAATCACCAAACAGCTTTTAAGAGGAAGAGAAACAAAACAGAAATGAATGAAAAATTCAAAATCTGCACTCCAGGGCTTTCCTGGTGGCACAGTGGTAGAGAGTCCACCTGCCGATGCAGGGGACACGGGTTCGTGCCCCGGTCCGGGAAGATCCCACATGCCGCAGAGCAGCTAGGCCCGTGAGCCATGGCCACTGAGCCTGCGTGTCCGGAACCTGTGCTCCGCAACGGGAGAGGCCACACAACAGTGAGAGGCCCGTGTACCGCAAAAAAAAACCAAAAAACAAAATCTGCACTCCACTCTCTCATTCCCTCCACGGTACTTATATTCCACAAACAGCCCATGCTATCTTAGAATTCTCTTTCTAACCTGCTCATTCCCCTATATGCTGACATCTCAAAGGACTAATAAGCCTCCGAAATGGATTCCTTCTCCATCTAGTTTTTCCCCACCCAGACACCACCACCTCCCAACAAACCATTCTCCACTCAAAGCTCCACAAAAGCAAAACTGATCATGTAAATTATCCTACTTAAAAACCTCCATTATTTACCCAATAACTTATAGGATGAAGTATAAAATGGTTGATTTGCTCCTAAGTGCCAATCACATTAAATCTTTACCACTTACTGAACATCTCCACGCTTTTGCATATGCTTTCCCCTACAACTGGAATGCACTTCTCCCATTTACCTTTTAAGACCTATCTCAAATCAACTCCTCTACATTAAACACCCAAATCCCCAAACAGAATTATTCTCTCCTTCCTCTGTGCTCCCACAGCACTTTCCACTTATCATTTTAATACTTATTATAATGTGTTATAGTAATTACAGGAGAGAGTATAAGGTAGTGGCTAACAAGAGAAGCTTTGGCATAAGATGGATTTGGGTCCAACACTCAATCTTCCACCTAGTAGCAATATAGCTTTAGACAAGCTGGTTACCTCCTCTAGGGCTCAATTTTCTCATTAATAAAATTGGGATAACACTTGAGTCTAGTTTAAAGTGCTATAGTGAGTGCATTCAGCACTACCCATCCTTGAGGCTAGTCAACATTCAATGAACAGCAGCAACGCTGAGGTGAGGATCACAATTATCTGTCTTAAGACTGGAGGAGGATGTGGGGTCTCCCCCCAACAAGAAAAGGGACTATGTCTAAAGTCATCCCAAGGGGATGCACACACCAAAATGTTTAATCACTTCTGGGTGATTTGGGTGATGGAATTACAAGCAATTTTTGTTCTGTTCCTTTGATCTTTTCTGCACTGAGTATATGCAACTTACTAAGAAAAAAGCTATAAGCCCTTAAATACCTGATCCACTGGTCTTCCCTCGTGGCGCAGTGGTTGAGAATCCGCCTGTCAATGCAGGGGACACAGGTTCAATCCCTGGTCCGGGAAGATCCCACGTAGCTCTAGAGCCCGCGAGCCACAACTACTGAGCCTGCGTGCTGCAACTACTGAAGTCCATGTGCCTAGAGCCTGTGCTCCATAACAACAGAGGCCACCACAGTGAGAAGCCCACGCACCGCAACGAAGAGTAGCCCCGGCTCGCCACAACTAGAGAAAGCCCACGTGCAGCAACGAAGACCCAATGCTGCCCCAAATAAAAAAATAAATATAAAAAAAAAGCTTTAAAAAAAAAAATCTGATCCATCATCTAGAAGCAGCATCTAGCACAAAGTATTATGCTCTATAGATACTTGCAAAATGAAGAAAATTCTACAGCATATTTAGTTTTACAAGCAAGCATGTTTATATGCATTTATTTCTTTGCTTCTCATAATCACTTCTTGGGTAGGTAGGGCAGGTTATT
Source organism: Grampus griseus (assembly GCF_964374135.1). Lineage (NCBI taxonomy): Eukaryota > Metazoa > Chordata > Mammalia > Artiodactyla > Delphinidae > Grampus > Grampus griseus. The sequence goes on from NC_139007.1 coordinate 38,090,351, forward strand.
ATTATCACCCCTAGAAAATGAGGATGAGAGTTCAGAAACAACTAAACAGGGACTAGACTGGAACTTAAAACCAAAACTTCTAACTTCAAATACAGCGTTTTTTACTTTACTACTAAACACTAAAAGTGAACTCCTACTCACATTCCCAAGTCAGAGAGCTAAATCACTTGTACACTATTTGAGAGGGAGCAAGCAAAGAAGAATAAAGGAATGTAACTTTTTTTAAAAAAGTTTCATTAATCCTTTCAAACAATGGGGGAAAAAATCTGAGTACATAAGTGTACCAAATCAAACTGTTCCACAAAGTCTAAGTAACCAGCAAAAACAGCAGGAGCTAAGAGCCCCAATATGTGTCAGACACTGTTCTAAACATTTTACATATATCTATTTTATTAATTTAATTCTATAAAACAGATAACTACTGTCTCTAGTTCACAAATGAGTAAACTAAAACACAGAAATTAAATCACTTGCCTAAGATAACACAGTAATTGGCAGATCCAGGTTTCAAAACTTGGCAGTTTTGAAAAAGTAAGATCAAGGAGTCAAAAAAAAAAACCTCCAAAATCTGGGGAAAGCAGTGATATATTTTATCTCAATTCAAAGGATCTATAATCCTTAACTTATGGAAAGAATAAAAGCCCTCTCTGGATTATTTGAATTTCTAATAATTAGAAACAGTTATTTTCTCTTGTCAAATATCATTATAAACCTATTAAAGTTGCTTTAACAAAAATATTCTACTTTCAACTACAAGAATTTTACAGCCCTATTCTACAGTAAGTACTTCTTAGCTTTGTAAAATAAAAAAGCTAAGACATTAGAGGTTTTTTTGTTTTCAGGAAAGTGCACATATCAAAAGAAATACACCACCTCCCAAAATGACAACTCCAACAAAAGACCACTACCTACCTTAGCAACACTACTCAAACCTAGTTACAATTTACAATTACATACGGACTTTTAAAAAACCATTACATAGCACCCACTCCAGACCAACTAAATCACAATATCTGGTGATGGGTCTAAGTGTTTTTAAAAGGTCCCCCAAGTGATTCTAATGAGTAGTCAGGTTTAAGAACCACTATTCTAAGGAAATCCAAACCCTCCATATTATTACTTCACACAGAGCTTTTGCCCATAAAGGTCTGAAAAAGTATTCAGTCATCTTATTCAGCCAATTTGCAAACAACCAAGAGAGTAAGATAAATAGGACCCTTCAACTACCAAAAGGAGTATTAATTATAAGCACACTTAGCCCAATGGATTAGACAAAAATCAAGGCAAAAGGATTCCAGTGATAATGTTTTGGATAACAGAGTAACTTCAATTAACACGTCAAATATGCCAATGACAAAGCTATTTCTATTTGTCAAACCCTACATTTTCCAATCTGAAATGACGCCATACTTTCTGATGGACTCAAGAGCCCAACAATTCCAAAAGAGCAACATTGAAACAACTGTCACCTTGAAACTGAAAGCCCCCAAATGTGTCATCTTTTAAAAAAGCTAAACAAAGATTAAACTCAACTTTAATGTTGTACAATTGCTGGGTAAATCTTTTTATGCTTTCATATAGAAGATACCCCTGAAAAGTCAATATTGCCATAAGAACTCTGAAATTCAAAATTACACGCCTAGATGTTTGCAGGAACATAATTTGGTGACTCGGACTGATAGAAGGCTACTTATAACCTTTATTCATAGTCATATTTTGCTGTTGGGATATTAATTTGATTATTGGTGCTGTTTTAGACCCTTAAAGGCTTGTTAGGGTAGGCACTATCTTTCTAAAATTTGAAAAACTCTGTAGCATACCTGTCCTCAAGCGTTTTGAATAAAAAAATGTGGATCTGTAGTAGTAATTTTGAATAATACAACAGGATATTTTAATATTTGATTTTTGAAGCTTAGTTTTCCTGTGAAACTGTAAGTAGCTAAAAGCACTGAATCAGTCTTAAAGCATAACAAGTTCCGATTTGATTCCATGTTTCACTGGTAACAGTGTCCCCAAAGTACAGTATACCACCTGGACAACTCAGACTCCCACCACACCCAACTTGAGAGAATCTGTTTACTCAAGTTAGCATAGCTCTTGTGAAACAGAAAGCCTTCCCTAAATGTTCTTACTCAAAAGCTACTTGTTACTGTTAACGCTACCACAAACAACCTACTAAGGCCTTGCAGTTCTATCGGTTTTAAGAATATCACCTGCCATATATCCTAGTAGAGTGCAACAAACGGAATCCAAAACCCAAACATAAAATGCCTTGCAAAGAATCTAAATAATTCTGTGTTCTAATCCGATGCTGTTTAATGTGAAAAGATTCAGAACTAAAAGCAAACGTACCAGCTACCTCACAACTGGACTACCTAGAAGACTTAATCCTTCCTTCATACTTGCACTTTTTCCGCCATAAACAGGAAACTCCAAAGAAACGGAAATAGAGAGAAAAGCCTAATTTTTCCTAAGGGGAATAACGGCATTGCTTCCAACCCCCCCCCCCAAGTGTGAGTGAACAAATGAAAAAGCAACGGGGGAAAGGCACGGGGGGAGGGGCGGTTGGCGAGCTCAGATGGAGTCCTATACCTGCCACCCAGCTCACACGGTGCCCGAAACATCTGTAACGACCGCTGCAACAGGGAAACTGGGCTGTGGGGGTAAGAAGACCGTGGCCTGGGGGCTCAGAGTGGAGCCTGCACGCTCGGCTTCCTCCTTGGCCAACTCTTCTCTCACCTCCCAATTCCCATCCTCCCTATCCCACCCTGCTCCCTCCGTAAAGAAAAATACCCAATAAAACTGGAGGCAGAGAAGACAAAGAGGCAAAACGAGGCTGCAAGGAGCGTCCAGAACAATGGGGGACAGGGTGCAAAGCGAAACTCCCGAGGAGGACAATGAAGGGGGTGGAGAGGAACCCGGAGAGGCACAGAGGGAAACACCGCCGAGTTCGGGCCCCGCCAGCGGCGGACGCCTGGACTTGAGGCCCGGCCGCGCGGGCGGTATCACCCCGGGTGCGGCGGGCTGGGCCGGAGCGGGTGGGAACGGCGCGGCCCGGTGGGGCCGGCGGAGCCTGCGCGTGTCCACGGGCTGCTGCCGGCAGGACTCACCGGCATTCTGATCTCGGGGCCAGAGGTAGTATGTGGCCGGGATCACGATGAGCCCCACGAAGGAGGTGAGGAAGTAGAAGAAGGTGTTCCCGCTGTCATCGTACTGGAACTGCTGCCCCGCCATGGCACCCCCTCCTCCGCCTCCCTCGTCTCACCACCGCCGCCACGACCCCGCTCTGCTTTCGAGCTCCCAGCGCCCCGGCCGCGTGTGGCGTAGCTCCTACGCCGCCGCCGCCTCTCCTCCCCGCCCCCACGCTACTCTCACGGACCCGCCGCCGCCACCGCCGCTGCGGTCCCAGCTCTCGCGAGAAGAGATAGCTCCCTCCCCGCGCGGTTTTTCCCTCCTCTGCCCCCCGCCTCTCCCCAACCAGCTCGCAGAGAGAGACGTGGCGCGCGCAGCCGAAGGATTCTGCGAGCTCCCGCCCTTAGCCCTGCCCGCTTAGCCTCAGCTCCGCCCCTCAAGCTCTGGTAGACCCTCCCTGAAGGCCCCGCCCCTACCCCTAAAGTCCCTCCCCCTCCCTGCTCAGTTTCCTTTCCCAGGGTCCAGCTCCGGGTCCTGAGGGTCGGTTTACAGGGTCCCAGCCGAGGCTTCCCGGCCGAGCAGTGGGCGCGGGCGGTTCACCTGACTGCGACCGGGTTCGCACCCATTCGAAGCAGCGGTGAGGCTTCCTTGCCTCCCCTGTCTCCCATCCCTACCCACCCTGTCCTGCACTCTCACTTTTCAATTTCCCTGGTTGATAAGAATGTTTCCTTAAATTCCGGATCCGCTCCTCCAGTTTGGAAACACTGGTCGGTCAGAATAGGGCGCGGGAGCAGGGCGGTGGGGAGGGATGGTGAGGGGTTTGGCTGTAGGGGTTTTCTGGCAAAGCAACTTTTGCTATTAAGAGACTGCAGTCTACATTGCGCCCATTTTGCAGATGGAGATTCCCCAAGCCGGTAGAGATGGTCACCTACCTATCCCAGAGCTAATAATATTTATAGCATTTTCTTCGACACAGGCAGTAGGCAAAGACTTTTATTGCTTTAAATCATTCAATGGTCTGCGAACCCCTTGGAATGAATCAAAGCATGCCCGCTCTCCAGATGGGGAAATGGAGGCTCAGAGAGATTGCCTAAAGTGAAGCACAATAAAGAAACGTCTGGGGATTTAAACCCAGATCACGCTGACGCCACAAAGCCAGTACCCTGACCACCGCCTCGTCGCCGACCTTCGCATTTCCCTGAGAGCGGCCGGCCCTCGCGTGCGGAGTGTGGGCAGGAATCCGCGCTGCGAGGAGAGACGGCTGGGGGAGCAGTCGCTCTCCGCGGCCTCTGCCCTCGCCAGCTGTGAGATCCCAGAGACTGGTGTCAGCTAAGCTGGGAGCTGAGGGGGCTGGTGCCCTGATCCGTGAATGACCCCCACGGTCCCGCGGCAGCCCTGGCTGGAGCCTATCCCAGCATCTCCACCTCCCCTCAGGGGACCAAAAGGAAAGGCCCACCCGAGTCACCTCACAGAGTCGTTGTGAAGATTAAAGGGAGTTATAGTGAAAACTGGAAAACCAATGCAATAAGCAAATATTACACTGTATTTTTAAAAACTCATTTTAAGGCTCTATAGTCTATTTACTAGGTTCCTTTCAATATGCCTTCCAGTATTGGAAGAGAAATCTGGTCACATGTCATCTTTTATTTCATGTCCTCAAAAATATTATTTATCATAATCAGTGACGACTTCCTTCATAATAGATTATATTCACATGTATTCTGTCTTCCCTCTCAAATGTCCTAACTACCCATTTTGAAAGGAAATTTCAGAAAATCATTTGCTCTGCATTCCCCTCCTCACTTTTTTCTGTGTGAAGTTTTCAAAGACTATATTAGAGGGGAAGAAATAAAACAGAGAGGTGAGGGGGAGAGGATTGGACAATGAAGTCAGCACAGCACTGTGATCACCCAAGGCTGATATGCCCAAAACAATCTGCCTTGCTTCAGAAACAAGTCTGTCATAAAATTGGCTCAACTGCAGTGCGTAGGATCCTGAAGTTCCTTTTGTTTATGCTGAATTTGTTATTGTCTTGTTTTAATAATGCTGAACTGGTTGTTTTTTATTACCCTGATTATACATTTTACTCTGCATTTGGATAAAGATAATACATCAGTTTTATAACCTTGTGTCAATATAAATTATTCATGATAAATATTCCCCTTCTGACTTTTTTTTCTGCAGGAGTAATCTTTTCCCTGCAGTTTGGGGTCATGCATATGAGTGGTTTGTACAGAACTGAACCATGAAACCAAATTTTGAACAAATCACATTTATTTGCTAAACTCCATACCTATATAAATATGAATTTTTAACCAAATTAAACGATTAAAGATTTGAAAATGTATAAACACAGTCTGTCTTAGAACTTAATGCTATTCATCATAGATAAACTCAGATCACCCAAATATTCCCCAAAGCAAATCTGAATCATACCTTTAATTAATCACAATTTTTTCTGACTGATTTTTTTAATTGCTTTTTAAACAGTTGTTTCTTTTAAGATATCATTTCAGTGAAATATTTAATAGTACTGAGTGAATATGGTAGAACCAGAGCTACAAACACATTTTGTTTAGTCTGATAGGACATGTTAAAAGACATTTTTGTATTTCTCTATATGTGTCTGTAAAGGATTATTTTAATCAATTTCATTTTAATTTCTAGGTAGATATTTCCTCTCAAGTGTAGAAAACCTGACTATTTTTTGGTTCCTCCTAATAATTTGCTTTTTCCTTAAAGTGAATCTTTCCTTCCTTGCAAGTCATGCTTGTAACTACTGGTGTTGACTTAACATTTATACATACCAAAATACATTTGTGTAGCTATAGTCAACATGATTTAATTTTCTGCTTATTGTAGTTAGCCTCAAAGAGACTGGAAAGAACCAAATAAATAAGTAGGTACATGCAATTATTTCCAGTCTTTTCCCCCTCTCTCTACCCTACAATAACCTTCACTGTCAAAGCCTAGCAAATCATCTTTAATGTTATGCCTCTTATTACTTTGTTTCAGTGCCAGGATTTTCTCCATTAAGAGCTAAATCTCTTCTGATACAAAATGAACAATTCTTTTTATTTGATCTTACAGAAATGAAAAGTTATGCCCATCATAATGACAACAGTAACATCAACAAAGTAACCTTTGTACAACATTTATTATTTACAAAAAACTTCCTCAGCATTATTCCAGTTGAAATGTCAAAGCATGACCCACATGTTGGAACTTTGACTAGGTAAAAGGTACTAACCGATTGCAATCCTTTCATTCCCTAGCTTCCTAAGGCCATTATGACCCAATGAAGCCCCAGTCTTACACTTGGAGAGAATGTGAAGGGAGGTATGGGTTAGAAAGACATTGGAACTGGATTATGCTCCACTCTGAAAGCATGAAAACAATGTTAAAAGAGGAATTGAGGGCTGTGGTTTTCTTTAGTGTTGGGATCAGGTTTGCATTTGGGCTCCTCTCTTTTCATGAGTATGTTGGACTTGTAAATATTGTTCTTGTTCTATACCTACTTTTGTGATTACAAAGCTGAGAATTATTGTACTAAAACCAGTTGTCAACGATGTATCAACAAACTTAGGTTATTCCTTTATGAATTAATTTTATGCATTACCAACATATCTAAACTGCTTAAAGAAAAAATGATTGACATTTCACAGTGAGCCATAAAATAGCACTTAATGAAATTTTCCGCCCAGATTGAAATATAATTTGGAAGAGTGGCCATAAATAAACAGGAGAGATCACTATGGGCAATTTCAAGTTTGTATATTTGCGTAAGGAGAAAAAAAAATATCTCAATAGAGATTAGAACTTAAGGGAAAACATAAATCATCTTGTTGAAAAACAAATATTTGTGGATCCTGAAGTTTATAAAATTGGGGAGCCTTAATTAATAAAAAAATAAAATTATGATTATAAAATTAGGTACAAAAGTTCATATTCACTATGAACTCTGGTGATAATGATGTGTCAAGGTAGGTTCATCATTTGTAACAAATGTACCACTCTAGTGGGGGATGTTGAAAATGGAGGAGGCTCTGGGGCCAGGAGAGGGAGAGAGTGGGAAATATATGAGAAATCTCTGTACCTTCCACTCTGTTTTGCTGTGAACCTAAATCTGCTCTAAAGAAAGTCTACTAAAAAATAGCTAATATTGGGCTTCCCTGGTGGCACAATGGTTGAGAGTCCACCTGCCGATGCAGGGAACACAGGTTCGTGACCCGGTCTGGGAAGATCCCACATGCCGCGGAGCGACTGGGCCCGTGAGCCATGGCCGATGAGCCTGCGCCTCCGGAGCCTGTGCTCCGCAATGGAAGAGGCCACAACAGTGAGAGGCCCGCGTACTGCAAAAAAAAAAAAAGCTAATATTTATAATAATTATAATTGCTATAGGTTTGTGTTCTACAAACAAAAGAATTCTGATAAATTCTATTTTTGCATGATTTCCATCAGGATTCTTTTTAATATGGTAACATTTACAATTGTATAAACTGTATATTGAATATATTTCTACTGAGAGAGATTTTTCCTTTTTGACAAGGCTCAATGACAACCAAATTCTCTGCTTACAATTTTAACATCTCATGAGTGGAAGAATTTTCCACAGAGTAGTTTCTGACTCTGTACGTTTCAAACAATATTTCTCCTCTATTACCTACATACTTCAGGTACCAGGCCTAGTGGAATATATTCATATCATTAATCAAGATGTATCACTCTTTCATGTTGCAATGCTCAGTAAGTTTGCCCCAGGGGTAGAGGTGGAAGAAGTATTCCTGGAAGCGCTAACAACTATACACAGAAGTAACTGTGAACTACATAAAAATATCACCCTAGCTCCAAAATGAATGTACCCCTTACTTTCAAATATACAGATTATTATAAGGAAGAAAATCAGTCATTCAACATTTAACATTCATTGAAATCACATATACTATTAGCGAGGGTGGGGAGCACAGGAATGTTTAAGACAGGGTCTCTGACCTCTGGAAACTTGCCTACAGTCTAATGAGAAGGGCATACTTTTTTCAATAAGTAACAAAAACCAGAGGAAGGAATTGATAAATGCTGTAAGGAATATACAAATAAAATTATTTCCAGGTTCATAGGAAAGAGTCCTTTCTCTTGGCAGAGAGAATCAGAAGGCTTCAAGGATGAGGTGGTAATTGAGCTAGGCCTCGAAACTTAAATAGAAATTAAAGGAAAAATTCCAGGTGGAATCAGCTCAGAGAACATTTGAAGAATAGCATGAAGTCCAGTCTGGTTGTAAATGGCAATCACAGAAGTGGGAAAATACTTTTTAAGTCTAGCTTCCAGGTTACAGGCAACATGTTAGCAGTATTGCCATTTAAGGAGCTTTGTTAAAGGAGTCCATAAGTGGGAGATATTGCAGTCTCCTTTAGATACCTTAAAAAAAAGAGAGAGAGAAAAAGAAATGGTTTTAACTAGCATGGTTTAAGTAAGGGCCTGCAGAAAACAAGAGGGTGAACTAGGTCATGATTTCTACTATTTTCTTCTTCCTCCTTTACCCAGCATATAGTTTCCACTCTTTGATATCAATCAAATCTGAAGATCTAATACAATAGTTATGTCCCCAAAAAGATTTCTCTGACATAACTTACCTCACTCTGCTGGCTCCTATATTTCACATCGTGTTCACTCTCTACTTCCAATCCTGCTTTGCCACCTCTCTCCTGCCTCACATCTGTTCTCTACACAGCAGCCAGGGATCCTTTTCTTCTTTTAACTTTCTATTTTGAAATAATTATAGATTCACAAGAAGCTGCAAAAACAGTAGAGACAAGACCCATTTACCCTTCACTGCTGGCCTGCACAGGGCTGAGTTGTTATGGTCACTGTGGGGTCCTCAGCTCTCATGGCTCAGTCAGATTAGCACGGACTCAGAATAGCCATCCTAGAGCTGACTGATAGCCAGTGAGGAGGTGTCAGCATTAGCAAGCATTTCCAGTTCACCAAAAGTTTGGCGTGTGCCCTCCCTGCCAATGTTAAATAATCAGATCAAGGAAGGGAAACTTTGACCTACAGGCTGACTAGATTCAACCCTCATTTTAATCTCTGATTCACTGGACAGGTTGGCTAGAGACCATAAATATTAAATACATGAATAAACTTGCCTTCCAGGTTCAGTAGTTGCCTTGCTTTATGGGTAGTGACACAATGGCCAGACCAATCTGACAATAGAACTCTAACCCACAACCCTTACAGCAAGCAATCCAGGAAGCCAAAACACAACCTGTTCAGCAATTGGCCCAGAGCACCAGGACTAGCTTCCCAATTTTTTGCCCCCATTTGCTAATTAGGATCAACCAGCCAAATGTGCTGCCTTAATCAGTCATGCAGGATACCCAACTCCTAGTCAGCCTGTCTCTAGCTTCTCCATCAAAGCACACCGAAGCCTTCCCTTTTTTCACCGTAAATCTTCCCCACTCCCCTGCCTGGCTTCGAGTCTCTGCCAAACCCAAGCAATGGTGGCAGAATCTTTTGCTATAGCAAGGTCTGAATAAACAGCCTTTGTTTGTTCTCATTTGGAAGACCTTCACTTATTTCCACATTATGTAAATACTAAATGAATTGCTTTTAACAGTTGTTAGGTATACATAGTATTACACACATAGTAGTAGTCTAGCATAGACGTCTTCATGATTTGCCAAGTGCCTACCTCTACTCCCACTAAAACCTAGACACTGAGGAAAAAACAGCCAACCAACCAGCCTATGAAATCAAACTCACTGCCTGAGTCTGAGACAGGACCACAGAAATAAAAAGGCTTTTTAGAATCTAAGGAATGTTCTTCCTTAGCAGGGATTACCAATTTGATCCTTATAATTAGCCCTTCTGTATGCCTATTCACCTGTTCGTACGGATAAGAACTACCAAACTTTGTGCCATATACAGCTGTGCTTTTAAAATTGTTTTTGACCATTATTCGTAGCAAGAGATATATTTTACATTATGGCTCAGTACAAGTGTCATAAAAGAATACTTAACCCTCACCATGTGCAATGTGGTGTGATATTTTTCTATCGTACACTATACATTTATTCATATTAAATGTATATGTAATAAATTATACTTATGTGTGAAATGCTTTATTAAAGAAACACTGGGGCTTCCCTGGTGGCGCAGTGGTTAAGAGTCCTCCTGCCGATTCAGGGGACATGGGTTCGTGCCCCGGTCCGGGAAGATCCCACATGCCGCGCAGCGTCTAGGCCCGTCAGCCATGGCAGCTGAGGCTGCGCGTCCGGAGCCTGTGCTCCGCAACAGGAGAGGCCACAACAGTGAGAGGCCCGCGTACCGCCAAAAAAAAAAAAAAGAAAGAAACACTGAACTACGGTCTGGAAGATTTCTGAAGATGCATGGAAAAGCTCAATCATAGAATACAGATAAGGTCTCCTTTGACAGTAAGTATGTTCTTGAACATTCTTTTACCAGGTGGGGAGCTTCTCATTTAAAGAAATGCTCTAGCACAGTAGTTCTCAAACTTTAGTTGCAGGAGAATCAAGGCCTAGAAGGCTCATTAAAGCTCAGAATGCTGGGCCTCACCCCCAGAGTTTCTGAATCAGGCTGTGGTAAAGGGCAGCCTGAAAATTTGCATTTCTCACAAGTTCCCAGGTGATGCTGAAGCTGCTAGTCTGGAAACCACACTGTTTTAGTGAATCATTTTTATAAATCAAATCATCCTTTTGCACAATGACTAACCACTTCCCAATTTGTCTGTTTGTCATATGTTGAGTTTACTGAAGCAACATATGTTGTAGTGGTTAGATGTGTGTGACTATAATTTGTGTCTGAGCAGAAGGTCAAAAGTCAGGAATTAAGGGAGACCATCTGTTTGCTGATTCCTTCCTCCAGCCCTCTGGTGCTCCTTTCCAGAGTTATTTAACTACTCATTCATTTATTTCACAAATATTTGTGACCCTGTGCCAAGATCTGTGCTAGGCTTTAGATTACCATCCACCTGAGCATTTTATAAGAAAACAGTTCCCTTCAGAAAGCTGTAGAATGGGGACTTCCCTAGCGGCACAATGGTTAAGAATCCGCCTGCCAATGCAGGGGACACATGTTCGATCCCTGGTCCGGGAAGATCCCACATGCCACGAAGCCACTAAGCCCATGCACCACAACTACTGAGCCTGCACTCTAGAGCCCACAAGCCACAACTACTGAAGCCCACGTGCCACAACTACTGAAGTCCACGTGCCTAGAGCCTGTGTTCTGCAACAAGAGAAGCCACCGCAATGAGAAGCCCACAAACCTCAACGAAGAGTAGACCCTGCTCGACCCCGCTCGCTGCAACGAGAGAAAGCCCGTGCACAGCAATGAAGACCCGACACAGCCAAAAATTTTTTTTAAATTTAAAAATAAAAGCTGTGGAATGATGCTGAGTCCCTTTTTCTGTTCTTTTATAACCATTTTGTTCCTGATGGGTGAGGATCAGGTGCCCTTCCAGAAACAGGAAGATGACAAAATCAGGCAGCTGTTGCAAGTTTTAGAGCTCCTGATTCACTGGTCTTTGAAGGCAGTGTTTTCCAAACCTCCTCTCTGAGGAGGAGCAGAGAACCCAGGTGCTAGTTAAAATTATAGCTCCCAGGCCCTTGGCGATTCTGACACAGTTAGCTGGGGAGGAAGCATGGTTGTTATATTTTCAGCAATTACTCCAGGTGAGTCCTAAAATCAAAGAAGTATGGGAAACCTCGTTTTAAAACACACTATTACATATAAAATAGATAACTAATAAGGACCTACTGTATAACACAGGGAACTCTACTCAATACTCTGTGATGACCTATATGGGAAAAGAATCTAAAACAGAGTGGATATACGTATATGTATAACTGATTCACTTTGCTGTGTCACAGAAACTCACACAACATTGCAAATCAGCTATACTCCAATACAAATTTTAAAAAAATAAAATAAAACTATCTTTGAATACAATATAGACCCTAGAATTATGTTAACTGAAAGAAGAAGGTATTCACAGTAGGTAAGTGGTCCTCAAACTTTGCTGCGTGTAAGAATCACTTGGGGAATTTCCAATGCCTAGGTCATTCCCTATATCAATTATATCAGAATTTTCCTTCCTATCTCCCTCGTGAGTCCAATTGGCAGCCAAATTTTAAAACCAGTACAATCATTTATGTAAGTTAAACCCCTCTTCATACTGAAGCACTTTTCACAGTCTCTTCCTATTGCAGTTGCTTTCCATCATCATGAAAAACTACATCCTGTTTAAATATTGGGGACTTAAGTATTGGGGCAGGTGAAGTATTATTAGGTGATCTTGAGTGCTCTTGTTCTGCTGATGCCAGCAGCCTATTAGTTTTTGAAAGCTCTGGACTAGATCAGGAACTACCCCAAAGCTTGGTGGCTTCAGGGATTCTGCTCAAAGATTTGGACTAGTGTCTCTCAGATTTCAATGCACATTTGAATCGCATGGAGAATCTTAATAAAATGAAGGTTCTAATTCAGTAAGTCCAGAGTGTGATCCTTGCGTCCACATTTCTAACAAGCTCCAGGTAATGCCTATGCTACTGGACCACAAACTACACTTGGAGTAGCAAAGCTGTAGATCGTCCCCCAAATCTAGTGTCAATAAATAAAAGCAGGAGTATATATAGCTATGGCAAATAAACTAAGATAGAAGGGACAGTTGACTGTGACTCTCGTGTAGGCAGGGCACAACAAAGCTTAGTGAACATTGTAAAAATGGTGTTTGAGGGGCTTCCCTGGTGGCGCAGTGGTTGAGAGTCCGCCTGCCGATGCAGGGGACACGGGTTCGTGCCCCGGTCCGGGAAGATCCCACATGCCGCGGAGCGGCTGGGCCCGTGAGCCATGGCTGCTGAGCCTGCACGTCCGGAGCCTGTGCTCCACAACCGGAGAGGCCACAGCAGTGAGAAGCCCGCGTACCGCAAAAAAATAAATAAATAAATAATGGTGTTTGAGGCAACACAGGTGGAAAGAACTGCAGACCAAATCTGATGAGACAGATTTGAGATAGTCAAAGTTCAACTGAAGAGTGTGTCCAATACTGAAAAATATGGCCAGGGTGCAGATGGAGAAAAGCAGGGTAGCATAGAAGGTAAGAGCTTGGGTTTCCAAATCAGCTTAAAATTTAAATCCTGGCTCTACCTATGTAACCTTAGGGAAATGGCTTAATTTCATCTGTGAAATAGAAAGAACTTTGTGTGTGTGTGCTTAGTAAATTACAGGTTGCCCAGCCCAGGGCCTGGCAACTGTAGGTCTTCAACAAATGATTGTTACAACTATACAACTGTAGCCCAAGTGTGCAGGGCTTCACCAGATTTGGCTTCATTCATCCAATCTTTTTTTTTTAATTTTATTGGAGTATAGTTGATTTATAATGTGTTAGTTTCAGGTGTACAGCATAGTGATTCAGTTATACATAGAATATTCATTCTTTTTCAGATTTTTTTCAGAATATTGAGTAGAGTTCCCTGTGCTATAGAGTCGGTCCTTGCTGGTTATCTATTTTATGTATAGTAGTGGGTGTATGTTAATCCCAAGTTCCTAATTTATACCTCTCCCCCGCCATGTTTCCCCTTTGATCACCATAAGTTTGTTTTCAAAATCTGTGAGTCTGTATCTGGTTTGTAAATAAGTTCATTTATATCATTCATCCAGTCTTGATGGCTCTTCGTTCCTGCTTGTCAGGCTGTAGGAAATCCAGCCTCATGCAAAAGAGGGAGCTCTCTCGTGTGACCATTTTGGACTTGCTCATTGCTCTCCGCCATGGCTAATTAGGTTACAACCCTGCAGGTTTAGACTACAAGAGAACCCAGAGAGGCCACTGCCCAGCCCTCACCACCACTGCTGTCATTGCCTAAATGCTAGATCCTTTGCATCCGATTGTTGAAATCCATGCCATTGCTTTTGCAAAAAGAATATATCCTAGTATTACTATGTTGTTTGTCCAGGATTTGGTGATGGCAGTAGAGTTCTCTGAAGTTAGAGTGGGGATAGAGGAACAAGTGGAGCGGTCCACAGGAAGGATTCTTGAGTGCCAAAGGATCACAGAACCTTGAGTCCACACACATAGGCACCTTGTCCCCAGAGCACACAAATGAAGTGGAAGTTCCAGGGTCAACCACCGCTCTATCCAAAACTGCTCACTACTGGTTCCTTAATGCTAAAGCCTTACGGCTGACAACAGGAATATTCACTAAGTGCTTTACATATTTTAGCTCATTTCATTCTCAAACAGCTCTATGAAGTAGGGACTAGAAGTGCTCCCATTTTCCACATGAGGAAAAGGGAGGCTTAAACAGATAAAGAAATATGCCCAGGGACACACAAGTGGTCAGCAGTCAGCCAAGCAGTCTGACTCCAGGACAGAGATGTTCCTCTTTGCCTCCAATCCCTATCCTGCTCCCTGCACGAGATTCCTCTTACTTACCAGTGTGCTTTCCCAGAAACCTAGCTTCTACCTGGAACCCCCAGTTAATCAGACATGTCTGTATATGTCTTAGCCCCAGTTGTGGACAGGGTTCAAGTACTTTGCCCAGAGGGCTCCCCAGTTGTGATGCATGTCAGTGAATGCAAATAGCTACAAGGTGAAGAGGGTCACCAGGCTTCCTTCTCCTAGAGTATCTGACTCTCACCTCTGGCCCAGCAAAGTCACCCAGTTATGGAATTAAGATGATAATGATGAAGCCAGTTTGTAAAGGGTTTGAAGATCAAATCAGAATAAGGAATCTGGACTTTAATCTATGGGCAAATTCTATGACTATATCACTAATAAAATGGACAGGGCGTGAGGAGGATAAAAAAGGGGAAAAGGAAGAAAAGATTTAATTTCAGGTCCGTTTGCTCAGGCTGTCAATGCTATGTGTTCCAACACCAGTGATGAGGGCAGCCCCAGGTGCTTCAGATAGAGTTCCATCTCCAATAAATGAACGTAAGAACAAGTGAAGAGTTGCTGGACGGTCGGATTAACTAATACAATGTGATAGCTGCTGTGATTCACCCCTCACTTGAAGGTGTCAGATAAAGATGTCCTAAACTGGAATCAGGCAGGGAGAGAAAACTCAGAGAAGAGAGGGGATTGTAGTACACCCCAAAATCTTTGGTCTGTGAATAAGAATGTAAATCTCTAAGATGTGGTTTCTCAAATTATTTGACCATTGCCTCCTTTTAAAAAATAGGCATGACAAGGGTCTACAGAAATGCACTTTGGGAAATGCTGGTCTAGTAGTTTTAGCAAAATGGTTGCCACCGATGGATTACTTTATCAAGAGTAGTTGCAATGGAGTAGTTGGGAGGGGAGAAGCCAGTGTGTAATGATTAGAAGGAAAAGGAAAGACAGAGACAAGCATCTGCACTGTTCTGTCAGGAGGGGAAGGAACAGGAACGAGAGCTGGAAGAAGGGGCATGGATCGGGACTGAGAGACTGAGCGAGAACCAATTGCTGAGGTTTTTTTCTTTTTAAACATGGATGACTTTGCCATGTTTATATGACATGCTCTCAGTCCCTCTGTTTTCTATCCCTCATAAGATGTTTCTAGCTGCTCTTCTGGGTGGAACATTATATAAATCACCCCTGCTGATCTCCTCTGGGGCTGGGCCCCTCCTGGTCAGCCATGAACTTCCCATGCCTACAAGCAGGGGCCCCTCAGTTTTAGATACAGCCTTATCTCCAATCCCTACAGAAGGTTTAGGCAATAGTTTACTCAAAGGTCCAGGAGAGAAGTCCAGAACCAAGCTTTACAGAGGATGGGAGTTAGGGAGGAGTGTAGTTAAGGTACCTATCCTCAGTTCCCTAACCAAACACTTTGCCCCCAGGCAGCATTCACAAACCAAATCCCCACTGCAGGGTTTTCTGAAATCTTACAGTCTCATAGCCTCTAGCTTTGGTGCTCAATGGCCAGTGAAGGGTCAAGCTCTGGTCTCATGGACGAAGGGAAGAATAAATGCTATCATTTATGTGTGTGTGTGCTTGGGGCGGGGGGCTTGGATTATTGGGGTTTTTTTGTTTTTGGGGGGTGCGCGACTTACGGGATGTTAGTTCCCTGACCAGGGATTGAACCCGTGCCCTTAGCAGTGAAAGCATGGAGTCCTAACCACTGGACCACCAGGGAATTCCCTCATCTGTACTTAATGGGTCTTACATCTGGGGACATTGCTAATCCCTTCTGATCTCTAGCATCTAAAATCAAGTACATTTAATCACCTTGAAGAGTGATTTTCAAATGCTGTGTAGTCACCTTAAGACATTCATCTTTCTCCTAGTAACTGCACTCTGACTCTATCTTAAGAGCTAAGATCTGGTCTCATTCTGTTAAGTTGATGAATATCTCTTCCCTGTGTTAACTAAGAGGGATCTGAAGGCTGATGGCTCTTCCCTGATTCCTGGAGTGTGAATATGAAGGTCTATTAGTGACTGGGAGTTAGAGAATAGGGAAAGAATGGGGAGGAGAAGGCAGGTACCTCTGGAGTGAGTGGAATTGAAAATACAGAAGAAGGGACAATTTGAAGATTTATTTATGAGCACTAACCTGTTTTTAACTCTAATAATTAATCTAGTTATTAATACGCTTGGCAAGAAAAATACTTACAGAATTTATCATCCTAAAAAAAGTACAAAACTCTAAAAATGTGGGTACTAGTTCTGAATATACCATTACTAACTTTGTGACCTTGGGCAAGTCACTTTACTTTGCACTTCACAATTGCATGTGTTTGCTTTTGTCTACAGAATGTTATAATATTACACACCTTATCTCTCTCACAGCAATACCATGGAGGTCAAATCAGATTACATTAAAATAGTTATAATTACATTAAAATAGTTATAATTACTTTCATTTGCATAGTACTTTATCATCCACAAAGCACTTCTGCGTATATTATTCCATTTTCATGAAAGAGCTTTGAAAAGTTATAAAGTGTTATCAAAGGATAATACTTAGGTTTATATTTAAATATCAGCTCCATCTCTCTCTACTTCAATTTTCTCAACAGTAAAATGGGGATAACAGTGGTATCTACCTCGTAGGTGGTTGAGGGGATTAAAGTTATATCACCCCGAAAAGAAACCTTGTACCAATAGCAGTCATTCCTCATTCTCTCTCATCTCCCTCCAGCCCATGGCAACCACTAGTCTACTTCCTATCTGTGCGAATTTGTCTTTTCTGGATATTTCATATAAATACAATCATATGCCATGTGGTCTTTTGTGACTGGCTTCTTTCAGTTTGCATAATGTTTCTAAGGTTCATCCATGCTGTAGCATATACCAGCACTTCATTCCTTTTTATGGCTGAGTAATATTCTAGTATATGGACATTCCACATTTTGTTTATCCAATCAGTTGACGGATATTTGGGTTGTTTCTACTGTTTGGCTGAATGATACTGCTATGAGCACTCATGTATAGGTTTTTGTGTGGTTGCATGTTTTCAGTTCTCTTGGGTACGTACCTAGGAGAGGAATTGTTAAGTCATATAGTAACTCTGTGTTTAACATTTTGAAGAACTGCCAAACTGTTTTCCAAAGTGTCTGAACCATTTATAATTCTGTAACAAAGAACAAACCTGACTCCACATTGGATCTTAGTCCTTTAGCTCTAACCTTCTTGTTCTGTTGCCTGTGCTTAGTCATGCTGGTTCTGCAGCTTTGTAAAGGAATGCTTCCTATTATAGCCTGAAATATACATAATAGCCCATACTCAAGGCTCTTCCTCCCAGGCCTTTAAAGGTATAACACTTTTCATTCATATAGAGATAAAAAGTTGTGGAACAGAGAACATTTGTCTTGTTGGAGGTTTTCAGGAACTTTGTTAGCAGACCTATATAGATAGCTGTAAGAACAAAGGATCATCACACCCCTCCCAGGGTCTGGCCTGCGCTAAGAAGTTTGCAACAACCAGCCACAACCCCTCCCCTTTTAGTATAAAAGAAGTCTGAACTCTAACTCCAGTGAGATGGGTTTTGGGGACAGTAGTCCACGATCTTCTTGGTCTCCTGGTTTTCCAAATAAGATCACTATTCCTTGCCCCAACCCCTTGTCTCTCAATTTATTGGCCTGTTGTGTGGCAAGTGCTATAAGCTTGGACTGGTAACAATCCCACAGCAATCTGTAAGGGTTACAATTTCCTCACATCTTCATGAACACTTGTTATAGTCTTTTCTAAAATTTTAGTCATCCCAGTGGTCATGAAATGATAACTAATTGCGGGTGGTTTTTTTGTTTTTGTTTTTTTTTTGCTGTGTTGGGTCTTCATTGCTGCACATGGGCTTTCTCTAGTTGTGGCGAGCAGGGGCTACTCTTCATTGTGGTGCACAGGCTTCTCACTGCAGTGGCTTCTCTTGCTGCAGAGCATGGGCTCTAGGTGCGTGGGCTTCAGTAGTTGCAGCACTGTGGGCTCAGTAGTCGTGGCTCATGGGCTCTAGAGCGCAGGCTCAGTAGTTGTGGCGCATGGGCTTAGTTGCTCTGCGGCATGTGGGATCTTCCCGGACCAGGGATCGAACATGTGTCCCCTGCATTGGCAAGCGGATTCTTAACCACTGCACCACCAGGGAAGCCCCCTACTAATTGCGGTTTTGATTTGCATGTTCCCGATGACTAATGATGTCGATCATCTTGTCATATGCTTACAGGCCATATGTATGCCCTCTTTAGAGACAAGTTGATCCAGATCTTTTGCCCTTTTTAAAATGGAGTTATTTGTCTTATTATTGTTAAGTTGTAAAATGTCTTTACTCTGGTACAAGTCCCATATTAGATATAGGATTTACAAATATTTTCTCCCTTTCTGTGGGTTGTCTTTTCACTTTTTTGATGGTGTCCTTTGAAACACAAAGGTTTATAGCTTTGATGAAGTCTGGTTTATCTATTTTGAATTCACTTTTGAAATTTCTTCTCTTTAAGACCAAAGATGATTGATCTTTGTCCTATTGCCCCAAGAGCTGGCATGTCATTCTTGTCAGGAGCTGCTGTGATATAGGCAGTATGACTATATATTCAGCCTATTTCTCGTGTTCTGTGCCATGACATGTGCTGCTTCCTTACTTGAAATTCCATCTCTGCCTCCATCTTCTCTGCCTAGCCAGGTCTTTATTGCCCTTGAAGACTTAGCTCAGACATTTTCTCCTCCTGTTTGGGGATCCCCGGTCCCCCCACTTCAGCAGAGGGAGCCACGTCCCATTCCTCACCGCAGATGGTGTGCAGTTCTGTCTTCCCTCATAGAAGTCATCAAAGGCAGGAATTTGGGTTTATTGTCTTTGTTATTTGGGAGTGGAGTCTAAACGGGTCTGCATTTGAATTTCAGCCCCATAATTAGCTGTATAAATCTGGGCAATGCAATATTTCTGATCCTTGGTCATTTTTATAAAATGAAAATAATTTCTAAAATAGGATAATTGTAAGATTATAGATATAGTAATAAAGTTAAACTATTTAGTTTGCTGGATTCTTAATAAGTCCCAGCTACTGTTTTTAGCATTATTATTATTATTTCTTTTTAATGTGGGAGCTAACAGTATCAGGCACATGGTAAGTTCTCAAGAAATGTTAGTTTTCTTATTTTCTAATTCCAGCTCCAATAATGGATGTCTGGTGGCAAAGAGAACCACTAGAGGCCTGTCATATCTCCTGTGTGGGCACCTCAGCTACACTCCTTTCAAAGTTTCCAGGGAGCTGTTTCCTGATGCATCTTGGAGCATGTGATGAAAACAATGAACCATACCCCCATAAAATGCACATTACCCAATAGTTTGTTTATTATTTTGGTGGGATTTCTGAATGCCTGAAGCCCATCATGGGTCCAGGGACTAAAGGTTAAGTAGATTTTAACAGATTTTACAGCCAGTACTGCTCACTTAGTCCTCTTAAAAATGAGCAACCTTTACCATACCATCCAACAATGGCACTCCTTGGTATTTACACAAATAAGTTGAAAACTTATATCTACACAAAAACCTGAACACGAATGTTTAGAGCAGCTTTATTCATAATTGTCAAAACTTGGAAGCAACCAAGATTTACTAGATGAATGGATAAATAAACTGTGCTACATCCGCACAATGGAATATTATCCAATGTTAAAAAGAAATGAGCTATCAAGACATGAAAAGACAAAGAGGAAACTCAGATGCATACTACTAAGTGAAAGAAGCTAACCTGGAAAGGTTACACACTGTGTGATTCCAACTAAATGACATTCTGGAAAAGGCAAAACTATGGAGACGGTAAAACAATCAGTGGTTGCCAGGGGTTAGGGAGGGATGAACAGATGGAGCACAGGGGATTTTTAGGGCAGTGAAACTATTCTGTATGATACTACAGTGGTGGACACATGTCATGATACATTTGCCAGAATCCATAGATCTTACAACACAAAGAGTGAACCCGAATGTAAACTATTTATCTCTTTGGGTGATGAAGATGCGTCAATATAAGTTCATTGATTGTAACAAACATACTACTCTGGTGCCAGATGTTGGCAGCGGGGGAAGCTGTGCGCGTGTGAGGGCAGGAAGCACATAGGAACTCTCTGTAAACTCCACTCGATCACTCAGTTTTGCTGTGAACCTAAAATTACTCTAAACAATAAAGTCTTTTTTGTTTTTTAAACAAGCGCCTGGCCCTGTAGAGTGATGCCCGGTAGCTGTGCAACCATCTTCCCAGGAAACAACAACACAACGTACAAATATATTTTTTTGAGAGATACGTTCTCTGGAACTTTGGCATGACTCTCTGGTATCACCGTGGGCATGAAAAATACCGTTCTCTTTGGGGTTTCGAGAACTACTTAAACCAAGCAATAACCAGATTGTTGCAATCTTCCTGGGAATTTTTATTTTCTAGTACAGAGGATTACCAGCAGATGGCAATCAAAGAATATGAAACCTGAGTTTATCCTATTCAAGATATTTGACAAGTGGTTGAAGAATGATAAGATGATAGATTGAAGGTGGGCAGACCACTGCATTCGACCGGTTTTTTTTGTTTGTTTGTTTTTTTCCGGTACGTGGGCCTCTCACTGTCGTGGCCTCTCCCGTTGCGGAGCACAGGCTCTGGACACGCAGGCTCAGCGGCCATGGCTCACGGGCCCAGCCGCTCCGCGGCATGTAGGGATCTTCCCGGACCAGGGCACGAACCCATGTCCCCTGCATCGGCAGGCGGACTCTCAACCACTGCGCCACCAGGGAAGCCCTGCATTCGACTTCTTGAATACCAGTTCTCCATAGAGCCACAGTTTCTTATGCTCCAAACAAACAAGTCTTCTTCCACCAGGAATTGAAATAAATGTCTAGCCACAGAAGAGACACCAGGGACAAACTCCTAGATTTTTTTAGTTAATCAAATGGGGACTCTATGTGAAAATGAATTAGAAGAGCTTGTTTTTATTTAGACATTGCATTTCCTTTAGATTTTCTGCTTACATTGTGAGCCAGGGTAAATGTTCTTTGGTATAAAACTGAACATTTGTGTAAATGAGTTCCTAATGATAGAAAATAGACAGCTGTAGTAGAATAGAGCTGCAAAATCACCAGAGGGAAGGAATTTGCTCAAAACCGTCCGGGGTGTGTGCGTGGGAATGGGAGTGAGAAGGGTTCGTGAGGGTGTTCTTACCAAACTTAGGATTTTACAACCGATTTTACAAAAATAGGAATTTCTTCTTTCCTCCTTTTGCTTCTGGAGATGTACTAGTAAGTAGATTCTCAATTAAATCAAGCATTCTCAATAATGTGTCTATTAAGCATGGAAGACTTTGTCCCTGTTGGGTAAATTCTGGTATTTATGCTTTCCATTTGCTAAACTCACCGTGAGTCCACAGAGAGAGCTGCAGTATAGCAGAGCCTACAGAATATGAATATTGCTAATTTGTCTATTGAGACAAAGAAAATTTTGGTTTATAGTTTACAGTTCGGGCATATTTGATGGCATAAGAGAACCCCGTTATACATGGCATGTGGATCATCGCAGAAAATGATTAATCTGTTTTGTTTTGTTTATTGACAATATCTTTATGAAAAAAGCCTCATAAAGCACTTGAAAAAAATAGACCTGGAGAGTTTGGGGAATATTCAATGTTTAAGAGAAGCAATGAACAGTAAATAATATTTTTTGGACTCCTACTATGTATTAGGCAATATTATCTCAAGACAGATAAATTATTTAGTCACATATTTACAGATTACGAAACTAAGGTTCAAAGAGATTCATAATTTGCCAAAGTTACATAGCTAGGAAGTAGCTGAGCTGGCATTTGAACCCAGGCCTGTTTAGGTAAATGTAAGTACTTCCCTACATTGTAATTTTTTATCTTATTCTGACAGGTGATGTTAAGCGTTTGAAACCTAGCTAATTCAGAAATTTAACCAAATCAGCTGGGTAACTGTGAAAGAATCAGAGTCCCAGGTCATTCCCACAGAGGTTCTAATTCAGAAGATTCAGATGGGGCCCAGGAATCTGAGTTTTTAACACGCTTCCCCTGCCCTCCCAGTGGTTCTGCAGCAGGTAATCTTCTGACCTCAAACAATTGAAGAAAACACAGGCCCGACTCAGTGGACCAACTTTTCATGATCAAAGAATCCTCTGAGGACCTGATGAAAGCCCTGAACGATTTTTTGAGAAAAATGCACATTTTACACCCAAAACTTTGCATACAACTTTAGGGAGTTCAGATACTCTGAAGCCATGGACCCTTGGTCTCCTACATGTCCCAATTAAAAGTGGCCTAATAAGAAGCCCCTTCCATCTCCCCACCGAAAGATGTCACTCTTCAGCCTCAAACAGCCTCAAAAAGCCGCCTCAAACAGCCTCAAAAACCCACCCCAAAAGTTGCCAGTGTTTTTATTTTTTTCCTTTCTCATCAACTACAAAGGGAAGAGTTTCCCAGGAAAATGAGTTTACTGTTTGTAAAGGAGCTTCCCCTGTAAATAGAGCAGACTCTGGTTCGGTGCTTCAAAAAATTAGGTTGAAACAAATGATAATATTTTCTGCAATCACGATGAAAGCTGATCTGGAAATTAAGGTGTTGCGATTAAAACCAACAGTAGGGACCACAGATTAATATGGGCACAACCAGAATGAAGGATCATGAAGTTTACTTTCCCAAAAGCCCCTTCTCTAACTTCTTTTCAATCTCTAGGTTTTCTCTTAGGTCTCCGCCTTAAAGCTAGCTTTTGCATCATTAAGTAACTAAAGGCTTATGCAGCATATCTTTTGAAACATGTACATAAAAGACAGAGTCCTCAAAAATTTTTACCACTAATAGGTTCTGGATTCTGTAAAATAGGAAAAGCATAAGGAGAACATGTAGTTCTCTGTGTAGGACTGGCATCTTGATAAACCTATGGCTAGAAGTAAGAGGGGAAGTGTCTGCAAACACACTGATTTGTACATAAATGTCATATGTTTACTATCTTTTCTGGGGAAAGAGTCCATGGCTCTCATCAAATTCTTAAAGGAATCTTGAACTAAAATTTAAAATGTAATCATTTGTAGGAGGAGTCTTGTCTCACAAGACCAAGACAAGCAAACAGGGTGACAGAGCCACGTGGTATGGGCTTGGTGAGCATCTTCTTCAAACATAAAGCAATAGTCAACACTGTATAAGAAGTATGGACACAGCATTGTCAGAGCACGTGTCCTGATTTTGGTGCCCTTCTTCACCACTCTACCGGAAGGTCCACTTTTCCAGAAACATGTTTTCCTTGGTATGAGAACAGAAGCATGTATTTTGGATCAGGAAGACTTTTATCAGTGACAACGCAGATTATACGTACCTCTTTGACACCGAATGTACTTGTAAATCAAGAATAATCATTCCTAATTCATCAGGTTACTGGGAGGCAGAAATGAAATAGCATATGTAAAGCTCCCGGCACAGTGTCTGCACAGAGGAGGCACTCAGAAATGTTTGTTTTTGTCCCTCTTGCCCACCACCACACTAAGATTTCCCCCATGACAGGAACGCTGAGCTCACACTATCTACTGCTCAGCTAGGGCTGCACCTGACAGCCTGAAGGAAATCAGGTTTCCTTAGGAATTCCCACTTTCCAGTCTCCCCTCTGTCACTATTGTAAAGGTAAGCGAGGACCTCAGGCACAGAACATGCCTGAGGCTAACAGGAAGTCACAAGGGATGAAAAGACATCATCCCTCTCCTTGGAGTTGCCAGACCCTAATAGGGCAGACAGTGCCAAAAATTAGTTAGCAGAAGCCACAGGGCATGGAATGCTAACAACACACATATAAGCACCAATATTCTACACACATGAAAACAAGTTGTGATAGAAAGGACAAAGCCATGTGGAGTTGATTTAGGAAACTGTCACAAAGAAAATAATTATTGAGCAATATTTTTTAAAGTAGGGGAAGGGATATAATTTGAGACAAAGAAAGAGGAGGGGAAAAAGCTAAGAAAGGAGGCTAGAGTGCCATAGGGGCGGGCTTAGGAAGGAGGTGGGCATGGAGCAGATTTGCGGGGCAGCAGGAGAAGCCAGACTTGAGGGCCTGTGAAAAGCTGACAGCAGTTCTGTGTGGGGGAAGGCAGGCAGCTAATTGGTAGAGACCCTTGAAACCCATGATTAGGAGTTTTAATTTAATTCAAGAGGCAATTGGAGCTATTGTAGGCTTCTAAGAAGGGGAGTGATATGATCAAAACGATGCTTGAGGACAATGGTTCTTGCCGCTGTGAGCAGGGTGGATTAGATGAAGGAGACTCTCAGGCCGGGAGGCTGATCTGAGGTTATTCCAGGAATGCAGGGTTACAGGCACATGGCCTAGAGCAGGGCTCTGGGCGTGGGATGGAAGGAGCAGAACCGAAATATATTACGGAGGGTAAACATTCATTCTTTCTTTTTAGAACCAGACACTGGGTTAGGTGCTGTGATAATATGGGGAACAGGCACAGAGGCTGGGATGGGGAGAGACAATTAGGCAATTATAATATGGTGAGAAAAGTGCTGTGACCATTGAACCAGAGATATATAAGAGTGCATAGCAGGAGCAGCACTTAACAGTCACGGGGAGGGATACAGGTGGTCAGGGAAGCCTTCCCTGAGGAAGTAGAGTTTACCCTGGCAATTTAATGAAGGATCGGAAATTAACAGACTGAAAAATCACTGGGGGAAATGTTCTAGGCAGGAAGCCTCAAGATGAAAGGGTAGGAGTGGAGCCATGAAGGGAAGGAAACAATGCTTTCTAGAAAGGCTCGAAGGAGCAAGAAGGGTGGGACCAGACCAGGAAGGGCCTTGGGTCTGCAATATGAACTGTGGACTTTATCCTTAGGGCAGTGAAAGGCCAGGAGAGAGACATGGTTCATGTTTCATCTTAGAAAAATCTCTCCGGCAATTGTGGGAGAAAAGGATTGGTGATGATTAGGATAGGAGACTTGCATAGTCTAGGCAGAGATGATTGGGAAATAGAGACGGAGACGTAGATATTTAGGATAGAGAATTTATGGGATGAGAAAGAGATTGAGAGGAAGAGAGTATTAGCAGGATGTCATCAGCCCAGTGAGGGAAGGTCATTCACTAGGGTCATACAGCCAACAGCCAACCTGTGGAAGCATCAATGTTAGAATCCAAGAATGGGAGCATTCTTTTTGGGTTTTTGTTTGTTTGTTTGTTTTTTGGCCACACCGCAAGGCTTGTGGGATCTTAGTTCCCCCACCAGGGATCAAACCCTGGGCCCCCTGCAGTGGAAGCATGGAGTCCTAACCACTGGACTGCCAGGGAATTCCCACCTGATTCTTTTTAAAATAAGTATCTTTCATACCTCTCCTCATCATGCTCATGTTTTCCTTTACATTGTCCAATATACCTGTATGATTTGTAATGGTTTTAAGCTCTTTGTCTGCTAATTCCATTACCTCTGTCATTTCTGGATCTGTCTCTACTGGTTGATTTTTCTCCTTGGTGTGGGTCGTATTTTCCTGCTTCTTTGTATGGCTGGTAATTTTTATCAGATGCCAGACATTGTGCATTTTACATTGTTGGACACTAGATTTTGTTGTATTCTTAAAGAGTCTGGGACTTTGTTCTGACGTGCAGCTAAGTTATTTGAGTTTGATCCTGTCAATGCTTTCTTTTAAGCTTCTTTAGGGCAAATTTAGAGGAGACTTTAGGACTTCTGCTTTCAGCCATGATGGAGTAAACAGGGACTGGATCTACTCTCCCACCTGAAACAATAATAATGCACCAGATTAAATGTATGAAACATTGGTCATCAGGCAATGAAGGACAGTGATCCCTGAGAGATAGGAAACGAATGAGGTGAGTCCTATGACTGCCCCAGCTTTCTGCCTTGAAACGTTCCCAGGCCATAGCACAGAAAAGTCGAACTCGTGTGGATCCTGCTGGACTCGTGAATCGAGGAGATGGAGCTGAGAGTCTGGGGAGATAAAGGCAGCTAAAGTTCACAGGACAGAGTGCCAGAGAAGAGAGAGCTGAACAAAGAAAGAACTCCAGAGATTTTCAGAAAATCACTTTCAAATATTCAAGACTATTTATCAGCACAAGCATGTGGAAAAATGATCCAAGGCTGAAGAAAGAACGATCTAACAGGATCAGAGAGAATACTACCTGGCACTTGCTCAGGGCTAAGAATAATGTCTGTTCCCACCAGCCAGCATAGAAAACCTCATAATTCATGGAGCATTGGTAGAGTCCTCAGAAGGTCTTGCCTCAATAATGGGGAATGATTATTAGTCCTGGACTAAACACTACTCTAGTTTACTCTAAAATATCATAAATGCGAGGGCCCAAAAGAGCAAATGATTTCTAAGTAACTTAACTGCATTTCAGAACAATGTTGAAGAATATTTATAAAAATTCAAAAATGCCCATCATCCAACAAGGTAAAATTTCTAATGCCAGTCATCCAATCAAAGATTACCAGGTATGTAAAGAAACAAGAAAATATGCTCTATTTTGACGAGAAAAAAAATCAATTAATTGAAACCAATCCAGAACTAGAGGAAATGTTAGAATTAACAGAAAATATTAAAACTGTATTTTCCGTATGTTCAAAAAGTTACGTAGAGACATGGAAGGTATTTTAAAAGACCCAAATCTAGAGATTAAACCTGAGA
Source organism: Grampus griseus (assembly GCF_964374135.1). Taxonomy (NCBI): domain Eukaryota; kingdom Metazoa; phylum Chordata; class Mammalia; order Artiodactyla; family Delphinidae; genus Grampus; species Grampus griseus. Next base: position 38,117,576 of record NC_139007.1, read on the forward strand.
TAAATTATACACTGCATGAGATTAGTAGCAGATTAGACATCACAAATTAGTGAGATTGAAGAAAATATTCAAAATGAAATATAGAGAGAAAAAAGAAATTTAAAAAATGAACAGAGCATCAGTGATCTGTGGCACAACTTCAAGCAGACTATATGCACATAATTAAAGCCTCCAAAGAAAGGGAATGGGTACAGAAAAATATTTGGAGAAATAATTTCCAAACTTTGATGAAAACTACAAGCTCACAGATCCAAGGAGCTCTAAAAACAAAACAAAACAAAACAAAAAAACCCAAGCATGAGAAACATAAAGAAAACTACTCCAAGGCATACCATAATCAAATTGCTGAAAATCAGTGATAAAGAGAAAATCATAGAAGCAGGAGAGGAGAAAAAATATACATTATATACAAAGGAACAATTAAAATGACAGCAGATTTTTCATTGGCAGTTAAACAATGGAACAACACTTTAAAGTACCGAGAAAAAAAAAAAAACCAACAAACTGTCAGCCTAGAATTCTACATGCAGCAAAAATATCATTGAGCAAACCACAAAAAAAATGTTTTCAGACAGACAAAAGCTGGAAAAATTCATTACCAGCAGAACTGCACTACATAGGACTCAATATTGTAGAGTTAATTTTGTCCCTCTACAAGAGCAAGCACTCTATCTAAGGTCTCTATTCTGACTGGATGAAATACAGCTACTCCTAACCCTGTGTGGGCTTTGAGCATTGATCATCCTTACCGTTTTCACAAGGCCGTTATTCCCAGGCCTTGCGGGGTTTCCTCTTAATACATGTTCAGATCAGTACTCAGCCAAACACTCAAAGGGGGCTCCCCTGAAGCTCTCTTTTTGTTTACCTCCCTCCACTCTGGTACTGTATGCCACAAATTCCCCAGACTCTGATCTCTGTCTTTCAACTTGGCAAGACTATCAGGTTGTTTAGATTCCTTCTTCTTGCAACCAGACAATGAGCTAGAGTGCTGATAAGGCATTCCTTGTTTCGTTCCCTTTTCTCAGGGATTACAGTTCATAACCTGTTGTCCAATGTCAGGAAACTGTTTCAAATATCTTGTCTGGTTTTCCAGTTGTTTATGGTAAAAGGAAATTCCTGTAGTATTTAATCCTTCATAGACTGCAACAAAAATCTTTCAGGTTAATTTTAACTCTTTCAATTGTCATTGTGCTCACTGTCTTTGGGATTCAAACTCTGCCAAGTAAAATGCGACTCTAGTCCAGATTATAGGGGAAATTTGGGGTGGGTGGGGGGAATGTTTACCTGGAGGGGGACCTGAATGAATGAGGGGCAGAAAGAAAGCAGAGAAAGAAGTCAGGATGATGTCCAGGTCTCTGACTTGGGTGTTGAGGGGGTGGTGGTGCTATTAAAATAGCATGAGTAGAATCTGGGCATGTTGACATTGAAGTTTTGATAGACGATAACTGAAATCTTGGGAAAAGAGATCTGGGCTGGGCTGGAAAAACAGATTCCAGTGTTATCATTGTACAGGTGACCATTCAAGTGTGGGAATAAATGTAATTAGGAAGAGAGATATAAAGGAAAAGAAAAGTAAGTCAAGGGCAGAATCTTGAGTAATGACATTTTGGAGGATAACAGATAAAGAGAGAGGTGTACAAAAAAGAGACTGAGAAAGAGCTTTGGGAGAATTGGAAGAAAACCTGGAAGAGAAAAGGATGATCAGCTATATGAATGAAACAAAGATAGTACTGAAAATTGACCATTTGCCTTGGCAGTTATGAGTTCAGTGGGTTCAGGGGGTTACAATCAGGTGAGTCATGGGCACAAGAGAGGTTTGGTGCAAATGCTGGGAGAGTGGAAGAGGGAAATATTTGATTTTCATGAGTGGGGGAAGTTAGAGAAGATGTTGTGCAAGAGGAAGTCTTCAAGTTGGGTCTCAAAAAATGGGTAGAATTTTGAAGGCAAAGACTGGAAAGGGCAGTGAGATGATAGCTTTTCAATTTCACCATCTCTACCATCACTTACACAACTTTTGATGGAGTTGCTAATGAGGTGAGAAATAGTTCTTTCTATACCGAAAAATAAAATTTTTAAAAAGAGAGTGTGGGACACAGAAAAGCAGAAAGGAAGAGTCAGGATAATTCACTATCTGGATAATTTGGAGAACAAGTGAATCACGCCAATAAGATTTTAAGAAAACAGGGACAAAATCACTTCCTTGATCAGATGTGTCACAAAGGGAACAAAAACAAAAATCATCCAAGCGAGTAACTCTGCTGACTCCTGGACTTCGACCTGGGATTTGAAGATCCTGGATAAGCAGGATTCCTACATAAAGGCTGGCAGTCATGCTGGCTTGCAGAGCTTGCCTACATTTTAAATAAAACTGTCAGATTAAGCAATGCCTGGCTGAAGTATATTATTAATACAAATTCTTAACTGTCAATTAGCTAACTTGCTAGTAAAAAGAACCTGGTTTATAAGATTGCTGCTAATGAATATAATGCTTTGTTCTCAGGCAAAACATCTGCTTTGGATATGTAATTAGAGGAAAGGCCCCCTCCCACACTCCCCATAGGGAGAACATGTGCCGCTTTATTCAAAGGAGCTTATTATACCTGTGAGGGGTCAAAGTCTGTGGATTTGTGGCTTATGGTATTATGACAGATTACAAAATCACTCCATTATGCTAGTCAATCTGTTTCCAAGCACCTAGCGGGGAGCTAGCCGGCGGCACTGGATGCTCTGAAACAAGATTCCCATTGGTTTACTTCCTAAGGTCTTATGATAGGTCAGCTGTTGTTGACATCACCCGACAGCTCACATGTCAGAGCCTTTCTGTCTGACTTCTGCCTCTGTTACTGCCAAGCTCTCCTCTGAGAGCCGGCCTGTGCCTCAGGCCACAACCAGGCCCTAAGAAGAGCTTAAGTGGATTTGAAATACACGGGTAGCCCCATCATTTGCGCTAATGACAAGGAAAAGGAAGCAGAACACTTAAACCCTATGTGTCCTTTGTTTCTGACTCTTCCTCTCTCCTACCCTTCCCCCATCCCCCCTCTTTTTATTTTCTATTATTTCCCTAGTTCCTCATCCCACTCCTCCCATAGGCATATGCCTTCTTATGAAACATATTTAGAGAGGAGAGCAGCTAGTTCCAAAAGCCTTTGTTTCGAAGTCAATTGTCACATGTACCTACAAAACCATTTCAAACTCAAGAGGTTGAAAGATATTTGATATTTGCCTGATACTCCAAAGAAGTGGTTTGAAGGAAAGTCAATGTTATTTCCTCAGCAGAGTAATAATTACTTTTAAAGGGTTTTCTCCCTCATAGTCTACTTTTCCAGCAGTGCCTTGCTATGGGCTGGATAGTGTGTGCAGGAAGGGAGGGGGTGACTGTCTTCATTCCTGCCAACTATGCCCTCCCTGTCTAATTTCTGCAGTTGTCCAAAGAACCCAGAGTTTACGAAGGTGAAATTGACTGGGGGATGTGACATGCCAAATCATAATATTTATAAGACTTAATGAGCTGGAATAAAACCACAATTTTCAAGTAGTAACATCTGAAAGAAAAAAATAAAAACCATATCCACAGGGGCTAGGAGGAATGGAACTGCTTCCCTGAGATGGAGGAAGAGTTTGGCTCCAGTGGGAAACCAGCACTCACTGTTGCCAGTCGTTGGGGAAGTCACACCCCTTGGAAGACACAGCTGCTTTTCATCAATGAATACTATTTAGGTGACCATTAGGAACTGAAAATACCTATGCTAAGACAAGACATGAGAGAAACCTGAATGGACCTAGGGGATAAATGGTGTCACCCAGAAGGGCTCTGCAGTTACCAAAGTGGGAACAGAAGCTGAGCCGATTAAGGGTCTTGTATCAGTCACATCTGTAATTGATAGTTTAGTGTTATTTTTGCCCCGTGTCTTCTACGTATCCTTAGAGCTCCTGCAGCCTTATTCAATGGTTCCATTAGTACAGTGTGCCATTGGACTGCACCCTCTTTGTAAGGAAGACTGCCTGGATCTACAGGGCTTTTACCTGGTGTGTATAAGATGTTCTCTAACACGTATAGAGAAGGGAAGTTAGGAAGAGATCCACTGTAGGTGAAAAATGGAGGAACTGGGTCCTGGAATATTTGAAACAAGAGCCTGTGGTATAGTGCAAGGAACATGGGCTCTGGCACTAGAAACACTGGGATCTGATTCATGGCTTTCACTTACTAGTTGTGTAACCTCGAACCAGCTACTGAATTTTCCTGAGTCTCAGTCTCACCATATGTAAAAATGAGTTTAATATAATTGGAACTACCTTGGGAGAAAAACAATGTAAAAAATGCCCAGGGGGTGCTTCCCTGGTGGCGCAGTGGTTGAGAGTCCGCCTGTCGATGCAGGGGACACAGGTTCATGCCCCGGTCCGGGAAGATCCCACATGCTGTGGAGCGGCTGGGCCCGTGAGCCATGGCCACTGAGCCTGCGCGTCCGGAGCCTGTGCTCCGCAACGGGAGAGGCCACAACAGTGAGAGGCCCGCGTATCGCAAAAAAAAAAAAAAAAAAAAAAAAAAAAAAAAATGCCCAGGGTAGGGTCTAGCACATAACAGGAGCTCAGTAATGGGTAGCATTTTTTTTTTCAAAAAATCATTATTTGTTTTGAAACACTGGGCACTTTTGTGGAGTCCAAAGGATCCTAGGCTTTGAAAGGTGAAGGATTCAGAAACCATTTCAAAATCTCATATTGTAGAACAACACTCCTGAGACTGCTTCATGTACTAATGAAAATTCTGTGGTCTGGGCAATTTACAAAAGACAAAGCCCCTTATGTCTTTACTCCCTTAGAGTACAAGATCTCTCAGGAAAGGGATGGAGGCTTCCTCATCTCTGTGTCTCTAGAACCTCCCAATACTGCTTGCATATTCTCTTATTGAGGAATTCAGACTGATATGTCTTGGGAAACATTACAAGGGACTGTTAGAATGCAGCCTAGTTTTAGGAAAATTCCAATTAGAAGAAATTGCCTTGGGGGTGGGGGGCAGGATGAATTGGCAGACTGGGATTGACATAAACATACTACTATGTATAAATAGATAACTAATGAGAACCTGCTGTATAGCCCAGGGAACTCTACTCAGTGATCTGTGGTGACCTAAATGGGAAGGAAATCCAAAAAAGAGGAGATATATGTATACATATAGCTGATTCACTTTGCTGTGCAGCAGAAACTAACACAACATTGTAAAGCAACTATACTCCAATAAAAATTAATAAAATAAATAAATGAAGTTGGATAGAAGAATGCCAAAATAAAAGAAAAGAAAGAAATTGCCTTGGGCCGATGAGTCTGTGTTTTCCTGTCCACATCGATATTCTTGGAGACTTCATTCCTGGCAGGCAATTCTGAATCCAGTTGACATCATAATTGCACAGCTCATCGCTATTTGAACAATAATCTACTATCCTCCAGCTTGTTTTATTTGTTACTTCGTATATTCAACAAATACTTATGAAGCATCTACACTGTGCCAGGTAGAGATGCTGGGGCTATGTACGGTGAACAAGACAAGAAAATTCTTACAGAACTTACCTTCTGGGGCAAGGGGAGAGGGCAGACAAACAGTAAAAAATTAACTCAGTTTCAGATTATGGCAGGTCTATGAAGGAAACAAATAGGATCATGGCCTGGAGACTGAGTGGATAGAGGTGGTGCCTGCTTCAGGTAAAGTGCCTCAAAAAGGCTTCCCTTGGGATGAGCAGCCAGTCCTAGGAAGGAAAAGCGTTCTAGGTCAAGGTATCAGGTGAGGACAGGGGCAGGGCCTGGAAGTGTGGAACAGCAGCTGGAATCTGAGGAACACAATAGAAAACAGCTGGGCTGGAGCATGGTGAACAAGGGGAGAGCGGTCAGCAATGAGCCTGGGCGAAGCAGGTGGGGTCAGTTCACGAGGACAATGCAGGCTAAACAAAGTGAGGGGTTTGGGTTGACTGCGTGATTCTCTCATAGACTGTTTGGAGGATGCTTTCCATTTGTGTACACTGGCTCCTCTGCAGGCTACCAAGAGGGCAGTCTGGATCTCTATAAACCCCAGTATACTATAAGCATTATTAAGTCAGTCTTTGTCTACCCCATGAGCCACAGATCCTAATGAATTGTGAGCAGCCCTCCCTAGGAATATTTTTATTAAGGATAATCTATTTGATATTTTATTTTTGTTTCAACTTTAATTTTTAATGGTGCACCTGAATAAAGAGACATTGAATAGGTACCTTTCAAACATTTGGGAATTAGTCAACAAAATCCATGAAAAGAAAGTAAAGAAACAAGTAAGGCATGTGAGAGAGTTCTAAGCCTCTTGCATTAGTCTAGGGCTAAGCGTCCCCGTGGCTCAATAGAGTATGATTAGAAGGACATTATCAGAGTTTTGAACTTAAGAACTACTGGGCAGCTAACTAGTGAACTGGAGAAACAAATCAGAGGTCTAATGATAAACTTCTACTCAAAGTATTTTTATTTTCTCATTTAATCAGGATTTCTCTTTTGTTTTGTGACCTGAGTTTAACTCTTTAACTCAGGAAATTAATATTTTGAAAGCACAAATTCATGTTATTTTTTTTTTTTCAAATAAAAGAAAAATAAACTTTTTTTTTCCTGCCAGTACTGGAGACTTCTTTCTTCTTACTATTCTGTTAGAGAAAGAAGCAAGGCAGCAGTACATAGTGGGACAAATTAGCCGTCATCAATGAAAAACTGGTCTCCAACTTCTGTGGGCAAATCATTTCAAGTCTCTGAGCCTAGGTTTTCGCCTCAGGGGATGTTAAGCCAGATACTAGAGAGTCTGTTGAGTCCCTTCCAGCTCTAAGAGCTGTGATTTTAGAAAGCAAGGAGATGTTTCTGAGGAAGGATGAAGAAAATATAATGAAAGATGAAGGAGGCAAGAAGAGACAGAATATGAGAAAAATAAAGTGAAGGTAGCTTTCCCTCCTTACCCGACAAATTGACCCTGAAGTCCAAAAGATTAAAAGGGATCTCTACTCTGCCTGGGCTTCTCCCAACAACCTTAATTCAAAAGTATCCTGGTTGCTTAAATTATCCAGAATCGCCTCTTAAGCCCTTTGCAGTGCACTTCATCAAGGATTTCGACATGACAAAAAAGCCCTGAAGATTCTTTGATAGGTGAAGCTTAGACAAGTTTCTTGGTTCTAAATCAAGTCTTATATTTTACTGTCTAAACTGATTAGGATTCATTTCAGGTCAAGTTATCCTTCGAAATATATCTGTGGGTTTTTTTTCTGTTTGTTTTTAGTGTCCAGAGGCCAGACCTAGGGAAAGAATATTCTCGTTGAGTATACTAAGTAGAATTCCCAACTTCCTGTCTCCAGCAGTGACTTAGAAAATAGTGTCACTCAGATTCACTCATCTATTCGATACACCAGGCCCTGAGCTTGTGTGAGAGGAGGCAGATGAGTTAACAGCATTTACAGCTCATGGCCAGGGGATGGTACAGGTGCTGAGGGGCTCATAGGAGGGCATTGCCAATGAGCTATGAGGGAGGCTTGCACTAGGATGCTGCAGGTGAAAGGGAGAGAAGTAGATAGACTTGAGATACGTTGGAGGAAAAACTGACAAGAAGTGGCGATGGACTGCATGAGGAATACAGGGAAAGGGTGTGATTTTAATTTAAGCAACCGTGTGGGCATTGGTACTCGTTTACCAAGATGGGAAATCATCTCAGTTTTTGACATGTTATCTGATAAACTATAACTCCTAAATTAAGCTATAACTCCTCCAAGGAGTACACGATTTTACAAAAGAAAGCTCTCAAGAATCAAAAAAGGTGGGGACTTCCCAGGTGGCACAGTGTTTAAGAATCCGCCTGCCAACGCGGGGGACATGGGTTCGAGCCCTGGTCCGGGAAAATCCCACATGCCGCGGAGCAGCTAAGCCCGTTGCACCACAACTACTCAGTCTGCACTCTAGAGCCAGTGGGCCACAACTACTGAAGCCTATGCACCTAGAGCCCGTGCCCCGAAACAAAGAGAAGCCATCACAATGAGAAGCCCGTGCACCGCAACGAAGAGTAGCCCCGGCTCTCTGTAACTAGAGAAAGCCCGCGTGCAGCAACAAAGACCCAATGCAGCCAAAAATAAATAAATAAATTTATAAAAAACAAACAATCAAAAAGGGTGAAGCTAGAGTAGTAGATGGGTGGGCAGCTGCATTGACTGTTGTTTGTTTTTTGTTTGGGGGATGTTTTTGTTTTTTAATTTAGATATAATTGACATATTACATTAGTTTTTTAGGTGTATGACATAATATTCCAATATTTATATATATTACAAAATGATCCCCACAATAAGTCTAGTTAACATCACCATCACCATACATAGTTAAAATTTTTTTTTCTTGTGATGAGCACTTTTTTTTTTTTTTCGCGGTACGCGGGCCTCTCACTGTTGTGGCCTCTCCCGTTGCGGAGCACAGGCTCCAGACGTGCAGGTTCAGCGGCCACGGCTCACGGGCCCAGCCGCTCCGCGGCATGTGGGATCTTCCCAGACCGGGGCACGAACCCGTGTCCCCTGCATCGGCAGGCGGACTCTCAACCACTGCACCACCAGGGAAGCCCTGATGAGTACTTTTGAGATCTACTTTCTTAGCAAGTGTCAAATATGCAATACAGTACTATTATCTATAGTCACTGTGCTGTACATTACATCCCAGGACTTATTCATGGGCTGTCATTTTTGAATCAAGGGCCTATGGGTAAGGGTACTTGGGGCATAATGACCATATTTTATGGAGGTGAGCACTTCCTCCTCTAAGTCCTCTAGTCTAGACACACACCCTCCTTTAAAAAAAAAAAAAAAAAGGGCTTCCCTGGTGGCGCAGTGGTTGAGAGTCCGCCTGCCAATGCAGGGGACACGGGTTTGTGTCCTGGTCCGGGAAGATCCCACATGCCGCGGAGCGCCTGGGCCCATGAGCCATGGCCACTGAGCCTGCGCGTCCGGAGCCTGTGCTCTGCAACGGGTGAGGCCACAACAGCTAGAGGCCCGCGTACTGCAAAAAAAAAAAAAAAAAAAAAAAATTTTGTTCTGGTGCTAGGAACCTGAGGTTTGGTGGAGAATTTTCCCTGAGTTGCTCCTGACTATATCTTGACCTAAAAGCCTGTATAAAATCTGTCTCACACAAAATGGCTTGTGGAAATGACCACCATTCCCCCCTCAAAAGCAGCACCTCACCTCCAGCCCCTAAGCCCACCACCTTGAGGGAGGGAACAGCTGAAGCTTCCAAAAAGCTGCCAGTCTCTGTGTCTGGAAAAGGAGAAGTTGGGATAGGTAGAATTTCATATTCACAGAGAGCAAGGAAGAGAAAGAGACCATTGTCTGCCTGAAGCCAGGTTTTCTGATCCGATTCCCAGAAACCTCACTCTTCTCCAAATACCCAAGCCCAGCAGTTCCTTCCAAACCCATCCTGAGGAGCACCTTTAAAAAAATCACAATCATCAGTTCAAAAGAATTTGTACCTAAAAATGTTCTTCATAAAAAATTTTTGTCTTGGGCTTCCCTGGTGGCGCAGTGGTTAAGAATCCGCCTGCCAATGCAAGGGACACGGGTTCGAGCCCTGGTCCGGGAAGATCCCACATGCCGCGGAGCAACTAAGCCCATGCGCCACAACTACTGAGACTGCGCTCTAGAGCCCGCAAGCCACAACAACTGAGCCCACGTGCCACAACTACTGAAGCCCGTGCACCTAGAGCCCGTGCTCCACAACAAGAGAAGCCACCACAATGAGAAGCCCACACACCACAACGAAGAGTAGCCCCTGCTCGCCGCAACTAGAGAAAGCCTGCGTGCAGCAACGAAGACCCAAGGCAGCCAAAAATAAATACATAAATAAAAAAGAAAGATTCTTAAAAAAAAAAATTTTTTTTCTCTACATATGTGAACACCTACCATTCACTTAGCACTTAAAAGTTTTGAGTTATAACACCAGTCCTGAAGAAGATTTTAACTGGTCTCTACTTATTTTACTGAAATTAGAATACGCCGCCACCAAGTAAACTTGTTTACCCTTATATTATCCATAAGATCGGTTAATCTAGAGGGAAATCATCATGAGTTTATAGCCAACTTTGCTTTTCATATAAAATTAAAACACCCAAAGAAACAAAAACCACTTTATTGAAAAGGATATACAATTTTAAATTTTAAATAAAATATAATTGCCTATTATGACTAAATTACAGTCTCCCTGCTCTTTATTAGTTAGTAATCCCTGGTTTTCTTACCTAGGACCTGCCTGGTTCCTGACATTGGCATTCTCATTAGATCAAGAACTCTGTGAACTCAGGCTCATGTCTGTCTGGGTCACTGCAGGAGCCCCAGGGCCTGGCATACTGCCTGCCTCACCTTAGGGGGCCAGAAATATCCCTTCAAAGACTGAGTGAGTGGACACAATCCAGCACCAGGGCTTTAGAATAAGCTGAATATGGTTGGATTATTTCTGGAGTGTCTGGAAGGAGGCAGATAGAATTTAAGGGATAAATGTGAATCAGAGCAGAGGAAGGGAGCTAAGACCAAAGGATTATCAAATGTGTTTTGGTTTTTGTCTCCCCAAGCCCTCTCTAGGGGATTTTTATGAGGCCAAAAATAAGAGATAAGGGGAAAGTTCAGGCAGAGGACGTCAGGAACTTCTCAGGAACTCAGGTGTGAATAGGGCAAAGAACAAAGCAAGGGTCTTGGATGTCATTCTTGCTGGTGCCTGGGGATGTGACATAAAGACCAGTTCTCCTACTTAAAGATTCGATTTGGTTCATTGAAATCAGACTCTTCCTGGGATGGCTTAAAAATTTCAAAACAATTTGACAACAAAAATCTTTACAGTGAGTTATACTGTAGTTAGGGGAACTTCAGTTCAAGGCCACATTCCCCAAAGTATATTTTTTGTTTTTTTTAAATAATTTCAATGGGGAATTATAGGGTTTTGTGGAAGGAAAAATAATGGTAAAACAAATGTTAAGCAGATTACTTTCTTGCAGTAATTCTCAGAGCCTTTAATATGTTAATGTACATTATGAGTCAGAGAGAGAGAGAGAGAGAGAGAGAGGAGAGAGAGAGTAGCATCTCTTTGGGGGGAAAATATTGACTTAGTAGTTCCACCTTCCTCTTAAGCACTCTTTGCTAAAAGAAATTCCCCATCTATGTCAACACTTTTCAGAGGGCGTCATTTTCTTTTTTTGTGGCATGGCAAAAGCCCAAATGAAAATGTAAAGACCAGAAGTATATATTTTTTCAGTAAGAAAGAAATATTCTTTTCTCCTAAATTTTGCCTATTGAAGCCAGAACTGGTATGATTACTTTATATAAATATAATAGCTGTTCAGTGATCATGACAAACAGAAAAATATGACAAAACTGCTTTGTGAAAGAACACAAAGTTAGAAAAATGATTTACCAAAATATAACTTTAAAACATACTTTAAAAATAAAACTTGGGCTTCCCTGGTGGTGCAGTGGTTGAGAGTCCGCCTTCCGATGCAGGGGACACGGGTTCGTGTCCCGGTCTGGGAGGATCCCACATGCCGCGGAGCGGCTGGGCCCGTGAGCCATGGCCGCTGAGCCTGCGCGTCCGGAGCCTGTGCTCCGCAACGGGAGAGGCCACAACAGTGAGAGGCCCGCGTACCGGAAAAAATAAATAAATAAATAAATAAAACTTAACCATAAAAACAGAGATATAATGTGGTTTTATTACCAAGTATTTGAAAAATAGAATGACTCATTATTTTTGTAATTCCTAAGGGTACCATTTTATAATTTGCCCAAGGATTTGATTTGATATTCTAGTGGCCCCAAAGGTGGCAACATCTGCTTATAAAAGACCTGATTTGGACTGTGTGGGCTGCTGAAGTTTTTTCAGGCTTTTTCTCATTAAAACAAGATTGTACGGTAGACTGGCAGTGTCACTTTCTCACTCATGCTTCCCAAAGGCTTAAGTGGTCAGAATTTACCTTTTCCTTTTCTTTGTAATACCAATTTTGTTTCATAGTTAATGGGTGTAAAATATCCTCTGGGGAGAAGCTACAGAGTTTAGAATTTTTCCTTTTTCAGAAGTCAAAAGATAATAGATTATCAATTTATTTATCCTTCATTTCCCAAAAAATATTTTCTCACAGATTCCCTGCACCCCTCTTACCTCCTTTTAACAAAAAATTCATGAATAATATGAAGTAAACACAACTGATAGTGGTACGGGCCTTGGCCCATCATTGCTTACCATTTAAGAGGTGCCTACTGCAGTTGGAAACTAATTTTTGGTTCCTGCGGATATAATATCCATGGATTTTCCAAAAATAAATGACTAGACTGGGCCCAAGTAAAAAATATGTCTTAATCATTGAAGCAGCTTTTTGTCTGACCATCATCTACTCACTTCTTTACTCTGACAGCTGCCTCCCCTCCTGTGGCATGAAAGGATACAGCACTAAAGGCGGAGACTGTCCTAAAGGATGGCTGGAGAGGCTACATGGAGGAAAAGAGAACCCTGGGATTGCTGGGCTGAACTGCCTATGCTGCCCTGAAGATTCCCTGCAGCAGGGTTATCCTTGCAAAGCAGGGTAAGAAAGGGAGTGGATCCTGAGCTCTGAGAGCTGCTCTCAGTCCTGTGGGATTTTTCCCTCAAAGAACTGCCCAAAGAGTCTGTTTTCTAGAAAAGTCTGAATGATGGCTGGATTACAGAGCTCTTGTAGCTCAGAGATGGACAGTGCTGGCTGTAATTCCTCTGCTTGCCTTCCTGACCCATTCTCCATCTTTCCCAGCCCTGCTCTGTGCCCAAGGAGACTGACCCCTTCTGATGAGAGGGCAAGAGGAGAGAGGGGTCAGGCTTTATTCTTTGCCCTCCCTCCTTAGTAGCTGCATCTCTATTGATAGCTGTGATGTTCCACACCTATGGCTCCCCTCAGGGAGCTCCAGCTCTCGCCAGGCTCCAAGACCACTTTTTCTTCTCCTTCAGCCCTAGGGGAATTAATGGCTTCCTGCTGGTGCCAGACTCTGGGTGCCTCAAAATCCTTCATTCATTTCCTTAACCCTGCCCACACCTCTGGAGGCAGTCCCTTTATTACAGTCTCCCCATTGTATTAAAAGTCTTACCTGTTGGGATAAATTCTGTTTCCTGTGGGGAACCTGGATGTTACACCAACTGACGCTCATTTTAATATCAAATTGTTAAAAGAGATCTCGATTTTGTAGAATATATTTCTTCACAACTTCAGTCAGAGTATTGCTTAGGAGTATGGGTGTTGGGGTCATGCAGATCTGTTATTAACTGTGTGATTCTAGGTATGCTTAATCTTTCTCTCCAAGTGTCAGTTAAGTATCTCTATGTATGTCATCCAGAAAATGGAGCTAAAAACAGTATTTAATTCATTTAGCACATAAATTGTTGTTAGGATTAAATGAGATAATGTTTATAAAGTACTTAGCCTAGCACAGCGCTTAAAAGACTGTCGATAAGTTGGAGTGCTTCTTTCTTATTACTATTTAAGTATATTTCAATTTTCAAACTGTGATACTGCAATTTCTCTCTATTAATTGTTCAGTGTTTCTTACTTGTGAAACTAAAAGCCAAACACATTATAAAACATTATTATTAGTTTACCAATATGGATATTGAATGCTCAAGGGATTTGCACTGGTTTAAGATTAAGGACCAATAGCAGAGAAAGAAGGGAGTTCAAAAGCCTTGGCCTTGGTTACTTTTAGGAAGTAGCATTGTTCCTACCAACCCCCCAAAACGACTGCCCAGCTTTTCACGCTTTTCACTCCAGGCTATCACACACCCAGCCCTTCCTGGGTGATATGACACTTTCCCTTGTCCTTTAGTACAAAATAGAATTCCTCTGCTCATCTGCTCCACCTGAAATATACTAAATCAATTGGTATTGGTTTAATTGTGAATGACCAAAATCTCAAGACAATAGTAGCTTAAGCAACATGGAAGTTTATTCCTCCTTCACATAAAATCTGAGTGGGCAGGCCTGAGTTGGTAGGGTGCTCCATGGTGTCAAGGACTCAGGCTTGTTACTCTGCTATGCATGGCCCTTGTCCTTTTCTTTCAAGATGGAGCTCCAGCCATCACAGCCACTTTCCAAGCAGCAGGATGGAGAAAGGGGAGAAAGATAAAGGGCCTTGTGAAATAATAGAAAATATATATTGGTCTCTGCCTCCCAGGTCCAGGCACAGAGATCCTAAAACCCTTGTAATTTCCTAAGTGATAAGGGCACTAGGAGCATCTTTTGTTCTAATATTTGGCCTTTGACCCCAGTTCCTGACACAGAGCTCCTAAAGCCCTTGGAATTTTGGATGATAGGAATTTTGTTATTCTAATGAGGCAACTCTTGGTGGGCTCTTGAATAGCTTCAGGATGGGGGCTGGTAACCAGAAAGACCAATCCATGATTAGAAGCTTGTAACTTCAATCCCACCCCTATCCTCTGGGAAGGTCTGGAAAGGGGCTGATGATTGAGTTAATAATTGATCATACAAAGCCTTTATAAAAATCCCCAAAGTATCGGGGGTTTGGAGAATTTCCAGGCTGGTAAACACATCCACATGTGGGGAGGGTGACAGACCCCAACTCCACAGAGACAGAAGCTCCTGTACTCAGGACCCGTCTGGACCTCTCCTCGTCATCTGGCTGTTCATCCGTATCCTCTACCACATCCTTAATTACATAATAAACTGGTAACTGTGTTTCCCTGAGTTGTTTGAGCCATTCACAAGGAGAGAGTCATGGGAACCCCAATTACAGCCAGTCAGTCAGAAGTATAGGTGAAAAGCTGAAACTTGTGATTGACATCTGAAGTGGGGGTGGGACCTGCGGCTATCTCCAGGTAGTGTCAGAGTGGAGTTAGATTGTAGGACACCCAGCCGGTGCCAGAGAGTTGCTCGATGTGTCAAACCCCACACACCTGGCAGCAGAAGTGAAGTGTAGTAGTAGTGTGAGAGGAAAGGAGGAACGTGGGAACTCACCTACACCAGTTCTCTCTTAAAACAAGCGTCCTAGAAGTTGCCATTCAACACTCCTGCCGTGAGCCTGTGGGCCACTAACCTCAGTTGGATGCCGCTCCTCTCCCCCACATCAGGGAGGCTGGGAAATGTCTTTATCCTGAGAAGTCAGGCATCCAGTGCAAACTTCTATAGCTATGGAAGAAATGAAGAGCAACCACTGAGGGCAACAAGCAACCTTTGGTAAAGACATCTTCCTCTCTACTGCTCTCCTTCCTCACCAATAGGAAAAGAAGGCAAGGAGATTTTTTTTAAAAAACCAGTGCCATCTTGACAGTAGAAGAGGGCATTTAATAGTGGTTTTCAGCTTCTCAGAAGAGGTACGGTGTGAAACTAAAAGAAAACCAGAGGGACTTCCCCAGTGGTCCAGTGGTTAAGACTCCACGCTTCGACTGCAGGGGCCACGGGTTTGCTCCCTGGTCGAGGAACTAAGATCCTGCATGCTGCTGTGGCGAGGCCAGAAAAAACAACAAAAACGAAACAGAACTGTCTCATTCTGCCCCACCTTGAACTCTGCTCAGAGCCTGGTTTCCAAACATGAGCAATCAGTAGACTTTGTCTTAGACCGTTGCCACAGCCCAAACATACCAAGCAGTATTTGTGCTCTTTACCCAGAGCACAAATCTGGGTAAAGATAGCATTGACTGTAACTGGAATTACAGAATACATTTCATATCTGAGAGGTGGAGACAGCCTGCCACGCGGCATGCAGGACCTTAGCTCCCCAACCGGGGATGGCCCAGCCAATCATAGCACCTCATTCTCCTGGGCACAGTGATTGGTCCAGCTGAAGGGCTGAAGGGCATGTGCCCCAGTCTGGGCCAATTAGAGCCCTTTTCTGAGACTAGTTTGGGGCTGGAGGAGAAGGGGTCTTGCTTTTTGGAAGTATGTCAGTGGGGACTGCGGGCAGCCATATTTTTTTCCACTACATGAAGAACACCTGTCTGCAGTAGGAAAGAATGAAGACAATATAGACAAATGGGTAGAGGGCACAGGTGGCAACCTCCCTGCAGTTCCTCAGTCCAGTCAAACCCGAAGCTAGATCAATTTCTGGACTTCCCAGTTAGGTAATCCAATAAATCTCCTTTAATGCTTAAGCTAGTCTGAGTTGGATTTCTGTCACTTGTACAAGTCTGAACTAAAAAAAAAAAGTAAAAGAAAAGTTAAACAACATGCTCTTTCTATTAGAAATACACTTAATAAACTTCTATGAGTCCACAGTAAATTCAACGAGACAAATGCTTAAGCAGGTTGGTATCTAAGAAATATTCGTTAGCATACTACGGACAAATCAAAGGTGTTTAGGAGAATGTTGAGGAAGTCAGTTTTGCTCATTTTTGCTGTCTTCCTTCTTACACTGGCAGTTTTTGCTTTTGAAATTGTAAGAAGAAAAACAATGAGTCAGTCAACAGAGAAGGGATAGAGAGGTAGTAAAAGGAGGTATGGGAAGAGAGTGATGGAGAAGGGAATAGTGAGAGATGGCACGGAGTATCAGAGCTTCCAGCCTGGGAGTCAGGGGACCTGGGTCACAGCCCTGGCTCTGCCACTACTGCTCCATCTGCTTGGGTGAACCACTTTGACTAGTTGTAATTTCTACACCTGAGAAATAAGGAGGCCTGGAATAGAGGTGATTAAGGTCCATCTTGGCTCTAATAGTCGATCCTTCTAGTATATCCTTATTTCTAGCAGGAAAATGAAGGACACAAGGGAGTAGGATGCATCACTGTTGGAGTCACTGCTGTCAAGAGCATGACCTCAGGTTTCCCAAGAGGTCTAGCTCAGAAGGCAGCTGTTCCAATACCCCCAAACCAGCCTCAGATCATCCCAGGAAACTGAGGCTCTGGCTTTTCCCTGGAAGGGTCAAAACTTGGTCAACAATTATTGGGCTGGGGGTAGAGGTATATCCAAGACAGAGCTCCTTGTTTATAATTCATTAAAGAATTCATCAGACGCCCTGGGCAGACAAGGCAGAACCCACCTAATTGCCTTCTTCTCTCCCCACCCTCTTCCTGCCCACTGAGGAATCCTGATCCATATTAGATCCTATCCAGAGGAGCATGCTGGAACTCATCCAACATAGCAAGTGCAGCCTGCCCAGCAGAGACCTGAGCAAACCAGTTTCACACAGGAAAATTCAATTGCCTGCTATTGTCACAGCCAGGGAGGCAGGGGAGGAGCACTCCTACCCATCACAGCAATTTTTTTTTTTTTTTTTTTTTTTTTTGCGGTACACGGGCCTCTCACTGTTGTGGCCTCTCCCGTTGCGGAGCACAGGCTCTGGACGCGCAGGCTCAGCGGCCATGGCTCACGGGCCCAGCCGCTCCGCGGCATGTGGGATCTTCCCGGACTGGGGCACGAACCCATGTCCCCTGCATCGGCAGGCGGACTCTCAACCACTGCGCCACCAGGGAAGCCCCCCATCACAGCAATTTAAGTAGGAGGAGAGATGAGAATGGGAAGAAGTGATGAATAAACACGGGGAAAGAAAGCTCTACAGAAGTGTGCTCCTGCTCAAAAGTTGGGGTTGAAGGGTAGTGTCTGAGAAGAAAGGAGTTTTCTTCTAGCTCTTTTAAACCATTTTCCCCATTTCAGCCAAAATAGCCAGCAAGAAGTTTCTCAGTTCTTACAGTGCTGACGAGTAAGACTTAGCTTAGCACAGAGCAGGTGCTTAATAAATCTTTATTGAATGAATAAGTAAGTGAATGGACGGAAAAATCTGTTGGTCACCATACTGACTCTCTTTGACGAACCACAAAAATGGAATATGCTCCACGGAAGAGACGGCATGACGAGGATGGGGCTCCTTGCAGGCTTAGCTGAGGCTAATGGTCCCCTCTCCACAGACTATCCAGGTAGAGTCTGATGGGTCTGATGGGTCACATCACACAGAGGGTTATTTCCTTCAGTCAAGGAGCAATTACTGGGCCCTTCTTTTGGGTTCAGGACCATATAGACGTTAGTCCCTGACTTCTGAGACCTTGCAGTCTAACTGAAGAGATAGTCTTAGCCCATACAGAACAATGATATGAATCATATAAATCACTAAATAAGCGGTCTTAAGTAATGTAGGGAGAACTATAATTGCAATTAGAGTCCAAAGAAAAGAGAGATGAGTGGGGCTCGAACAGTCTAGAAAGATCCATTAAAGTGGGATTTGACCTTGACGCAGAGAACAGACAAATGTGCATTCACTTGGGGAAAACTTGGGTTAATTTTCTGGACTCTGATTCCACCTGAGTCACAATGCTATTTTCCAGATGCATAGTCAAGTCCCCTTCCAACTTCCCTTCCACAGTCTGCATGGCAGGCGAGGTTTTCATCACCATTAGAGCAGAGGGGGGCTTCACAAAGAGCAGTGTAATCTGAGTGCTGATGAGGCCAACAGGTTTGATTCTGAAGATTGTTATTGCTGCCAGGCTATAACCTAGACATATAAATGTACTGCTTCAAATGTTCCATCAGGAGAATCGGCTGGGGAGCACTAATCCTAAGTGAAACCATCTTGATTACAAAGGAAGGAATGACAACACCATATTGCTTAACTGCTGAACCTTACAATGAAACACAAAGTGGCATTAACGTTCTCTGCCTGTAAGGCTGCAGTTTAAGCAGTTAATCTTATTTTAGCTGAATGGCATGTTCATTACAGCAAATAAGTAGGTAATGTGTGGGATTACTGAAAGGAAAGATAAATTAAACCAGTTATGGTTATAATGTTGATTTTATTTTAACTGTCTGATTTAACTTGGTATTTTTCAAGAGTCAGATCTAATATACACTCATTTAGCAGAGATTAAGCAGATGGGACTCTTGCCCAGAAAAGGTATTATATGCAACTTAAGATGCTACTTTTAAGGGCAGCAATCCAGGACACTCGATACTGGCTCTAGCCTGGAATCTTCAGTGCTTAAACTGGAGGGGTCCTGAATGGTAAGATAGCACTTCTCTCTTTCCATTAAATAGTTATGTTTTCACCATTTATGCTTTTCAAGGGCAGCTGAAGGACTTTTCTTCAAGGTCTCAAACATCCTTCTGTGTGGACCTGCTACAAAACAGTGTGTAGCTCAGGAATGTATTTTATCTTGTTTACATGTGCTTTCTTCACACAAGTGTTACCCTGACTCCAAAAACCCTTCATTGAACTACAGGTACAAGAGGAAAAAGAGGTATAGTCCCTGAACTGGAAAGGATTACAATCTAGTCAGGAGAGGAGGGATAATAATCTCAAACATAAGGAACCTAGGAGACAATGTGAGAGGGTGTCTAATCAAGTGCCGAATTGCATAGTGCAATTGAGCAGAGTATGGAGTACTAGATACTGGGCGCTGCACTGGAGGCTCTTCATATACCTAATCTCATTTAATTTGCACAATAATCTTGTAAGGCCAGTATTATTACCTCCTATTTGTCCAAGGAAGGGGAAGTAAATTGCCTGTCCAAGGAAGGGAAAAAGCAGGAGTTTAAACCCAGGTCTAATTCTAAAGGCCTCGTTTTTTCCTTTATGACAAGCTGCTTTCTTAAATATGAAGAGTCAAGAGCAGAAGAAAATCATAAAAGATGTCATGAAAGGAGTGGAATTGGATCTGAGTCAGAATACACCTTAAATCCAACTTAAAAACAAAAAAATTCTTTACCAGTACCCACTTGACAATCAATTTTACTTCCAGAAACAGCCTAAAGAAATAACCTTCTTTCCACATAATACAACGACCTTAAAACATTTTAACTCCAAGAATCCTCTTTTGATTTTTATGCCATTGTTATGTGTTTTCATTATATATATGTTAATCCCACAGGGCATTATTGTTGTATAGTCAATAATTATTCAGATTTATTTATCTATTTTATCCTTCTTGTGCCTTTGGGTTTCCACCTAAGTTCATTTTATTTCTGCCTGAAGAACGATCTTTAGTATTCCCTTTAATGCAGGCCTTGCTTGTGATAATTCTCTCAGACTTTATGCCCAGATATGCCTTATTCCCCTTTCAATTTGAAGAACACATTTTTGCTGGGCATAGAATCCTAGATTGTCAGTTACTTTCTTTCAGCACTTTGAAAATACTCCGTTTACCTTCCCGCTTTCATTATTTCTCTTGAGAAACTAACAATAAGTTTAATTATTGCTCTCATGAAGGTAATGTCTTTTTTCTCTAGCTGTATGTATGTATGATTCTCTCCTTGGTTTTCATTTACTATGAATGTGACTAGGTTTTTGGGTTTGTTTTAAATCCTTTTTGGGCTTCTTAACTTGTGACAATGTTTTTCACCAGTTTGGGAATATTCTCAGCTATTATCTTTTCAAAAATTGTTTCTGTTCCATTTTTCTCTCTCCTTTGCTTCAGGGACTCTAAATACACTTATATTAAATCTTCTCACGATATCCCCTATATCTCTTACACACCCCACCCCCATTTGTATTTACAAACTTTTTTCTCTGCAGGTTTCCTTCTGGAGATATTCTTCTAATTTATTCTTAATCATCTCTTCAACCATGTCTTATTGGTTATAAAACCCTTCCACTGAGTTCATTTCAGCTACTATATTTTTGGTTTGGGATTTAGTTCCTATTTATGTTTTCCATCATTATCAACCTTGCTTTTTTTGTTTCATCTCTTTACCCATTAAATAAATTGCACAGCAATTTGCTGTCAAGAAAAAACTTGACAACAGAGAAGCAATCAATGAGCTCCAGTCCCACGTAGGATATAGAAAAACAAGAAGTTCTGCTCCAACAAACTATGTTTCTTTGGGCAGAGTACAGAAGGAAGAGTAGCAGCCAAAACAGTAAGAGGAAAAACCCGAAATTTTAACAAATGCTTAAAGACAAAGTATGGGCCAGTGTGACAGCTTAGAATCTCCAGGAGGCACAGATACAAGAAGAGTCTGCCCTCACTTGCCAGCTCTTTTCTATAGGCCTCCACTGGGTGTTCATAAGAAAAATGGGGGATAGATCAGGAAAACTGAAAGAGCCACCCTTTGGTGACACAGGCATGCAGATAACAACCATCTGGCGCTGGGTTAAAGGCATGAAACCCATGTTCTTTTATACAAAGAAAGAGCCATTTGCCACTAGTGGAGTGGTACAAAACCTTCCTGTTCCCTGGTTCCAGGAAAAGGCTGTGGTAGAGAAGTTGAAGGAAAAAGCATCAGATGCTAGAGGGGGGTAGGAAACCCACCTGTGACCAGGATCCTGCCCTAATGCAAAGCATTAGGTGTGCTGCCAGTGAGAGAGGGACAGGAAACTTACTCTCATTTAAGAACCGTCCCCCCCCATTACAATGCAGAGTCTGACTGCCATGGGGAGAATGAGGTGCACCTATAAAGCTCAAGAGCCCGGGGCCTGCATGAGACTGAGGCTAGCGGGGAAAACACTGCCTGCCCCAACCACAAAACTTGCTCAAAGAAACAAGCAACAGATCCCTAGAGCTAAGGGAGGGGCAGGACTTGTAGAGATTCCACTTGTAGTATAGTTGTGCAGTCTGCTGAAAGCAAGAGGGTGAAGCAGGGTCACTGAGAAAAACTCCCTGGCATTCTAGGCCACTCACTAAACACAAAGTAGCAGCAGTTCACCACTGGATGAATTTTAAAGCTGTGGTATATTGAAGGTTACAATATCAACAATAAAACCCAAGCCCAGATCAACTACTACTGAGAGTTACTTGGTACCCCCACACTAATGGCCCAAGAGAAGGAGAGGTGTGCCCACTGTACGTATAAATACTATTTACCTCAGTTTCTACTGTTCTTTTACATGCAATGTCTGACATTCAATCAAAAATTATAAGGGCTTCCCTGGTGGCACAGTGGTTGAGAGTCTGCCTGCCGATGCAGGGGACACGGGTTCGTGCCCCAGTCCGGGAGGATCCCACATGCCGTGGAGTGGCTGGGCCCGAGAGCCATGGCCATTGAGCCTGCGCGTCCGGAGCCTGTGCTCCACAGCGGGAGAGGCCACAGCGGTGAGAGGCCCGTGTACTGCAAAAAAAAAAAAAAATTATAAGACATTAAAAAGCAAGAGAAAAAAATGACAATGATCCACGGTCAAGAGATAAAGTAGTTAACAGAAGTAAATCCAGAGATGACCTAGATATTGACACTATCCAACAGGAATTTAAAATAACTGTGATTAAAATGCTAAGGGATCTAGTGGAATGAGTGGACAACATACAAAAACAGAGAATTTC
Source organism: Grampus griseus (assembly GCF_964374135.1). Classification (NCBI taxonomy): domain Eukaryota; kingdom Metazoa; phylum Chordata; class Mammalia; order Artiodactyla; family Delphinidae; genus Grampus; species Grampus griseus. The sequence continues at coordinate 38,139,788 of NC_139007.1, forward strand.
AGCAGAGAGATAGAAACTATAAAAAAGAGTTAAATGGAAACCCTGGGAATAAAAATACAGTATCAAGAGATGAAGAATCATTTTGACAGGCTTATTAGTAGACTGGACACAGCACAAGAAAGAATCAGTGAACCTAAAGTAGGTCAATAGAAATGATGCACATTGAAACATAAAAGTAAAAGAGAGTGAATAAAACAGAAGAGTGCATCCAACAGAGCTGTGGGACAATATCAAATGGTCGAACATAAATCTAATTGGAGTCCCAGAAGGAGAAGAGAGAGAGAGTACAGGACAGAAGAATATTTGATGGTATAATGGATGAGAATTTCCCAAAATTAATGATATACAACCAAAAAATCCAAGAGGCTCAGAGAATCCCAAGCAGAATAAATACAAAGATAAACATACCAAGACACATCATAGTAAAACTGTTGAAAATTGAAAGTTAAGAGGAAATCTTGAAGGCAGTCAGAAAATAAAAATGTTACATAGAGAAGAACAAATATAAGAATCACAGCAGACCTGTCATCAGAAAATTTGCAAGCCAGAAGGCAATAGTGATTTCTTTAAGGTACAGTTGACCCTTGAACAACATGTCTTTGAAATGTGCAGGTCTACTCATACACAGATTCTTTTTCAACATATATACAAAAATATATGTGTAGAACATCATGTGCAAGACTTGTATTGAAGTGGATAGCCTATCCCTACATAGGCACAGGGTGAGTGATATTTAACATAACATTAATGATATTAGTTTTCTTACTGTTTTATAACTTTGCTTTCAAAGAATTACGTAACTGTACAGTATGCCTCTCTCTTTCATAATTGGAGAAACTGTGTATTAGCCTATCATCACAGGGAAGTGTTTTTTAAAAATATATAATTATGTTTCCAATACTGTATCATGAATATGACTGCAATAATGCATGCCATAAAAATTTTATGCATGCCATAAAAATTTTATAACAATTCATTCATTAGTGAGCAGGCTAGGCTACCATGAAGCAATTGTATTGATTATCCTAGGCTACCATAAAGCAATCATATAGCTGCTTCTTCATAATCAATGCATGAATTGTTATACCTGTAAATAAACTGAATTTCTTTTTCACGTTATCTCTTCATTTCTGATGTCTAGTGTTAGTAATACGTATAACATCTACAGTATTTTGCATCATATAAGACAATACTGATGTAGGTACTGACAGACAATTCATCTTGCAAACAGATGACATAAACTTATAGTATCGATAAATACAGTACAGTACTGTAAACATATTTTTCTTCCTTATGATTTTCTTAATAACATTTTTTCTGTAGCTTACTTTATTGTAAGAATACAGCATATGGACTTCCCTGGTGGCGCAGTGGTTAAGAATCCATCTGCCAATGCAGGGGACACGGGTTCGAGCCCTGGTCCAGGAAGATCCCACATGCCGCAGAGCAACTAAGCCCATGCGCCACAGCTACTGAGCCTGCACTCTAGAGCCCACGTGCCACAACAACAGAAGCCCACGCACCTAGAGTCCATGCTTTGAAACAAAGAGAAGCCACCGCAATGAGAAGCCCGCGCACCTCAACGAAGACTAGCCTCCACTCGCCACGACTAGAGAAAGCCTGCGGGCAGCAACAAAGACCCAATGCAGCCAATAAAAAAATAAATAATAAAAATAAAATATAGCACTTTAATTTCCTTAAGCTACTTTGTTTATTTCAAAGTGCCAAAAAACTAAAGGTGTTCTGGTGCACACACATATGCTGTGAACCTAAGAATTCAGAACTATGCAAAGAACTTTTCAATACGACTTTACAAGTGAAATATTTACACACTTTACTGGTAGTGCTTAATGCTTATTTTTGAAATCTATTGCTGATGCTCCTCTAAAGAGCAATGACTCAACCAGAAAAATATTAAAGGCTGCCTTTTCTTTTGTAAAGTGCTTATTAGCAACCATATCCAAAAGCAATGGTTTTCAGAAATACATGATATTAAAAGGTGCTCAAAGAGTCACCTCTTACAGAATCAAATATGCCATTTTGTAACTTTGTACATGTAAACTGATTTTATCTGCATTAATGAAAGATTGCTTTCAATGGCCCTCAACCATATGCTTCAAATCAAGACAGTGCTATTAGCATCAGCAGCATGAACAGTAACAGCAGAATAAACCCCAGCACATTTTAAATGGATCACAGCAGACTAGAAAAACTGTAACAGCTTTTGGATATGTTGCATATCCAAGGATGAGGCTTCTCTTTCACTCTGCATATATGGTAAACATTTTAAAAAATAATAAAAACACTTTCTTGTCTCTCTGTAAGAGCATTTTACAGTGTATAAAAGGATTCAGATTCTTGTACCAATTAAGCAAACTGTTTTTCTATATAAAGTAGGCTTTATATTAAAGAAAGAAAGAAGGAAAGAAAGAGAAAAGAAAGCCTATTTCCACCAAGACAGCTAGAAGGAATTAACAAGTGAAACACCTAATGCTAAAAACCTGAGGGAAAAAAATGTGAACAATTCTGAAATGAAGCTTTTTTGAAAGGTTGACATAAACATTCCAAAAAGGAATTTGTTTTCTTCGAGTGTGAAGTATCTGACTTCATTTCAATCATATATCACTTTTATCTGATTTAAATAATTTAGGAAAAAAATAAGCATCATCTTAACTGAACTACTTTCTGTATCAGATTCTCTTTCTGACTCATGCCCCCCAGTACGAACCATTCAATACTCTTATAGTGAGCATCCCCTCAGGTCCCTGTCTATTTTCTGAATCTTAAAAGCTTTTTTACTCCTCCTTTTTTTTCCCCTCCAAAACTCCCCATATATCCCAAGAGAAAATTCCTATTAAAAAATCATAATTTAAATACATTGTGACAATGTTACATTTGATTTAAAGAGGTAATAAATTATAAATTGCCAAATAATATAATTCACAATGCAAATCCCTGGTATAAAAAGAATCCATCTTGCCCTGAATATAATAAAGCAGTCCAGTGATTTCAAATTACTTATGAAATAAAGGCAAAAATAAGGTGTAAAACACTATTTATAAAAGTTAAGTAAGAAACCAGTTACCATAAATCTTTTTACAAAGGTAAATGTAATGGGCCTTTCCATTTCTAAAAATTTTGGGGGAGGTTTATAACTAGTGGTTTCAAAAATGACTTTAAGGAAACCAGAGATTGAATTACATATTATTTGTAATATATGACATATTAAATATATGTGACAATAATACTGCAATGGTGAGAAACTTAAATTAATCTTTGGACTTGCTACTTTTCGGCAAGTAAATTTTTTTCAAAGTCTTTGCTATAACTGATTAATTTTTAAATGTTAGTTCTCAAAAACTTTGCTACTAGAGATACTATGTTAACTAAGGAGATACTGGAAGTCTCAAATAGTAACAATATGCCTACAAAATAAAACAAGATTGTTCTTGCATCTTTTGTTAGTATAACAAATACACTTTAAGATAGACAACATTGCTATGCCTGTAAATTAAAAATAGCCAAACCTTTAAAAAGGGGGTGGAACAGGAAAGAAAAATTGAAAATTCTTATTTAAAAATAAATCTGAAGTCCTTGCATTTCTTAAGAACTTGACTTGTCAAATCACGGTTTATCTTCTTTTGGACCAAGCTGTGTCTTCCACCATTCATCCATGGGATATGATGTCAATTCTCCATTCTGTAGGTTTCAGTGTGAATTTTCTTGAATGTTTGCAAAGCTGGTACTGGACTTGAGACGTTTGGCTAAATAAATCAAAAGTATTATATTTTAACTTAAATTTAATTCTCTAAACATAATTATTCATTATTTTATGTAAACTATAGTATTCATCTATTAATTCCATGTTTGAATCTGAATAGATTCAATCTTATAAGAATTAAATCTAAATCTATTTTTTTCTACCAACCTCAAAAGATATAACTTTGCTAGAAGCTGCACATGATTTTGTTAGAAGCAGTGCCAAATAAAACATGTAATTTATATCATCCTGAACAATACAGTCTTAAATATGTAATAAAAATGAAAGTACTCTACTTTAAAAATGGAAGTGCTGTAAAGTATAATAATAAAATTATATATTTGAAAGTCTAATCTAGAAATCCAAATCTAAATTTCTCTTAAAAGAATTCAGTAAAAGAACTCTGTAATGTTTAAAAAAACAAACATTCAAATGGTTTACAAAGAAAAGTGAGTTGGATATTACACACATGTGCACAACCATATATGGCAGCTAATAAAATATGTACAATCAGTTTTGATCATGATGCTAAAGGGACTGAGTCATTAGAGTTAATAAAGAAAATCATGGCTATTTGGCTTGGTAATATGTTTTGTTCTTTAGTTAAACATGAATGTTTCTCATGTTCCAGAAATTAAAAACAACCATGCCATAGTGAAAGTATCTTACATTGGATAACTAGGAATCTCTCTACTTCAGAGGTTCTCAACACTAGAATAGAGGTTATGATTTAGAAGGTCTGCAATGGGATTCAGACATTTAATTTTTGTTTTTGTGTTTCGAAAGCTCTGCAGACAATTCTGATATGTGGCCAAGGATGAGAACCACTGTTCTAGTTTCTATCAGGGTCTCCCCTGACAACTGTAAGTAGAAGATGACAACATGGCTTCCTGGACCAGTGCATTGTTTCAGCCTAAACTTAAAAAGCAACTTAAACTAAAAAACAGCCTAAACTGAAACTCTACTCTTAAGCCTTCAGTGGATCTGGGAAGTAAACTAAATCAAAAGGGTTTTTTGTTTTAAATGTTGTTTAAAACTATTAAAAGTAATCTAGTTTCTAATTACCAAATTCATTAAACTAACCAGGTAGCAATACAACTTTCTTGCTTCCTTATTCTCTATCTGATAAATCCCTACCTACATCCTCCAAAATTCTACTGCAGGGATCTTCTAATGGTGAATTCCAACACCCCAAATGCAGAGTTTGTCTTCTATGCCTCTGTGGTCCAACCACACTGTATGCACTTCTACTACATTTGTTGTAATGATTGGATTATGGTCGGTATGTTCTTTGAGGGCATCTATTGTGCTTTGTTCCTTTTTAAATCCCTAATTCCTACCATAGGACTTGATGAATGGTAGCATAAAGAAAATGGTAGCATAAAGAAAAGTAAATTAAAATTTCCATGAGGTATCAGCACAAGAACTATTTGCTTACACTAGCACTTCCTTAAGTTCATCATTTAATTCGTAAACAATGCTTCTACGAAACATTAATAGGTATTATGCAAAGGTCCTATTGTCAAGTTTGGGGGATGTAATCTCAGAGGCCTTAATTTATATTCAGGTACATTACGAAGCTCCTGAAAAGGAATTTCACAGGACTAGTATCTTAAGGAACTCACTCTAGGAGTTGCTAACATTAAGTACAATGTTCTTTTATTCAACAAATATTTTTGAGTATCTACTATGGGCCAGGTACTTTCTAGATGCTGGTGATATAGTGGTGAGCAACATAAACAAAATCCTTTTTCTGATGGAACTTACAGTTGAGTCAGGGTAGACAAACGAGGTAGAAAATAAGTGGAAAAGTTAATTGGAATAGACTAAATAGTGATTAAATGCTATTAAAGAAAGATGATACAGAAGAATTTTAAACAGGGTGTATTCTTAGGTTGGGGGGTCATAAAAGTTCTCTTTGTGTCAGTAACCTTTGACCTAAGACCTGGATGACAAGGAGCCAGTCAAGGAAAGCAGGGAGGGAAAAATACAAGAACCTCGGAAAGAGGGCAGTGTGAATGAGCTTGGCGTTTGAGAGGAGCAGAAAGAAGGCCGGACTGCCTACATACAGCATCATGAGAAAGGAGAGGGGTAGACACAGGAGTTTAGGAAGGCAGATGGGGATCAGGTCACATGCAGCTTGGAGAGCAGACCTTGGAATAAGTCTGTATTTTATTCTAGGTGCGACGGGTACACGGGAAGAGTTTCAAATGGGAGAGGAGCACGTGGTAAAATTTGTGTTTAAAAATTTACTCTAGCCACTATACGGACAATGGATTGTAGTGGGTCAAGAAGTAGAAGTAGGGATACCAGTTAAGGGACCTCTGCCTTAGTGCTGGTAAGAGACGGTGATGGCCTGGGCTAAGGTATTACCAGTGGGGATAGAGAAAAGATAATTTATGATATATTTTTGGAAATAGAGCTGGCAGTACTTGCTGATGAATTGAAAAGGGGTAGCGGAGGGAATAAGGGAATGGGGAAAGAAAAGAAAAGAAAAAGTTAAGAAATTGAAAGATATTAAAAGAAATTAAATGACAAAAGGATTTGTGGCTTATACAAGCAGATGGATGGTAATGACTTTTATTGTGAAAACAAACGAACAAAAACACTGATCAGAAGTACTATATATCTTCTGTAGAGTTAAATAGATTTGCAAAGCAAATAAGATGCTAAACTTTAAAAGTACACCAAGCCCTGAAAAATAAAGTTTCTCAACAGTGAGGTCCCTGCAATATTTTGTTATTACCCTAAAGAAGCACTTTTAGGCCCGAGTTATTACATATTTACAGAATGCTGGCAATCTTCAAAATACTTTACTAAATACACCCACGATAAAGACTCTCTCCTCTAGTAGCTAGCCTTTTGAGGTGACAAGACATTACAAATTCAATGTAAACTGATCTACAAGCAATCTGTTTTTTTTTTTAAGTTAGATATATTAGACGTGAAGTTAGATAAATCATGAAAAAAATGCCAGAAGAAATTTACAAGGGAAAGAATTTTTATATCATAGGTTCCTAAACTAGGAATAATATTTAAGAGAAAAAAAGCCTGACTTTTTTTTTCTCCTGAAAACATTCTTTTTTAAAAAAACTAAAATTACTAAGGGATAAGCCCATACTTTCATTCTGATAATAAACAAGAAACCTATGAGATTTGGAGGTCACTTTTCTTTGGCTAGTTGGGACCTTCTAGTTAGTGTTTTTTTCTGCTCTGCCCTATTTGATGGGGAGAAAGGAAAGGAATGAACACATACTGAGCACATGCTATATGTCAAGTAACTTTCTTGCAACTACAATTCCAATTTGTTCATAAACAAATTGTCTGTGTGTAAGCTACAGTTTCTCCCTGCCTGCTACTTGTTTGGTGGTTCTGTCATGGGTGGTTCTGCCAATGGGCCTAAGAGCTCTCTACTATTTATCTCCCTATTATGGCCATTTCAGGTCTGCAAAGCCTTTGTTGCTATTCCTTTGTTGTTGTCAACCTTATTCCAGGGAACCTAGCTTTCTCAATTAAAGCTTCTGAAAGATACTGTATGTTAAAGTTTGATTATAAAGTCACTTAACTTACACATCTCTTCTGGTAGTGAGCACAGTTGTAAAATTTGAAGAAGAGAGCTGTTTTAGGCTAATATACTTTGAGTTCTCAGAGTATATATTATTTCTAAAACAGGCTTAGATTTTTTTAAATACAGGTTTTTAATCTAAGTAAATAAACAACCATAAAAAGAAACTTACGTAGAATGAGTTTGCGTTTCTTTTGCTCTGAGTGAAGAAAACTACTAAGGTAGAAGACAACAGGTAGAAAGAGAATGAACACAGAAACAGCAATTACAGGCACTGTGTCACTGCAAGGGACTGAACAGTTGAAAGTTCGACTCCAAAGTTTTCGAGTAATATTCATCTGAAACAATAACAAATAATGTTACTCTATTTTATATTTAATTTGTCTTCAATTTCATAAAATTATTTTGTCAGTAACAAGAACCCCAAATTTAGACTAAATACACATCCCTAAAAAATCTATTAATAGTTGAGGACAATTTCTTCTGTCAGGGAAATAAGCTGGTTCATGATTAGTCATTGTATAAATTTATATCCATACAGAAATTTCATATTGTAAATTCATAATACTGTCCAAAGAATGTCAGCTTTTCACAGACTTCAAACACAGAACTTGTATCAATAGAAATATACTGTGCTTCATTCATTAAAAAAGATTTAAAAGGGTAACTATGTGAGGTTATGAATGTCAATAATTAGACTGTGGGAATCCTTTTGCAATATGTATGTATATCAAATCATCACACTGTACACTTTAAATATATTATAATTTTATTTGTCAAGTACACCTCAATAAAACTGGGGGGAGGGGAAGTCTCACAAAACAAACAAACAAAATATTTTCTTTCATATGTTACCTACGTAATCTCACTGAGCTTGTTGTAATATTTTTAGAATGGAGATAAAAATATCAGCTTTATAGGGCTTCTTTTCAAGAGATGATATCTATGAAATGCTTAATAGCTTATCTAAGATATTAGGAAAGATTCATACTCACAGCAAATAATTTTTTAAGTATATAATATCTAATGAGTCATGGAAACTTTATTAGACAATACTAATATCTTATTTAGCCCCTAGATACACTTAGGGGCTGCAGTACCTCACTTTCATTGAGCTCATGATTTCTGTCAAACAGGCTAAACGATGTAAGGAAACTATCAAATTCAGCTTTTTTTTTTTTTTTTTTTTTTGCGGTACGCGGGCCTCTCACTGTTGTGGCCTCTCCCGTTGCAGAGCACAGGCTCCGGACGCACAGGCTCAGTGGCCATGACTCACGGGCCCAGCCGCTCCGCAGCATGTGGGATCTTCCCGGACTGGGGCACGAACCCCTGTCCCGTGCATTGGCAGGCGGACTCTCAACCACTGCGCCACCAGGGAAGCCCCAAATTTAGCTTTTAAAACTGTTCTTGCCTAGATTTTGTTTAATTGAGATATGGTTTACAAATGGTGCACTGTACGTCTGTCGTAATTTTTGCTTATTGCAAGATGGATGTTCTAAAATAGGTTGGTCATGTTGATTTCCTGTGTAATTCAACTTATGTCATAGAACCAATATTCATTTTTCTTCTTTATTTTAAAAAAAAGAAAGAGACTATTATTCTTTAAAAAGATGTTATTATTTATTGGGAACCTACTAGAAGCCAGGTACTACTCTAAACATTAGTAACAGAGCAGTAACAAACAAAAATCCCCATGGTGTATCCATTTTAAGTGCTCTTTACCATTCTGAATATTACAGATCCACTATGTTCACTCTGAGCTGCTATAATTCACACTCATCATTCTCAAACATTAAGTTTACCAATTTTGACCACAAGTTCTCTGCTTTTTGACAATAAATTTTCAGTTTCCTCTAATGCCTCAATAGTCAGGCATCGTATTCCCATAAAAAGGCATGATTGCCATCTAGTGGTGCCCCATGTAAAGGCAGGCTATTCAACGGAGGAAAAAAGAGTTTTTGTTGACTATTCATTCAATCAATACATGTTACTAAGGGCCCACTATTTGCTAGGCGCTGTTCTAGATACTGAACAGTGAACAAAAAAGGACAATGATGTCCTTGTCTTCATATGGCTTATATTTTAGTAAGGGGAGAAAGACTACAAATAAGTAAACAAAACTTTTCAGATGGTAATAGATATAAAGAAATAAAGCAACAGGATAGGAAGTAACTGAGGAATGGCTTCAGAAACATATTGTAGCAAAACCTAGAGACTTCTTGAATTAGCAACAAGTGCACAAGAAACTGAAATGAAAACATTTAACAATATACCCACACCTCTGAAAATGACACACATTATCAAACTTAAAAAAACAAAATGTATAAATGGAGTATAATCTATAAAAATATTAAATCACTATGTTGTATACCTGAAACTAATATAATATTGTAAATCAACTATACTCTAATAAAAAGAAGTCAAATATACCAAATTATCAACTTACTTATGAAGTATCTGATTAATTTCCATTTTAGTTTGACACATCAGGATATTCTAAAACTTTACTACTTAGCAACTAGTTATTTCTGGTTGAAGACACCATATGCAAATTCCAATAATAATACTGAAGGCACATTCAACAACACTGCAAAACACGTGTTGTATCAGGAGCAAAGTACTTACTGCATCTTCCACATCAATGCATAAGTGCGTTCCAGATTCAGCCTTATTTTCAAGTTCATTCATTTTTTGCATTTCACTGTACAGACTACTCAGAGTTTTGTATGCGTCATGACAGTTTTTGCATACTTCTGAATAATTTCTTAACTGAAGAAGACTGTGTGCGCTCCCCTAAAAGTTAAAGGCACATAAAATACACACAATAAACATTACATTTTTTAAACTTATTTGCCCTCCTGGAGGAAATAATAGAGTATGTTAAAGTGCTGAGCTGTGGTGTGGGCCAGGTTGCTAAACCACTCTGAGCCTCGGTTTTATCTATAAAATAGGGATACCCTTACCTGTATTACAGGTCCCAAGGAATAGAGACTGGTATGTAGCACACAGCAAAATATTTGGTACTTTCTAGTCGCCCCTGAATTTTGAAAACCACTGCACTAGCCACTGTTAACTGAGGGCAACACTAGCTCATATACCAAATTATTGATACCTAAATACCAAAAATTTACTAAGTTATCTTGTCATTTATACATCTGCCCTCATCTATCCTATACTCACCAAATAAATAAAGTATACCCTTGCCTGTGCTGACTTGAACCCTGAAGTCTGCCTTATTGAGACAGAGAAGACTTTATAATGAGTTAGGAAAAGGCACCCAAACTACATCCCTCCCCCAGCCCTCTTACCCCAATGCTTTTAATCCAGGCCTTTCAAGTCAACAAAAAGGGACTAATACCAATGAATTGTGTAACCTAAAATATAACCTCAGGTACTGGATATAAGACATTATGTTAGTGAATCTCAATCTTTTCCACTTCTGGGACTGACGCTTGTATTTCAAGAACAAGTTTGCTAAACAGTCAATTCACACTTTTGTTTTCTATTCCCTTTATTCTTTACCTTATAGCCTGGAGAAATAATATTAACTGACTATCAGAATGAAAGAGAAAAGGAAAAATTAAAGGAATTAAGCTGATGTAGCCCCTACAACATTACCCTTACTATCTACTTGACAGAGAAACTCAAGACTCTCTTTAGTTCTGCCACAAGAAATAGCCCATTGCCTGTTTTTCACAGAACAATTGTACGTTCAGCTAAATGTGTTCGATCAAAAATGGAGCACAGTACCTTGAGGGGGGAGTATAATTTAGTCATTTATATTAAAACTTAAAATGTACATATCATTTGACATTGCAATTTCACTTCTAGGAATCTACCAGACAGATAAAGATACAAATACCTGCAAAAGACTGTCCATATTTGTGATAGTAAAATACTGAACCAAACAAAATTCTCCATTGATACAGGGACTGACTGACTAAATGGTGGCATAGTCAAACAACAAAAAGCCCTGCAACGTTTAAAGCAAATGAGAAAGTAGGATTCTGGGAAAATGATGACATCAGCACGTGCCATTCCTGATTTCTTTCCTGAAGAGACTCAAGAACAGAAGAGTAAACCCAGGCCCTTGATAGCACTGTTAATTATAGAGGCATGACATGCACATTTCATCATAAGAAGGTTGTATGACAGCTGTCATACCACTCCCAGAGAAACTAGCCGGAACCACAGTCTCTTGTGACCCTCTATCCCCTGCAACCACCTACTGTCCTCTGGAGATGCGAGGGGCTGGAATAATAGCCCCACCCTACCTGCAGGACCACCCACAAAAAGCAGTCTCCACAGTCACCCAGACAGTCCAGGTTCCCAGAGAAGCCACCTGCAAACGCATACTACATAAGGTGGAGCTGGTCTGGAACCTAAACCCACATCTCTGCCTCATCACTGAGGCAGAAGGCACTGCCACAGCCAATACCATTAATTTCACTGCTACCACCTATCTCTTTAGCTGGTTCTCCTCCCTTTTCAAACACACACACACACACACACACACCACACAACCTATAAAACGTTGGCATTGCCCAGAACTCAGTCCTTGGGGCCTCTTCATCATCTCTATCTCCACTCACTCACATCCAAGTCTCCAGGCTTGATACCATCTGTACCTGATGACTCTCAAATCTACAGCTCCAGCTCATACCGCTCCCCTGATAATAAACAAACTAACTACCTAATTAGCTAATTAATTTTTAAAAACCATTCAATTTAAGGAAATAGAAAAATGACAAAACCAAAAGAATATAGGAGGAATTAATAAATGCAAAAGCATAACTTAACACATTAAGAAAAATAAAACAGAAACTGATAAATAAAGCCAAAGGTGGGTTTTCAAAAAGGTCAATAAATATACATGTATCTTCAACAAGCCTAAAGAAAATTCAAGGGAAAAAAGGACTCACAAGTATAGCATTTGGAAATAGAAAGGAAATGTAGCTATATATATGATAGAAAGTTTAAGGAGTAACCAATTACTAAATGCAATGCATTATCCTGGAATGAATCCTGAAATAGAAAAGGACATTAGTAGAAAAACTGTTGAAATCAGAATGAAGTCTGGCATTTAGTTAATAGTTATATACCAATGTTCATTTCTTATTTTTGACTAATGTACCTTGGTAACATAAGGTGAACATTAGGGGAAACTAGGTCAGGGATATACAGGAATTCTCTGTATTAGCTTTGCAACTTTTCTGTAAGTCTAAAATTATTCCAAAAAAAAAAAAACCATTTAAAAATAGGCAGTTAAAATCTGTAGTGGGGCCTTTTTGTCCGACATCTTAGGGAGGTGAGGTGATAGCAGTTGCTCTCCCGGCTTCGCTATGCCGCCCAAGGATGACAAGAAGAAGAAAGATGCCGGAAAGTCGGCCAAGAAAGACAAAAGACCCAGTGAACAAATCTGGGGGCAAGGCCAAAAAGAAGAAGTGGTCCAAAGGCAAAGTTCGGGACAAGCTCAATAATCTAGTCTTGTTTGACAAAGCAACGTATGACAAACTCTGTAAAGAAGTTCCCAACTATAAGCTTATAACTCCAGCTGTCGTCTCTGAGAGACTGAAGATTCGTGGCTCCCTGGCCAGGGCAGCCCTGCAGGAGCTGCTTAGTAAAGGACTTATTAAACTGGTTTCAAAGCACAGAGCTCAAGTAATTTACACCAGAAATACCAAGGGTGGAGATGCTCCAGCTGCTGGTGAAGATGCATTAACAGGTCCCACCAGCTGTATATTTTGAAAAATAAAGCTTTATTAAATCAAAAGAAAAATCTGTAGTGGGGGAAGAAAAGATATCGTTCATAAGGACACCAAACACTATGTAATACCTTGAAATAGACTTAAGAAATGTATAAACCTATAGGAAATTTAAATAAATAAAACTGCTAGAGAACATTAAAAAATAAAGAATAATGGTGGTTACCAGGGGCTAGAGAAAGAGGAAATGGGGAGTTATTACTTAATGTGTACAGAGTTTCAGTTTGAGAAGATGAAACATTCTGGAGATGGATGGTGGTAGAGTTGTACAACAATGTGAGTGTACTTAATGCCACTGAACTGTACACTTAAAAGTTGTAATGTGGTAAATTTTATATTCTATTTTACTGAAATAAAAAATAGTGAATATATACTGTACTCCTAGATAGGAAAGCTTAATATAATAACAGGTCAATTTTTCCCAAATGATGACTCTAAAATGTAATGCAATTCTAATAAAATATCAAAATGATTGATTATTTTGAACTTGGTTCTAAAATTCATTTCATGGATTTATTTAGTAAATCATGTTTTGAAAGTCAAGAAGCCAACAGGAAAAAAAGGTTGGCGCTAAACCTTACGTCTTACACCAAAATAAATTTCAAACAGATAAAATGATGCTTAAATGTACAAAACAAAACCATGAAAGTCCTAAAACAATCACAGGAGAAATTTTTTAAATAATCTCAAAGTGGGAAAAGGCCTTCTAGTGTGACACAAAATCCACAGGCCATTAAATTAATTTTGGTAAATCTAAGAACATAAAAATTAAAATTTTCTTCATATCAAAAAGAGAAGCATGATAAAGAGACAAACAACAAATGAGGAAAAAATATTTGCAACTAACATCCCAGGAAAAATGCTAATTTCCCTAAAGTACATTCATCAGAACTAGTGTCTTTGGTCTCTAAAACCAGAGTTCCTAGTCAAATAGTCTTGGTAAATGCTGTATACAAAGTTACCATTTGAAGTTCTATATAATGTACATTAGTCCACTAAAGTTCTGCAGTCCTGTATTAAAGCATTTCTTACCCTTATTAAGAACATTACACCTTTTTTATGGGCTATCTATTAAAATCTTGCAGAACATATTTTGGGAAATGTTCATCTAATAGTTTTTATTATACTCAGGGAAATTCATATACTATGTTATCACATTTATTAAAGAGAAAGTTATACATACCTATATCCTAAATATATTTCTATCTATTTGTGGGGATTACCTACTTGTTAAAAAGCAAGTTTCAAAACTAGGATTTTACCAGAATTCCAATTTCACCCCTCACCACTACCAGGAACATTCCAGTACTAACATTCAAGGGTCAGAGGTGGAGAAAACAAAACCCAATAAAGTAGGTTTCTTAAAGGCTACCTTTTATATTATAATTCAAAACTCAAAGTTACCTTATTAAACAGCACCTTTTAAAGTAGGTAAAATATATTTAAGCAAATATTGAGGCAAAGAATAAGCTTTTTATAGACAGAATCATACTGAATCGCAAAATACATTATTGCATAAACAAAGTCAAGAAAAATTATTGTCTGATAGAACAACACTGTGTTTTAATTAAACAATCACATGCCTCAGTTAATATGTTCACACTCATTAACTCATTGGATCCTGACTACAAAATACTGGAAGGTAGGCACGGTAGATCTTACTATTCCCATCCTACAAATTAAAAAACTGAAGTTTTGATGATTTGCCTAAGGGCTAGTAATAGAAGAATTTAGCAGAAATCCAGGTCTACCTCTACACTGTGTATGTAGATAAATATCAACAATTAATGCTATAAAAATTGGAATTATTTATTATTCACTTGGACAAGACAGCATTTTAATTTCAAGTGTCATATATAAAATACCTGAAGGTTATTCTCAAAGCAGGTCAAGGTGTGATTAAACAGATTCAGGAAGTATACTGTGCTGTTTGATAATTCTTCACTTTTGTTCGTTAAACAATCTGTCAAGAAACCAAAAAGTAGATTAATATATCTCAAGCAACAATTATATATAGTCATTTATCTCTCAAGCTGTTATCTTCTGTTTCATACTATCGTAATCCTTTATTCAGAAAAGCATGAAGTGTTCCACATTAAGAGAATTTTCCAAATACATGAAGCTTACCCCTTTTAGTTTCCAAAAGGTTTTTTTTACATCACAACCATTTAAATGAAAATATTAAAATAGTCACATACTTTTCTCTCTTTGTAAAAACCATATACCAAGTAAAATTGAAATTGATGGTACAAAGTCTTAATCATGAATATCAGTTATCAAATGCCACCTTAATAGGAGTACTCTTAGTGCTGTTTAGGCATAAGACTATTTCTCCTGCATTAATTTTAGCTAAATTCATATGCTGTTTGATTGTTTTCTGTGTTACATTTAGTAGTTCTGGGTCTCTTCCATCTTCACTAGTGGGTCAGTTATTGCATCTAAGAGGTTAATCTTTTAAAATCTGCTCTTTCTAATCTATTGTGAGTTGGGAGACCACAGAAACAAGCTGGTGAGAATCTTGCATAAAATACTGATAAAGGGACTTCAAGTAAAATCTGGAAATAAATACACTTGTTTTATGTTTTTCTAAAAATCTTACATAAATGATATTCCTCTGCAACTTGCTACTCTCACTTAGCAAGTTCATTCCTTTGAATTGTTTTCTATTTCTATGTATGAACATGGCACAATTTTTTAATCTATTCTCCCTTCTTGGATGAACTTATTCTTTATCCTCAGTTTGCTTTTACCTCTCCCTGTGCTCTCAGCTTACCCTCTGGGATCTAGGTTCAAGTGCCTGGCACCATATCCTGGAACTCACAGTCAACCATTTCAATCTCACTTTCCTAGAATCCTTGCCCTTTTTACATTCCACATACTCACAAATATTTAAAACCTTCATTAACTTTCTCTACTCCCAATTGTGGTTGTAGAACACTATTATAGAAAATTCTAAAGTTATAACGAGGGGACTCAATTCAAACTAGTTTCAGGGCCACAAAACAATCCTTGTAGATGCCCTACCAATTACTCCACAAGGGATGTTCAAATACTTTCTATTCTCTAGTACTCAACCATACTCTTGTTCTTCTTAAATTTAACTGAGAGCTGTATATTATACACACTCAGGGCCATCTATTATGATCTTTCAACTGGGAGGGGAGAGACAGGATACAAGGCTGTTGCAGTTATCCAGGAGAAAGGTGGCAATGCAAACAGAAAGAAATCAATGGATAAGAGATACACAGAATAGGTAGTGAAGAGTACCAGAATATGCCAACTCAAAATATGCCTCTTTGGCATATGGATTATTCTGAGCTAAAGGCCTTTAAGGACTTCCCTGGTGGCGCAGTGGTTAAGAATCTGCGTGCCAATGCAGGGGACGTGGGTTCGAGCCCTGGTTGGGAAAGATCCCACATGCTGCACAGCAACTAAGCCCGTGTGCCACAGCTACTGAGTCTGTGCTCTAGAGCCCATTAGCCACAACTACTGAGCCCGCGTGCCACAACTACTGAAGCCTGCGCGCCTAGAGCCCATTCTCCACTACAAGAGGAGCCACTGCAGGGAGAAGCCCACGCACCACAAAGAAGAGTAGCCCCCGCGCGCCGCAACTAGAGAAAGCCCGCGCACAGCAACGAAGACCCAACGCAGCCAAAAATAAATAAATTTTAAAAAAGTAAAGGCCTTTAAGAACCAACAGATTCAGGAAAAACTCTAAAAACAGGGCACAAGTTTTTATTTTGTAGATAAAATTTACACTTGTAAAGGAAATTTCCATTTGTAAAGATGTCTCTCTCTCTCTCAAGAAAAAGAAAAGGGAAGACTCTTAACAACTAACTCTTACCAATGGAGATGGTTCTAACTTAAGTCTATGTAACAAACCTTACTAAACAATCCCGTTTACCATACTTTTCCTGGTCACTTTCCCATAACTTGCCTCCTTCATCCAGAAGACCAAAACCCTTTCTCCTCTGATTATCCTAAGATGGTATATAAACCCAAATTCTAACCATCCATTTGGGTTACTCATCACTGGGTGCTCCCGTGTGTACATGTGCAATGCACTTGTTAATAAACTTCTGTTTGTTTTCTCTTGTTACTCCGTCTTTGGCCAGTCTAATTAGAGAGTTCCAGCCAGAGAACCTAAAATGGATAGAGGAAAAAGATTTTTTCCCTCCCTTAGAGTAGACATTAGGATATGACACACTATATGATGCATGCACTATTATAAACAACAATCACTACAATGAAAGCTAATGTTAACTGAGTAGTTGCCATGTTCCAAGCGCCATGCTTGTACTTTAAACACATTTATTCAATTCTTACAACAATCCTATGAGGCAAGAACTATCATCTCCATTTTCTAAATAAGGAACAAAGGCAGAGAGGAATTAAGAAGTTACCCAAGGTCATAAAACTGGTAAGTAAAAACCTGGAATTTCTACTCAGTCTGATTCCTGAGCCTAAACTTGCAAACACTACAAATATAAAATATCTACACTCTAGACAATTAAAGTTCAATACTGGGAATCAATAAATACATGCCACTGCTCCTCCCTCCACCACCCATAGATCTTACACCATGGAGGGATTCAGGCAGTCGCTACCAACTGATCAGTGCTGGCAACTGAGATGAAGCCTAAAACTGGTAAACAGGGCAGCAACTATCACATAAAGACTCCTTTGTGCAAACTGGAAAAAGACATTCCGTCCAGGTAGATTATTTACAAAAAAGTGCTCCTACCTCCAGAAGCTGAGCTGGAATCCAGCCCCACTCATCCCCTTACATGGCCCCTAGTGTAGGACTTGGCCTGCACCTGGCATACCTGGGGCTCTGCTGATGAACCTATTCCAAGAGTCTTTCCCTCTCTGAACTCACACACTCTACATTCTCTGCAGCTTTATCTTCTCCAGCATGTAAGTCCTGTTCTGACTGTTCACCTTATCATTTAAAAATCTGAGGGATCACTTCACAAATTAGGAAACAGCTAGAGAAATAAAGTAATATACTGAGGATCATACATCAAGTTAGTAAGGCATTGAAATACAAAATATACTTTCCAGGCTCTTGATTAAGTATTATCCTAATTATACCATTTTTCCTTTACTATTTAAAAATGTTACTCTCTCTGTTGGCTTTCAAAAAGTTCACACACTAAATTCTTAAAAAAAAAAAATAACATAAGTCTCTCTTAATCCTGGTTTAACATCATCACAAAGTAGCCTTGAATCTTTTTACACGAGGTAGAGTATATATAAATAAAAACAAAGTTACAAATATGCATAATATTATTATATTGTGCTAACGAGATTGAAGAAGTTTTCAGTTTTTGTAGTTGACATTTTGGAGGGAAGTACAGGGAATACAATTTCATCCACAACAACTGTACATCTGTGTATAATGAGCCACATCATGGCAAATGACATGCACAATATGGGTGTGTGTGTGTCCCTGGATTGTCTTACAAAAGCAGTATAAAGCATGAATGTGAGTGATTCATACTTCTATACAAAGTATGTAACTGAAATAATTTCTTTATAAAAAAGTAATTTATATGGGGCTTCCCTGGTGGCGCAGTGGTTGAGAGTCTGCCTGCCGATGCAGGGAACACGGGTTCGTGCCCCGGTCCGGGAAGATCCCACATGCCGCGGAGCGGCTGGGCCCGTGAGCCATGGCCGCTGAGCCTGCGCGTCCGGAGCCTGTGCTCCGAACGGGAGAGGCCACAGCAGTGAGAGGCCCGCGTACCGCAAAAAAAAAAAGAAACATTAGTAGTACTAAAGATTCCTATAAGCACTAAGTGAAGTGGTCATTATGAATTTTCCTCATCTCAGATAATCAATGCAGCCTCATCAAGGACAGATTAGCATAGCTTCTTTCTCAGTGAGGGCTCAAGCATCAGCTCAAGAGGCATTCTTAAAGGTGTTAAGGATTCAAGTTAAGACCTTACATAGAAACCCACTAAATATCATAACAGGAATTATGTATGCATCTTTAGATAAAGTATTTGGCATCTATTAGGAGCTTGTATAAGGATCTCTGCTGTTTTTCAAAACTAATTCTATAGAGAACAACAGAGACAATTATCAATTTCTGAAAAACAGGGCAAGCTTCAGAAAACATAGTATTAAACTATGGGAACTTTGTACTTAAACAACATAATTAAGTTTAATAAGTATGAAAACTAGGACATTTTAAGTTATAAGATATAAATGAGTCCAATGCTTAGTATGTTACCATTTAGATAAAATATGGGAAAGATGGGTTCTGATTAATTGATCTTCTGGTTAACTATCAAGTTTTATTATTGATTTTTAAAGAATCAAGACATAAAAAGTGAAGAGTGGCAGAATATTTGCCATATGGATTATTCTGAGCTGACGGCACTTGGAAAATAGCCAAGGCAGAGAGAAGCTTTCTGTGAATTCCCCTTATCTGCTTGAAGACAGAGCTTCCAAAAGAAAATCAGTTGTCATAAATCCCTTCTCCAGGAGTTTCATCAACTAGGGAAGATTTTCTCCTATCAGAGGAAAGGAGACCAATCAAACAGAATGGAGAGTACAGAAATAAATTCCTGCATGTACAGTCAACTATGAGCTGAACTCCTAGAAACAGAGAGCAGAATGGTGATTGCCAAAGGCTGGGGGGTGGGAGAAATGGGGAGATATTTGTCAAAGGGCACAAACCTCCAGCTGTAAGATAAGTTCTGGGGATCAAATGTACAGTATGGTGATTTTAGTTAGCAATACTGTATTCTATACTTGAAAGTTGCTAAGAGAATAAATCTTAAATGATCTCACCACACACACACACACACACATACAAAAAGGTCATTATGTGACATGACGGAGGTGTTACCTAACACTATGGTGGTAATCATTCTGCAATATATAAGTGTATCAAATCAACACACTGTACACCTTAAACAATGTTATATGTCAATTATATCTCAATAAAGTTGAAATAAGAACAAAAACAAAGTACCAAGACACTTTACCATAAAGCAATTCATAGTCTCATCAAATCTGGTCACTCTACTAATTATTCACCTGTCATATGCATCAGATAACCAAGAAGCATCTCAATAACCAGGCTACCCCTATGTCAACAATACACTTCTTTTAAAAAAAAAAAACTTTTTTTTTTCAAACATAGACATTTTTTAATTTTTTTTTTACACAGCAGGTCCTTATTAGTTATCCATTTTATACATATTAGTGTATATATGTCAATCCCAATCTCCCAATTCATCACACCACCACCCCCCGCCCCGCCACTTTACCCCCCGTGGTGTCCATACATTTGTTCTCTGCATCTGTGTCTCTATTTCTGCCCTGCAAACCCGTTCATCTGTACCATTTTTCTAGGTTCCACATATATGCGTTAACAATACACTTCTGATAACAGCTTTAAAATTGTGAAGAGGAGAAATCCTTGATATATTTTCTTTACTTCTTAACAGTCACTCTCCACAAGAATTAATTTCCATGTTATTTGTAATATGAATTGGAAGAGTTGTGTACACTCCTTTTGAGTTTCAATCAGTTTCCAAAAACTCATTTCTGATGAAGACTAATATCATTCAAAGACACAGAAATTCTAAAGATAAAATAGATGGTAGTGGTAATGGATGGCACTCTTTTTTTTTTATATTGGAGTATACTTGATTAACAATGTTGTATCAGGATGGCACTCTCTTTCATTGAGTGTCTAGCCTT
Source organism: Grampus griseus (assembly GCF_964374135.1). NCBI lineage: Eukaryota > Metazoa > Chordata > Mammalia > Artiodactyla > Delphinidae > Grampus > Grampus griseus. The sequence goes on from NC_139007.1 coordinate 38,160,594, forward strand.
CCTTTCATCAAGTAATAATGGCAAAGACTACGTGCCAACCCACAGCTAGATCAAGTAGAAAGGTGATTTTTTTTGGCAATGTATTACTTTTAAAAGTATTCTTTTAAACAATATTTTAGCTTTTATAGCTTTATGTTTATATTTTTAATAATATTATTTAAAAAAATTTTAATAGCCCCTTAAACTAACTTTAAAAGATATTTATAGGGTTTCCCTGGTGGCGCAGTGGTTGACAGTCCGCCTACCGATGCAGGGGACACAGGTTCGTGCCCCGGTCCAGGAAGATCCCACATGCCGCAGAGCGGCTGGGCCCGTGAGGCATGGCCGCTGAGCCTGCGCGTCTGGAGCCTGTGCTCCGCAACGGGAGAGGCCACAAGAGTGAGAGGACCATGTACCGCAAAAAAAAAAAAAAAAAAAAGATATTTATATAATTATAGTTTTGCATTTTCTAGCACAGAGGATGAAAAAGGAATAGTCATTTTATATCAAAATATATATTCTTACAAAATGGATCACATATTGGTTTAAGTCTCAATTAAAAACAAATTTTAAAAACACCTCAGTAGTTTTTGTTCTTCCTTCATAATGTTTTTCCTTCCCATTTTATCTTTTAGGTGTCAGACTGAATAGACTCCAGATTATTTACCATTAAAGAGTTCTACTGCTGGCATCACTTATCAGCTCTGTATTTGCAAATTTAATAACTAGATCACCACAATAAGTTAACTGAGACAAAAGGGTTCATAGCTTGTATTTAACAGTTTTACATAAGTTCTGAGAAAACTGACCAGTCTTTTTTTTTTCATGTCTATTTTTTTTATTTTTTATTTTTTTAACATCTTTCTTGGAGTATAATTGCTAAAAATATGGAACACTTCACGAATTTGCGTGTCATCCTTGCGCGGGGGCCGTGCTAATCTTCTCTGTATCGTTCCAATTTTAGTATATGTGCTGCCGAAGCAAGCACGACCAGTCTTTTTATGTTTAAATAAAAAAGCAAATAATCTAGATTTTGGGGGGAATATTTATACTGTGTTTTCATGTATATACGGTAGGGGAGGAAACGTAATTTTCCCTCTACCTTGTAAGTTCTCAGTTGGGTCCCCTGTAACAAAAGACAGATCAATAGGAGAAAAACAAACAGAAGTTTGTTAACTTGTATATCTTCCGCATATACACAGAAGATACAAAGGGAAATTGAGTAACTCAAAGGGGTGGCTTAGAAGTCAGACTTGAATATCATCTTCAGGTAAAAGCAAAGATGGGTGTGGGGGAGGTCAGTTATGGGGAAATGACCAGGAAAAGTGAGGTAAACAAGCATAAGGTTATGCAGATTATGTCCCTGCCTTCTCCATTTACAAGATTCTCTAGTGATTTAAAGTCATCCTTTTCTTCCTGGTACAGAGAGGGAGACACCCTTACCGGTGGAGATTTCCTTAATAAATATAAATTTCTCATACAAAATGGTTATTTCTACTCTGTTTTCAGAGCTTCTCCTGTGTCTGCGGTTTCTCAAAATAATCAGCTCAAAATAATCCTTATGCCAAAGAGGCATATTTTGGGATGGCACATTTTGGTCTCCTACAATACAAAATGACAACATCCTAGGCAAACTTCTGATCAGGCACAAATTCATTTAAAATTATAGTGTGATATGATTGCTTTCTTCCATTTTATTAAAAGAGTAAATATCCTTTGTATTCATTCTTTTACCTATTTCTAAAGGCCAAAGATTTTTAAAAAACAATGACTGGATAGGTAACAAATGGATTATCCTATAAGTAAAAGGAAAAGAGAAGCCTTTAGCATTATTTATTAAGAAAATAGAAGAGTGAGGATTCCATGAAATCAGTGGTTTAATAGATCTGGTTGCTAGAGATGCGATTGTCTCAGAACCTGATGCCTGATTCCTGATCATTGCTGACCATTAACATTAGAAAATGTGCAACCCTATTAAAAACTTTTTTTTCACATTATCTAGTTTTAATTTTATGTAGTACTGATAGGTCTTTAGAAAAAAAAAGAGTATTTTACATTTATATCTTTAGTAAAAGACTAGGTTTTCCATGATATCAAACATGTATATAGCATAGATATTAAACTTTGTAGGGCTAAAGTGCAGGGCTAATATTTCTTAAAATGGAGACTGTGCAATGAATTTGTCAAATAGCACTTTAAAAACAAAATTAGGCCTTAACTCATGAACACTGTCTATTCAGATGAACAATCTTAAAGCCCTCCGATTTTAGTTCTAGGCTCTTGATCTGCAGTTCATTTACACTTTCTGAGCCCCCATTCTACCTCACAGGGCTTGGCTTATTGTGAAGTTCAAATGAACCAAGGGCCATCACATTGAGAAATATTATTTAATTTAATTGCTGACTTGCTATTCACCTTCTTTAGCTCATTTTCTCCTTCATTCAAATTTCTTTTCTCGCTGCTTTGTAACAGAAGACTATGTTGCTCAAGTAAGAATGCTTTATTAAATTTTGGTAAAAATTGCAAAGTTTTTTGAACAATTCTTTAAATTTTTCAGAAAATGTTCATGTTATCTTCATTACAGAGATTTGTAGAAAACATAATTAGAAGTGTTTCCAGGTAATTTGGTAAAGATTATTCATTTCTAGGTAAGGTGATTATTTTATTATTTTATTTAAAGATTTTTTTTGATGTGGACCACTTTTTTTAAAGTCTTTATTGAATTTGTTACAATATTGTTTCTGTTTTATGTTTTAGTTTTTTGGTTTCGAGGCATGTGGAATCTTACCTCCCCAACCAGGGATCGAATCCACATCCCCTGCATTGGAAGGCAAAGTCTTAACCACTGTACCACCAGGGAAGTCCTAGATGATTACTTAAGAATGAATACCCAAGGGAAAACATCTGAGGAGCACAAATTTATAAAACTATTTTATTTCCATATAAAATACAGAATATAAATTATGATAAATTTTAAAATGTGAATGAAACAATGAATGGAAGATAACTTTTTTAAAATGCATACTCTGGAAAAAGAAAATAGCCAATCTCTCTGATTACATCTAACATATGAATAATCATGGCAGATTTGGACAGTCCGTCAAGTTTTAAAAATCTTTATGTATTTTTGAATAGGTATTAAATGCTATGGTATACAATCCAAAGGGTACAAATGTAAGCAGAATGAAAACTAAGTCTTCCTGTCTTTCCTGCCCACTCAGCTATCTAATTCTCCAAAAGATGTCATATTTCTCTGCACCTTGCTTGGTCATATATTTTGGCCAAATTAATTTTAATTAGGAAGTAAACATTTCATTTTTTCTTCAGAAGAAGTTCAATCAAGGAATATTTTCAAGATAGGATGCCTCACAGAAAAACAAAAGTACCCTAAGAATTTATTCTAAAGAGTTTTAAATCTACCATACTGAGTAATATGCAGCAAAATGTTTTCTTTCTTTTTTATTTTTTTTTAAATAGCCAGAGAAGAAAGCTATTTTAAATTAGTAAATTCATTACAAAATACCTTTTAAAGAAAAGATGCTTTACCTCTCAAGTATGTAAATTAAGTAACATCAGTCGAAAGAAGTGAATCCCAACACATACCCCACTTATTCTAATTAACTGATTTTAAATTATTTGCAATTAACATATTTTTTCCTACATCAATGGATTTTTCTGAAGGGCTTAAGAATAATTAAAAACAGCTCTTCCGTATAAGTTAAGCAAACTCTGTTCAATCATATTTACACTAAAAAGTTTTACTCCAAAAAAGTAAAGATTTGCTTTAAAAAAAAGTTAGCTGTTAGTCAAGCCTCTGTTCAAATTACCAGAAATTTTGAATTAATAGAGACAAAATTAAAAGAGTTAATATTCAATATCCATGGTATACTACAAAGGAAAAGAAACTTAGCAGGGAGTCTTTTTCCCATTTACAGTTTTTCTTCATATGAACTAAACAAAAAGACAAAGTCCTTAAAAAGTTAAGCTCCTTAATGACTTACAGATACACAGATTTTTAATTCACTCTATCCTTTCTATTTCCACAGCCCATGCCCTACTTAATGTTTTCTTTGCTTCTTGCCTAAACCATTGTTAAGAATTTCCTCACTGGTCTCTCTCTTCCAATGGGGTTCCACAAAAAAAAAAAGAAAAAGAAAGGGTCTTTGTAGTTTAAAAAAAAAAAAAGCTCAGAAAGTGCTAGGTTAAATGATGTTTAAAAGTTTTTTTTAACCTAAGGTCCTTCTCACTGCCTTTAATATTCTATGTGTATTGTAAATTCCCAAGATACTATAGTATATAACCATTTCTTAATACTATGCTGGTGTTCTAGGCAGTATGAAAAATGTTGGCATAAGTGATAAACTACTATATAGGTCAAGGTCTTACCTTCCCTTTCCAAGTTTACCTCCCATTGTGCTTCCAGCATCCTGTAACGTCTACTACTCTTTTATACCTCTGTGCCTCTGTTCACGATGCCTCCCTATCTGCAATGTCCTTCCTCTCATCTCTACTTATTGAAATCATGTCCAGTCACAAAAGTGTAGGATCAAAAGGTACCTCCTCCAGGAAGTATTTCAAATTCTCTCCAATCTGATTTATTTTCAGCTTCCCCAAGACTCTATAACTTTATTATAGCAGTTATTTGTCTGCTTTAGGTTATATTGTAACTATAACTTCCTTCCTCAAACATTATAAGGAATAGAAAATAAGAATTTCCTGGTACATAGTTGGTAGTCAAAACACTTATGAATTGAAATAGTGATTTTAATTTTCCTAAAGAATGCTTGAAAATAGATCTCATTTCATTATACAAGTACATACAAGCCTGCAAAACTGGTAGAACAGACGTTATCACCTCCCCCATCACAGATTATTATAAACATCATAATTACTATTATATTAAGCAGCTAACATTCCTTGAACATTAACTATATGCCAGATACTAAGCTAAGTGCTTTACACAGTTTATTTCATTTACTCCTCAAAACAATCATATAAAGTAGGTTCCATTATTACCACCAATTTACGGATGAGGAAACTGAAGCTCCAAGAGGTAAAATCACATGCCCAAGGTCTGACAGTAGTAGGTTAGGGCTAATAAATGGCAGAGCTTAGAATAAATTCCAGATCTGTCTGACTGCAAAGCTCACTGTTAACTGCTACACTTTTCTGCCTTTCAGTATTTGCCCAAGCATTTCTCACTAATAAACCGTGATGCTAATCACAGTTCATTTAAACTTAGTAACAAAAAATATTCAAAATTTTCAGATTCAAATAAAATGACATCTATACTGTTGAACCATGACAGCAACATGAAAATGAAAGAATTACTTACTTGCACAATTTGCCTTCTGCCATGTGGAATTGAAAAACTCAGACAGAATCACAACTATTTGCATTCTATCTGCCATTAAGAGACTTCTGGCACAACTATGACTCTCTGAGGAATTCTATAACGACAAAAGAAAAAGAAAGAAAAATACACTCTGAATATTTTTAGACTTCCCAAACAACTATTTGAGGCAAAAAACCTTATAAAAATAATTCAAATATTTATTATAAGCATTTAATTTTTTTGCTATAATCAAATAATGATGTCATTAATAATAACAACTGTAATAAAACAATAGCAGCTAACATTTATTGGCACCAGGTTCACTTGCAAGGGAAGAAAATCTTTGCTTCTTAAATAAATAAGTACTTGCTTCTATGGTACAATCTCAACTGCTTAGGCCCACATGTAATATTTCTTACTCCTTACGCACAGGAAAAAATTCTGGAAAGCTATTCACCAAAATGTAGCAGTAGTTATCTCTGAATAATGGAAATAGAGCAATTTTCAATTTCTTTTTTGCCTCTTTTACACTAAATTTTTCTACAATGAACATATATTATTTACACATTTTTAAAAACTTGGTGGATAAATGATCACAAAACATTGTTTCAGGGCTTCCCTGGTGGCGCAGTGGTTGAGAGTCTGCCTGCTGATGCAGGGGACACAGGTTCGTGCCCCGGTCCGGGAAGATCCCACATGCCGCAGAGCGGCTAGGCCCGTAAGCCATGGCCGCTGAGCCTGCATGTCCGGAGCCTGCGTGTCCGGAGCCTGTGCTCCGCAACGGGAGAGGCCACAACAGTGAGAAGGCCGCATACCACAAAAAACAAAAAACAAAAAACAACAGAAAAAAATTGTTTCATCTTCTGGACATTTTTTGGCTCAAAATCTTAAAACCCACAAGAAAATGTGATACATCTAGTTTGTACCGAAATAGTTTGTACCCAGATAGAAGAACATGCTTTCCACAGATCGTTTTAATAATGAAACTCACACTATGCAAATAATAAATTCAAGTTCCTAAATTATTGGATCCTTATCTATTTCCTTTCCTTTTTGCCCCAAGCAAAGAACTAAGTCCTGCTGACTCTTCATTCTTTCAAAGTTATTTAACTCCTACTGTTTACCCGGCACTATAAGAATCTTGGAGTTCTGAGTATACAAAGAGTATAAAGGAATGCCATCAACACTGGGTCTTCAAAACCTCCCCAGAGACATACAGATAAGGAATTAAATAGTGTCATTAGTAATAAAAGAGAGAATATGTTAACTCTAGAAAAGAACTGATCAGCCATGTGGGATAAGAAAAGAGGGAAGGAGGGCTTAACAGCAGAATTCTTGTTTTAAAATATTTCTGAAGATCATTTTGGGATGATTACCCTTTCTGTGGCTTAGTTTTGTTTTCTCATTAAAACATGCAGCCAAATGAATGCTTGCCTTTAAAATAGTAAATTGAATAAAACATTTTACTTTTTTTTTTTTTTCTGTGGTACGCGGGCCCCTCACTGTTGTGGCCTCTCCCGTTCGGAGCACAGGCTCCGGACGCGCAGGCTCAGCGGCCATGGCTCCTGGGCCTAGCCGCTCCATGGCATGTGGGATCTTCCCGGACCGGGGCACGAACCTGTGTCCCCCGCATCGGCAGGTGGACTCTCAACCACTGCACCACCAGGGAAGTCCTGAATAAAACATTTTAAAAAGCCCTTTTCTTGGAATTGCTTTCAGAGCAATATCAGCTATAGAAGAAGATTTCATAAAAGATCAAACAATGGTTTGTGATAATTTACCCACCAGATTAAAGTAGAGCATGGCCTAAAGAGTCAGACAAACCTGGATTACTAGCTGGTAATCTTGGACAGCTGAGGTAAACTCTCTGAGGCTCAGTTTCATGATCATGAGTCCTACAGGTACAGCATTACATGAAATACCATATGTTAATCACTTAGCACAATGTCTGGCACCTAGTAAGTAACTGATATATGCTATTTCACCTAGCTACCTGTTGCCAACAAGAAGTGCTCTAAGTGGGTGTAGCTGGCTAAGTATAACCAGTTACTTAAGTAGAGTCTTATAAGTAGATGATTGGATATTTTAAAAATCAATACAGATAGAAACTAGGGGCCTGAACGAAGATGGTGGAGTAGAAGGACGTGCTCTCGCTCCCTCTTGTGAGAACACCAGAATCACAACTAGCTGCTGGACAATCATCGACAGGAAGGCACTGGAACTCACCAAAAAAAGACACCCCACATCCAAAGACAAAGGAGAAGCCACAATGAGACGGTAGGGGCACAATCACAGCAAAATCAAATCCCATAACTGCTGGGTGGGTGACTCACAGACTGGAGAACAATTATACCACAGAAGTCCACCCACTGGAGTGAAGGTTCTGAGCCCCACATCAGGCTTCCCAACCTGGGGGTCCGGCAACGGGAGGAGGAATTCCTAGAGAATCAGACTTTGAAGACTAGTGGGATCTGATTGCAGGACTTCAACAGGACTGGGGGAAACAGAGACTCCACTCTTGGAGGGTACACACAAAGTAGTATGCGCGTCGGGACCCAGGGGAAGGAGCAGTGAACCCAGGGGAGACTGAACCAGACCTACCTGCTAGTGTTGGAGGGTCTCCTGCAGAGGCGGGGGGGTGGCTGTGGCTCACCATGGGGACAAGGACACTGGCAGCAGAAGTTCTGGGAAGTACTCCTTGGCATGAGCCCTCCCAGAGTCGGCCATTAGCCCCACCAAAGAGCCCAGGTAGGCTCCAGTGTTGGGTTGCCTCAGGTCAAACAACCAAAAGGGAGGGAACCCAGCCCCACCCATCAGCAGTCAAGTGGATTAAAGTTTTACTGAGCTCTGCCCACCAGAGCAACACCCAGCTCTACCCACCACCAGTCCCTCCCATCAGGAAACCTGCACAAGCCTCTTAGATAGCCTCACCCACCAGAGGGCAGACAGCAAAAGCAAGAAGAACTACAATACTGTGGGAAAAAACCCACAGCCTGTGGAACAAAAACCACATTCACAGAAAGACAGACAAGATGAAAAGGAAGAGGGCTATGTGCCAGATGAAGGAACAAGATAAAACCCCGGAAAAACAACTAAATGAAGTGGAGATAGACAACCTTCCAGAAAAAGAATTCAGAATAATAATATGAAGATGATCCAGGACCTCGGAAAAACAACAGAGGAAAAGATCGAGAAGATGCAAGAAATGTTTAACAAAGACCTAGAAGAATTAAAGAACAAACAAACAGAGATGAACAATACAATAACTGAAATGAAAACTACACTAGAAGGAATCAATAGCAGAATAACTGAGGCAGAAGAACGGATAAGTGACCTGGAAGACAGAATGGTGGAATTCACTGCTGCAGAACAGAATAAAGAAAAAAGAATGAAAAGAAATGAAGACAGCCTAAGAGACCTCTGGGACAACATTAAATGCAACAACATTCGCATTATAGGGGTCCCAGAAGGAGAAGAGAGAGAGAAAGGACCTGAGAAGATATTTGAAGAGATTATAGTCGAAAACTTCCCTAATATGGGAAATGAAATAGCCATCCAAGTCCAGGAAGCGCAGCGAGTCCCATACAGGATAAACCCAAGGAGAAAAACGCCAAGACACATACTAATCAAATTGGCAAAAATTAAAGACAAAGAAAAATTATTGAAAGCAGCAAGGGAAAAATGACAAATAACATACAAGGGAACTCCCATAAGTTTCACAGCTGATTTCTCAGCAGACACTCTATAAGCCAGAAGGGAGTGGCATGATATACTTAAAGTAATGAAAGGGAAGAACCTACAGCCAAGATTATTCTACCTGGCAAGGATCTCATTCAGATTCGATGGAGAAATCAAAAGCTTTACAGACAAGCAAAAGCTAAGAGAATTCAGCACCACCAAACCAGCTCTACAACAAATGCTAAAGGAACATCTCTAAGTGGGAAACACAAGAGAAGAAAAGGACCTACAAAAACAAACCCAAAACAATTAAGAAAATGGTCAGAGTAACATACATATCGATAATTACCTCAAACGTGAATGGATTAAATGCTCCAACCAAAAGACACAGGCTTGCTGAATGGATAGAAAAACAAGACCCATATATATGCTGTCTACAAGAGACCCACTTCAGACCTAGGGAAACATAGATACTAAAAGTGATGGGATGGAAAAAGATATTCCATGCAAATGGAAATCAAAAGAAAACTGGAGTAGCAATACTCATATCAGATAAAATAGACTTTAAAATAAACAATGTTACAAGAGACAAGGAAGGACACTACATAATGATCAAGGGATCAATCCAAGAAGATATAACAATTATAAATATATATGCACCCAACATAGAAGCACCTCAATACATAAGGCAACTGCTAACAGATGTAAAAGAGGAAATCGACAGTAACACAAAATAGTTGGGGACTTTAACACCTCACTTACACCAATGGACAGATCATCCAAAATGAAAATAAATAAGGAAACAGAAGCTTTAAATGACACAAATAGACCAGATAGATTTAATTGATATTTATAGGACATTCCATCCAAAAACGGCAGATTACACTGTCTTCTCAAGTGTGCACAGAACATTCTCCAGGACAGATCACATCTTGGGTCACAAATTAAGCCTCAGTAAATTTAAGAAAACTGAAATCATATCAAGCATCTTTTTAGACCACAACGCTATGAGATTAGAAATGAATTACAGGGGAAAAACGTAAAAAACACAAACACATGGAGGCTAAACACTACGTTACTAAAACCAAGAGATCACTGAAGAAATCAAAGAGGAAATGAAAAATACCTAGAGACAAATGACAATAAAAACACGACAATCCAAAACCTACGGGATGCAGCAAAAGCAGTTCTAAGAGGGAAGTTTATAGCTATACAAGCCTACCTCAAGAAACAAGAAAAATCTCAAATAAATAATCTAACCTTACACCTAAAGGAACTAGAGAAAGAACAAACAAAACCCAGTTAGCAGAAGGAAAGAAATCATAAAGATCAGAGCAGAAATAAATGAAATAGAAACAAAGAAAACAATAGCAAAGATCAATAAAACTAAAAGCTGGTTCTTTGAGAAGATAAACAAAATTGATAAACCATTAGCCAGACTCATTAACAAAAAGGGAGAGGACTCAAATCAATAAAAATAGAAATGAAAAGGGAGAAGTTACAACAGACACCACAGAAATACAAAGCATCCTAAGAGACTACTACAAGCAACTCTATGCCAATAAAATGGACAACCTGGAAGAAATGGACAAATTCTTAGAAAGGTATAACCTTCCAAGACTGAACCAGAAAGAAATAGAAAATATGAACAGACCAATCACAAGTAATGAAATTGAAACTGTGATTAAAAATTTTCCAACAAACAAAAGTCCAGGACCAGATGGCTTCTCAGGTGAATTCTATCAAACACTTAGAGAAGAGCTAACATCCATCCTTCTCAAACTCTTCCAAAAAAATTGCAGAGGAAGGAACACTTCCAAACTCATTCTATGAGGCCACCATCACCCTGATACCAAAACCAGACAAAGATACTACAAAAATAGAAAATTACAGACCAATAGCACTGATAAATATAGATGCAAAATTCCTCAACAAAATACTAGCAAACAGAATCCAACAACACATTAAAAGGATCATACACCATGATCAAGTGGGATTTATCCCAGGGATGCAAGGATTCTTCAATATACACAAATCAATCAATGTGATACATCATATTAACAAATTGAAGAATAAAAACCATATGATCATCTCAATAGATGCAGAAAAAGCTTTTGACAATATTAAACACCCATTTATGATGAAAACTCTCCAGAAAGTGGGCATAGAGGGAACCTACCTCAACATAATAAAGGCCATATACGACAAACCCACAGTAAACATCATTCTCAATGGTGAAAAACTGAAAGCATTTCCTCTAAGATCAGGAACAAGACAAGGATGTCCACAATCACCGCTATTATTCAACATAGTTTTGGAAGTCCTAGCCTCAGCAATCAGAGAAGAAAAACAAATAAAAGGAATACAAATTGGAAAAGAAGAAGTAAGGCTGTCACTGTTTGCAGATGACATGATACTATACATAGAGAATCCTAAAGATGCCACCAGAAAACTACTAGAGCTGATCAATGAATTTGGTAAAGTTGCAGGATATAAAATTAATGCACAGAAATCTCTTGCATTCCTATACACTAAGGATGAAAAATCAGAAAGAGAAATTAAGGAAACATTCCCATTTACCACTGCAATAAAAAGAATAAAATACCTAGGAATAAACCTACCTAGGGAGACAAAATACCTGAATGCAGAAAACTATAAGACACTGATGAAAGAAATTAAGGATGATACCAACAGATGGAGAGATATTACATGTTCTTGGATTGGAAGAATCAATATTGTGAAAATGACTATACTACCCAAAGCAATCTACAGATTCAATGCAATCTGTATCATGTTACCAATGCCATTTTTTATAGAACTAGGACAAAAAATCTTCAAATTTGTATGGAGACACAAAAGACCCCGAATAGGGCTTCCCTGGTGGTGCAGTAGTTGAGAGTCCGCCTGCAGATGCAGGGGACACGGGTTCATGCCCCAGTCTGGGAGGATCCTACATGCCGTGGAGCGGCTGGGCCCGTGAGCCATGGCCACTGAGCCTGCGCATCCGGAGCCTGTGCTCCGCGGTGGGAGAGGCCACAACAGTGAGAGGCCCGCGTACCGCAAAAAAAAAAAAAAAAAAAAAAGACCCCGAATAGCCAAAGCAGTCTTGAGGGAAAAAAACGGAGCTGGAGGAATCAGACTCTCTGAATTCAGACTATACTACAAACCTACAGTAATCAAGACAATATGGTACTGGCACAAAAACAGAAACATAGATCAATGGAACAAGATAGAAAGCCCAGAGGTAAACCCACACACCTATGGTCAACTAATCTATGACAAAGGAGGCAAGTATATACAATGGAAATAATTGTATTTTCAATAAGTGGTGCTGGGAAAACTGGACAGCTACATGTAAAAGAATGAAATTAGAACACTCCCGAACACCACACACAAAAATAAACTCAAAATGGATTTGAGACCTAAATGTAAGACTGGACACTATAAAACTCTTAGAGGAAAACATAGGAAGAACACTCTTTGACATAAATCACAGCAAAATCTTTTTTGATCCACCTCCTAGAGTAATGGAAATAAAACGAAAAATAAACAAATGGGACCTAATGAAACTTAAAAGCTTTTGCAAAGCAAAGGAAACCATAAACAAGACGAAAAGACAACTCTCAGAATGGGAGAAAATATTTGCAAATGAATCAACGGACAAAGGATTAATCTGCAAAATATATAAACAGCTCATGCAGCTCAATATTAAAAAACAAACAACCCAATCCAAAAATGGGCAGAAGACCTAAACAGACATTTCTCCAAAGAAGACATACAGATGGCCAAGAAGCACATGAAAAGCTGCTCAACATCACTAATTATTAGAGAAATGCAAATCAAAACTACAATGAGGTATCACCTCACACCAGTTAGAATGGGCATCATCAGAAAATCTACAAACAACAAATGCTGGAGAGGGTGTGGAGAAAAGGGAACCCTCTTGCATTGTTGATGGGAATGTAAACTGATACAGCCACTATGGAGAACAGTAGGGAGGTTCCTTAAAAAACTAAGAATAGAATTACCATATGATCCAGCAATCCCACTACTGGGCATATACCCAGAGAAAACCACAATTCAAAAAGACACATGCACCCCAATGTTCACTGCAGCACTATTTACAATAGCCAGGTCATGGAAGCAACCTAACTGCCCATCAACAGAAGAATGGATAAAGAAGATGTGGCACATAGATACAATGCAATATTACTCAGCCATAAAAAGGAATGAAACTGGGTCATTTGTTGAGACGTGGATGGATCTAGAGAGTGTCATACAGAGTGAAGTAAGTCAAAGAGAAAAACAAATATCGTATGTTAACGCATATATGTGGAACCTAGAAAAATGGTACAGATGAACCGGTTTGCAGGGCAGAAATTGAGACACAGATATAGAGAACAAACGTATGGACACCAAGGGGGGAAAGCTGCGGGGGGGTGGGTGTGGTGGGATGAACTGGGTGATTGGGATTGACATGTATACACTGATGTGTATAAAATTGATGACTAATAAGAACCTGCTGTACAAAGAAAAAATTAAAAATAAAAATAAATAAATAAGTCAAAATCAAAATCAATACAGAATAACCTGTATGAGTGGTCAACGTGCGGAACAGTTCAGTTGAGGAAGACATCAGAGTAGTTGGGAGAAATAAGGAGAGTTCATGGAGGAAGCAGGATTTGAACTAAGCCCTATACTAAGAAAGGGAAGAAGGTTTTAAAATGGGGTAAATAAAATGATCAAGGGGTGAAAGTAGGAATGGTTATGCAGTATTCAGGGAGTATTCAGGAGACCAGTGGAAGGTACCTCTATGAAAGTAGAGGCAGTAGAGGGAGAAGTCAGGGCAAGGTAATGAAACGTCTTGAGGGTTATGAGAGTCACACAGTGGGAAACTTTTTAAGATTTTTGAGGAAGATGGCATGAAAAGCAGAGTTTGGAGAGCATAGGTCTATGTCACAATATGTAGGGTGAAGCAGGAGACTAAATAGACTATTTCCATAGTTCATGTATAATGAGAAGATAGTAGCAACAGTGAGAATGGAAGGTTAGTGATGAATAATCCCAACAACGATGATGTACTTTTGAATACCTAATGGTTCTAAAAGCTCTAAATGTATAACTCACTTAATCCTTGTAACAACTCTATGAAATAGGCAGTAGTATCCTTTTGGATTCAAACCCAGCCTCTTTCACTGCATGGTCTTGGGTAAGTTACTTAATCACTCCGAGGCTCAGTTTCTTAAAGCATGATATCCACCTATATATGTCTAGGTTCCTTATTTGGACAAAAGTTCCTTTAGGATGGAAACTTTGTCTTATATCTTTGTATTCCCAACACCTAGCATATGACAAAAAACATTGGCCTTTGGTTTATATTTAGAACTTTTAGAACTCAAATCTGTCACAACCACTTAGCAGAAACCTAACCACAATGAATCCAACAATACACTTTCATCATGCCTATTTGGCTAAATGCAAACAACCAGACAGATTATTTCCACAATAAATCCATAATCCCAAACTGTACTCCTCACTTGCCTGTCTGCTCATTCTCCCCTGATTAACACCACTATTGCAATCTTCTCCACTCTCCCTTGAAACTCTGATATCCCTCTCACCCTTTACTCTCAAGTGAAGATCTAGCCTCCTGGTTGACAGTGAAAACAGAGACCATCAAGCTGAAACTCTGATCTGCCTACCCCTCTACACCCAACCTCTCCTTCTACCCTCCTGTTAGAGTGCAGAACGTGCCTGCCCCTGTCAAAGGCTCATCTCTCTCTCTCTCTGTGGATGCCTTAGATCTCAACTACTCTGCCTTCTCAGGAAAACTGACCTTGTTTACTTTCCCACTGTTTCCTATATCTTCCCTCTCTCTATAGGATTCTTCCTATCAGCATTTGAACATGTTCAGGTCTCTCCCATCTTAAGAAAGGAAGAAGGGAAGTAGAGACAGAGGGATGGAGGGACAAAGGAACCGAAAGAAATTAAAAGAAAATCCCTGAGTCTCAATTCCTCTTTAGTGACCTTTCTTATCTCTTCCTTATGGCCAAACTTTTAGTTGTGTAACATCACTATTCCCACTTCCTCATCTTCCATTCATTATTTAATCTACTTTAATCTTACTCCCACCCCCAAGTGCTCCCTCAAAATGGCTCTTATGGCACCAAGAATGCCAATGTTGATAGATTCACTTCTGGTCCTCTCAGCTGGATTTGACACAAATAACCACCCCTTCCCTTTTCCCTGATTTATAGGACAGCACATTCTCCTGATTTTTCTTAATCTCTCCGACTCTTCTTTCTTGGTCTCTTTCAATATTTTATCTTCTAACCAAATCTTCAACCCAGCAGTTCTTATGTATTCTCACTTCTTACTCAAACTCATCATGCCATGGTTTCAAACACTACTTTTAAGCTGACTACTCCCAAACCTATTATCCCCAATCCACATCTCTAGACACACACATCCAACCACATATGCAATATCTCCACCTAGATGTCTCATAAACACCTCAGAATCAACAAGTTCAATATCAAGTTCATGATCTTCCCCCACCAAACAGGTTCCTCCCTCCATCTTAGTAAACAGCAACCCTATTCACTAAGCTGCTCTTATTAAAACCCTGGAAATCATCGTTCCTTTCCTTCATATTCCATATTCAATTAACTACCAAGTTTTGTCAGTTCTACCTCCTAAATATCTCTGAAATCTATCCATTTCTCCCCATCACAATGGCCCCCATGTGGCCTAGCCACCACCATTTCTCACATCACTGTAAGAGTCTCTTAATTCATTTCCCCACACATACTATTCCCCTACCCTCCCCAGTCCCTGTCCCCTCCATTTTCTCTCATGTAGCCATAATGACCTTTTAAAGTACAAATCGGATCATATCATTCACAGAATTAAACCCTTCAGTAATATCACACTGCTTTAAAATCAAAGACTAAAACCCTTAGTAATACCCTACAGTTAATATGACCTGGCACCTGCCCACTTCCTCAGGCTCAGATCACTAGTCTCCTCCTGGCTCACAGTGCTTTGAGTTCTTTCTAGTCCTTAAACATACCAGACTCCCATTCAGAGTCTTCACATCTGCTACTTCGTAACATGTATACATTCTCTCTCCTCCCCAACCTTCTCAAATTTTAGGTGTCAGCTTTAATCACTGACCACTTCTATCTACTCTCAGCTGATCTTGAATGCTCAAGATCTGCATTCTTGTTATATGCTTTGGCAGCATCTGGGATTTTTTTCTCTGCAACACTTATCACACTTGAATTAAATAATTACTTTTATAACAATATGTTTAATGTCTGTTTCCCCTACCAGACTACAAGCTCTGCTCATTCACAGCTATATGCCTAGTTACTACCACTACCCTGGCACATAACAGGTACTCAGTAATTTTTTTTTTTAGTGAAAAAGAAGCACTACATTTTCTGATCTCCAATGAAAGAGACTAAAACTATGTTGAACACTTCCAGATACATACCTCCAATCATAGGTAATATATATATACATATCTATATGTCTATCTGCTTATATAAATTTTAAACAAACCAAGTATAATAAGATGAAGATTAGCAATTCAGAATTTGGGGGGCCAAAGCAACCTGGCAACCACTCTAGTGATGTTGAACAGCTCAATGAAACTACATCTCTTTTCAGTTTAAATTAAAGAAGAAACTATGACTCTAAGTAAGAGGGAATCCGTCAATTCTACTATTCAGGTTTCACAAATCACTGTATTCTTTACCTTGAGATAATAAAATGATATTATTTGTTTTATATTAGTTTTATATTATTAGTCCTTGACCCAGTAATTCCAAGAGGAAGTGACTAGAAAATAGAATTCTCATCAGATAACTCTTTTACAGTTAAATGAATCAGCTTGCTGTACCACAGAAATAGCTTACTAATTTCTACCTTTGATCTTTTTCTCCTTGTTATACTCCCCTCCTCTCTCAATCAATCCATGGACATTGATTCACCCTAAAGAGGTGAGAAAGAATGTCTTGTTCATAATTCCACTTGTAGGTATTCTCTGATTAACCCCACCTTGCTCTGTTCCCTCCTTTAATTCAGCATCTCCTTCACTCTTTTGTTCTAAAATCCTATTGTACAATTTATAACACTCACATTGATGATTTTTTCCCTTTTTCTTTTTCTCAGTATAGATTTATTTTTATTTCCCCAACTACACTGACAGTTTAAGGCCTGGACTTTACCCTCCTTTTCCTTCAAATACCCTTTAACCAGCCCAATATTTAAGAATAGCATGTGCTTGCTAATTAAGCTTATTTAAATGAAAGACTGAGTCTATGTGAGTCAAAGAAAATACACTACTCTCCAGAAACAATTCCCTGCCACACACACACAAAGGACAACTGATTCCTTTAAGTTCACTCCTAAGAAACTCAGACATAATTTTCCATAGGTTCATCATTACACATAATGGTTCAATTCCCAGACCAATCTGAAAAGGCCTATAAAATCCACGAAGTACCTCACAACTGCAGAAATCATGCTTTTGAGCTACCACATCCAGCTCTACTGAGGAAAGGGGATGGGGGGTAGGCAAGATCTAGGATGAGTTGGAGAGGAAATACGGATTGGGGAAAGGGGTTTCTGCCTCTTTTTATCTCTTTACCCCGTTCCTTCACACAACAGTGAGGCGAGCTGGGTGTGCAGGTCACTGGTAGAATCAGACACAAAGCAGAGGAAGCAAGTTTCTGCCGTCTCCACACTGGGAAGCCTCCTGTAGGCAGTAGGGAATTCATGTGGAAATTCATATACAAATATGCCCATAATTGGCCCACAGATGCCCATCACTGTGCCACCAGAGTTTGGGGTAATTTTTTAACCTCTTCTTAATTCCACAGAAACTACACAAATGAGGAATGTGTTTGCTGCCTCAAAAGATCCAAGCTTTGCTTCAGGACTCACGGTCATTCTGGCCACAGAACAATGCACCTAACTGCTTAAAACAGAATATGATGCCATATCATATCCTGCTGTAGTTGACAGGGACAAGTCTTTGGTGTTTTACTTTAAAATCATGGTGAGATATACTATATATATATATATATATATGTATATATATACATACACACACACACACACACACACACATATCCCTTGCTATACCCAGGAGAAGTATGCCTGAAAAATACTACATGTAGGTCTACATTTACTTAAAGTACCTTGAAAAGTAGCTCTTTACAGAGACTGGCCACAGAATTTATTTAATGCAAATAAATTCCCTATTTTTGTAAAAAATACATATTTATGTCAAGTAATATCAAGCTGACAAAGTAGGATGCAACTATATATGTTTATATTTTGTCAAATCAACTATGATTTATGAAATAATTCCAACCACATTTTCATGAGACTTTTTCTCCCAGTACAAGAGGAACTTTCCACTCCATAATCGCAAAGTCATTTCTCCTGTTTTTCCTTTACAAGGCATATCCAGCCCATACCTCATGACTCCCACCAGCCCTGACACTAATCCTTTCCTACTCTAGCCCCTTTAAGGTACTTAGGAACAAGGACATGTCTGTGCCTGCCTGTCTTCCTTCCTCCCTCCCTGCCTTCCTTTCTTTCTCTTTCTTTCTTTTAATTAAGACCCTCACAGCACCAACCACATGACCAGAGAGCTCAAAGAGTACCAAGAGTGGAAGGCAGATTTACCCTTTTGTAAAATTTTAGTTCCCATTTACTGAGAACTGTTACTATGTGTAGTAATAGTTTTCTAAGAGTTCCTCTCATCCCCATCTTACAGATGAGACAACAGTTACAGAGAATATAACTTGCCCAGAGTACACCTCTAATAAGCAGAGAACTGGTCTCCTGGCAGAATGGCTCCAGCCTGTATTAATGACTAAAATGAACTCTCATGCATTATCTCTTTTTATTTTTTTAACAGTCACATCTGGCAGCGGTTTTTCTCCATTCTACAGAGGAGGAAACTCCAAGATAGACTCCAAGATAATTAATCCAAGGTCCAACTGCTAGAAAGTGGTGGATCTGAAAATGCCTGGCTACAGAGCTCAAGCTCCTTACCACCAGCACACTATAGTTTCCCCACTCCACCTGGGGTTTCAGGAAAGAGTCCTTCCTGGGAACTCCAGGTGGAGATGGGAAGAAGCTGTGGCAGACTGGGGGGAAAGAGGTGACGAAAGGTAGAGTTGGGGTGCAGAAGCCCCAAGAAAACTAGTCATACCTATCTGCAAATATGTACCCAAAGATGCCCAACAGCAGCCATGGAAGCAAAAATCCAAACCCCACGCCCCATAATGCCACCCACTTTTCTGATGCCCCTAACTCCACAGTCCCAATCCAACCTCTTTTTCTCACAAAAGGGGAAACTGAACACCCCCCCCCACCCCGAGATAACCATCATTCCATCCTCCTCCCTTTCCAACAATCCACGCCAGAGGTCCCGGGTGTGCCTTCTACCCACCCCTACGGCTCGGCTGATGTTGTCCATCTTGCTGGCGACCTGTTGGAAGAGAGGATAGCAGGTCTGACAGAGGCGCACCGGCCGGGCGCCGCGCACTAGACACCCGGTCAGCTCTGCGCTGCTGTTGGCGAAGTCCAGCAGCAGCTCCCGGCACTCGGGATCCAGATCCGGCAAGTCTGGGGGTAATGACAGTGGCCCCATGCTTCCGCCCTGCAGTAGAGCCAGGGACAAGTCCTCCACCTTCAGCAACTGCTCCTCCGACAAGAGGTCGTGGAGGACCCGGTGGGGACTGCTGCCCAAGGAGAAGGTGCCCAGAGCCAGCCCCGACCACAGCAGCGCCACTAGCAGCAGCCGCAGCAGCAGCAACGATGACCTCCGTTGCGCGACTGTCCGGTCCGGGTCCATCGCGGGGTTCACGAACCCCAAGGTACAGACCTCCACCTCTCCGCCCCTAATCGGTGCTGCGGACAGCTGCCGCTTCCGGTTTCCTTGGGCGCAGGCCGCGAGCAGGGTCACGAGGCGCGCGCGTCACGGCCCCGCCTCCGGCGCGCGGCGCCCCGCCCCATTGGCTGCAGAGAGCCTCTCGCGCCGCGGGCCGGCGCGCGTGCGGGAGCGCGCACACAGTGGCGGTTTCGCGCTCCCAGCCTGTGGCAAGCGCCTGACCGAGGGGCGCGCGAGACCCGGTTGGCGTCAGCTGTGGAGGCCGGAGCTGAGGCTCGCCTGCCCTATGAATATAGGCGTTGGCAGCTTTGAGCAGTTAAATCTCTGGGGTCTTGCCCTCGGTTGCCCACCTCTTTAGGAGTTCGTTGAGTTCTAGAAGTCTGAGGAGTTATGTGCCACAGAAAGACGGACGGCCTCCGCCGTGGGAATTACGAGTGAGTTCTCTGAGAAAGCCTGCTGGCACGTGCCTTGCAGGTTTTTTTACTTGGTATTTCTTAGCATAATTTTCCCCCTCAAAATATTTGGAAAGAGTAATGACGTGTGTTGATTATTTTTGATAGTGGAGCCT
Source organism: Grampus griseus (assembly GCF_964374135.1). Lineage (NCBI taxonomy): Eukaryota > Metazoa > Chordata > Mammalia > Artiodactyla > Delphinidae > Grampus > Grampus griseus. The sequence goes on from NC_139007.1 coordinate 38,181,069, forward strand.
AGCGGCTTAAAGCTTTTTTTAAAAAAAAAAAACTTATCTGTGTCAGCGCTGTCCGATAGACTTCCTGAGGTGATGCAAAGATTCTGTATCTGCGCTCATACAGTAGCCACTAGCCACTTGCGGCTGTGGAACACTCGTAACGTGGCTACTGCCACCGGGGAACTGAATTTTTAACTGTATTTAATGTGAATGTAAATAGCCCTATCTGGCGAGCGGTGCTGTGTCGGACAGCGCAGGTCTAAGTTCTCTCACTGTGTAGCCTGGTCCTTGGGTGGCTAATGTCCAGGTTTCCTTGCGACTGAAGGGGTTCCTGGGGTGCAGCCCAAGCCTGTATCCCAGTGCAAAAACCTGGAAAATCCTTGCCAAACCGCTCAATTTCAAACTCCTATCCAGTTTCTGACAAGCCCAGGGCAATCTTTGGGGACACTCGGAAAAGCTTCCTGATACCACTACTGGGCTGTAAAAAGAATTTAGCTAATGACCTGGAAAACGGTTTTCTGACAAGCATATGCTAACAAATTTGGTAGAAAAATTATTTCCTGGCTGTTTTGTGTCATCCCGCTTTCGTTTTTGCCTTGTAAATTGCAGAGTGGCTGTACTAATTCCTATTCATCTTATGGTGCTAATTTATGTTTCTGAGAGTTGGTAGAGTTACCTTTTTAAGTCTGTTTGATTATTGTTTTGTGTTCCTAATGGGAAGGGAGAAAAGGCCCATAATTTCTTTAACATGCCTCTTTATTCTTTTACTATTACAAACAATATTGCAGGTAATAATCATATCTATACAAGGTTGGTATATGTTTAAGATAAATTCCTAGCAGTAGACTTGCTGGATCAGAGAGTATGTGTATTTGTGATGTTGTTGATTGTGCTATATTACTTTCCACGGAGGTTTAATAATTTACTCATAATGGTTCCTAAAGAACTCTTAAAGAATGGTAATTCTAACATGTAGAAAGACCTAAAAGTTATAGGATGACATTTGAGAAAATTAAGACAACTTATTTTACTGGGGTGGCTAATGTCCAGGTTTCCTTAGGACTGAAGGAGTTCCTAGAGTGCATGCAGCACAAACCTGCATCCAATGCAAAAACCTGGAAAATCCTGGACAAACCGCTCAATTTCAAACTTCCCTTCCTGGAGCAATTCCATCCTAAAGCCGTTAGATCAAGTAGCGTAAGGTTGGCATCCATGCTTGGTGGGGTGGGGGTGTCAGAGGCCCAGAGAGGGGTGTCAGAGCACAGGGAAGACGAGGAAGACATGACCAGGGTGGGGGTGGGGGTATCCTGATGCAGGGTATTGGATTCTGAGTTGGGTAAGAAGGGTTTCCCTGTAAGGGAGGGTACAGCAGTGACTGGGAGTTTGCTTACCTTCAGAAGGATTGATCAAATAGGTAAATATATTAAGGATAATGGGAGTCTGGTTTCTCATTGTCCAAGAAGGGAGTTACAAATATGAAAAGGGAGAAAAGTAGAATGAACTCTGTAGTGTTGGATTAGAATTAGCAATGTATGTATTATTAGTGGCTGCAAATACATACAGAAATAGATTGTGGCTTCTAAATGTCATTCCCCACTAAAAGGAATCAAGAATCCTTGGAGGAACAGCCAATTCTACCACTGGGGTAGGAAAAGCAGAAGTTTAGCCTGGATCATCATTTTGTACCAGAAAGTAAGGAAGTGCTGAGAGAATGATGGGGATGTGTCAAGAACACACAGAAGCCAGCTTAACTAGGCTCCCACTGGCCAAATCTGGAACAATATGAGCATCAAAATAAATAATGATGGTTAATGGGTCGTAAACCATTGAATAAAACAGGAAACCATGAACCTATAGTGATATATTTAAATAAATGAATAAGCTGAATGTTTCATGGGGATTAAAATATTTACATCTATTCAAAGTCATCTGCTAAAAAATGTATTAATTATAAATGGAAAAAATGAGTAAATTTACAGTGGAGAAGTCTGTCAGATCCCACATTAATCAAATGACCAACATGAACGTCATCATAATGGGACAAATAGAAATTGTATGCCACCTGATAGAATGCATTTAGAAGAACATAGCACCAATTCTATTATATTCCTACCAAAGATGCATAACCTGATTCTAATCATGAGAAAACATCAGATAAATCAAGTTGTTTCATTCTGCAAAATATCTAGCCTATAATCTATAGTGTTATGTCTACAAGAGTCAAGAAAAGATTGAGGAATTGCACCTGACATAAAGGACATTATTCAGACAACTAGCGAAATTTGAATGGGATCTGAGAATTAGAAGGTAGTAATGTATAATGTTAATTTCCTGATTTTTATAATTGTATTGTGGTTATGCAAGAGAATGTTTTTTTTTTTTTTTTTGCGATACGCGGGCCTCTCACTGCTGTGGCCTCTCCCGCTGCGGAGCACAGGCTCCGGACACGCAGGCCCAGCACCCATGGCTCACGGGCCCAGCCGCTCCGCGGCACGCGGGATCCTCCCAGACCGGGCACGAACCCGTGTCCCCTGCATCGGTAGGCGGACTCCCAACCACTGCGCCACCAGGGAAGCCCTGGAGAATGTTTTTATTTGTAAATATAAAATACACAGGAAAGCATTCAGGGGTGATAGGACATCAGGTCAGCAACTTACTTTTTTTTTGAGGTATAATTGATTTACAATATTGTGTCAGTTTCAGGTGTACAGCAAAGTGATTCAGTCATATTTTTTTTTCAGATTATTTTCCATTATAGGTTATTACAAGATATTGAATATTTTTCCCTATTATACAGTAAATCCTTGTTGCTTATCTATTTTACATACAGTAGTGTGTATCTATTAATCCCATACTCCTAATTTATCCCTCTCCCCCTCCCTTTCCCCTTTGGTAACCGTAAGTTTGTTTTCTGTCTGTGAGTCTGTTTATGCTTTGTATATACATTCATTTGTATTATTTTTTAGATTCCACATGTAAGTGATATCATATAATATTTGTCTTTGTCTGACTTACTTCACTTAGTATGATGTTCTCTAGGTACATCCATGTTGCTGCAAATGGCAATATTTCATTCTTTTTATGGCTGAGTAGTATTCCATTGTATATATGTACCACATCTTCTTTAGCCATTCATCTGTCAGTGGACGCTTAGGTTGCTTCCATGTCTTGGCTATTGTAAATAGTGCTGCTGTGAACATTGGGGTGCATGTACCTTTTCAAATTAGAGTTTTTCATCTTTTCTGGATATATGCCCAGGAGTGGGATGGCTGGATCATATGGTAGCTCTATTTTTCATTTTTTAAGGAACCTCCATACTTTTTTCCATAGTGGCTGCACCAATTTACATTCCCACCAACAGTGTAAGAGGGTTCTCTTTTCTCCACACCCTCTCCAGCATTTATCATTTTTAGATTTTTTTAATGGTAGCCATTCTGACCAGTGTGAGGTGATATCTCATTGTCGTTTTGATTCAGCAACTTACTTTCAGTTGGTTCTGGAAAGAAATGATTTGTACTGTGCTTCCAACTTTTTTGTAAGCTTGAAATTGTTTCAAAATTTAAAATACATTGTAAAAAAATTAGGGTACAGCAATGCAATAGAATTCTGTGCATTTGACGTCTTATGTACCCAATGTGGAACAATTGCCAACATAAATTAAATAGAAAAAAAGAAAGTGTCAAGAAAAAGAATTTTTAATCCTCATGCATACATATGCATAGACTGTCTCCAGAAGGATACACTAAGTGTGTTCACTTTGATAGAAGAGGAATTGAATTGAGTAGTATGGGAACAGGGCTAGAAGAGAGACTGTTCATTGTAAACTTTATTTTAAATTTTTGTTCCATGTGAATATTATTCTTACTCAAAAAATTAATAAAAATGAAAAGATAGTTTCTTCACTTGTCAGCTATCAGTGAGTTCAGGGCATTTGTGAATCCTACGAAACTTTTTCATGGAATTTTGTATGTATGTATATCTTTCTGAGAAGAATGACATAACTTTCATCATAGTTTTTTGTTTTTGTTTTTGTTTGCGGTACACGGGCCTCTCACTGTTGTGTCCTCTCCCGTTGTGGAGCACAGGCTCCGGACGCGCAGGCTCAGCGGCCATGGCTCACAGGTCCAGCCGCTCCGCGGCATGTGGGATCTTCCTGGACCGGAGCACGAACCCGCGTCCACTGCATCGGCAGGCGGACTCTCAACCACTGCGCCACCAGGGAAGCCCAAAAGTCTAGACTTTGAGCTTTATACAATGACAACATAGGACTTTGGAGCTGTTTCCCATGGAGGGGGAATGAGTGTATATTGCCTGCAAGGAGGAAAGTGAACCAGTTATTTAGGTGAGCTGTGGTAGTCATTAATATTTTTCACTAAATATTTCCAGTGTTTCTCCTGTGCACGTAATAGGGTTGCATTTTGCTGTGCCCTTGAAGTTTGTCCTGACTTGAAGTTAGGTTAGCCATTTGACTTAATTTGGCCAGTAAAATGTGAGCAAGAATGACAGGTGGAAGCTTTAGAGATGAGTGTATGATTCACCAGGGGTCCCACCCACCTGCCATCACAATGACTAACACTTTTCTAAATGATGGAAATTCTGTTGGCCTAAGTGAGAAAGCATGGAACAGAACTCCCAGCTGACTGACTTGTGATGGACGTGCAACTTGAATGAGAAATAAACCTTTGTTTTTATAAGCTACTAAGATTTAGGGATTGCTTTTTACCCCAGGAAAACCTAATCATCTTAATATATATTTATTTGCTGATTTTCTCCCCACTATTTTCTCTGGTTCTCTCTCTTTGGATCTCTTTTTATTTGGATGTTAGACTTTATTGAGGAAATTGCTCAACTTCCTTCAATATCCATCCTCTTCTTCCTTTTAATAACTCTCTCCTGAGTTTTGACGGCATAGGCAGGACTACATCCCCCAGCCTCCCTTGCAGCTAGATGTGAACAGAAGTGATACATGTACCTTATGAGTCATATCTTTAAGTTTTGACTTTTATTGACCTCCTTCCTGCTAGTTAGGGAATGTTAACAACTGAAACAGCAGCCCTGGCTACAGGGATGGATATGGATGTAACATGTTTGGCATGACAGAGCCAGCTGGTCATAAAGCAGAGCCATTTACCTACCCTAGGCTACAGAGAAATAAACTTCTTTGCTATTTAAGCCACTATATATTGGAGTCTCCTTGTTATAACAACTTAAGCTGCTTCCTAATATAGTCCCCCTAGGCTGTTACTTTAATTTTCTCATCTTCTATGTCCTCTCCTATTTTTCCATTTCTGTGTCTTTTAACCCTACTTTCTGGAGATTTCATTACCTTTGTTTTCCAGTGCTTCTTCTAAGTTTTCATTTCTGCTGCTACATTTTTAATTTCCAGTAGTTCTTTTTTTGTAGATGCTATATGCTCTCTTTAAAGTTTTCTTCTTCCTCATAGCCTGGTTCCTCCAAGCTGCTTTTTTCTTCATTTTTCCTTGGATTTCTGGTGAACTTTGGCTCTTTCTGCTTATATTTAAGAGAGAGGCACTACAAAGCTGAATGGAAGTTCATGGAAAGGGCTTTTTGACTGTAGGGATCACTATAGGCCAGTAGTTATCAACTGGGGACAATTTATCCTCCTCCACTGCGGACATTGGCAGTGTTTAGAGACATTTTTGGTTGTTACAACAGGGGGAGGAGTGTTGCTGGTATCTAGTGTGTAGAGACCAGGACTACTAAACATCTTACAATGCACAGAATGGTCACCCAAAACAAAGAACTGAAAACATAAATATTTTAGATCTTTTCTCTTGTGCAGATCACGCTCTTCAGAGAAGACTTGCCAATATGCTATCTGGCTGCCAGCATTCTGAGATCCTAGCAATGGAAAAAGACTCAGTCTTTGCACTCTGTTAGTAAACCTTTATTTAATTACCCTATTTTTAGTAAAACACTCCTGCCCTCAAATATGCTTGTGCCTCTTGGTCCAGACTCCCTCTGTTTCACTTTCTCCAGAGATCAGAACTTCAGGGGTATTCTGATGGAATCAGAGTGAGACAGAGTTGCAGGGAGGGTATTGTAAACAAACTTTCAAACATCATCTTCTTTTTAGCTCCTCCACCTACATTTTCAGAGATACCTGAGGTCCCCCACTTCCTGGGTTATTTGAGAGTTCTATAATGTAATTCACTTGCTTTTTTTTCCCCTCCCACTGCAGGCTTAGGATTTAATTTTCCTGGTTCTGCTAAGTCAGTTATCATTAGTCCATCTGCTTTCCAGCTTCCAATATTCTTATTTTGTTTTCTTCCCTCCTGTTGTCTATGTCCTTGTGTGTCTTTTAAAAAAAATTCTTTTACTGTCATTTTGGTGAGATTTCAGGAAGAAGCAGATCTAATCATGCATTCAACTTGCTATCTTAAATGGCAGTTTCCCCTGTTTTACCTCACTCTTCGTTAAAGTAATTAGAATGTGTCTCTTATTCACCACCCCCCACTCCCATGAGATGATAACCTCATGGAGAATGTGAACTGTGTCCTATTTATATTTGTATACTCAGAAGTACCTGGCCTTAATAGGTACTCAGTACATTTGCTACACTGAACTTATGTAATGCAAATTCACATCTGCTTTAAATGCTTTTTCCATTAATATATCAGTGGAAACTTATACTTCTATTTTCCTAATTCTTTAATATGCAAAAATGCAATAAGTTAACTCCTAATGTCCGTAAACTTTGCATGCATGACTAAAATGACCTGAACACGTGGAACACATAAATCATGTTGTTCATTCATGACACTTTGCAGAGAGTCTCATGTACTCACTCTGGTGGCCAATCTCATTTCCAAATCTCCTACTCCTAAATAGAGTATTTTATAGCCTCTGCGTTAGAAGATATTTTTAAAACAGTGAAGTTTAATTACATTTACCTGACAGACTATCTGATTGTAAATGTATATTTCTAACAGATGAATCTTATTAGGACTTCATGTTTGTATCAATATATTTTAAATAAATATCTGCTCAATAAAGAAATGAATAGAGATACACATTAATATGTGTGTTCAGTATTTGTACATTATCAGTGACCAAATTCTGATCGCCGAATCCATGTCCTAATATAACAGGAAAATCTGGTTGTTAATTAGATACCTAATACATGATGCTGTTTCTCCCATTGCTAGGATTCACAGGTCCAGGACTCAAGGGGTAGAAATGGGAGTGTCACCACTAACTATCACCCCTAGTGACTTAGCAGCAAAATTTTTGCTTCCTGTCTATGTGGCCTTATGTTTTGCTAGCTTAGAGGTCTTAGTTCCAAAAGGTGGAATGCTTCCACCAGGAGACATAATGATTCCATTGAACTGGAAGTTAAAACAGCTGCCTGACCACACTGGGCTCCTCATGCATTTTAATCAGTAAGCAAAGAAGGAAATTTCTGTGTTGGCTGGGGTGACTGATCCTGACTACCAAGGGGGACTTGGACTACTGCTTCACGATGGAGGTAAGGAAGAGTATGTCTGGAATATAGGAGATCCCTTAGTATCACCATGCCCTGTGATTAAGGCCAATGGAAAAATACAACAGCCCAATCCAGGCAGGACTACTGATGTCCCAGACCCTTCAGGAATGAAGATTTGGGTCACTCCACCAGGTAAAGAACCATGATCAGCTGAAGTGCTGAAGACAAAAGGAATACAAAATTGGTAGTGGAAGAAGGTAGTTATAAATACCAGCTGTGACCACATAACTAGTTATAGAAATGAGGACGTAATTGTCATGAGTACTCTTGCTTATTTTGTTATGAGTATGTGTGTGTGTATCTCAAATATCTTTGTTTTCTTCCCTCTCTTATTCCTTTATCATATAAAATAAGATATATTGGCTTTATGTCATAGTATTTAAGTATCGTTAATTTTACATCGTAGAATTTAAGTTATGGGATATCAAGGAAAAGAGTAAACACCATTCCAGGACATTACCTCCTCTTCTGTGGAAGTGGTTAGTGTGTTTCTGGCCATATGCAGTATAGTTGTATCACGGTGGGTAGAATTATGACCTTGTTATTGTCTTTATTTAGAGATTAAGCTTGTTTTAAGGAGATGCACATGGGTGCCAAGTTTACAAGGGGTGGATTTGTGATGGTTAATTTTATGTGTCAACTTGACTGGGCCATGGGGTGTCCAGCATTTAGTCAAACATTATTCAGGTTGTGTCTGTGATGGTGTTTTTGGGTAAGCCAACATTTGAATGAGCACAGTGAGTAAAGCAGATTGCTCTCCCTAATGTGGGTAGCCTTATCCAATCAAGCAGAGACCTAAAGAGAACAAAAGGGTTGAGTATGAGGAAACTCCTCCTGCCTCACTGCTTTGAGCTAGGACATTGACTTTTTTCCCTGCCTTTGGACTTTAACTGCAACATTAGCTCTTCTTGGGTCTTGAGCCTGCCAGCTTTCAGATTGGAAGTTACACCATCGGCTCTCCTGGTTCTTAGGCCTTCAGACACAGACTGTAACTATACATCAGTAACTATACCCACTACAGATCTTAGGACTTCTCAGCCTCCATAACCATGTGAGGCAATTTCTCATAATAAATATCCCTCCCTCCTCCCCATGTATATCTATATTATATCTCCTGTTGGTTCCACTTCTCTGGAGAACCCTGACTAATACAGATACCTAATTATAAATAGAAAGGTGATTGCACTATTTTAAAAATCTTGTTAATTATTCAATTCTTATTAATAACCATATACTATAGATTTTATGTATCTCTTGGCAGTTTCAAAGTATGTTTTATTATTTATTGTTTGTTATCCATTATTAGATTTCCTGGGGTACATAGATAGCTAGAGAAATAAATAAGGTGCTATTTCTATACAGTATGCCTTTTTAAATATCATAATTTAAGTATTCTTTGAAAGTTAAGTCATACTCACTGTGTACATGGCAACAGAAGCAGGAGGAAGCAAATGTTACAAACAAGGTAAAATGTATGAATGTCCATGTCTCAGAGAAATGGATGTTCTTCAGTTTACCTGTGACAGCATTTGGAGCAAGTACCACTTGTTGTCATCCGTTACTTGAAGATCCAGCCAATGTTAAATTGTTTGCTTTCCCTCTTTTGTAAACTATTTTATTTTCCTTCCAATTCTAATTCTGCCCAATTGCTCTATTCAAGTAAAGTCACTTAATCTCCCCTGTTCTGATTGATATTTTAATTATTCAGTTATTTCCAGCTGCGTCCACCTCAGCTTTGTATGAAGAATGGAAAACTATGCTTTCTGTATTTGAATAATAAAACTATGGACTGGGTCATTTTTTTTTCTCTCCAAAATTAGAGAAATAAATTACCCACACAAAAACAACTGTTCTGCTTTTCTGAGTACCATGGAGGAGATAGTTGCCTATCTGTGTTCCCTTTGTTAGTCTGCTAACATTTCAAAGGGTATGGCAACTATTTAAAATAATTACTTGGTTTTACAGCAAATCAATCAGTCAATCTTGGACTTGTCAGATGTGAACTAAGATATCATTTTGACTCTCCTGGGTACCTGGCTTGTATTCCTAGATCTTCAGAGACAGAGATTCTCTGTGCATTTGAGAATAACTACTGGCTGATCTGATAGAGGCAATAATGTGACTGTGGGACTTGACAATAGGCTTCCATCAAGACAGTTTGTCTGTTGGGTCTCTTTTGATTTCAAGAAACAAAACCCAACTCAAGTTAACTTAAGCAAAAAGTGGAAAATATATAAGGATCAAACCAAGGCCATGTCTCAGGATGGGACTGAAACTATGCACCAGACACTCTCTCTGTCTTTGCCCACTTTATGTATCTCTTTACCCAGTCTTCATGGTAGAAAATATGGCTGAACAAACTCCAGTTTTTATATCTCATGCATTAAAGATATAAACCTAGGCAAAGACCAGATCTTTTACTCCCAATTTGAAGTTTTCCAAGGATGAATCTCTGTTCAGCCCAAACTGTAGCCAGGACAAAAACTAGGGTTCATAATTTATACCCATGGCTGCTTGGAGGCTATCCTGTGACCATGAAGATGAAAGGGAAAGGGAGAAGTTTGCAGAGAAGGGAGGCTGGATGGCACACTTAATAGGTATCTACTGTAAGGCCCTCCTCATGGAAAATTGATCTTAAACAGTAGCCTACTGGAGTCCATGCTGTGGAAAAGGAAGTGGATGGTATTAAGGTATGTTGGGTAAAAGGAGGAATTTTGAGGCAATTGGGCTTTTGGGGGTCACTTCAATATATACCATAAGTATGTTTTTTAAAAATATAGCTCATTATTTGAACGATTCTTACACAAAGAGATTTAATTGACTGTAGCAAATTTATTCCTGGATTTTGAGCCATCTTCAAATTCAAATGTATGTTAATTATCCAGGTCAGCTTTGCAGAGATTCAACTCAGTTATCATAGTCCCTGAAATGACCATAATGGACAAGCAGTGACTCAGTTGTTTTTGTCCTGTAAACCAGTGGGTTCCAGCCTGAGATCCCTAGACATCTAGGAGTCTGTAAGGGAAGAATTGAAGATCCATAAGCTATTTGCACTATTTCATAAAGTCGAAAGGAAATCATATACTTACCTGACACAAAGCTACCTAAAACATCAAGTTTCTCTGTTTTAGAATGGAATTATATCAAGTCAGGGCAGCAAGTCTGTTTTTCCATGCTGATCTTAAGCTCTGGTTTAATACATAGATACAGATATCAATATTGATATATACATATACAGTGATTGGTTAAATAAATTCTGGGTAAATGAATTCCATCCTGGGAGAAATGTGATTTTAATAAATGTATATATGGCTGCTATTATTCTGTTTATAATATAAAGACTGTAGAAAGAGAAATTTAAAGCTCAAGATTACTGAAGTCATCTTTCCTGGAGATCTATAAACATGAGATAATTAGCCAGCTCTCTAAAATAATGATCTCTGGAAAATCCTTCTACTTTCCTCTTAAAAGATATTAAAATATCATCTACCCCATTATTAGAAGGTATATTGATTAGGATACTACCATGCCTTAATGACAGAGACCTGTGGGTAATAAGTTGTTTTCAGAAATGCTCTCCCTTTAGAACATGAATTCTAGATCATCCTGTGAATATCAAGACCTTGGATGTTTAGGATTTCCTGCAAGTCCTCATCTCCATAATGATCATAAGCACTTGGTTATTTCTCTGCTTCATCCCGTGATTAGGTCCTCTGGACCCAGATGTAACAAAAAAACGGATAGGAAAAATTTCTAAGACACTAATTCTCTACTTGTAGCCCTTTAAGCCCTAGGCAGTTATACATATAGTTGCCTGAAATCCACTTTGGAACAAAGCCATTCCTCTTCCTATAGCCAAAACATATCAGTAGGGTATTTTCAGCAGCCTTGAACTCATCTCTCTCACCTCACCAAGACTCAAACCTCTACACTAAGTGGCTATTCCATTCTACCTTTCAGAAAATTAATTAATCCCAATTAAAATGAGAAAACCCATAATTGCAACATCATCTTTAAATGTACCCTCTACTTCAGTCTTAGAAATGATACATCTAAGTTTGAAAAGAAGTTAATGGGATTTAAAGCAGTATTGAAGACACAAATTCTAACAGGAAATATTAGTTTTCTAAAGCATTGTTTTAAATATAAAGCTACAAAAAATAAATAAATATAAAGCTACATATTTATTCAAAATTGATTCATATATGATGGACAAATCACTTCCCAAATGTGCTTCTTTGTAAAGCTATGAAAAGCAGGGAGGAGAAGTAGGTAGGACATGCATTAATGAGTATAAGGTCTTCTCCTCACCCTTAAATACTTGTACAGGATGTTCTTTTTAAAACAAATGTAGTGAAAATTCCCCTTTTCTTCCTTGAAGCATCTGTGAGTCTTTCTTTAGATAAAATGAGCTTTTTTGGTGAGCACATGACAAGAAAGAGGTTCAGTGTAACAAGCAATCATGTTATTTTAAAAAGCTCCATCTCAAATTAAGTTTACATATGGCAGCTTTTTAGAGAGGCTGGGTTGCAACATGTGAAAAATTTTAAAGTGTGACGTTTCATTTACAGGTTCAGAGTAGCTTTCAATTCCTGTACTAGTGTGCTTCTAATTAAATCTTAATTGTACCATTCATTATGAATTGAAAGAAACACTGATACACTGGATTTTCTACAAGAGGAACACAAGATGGCCCTCATAAAATGGCTGGCTAATCCAAAGAAAAGGAATAAAACGTGGAAATGATCCTTAAAAGTAAAGCCTAACATTTGAAGTTGCATGATTATTAAATTATCACAAATAATATCTTTTTTATAGGCCCATATGATTTAAATATATATAATTAGTTATAGAAAATCACCAGAATGCATGAGGAGCTATGAGTAGGTAGCAAATGTAATGAAAATGACACATCCATTAATATAGTTGCTACTTTATCATATACCAATTTAATATATCCTTGTGAAATAAACATTTTTAAAGTTGGTTTATCTTATGGTCAGAAGAAGAAAGGACCAAAAGTGTAAGTAGCCCAATGCTGCTTTCTCACAGAACAGGAGTTTTGTCTGAATTGTAGGATAATTACATTTGTCTCATTACACCTCTTTGGCATGTGCTTGGGTAATTTGAATTTTCAATGTAGCATGAAATAATTTTCAAAAATAAATCAATGCCCCTTCCATTTTTAATTCCTCCTGTCTATAGAGTCATCATTCCTGAAATCTGGTGATTTCGAATTTAGAATTTAAATGAGCTCACTCTCTTTTCCATTATCTCCTACAAACAGGGCTATAGAGAATAAATGAAGCAATAACTTAAAAAATACACCAAGAAAGGCTCCAACAACTTTGTGGAGCTGAAGTTGAAAACAAAAGGTGTATTTCTGATATCCAGAGAGCTGGAAGATAGCATCTCAGCCCTAGGTTTTTTGATAGTCTGGGATTGGCCATTTATTCTTCTTTGAGATATAAAGAAAATACAGAAAAACACAATGATGTACCAAACACCCATGTATCTGCTACCTAGATTTTAACAAATAACATTTTGTAGTGTTTGTTTAAAGTCATTTTTATAAAAGTAATTTTTAAAATTCTCCTTTGTTTTTCCTCTAATCCCATTCCCTCCTACTCCTTCCTCCCCCATCCAGGCTGTAACCCTCATAATTTGGTGTGAGTATTAGTATCTATTACTGCATAACAAATTACCCCAAAAGTTGGTGACTTAAAACAACACCATTTATTATCTCACAGTTTCTGTGTGTCATGAATCCGTGCGGTTTAGCTGGATCCTCAGGCTCAGGATCTTTCACAAGGCCTCAGTCAAAGTGTCACCTGGAGCTGCAGTCATCTCCAGGTTCAACTGGGGCAGAATCCACTTCCAAGTTCACTCAGTGGTTGTTGGCAGGATTCAGTTCCTTGAGGACTGTTGTACTGAGGGCTTCAGTTCCTTCCTGCCTCTTGGCTAGTGGCTGTCCTCAGTTCTTTGCTACAAGAGCAGCTCACAATATGAAACTTGCTTCATCAAAGCTAGAAGAACCAGAGCCAACAAAGGAGAAGTCACAGTTTTTTATACCTCATCTTGGAAGTGACCTTCTATCACTCTTTTCATTACAAGCAAGTCACTAAGCCCAGGCCAAACTCAAGGGGAGGAAATTATAACAGAGCATGAAGTCTAGGAGGCAGGATTCATTGGGGGCCATCTTAGGAGCTAGCTAGTGTGTATCTTTCCATCTAATTTTTATATATTTTTGTATAAATATCTATCAATGAATATTTTATATATATAAATATGTACAATGTTACATATGTTTTCAGTTTACAAAAATGGTTTCATAATGTGTGAATCATTATGCATCTTGCTTTTTTCATCTCAATATTATTATTTTTTTATTTTTATTTTTTTTGCGGTATGCGGGCCTCTCACTGTTGTGGCCTCTCCCGTTGCAGAGCACAGGCTCCAGACGCGCAGGCTCAGCAGCCATGGCTCACGGGCCTAGCCGCTCCGCAGCATGTGGGATCTTCCCGGACCGGGGCACAAACCCGTGTCCCCTGCACCAGCAGGCGGACTCTCAACCACTGCGCCACCAGGGAAGCCCCATCAATATTGTATTTTTGACATCTATTCATATTGATCTATTTAGTTCCTTTTAACCACTATTCAATATTCAATCTATGGATTACCACATTTTACTGAAAATTCTACTCATTCATTTTCCTATTAATGGACATTTGTTTCCTTTTTTTTTTTTTTTTGGTGTTACTAATGAAGTGACAATGAGTCACAAGGTAATGAGTATCTTTGCATGTGTCTCTTTGAGTACATAAGCAAGAGTTTCTAAAAACCTAGAAGTTATTTAAATATTATTGCCTACTTCCAAATTGTTCTCCTAAAGTGATTATACTTGTTTATACTTATGCTAGTAGTTTAAGAGATTTACCTTTACTCAACTTGCATGCCAATCCTTAGTTGGTAATGATACATGAAATTTCATTGTTATTTTACTTGTTTTTTCCTAATAACCGATAAGGTTGAGCATCTTTTCACATGTTGATAAACCATTTGGATTGCCTAGTCTCTTCATTCTCTGTTCATACACTATGGCCATCTTCCTATTGAGTTACTTGTGCTTTTTATTACACTTTGATTATATGTCTTCTGTCATACAAAAAAAATGTTAATGAAGCCAAATTTTAGTTCCTTGCCTTTATGATTTATTGTTTTTTTTCTAGTTTAAGACACCTTCTGTGACCCAAGATTCTAAAGATATTGCCTATATTTTCTTCAAGCAGTTTAAAAGTTTTGGTTTTTTACACTTGGAGCTTTCTTTAATCTATTTGAAATTTGCTTTTGTGTTTTGTGTGAAGTAGGGATCTTAATTTTCTGTATGGAAAGTGAGTTGTTCCAATCTTATTTATTAACTCATCCATCCTTTCACCCCTGATTTAAATATCACTTCTGTTATAGATAAATATCTTTTAAAGGCACGAGTCTATTTCTGGAGTTTCTGTTTCACTCAGCTGATCTCTTTGAACACTCTTGAACCAGTACCAAACTATTTTAATTGCTAAAACTTTATAATTACTAAGTATTTTAAAGAGTAAGTCCCAGGCTTCCCTGGTGACACAGTGGTTAAGAATCCACCTGCCCGTGCAGGGGACGCAGGTTCAAGTCCTGGTCTGGGAAGATCCCACATGCTGCAGAGCAGCTAAGCCCGTGCGCCACAGCTGCTGAGCCTGCGCTCTAGAGCCCGTGAGCCAGAACTACTGAGCCCGCGCGCCTAGAGCCCATGATCCAAAACAAGGAGAAGCCACCACAATGAGACACCCACACACTGCAACAAAGAGTAGCCCCCGCTCGCCGCAACTAGAGAAAGCCCGCGTGCAGCAACGAAGACCCAACGCAGCCAAAAAATAAATGAATTAAAAAAAAAAAAATAAGGCCCACCTCCTTGTTCGTTTTTTTCAGAGTTTTGGGGGATATTTTTAGATATTTACTCTTCTGTTTGCATTTTAATCAATTTCTCAAGTTGCGTAAAAATCCAGGTGGGATTTTTATTGGAATTATGTTAAATTTAGACATCAAATTTTTGGAAATTGACATATCCTGAAATTGAGTCTTCCCAAACAAGAACATAGTATGTGTCTCCATTTTTAACAAGCTTTCCTTATATCCTTCATAATATGCTATAGTTTTCTTCTTAAAACATGTATACATCTTTTGTTAGATTTAGACCCAGGTACCTTATAGTATGTTTACTATAGTGAATAGTATCCGTTTTTCCTATTAGGTTTTTAATTTTTTATTGCTGATTTATAGCAATGCCATTGATTTTTATGTTATAAACTTCGTGAATTTTACAAGATTGCCTATAAAATACCTTAGATTTTCCATGTAGATTATTGTAGCATCTTCAAATAACAGCAGTTTTTACTTTTTCTTTCTGGGTGGACATTTGTCATTTGTTTTAGCCATCCAGCATCTGAACTCCTTTCTATGTTTAAGGAAATTTCCTGCTTTATGAGTCTGGTTGTAAGACAAAGACTTCTTCCTCTGTAGGAGCTTAAAATATTCCAAACTTCCCTCCCAGCCTTCCTTGCAGCTGAGGAGCAGGCATTTAATGATACTGTAGTGGTGACAGCAGTGAAGTAACAGTAGTGATAGAGCAGAGCTGGCATCAGTGTTAGCAGGGGTAGCAGTTGCAGTCAAGTTGCAGGAGCAGAAGTGACAGTGATCTAACAGTAACAGGGCTCAATGGTGGCAGCAAAGGATTCCTTGTCAGACTATTTCTTCAGCGTGTTATGGGTACTTCTGGACATTCAGCCTTAAGTCTGGTTTTTCAACTCTCCCAATGATTCTGTGAGCTGCCAAATATTCTTGTAACAAACTCTTTCTGCTTAATCAGCCAGAGTCAGCAGCATCTATTGCTCGTAACTAAGAACAGTAAAGTATATATTTTTGGATCTTAAAGCTCTTATTCTTTTTTTAAAAAATCTCAGTGGATTTGCAAGGATCTCCAGTACAATGTTGAATAATAGGAGTGATAGTATTGAGTATTATCATGTTCCTAACTTTTTTTTTCAAATATTTATTTATTTATTTATTTGGTTATGTGGGGTCTTAGTTGTGGCAGTCCAGTGCCTTAGTTGTGGCTCACGGGCTCCTTAGTTGCAGCAGGCAGGCTCCTTAGTTGTGGCTCCAGGGCTCCTTCGTTATGGCTTGCCAGCTCCTTAGTTGCAGCACATGGGCTTCTTAGTTGTGGTATGCGAACTCTTAGTTGCGGCATACATGTGGGATCTAGTTCCCCGACCAGGGATCGAACCCGGGCCCCCTGCATTAGGAGCGCGGAGTCCTATCCACTGCACCACCAGGGAAGTCCCTCATGTGCCTAACTTTAAAAGGCAATGTTTCTGAAGTTTAACCACTCAGCATACTGTTTGTGTATGTTTTTAGTAGATACCAAATAATCAGGTTAGGGAAATCCTCTTCTATTAATATTTTACTGAAAAGTTTTTTTTTTGTTTTTGGGGGGTTTTTTTTGCGGTACGCGGGCCTCTCACTGTTGTGGCCTCTCCCGTTGCAGAGCACAGGCTCTGGACGCGCAGGCTCAGTGGCCATGGCTCACGGGCCCAGCCGCTCCGTGGCATGTGGGATCTTCCCAGACCGGGGCACGAACACGTGTCCCCTGCATCGGCAGGCGGACTGTCAACCACTGCGCCACCAGGGAAGCCCTACTGAGAAGTTTTTTAAAACCATGAATGGGGACTGCATTTTATCAAATGCTTTTAAATGTATCTTTTGAGATAATCATACAATATTCTTAATATGTGAATTAAATTAATAGTTTCCTAAAGTTATCATTTTTGCATTCTTATAAATCTTATCTGATCTTTTTAATACAATGCTATATTCAATTTTCTAATGATTTATTTAATATTTTGCATTTGTGTTCGTGAGATTAAAGTTTTATTTTCTTCTACTCTGCTTTGTGTGTCAAGATTATTCCAGCTTCATAAAGTGAGTTTGGTAGCTTTCCCTCTTTCCTATTCTCTAGGACAGTTTGCAAAGATAGAATTTTTCTTTCTTCAAGAATTGGTAAAACTCACCTATGCCTGTATATTAATCATGTTTTTTATTTTTGGTATTCTATGATGCCTTGACATCTTGGGGCCTTATGTACTTGAGGAGAGACTGCTCCTTCCTGGACTAGCTATTTCTAGAGGTAACATAATTTGCCTTTGAACATATCTTCGTTGTGCAAACCAACCAATCCTGAGTCTATAACTTCCTCCTTTTATCAGAGTGCTGCAGTCTGGGACTTTTATCCCCCTGTGGTAAATCACTCTAGGGCCAGGTGCTAGACAACTAGGGACTACCCCTTTATAGCACAGAGCCTGCCAAAATTATTCAAACTATCCAATTCTAAATGTGCTCAGTTTGCCTGCCATGCCTCACCCATTGCTTCCCACCAAAAGCCACAATAAAGGATCTGGGCATGCTTTCCCCCTTGCTTCTTCTGCCTCTTGATCATCCCTGGTGCTTTCCTGTGTGGCCTCCCTGCTTGGTGTGCTGTGCCTTCTATTTTTAGGGATCTGAAAGTATAAAAACTTCTTCTTTCATGACAATAATTTTTGTGTCTTAATGTCTTACTACCTGATTAAGACAAATCCTGGGTACATTTTAAAACAGCCTTGTACCTTTTAGAGGAGTAAGAGTTTTTTTATGCCAGTAAAATTTTCTTAACAGTTATTGCTCTATTAAGTTTTTCTGTTTCTTCTTCAGTGAGTGTTGGTGATTTTTATTTTTCTAGAAAATTGACTATTATATATGTTTTCAGACATACTGGCAAAATTAATAAAATGTTCCTGATTTTTAAAATATTTACAACTTCCATAGTTATGTTGCCTTTTAAAATTTCTAGTATTGTTCACTTAATGCCATTCTCTTGTTTTCTTGATTACTTGATAAAAGGTATGCCTATTTTATTGGTCTTTTCAAACAAACTGCTTTTGGTTTTATTAATCTCTTATTTTTCTGTTTTCATTTTAATTTCTGATTTTATCTTTTCTTTTATTCTACTTTCTATGGATTTTTTTGTAGCTTCTGGAGTTGAATGCTTACTCCATTTAATTTTACTTTTTCTTATTTTCAAATATGTTCTCCACTCCCCAAATTTTTTCCATGTCAAAAGAGCCCAATTAGTGTAATACTCCTGGCCTCTCTCCATCCCTTTACTTACTTCACTGCAGAGCAAGTAAAGAGACTTATTTGATTGGTAAATTTTAGAAGAATTCTAAATTCTTCTAAGAACTAAGGACATTTGACCTAACTCTTCTTCCCTTCTTCTTGAAAGTTAATGATGAGGAAAGAGCTTGAGTTCTCCTCTGCTATTCCATGATGTAAGTCTCACCTAGGCAGGATCCAGTGTAGGCAAACCTGCCCATATCCAGTGTTCTTGTATATAAACTCTCAGTTCTGGACCTATGTTCCCATCTTCCTGAGTCCTGGTTTGTTACTGTTTCTCCATGAAAGCTACCTATGCCCTTAAGATTACTGTCTTCCTTACTTTCCTGTGTGTCTTACTGAATGAAAGCATACTCCTTAGAGTTAGTAAATTGTAGAGGCCATGTCAATGAAGTATATTTAATATTGTTTCAAGTTATAATTACTGTGAAATCATATAAAGGTATTAAATGAATATTGGAAAGGGGGAAAAAGTGGCTAGTAATTATTCAACATCATAGAGCAGCCATTCTCACTGTTCTTTGTATATTCTTTTGTCATGATATATATACATTTTTCATGCTTGTAATCATGCAACATATCTAGCATATATATTTCTTCATGTGTCTAGATTGTCTTCATACTTATAATTTTCAATGACAGCATATTTCATTGAGTAGACATTGCATAACATAACCACACCATATTACTTTCAATTTTTATTTGTGAAATTAATAACTGTAATAAACATTTTTACATATTTAATATTTTCCTATTTTTTAATTTTTCCTTGGGATTAATATTCATAATTGTTGAGTCAAAGAAAGTGATCATTTTTATGAATCTTAATGTGGGTTCCAGTTATATCCCAAATAACTGTGTTAGTTTATACTGCTTCCTATAATGCATGAGTAGCCCAGTTACACCAAAACCTTGCCAAAATTGAATAATTTAAAAAAATTTTAATATAAGTGTTTTTTTTGTTATTTTTTGTTATTAACTACTACATTTGAACATGTTTTGCTTTCTATAAAACCAGATTTCCTTCTCTTTTTTTTTTCAGGAATATCTGTTCATAATTTTTCCCAATTATTTTTTGAAGTTTTAATGTTTCCTTTCCAGTATGTATGAGTTATTTATATGAAATATTAGTACTTTGGGGACTTCCTTGGTGGTCCAATGGTAGAGAATCCATCTTCCAATGCGGGGGACACAGGTTCCATCCCTGGTTGGGAGACTAAGATCCCATATGCCACGGGGCAACTAAGCCCACACGCCACAACTGCTGAGCCCATGCACCTCAACGAGAGAGCCCACGTGCTCTGGAGCCCACACACCACAACTAGAGAGAGGAAACCCGCACACCACAACTAGAGAGAAGCCCGAGCACCACAACTAGAGAAAAGCCTGTGTGCCACGAGTAGAGAGAAGCCTGAGTGCCACAATGAAGAGACTATGCGCTGCAATGAAAGACACCACATGCCTCAACGACCTGACACAGCCAAAAAATAATATATATATACATATATTGATACTTTTGTAACAATTGTTATAAATAATTTTCCCTGGTACTTAAGAATATTTGGGATAACACAAAAATACATATACACAAGCCTAAGATTAATACAAGAGTTTTCTAAAAGCTGGAAAAGAAAAAAAGAAAGAAGCAAGTATGCTAATCATAGGAGCTAGCAAATGACCTATTGTGAAATTTGGCCCAAAACATAGTCTATCAACCTCAGTCTATCAACCTGAGGTTACCTATTTAACCTCATGAAGCCACAGTCTTCCCATCTGGTAGAAACCATACAGTTATCATAAGGAGTAAAAAATATATATGTAGAATTCCTGGCACCTAAGTAGCTTTATTATTGGTAGTTATAAAATTCTCATTATCAGAAAAGGAAAAACATAATTATCCTTTATAGAAGACGAAGCTTTCCTGGTACTAAATTCTTAAAACTACCACCCACCACAAATATAGTTCCCCTCCTTTCTTCTCAAGGCATGGGTGGGCTTAGTAAACGTGTGGTTGGATAGAGCCATGTGACTAGTTCTGGCTAATGAATTTTGAGCAGATCTCTTCTGGGCTAGAGCATTTGATTGTTAATACAAGACCTTTCAAAGCCCTCTTTCTATTGGCTGTGGCAACTGGCAGTATTGGAGAAGAAAGCATTAGCCTGAGTCCCAGAGTGGGAAAGCAAGGAGCAGAAGCCTCCAGCCTCACTGCAATGGGCAATAAATAAACCTTCCCTTAGTGTTCTTATAAGCCACTAAGATTTGAGGTTGTTACTAAAACATAGCTTAAACTCTCCTAACTGAAACAAGAAAATAACAGTTTCTTTGGTCCTACATGTTACTACTGTAGGGACTGCTATAGATGCATCAGGAAGTTACAGAATTGACTTGTGCTGCACCCCTACTTATTGATGGACCTACCTAGTCTACAGTAGCAACATACTGGTCAGGTCCTGTCTACTTGAGTACCACACTGTCCACAAAACAGCAGCTCCTTCTGGGAAAGGGATCAATACTACTACTCACTACCCTCCATTTACCTTTTATTTTGGTGAATGAAGGAATCCTTTTATGAAACAGCTTACGGACAGTGAGAGAACTGTTAAGTAGGCCAAGTATATAAAAGGAAATCCTAAACAGTTTGCTGTTTTCAAATTGTCAACTAGTTATCTGTATAACATTTATTGAGTAAACCTTCCCTCTTAATTTTTTGGTGATACCTCCTCATTCTACATTATTTTATATAATTATCTTTATCCAACCTATTCCAAATTTGTATAGGTTTTTATACCACTATATCAGTGTTTCAACCAATGTTATTAGTATTATTCATAATTGCCAAAATATTTGAAGCAACCAAAAGTGAATGGATAAACAAATTGTGGTATATCTATATGGTGGCATAGTATTCAGGGATTTTTTTAAAAGATGAAGAGAAGATGGCAGAGGAGAAAGACCCTGAGCTCACCTCCTCTCACAGGCACACCAAAAATCACAACTATCCACAGAACAACCATGAGTGAAAACCACTGAAACCTACCAAAAAAGATCTTCTACAACTAAAGACGTAAAGAAGGAACCACAAGATAGGTAGGAGGGCCAGACTCACAGTATAGTCAAGTCCAATACTCCTGGGTGGGTGACCGACAAACTGAAGAATAATTACATTGCAAATTCTCCCAAAGGAGTGAGAGGTCTGAGCCCCACATTGGGCTCGCAAGCCTGGGGGTCTTGCACCAGGAAGACAAGCCCCTAGAGCCTTTGGCTTTGAAGGCCAGTGGGGCTTACTTTCGGGAGTCCCAGAGGGCTGAGGGAAATAGAGACTTCACTCTTAAAGGGCAAGCACAAAATCTCATACACTCTGCAACCCAGAGCAGAAACAATAATTTGAGAAGAGCCTGGGTCAGACCCACCTGCTGATCTTGGAGAGTCTTCTGGAGAGTCAGGAAGCAACTGCAGCTCACCCTGGGAATGTAGACACTGGCAGCAGACATTTTGGGGCGCTCCATCTACCATGTGGACACTGATGCTGGCCAGTGCCATTGTGGAATCATCCTTCTAGTTCATTAGAGCCAAGACCTGGCCCCACCCAATAGCCTATAGGCACTAGTGCTGGGACACCTCAAGCCAATCAACTAACTGGGTGGGGACACAGCTCCACTGATCAGCAGACAGGCTAGCTTAGATGCCTCCTGAGTCCTCAACTACTTTTGGTCACCGCCCTGCCCACCAGAGGGCCCAGGACACAGGTCCACCCAACAGTCCCAGAATCTCTTGGGCCCTGGCTCTCCCCTCCAGGGAGCCTGCTCTAGACTTTAGACCAGCCTCATCCACCAGGGGGCAGACACCAGTCTCAAGAAAACCACAATCCCACAGCCTGCCCATCAGCAGGCCACACCTTGCCCTGGGACCAGCTGGTCCCTGGCCCTGCCCACTAACAGGACAACACAAGCTTTGGGTCACCCCAGACCCTGTACTGAGCCGTGTCAGGGGCCACACACCCCTCCCCCCCACCCCTCCAATCAGCAATCTGATGCCAGCTCTGGGACTTCTGGGTCCTGCAGCCAGACTCCAGGACCCAGCTCTGCCTGCCAATAGGCCAGCACTAACCCCAGGACCTGGCTTCACCCACCAAGGGTGGGTGGTCCAGAGTTTTCTGGACCCTGACTCTGCCCACCATTGAGCCAGCATAAGCCCTGGAGCCCCTGGGGTTCAGCAGTCAGCTGCTTTGTGACGCAGCCCCACCTACCAATGCCTGGAAGCCTCTGTAAAAAGACAGGGTCTGGCAACAACCAGACCAGGGGCCAACCAAGCCTACCAGATGACCAACATAGTCAGCCTGCTACAACAGAAGGCCCATGCAGCCCTCATAGGGTGAACTTAGAGTATATAGCTTGGGTGATGAGAGGGGAGTGTGCTGCTGGAACACATAGGATGCCTCCTTCAAAAGGCACTTCTCCAAGATCAGGAAACATAACTAACTAGATACATAAAAATAAAAACAGCAACCTAGGCAAAATGAGGTGACAGAGGAATGTGTTCCAGACAAAGGAACAAGATAAAACCCCAGAAGAAGAACTAAGTGAGTAGAGATGGGCAGTCTACCTGAGAAGGAGTTCACGGTAGTGATCGTAAAGATGACCAAAGAACTCAGGAGAAGAATGGATACACAGAGCCAGAAGTTAGATGTTTTAAACAAAGAGTTAGAACATATAAAGAAAAACCAAACAGAAGAAGAATACAATAACTGAATGAAAAATGCACTAGAAGGAATCAACAGTTTACTAAATGATAGAGAGGAATGGATCAGCAAGCTGGAAGACAGACTAGTGAAAATCACTGATCCTGAACAGAAAAAAAAAAAAAAAGAATGAAAAGAAATGACGGTTTAAGAGACCTCTGTGACAACATCAAGCACACTAATATTCACATTACAGGAGTCCCAGAAGGAGAAGAGAGAAATGGGCTGAGTACATACTCAAAGACATAATAACTGAAAACTTCCCTAACATGGGAAAGAAAACAGACATCCAAGTCCAGGAGGCACAGAGAGTCCCATACAGGATTAACCCGAAGAGGAACACACCAAGACACATTGTAGTTAAAATGACAAAAATTAAAGATAAAGAGAGAATATTAAAAGCAGCAAGGGAAAAGCAACAAATAATGTACAAGGGAACTCCCATAATGCTGTCAGCTGACTTTTCAGCAGAAATTCTACAAGCCAGAAAGGAGTGGCACAATATATTTAAAGTGATGAAAGGGAAAACCTACAACCAAGAATACTCTACCCAGCAAGGCTCTTGTTCAGACTTGATGGAGAGATCAAAAGTTTTACAGACAGGCAAAAGCTAAGAGTTCAGGAACACCAAAGCAGCTTTACAAGAAATGTTGAAGGAAGTTCTCTAAGTGAAAAAGAAAAGGCCACAACTAGCAACATGAAAATTACAAAGTGAAAAAGTTCATTGGTAAAGGCAAACATATAGTAAAGGTCAGAATTCATCCACACGCAAAGCTAGTACGAAGGTTAAAAGACAAAGGTAGTGGGCTTCATTGGTGGTGCAGTGGTTAAGAATCCGCCTGCCAGTGCAGGGGACACGGGTTCGAGCCCTGGTCTGGGAAGGTCCCACATGCTGCGGAGCAACAACGCCCGTGTGCCACAACTAGTGAGCCTGCACTCTAGAGCCCGCGAGCCACAACTACTGAAGCCCGCGTGCCTAGAGCCTGTGCTCTGCAGCAAGAGAAGCCACCGCAATGAGAAGCCTGTGCACCACAACAAAGAGTAGCCCCCGCTCGCTGCAACTAGAGAAAGCCCGTGTGCAGCAACAAAGACCCAATGCAGCCAAAAATAAATTTAAAAATAAATAAATATATATATATTAAAAATAAAAAGACAAAGGTAGTAAAGTCATCTATATCCACAATAAGCAGTAAGGGATACACAAAACAATTAGATGTAAAATATAATATCAAAGACATTAATCATGAGGGGAGGAGAGCACAAATGAAGGGCTGCTAAAATGCATTTGAAAGTAAGAGATCAGCAACTTAAAACAATCATATATATATAAACTTCATGGTCACCACAAACCACAAACCAAATAATAGATACACACACGAAAAAGGTATCTGAACATAGCACTAAAGACAGTCATCAAATCACAAAAGAGAACAAAAGAAGAAGAAAGGAACAAAAAATACCTACAAAACAACCCCAAAACAATTAACAAAATGGCAATTAGAGCATACATATCAATAATTACTGTAAATGTAAACTGACTAAATGCTCCAATCAAAAGGCTGAATGGATACAAAAACAAGGCCCATATATACGCTGTTTACAAGAGACTCACTTTAGATCTAAAGACACACAGACTGAAAGTGAGGGGATGGAAAGAGGTATTCCGTGCAAATGGAAATCAAAGGAAAATTGGGGTAGCAATACTTATATCAGACAAAATAAACTTTAAAGACTGTTACAAGACAAAGGAGAACATTATATAATGATCAAGGGATGATCAATCCAAGAAGATAAACAATTGTAAATATACATGCACCCAACATAGGAGCACCTAATACATAAAGCACATATTAACAGACATAAAGAGAGAAACTGACAGTAACACAATAATAGTGGGGGACTTTAACACCCCGCTTATATCAATGGACAGATCATTCAGACAGAAAAATCGGTAAGGAAACAGTGGCCTTAAATGACACACAAGACCAGATGGACTTAATAGGTATATGCAGAACATTCCATCTGAAAGTAACAGAATACACATTCTTTTCAAGTGCACGTAGAACATTTTCCAGGATAGATCACACGCCGGGTCACAAAACAAGCCTTGGTAAATTTAAGAAAAATTGAAATCATATCAAGCATCTTTTGCGACCACAACGCTGTGAGACTAGAAATCAACTACAAAAAATAAATAAATAAATAAACCTGCGAAAGGCACAAACATGTAGAGGCTAAACAATATGCTACTAAACAATCAATGGATCACTGAATCCAGTTTAATTTGGAACATGTACCATATATAATGTTCAAAATTATTCTGATCTGTAAAGCAAGTTGTATCAGTCAGGGTTCTCTAGAGAAACAGAACCAGTAAGATACATATTGTAAATATGAAGTGATTCATTTATGGAATAAATAAAGGAACTGGCTCAAGCAGTTGTGGGGGCTGAGGAGTCTGAAATCTGTAGGTCAGGTAGGCAGGCTGGAAACTCAGGCAGCAGTTTGAGGCAGAATTCCTTGACTAAAAATCTGTTTTTGCTCATAAGGCCTTCATTGACTGGATAAGGCCCACCTACATTATTGAGGGTAATCTCCTTTACTTAAAGTCAATATAGTATACCATAAAGTCAAAGCAATTTCAAAATATAATGTTCTGTTGGTTCTATAATTTTTAAATGCAGTGATATTTTTTAAATAAATCACTGCTGTTACACACAGCTTTTTCTTTGCGGGGGGGGAATTGTTTTTTGTTGCTGTTTCCACTCTGCTCAAGAATTCAACTTCCATGGAGAGATCATCAAATCGTGAAAATTTGGTCTCATCCCTGACCTGGGTCTGGGGGAGAGCAAGATCCTTGAGTTATAGTTCACTGGATTGCATCCCACGGAAAAGAAACAATCCCTCCAAGACAAAAGTGGTGGTCTTTTTTTTTTTTAATTCAAGTATAGTTGATTTACAATATTGAGTTAGTTTCAGGTGTACAGCAAAGTGATTCAGTTATACATATATATGTATGTATCTGTATTCTATTTTTTCCATTATAGGTTATTATAAGGTATTGAATATAGTTTCCTGTGCTGTACAGTAAGTCCTTGTTTTTGCCTATTTTGTATATGGTAGTATGCATCTGTTAATCCCATACTCCCAATTTATCCCTTCCCCCTACTTACACACAGTGTTGATGATTATTTTCATACTATTTCACCTTTTCTTTTTTCTTTTCTTATTTTTATATGTATTTTTACTTGTATGGCACTACATTTTTCATGCTTTGTTTTAACTTTGTCTAGAGACCTACCTGGTAGCAGAAAAATAGAAAAGTAGTAAGGCAGACAAAACATATATAACAGAGGTCCCAACATAAGCCTAACAGAGATGGGCTCTGGGATTCACACATCTGAGCATGTTGGAGGTGGAGGAGGGGAGGCAGCCTGCCAAAGTCTGGATCTTGAGAAACCCAAGGGCTTGCTGAGAAATAATGGATTCCCAGGGTCAGGGACTTGACATTTGGTTCAAGGATAAAGGGAGGGGTAGAGGAGAGAAGTGATTTTGAACATAGTAAGAAGTCTGGCATGGACTCGCTTCCCAAGTCCAGCCCCTTAGAATCCTCTTCTGAGCAAAGGGGCTGAAAGAACTAAACCAACAAAAACTAAAAGGTGTAGTTTTGTTTTTAAAATTATGCTGTCTGTGAAAAGTTGAGATCATGAGTCTCCAGAGACATCAATATTAGTGACTCCCCAGAAGGGACCTGGGACTTCTCTGTGGCAGGAGAAGAGCCAGGAGTGTGCCCTAATGGTGGCATCCGGGGACTTGCACAGCCAGGCTGGTGCAGTGGTGAGTGGTGCCCTGTATTGGGACTTTGGCGGGATGCAATAGGACACATTGCCAGAGTGCATCAGAGGAAAAGGGGCAGTGTCCCAGGATGGCCACAGGACTAGTTCTAGGGACAACATGTGAGACTCCCAGGGGGTCTCAGAAGCAAAGGGCCTGGAGTTCCCACAAAGAAATACTGATGCACTTCTTACTACCTGTTTGGAAAACATGAGTTATATTTTTTGACCCTATAGTTACCCTTCTGCTCATTTCCACGTTTTGTAGTTTCCCCTCACTTCTCCTTCAGGCAGTCCTTCTCCAGTCAGAGGAGCTAATATTGGACCTTGTATGGACAGTACCTTTCCACTGAGCCCCCCCACCCCCACCAGCCATGATTCTCTGTTCCTCAGTTGTGTATAATTGTTGGAGCTGTGGGGCTGATGTCTTCTATTCTGATGTGAAGGATATTCTGCTGGGGCTTGCAAGGGTCAGGGTCAGATCTCAATCTTATGAATACACCTCTCACCTGAAGAGGGAGGTCATTTTGGAGGGTCAGTCATGTGAGTGAGTTTGGAAAGTTCAGACAGGAAACTAGAAGTCTGGTCAGAATACAGGGAGGGAGACAGCCTCTCTCAATTTAGATTCCTAAACTAAGTGCATGCTTGGCTGATGGAGGTCAAAATGCCATCTACCAGGTGGAGGGAGGATAACCAAAGGATTTTTTTCCCTGGGTTTTCTGATTAATGGTATGAAACCTTAATCATGGATGCAATCTGTGTCTCAAAAACTGTGTTCATTTCCCTTTTATCAGCCCTTTTGCTGTTTAGCCTTGAGTAAAATCTTTGTTTAATGTTCTAACCAGATCTCTGCTGTGCTACTGGGAAACAAAAGGACCGATTGCCCACTTTTTGTCCCTAGGGTGAAGAATCTGAACTTTATTTAAATTAAATAAGAATGACATTATTTTACTTGAGGCTCTTTATATTTTTTAAAAATGTAAGTTAATGTTACTTTTCCAGAACTTTTTGAATTTTAACATTATTATAGATTTTTCCCACTGTTAAAGGAATTTTCAAGCATTCAGAAATCATATGCAGCAGACATTTTTGGACAGAGGTAACTAGAAATCCTTCTACAGTGGAAACCTCCTGGTGTCAAGACTGCTTTCTGACTCATGGTACCTTGGCTTATTTTTTTTAATTGAAGTATAGTTGATTTACAATATTATGTTAGTTTCAGGTGTACAGCATAGTGATTCAGTATTTTTGCAGGTTATACTCCATTATAGGGTATTACCTGGTAATGGATATAATTCCTTATGCTATAC
The DNA here is from genome assembly GCF_964374135.1 of Grampus griseus. Taxonomy (NCBI): domain Eukaryota; kingdom Metazoa; phylum Chordata; class Mammalia; order Artiodactyla; family Delphinidae; genus Grampus; species Grampus griseus. Next base: position 38,209,677 of record NC_139007.1, read on the forward strand.
CCATAGTATATGGGTATATCCTTGTTCCTTATCTATTTTATATATAGTACTTTGTATCTGTTAATCCCATACCCCTAATTTGTCCCTCCTCTCATCCCTCTCCCCTTTGGTAACTACAAGTTTGTTTTCCATATCCGTGAGTCTGATTCTGTTTCACATATGCATTCATTTTTATTTTTTTTTTTTTGATTCCACATGTAAAGTGATATCATACAGTATTTGTCTTTATTTGTCTGACTTATTCTACTAAGCATAATATCCTCTAGGTCCATCCACATTGCTGCAAATGGCAGTATTTCTTTTTTGTTTGTTTCTCAAGGGGAATTCTATTTTAATATGCTAAGGATTAGTTAAAACAGGCAAAAATTCTATCCTAAAGTAGACATTTCCAACACAATTCAGGATATGCTTGTTTCTGTCCAATAGATAATATGGCTTATTATTATCAGTTATGCCCTTCGTGGCCAATGGGTTTAGATTAAAATTGTTTCAAATTTAAGAGCAAAAAACAATTTCCATTTCCTTTAGAAAAGTATCTGAACCAGAACTCCTCATCTTTCTTTTTTTTTTTAGCCTTTATATTTTTTTAAATTTTTAAATTTAATTTTATTTATTTTTTTATACAGCAGGTTCTTATTAGTCATCAGTTTTATACACATCAGTGTATACATGTCAATCCCAATCGCCCAATTCATCACCCCCCCACCCCCACCCCCCCATGGCTTTCTCCCCTTGGTGTCCTTATGTTTGTTCTCTACATATGTGTCTCAATTTCTGCCCTGAAAACCGGTTCATCTGTACCATTTTTCTAGGTTCCACATATATGCGTTAATATACGATATTTGTTTTACTCTTTCTGCCTTACTTCACTCTGTATGACACTCTCTAGATCCATCCACGTCTCAACAAATGACCCAATTTCATTCCTTTTTATGGCTGAGTAATATTCCATTGTATCTATGTGCCACATCTTCTTTATCCATTCATCTGTCGATGGGCATTTAGATTGCTTCCATGACCTGGCTATTGTAAATAGTGCTTCAGTGAACATTGGGGTGCATGTGTCTTTTTTTTTTTTTTTGGCAGCGTCAGGTCTTCAGTGCTGTGCATGGGCTTTCTCTAGCTGTGGCAAGCGGGGGCTACTCTTCGTTGCAGTGTGTGGGCTTCTCACTGCAGTGGCCTCTCTTGTTGCGGAGCACGGGCTCTAGGCATGCAGGCTTCAGTAGTTGTGGCATGCAGGCTCAGTAGTTATGGCTCGCGGGCTCTAGAGCTCAGGCTCAGCAGTTGTGGCGCATGGGCTTAGTTGCTCTGTGGCATGCGGGATTTTCCCAGACCAGGGCTCAAACCCGTGTCCCCTGCCTTGGCAGGTGGATTCATAACCACTGCGCCACCAGAGAAGCCCACATGTGTCTTTTCGAATTATGTTTTTCTCTGGGTATGTGCCCAGTAGTCAGATTGCGGGATCATATGGTAATTCTATTTTTAGTTTTTTAAGTCACCTCCATACTGTTCTACATAGTGGCTGTGTCAATTTACATTCCCACCAACAGTGCAAGAGGGTTCCCTTTTCTCCACACCCTCTCCAGCATTTGTTGTTTGTAGATTTTCTGATGATGCCCATTCTAACTGGTGTGAGGTGACACCTCATTGTAGTTTTGATTTGCATTTCTCTAATAATTAGTGATGTTAAGCAGCTTGACATGTGCTTCTTGGCCATCTGTATGTCTTCTTTGGAGACATGTCTATTTAGGTCTTCTGCCCATTTCTGGATTGGGTTGTTTGTTTTTTTAATATTGAGCTGCATGAGCTGTTTATATATTTTGAAGATTAATCCTTTGTCCGTTGTTTCGTTTGCAAATATTTTCTCCCATTCTGAGGATTGTCTTTTCGTCTTGTTTATGGTTTCCTTTGCTGTACAAAAGTTTTTAAGTTTCATTAGGTCCCATTTTTTAATTTTTATTTATTTATTTATTTTGCACTACGTGGGCCCCTTACCACTGCGGCCTCATCTGTTGCGGAGCACAGGCTCCAGATGCACAGGCTCAGCGGCCATGACTCACGGACCTAGCCGCTCTGTGGCATGTGGGATCTTCCCTGACCGGGGCACGAACCCATGTCCCCTGCACCGGCAGGCGGACTCTCAACCACTGCGCCACCAGGGAAGTCCCCATTTGTTTATTTTTGTTTTTATTTCCATTACTCTAGGAGGTGGATCAAAAAAGATCTTGCTGTGATTTATGTCAGAAAGTGTTCTTCCTATGTTTTCCTCTAAGTTTTATAGTGTCCGGTCTTACATTTAGGTCTCTAATCCATTTTGAGCTTTTTTTGGTGTATGGTGTTAGGTAGTGTTCTAATTTCGTTCTTTTACATGTAGCTGTCCAGTTTTCCCAGCACCACTTATTGAAGATACAATTATCTCCATTGTATATCCTTGCCTCCTTTGTCATAGATTAGTTGACTATAGGTGCGTGGGTTTATCTCTGGGCTTTCTATCTTGTTCCATTGATCTGTGTTTCTGTTTTTGTGCCAGTACCATATTGTCTTGATTACTGTAGCTTTGTAGTATAGTCTGAAGTCAGGGAGTCTGATTCCTCCAGCTCCGTTTTTTTCCCTCAAGACTGCTTTGGCTATTTGGGGTCTTTTGTGTATCCATACAAATTTTAAGATTTTTTGTTCTAGTTCTGTAAAAAATGCCATTGGTAATTTGATAGGGATTATATTGAATCTGTAGATTGCGTTGGGTGGTATAGTCATTTTCACAATATTGATTCTTCCAATCCAAGAACATGTTGCAATGGTAAATAGGAGTGTTTCCTTAATTTCTCTTTAAGATTTTTCATCATTACTGTATAGGAATGCAAGAGATTTCTGTGCATTAATTTTATATCCTGCAACTTTACCAAATTCATTGATTAGCTCTAGTAGTTTTTCTGGTGGCATCTTTAGGATTCTCTATGTATAATATCATGTCATCTGCAAACAGTGACAGTTTGACTTCTTTTTTTCCCTTTTGTATTCCTTTTATTTCTTTTTCTTCTCTGATTGCCGTGGCTAGGACTTCCAAAACTATGTTGAATAACAGTGGTGAGAGTGGACATCCTTGTCTTGTTCCTGATCTTAGAGGAAATGCTTTCAGTTTTTCACCATTGAGAATGATGTTTACTGTGGGTTTGTCGTATATGGCCTTTATTATGTTGAGGTAGGTTCCCTCTATGCCCACTTTCTGGAGAGTTTTCATCATAAATCGGTGTTGAATTTTGTCAAAAGTTTTTGCTGCATCTGTTGAGATGACCATATGCTTTTTATTCTTCAATTTGTTAATATGGTGTATCACATTGATTGATTAGTGTATATTGAAGAATCCTTGCATCCCTGGGATAAATCGCACTTGATCATGGTGTATGATCCTTTTAATGTGTTGTTGGATTCTGTTTGCTAGTATTTTGTTGAGGATTTTTGCATCTATATTCATCAGTGATATTTGTCTATAATTTTCTATTTTTGTAGTATCTTTGTCTGGTTTTGGTATCAGGGTGATGGTGGCCTCATAGAATGAGTTTGGAAGTGTTCCTTCCTCTGCAATTTTTTGGAAGAGTTTGAGAAGGATGTGTGTTAGCTCTTCCCTAATATTTGATAGAATTCACCTGAGAAGCCATCTGGTCCTGGACTTTTGTTTGTTGGAAGATTTTTAATCACAGTTTCAATTTCATTACTTGTGATTGGTCTGTTCATATTTTCTATTTCTTCCTGGTTCAGTCTTGCAAGGTTATACCTTTCTAAGAATTTGTCCATTTCTTCCAGGTTGTCCATTTTATTGGCATAGAGTGCTTGTAGTAGTCTCTTAGGATGCTTTGTATTTCTGTGGTGTCTGTTGTAACTTCTCCTTTTTCACTTCTAATTTTATTGATTTGAGTCCTCTCCCTCTTTTTGTTGATGAGTCTGGCTAATGGTTTATCAATTTTGTTTATCTTCTCAAAGAACCAGCTTTTAGTTTTATTGATCTTTGCTATTGTTTTCTTTGTTTCTATTTCATTTATTTCTGCTCTGATCTTTATGATTTCTTTCCTTCTGCTAACTTTGGGTTTTGTTTGTTCTTCTTTCTCTAGTTCCTTTAGGTGTAAGGTTAGATTGTTTATTTGAGATTTTTCTTGTTTCTTGAGGTAGGCTTGTATAGCTATAAACTTCCCTCTTAGAACTGCTTTTGCTGCATCCCATAGGTTTTGGATCGTTGTGTTTTCATTTTCATTTGTCTCTAGGTATATTTTGATTTCCTCTTTGATTTCTTCAGTGATCTCTTGGTTATTTAGTAATGTATTTTTTATCCTCCATGTGTTTGTGTTTTTTACGTTTTTTTTCCCTGTAAATGATTTCTAATCTCATAGCATTGTGGTCTAAAAAGATGCTTAATATGATTTCAGTTTTCTTAAATTTCCTGAGGCTTGATTTGTGACCCAAGATGTGATCTGTCCTGGAAAATGTTCCATGTGCACTTGAGAAGAAAGTGTAGTCTGCTGTTTTTGGATGGAATGTCCTATGAATATCAATTAAATCTATCTGGTCTATTGTGTCATTTAAAGCTTCTGTTTCCTTATTTATTTTCATTTTGGATGATCTGTCCATTGGTGTAAGTGAGGTGTTAAAGTCCCCCACTATTATTGTGTTACTGTCGATTTCCTCTTTTACAGCTGTTAGCAGTTACCTTATGTATTGAGGTGCTTCTATGTTGGGTGCATATATGTTTATAATTGTTATATCTTCTTGGATTGATCCCTTGATCATTATGTAGTGTCCTTCCTTGTCTCTTGTAACATTGTTTATTTTAAAGTCTATTTTATCTGATATGAGTATTGCTACTCCAGTTTTCTTTTGATTTTCATTTGCATGGAATATCTTTTTCCATCCCATCACTTTCAGTATCTATGTTTCCCTAGGTCTGAAGTGGGTCTCTTGTAGACTGCATATATATGGTTCTTGTTTTAGTATCCATTCAGCAAGCCTGTGTCTTTTGGTTGGAGCATTTAATCCATTCACGTTTAAGGTAATTATCGATATGTATGTTCCTCTGACCATTTTCTTAATTGTTTTAGGTCTGTTTTTGTAAGTCCTTTTCTTCTCTTGTGTTTCCCACTTAGAGATGTTCCTTTAGCATTTGTTGTAGAGCTGGTTTGGTGGTGCTGAATTCTCTTAGCTTTTGCTTGTCTGTAAAGCTTTTGATTTCTCCATCGAATCTGAATGAGATCCTTGATGGGTAGAGTAATCTTGGTTGTAGGTTCTTCCCTTTCATTACTTCAAGTATATCATGCCACTCCCTTTTGGCTTGTAGAGTTTCTGCTGAGAAATCAGCTGTTACCTTTATGGGAGTTCCCTTGTATGTTATTTGTTGTTTTTCCCCTGCTGCTTTCAATAATTTTTCTTTGTCTTTAATTTTTGCCAATTTGATTAGTATATGTCTCGGCGTGTTTCTCCTTGGTTTTATCCTGTATGGGACTCACTGTGCTTCCTGGACTTGGATGGCTATTTCATTTCCCATATTAGGGAAATTTTCGACTATAATCTCTTCAAATATCTTCTCAGGTCCTTTCCCTCTCTCTTCTCCTTCTGGGACCCCTATAATGTGAATGTTGTTGTGTTTAATGTTGTCCCAGAGGTCTCTTAGGCTGTCTTCATTTCTTTTCATTCTTTTTTCTTTATTCTGTTCCACAGCAGTGAATTCCACCATTCTGTCTTCCAGGTCACTTATCCGTTCTTCTGCCTCAGTTATTCTGCTATTGATTCCTTCAAGTGTAGTTTTCATTTCAGTTATTGTATTGTTCATCTCTGTTTGTTCTTTAATTCTTCTAGGTCTTTGTTAAACATTTCTTGCATCTTCTCGATCTTTGCCTCCATTGTTTTTCCATGGTCCTGGATCATCTTCACTATCATTATTCTGAATTCTTTTTCTGGAAGATTGCCTATCTCCACGTCATTTAGTTGTTTTTCTGGGTTTTTATCTTGTTCCTTCATCTGATACATAGCCCTCTGCCTTTTCATCTTGTCTGTTTTTCTGTGAATGTGGTTTTTGTTCCACAGGCTGCAGGATTGTAGTTCTTTTTGCTTCTGCTGTCTTCCCTCTCAGTATTTCATTTTTTATGGCTGAGTAATATTCCATCTTCTTAATTCAGTCATCTATGTTTTAATTTTTTTTTATTTTTTGGCTGCACCACCCAGCACATGGGATCTTAGTTCCCCAACCAGAGATCGAACCTGCATCCCCTGCATTGGAAGCATGGAGTCTTAAGCCCTGGACTGCCAGGGAATTTTCTCGGTTGTCTGTTGATGGGCACTTGGCTTGCTTCATGCTTTGACTATTATAAATAGTTCTGCTGTGAACACTGGGGTGCGTGTATCCTTTCAAATTTGTGTTTTCATTTTTTACAAATATATACCCAGGAGTGGAATTGCTGGATCATATGGTAGTTCCATTTTTAGTTTTTTGAGGAAGCGCCATACTGTTTTCCATAGTGGCTGCACCAATTTACATTCCTACCAACAGTGTACAAGGATTCCCTTTTCTACACATCCTTGCCAACATTTGTTGTTTGTAGCCTTTTTGATGATACCCTGTCTTACATTTTGTGTTCTGCAGATCTTTCACTGTTTCTCACTCTCACTCCAACCCAGTCCAATAGCTTTAAACAAACCATGGACTCCAAAGACTAGTAAAATTCAACTTCATCTACCTTAGCACCCAAGGTATGCATTCCCTCCTGGAGGTTGGAGCCAATCTTTGTCTGATTACCATCCCTATGGTCAAAGAAGTCAGGAATAAGGATATTCTTATTCCTTAGCATTTATTCTGCAGAATGAATGGCTGAGAAACTTGGTTTCATGAAAATGTAGGAGATCGTGCGTGTCAAAGAACAGAGAGGGGTGGGCTTGGTGTAGATGGATCAGCATTTCATTTATGCCCAACCCCCATCTCTCTTGCTGCCTCTACTAGAGAGCATTGAAGCCAAATACTGCTTTCCCAGCTCTCTAGCAGTTCAGGATGCCATATGACCCAGTTCTGACCCAAAAGAAAACTGTTAGGAGGTTTCTGATAAAGCATGTTTTCCCAGTTGACAGGAATAGATGTGGCTGTCATAGCCTTTTCTTGAGCCCCCTTCTTCTGTCTTGAATGTGGACATAATGGTTGGACATGCAGCAGCCATCTTGAGACCACACGGAAGAGACTGAGAGCTAACATCTGCTCTGTCATCATCAAGCCACTAAAGCAGCTGCTAACTTCTGGCCTTCTTGTTGTGTGAGAAAAATAAAATCTTATTTGTTTAAGGCCCTGGAATTGGCATTTCTGATACTTCTAGCTGAACACAAACAACCCTTATTGTAAACAGCCCAGTGCTGGGGACCAGAATATTTCTGATGAGTAAGAGGAGTGTCCTCTTTGGTTTATCTGTCCAAAACTATGCAAACAAAAATTTGACTCAAACAATGAAGATGGGGTGTGGCTTTTTAGATGTTAATAAGCAAGCAAATCAAGTTTCTTGTATCTGGTAATCCAGACCAGAGTGATCCAAACTGATTAATTCTCAGTTAAGATTTTTAAGTCAAAACACTGAATCTGAGTCCAGTTTTTAAATACTCCTTTGATTCCAAATGGCAGGACACCAGGAAGCATTATTGTCTGTCATGTTTCTTGCCATACAAAAGGATTTGGAGTCAGGAATCAGAAGATTTGAATTTTGGTTATGTGTGTGCCCCAAAGTCACTGTGTGGCCCCCAAAGTGACTTCTCTGTCACTCCTTTATACAATAAGGAAAATGATATGTATCACTGGTAAAAAGAAATAATTTACTTGAAAATATGCTTTGAAAAGGATGATGTACCTCCGCTAATGAAGTGCCTGATTCAAAGTCAGAGGGTGATGGGAACTTTATAATGAGGGAGTGACATCACCTGAACCCATTGATCAACCTGAGCTTCACTCAAACCAAAACAAGACATTGTGGGCCTCCTGATTCTGTGCAATATGAAATTCACCTCTAGTGTATTCTTGCTCCGAAAATGGAAGAGAAGAAAGAACCTGAATTTATTCAAATTTTTAGATCTTATTTCTAGTTTTCAGGAAATGCAGAAGATAGAAAATCAAGTTAAACCTCTGCTTCATCGACACATGAAATTTCTGCTAAATGATGCCATGAGGAAGCAAGCAGGCAAATTCCGAATGTGGGACGTTCCTCAGGACAACTGACCTGGTTTCTTAAAAAAAAAAAGTCAATGTCATGTGAAAAGAAAGCACAGGAGAAAGGAGTGACTATAGTAAAAGATTTGAAAAGACTCAAAAGCCATAACACAAACAAACCAAAAAACATTTTTAAAAGATTTAAGAGCTGTACAGTCAAAGACAAGTGTACCTTCTTTGGATCCTGATTCAAATAAACTGACTATAAAAAAATTTCTTTTAGATGATTAGAGAAATTTTAATATGGACTGGATATTATATGATACTAGAGAATTATTATTTTTCATTAGGTGTGATATAGCCATTGTGACATGTCATTTTTTAAGTTATATAATGAAATATTTAAGGGTAGAATGACATTTAATATCTGGCATTCACTTCAAACTACCCTAGCCAAACCAAGAGGGAGACAGAAAACAAGAAGGCAAGTGTGATGCTTATTGGAGTTGGGTGATGGATTCATGGGGAATTACTGTACTTTTGTGTATAGTGGAAAATTTTCACAATAAAAGCTATGAAAAAAAGTGTGACATGCTATATAATGTGACATTTTATTCAAGTTTGCTATTTTCCACTGAATATTAATTTGTGGGTTTTTTAAATATAGACATAGTATAAGTAGATTTTCAGTTTTCACCAAAGGGATGATGGCATTCCAACAAACCATTCAAGGTACTAAGTTCTTCTCACATAGCCTGAGAATGCCCAAGAAGCTTCTTCTAAAAAGCAAGCTTGTATCTACAGAGAGCAAAGTAAAGCAAAATCATATGATCATCTGGTGACAGAGAGTGGACTACACAATTCAAATAATTCAGTCTTTATAAGTGTATATTCTGACCTGAATTGTGCAGTTTGGCTGTCTCAAAACTTAAAGTGCTTTAGTTTAATTGTACATTCTTCTCTTTGCTTCATACTGTTTAGACTCAGTCCAAGTAGGAAAAAAAATAAATCATCTTTGAAGTTAGCCAGAGCAGCCATGAGACATTCTGGCTGTTTTCAGAACGGTGGCTCCAATACTAGGATGTGCTGAGTGTGTCATAGGCTCTGATGAACAGGATGCATCTGACAAGAATTCATGAAAGCTTTAACGAAGAGATGGGGTGGTCTGAGGAGGGTGCCCTGTTCCAAAGTGGGGTCACCACGACTCTACCTCTTGCTCCAAGGTGGCCACAGGAATTATGATTCATTTGTCAGGGCTCTCTTTGTTGACTTGGCATCCCTTATCTCAAGCCTGAGTCATCGTTCGGGTCAGATTTGGGTCAAGGCTCAAGGCAATGATGGCTCTACCAGGGAGGCAAAGTGGAGAAACTGCAAAAGAAGCATATGCTGTCACTGACAAAACTTTGTGGGACACAGTGCTGTCTGTTCTCATGAGAACATGTACTCACCTCTTATTAATATTTCCCTGTTTCTTTGGCAGCCTGTTTCTTTGGCAAATATGTGCTACAACTATTTCATTAATTTTTGTCAAGAGAGGCAATTTGCCCTGTGTCCAGGGTGCCAAACTGATCCTCCTGACCTGCTTTTCTCAAAGCAGATTTCAGGACAACTGTGCTCTCTGTGTGTCTGCCTGCCCCCATCTCCCTCTCCCCCATGTTTAGCACTTGCATTGGAGAGTCATAGGCATACCATGTAGGTTTTTCTTCCTATTATACACTCAAAACAGCCTTTGACAGCATCTTCATCACACCCCTCAGCAGGGGTTGTTCTCAGTTGCCAAAGAGTGGTTGTGGTTCACACCAGATTCCAGAAAGGCCAGCCCAGGGGCTTCCCTGGTGGCGCAGTGGTTAAGAATCCGCCTGCCAATGCAGGGTACACGGGTTCGAGCCCTGGTCTGGGAAGATCCCACATGCCACGGAGCAACTAAGCCCATGAACCACAACTACTGAGCCTGCACTCTAGAGCCTGCGAGCCACAACTGCTGAAGCCCGCATGCCACAACTACTGAAGCCCGCGCGCCTAGAGCCCATGCTCCGCAACAAGAGAAACCACCGCAATGAGAAGCCCATGCACCACAATGAAGAGTGACCCTGCTCGCTGCAACTAGAGAAAGCCCACAGTCAGCAACGAAGACCCAATGCAGCCAAAAGTAAATAAATAAATAAATAAATAAATAAATTTAAAAAAGAAAAAGAAAGGCCAGTCCAGAACCACCCTGCTCCTAGGCCTGGTTTATAAGCCCAAACTCTGAATCTCAGAAGATAGTTAAAAATTCAACAAATATTTCCTGGGAATTCACCCAAGGCAAAGTTCTGGGTAAATGGATGATGGGGAGGCAGGATGGACTTTCGAGAGGAAAATGATTCTGAGATGTCATAGATGCAGGAGTGATAGGGTGTATGAAAGAAATCCCTTATAATATCAGGACACATAGAAGAGCATGGAAGATGAAGTAGAAAGATGAGGAGGAAGCGACACAGAGGCACATCTTGATGGCAGAGTCCAGAAAGGCTTTATTTTAAAAGAACTCGAGAACACAGATGCAACCCTTTGCACTTCCTTAATTAACCTGAAGTGTTCACTCCAAGTAAACAATGACTTGCTCCTCAGTGGGATCTTTATCTTTTTTTTTTTTTTTCCTTTTTTGTGGTATGCGGACCTCTCACTGCTGTGACCTCCCCCGTTGTGGAGCACAGGCTCCGGACGCGCAGGGTCAGCGGCCATGGCTCACGGGCCCAGCCGCTCCGCGGCATGTGGGATCTTCCCGGACCAGGGCACGAACCGTGTCCCCTGCATCGACAGGCAGACTCTCAACCACTGCGCCACCAGGGAAGCCCGGGACCTTTATCTTTGATGTCACCTTTTCTTTCTTCTAACTGGCCCTGGACATTGCAGAGGCTTTGGTACAGTGATTCTCCCTTCACTGGTTTGCTCTAGTGCCTGAAATACCACCATCCCTTGGGCACAAATCTTGTGCCCTAGATGTTCCTCATTAAAATTCAGCGATAAAGACATACCAGAGAGGAATGGGGCTTGCATTCTAAGCTATTTATCCCCCTTGGATAGGTTGGATTTTTGCCTTAGTTACTATCACGTAGCTAAGACTGAGAGGTTAGGATAGTGGGAGGCAGAACTTTGTTTAGAGTAAAGAGAAGGAAGATTCTGGGACCTGAATACTCTCTGAGACAGGCAGGCTGTGGCTGCCAGTGTCCAACAGAGACCTCCATCTGTCCTCTGTAACCATAGAACTTCCAGACCTCCACTGGTGAGAGAGAAGAAAACAGAGGTCCTTGCCTGATGGGTGAGACTAGTCAGGCCACAAGCATTGAGGATGCATACTTGACCCAAGGGCCCAAAAGGATTTGCTCTCTGTCTCATTCTTCCCAGTTCTCTCCACCTGAATTCCACCTGCTGCCATGTGATCTCTCCTGTTTTCTGCCTCTTCCAATTTTCTTTTTCCTTATTTATCCTTTCCCACTCTCTCTTCCTTCCTTTCCTCCCTCCCTCTCCCATGTACAGATGTTTGGGCAAGAGGCTCTCCCAAGCCTTCCTTATATTCTTAACTTTTATTTTCTTCCACCAGGGGTCGGCTTTGTTTCTTTTTTTTGAGGCTGACGCAGCTCCCACAGGGCAGGAGATATTAGTCCAGAAACAGCCCTTTTTTTGGAGATGTTGGAGACTCGGTGGTCAGGCCACAGGCAAGGTGTTCCCCTGTGCTGGAGTTATCCGAATAAGGAGGGAGCCTGCCAAGGGGGGAGGCGCCCTCCAATCTGCCACCAAAATGCCGGTTCTCTGCCCCCTTTGAGGCATTTGAGTTAGATAAAGTCTTCTGGGTTGGAATTACCAGGAAGCATTGGGGACCAGTGGCGTTAAGACACCAAGACTGCAATGCAGATACCTGGGCGGTCCCATACCCTAACCGAAAAGGCCCGCAGGTTCTGCCCACTTTCCTTTTGGCCTGAGGAGCAGAGGGATTTAACCCCATGGGTCTGAGCCCAGGAGGTGGAGTAGGGTAGGGGAGCCGAGGCTGAACACCTCAGCCCTGACAGCCAGGGCCAGGGCCAGGCAGCCGGCGGAAACTAGGCGAGGCCAAAGGCAGGCGCGCTGCTTCCAAGCTCTGTGCCTTCAAAGCTTCCCTCAGCTGGCCTGGGTAGCAAGCATGAGCGGCCAAAGCCCATTTCTCTTCGAACCCGCTATGGGACGTTCATCTCCAAAAGCGCTTCTTGTTCTTCCTCCTGTTTCTTCCTTCTCGTTTGTATCCCTCTGGCTGCAAACCAAGAGCAGCGCCCAAATGTACAAGTCAAATCGAATTTTGAAAGCGTATGGCTTGTGCGCTCCAAGTCCCCCTCCCCCTCTTTAAATTGTGTTTCAAAACAACATGGTGACTTTTGGACAAGATTTTTCTGTTTCACGAATACCACAATAGAGATACAATGAGTGCGGCTGGTGAAATGTTTGGTTGTGTCAAATTCAGTCCCGCAGGCTGGCTTGGGCCAGCATTGGGGCTCCGCTTTGTGTTATGTTCACGGAGAAGATATTAATTAAAAGAAATACATGATTAAAAAGTAATGAGTTGAATAAAAATTATCTCAGCTCATTTTCTGATTATGTTAATTGTTAAAAACCCTTCAATCACGCCGTTGCAGTCAATGGGCTTTAATGTGAAATTAGTGGGCTCTTGATAACTTACAGTCCAGAATAATCCTGGCGGTTTAGTCATCATCCCTAATAACAAGGATGTTGCTAAGAACAGAAATTTTACATGATTTTGATACATTCAGCCCTTCCCTCCCCCACGTGTCATTAAAAGAAAAAAAAAAAAAAGGCTTAGCCTGCCGGCGGATTTCCAGCTTCTTGCACAGATCGACCGTGGCCTTGGAGGACCTGAGTTTGTGTTCCAGCCCCTTTCGCTTCCCGCGCGCCGCCCCTCGCGGGAGCGTCCGCCGTTGCCGGTTGCTGGTTACCAGCTCAATGGCCGGATGCGCCTTTGCGAGACTGAGCGCGCAGTTTCCCCTGCTGGCCGGGCCAGGGCGCGGTGCAGCGCAGCGCCTGGGGCTGTGCGGAGAATGGGGGTAGGGGGAGAGGACAGAATTCGCAGCTACGGGGGCTGGAGGGGCCGCGCAGCTACTTGGGGACCGGTCTCCCTGCGGCGGGCGAGTAGGGCTGTGCGTAAACGCGTCGGGACAGCGGTGCTGCGCCCTGCGGGGTTGCTGGGCAGGGGCAGGCCGAGTTTGTGGCGCGTGTGTGTTAGTGTGTGTGCCTACTGCTCGAGCGTTTTCGGAGCTTTGGATGACACCGATCTTGAGAACCCAACCAAAGCACGGAGGGGGAGGAGGGTCACGAGAGCTAGGCGAAGGTTCCCTGTGCCTCAGAACCTGAATCCCACTCCTGACAAAGTAACTGGTGCAGAATAGGCTCTTCTTGGGTTTGGGGGGATGTAAAGGAAAGCTAGTAAATTTGTACATGATCTAATGAGTGATGATGGCTGGTGTTCTTAGCAGCCCCTTGTCCTCCTAGGACATCCCACCCAGGACCAAACTTAGAGCGGAGGTTTGGGAGTGAGGGGGTTAATACGCGGGTCGAGGGTGAAGAGGGATGTTTCTTACATATAAACATTTTTTTTCACTCTCCATGAGTAGAAGAGTGCTGCGCAAATTGGGCCTGTGACGGAGGTGCAACCGGGAGAGTCGTGGGGTCCTGGACCTTAGAGGGGTGTGGGCGATGGGCTGCTTGAGGCGGGAGAGATGTTTCAGCTCACCTGATGCTGGACATCTAGGAACCCAAAAACTTCCTATTCAAGGTGCTTTTGACACCTTGGCCAACCACCACCCGCCATCTAGCTGGAGTTAAAGGTTTCGTCTGCAGACAGGAAGAGATGCAAGCCCCATTTTTCTCCCAAGAGAACTAAGTGGGGGAAATTGCATTTCCTGAGTTCTGTCTGAAGTCATACATACTTACATATACAAAAGTTTATAGATATTGCTATGCAAAAGTATGTGGGCGGGGTCAGTAGGTAGGGAGTGGGGGGAGGGAGAGAGAAAGATAACAGATTTGATTCATTCCCAGGGCGTGAGGCTCTGTGTCTCAAAGTACCTTTTTCAAAGCTTCTAATTTAAAACTATCTGGATGAAGTGGCAAATCTGGTATTTCTTAATTTGTTTTTTGTTTGTTTGTTTCTTTTGTGCCTCCAAAAGGGCAATTTTCTTTTAGAGTTTTTTTTTTTTTTAATATGTTTCCATTTTCTCAAGCCCAAACAGAGATGACTCTTCCCTGGGAAGTAGGGGGGTGAAGGTGTCAGAAACGACTGGGACTCCTCCCAAGGCTAATTCTTGTTCGCCTCTCTATTTGCATCCACTGTTAGGCTGAGGATCATTTTAATAAATAACAATGAACGGGAATGGCATCTAGAGGGCTTGTCGGCAACATTTAAAAGCCAATAGAGTTTATAATTCTACTCTATCATTTCTTATTGATTAGAGTAATCAAGATAAAAAGCTAGCCGGCTCGGAGAACTTCAGCGGCATATCATTAAAGATAAGAGTCAGTTAATTCTGGAGCTGGGGTAATGTGGCTGGAATGAAGAGTTCATTTGCATGAGATGCTGAGCCCAGTAACAAGGGGACAAAAATCACTAATTAGGATTGTAGAATGTCGCCCTCTCTGCAAGCACCCTTTCCAGATCTCCACCGAAGCAGGGATCCACGTTTATGTAAATCTGGGGCTGGGCAGAAGGCTCTCTCGCTCTCGCTGGCCTTACAGATGGAGATTATCACTACCTGCCCCCACCTCCTATGCCATCCTCCCCGGGGGGCGCGGGGATGCCTGACCTGGCTGGGTGCGGGTCAGTCATGTCTGATCCCCTCCTTCCCTGTCCATCCCACTACCCAGCCCCATAGCGGGCCAGGCCACCGGAGGCCAGCTCGGCCACTCCCTTAAGGAGGTTCATGAGCGTATGTCTGGTGCTGGGGTGAGTCCCGCTGTCCAGTGTTCGCCGCGGGCTCTGGCCTGATCGGTGTGGCTGCCTGGAGAGGCCCCAGCTCCGGTGCAGTGCCTGTGAGGTGAAGGGTGTGAGCGCCTCACAGGCCCCGCGAGAAGCTGGGGGCACCTGCCCGGGTGAGGATCCCCAAAGGAGGTCCGGGTCTCAGGGCCAAAGTCCATGACTCCTCCCCGGATTGTTCCCTCTAGTCCCCGCTGTCTGATCTGGCATTTCTGAAGGAGCCAGTACGTGGGTGCCCAAGGGCACGTGCTTTTGCACTTCAAGAGTGGTGCACGTTTGATGTGTGCCTGGGTATGCAGGAATGTGTGCATGTCTGTGTGATTATGTGTATGCGGGTAAGTCCAGGTCTTGTGTAAATGTGATTATGTTTCGTAAGCTTTTTGCTGCCTGAACGGTTTTTTTCCTGCATTTGTGTACATACGTGATAACATAGGCGTAAACGGTATGCAGTGTGTCATGTGTACACATGTAGTGTGTGATGTGTATGTGGTGCGGAGCAGTGAGTGACAGCCTGGAGAAGTTCCCCAGAGGCATAAGCGCAACAGGCTTCACAGGTTGGGAGCCCAGGCGCGGGGTGGGGGTGGGGGGGTTGCCAGGAACAGGAGCCGCGCGCGGGCCGTGCCTCTAAGGCCTGAGGGAGAAGGTGGCGAGAAAACACCTACATCCCACACTTGGTCCTTCCTCACTGTCCGCGAGCAACCAGGAGAAGCAGCTTAACCTCTCGGTCACGGGAGGTCCCCTCGACCCACCCGGGGAAAATGAAAGTAGCCAAAAGGCACCTTAGACCGGCTTTGTAACGTAAGTGGACGCGGAAAGGCCACTGGACTGTGCGTTCACACCCCGGCCCGGCTCTCTCTCTGCCCGAGGTATTTGGGATTCAGGTCCTCCAAACCCGGAGCTGGCCGTTGACCCCCGCGTCCGTGAGCAAGGGAGCAGTCCCAGCCCTGGAAGTTCCTTCCCGAAAGGAACAGAGAAAGAGGCGCGCAGCTGCTGGGCTACCCCTCTCGGAGACGCCGCAGCAGCGCCAGGAATCCCACCCCGCGTCCCGCTTTTCTTTGGCCTCTTTAGAACTAACTTTGCCCCTCACTTGGCTGCGGCATAAAGGAATCAAGGCCTATGTCAGATAATTGTAGGTGTCAGCGTGGAAAGTGGCTGTGTTTGCACACTCTCACAGGTCTCTCTGTGTCTGCTCCCGCGGCTCCCGAGCCTCTCACACCCCACCCCCAGCCCACAGCGCTATGGGCCACAGCTTCCCCTCGGGAGACTGGAGGCTGCTGGAGCCGGTGGCCCACGGACCCCGTGCACGCACGCATCTGCTCTAGGATCCAGCCTCCGAGGCTGCGCGCCCGCGGGGCTTCAGGGACCGTGGTCAGAGGGTTGAGGGGGCGCCCCAGGAGGCGGCTGGACCCGGGCAGGAGAGGCCCAGCGGCCCGAACAGGAGGTACCCGACAGGGCGCGTTTCTTTAGCATTGACCCTCTGCACCCCCATCCCTCTCTCCAGCGACCTTTTTGTATCCATGCACAGCTGGGGGCTCCCTCGCCACCCAACCCTGGGCCTCCCCATACAGAATAAAGTCAGTCTGTATTTAATGGTTATGGCGGATATGAGAGGGATTTGGCAGAGGCAGAAGAGAGGCCTTTCGCTCTCAAATATCGCTCCTTACGTCGTGTGAGTCTTCCAACCCACCACGACCCCATATTCTTGTGTGGGTGTCTGACTCGAATGACAAGCGAGCTGATTTTTTCAGTACATAGCTGGGAAATGTAGTGAGTGATAATAGAGATTTCTCTTTCATTTTTTACGCTTGACTTGGTTATTGTTGCTTTTCTTTTCCCGTGATTCCTTCTGAGGATTAGCTCTGACTTCCCCACTATTGGCGGTCAAAGTGGCCCCGACTCGGGATGACAATTGACGGGGATCAAGGGATTGCCCATTCTGTGCCTGTAAGAACGGATTCGTGCCAGAGAAACTCATCAAGTGGAGGCGGAGAATAAAGACCGTTCGGGGGTAAATGTATTCATTGAGAAGGGTTCTCCCAAATTGCTTCTAAGTTTTTTTAATGAAAAGTAACGATTGCAGCAATCAGCGGCTTTTTGGCGGATTACAAATCTGGAGGGAGCTGTGGCGCTGCAGTGAAAAGCACCCCCGCCTTCGCATGGGGCAGTCGGTTCACAGGAGCAGTGCGAGGGGCCGGGGTCCAGTCACCAGACAAAGGCGGGAAGAGGCGAGCGGAGGAGGGTGCCTCTGCGCACCCAGGAACTGGATGAAGCGTCGTCCACTCCGGCACTTGTGCGGCGGGGAGCTCCCGAGGAAAGCGAGGGGTAGGGTGCAGGGGAGGGTGCCGAGAGAGATCCACCCCACCACCGCCACCGGGTAAATTCCGGGCATCTGGAACGAGGAAGGTGTGCTAGAGGGATGGAGCAGGTGACCGTGGAGGGCAGAGGAGCAGAAGGTGCGACTTCGTCCCCCACCTCCACCCTGGACCCGTGCACGCTAGTTCTTCTTTTAGGGACGTATTATTTTGCAAACTGGATCCTAAGCGTGGAAACCCGCTCGGCCTGGGTAGGATCTTACCCAGATGTTACAGGCAGGAGGAGGGAAAGATGGATCCCCTCCCTACCCTGGGGGAGGGCAGGACGCCCGACATCTGTACCCGGCTGAGCTGGACTCGCACCAGTGCGGATCTCTGCTCCCCTTTACATTGATATGGCTCACACCAGTCCCTTCTGCCACCGAGGAACCCGAATGCATGCCGTCACCCTCACAGAATCCTGGTGCGCAGTCTCCAGGCCTGCACGCACCCAGGTCCAGGCCGCAGCATTCCCTGCCCCAGGATGCAGAGAGTGGCCTTAGAAAATCGGGGGAGGGGGAAACAAGAGGGCAGAGACAAAACACCATTCCCACAGAGGTTGAGATCAGCTGCAGCAGCCTAAAGCTGCTGCATTCATCCTGACTTTTTATACATTTATTTTTTTAATAGCATACCTTAGCAGGGGGGTAGGAGGTATGTTTTTTCACACCGACTTCTTTAGGGTTCTCTTAAGTAAATAAGGGGAGCAGAGAGACAAGTGTAGGGAAGAGAAGGAAAAGAAAGACTCACCCCTCTCCTGACCCACCCCCCCACCTTCTCAAGTTTAAAAAGAATAAATCCAGCAGGCAAGTCCATAGCCCTGAAGGTTTAACTTTTTTTCTTTGCAGCTTGTCAATGCGACCATTGCTTTGATGGGAGGCTCCTCAAGGTGACACATTTCTGAACTTCACCCCCTTTTCAAACTAACTCCCTACCTCCTTGTTAGTGGCCAGCTCTGAACTTCTGCAGAGTGTTTTTGTGTGAGTCAAGGCTCATTCACGGGCGCTTTTGTGGGCCTCTCCTCCTTTCAGGCCTCAGCGTGTTACACCAATTAAAGGACGACGTGCTGTAAATGTAATGGGCCGCGCAGCGATTGTTTCTGACAAGCAACAAAACACATAGATCCACCCCTTAGATTAGGCCGTTGAAGGGGAGGGTGAGGCCGGTCAGTTTACTGAATAGTTTGTGAACTGTAATTCTGAGGACTCCTGTGAAAAAAAGTCTCTTCCCACCTCCCTGGCCTTGCTCCCCCTCTGCAAAAGTACCAAAAAAGAAAAGAGAGAGAGAGAAACAAGTGACATCTATGGCATAGAATGGGGGTCACTAGAGAAAAAAACCTGGGTGGGGAGCTTGTCCTTTCATTTGGACTGTCTGAAAAACCCCTTTAGTTCTTTCCCCTCCTTCCTACTCTTTGAACCTGAACCTGGCCCTCAGTTTTACTGGCCACAGCAGCCTTCTCCCCTGATGGCGAGCTTGGTCCCCCCACCCGCACTGGACATCAGATCAGGGTAAGAGTAAGGAACAGTCAGGTTGCCTTAGAAAATTCCATTGATTTCATTGATCTGGTTCTCTTGGGACATCAATGAGTCACAGACTGCAGCTTCCCCTAGCAGGTCACTCAGCCCTGGCTTCTGCTCCAGCCTCTAGTCCTTCTCCACAGCCCTGCATGCTGTAAAGGTCTCTGATGCCAGCACTCTGCCTGAGCTTTCTCTATCCTTCTGAGATTTCCTTTCATTTTCCAGTGTCTTGGATCTTTCCTGGCTTCTGCAACTCTCTGTCACCACCCTAACGTTAAAGAGCACATTTTACCTGGAAAGAAGATGTTTAGAGATTACCTACTCACTCCATCTTCCTCACAAGTTCTGTGGCCAAGAAAAGAGAAGTGACTTGTCCAAGCTCACAAAGCAAGTAGCTGAGCTGTGACTGGAGTTCAGATCTCCCATCGCATCCCACCAAGCACCTACACTCCCAGACCTCACCGCCCCACCTCCCCAACCTGCCTCTTAGATGGTTCCTCTGCCCCACATAGTGCTCAGGTAATCCCAGCTCTAAGGCTTTGCTTATTTGGTCCTGCTCTCACTCTCCTACTCTCCCATCCTGCCACACTCTGCCCATCCCTAGCCTTCTCAACCCAACTCTGTTCAACAGATAGTTATTGAATATCAGTTACATACAAAGAACATTTGCCTTTTCTATGAAACTTTCCCCAGCTACTCTTATTCACTAAGTCCCCTTCCCACTCAAATTCCTCTAACTGGAATCCTCCCCCCCTCCCCCGCCCCCATCACTTTCTGCCTGGAAATCTCCTGTCTATTCTTCAGGACCCTGCTCAAAACATACTTCTGGGAAGCCATCCCAGGGTGCAAAGACTCCCAAGGGAAGGAGGGAGGTTTAGCCTGACTGAGGAACTTGATGAAGCCCAGTGTAGCTGGAGCAGAGTGAGGCTGGAGAGAGGAGCAAAGGTCAGATCTCCTAACAGCCTTGTGGGCCACGTCAAGGATTGGGATTTTACCCTGGAAGCAATGGGAAGCCATTGAACAGCTCTGAGCAGTGAAAGTCCCTTGCCTAGACTGAACTTCTTGAGAATAGAGACTGGGTCCTTTTCATCTTTGTGTCCCTCTACTACTGTCCCAGTGTCTGGTACATAATGCTCAAAAACCATTTGGTTAGTGCGTAAATGAACCAGTAACTCATTAAATGCATACCATCCAGACCTTCCTTATCTCTTAATTCTGGCTAACCAGGTTGTAAGTGCCAGGATGGCAGGAACCAAGTCAAGATGTCTTTGAATTCTTAACCTAATTGACACTAGTTCCGTGCTAGGGATACAGTACACACTTGTCTATTGACTAAAGGTGTGTAAGAGAAAGAACTTAGAATCAGGACAAAGATGGAGACTTCTTGTCTTTGCCAGTACTAACAGCCTTACCTTGGGGAACACATGACTTAAACCGCTCTGAAGCCTTGGTTTCTTCATTAATAAGATGGGGCCAGTGCCACTTAATTCATGGATTATGAGGACTAAGCACCATTTGTATGAGAATGACTTGATTGCAAAGTAATATGTTAATGAATGAAAATTAGCACACTACCCCGGGGCCAAGGTAAGACCAGTGGTGAACGCACCACTTTAAAATGACAAAAGATGGTCCAGGAGCAATCAGGATCCTGGAAGAACTCCTCTGATTCACAGTAGCCTTCCCTTCTCTTGCTGTTGGCTCAGAGCCCAGCTGGTCCCACATCTTCCCCCAGGGCGTGTCACCGCTGCTGACACCCTTCACACTTGGCTCCCTCTGCTCTTGCTCTAAGAAGCCTGTTTCAAAGAAGCCCACATTCCCTTGTTGCACGTAGAAGGCTGCACTTGGAGACAGGACAACTAGATGCTGGGACATCATGCAGAAATCACACAGACTCTGATTCCTGCTAAACCAGGCTAAAGAACCACTCATGGCAGGAACAGACGGGGCCCACCAGCCCCCTGGCTGCTCACCAAACTCTACTGCCCAGTGACTGTGGTTCTTTTCCTGGAGGCCTGCACGTCCTTGGGGATGAAATGTGAGTAAGAGAGCAGAGACTGCGGTGGCTGGAATGAGCATGCTTGCGTGTGTGTGTGTGTGTGTGTGTGTGTGTGCGCGCGTGTGTGTATTCATGTTCCAAAAGCACCTTAGCCTCTGACAGACATGGAAAAGAATTCTCAAAGAGGAAAGGGAGTTTTTTGTTTAAGTTTCTATATCCAAATCAAATTTCTTTTTAAAAACTACTTCTTAACTTCCTTTCAAGAGCAGAGAGGAGAGAGACATGGGCTTCTTACCTTTCCCTGTTGTGCCTTCATTTGAACATTTTTTTAATCTCAAGGAGCAGGAGTAGAAACTAATATTTGTAAAACTCTGAAGCAAAGTCAGCCAGCCAACCTGCCAGGGAGAACTCCAGGAGCATGAGGGGGCATCTAGGCGGGTTATGGAAATCGTTTGACTAGTCACGTCCTCCCCCTCCCCGTGGAGATGGCTTTCGAGTCTGGGGGCTAAGTAGATGCCAAACCAGAGGCCTGCTGTGGGAACGAGTATGTCTTTAGAGACTTTTCACTCCAACCTGATGTGTGTGCTGCTAAATCCTCTCCCATGGGCCCCAAACAACAACAAAAGCTATCTTTCCTCCTTCTACTGATGCATGCATCCCTCAGCCACAAGGAATGCATGTTGCTTCAGCTTAGAGTCGGCTCTCGCAACCGCAACCGTAAGTGATTTCAGTCAAAGATTCTAGACCTTTATTTGTATTTTCCTGCACCAGATTCCTCTCAGAGGATATTTTTCAGATGATCTTCTCCCCAGCTGATGGAGTTGTTCATTTTCATAGGATAACTTTTGGGGCTGGGGAGTGCAAGGCAGTGGAGGGGGCAGGTTACTGAGCATCACCGGGGAGGGGAGTGTATAGAGGAATTTCCCTGGGGTAGGAGAAGATAGGAGCTGTGGGAAAAAGGACTAAGAGCCTCCGATACCTGGAGAAGAGACGTCCAAACGTGGTTTATGATTGCGCCTGTGCCGCATGAGAGCAGAGTAGCGCTGCCCTTACCCCTGGATAGAAGGTGGGGAGGCAGAAACCGAAACAAGTGAATTCAATTATATCTGAAAAAAGAATAGGCTAAATGACTATTCAATCCTTGGGCCTGTTCCAGGAAATATTTGTGAGAAGTTGGTTGAAAGAATACCACTATCCAAATCCTAATTTCTCTATTATATAAAAGCCCCAATTTCTTTGCAGTTTCTGATTAGAAAATGTTTCCCTGGTTTTGTCTTTGCTACTGGTATGTGACCTCTTAATTTAATTTTGGTCTTTGCTTATACAAACCAATTGCCGTGGAAACTTTTTCCTGTGGTGCAGCAAAGACAGGGGGAAAGTAGAACATTAGTAATTATATATTGTGCTCCTAATTCATTTAATTAGTAGTTATCAAGCATCCTTAATGGTTCATAGCCACAAACTAGGTTTATGTCTGAGGGCATCAGCCTGCTTCAGAAATCTCTCATGTGTGTTTCTGTGATACAGAAAGAGGGAGAGTGTTTTTAGTGGACTGAAGTTAGAATCCAGCAGCCCCATGCCCCATCACTTTTCTGCTGCCTTCTGGCTCTGCATTGCCCCTAGCTGGGCCACTGAGGTTGCTGCCCAATCAGTGATGCCACTGCCCAATTTACCCAAATAGCCAGTCAGTGAGAATGAAGATCCAAAACCTGATATCTTAAAAAATTAATTTTTGACTTTTTAGTCACTTGCCTGAGCTACTAAAGAAAATGCTCTGGGTTTCTCCAATTCCTCCTCTCAAGGAGTGCTGTTAACTCTTTGAGAGAACTCTCATGTCTATGGGAAATGTTATGCATTGGGGGAAAAAGACTAAATTAGTAAGTACAGATTTAGAATACGTGGTACATTTTTTTTGTCATGTGCCATTCCATGGTGGATGGAATTCAGAGATGTTGCATTTGATTGTATAGGTTGCACACTGCACAATGATAGAGGGAAATGTTCCATCAAACTATGAATGGAATTGGGTCTTCTGCTTATGGGGGTGGGGGGTGAGAACAGAAGGGTCCCTCCTGTGCTAGTGATCTTTATTTCAGCAACTAAGAAAACTGTGACAGGCACTGAAAATAATGCATTTCTTTTGGATGAAATGACAAATTTTAAGCTCTGGACCGAGGCAACTTGGGTCTAAACTCTGCTTGTGCCATATACCAGCTGAGTCACCTTGGACAAATTGCTTAATCTCTCTGTGTCTCAATTCCTCATCTATAAAATAATAGATAAATAATGTTAAATAAAAAGAGTAACCGCTTCATAGGTTTATGAGGATTAAATGAATTCATACATATAACTAGATTAGAATAGTATCTGGCACATAGTAATTGTTCAATTAATATTAGCTGTTGTTATCACTATCATTTATTATATTGAAAGACGTGTATTTTCCCCCCATTGTGGCAAGAGATAGAAACGCAGGGTTCCCACTGTTCTGTTTCGAAAATAGTGAAGACCCTGCATGGTTTGGCAGGAAGAGGGTATGTACTCAAGTAGGATAGAACAGGTTTAATTCTGTTGTAACCATCTATTGTGACCTTGGCTGTGTCCTCTACAGCTGCAGTCTCCTCATAAGCAAACTGAGAATGAGGAAAGTATCTATCTTGCAAGGTTGGTGTGAAGATTAAAGACAAAACATGTAAAGTGTCCAGCACAGTGCCTGACCCTGGATAGACTCTCAAAAAGTGTTAGCTATTGTCAGACTGGAATAAAGCCAAGACATGGCATTTGGGTACTGTTACATATACAGTCATTGAGCATGTTCCAGCCTTGGTGAAAAAAAACTTCTCCCCCACCTCAGCCAAGGACAGTGATCTAAAAATTGTTATGTGGGATTTATGTTCAGACCCCAGCTCTCTTCTGAACTGCTGGACCTTGGTGTTTGTTCTGCTTCCCTCAACTCATTCTAGGCCCTGGTCAAAAGGGACTTTTGCAGGAACTGAGAAAACAGGTCAGGGGAGGTGGAGTATATCGTTAGTGCCTTTTTGATGGGTGAGGGTGTTTTCAAGTACCAGACTGTCAGCTCCATGAGGACAAGGATCATGTCTGTTTCTGTTCAACAGCATGTCCCAGTGTCCTTGTTGAATAAGCTAAAAAAAAATGAATACACTATTAATGACTTTCTTGTACAGTAGCAACTCAGTTAAACCTGTATTCAATGAATGGACCCTCAATTTACATGTTTGTTTTCCTTCATCTCACTTTGTAAAAAAAGAAGCTAACATAACTAGCTCCTATGAGGAATTTGGTATCCAAAAAAAACCACTAACCTCAATTTTTCAGAATATGATCTAGAATTTGCCCAGATTCAGCCCAATTTCCTATCCTTGTATATGGAGACCTTTTGTACCATAGAAGTCATTCAACAAACATTTATAGAGCAAGTCCTATATACCAGAGAGTGAGCTAATAACTTAAGCTTTCAATTTTTAAATTAATTTCACATATAAATTTAAAGTGATTACCACCAAGATAAAAAGAAAAAACAGGTATTACACCTTCATTTCCTCTTTCTCATATGAGGAAAGCAGGGCTTAGAGAGGCTCAGTGACATGCTTGAGGTTCCTCTTATCATACAGCTGAGATAAAGGAGATGTTCCAACTCCCTGAACCCAGTACTGTTTCCACTTCTCCCTGGGATCTCTTCCATGGGAAATGCTATTAAAACTTATGATTCACATGTCACCAAGAGAGAGCAATACTGTCACTGTCTTAAAAAGGGAGTAAAGTAAACATTTTAGAAACACTTAACAGTGGAGTTGTTTTTAATAAAAGCATTTTGGGATTAACACAAAGGTTTTATCAGAAAATGAGTCAGAATACTTCACTCCTCAGTATGCCCATTAGTCCAAATTTAAGTCTAATTATTTAGGATTTAAAATAGAAAAAATAAGGTATTTTTGGACATTTCTAACAATCTGAACAGAAATTTTCAGCATGAATTTCCTCAGTAGATGCTTGATGACTTACAACCCCTGCCAGGCCCATCCCACCTTGAGGTGGCTGAGAGAGCTATTATACAGAGAGGTTGGGTAGACCTGCCCAAGTGAACTAACAAAAGAAGCCACAGGGCCTGGTGGGAGGGAGCGGGGGTGGGGGAGGGAGGAGGAAATAGCTGTAGTTTCCCAAGCAGTCCAGCTATACTCCCCACTGTATCCATCCACCCTCCCCTAATACATAAGTAAGTTTGAATGGGTCTTTAATCCTTACAATTAAATTTGCTTTGATTAGGACAATTATGACAAAGGCCACCTTCAAGATTAATTGGAGGGGAAGGGTGAAGAATCTGTATGATCAGAAGTCCCAGGGAAAACTGCAGTGCAAAGCACGTTTCTCTTGTGTCCTTCAATCTCCCCACCCTCACCTACTTCTTAGCCACTTCCCCCATAGGTGTCCCACACTCCCATTCTGACCTTTGCTTCTGAAAGATCCTAACTGCTACCCTTTTAAGCCTGTCCTTTTTGGAAAGTGCCTCAAGTTTCAAAATTACTGTTACAACAAGCTTTTCAGGTAGGTATTAAGGTATTAAGTTAACTCACCCTAACATGTTATCCCTAGAGAAATAACAATTCAAAAGAAGATCTTATGAACTTAAATGAAACTCTAATCTGTGGGGTTTATGCCTGAAATGTTTCAGGGGCCCATCTCCTGGGTCAGGTGCTCACCCTGGCCAATAAGCTGAGGACACAGGAGCATGTACCCCAGGGGCCAGGTCAGGGTAGATTATTTTAGAAAGGGATATGGGTGGGGTCAGTGATTGGTATCTCCTTTATATGGTTCTTATATTAGTCTACTCAGGCTGCCATAACAAAATACTATAGATTGTGTAGCTTGAACAACAGAAATTTATTTTCTCATAGTTCTGGAAGCTGGGAAGCCCAAGATCAAGGTGCTGGTCAATCTGGTTTCTGGTGACAACTCTCTTCCTAGCTTACAGATGGCTACCTTCTCTCTGTGTCCTCACATGAGGAAGAGAGGGCTCCGGTGTCTCTTCCTCTTCTTATAAGGGTGCCAGCCCTATTGATTAGGGCCCCACCCTTATGGCCTCATTAAACCCTTATCACGCCCCAATAAGCCCTATCTCCAAATATAGTCACAGTGGGGGGTTAGGACTTCAACATATAAATTGGAGGGCACATTCAGTCCATAACATTCCACCCTGGGCGCCCCAAAATTCATGTCCTTTTCACATGCAAATACATGTACTCCATCCCAACAACCCCCAAAGTTTTAACTTATTCCAGCATCAACTCTAAAGTATAAAGTCCAGAGTCTCATCTAAATAGCATCTAAATCAGATATGGGTGAAATGCATCCTAAGGCAAAATTCCTCTCCAGATGTAAACCTGTGAAACCAGACAAGTTATATGATTTCAAAGTG
This sequence comes from Grampus griseus, assembly GCF_964374135.1. NCBI lineage: Eukaryota > Metazoa > Chordata > Mammalia > Artiodactyla > Delphinidae > Grampus > Grampus griseus. Next base: position 38,236,136 of record NC_139007.1, read on the forward strand.
AGGCAGGCATAGAACAGACATTCTGGTTCCAAAAGGAAGAGACAGGAAAGAAGGAAAGTATGACGGGTCCCAAGCAAGTCTAAAACCTAGCAAGGCAAATTCCATTAGATCTTAAAGGCTTGGGAATAATCCTCTTTGGTTTGATGCACTGCCCTCCAGAGCCACTGCTAAGGGCCCCCACCATGGCTTTCTTCAAGAGCCCCACCCTCTGAAACCAGGGAGGAAACAGCCTTGCCCCCTGAGCCTGTGTTAGGCAGCCCTCTGAATCACCTTCAGGTCATTCTCTTTCCTGGAAGGATAACCCATGTTAGCATCCTTCCTTCATTCCGTCCCATTTTCTCGAAGCTGGCAGTGTTTCTGGTGGTATAATCTCTATTTCTGGCTTCTGTTGAGATGGCTGATTAGATCCATGGTTCACACTTAATCTCCTTATTAAAGGGTTGTTCAGCCACCCACACCCTTAGTGTTCTCCTCAGAACATCCTCCTCAGTTTTTGCAGTATGGATAGCTGAGAATTTTCCAGTCTTTAAGTTCCAGTTCCTTTTTGTTTCCTTCTTCAACTCATCTCTCTCCTCTTGTATTTTATTAAAAGCAGTAAGGAAGACTAAAGCCACACCTTCAGTACTTTGCTTAGAAGTCTCCTTTGCTAAATACCCAATTTCATTGCTGGCAAGTTTGTTCTATCACAAAACACAGTTCAGCCAAGTTCTTAGCCACTATATAATAAAGATCACCTTTCTTCCAGTTTCCAATAACCTATTCCTCATTTTTACTTGAGATCTCACCAGAATAGTCTTTAACATTCACAGTTCTACAAACATTCTGCTAGTGATCATTTAAGTGTTCTCTAAGAAGATGGAGACTTTCTCTCCAGCTCTCCTTTTTTCTTTCTGAGGTCTCACCAGAATCCATATTTAACATCCATATTCCTACCACCAGTCCCTTAATGGCAATACAGACTTCTTCTAGCATGCACCTCAAAATTCCTCCAGCCTCCACCTATTTTCCAGTTCCAAAGCTGCTTCCACATTTTTAGGTATTCGTTACAGCAGCACCCCACTTCATGGTACCAAAATCTGTATTTGTCAGGGTTCTCTGGAGAATCAGAACCAATAGGATGTATATCTATATAGAAATAGATTTGTTATAAGGAATTGGCTCACACAATTATGGAGGTTGACAAGTCCCAAGATCTGCAGTCAGCAAGCTAGACCCAGGAGAGTTGATGGTGTAGTTGCAGTCCAAGTTCAAAGGCCTGAGAACTAGGAGAGCCAGTGATGTACAGTTGACCCTTGAACAACATCAGTTTGAACTTTACAGGTCCACTTATATGCAGATTTTTTTCACTAAATACTACAGTACTACACATCTGAGTTTGGTTGAATCTGCAGATGCAGAACTGCAGATAGAGGGCTGACTGTAAAGTTATGCTTGGGTTTTTTACTGCATTGAGGGTCAACTGTAGTTCTAGTCCAAAGACTGGTGGGCTCAAGATCCAAGGAGAGGGCTTCCCTGGTGGCGCAGTAGTTAAGAATCCACCTGCCAATGCAGGGGACATGAGTTTCAGCCCTGGTCCGGGAAGATCCCACATGCTGCAGAGCAACTAAGCCTGTGAGCCACAACTACTGAGCTTGCACTCAAGAGCCCCTGAGCCACAACTACTGAGCCTGCGAGCCACAACTACTGAAGCCCGTGCGCCTAGAGCCCGTGCTCTGCAACAAGAGAAGCCACCGCAATAAGAAGCCTACGCACTGCAAGAAGAGCAGCCCCCGCTCGCTGCAACTAGAGAAAGCCCGCGGGCAGCGACAAGACCCAACGCAGCCAAAAGAAAATAAATAAATAAGTAAATAAATAAATCTATTTTTTTAAAAAAGAAAGATCCAAGGAGAACCAGTGTTTGATTTCAAGTGCAAAGGCAGGAAAAAAAAAGGCAGGAAAAAACTGATATCCCGGCTCAAAGGCAGTCAAGCAGGAGGAGTTCCCTCTTACTCAGCCTTTTTGTTCTATTCAGGTCTTCAACTGATGGATGAGCCCCACCCACATTAGGGAGGCCAACCTGCTTTACTCAGTCTACTGATTCAAATGTTCACTTCATTCCAAAACACCCTCGCAGACACATCCAGAATAATGTTTGACAAAATATCTGGGCATCCCTTGGCCCATTCAAATTGATACATAAAATTAACCATCACAGTTCTCAACCCCATAAATCACCTTAGGTATATAAGTACACATTGGAATCCCCTGGGGAGCTTTAAAAACATACCATTCTGTAGTCCCACCCTCAGAAATCCTTAAGTAATTGGTCTGAGGTGCATCTTAGAAATTTTCAAAACTCCTCTGGTGACTCTAATATGCAGTCAAGCTGGCCAGATGAAGTACCTCGGCAAGGAAACTTGGTGGAGCAGAGAAGCCACATGGGAGCACTTTATGTGTGTGGCTCAGTGCAGAGCCACCACCAACTAATCACTAAGAGTCTCTTAATTCAATTAGTTGAGGGTCCTTTATACACTGCTAGCTATAACAGCAAAGAAATATGAAGCAATAACAACATAGATGCTAAGTACACGTAACAATAAAACTGAAATCAAAGGTACAAAGCTTTGCGGGGAGATAGGGATCCTTTGGATGGGAATGGTGGGGTCTTATTTTAAACTTTTGTGTTGGTGACATATAGAGCTATGGCTTGTGTCTCATAATTTATGTATTTTTGATTCCATGCATTTTTAATCATTTAGCTGATTTTTTGATAGTTACTACTTTTTCTTCTGGAAAGCTGGGGGCACTCACCCTCCCTCTTTTTCCCCAAGGCTGTGCCCTCAGCCAGGAAAGGAAGGATGACTAAAGGGGCTGCTGGCAGGGCCTGGTTCGAAGCTGGGGTTCTAGGCCCTGGTCTGAGCCATGGAATTTGGCCTCCTGTGGGGTGGGGAGGAGGGAGGAGCTAGGAGGATGACAGAAGAAAGGAACTCCTCTCCACCTTGCTGAGGAAGAGACAAGGGCCTGGGTAACTTTGTATGTATAGAATAGTAGTTCTGGTTCTTTCCACGGTGATGCTAAGAACTGAGAGTGACACTTCCCTCTTCTCTGAGCAACTCTTACCCGCTCTGCCATGGGGTAATAAGGCAAACCAAAATGGCAGTGTACTTTCTGGGTAAGGTTTAGCACAGTATTTGCTCAATGTCAATCCAGCGAGAGGCAAAGGTACATAGAAATTTTTTGCATGGTGAACAAGGGCCACATTGTATTGTTCCTGCTTTTGCCATTGAAGGAGAACTATGCAAAAATTACTAACACCTTAAAAGATACTAATTCCTTAAGAGTTTACTGATAGCTTGGAAAACCATGGGACCAACCCTGCAATGTAGTTTCAAAAATAAGTCTCACAGTGTAGACAGTTTCGGTTTGGGAAGATGGATAGTGGTGATAGTTGCACAACAATGTGAATGTACTTAATGCCACTGAACTGTACACTTAAAAATGGTTTAAGTGGTGTAAAAAAAAAGTTCCACATTAAAAAATAAAGGCATTTCTTATTCAGAATTAACACCATTTTAAATACATAATACCAGAACGGAAACCCTGAAGGCTCTACTATCTAAGTTACAAATTCTAGGTTCAAATAAGTATGAGAGGAGACAAGAAACGGGATGGCAGAGAGGTCGCAACTATGCAACCACCAGGCTTTCTATTCCCTTTGTGGTTCTCAAGATGGCAAAGATCTACTCAGACAAGTTTTTCTTTAGTTGAGCTGGTATTTTGGTTGCAGAGAACAGGAGGGGAGAGAGACAGGGAGAAATCTTCCTCCTCAACCAAAAAAGGGCGGGCACCCACCAGGACCGAACAGCCGCGACCAGCCCGAGCTGCCCTCGTCCTCTAGGCGGCTGGAGCCGCAGTGCCGAAGCAGAGCCGGCGCTGCGGGCAGAGCGTCTGGCTGCGCGGCCCACCGCGGTGGAGAGCTCCTAACTCCCAGAGCCTCCTGTGGCTGCAAGGCGGGAGCAGCGGCTTCTCCCGCCTCCCTCGCGCTCCCTCGGCTTCCAGGTTCAATAAGGATTACATCATGGAGCAAGTATGCGGGGCAGCCTGAGAATCAAAGCCGTCACAATCAGCGGCTGGTTAACTGTACTGTTGCTGAAACACATCCTTCCCACCCCCTCCTCTCCCCTCTCCCACCCCAACCCTCTGCTTTTCGTACTATTAAGGATAGCATTATTGGGGAGAGGAAAATCTGATCAAAACTGTCGACCGCCAACAGCAGATTTTCTATGGATTCTATAAAGGCCACCTTAACGATTTCCCTAATTAATGGATGACATCTTTGGCTGAAGGAGAGGCGATGGATTCGACTCTGTCTTCGCCTTTGTTAACCTTCTAATTAACTTTCGTAGGTCACCCAGGTCTCCCAAACCTAAAAAGTGAAGAGGCCCATTGTGCGAGGAGCAGTAAACTTACTTTTTCTGCTGGGATACTTAAAAGGGAGAACAATTATAGGCTGAGAAAAATAACTCCATTTAAAAGCTTTGTGGCTGCAGAGAATGCATAGGTCCCTCCCTTAGAAAATAATTGAAACACCTTTTATACCAATATTTCTATGCATAATAAAAACAAATTAGCAAAATGCATCTAAATTCAGCAGCACTTTCAAATTACCTTTTTTTGGAATGTAAGCCTCTACAAGTCAACAAAAGGAGCGGGAGTTTAGAGAGAACATTGCAACTGCAACAGCTATCAGCCTTTAGGCAGAGTGAGTGCAGCACTGGGCCGAGCTCAGATATCTGAGTCAGCTCCTGGAGGAAATGCTTCGAATTTAGTGCCCTTGCCCATGTTGGGTATGAGATGCCAAGGGAACCCAAAGACTATTAGCAAGTGAGCAGGTCTTTGTCTGGATGGAGTGGCCTTTGGGGGTTCAGAAATATTTTTATGGTCTTAGTGAAAAACAGAAACCACCATGGTGGAAAAGCCAGAAAGTTAGTGAAACCCCACTGCGATCAGTGAAATTGATAAGACAGAACAATTTTTTAAAATGTAAGACATATTCCTGTTGGAATTTTCATTTTGGTAGATTTGACAGACTATGCAGATGTGTTATAGTTTCTGCCCTAGCTCCTTGGCATCTGTGGCTAAACAGAGGAGACACTGAGGGAAGAGTAGATGCTCAGCCTAAAATGGAACTGAGATGAAGCCTCCTTTAAAGGAGGGCTTTGCTAAAAGGGAATGAGAGTCCTAACCCAAGGACAACAGTACTGTGACTTTAGGATTGTTTTCTGATTACAAACAGACCCAGAGCTAATTGTAGAAAAGTATAAAGACTTTAAATACTGTCAATATTTTAATCATGTCTTTCCATTCTTTCTCCTATGTATCCCCAAATTTTTATACCGTTCATATTTGTATTCTTCGCTTTGTTCCTTTAACAAAAGAACATTTGGCATTATTTATAAAAATTACAAAAACATAAACATTCTTTGATGCAGCAATTCCTCTTTAGGAAGTTTCCCTAGAGGTATACTTGCACAAAATGACATATGTATAAAGTTATTCTTTGCAGCACTGTTCATAATAGATTGAAAGCTATCTAAATGTCCATTAATAGGGGACTGGTTAAAGAAACACAGTACATCCATTGAGTGGAATATTACACAGCCATAAAAAAATAGATGAGGATGCTCATTATATGCCATTTTGGAATGGTCTTCAAAATAGCCCGTTAGATAAAAAACAAACAGCAACAACAAAATGGAGCAGAACAGTGGTGTAAAGTATGCTACCATTTGTAGAGAAAGACATGGTTTGAATATTCATAAACATTTTCTTCTGGTGGCAGTTATCTTGGGAGAAGAGACCTGAGTGGCTGAGGAACAGCTGTGGGAGGGAGACTTCTCTATAACTTTTATATCTTTTGAATTTGTACTGTGTGAATATATTATCTATTCAAAAAATAAATACATAATTTAAAAATTTTAAAAAGAGAAGGGTTGCTATTTTCCAGTCTGCTCTGTGCATAGCTCTGCACAATTCAAGGGTAGCCTAGTCATAAAAGTGTCCTATTCATTTCCATATACTAAATAGCTTATTTTAGACTTCTCAAAGTCTGCCTAGATTAAAAGAACCCTAAAATGGAAGGTACACAGTCACTTTCTCTATGAAATATTTAAATGTTTCTTAATGAAAACAGAATAATGGGAACTTCCCTGGTGGCGCAGTGGTTAAGAATCTTCCTGCCAATGCAGGGGACATGGGTTCGAGCCCTGGTCTGGGAAGATCCCGCATGCCACGGAGCAGTTAAGCCGTGTGCCACAACTACTGAGCCTGCACTCTAGAACCCATGCTCGGCAACAAGAGAAGCCACTGCAATGAGAAGCTCGAGCACCGCAATGAAGAGTAGCCCCAACTTGCTGCAAGTAGAGAAAGCCTGCACAGCAGTGAAGACCCAACACAGCCAAAAATAAATTAATTAACTAATTTAAAAAAAACAGAATAATGCATTCTGTGATTTAATTGTTTAAAAATAAATTTCAACAAACTGTTACGTCTGTGTAAATAAAACATTCACAGGCTTCATCAGCACATGCATTGGGACATATGCTTTGGGCCTCAGAATTGTAGAAATATTTCCTAACATTTGAGATGTGCCAAGAAACAGATAAAGAAGTCAAATAAAATCTTTTTTTGTTGGCTTTTTCTGTTTGTTTTGGCCATGCGGTGCCACTTGTGGGATCTTAGTTCCCCGACCAGGGATTGAACCTGGGCCCACAGCACTGAAAGTGCTGAATCCTAACCACTGGACCGCCAGGGAATTCCCAAATAAAATATTGTATTACACAAATTCTTCTTGCTCGCAAGAGTCTGATTTACTTGTATCAATCAATTTAAGTGATTCTTAGTTTATGAGCTACAATTTTAAGTGACTGGACTAAAACCTGGAGCCAGTATTATTCTCTCCTCAGTCCTCAACCCAATCTGTCAAAATGGCATTGGAAATTATTAGGCTGAACCATATGCAATTAGTGTGTGTCAAGTACAATAGCAGCAATTTCAAGATTCAGCCTAATATTTTTCATCATCATAATGTAGCCTGTAGCTACATAACAGAGACATTGTTATTGTTGCCAGTCCACCATCCATTTCTCCCTTCTTCCCTGTTAGCAGAACTCCCATTAATTCCCATTTAGGAAGGTAGTAAATCTCAATTCAACTAAACTGTATACATGGAATTCCCATTTCTTTTGTCTGTGATTGGTTTAGATTTGGGCATGTGATACAGTTCTAGGCCAATGAGATATAAGAAAAGACAGCTAAAGGTTTCTGAGAAAGATTTCTCTTCCACTGGACATTTTCAGGTTCAGATGGATTGCCCAGAATTCTGGCAGTCATCTTGCTACTACAAAGAGTGCAGACATAATGGGCATCCTAGGGTGACACAATAGGAAATAGGAAGGAAGTTGGATCTCCATGATAGTATTGAGTGGTTGTATTAAACAACTCTGTAATCCTCTGACCTTATACTTCTTGTTATACGAAATGATAATTTTCCACATAGTTTAAGCCATTTTGAATTGGTTTTCTATTATATTCCAAATATTAATAGACCATCCTGGTAAATATTTTCACCACTTTAAGTGGCAGGAAGGCCAGGTAGTATCCTGTAAAAGCTCCTCAAGTAGTTCTGTTGTACTCTTCTAGTCAAAATTGTTTTAAATCATAAAAATAAATGCCTCCTTGGGCTTCCCTGGTGGCACAGTGGTTAAGAATCTGCCTGCCAATGCAGGGGACATGGGTTCGATCCCTGGTCTGGGAAGACCCCACATACTGTGGAGCAACTAAGCCCGTGAGCCACAACTACTGAGCCTGCGCTCTAGAGCCCACGAGCCACAACTCTGAGCCCACGTGCTCTAGGGCCTGAGTGCCACAACTACTGAGCCTGTGTGCTGCAACTGCTGAACCCTGATGCCCTAGAGCCAGTGCTCTGCAACAAGAGAAGCCACTGCAATAAGAAGCCTGCGCACCGCAACAAAGAGTAGCCCCCACTCACCACAACTAGAGAAAGCCTGCACGCAGCAACGAAGACCCAACACAGCCAAAAATAAATAAAATTTTAAAAATAAAAGAAAAAAAATAAATAAAAGAAATGCCTCCTCAACATCTTTCGTCATAAGGGAAATGCAAATTAACACCACAATGAGATACCGCTTCACACCCACTAGAATGGCTATAATCAAAAAGATGGGCAATAACAAGTGTTAGTGATGATGTGCATTGCTGATGAAAATATAAAATAATGCAGCCACTTTGGAAAACAGTTTGTCAGTTTCCCCCAAAAGTTAAACATAGAGTTACCATATAACCCAGCAATTCTACTCCTAGATATATGTTCAAGAGAACTGAAAACATAACATCCTCACAAAAAGTATACAGGAATGTTCATAGCAGCATTATTCATAATAGCCAAACGGGAGAAACTATACAAATGTCTATCAACTAATGAATGGTTAATAAAATGTGGCATGTTCATACATAGAATATTATTTGGTAATAAAAAGAAATAAAGTACTGATGCATGCTACAACAAGATGAATCTTGAAAACATTACGCTAAGTGAAAGAAGCTAGACACAAAAGGCCACGTAGTGTATGATTTCACTCATATGACATGTCCAGAATTGGCAAATCCATAGAAACAGAAAGTTTCAAAAATACGTATGACCAATTTGTTAAAAAGAAAGACTATTTTTTATCTAATTAGAGCTTCATTTTTGTGGTCATTTAAGCAAAAATGAGTGAAGATTCTATCCCCCAGAAGACTGTAAACTTCATGAAAGCAGTGTCCCTGCCTGTGTCTTGGTGCCAGCACATCCACCTGGACTACACACATTACAGACTATGTGAGTGAATGGATCTTGGTACATTTTCTTATGAACAATTCTCGGCTTAGTTCCTAAAATAGGCCTCTGTTTACTCATCTGCAAAATGGGGCTAGAGCAGTAACAACCTTCTAGGATGAATGTGAGGATTAAATGAGTTAAGGGAGCTCATTTAAACTTTGCAAAGTTCCTGGGACGTAATAAGAGTCAACAAGAGGTAGTCATTGCTGTATTGTTTTAAGTATTATTACTATTATTGTATTTGGGGACCTTATGCCCACTCATCACAAGGCGTAGAAATTTCTTACCTCCTGGCATGAGCAATTCTTGAGTGAATATTTTTTGAGTGATTATTGTTTAAATATATATTTGCTCTTATAAAATTGAAGACGGGATTAGCAATTTTCAGATTCTGAAACAAAAATAATTGGAAATTCAGATTCAGCAATCATAGGATTTTATAACAGTCTACAAGTACATGAAAAAAATCTACAAAAATATAATAGATTTGAATTTCTATAAATGATCTAGTCTGAAACATTTTTCTAAACTTCTACTATTTTTTGTTTGTTTGTTTGTTTGTTTTGTTGGGTTGTTTTTTTTTGCGGTACGCGGGCCTCTCACTGTTGTGGCCTCTTCCGTTGCGGAGCACAGGCTCCAGACGTGCAGGCTCAGCGGCCATGGCTCGTGGGCCCAGCCGCTCCGCGGCATGTGGGATCTTCCCGGACCGGGGCATGAACCTGTGTCCCCTGACTTGGCAGGCGGACTCTCAACCACTGCGCCACCAGGGAAGCCCTCTACTATTTTTTCATATACTCCATTAAGCTTAAAATACCAAACTCCTTAAGTTAACTTTAGGTCAGCTTTCAGCCTCTAAGTTTTTAAATTGTCTCCCTCATCCCCCACCCTCCCCACTAATCAACTTATAACATGCACCTTATTTGAGTGAAATATTTTTCACTTTACTTGAAGTTTAACATATACTCATAGGATACAGATTGAGTCAACCATTGTTTTAGGGTAGGTAGGGGTGTGCTGGAGGCGAAACTTTGGTCCTCCCATCTCACACAGGGAAAAGCTTAGGTAAGTGATTTATCTTGCATCACATAACTTGTTAATGGGATTTTGAAAGGAAAGTCCAGCTCTTTTTCCTGCTGCTACAACACGCCAGCCCCCTCCATCATACAACACATGGACAAACAATGGACAAGCAGCAAAACATTTCCCTAGCTGGGACATCAAATATTATGAGAAAGGACAAGCATAGGGAAAATGGAAAGTGCATGATTTTTAAGTGCATTCTTCCAGGTTTCAATCCAGATTTTGATCATTTATATGTTCACAAGTTTCCATTAGATCAATATACTTCATTAATCTTGTTTGCTCTTGTGAGAAAAATACAATGGCCAGGGAAAAGTGGGGAAGAGATGAACAAGTAAGTGATTTGCTGGAGAGATTAGAAAATCTCTGTCAGAATTCTGTGTGTTCACACCAACCCTTAACTACCCCTCACCTTACCCCACAAAAAAAGAGAGAGAACAGATAGTAGCAAAGAATAAGAAAGTCTTCTGATGCCAGGCAGTAACAGAGTTAGCTGTCACCAAACTGGGCCAGAAATAATGGATGACAACCTCACCCTTGCACACCATTCCTAGTATCAGTTCCTTTTCCTTTATTCTCATTACCAGCAAGACCCACCCACAAGGGGGAAGATTTCCTCCCAGTGTGAAGAAACGTCCTATCAAGTAAGTTGGATGTTTTCTCTGCTGAAAGGTTACATCTTGTTTATGGACGGGGTTCTCTGTTTTAAAAGTCCATGGGCAGAGGGGCCCTGTGGAGATGGATTATTCCTCATTCCCCCCAATTTAATCCCCTCATTCAATTCACCCTTTCTGACTCCTCTCTTCCTTTCTCTTCTCTCTTCCTATTTTGTGCCTTCATTTTATTTCTCTCCACTCTCCTTCCCTTCTCTTTGATCACATCAATCTTTAGTAGTATATTAATGTTACTCACCAAAGTAACAAAGCCTTGATTCTGAAATTCTAAAGTCTTGATTCTGAATTTGCTTCTCTAAACAAAAGATAGGTTTAACATTAAGAACTACAGGTGGTCCAGCATCACTTTTTATATCCATCCCCAAACAAGGAGGCCATATATTTATCTAGAGATATTTTGTATAACTTAATTCAGTATACATGCAATCTATGTATACATATACATTAAAGAATCTTTTGGATCTGTGTAAGGGCCTTTGAAGTCTCTTCTGCATGTTAATTTCTCTCCTAATCCAGATGCCACTGCTCTTTGTGACATTTCAGAGAGGTCACTGAGCACCATCCTTATAACCCTCCAGAGAAGAACAATGGAATGCAGAACTTTTTTTTATTACCTAACCTTTTAATATTCTTTTTTCCTTTTCAAGAAAATCCAGTTAAGTACTAGGAGGTCTTACCACTAATAGTAATTTCTCTCTAGCTCAGTCAGTACTTACCCTCTGCAGAGAAAATTATGAATGTATCTGTGTTCACAGATTTACACATTTCCTGTTTTATATGATTACTCCCCAGAAGGAACTACCTTGAGCCTCTGCCTAAACGGATCTTTCTGGCCTCCCCATGATTATGCAGTTCAAAGAATCACAGCTTTTACAAATGAACTTCCCTTCTGATTTGGAATTCTAAGAGCTCTAACTATTATTAAACTGTATATAAACTATAGGGATTTGAAAGGTAACAAATGTTAGAGACTGCAGCTTTTCAAGCTGTATATTTCACAAACAAAATGCCAGCTTAAATTAGAAGCTGGAAAAATATTTTAGTTTTAGCAAAGCAGATTTTTTAAATCTGCTAATAAAAAATTCATAAATTCTGGAAGAATTAATCTAAAATATTGATACTTACCACACAAATGTATCAAATGATCTTAATGTGTTACCATTTGGGGAGTTTTAATTCTGCTAGCATGAAAACAAATTTTTTGACACTGTAATATCTTATTTGAATACAGTTTTATACAGTGGAAAAGCTTAGTCTTATATACTGTGTATAAGGAAAACCCATTTGTGTTTAAAATAAAAATTCCTCAAGATATTTTAGGTTCTTGCTCTGTACAATGAATTTAAAGATAAATTATGTTCTGAGTAAAACGTTGTTTGTGTTTACGCAGAATATAAAGAAGAAAATAATCGATAATTCCACCATCCAGACAACAACTATTTATATTTTCTTCCAGTCTTTTGACTAGGCATATATTTTGAAATTCCTTGTTTAGACTTTCACTGTTCTGTTTTAAGCAGTAATACTTCATGCTGAGGCATGGCTTGATTTTTAGTCACAGGGAGAAATAAAAAAGAGAGAAAGATCAAGAAAGAGGAACATGGAGGGCACAGGATTCTCTTGCCTCCTTTCCTACTGACTGCTGACACTAGTCCCCCATACCTACTGCTAGAGGCATTCCCCAAAATCCTCAAATAGAACAACAACAATTGTTAATAAAAAAAAAACTTTTCCAAACCTGAAAAGCATTGTAAGTGAGCCTACTGATATTCACTGTGAAGAAAATGTCAACATTCTCTTTGTGGATAGCTAGGTAATTTGTGGATTTTTGCATTTCTATGGTCATCTCTTTCTAGGCTTCTAAGAAATCATGAATAAAAAAGAAAAAGTAGGGCTTCCCTGGTGGCGCAGTGGTTGAGAGTCCGCCTGCCAAGTCAGGGGACACAGGTTCGTGCCCCGGTCCGGGAAGATCCCACATGCCGCGGAGCGGCTGGGCCTGTGAGCCATGGCCGCTGAGCCTGCACGTCCGGGAGAGGCCACAAAAGTGAGAGGCCCACATACTGCAAAAAAAAAAAAATTATATATATATATATATATGTTTTTAATCACCTGAAAACACCCTTTAGAGTCTAAAATGGGTATGACCATTATTCTGATCCCCCTGCAATGTAACAGTTACTCTCCTCAGTCTAGCTTGCTTTATATTTTTAGTATAAAATACATATTGAATTTTGGCAAGTTTGAGTAAATATCAATAATATAGCTTTCCAGGATAGCTTGCATCATTATGGCCTAGAACTTAAGACAATTAAGTGTGTCTTCCTTTTCCTGTAATTTTATATGAAGAACACATTTTCCACAACATACAGTTCTTATAGTAAGCACTATAGGCCTGTAGTAAGCACTAGACTGTGAAAACAGAATAGTCCATCAGCCTCCTAAGAGGATGCTCAGTGTCTCCTTAGACCTATTTTCATTGAAGCCTCCAAGAATGACATTACTGTATTGTGCTCCATGATTGTGGCTATCATTTCATCACCAGAAATTATAGCACTGGCTTCTGTTTCCAGCACTTTGGTGGGTTAGATGCTGCAAAGGTTAGTTTTACATGTCAACTTGGCTAGGCTATGGTGCCCAGTGTTTGGTCAAACACTAGTCTAGGTATTGCTATGAAAGTATTTCATAGCAGTGTGGTTAAAGTAGATTTTTTAAGTAAAGCAGTTTACTCTCCGTGATGTAGGTGAGCCTCATCCACTCAGCTGAAGGCCATAAGAGAAAAGACAGGTGCCCTGAAGATGAAGGAATTCTGCATCCAAACCTGCCTTTGGACTCAAAACTGTAACATCAACTCTTGCTGGAAAATCCAACCTATCAGTCAGCCCTGTGGATTTTGGATTTGCCAGCCCCCACAATCTCATGGGCCAATACTTAGAGTCTGTCTATAGATAAAGACACATAATTTATATTGTAATATAATATAATCTCTTTCTTTGGAGCACCCTGATACAGATACCCTGAATGACAATCTCAGCTAAGATAGCTAAAACTCTTGATAAAATATTTTTTAAATGTCTTTTAAAATATATCACTGAGCTTGCACAAAAGGGAGGGATTTTTCAGATCCCCAAAAGTAAGTGAAAGCAGAAACCCTGGTAATTAAGCAAGTTCCAAAGCCAGCTTTCACCCTGAAAGTTTCTGTCAGACTCTGGAGACCCTGAATCTCAACTCTGAGATGAAGCTCAGGGATTGCCCAAGGTGGGGAACCTGCTAGGAGAATCCTTACATAAAGCTGAAAACACAAAGGGCTACATCCTCAGTGTAAAGACAAATTAAAAAAAATAAACCCTGTCCCAAAGAGGGGTGTTATTTCAAGGACATTTGCCTATCTTAATGTTGATGCCGGGAGGACAGAAAGAAAGAAAAAAACTTCCCTAAGAATTTGGAAGCACAACTAGGTCCATCAAAGGAGAGCTTTCTACCTGAATTCATACCACATATGTGGCTCCCCCAAATTTTAAACCATAAAATAGAGTATTTCAATATAAAAGGATCCCAGGTTGGTAGTACAACCAAGTAACTCAACCAGAAAGAGCAAGTGCAGATCTTCCCTGCACAAATTCACTTCCAACTTTGGCCTTAAAGAATCCCCAGAGATAAAGTGCCAAGACAAATGAGAAGATCACAGAAGAAAAACGTCATAAAACCTAGGAAGAAACATGGTACCATGAAGTGAAGACCAGAAGAAGCAAGCAGCAGACATCAAAAGTGGTCTTGCAAAGACATCAAATATTGACATTAGTGACCAAATACCAATTTTATATGATTAATAAAATAAAAGGGGAGCTTGAAAATATTAGCAAGGAACAGGAGACTGTAAGGGATATCCAAGCAGATCTGATAGGGAACCAAACAGTACTTCAGGAAATGAAACAAAATAATTTTTTAAATGGAGGAGAGGGGCTTAAACAGCTGTTTAGACCCAATGAAAAAGAGAATCAGTGAACTAGGAAATATATTTAAACACTTTCCAAAATACAATCCAGAAGACAAAGAGACAAAAAACATAAAAGAGATGTTAAGAGTTTTATAACGCCTAATCAGAGTTCATGAAGGACCTAATAGAGGAGGGCGAAAGCGCTTTCCAAAGAGATAAAGTGATAATAATAGAGGAGGATTTTCCAGTATTGTTAAAGACCACAGTGCTCAGATTCAGGAAGCCAAGTGAATCCCAAGCATGATAAATAAAAGAAATCTACATATAGAACTATGATTGTAAAAATGTAGAACTCCAAAAGGGAGGGAAAACTTTAAAGGTAGACAGGAAAGAGAGAGCATCTGTAAATGTGCAGCCTTAGACCTAATACTGACTTTTCAACAAAAAACAACAGGAGCTGGGACTTCCCTGGTGGTCCAGTGGTAAAGAATCCGCCTTCCAACGCAGGGGACATGGGTTCGATTGCTGGTCAGGGAACTGAGATACCACATGCCGTGGGGCAACTAACACCGTGTGCCACAACTACTGAGCTTGTGCGCCTCCACTAGACAGCCTGAATGCCGCAAACTACAGAGCCACACGCTCTGGAACCCGCGTGCCACAACTACAGAGCCCACATGCCCTGGAGCCTGCATGCCACAACTAGAGAAGAGAAAAACCTGCAGGCCATAATTAGAGAGAAGCCTGTGCGCCGCAACAAAAGATCCTGCATGCCTCAACGAAGGTCTCATGTGCCGCAACAAGACCCGATGCAGCCAAAAATAAATAAATCTTTTTTTTAAAAAAAGCAACAACAGGGCTTTCCTGGTGGCGCAGTGGTTGAGAGTCCACCTGCTGATGCAGGGGACACGGGTTTGTGCCCCGGTCCGGGAAGATCCCACATGCCGCGGAGCCTGAGCGTAGGGAGCTGGGCCCGTGAGCCATGGCCGCTGAGCCTGAGCGTAGGGAGCCTGTGCTCTGCAGCGGGAGAGGCCACAACAGTGAGAGGCCCGCGTACTGCAAAAAAAAAAAAAAAAAAAAAAAAAAGCAACAACAGGAGTGCGCGCACACACACACAAAGACAGTAGAATCATATCATCAATGTGCTGAGAGAAAATAACTATGAATCAAGCATTATATCCCCATGAAATATCTTCCGAGGATGAGTGTAAAATATACTTTTAGTCAACCAAAAGTTGAGAGACTTTAATACTTGGGAGACCCTCACCAAAGAAAAGTACAAAGGATGTACTTTAGAAAGAAGGAAATAATCAGAAAAGATATAGGTAAATATGTGGATAGATCTAAATAAATTTGATTGTATTAACAATAATATCTAATCTGTGTGTGGGGGGGGAAGGATTAAGCTAGAACTGGATTCCAGAACTAGAAAAGGATATGTTGAAAAAATTTCTAAGGTCCTCATATTGTTTCGGAGGAGGAAAGATGTTGATTAACCTTTTTAAGTGAAAACATTAAAACAGCGAGGCAACTCCTAAAAGAATAAACACACAAAGAATATAACTTCCAAACAAAAAATTCTCAGTGCAAAATAAGCAAAAAAGGAGCAAAAAATAGAAATATAAAGCACCAAAAAGATGGCAGTAATAAATCCAAGTAAATATATCAATATTTATAATAATGTAAATGTACGAATATAAATGTCCAGTTAAATGTTGAGGATTATCAAAATGAATTTTTTTAAAAAAACAATTATAAACCGGTTTACAAGAGATTCTTAAAACATAAAGTTATAGAAAGGTTGAAAGTCAAAGGATGGAAAACCAAATATTAACAGAAGAAAGCTAGTGTGGCAAAATTAATATCAGAGAAAATAGACTATGGCCAAAGCATTACTAGAAATGAAAACAGTTCCTACCTAATTCACCAAGATATGTCAAGGGACTTCCCTGGTGGTCCAGTGGTTAAGACTCCATTTCCTGATTGGAGAACTAAGATCTCACTTGCTGTGTGGTAAGGCCAAAAAAAAAAAAAGAAGAAAATATGTCAAGTCTACACTCATATGCACCCACAATCATATACTTCATTTTAGCATCAGAGAAAATGCAAAGTTACTGCCATTACCACTGCTATTCAATATTGTATTCAAAGTCCTAACCTGTATAAGTATGATAAAAGTGGAAAATACGTTAAAGCTTTAGGGATTAAAAAAGAAAGATAAAAAAACTGTCATATTTACACATAATATTATTGGCCACATAGAAAACTCAAAGAAAACTATAGGTTAAAATTATTAGAATTAATAAGAGACGTTTTGAATCAGTATACGCTTTCATACAGCAAAACTATAAGAAAATATAATTGTAAAAGAATGCCATTATATAGCAAAAATAAATAAATCTAGGTATAAATCTAACAAAAGTCATGTACCTCATTTACATAGAAAAATTATATCTTATTGAAAAAAACATTAAAGAAGACTTAAATAAATAAATACCAAGTTGTTAGTAGGAAGCTTCAACACATGAAGATGTCAATTCTCCCCATATTGATTAAATCCAATTCTGATGAAAATCCCGGAAATATTTTTTTGTGAAACTTGACAAACTAATTCTGAAATTAAAATGGAAGAACAAAGGGCCAAATATAGCCAAGTATTCCTAAGAAAAAGTACAAGGTAAGAAGAATTGCCCTCCTAGTTATCAAGACTTAGCATATAAGTTATAGTAAGTAAGACAATGGGATGCTGGCAAAGGGCTAGACAAAGGGGCCAAAGGAATATGATAGGGAACCTGGAAATAAATCAAGGCATATGTAGAGACTTGCTTTTATAATATAGTAGGCACTAGAGATAAACAGAGAAAAGGTTCAATCAATGGTACCAAGAAAATTTATTAAACAACTGTGAAAAAAAGAAAAACTAAATTGGATCCCTACCTTACCCCATACACAAAAACTCATTCCAGTTGGATTAAAGACTTAGATGTGGAAAGGCGAAACTATAAAAGTCTTGGAAAACGATTTAGGAGAACACCATTACAACCTTGCAATAGGGAAATTCTAGCATATGTGTACAGGAGGCATGCACAAGAGATAGTCTGAGAGACAGAGAGAGAGAAAGGGAAGGGAAGAACCCAAATGTCCACTCCTAGTAGTGAGGAGCAATCACCTGTAGCATGCTCACACAGTGGATTACTATACAACAATGAGAATGAAGAAACCACATTGTGTGAGTGTACCACAATTAATTTAATACCAACATTAAACACAGTGGTGGGAGAAAAATCACTGACAACTATGTTATATTATATACTATTATATAATATATATGCTATATTATTTAGGGATACATACATAAGTCGTAAAATTATGAAGCAAGCAAATGAGTAGAACACAATTCAGGGTGGTGATTATTTCTGGTGTGTTGGTAGGGAGGAGAGATGCAATCCAAGAGGGCACAAAGGAGTCTCCTTGCGGACACTACTAAGATTCTATTTTTTTTACTGTAGCTGCTGGGATAGAGCAGTCATTTTATTTTATTCTTTAAATCATACAGATGTATTCATATAGTATTTTATATGTATGATACAATCACACTCAGATGTTAGATATGTTATTTCTAAGATCTTGGCTTCATTCTCTTATTGATTTAAATCTAGTCCATCCCTGGATCAAGTGCTCCTTCTTTTTGGCTTATGAATACCATATTCTAGATCTGGAGCTGTACTTGCACCTGCTCTACCATTATCAGAAGTCAGATTTCTGTACTTTTCTGGCAACCTAAGCCTGGGGGTACCAAGATCACCATCCTCCCTTTCCAGCAGTGTTTGCTCAGCCAGCAAGTGTAAGAGAAAAAAATAGCATTTAATTATAATCAGGTCTCCAGGAGCTTCTTTCCTCTAATGATATTCGCGTCAAGTGACTCCAAAATAATTCAAGAGAGTAATTTAAGCCCTTGAAAGCTAACCAGAGTGAGTGAGGGAAAGGCCTGATGCCAGTACGTTACCCCTTTCAGGGGTTGACCTTATCAAAATTACCTAGTGTTCCCCTCTCAGAAGACCTTCATCTGTAAAACAGAAATGATAAGCAACAATGCTGGGTGCTCTTAGAAGCTGTGGTCATAAGCTTTCTATTAACAGACAGTAGATCCTGTCATCAATTCTGTCTAAACCTACACATTGCTGTTAAATGATTCCTTCAATGTCGAAGTTTTATCACTCTGACTCATACTTCTATTTTCTTTTTTCTTCCTAATAATGTGACATCTCAGACTTTACACCCTCACTCAACTTTTGCTGACATGAACACACTCAGCATAGTCATACTTGCCAATAAAGGTCAAATACTATATTTTTGGTAGGTTTTAAGAACTTTCATAATAATAAGCAAAAGGTTCTGTCATTTATTTGATTTGAATTTGCAAAGGCATCAATAAACTAAAGGAAGACATACTGAGAATTGATGGGGAAAAAAATGTTGATTCCCAAATTTATCTTCTGGAAATTCAAAATACACAATGGAGTAACAGCTGTTCTAGATTCCCACCAGAGATCAGCAGATAAGTTATTATTGAAATTCAAAGTTGTGACATCTTTAGATAAATATTTGCCTTTGACTTTCATTCAAGAGAAATCTAGAAGGGCTCACAGTCTGGCCCAGAGAAGATAATTTTAAATCTACAGTTTTAAACTGGGGTTGAAAAGGAGCCCAGGTTGGATTCTGCCAGCAGGTCTGTCTGCTGCTATTGTTTTCTGTTGTCAATGTCTAGGACTTTCTGTCTCCAGCCATGTTTCAGCCTATCCTCAAAGGATTTCCTCACCCCTCTTATTGAGCCTGCCACAGATTCGGTACGTGCCCATCAGAGCTCCTCTCTCACTGTGCCTCCCCTCTCACTGCGCCAATACCCTGACCTGATGCCTTTGGAGGGTCTCTATACTAAACCCTAGCTATTGAAGACTTCAGTTAGCCAGCCTCAGAGCACACACGTGCCTATAGGTCCAAGAGCAGAAGCATCCCCCATGAAATAAAAACATTGGGATATCATCTCTTAGCACATGCCAGCCCTCCACCCAACAAATGGCTTCCCTTACACCAGCACGTAGTCCCTCCTCCCTGTTGATTCACTTGGGAAGCCGGTCCTCTAAGAAGAATGTGGCCTTTGCACTAACCACATGGACTGGGTTGTCTTGTATGCAACCACTGCCAACCCAGCTTACAACAGTGTCAGTTAAAGAGACTTCTGCACTCATTCTCCTATTTTGAAAGGAGAGAAACAAGAGATGAACTCCTGGTCCCTCCATATGTGCTTTTCAGACCAGTGACAATATTAATCCTACAATTTGGTTTTTTAAAATTACTGTCACTTCTAACACTACCATGTATCTGCAAAGTAATTAGATATCTTGTCCCATATGTTACATGGGCAAGTCCACCTCATAACTTTACAGAGGGATGGTGACGCCTTCCTTTGGGGCCCCCATCCTGGCACCCCTTCTCCCCCACCTGCTTATTGATTTAGGAGTCAGCCTTCCCAAATTGTGTGTAAATTGAGGGCAAACTCGTTTTAGTCTCCCTCCTATCAGGACCATAGTAGTTGTTCAGTAAATATCTGATGAACGGTCACACCTCTCAAGGTCTTAGAATACCAAGGGTACGTCTCTTTCCCTTCCTCCTAAATCACCTGCCAGCACTTCCCCCAACCTGGTGCCCCCAAGCCTCACCACGGTCCTTGCCATCACCCCGTCCACGTTTTTCTGAAGCTACTACGCCTCAGCCAGGGATCTAGGGTCCTGCCCGGAAGGTGGGTGCAGCCAGGAGGTGGCAGCGGAGGTGGGGACAGGGATGCGGCAGCCACACCCGCGTCCCCTCCCACTCCCGGGCTCCCCCACGCCCCTCTCCTTCCAGTCTTCCCCCACTACAACCCCACCCTCTGCAGCAAGGAGGCAAAGGAGCAAGGGGAGAATCTTGGCCGCAGCCCCCTCCGCCGCCTTATAAAAAAGAAATTGACTTTTGTTTGGAGTTTGTGAAAAGTGGGGCTCGGGACCCAGTCAATGGGGCGCCCCGCGGTGCGGGCTGAGTGGAGCTAGCGCGAATCGCTCAGCCGCGGCCCCAATTAATCCGCCCTTTGTGCGGCCCGCCCGGCCGCCCCCGCCGCAGCAGCACCAGCGGCCCATTGTTCGGCCTCGCCGGGCCGCGGGATTTACCCTTTTCAAACAGCCGGTTTTGTCCACGGCAGTTCGAGCGGAAGTTTCTCACTGACAATTTGCCCCAAATAGATAGATTTGTCAGAAGCGACCTTCGGGAAGGAAGCAAAAAGCCACCGGCCTGAAGGTTGGGGCCGACACTCGGCGTCCCACCCGCGGCCGCGCCGCCCTCCGCGCCCCTAGCCCGGCGGCCCGAAGCCCCTCGGGGATCCCCGATCCCCGGCACCTGCTGAGCCAGACACTTCGTAGGCCTGATCTCCATTTATCCGTCTGTAAAATGGAACAGCTTGTTGCTTGCAAGCCGTTAAGTCCAGCGCTTTGGGTCAATTAGCGTGGACAACGTTCATTTCCTCTCTCTCCTCTCACCTTTTTAAAAAACTGTAAGGAAAAGAAAAAAACCTAGCAAGACCTCAGGGACGACGTGAAACATTCTTGAAGGTGGGTCTTGGTAACAAGTTCCGGATGGTGCACGTGTTTGTTTCTCTTCTGCCCTCCGGCTCCTCCTTAACAAAGATGTCAACCGTGCTAAATCACAGGTGGGGTCTTTGTAAGACCGGCTATTGTCCCCTCATAAGTCAAGATATAAAACGCTTTGTACTGAATGGCCCGTGATCTGTAGCTTTCAATTTGGGAGTCGGGCTGTTAGATTTTTTTTTTTCCCACCCACCAGAGCCACTCTTCCCCCAAATGACCTCACTTAAATAAGCAAAATCTAAATGGGGGGGAAAAATCCTAACATGCTGTTGATGAAAAGAATAGTTACTGATTTCTTCACACTTAATGGCAAGTATGTCTTTTAAAATACAGTCTCATACCAAACAGATCTGTGAATTTTAGCAGAACTGAATTGTATTAATCAGTTGATGGGTTTGTTCATTTTCTATCACTAGAGGAGAAATACAAAGGTTGGGACTCCACAGCTTCTATTTCTACTGTACTCACTCAGTCTCTTTCTTTAGTCCAGAAAATTTCCTGCTAGCTGCACATGAGAGAAAAGTTAAAACGAAAAAATCTGTTTTTTGTTTATCCATCAGGTGAATACACACTTCAGCATCATACAGAGGAAACCCTAGGTGGTCTTTAACAAGATTTCGGTGGTTAAGAGCTACAATTTAGAGAAGATGACAATACATACACAGTGTCAATAGTATTTAAACAAACATCCCAGACAACAGAATAATGGTTATTAACTATGATGCTTTGGGCTTCTGACTGATTTCCCATGCCTGTCTGCAGCCAAACAGCTGCAGGATTTCCACACACCCCGCTTTTAAACTGTTTATGTGCATCATTTTTAAAATTGCATTTAACAACCATATCCTTCAGAACAGTCCCTCCGTGTGGAACAGAAGTGAATGGTTTAGTAATAGTGACAAAGCCAGTAACAAGAATGTATTTCATGACAAAAAGACTCTAGTTAGAAATCAGCTCCTTCAAAAGATTCTACATGTCTCGAAATGTGGACCACTGTCTGATTCTGTATGTCCTGCAGCATGGGTTTACATGTCTAAATAAATAGAGCTCTTTAACCCTACTCAACACTTGCAGTGTTTTCAAAAGTGATTAAATTGTACAACTGTCCTAAAGTGCCCACCCACCTAGGGTTTGAAAATATTAAAGAAATTGAAAGAGAAGTTAAGATTATTTTGTGCAATTCCTTTCTCACTTCCAGACAAATATTAAGTTTTAAAAATTACTTTAGTGATCAGGACATTAAAATGAATACATTCCTTGTACACTCCAAACATGCAACTCCAATCATTATTTAGCTAATGCAACTGGAAAACATATATTTAGGGATCCAAATATGTGCTATTATGAGTGCTTGGGTAATTATACATTGTTTTAGCTAATCATAAATGCATGGACTAAAGTTGAGTTACCTCCACTGTTTTCATTGTTGTTTAGCATCTGTTAAGCATCTGCTCTGCACTAAAGATGGTCAAAACATCAGCCTTCAAAAAAGGCATCTAAATATTTGTATCTTATCTATAGAGAGATACATATACGTTATATGTGGTACATGTGGGCATTTCAAATATCTAATTATTCAATGTCCTGATCTGAAAGAAACACTAGATTTCAAATGTTTCATCGATTTCAAAATCATGTCAGTTACACCTGAAATTTTAGAGACTTGGAGAAATGTCTACAACCTACCTCCTGAGCTGTGCACTGCTATACCTGAAAGCCTAAATCCTCCTTCTCCCAGCAGGCAATCATCTTATGCCCTGAAGCATGAGATCTGATTACCCCTATCATCATCTTAGCTTGCATAGATACAGATGTTATTAACGGCCGTAGTTTATCCAACCCTTTTTTAAAACGCAGCTGCAGCATTTGACTTGGGGACCTCCTGTGAATCCCACTGGTTGACTCCGTCTTGCACAAAACACGTGGGGTTTGGGGGAGGGAGAAGAGAGGGGGAGGTTTGTTTTGTTTTGGAGGTTTTTTTTTTTTTTGAATCAGACTTCCCTAAATAGCCACTTGGCATCTTTGTAAGTGATGTGAATTCTGAAATTACTTACTAGAATAGGCGGACAACAGAGTACTGTGTGAACTAGATCATTTAGAAACAAAGCATACTAGAATGTATGATGCTTTTCACTGCATTGGCAGAGATCGAATATGTGGTCCTGATATACTTATTGACGGAATAAAGAATAGAATTGTAGTTTATTCTCAAATACGTTAGCCACATTTAAACCGGGCTATCCCGTTTTACATAACAATTGTTTCTACTAGTGTTGAAACAGTAATCTGGATAAAGCAGGTTCTAAACCTGCCGTGGAGGGAATAGAGAGATGTTTTTAAAATCTGAAAGGCCCAGATTGGCAATCCACACTGATCAAATTCTGTGATTAATTGTTCAATCTAATTATTGACCTTTTTCTCAGCATCTACAATTAGTGTCTCTAAGTGGTTCCTCTTGTAGCCTACATCATCCCCTCTACAAAACAGAAAGAGACCTCACACATTTTCTATCCATTTGGACACAGCAAATTTTAAGTACTTGCAGAGGGAGAATGTAAAGAAAAATCTGTGAAGTGGAAGAGTCTGAAGTTCCAGAAATACTGAACTATTGCTTCAAGATGCACAAAACACTTTTCTTAATTCCGATTACTTCACTTGTGAATGAAATTGCCTTAATTGGAGCTTCTAGAGGCCCTTCTGGGAAATGGGAGGTAGCTCAATGCAGTGGAATTAATATTTCAGAGAGCATTAGACTCAGCGTGAAGAGATCTGGGTTCTGGGGTTGGCCTTTGTCTCTAGATGAGTGACCTAGTACAAGCTTTGTCTCTAAGGGTCTCAGTTTCCTCATCTGTAAAACGATGAAATTAGATGAGTACTGATCTCTAAGGTCCTTTCTGGTTTGTGTGCTGTATAATTCTGGGCTAAATGGGAGCCAGGTTGGACTGTGCAGTTCACAGGAAATTAGGAGGTTGAAGGAGGCTTGGTGGCCAATCCTTCCCTGGATGTAGTCTTTCTTGTTTCTCTAGTCATTCTTTTGTTTTAGAAAACCAAAACTGACCTCTTCCCAAGGTTTGGGGGCCTAGAGGACCTGTGCCTACTGCCTGTCCTCCCCATTGCTGGGGCAGAGCAAAGGCAAGTCCTCCACCTCAAGCCTCAGCTTTCCTTGTGAGTACCATCAGGCAGCGTCGCCCATACATTCCACATTTATCAAGCATTGCTATGTGCCAGAGTGCTAGGGGCTGGCAACCCAAGATGAATCAGTCTGCTTCACGGAGCTCCCTGTCTAGTTGGAGAGCTGAGTATCCCTTATGTCTTCTCTAAACTTTTTACTCTTGCCATTAGGAATAAGAAACAGGCAGCTTTGTCTCTGCTGACGTATCTTTCTGTGGGACACTATTTTCTTGTTCCTTTGTTCCTGGTAACGTGTCTGGTTGTTTCAGTTTTAAATACATTTCAGGTGAGTCATCGTATAGGGAGGGAGCCCAGGTCTTAACTTAAAGCAATTTGACATGAGAGCCATAATAAATTCTTCCTGCAACAAGGCAGGATATAAACAATTAAAATATTGTATGTAGGAAATAAAGTAAAAGATGGGAGAAAGATGTTTCTATTTGATTGTTCCTGGGGCAAGATGAATATAAAAGTGTAGTGAGACTCTGTAAGCTTCTAATCCCCAGCCTGCCCCTAGACCTGAATTTCCTCTGCTGATATGGCCCTAAGAGAGTGTGTGAATAAATGCAGAAACACAATTTGTTATTTGTTAAGAAAGAAAAAAAAAAGGAGCCCGTCACACGTGGCCTTTTCTTATTGTTGCTGCCGTTAGCACCAATACTAGATATTATGAGAGAGGCAGGGGTGCTGTTAGTAAGGAGTAACAGACAACTCTTAGATAACAGAGTTCTAGAAAATGTCAAGGAAGAACTCCACAACTCAGCACCAGTTCAGTTCTGGAGCACCTGGGCCTCTTTTCTGGATTGTTCTCAATGTTTCTTTATGAGAAGAGTTAGATAGGAGCCAAACCACTTGTAGACAGATCCACAGCAGACTCAGGAGCAAGCCTGGTGAGACTGCTTCTTGCATTCAGTTAGTGAGCCCTCACTGAGCACCTACTTTGAGCTGGACACTCTGCTCTATGACCCACCTTCTCTCTCACTCCCCATCCACTGGGGAAGCAACAAGCAAGTATAGGTTGAATTATGACCTGGAAGCAAATGAAAATCAACTTTCTCCTTCATGTAAACAAACAAAACTTGTGTCAGGGTCTTTTGGAAACTGAACATCAAACCTCAGGCAACCTTAACTGGTAGGTTTTGCCAGACATTTTCTGGGTCTGGGTATTTCTCAACCCTGCTTGTCCTTGAGGTGAGGGGAATTTTAAAGGAATGAATCTCTAGAGATAGGATAGCCTCTGAGAGGGGGTTGATCACTGGTTGGGGAGGGGAGTCTCTGTTCCACACCAACTTTAGCTTTGCTTGCTGATGGGAAAGCTTTTCCTTTCTACTTTACTGTTTTAATTTAGAATGTTGGAGGGGGCACTTAGTGGAGAAAATGGCACTGTTTTTAAGGGAAGCTAAGTGAATGGAGATCTAGAGGTCAGACCCAAATAATCTGATGCTAGAGGGGTGTCCTGCACCCCTGCCTCTCTCATGCAATCTAATTCACAGGACTCTACTTCCCGCCTTTCTTTGTTGTTCTAAAACATTTTTAAAATTAAGTATAGTTGGTTTACAATGTTTCAGGCAAAGTGATTCAGCTATATATGTATAATCTTTTTCAGATTCTTTTCCGTTATAGGTTATTGCAAGATATTGCATATAGGTTATTGCAAGATATTGCATATAGTTCCCTGTGCTATACAGTAGGTCCTTGTTGATTATCTATTTTATATGTAGTGGTGTGTATCTATTAATCCCAAATTCCTAATTTATCCCTCCCCTTCCTTTCCCCTTTAGCAACCATAAGTTTGTTTTCTATGTCTGTGAGTCTATTTCTGTTTTTCTACCTCCCTTTTTAAATGGATGAGAAAGAGGATTAGCAAGAGAG
Organism: Grampus griseus; assembly: GCF_964374135.1. Classification (NCBI taxonomy): domain Eukaryota; kingdom Metazoa; phylum Chordata; class Mammalia; order Artiodactyla; family Delphinidae; genus Grampus; species Grampus griseus. The sequence continues at coordinate 38,262,422 of NC_139007.1, forward strand.
TGAGCTATACTAGAAGACAGTTTTCAGAGGCAGTAGATTCCCCTAACATATAACCAGTTTTCCAAGGGCATTGACAGCCTTCCCAACTCCACACTGGTTTAGGGTCCCTTGTATATTTTTCCAGAATGTCCTGTGTTTCAGTCCAGTCCAAAGCACTTATCACCTTTTATGAGCCTGCTCTCCCTGTAGACTCCTTGAGAAAGGGGTCATGTCATTAATCTCTGGCACATAGTGGGTGCTCAGTGTTTGATGAATGGGGTGGATTGCTGGATGGACAGAGACCCCTAGATTCCATCATCCTTCTGAAGGTCTTATTTCTTATCTCCTTGACCAAAATGTAAACATCCTGTGATAAAAGATGTCTTCCCTGTGTTTTTTGCTTTGGTTTTGTTGAGAACTCCATACTCACAAGAGGATAAAGACTATGCTAGAGGCTATGTTTGGACCTGGTCAGAAAGGCTTGAGAACCTCTGGGGTGTGGTCACACCCTTTCCAAGCCAACTTTATAAACTCATCCTTGAACTTAATATCTTGTCTCTGTTAAAAGGTATTTCTGAGATACATGGCATTTGCCCCTCATCAATCACTTTTCTTTGTGGACTCACAAGAAAAATCTTTTAAAGTTAAGGTTGAACAGGACTTAATCATTTTACAGATAATGATCTGGAGCCCACAGAGGTCTCGTCACTTGCCCAAATTTACACAGCTAGTTGGGACAGAGCCTGAAGCCCCACCTCCTGGCTTCCAGTGATTAGCCTTGCTGTGCCTCCAGTGACTTCTTGGGAAATCTGCAGGCTACATTTACCTTCATTCATTTGCCCAGTGTTTATGCAGCACCTACTATGAATCAGGCAGTGTGCTCGAGCCTATGGACAGGAAGATGAAAAGTAACAGTCCCTACCTTGAAGAGTCTTTCTTCTCTGAGCTGCGACCACAGGAGTCCCAAGTTTCTTACACCTTAGATCCGAGGTCCCTGTGTCCTGCAGCAGCTTCCAGTGAGTAGAAGCCAGCGGACACTGGTGCCAGGCTCCTCCTGGACCTGGTGGGCAGCTGGGCCCTAGCCCCTCCCGCCTACCCTGGATCTTGTAGCTGCTGTTGCCACCGAACCAATCATGCCAGAAAGTCATCACGATGATTTCAGAACTGCATTGTGAGTTATGCAAAGCACGCGCATAATTACAGCCAGGAGGGCAGAACATGCTGTGGGTGTGTATGCGCATGTTGTGTCTTTTGCCAGGGCTGGATGGTGTGTGTGTGTGTGTGTGTTTCTATTCAGTGGAATTCTTCTTGCCACCCTGCTTGATTCAAGACTGGTGGCGGGAGTAAGAAGGGATATTCCCATTTTGACTTTGAGACAATTTGGTAAGCCTCGGGAGTATTTTCCACAAGTTTTGGTGCCTACAACTGAGTCAGTAGGGCAAGAGTGTCTGGAGTAGGGAAACCGGTGGTTTGGACCCTCTAGAACCATAGTCCTCCTACCTCCAAGCCCCAGCACCCGCACAGCGGCTTCCAGGTCTCCTAGCCACAGACTCCTAAACTTCTCCCCTGGAGACAGACCTGGGCCTAGTCTTCCACGCCGGCCTTCATCTTTGACCTTCAATTTAAATTACTCTATAAAGTTCTTCGGCCTGAACCAAGCGCCGCCCTTTGCGTCCACGTGGCGGTGGTGATGGTGGTAGCGGTGGGGGGGGGGGGGTGGCAAGTGTCTCTCTGGCGGAAGCCGGAGCCCCAGGCTCCAAAATGGCACAGTAACTGTGTTTCTCAAACGCCGCCGGGAAATCATATACTTTTCTAGGTGCGGAGTTCGAGTTTGCACCGCGTCTCGGGCAGGGCTAGCTGAGCACAAGTCTGCCCAACTTGGTTGTCAACAATGTTGAGTTATTGTCCTGTCTCCTAAAAATCCCCTCAGGTTTGTGGCTTTGTTCCACATTTCCCTGATCTCGTCCCACTGCGAAAAACCGAGGAGGGATAACTTGGGAGGTAGTTGTCCCCTTTCTTGCTCTTTCCGAGTGTCCCCAGGCCCGAGTCCTGGTCGCTGCGCGGCACTAGCAAGGACGCGGGCTCTGGTGCGTGGCGTGCGCGGGCGGGGGCTCCAGGCCCAGCCCAGGCCGCGGCGGAAAGTTGCGGTCACGTGCTGCGGCCGCCAGCAGGAGCGCACAGCCTTCGCCCCTGAACCTCCGGGGCCGAGGAACTGCGGCGCCCTCCGAGGGTCCGGGGGACGCAAGCACTCACTTGCACACACATACTCTGATCGAAAGCCCGGGTTGACACCGAGTCTGGAAAAAGTGGGACCGGGAGCGGGCGGGTAGAATTGCGGGGTGCTACTATCTGTTCACCTCCCCCAGAGCTTGAGCGGAGGGCGGGAGAGCAGGAGGTGTGACCCTTGACCTTTGGCCAAGCCCACGCCAGGAGGTGAGGCTGGCAAGCTCTTGTTCGACAAGTTCAAGCTGCTGGGAGAGCTTTAGTAAGAATTAATCTCTTAGAGATCGGGGATCACCGCTGTCTAGGCGTGCGCTCTCCCAGCGCGGTACAGGATCCAGGGCAGGAGAGAGCACAGGAATCGCGGGAAAGGCGGGCGGGAGGAGTAGGGGGCTAAGGCGGGGGAGGAAGCTCTCCAGAATCCCTGGACCCTGAATTGGGGCGGTGGGGGGCAAGCGAAGCCTGCTGGGGACGGGCAGCGGGAGGGAAAGCTCTACCCTCCAGCCGCTCCAGTGCAGAAATAATGGAGGCGAAATAGCTTCGCCCTGCTCCGGATGGGCTTTACTTCAGCAAACCGGCGGCGCCCTCCCGGCGGCTGGTGCCCAAGTGGACAGCGCGAAGGCCACAGGAACGCGGAGCCTCCCGCAAACCCCATCCCAGGCCTCAAATACGCACACAGTGTCCTCGCCTATAACGTTCCGTAGATAGTTGCAAAATGAATAATTACTCACCTTGGACCAGATCCAAGTTTTACCCAACAGAAGGGGCACGAGACCAAGAATGAACCAACTCACATGGCCATATCCGGCGCGCACAATCACACACAAACACACAGCCACCCAGTTCTTCCACGAATCTGTCTGGCGCTCTGGAGAGAAGGGGGAAAGTGTTCTGCGAAAGCTCCAGCTCCCTCCCCTTCCCCCTTGCCATGAAATATAATAATTCATTTTTATTACGAGAGCCGCACTGTCCTCACCATCTCGCACGCACAGAGCCACACTCCCTTATTCACACTCTTAACTCCTCAGCTCCGAGAGCGCCTGCATTTTCTTTGGGAGCCGCTTGGAGGTTCATTAATATCATTAGCATTTAACCCCCTCCCTCTTTCCATCCCCTCCCCGCACATGGCTGACGTCAGACCCCGCCAGGAGTTGGGGGAAAAGCTAAGTGGGCCAGGGACGCCCTATTCCCCTCCCCGTGGCTGCCTGTCAGAGCGCTTCTGGAGATATTACAGGGGACCCAGTCCGCAGCGACAGGCACAAAGTCACGGGGTAATGAACTTCGGGAACCCTTTGCCGCTGCGTGCTTGGCTCTCCCCGGAAACCGGGAGCTGGCCTCCTGTTCCCTCGGAAGACTTCCCAGCAATCTAGTTTTCCCACTCCGCGCTCGGATTTGGGCAGCGCGGAGCCCATCCGCCTGAGGCTGCGGTTGTGTGTTTCCCTTCTTTCCGTAAAAGAGCAACGGTCTGTAGAGATCTGCCCACACTCTGCCTGCCTAATGTAGAGGGAGGAACTGAAGACTGAGAGACAGGAATGGGGAAAGAGAGGGATTTTGCCCTTTTTGCTCCGTAGAAAGACCATTTTCGTGTCTCCATCTCTGTTCTTCAATACCCTTCTCTTGCCTGTCCTCCCTTCTCCCTCGATCTGCCTGTCCGTCTCTCCATTTGTCTGTACATGCCTGTGTCCATACCAAGCAACATTCCCAGCAGCTGCGGTTTTGCAAGAGGCGGGAAGAAACTTAAGGATGCTTAATTTTCCACTGTGGAACGAATTCTGAGCGCCCGGGGAGCAGCGCAGCGCGCAACCGACACCCACCTGTCCGGCCCCGGAGCCTCCCAGGCTGGAAGGCGGCTGGAGAGCGGCGGCGCCCGGCGGCGAAGCGGGCGTTGCCGGCCGGGACTCGGGCAGCGCCCACCAACCGCTCCGCCCCGGGACCGCCAGCATGAGCAAGCCGGCCGGATCAACAAGTGGGTACCTATCGGGCCGCTGCGGGGCTCAGGCGCGCAGGCTGGGACGGACGGGCGGGCGGGGTAGCCGGGGAGGTCCTGCTCCGATCTCCGAGACTCCGAGCCTGGGAGAGGGACTCCAGCGGTGTGTGCGCTTTGGCCCAGCTCCTTGTAGACCATGAGTCAGTGCCTTTCGTGGTGAGGGAAGAACAATTTCGTTACCTCTGGATTGCTTGATTCCCCCCTTTCTCTGGTATGGTGGGAAGGTTGCGACCCAGGCCGCCCAGCAGTCCCGCGAGTTGCCTCCACTTAGCCGCCAGGTGCGGGGAAGAGGGGGAGGAGGCGGCGGGGGCGGGAACTAGGCCGCAGCCCCAGGCTGCAGCACAATAACACGCTCGCTCAAAACTCCGAGCTCCAGAGCGCAAAAGCAACTTTGCGCAAAGCGGATTTTGAATGGAATGCTTTGCACCCCTTTTCTAGCTATTTCAAATAATCCTGCAAATTGGGAAGCAGAAACAATTTAAAAGTCACATTTTCCTTAATCCTAAATCCGCGTAGGTCATAACTGGGGAATTTAAAGTATGGCGAACCGCTCTAGCAAAGAGAGGACCAAATCCCTAATCCCAAGGAGTTTTCGAGCGAGAGCTCGGCAGAGGCAGGAGAGTGCGGCCTGTTCCCCTCCGCGCGCTCCTCTCCTTCCTCAACCCTGCTTAGCTGGAGGCTCTCCCTTGGAACTCCAAGTCGTGGCTGATCTCTAACCGCCCCTAGACGCCGGAGTGCAGGTCTGAGTGTATGTGCGAGGGCTTTTGCGTGCTCCTTGCCTGCGGACCCTGAGAATGTGCAGGCCAGAGCCGGCGCTGGGCCGGCACGGCCGCAATGCCAGGGTTTCCATGGGGCATTTCAGTTCCCGCCTTCCGGTGGCCCGGGGCTGCGGTTTCCAGGGTCCAAGGCTGGGGGTGGTCGCTGCCGAAGTCCCCACATCCCGGAGTGCTCCCGCCGCCCTTGTCGTTTTCGCTTATGGCATTTTTGGCGCTTGTGCTTTTCTCAAACACCCCCTCCCCTCACTCCCGCTCATTGTCCCGAGCCTTTGAAAGTTGGGAGAGTCTGAGATACTTCTGAGGACTGATAATGAAGTCCCACTTGAGTGGGATGCAATTCCTCCCCTCCCTCTCAAGAAGTGGGTTGTGTTTTTATTTTGTCCGTTTGTTTTGGTTTTGGGCGCTGCCATTTTAAAAATTAAAGTGAACGTGAACAAGAAGAAAAAAGGAGAAATGTTTGGAACTAAGGCGGAGGGAGGAGAGAAGGAATCTCAGCTGCCGCCCGAATCAGAGCCGACCCTGGTGGAGGACTGGAGTTTCCAGTTAACCTCGGGCCTACCTGGCCCTCGCTGTTCGAATCTCTGGGAAAGGAGGCGAGCTCGCATATTTATTGTGGCCCATGTTGTGGCGTGTGTGCGTCCTTCCCAGGAGGCGCAGAAGGAAAGCCTTCCTGGTGCATTCCGAGCCTCCACCGCAAAAACTGAAGCCGGCAGGCCTCGGCAGGCCTCGGTGCTTGCTTGCCCCGTGACAGGTCCTCGCCTCCTTCCCTGGAAGTAAGGATCCTCAGACCCCTCGCCCACTTGGGGTGCGCAGTCGCCGGGGTTGAGGAACCTTGAAAAGTGAGGCCTCGGAGGTGAGGGAAGGGGCGGGCACGAACTGGGTTCGCTGGAACCGCGCCCGCATGCTGTAGATGGACTAGGACGCAGGCGGACTGTTCGGACTTTTAGGAAAAAAGGCAGAATGACACTGGGGAAACTTTGGAGCTTTCCAGCTTCCCAAGAGCCTGAGTTGGGCCTCCTAAGCCTCGAGCCCGACGCAGGTCCGGACGCCTCCGCAGGAGTTTCTCAGGCCCGCAGAACAGCTGACCCCGCCCGCGGCGCCGCGCCATCCAGGCCTTCTCCAGACCGGTGGCGGCAGCGGGGCCCAGGCCTGCGGCCCTCGGGCCCCGAGCAGCGAGGGGGTCGGCGCGCAGCGGGCGAGGTCAGGGCTGAGCCCGGCCGCGAGGTCTGCAACTCCCGCCTTGCTCGGATTCGCACAGCTGGAGAGCAGAGCGATGTCACCCGGGAGACCCGCCTGGGTGGTAACAAGACCCCGGCCAGTCACCCCTGCAGCCCAGACTAACTTCTTTCAACAGCCTCTGATGGTAATTACAGTAATCGAAGCTGCCATATATCTTTAGGCAATTATGACACACAAAAAGCCCCGAGGGGACCCCCTGGCGAGGGAAGTTAAGAACGGTTTTCCAGCCTCAGGAAACTCCCGCCTGCCTCACGTCGGAGCTCGCTCGACTTGCTAAATGAGGGGAGCTTTGCAACGGGGTCAACCAGCTTGTCTCGTGACCCAAGTCACCTTAACGTGGCTGGGTGGCGGAGTCTGAGGCGCACACCCGCTCTGCCCCGGAATTTTCGCGTCCTCCCCTCTGTGCCCCGCCCCAGGTGGGTACGCCTGTCTCTAATCTGCCCCGGGAGCCTCGGCCCGGAGGTTTGCGCTGGGGCAGGGCCGCCCTGCCGCCGTGGCGGCCCCGGGGGGGGGGGCCGTTGGTCTAGGAGCCCCGCCCCTGGAGCCCGAGTAGCGTCGCCCGCCCCTAACTGGTCCTCCCTCCACCCCGTCGGGGTTCTCCAGAGATGCATGTCCCTGGCCTCCCGTCTGGATGGGGGGCGGGAAAGAGAACCCCCACCACTGCTCCTCCCACTAGCTCATCTTGGCATCATCAAAACTGCCACCGGGAAGAGGAGGACAGCTGGGACGACAGGATGGCTGGACCCCAAACACGGACCCCAGCTCAGCCAGAGCGTTATGCAGAGGAGAATGGTTGCAAGATATGGAAACCAAGTTTACTGCTTTCCAGAGTGAGGGCGGCTGCTGCGCGGCTGTTGAGTTCCCTTGGGCGCAGTGACAGGTCCGAGGGGGTGAGAGACAAAACCCGATGTCGCCTCCCCTGGCTTTCTACAACCCCCTCCTTCCCCCAGCACAACCTCTCCTCCCACCCTGCGGGAGAGGGGGCGCCGAGGCGGTGGTCGCCGCGCCGCGCGCCTCCCCCGCCGGCCTTTGTCGCCATCCGAATTCCCATGCTACTTTTTTTGACGGGTCACTGGTGGCTCTATAGGCAGGTGCTACGGCGGGGTTGTAATTGCCCGGGCCGAGCCTGGTGGTTACCAAACCCCCTCCCCAACCCTGCCGCCCGCGTCCTCCCCGCCCCCACCCCCTGCAGCTCCTCGACGGCCGCGGTCGGGGGTGCGCGCCCGCCCGATGCCTCGGAATCCACCGGCGAGTTTCCACCCTGAGGCCTCGGGCCCTTCCTGCGCGGCGCCCTCGCCTCCCCTACTCCCCTGGACCAGTCGTCCTCACCCTTGCCTCCCATCACCCCAGCCTAATCGTGGTCCCTAACCTGAGCGCTCCGGGAACAAGGTGCCAGCTTCACAGAGGCCAAGCCGGAGGCCGCCCGGGCCCAGACTGGAGGCCTTCGGGCCGGTAGCAAAGGGAACATTAAATGTAAAGAAGTTAATTATTAACTAGTATTGTTAAATATCATCATCATCGTTATCAAAGTATTAATTAAGTTAACCCTTTATTTAATACTCCCTTTTTTTGCACGAGGAAGGATTTCAAAGTTCTTATGAACCACTTCAGGCTTGTTGGACCCTTGAACCTTATAGAAAAATAGTTCCCTCCCTTATAACTTTTCGAATTTTACCCTCTCCCTAACATTCCTCTAGGGTCCGCGGCCATCCCAGGCTAGAGGGGATTCCAAGGCTATTTCTCTTAAGTCAGGCGACTGTCGAGGCCACGGAGGGTGGGGGCAGTTTAGGGAAACCAGTCAGAACTTTGAAAGAATCAGCCTCAGACAGCGGTGGAAAAACAGAAAGCCAGGGACCCCCGCAGGATCTAGTGTGAGAAGGTAGGGCTTTAAGGAGGAAGACGTTGGGGAGTCGGGGCGGAGGGGTGTCGTCCCATCCTAACCTGCCAGGGAATCGACATACTTACAACACTCTCCTCCTACTTGCCTACCTCGGTGCTGGTTACTTTGGGGAGAAAAAAAATTTTTTTCCTAAAAGAAATTATTTCTCAAAAGCGATCCATCAAGCATTATTTTAAATAGGTAAAGTGAAAGTTGGGCAATTACCACTACCCTTATTATCATTAATAATCCTAGTATTAGCATTACAATAATAATCCTAATAATAACAACCGCCCGGCAGCTCAGAGAAAACTCGATTGCCTTCCAGCTGCCATCCCTGGTTCCAGCCGTGTTTGTTTTTCTTCTTTTCCCTTTTACATTTCAAGTTTGTCTCCTCGCGCGCTCACTAACAACTTTCTCTGTTAAATGCAAGAGCAGGAGAGGGAGGCGGCCAAACTTTCCGCGGAGCAGAAAGGCAGCGGCGGCCGTGCTGCCGCCCTGGCCTGCTGTAATCTTTTATTCCAAAATGGGTTTCGGCGATTAGAGGAGACCCAAATACATGTAGCGGTGCATGAATAATGCTCATTGTAGGAAACTGACACTTGCTCAAGGAAAAAAAGTTTGGCTATAAAATCACTTCATTATTTGCTTTTACCGCAGCTTCGGTGCTAATCCCTTCAGAGGTCAGATTGCTTAGCATCTCTCTCTCCCTCTCCCCTTTCCTCCTTCTCCGCCCTCCTCTCTCTCTCACCCCATCCCCCCTTCCCTGTCTTTCCTGCGATTTCAGGCCGTATTTTAGATATCCCCTGTAAAGTGTGTGGCGACCGCAGTTCGGGGAAACACTATGGGGTCTACGCCTGCGACGGCTGCTCGGGGTTTTTCAAACGAAGTATCCGAAGGAATAGGACGTATGTCTGCAAATCTGGAAACCAGGTACCTTAGCAGGGCTGCGCTGCCCCGCTCCCCTCTGCCGCCTCCCCTTCCTTTGTTTGTGCCAAGGCCTCCTCTGAGTTTCCAAGCTGCTGAGGAGAGACTAGGCCCTGACCTCTCCTTTCCTCTCCCCTCCTTCCTGCCTCAACTCTCAGTGGCCCTTTTGCTTGGGAAAGGCAGAAAGAGGCAAGGGAAGAGAGCTGAGTTTGAAGGAGGAAAGCTGAAGTCCCAGCGTCTCCTTACACCCTCTATCAATCCCCGCCCCTTTTTTTAATCCTCTGACAGTTTTTGACACTGGGTAAGGCCCACACCCAGTGACTATAAAGCCAGCCCAGAGGATCTAAGGAACTTTAGAATCTAAACCACAAGTGCAGGCAGGTAAAAGGGCTATTTTATGTCACTGCCACCCCAGTCCCATTCCTAGCAGCACCTAAGTTCAGTGCTCTGACCCAGGTCTGTCCGGGCAGAAGTGAAAGGCACAGGGCATTTCAGTCAACGAAGTGAGTGTTGGCTAGTTGGAACAGAGAGGATGTGCTGTATGTGGGGCTGTGCCTTCAACTTCAGAGAAGCAGGGCTGCTTGGTAGTGGGCAGTGGGGCTTCAGCACCCATGTGACTTTAGTTGGGCCTTGTCAGAAAAGGGCAGAATGAGCAAGAAGAGAAGGTGCCCAAGGAAGGAAACTGGGAGCCTCTCCACGGTCCCCAAATCTTCACTTTCTCTGCTTCTCTGGTTGATTCTGTTTTGATCTTGAGCAGGCAGAACTGTCTCAGAGAGACAGAAGAGTAGGGGCATGGGTTGAGTGTGAGCCAGAGCTTCCAGAAAGAGTGAGCAGACCCCTCCCCCTGACTCAGTTTCCAGCTCAGTAGTAGGTTTATTTCAACCTAGGAGATCAGCCTTTTGGTCCCACACTTGGCCTTCTCCTTAGCCAGGCACACAGACCCTAAATACAGAGTGACAATCTCCACTCCCAAGAAGATCCTGGAGAGTGCAGTAATCAGAAAACATCCTTTGGTAACCAAAATACTAAAACGTTTTCACTAATTAATATATATGATACACATATATACATGCACATATATTGTCTGGTGCTAGTGAATTGTTTATCTTTTTCTGAACCTATGTCTGCTCATACCAATTTCTGATAGATTTGGATTATCAACAAAAACAAGAACAAGAAGATGCTGCATTTGGATAAGTTATTTTGAACTCTCCAGCTCTGTTACCTGTTTAATTGGGTCCATAGCTCTGTATCAGTTTCTCTCTTCACCATATGGACACATCACATTATATACACACAGGACTGTATCCCAGTAGCTCCACAAGAATATGAGATTACTGTGGGTCATCAGACTTGAGCAGGCCTCTACTTAAGTTATCTTTTACTTTTATGCAATGCACAGAATTGGGGAATCAAAACCTCAGATAATATGCTTGATATTTTCAAAGGGGCTGGCTGTCAATTCACACATATTGATGTCAGTCCAAGTGCTTGTAAAGGAGTGTTGATAGACTCATCAGGCATGGTGGTCCTCTTCTTACACAGAGAATAAATGGACCTAGCTGAAGTGCGCATCTTTCTCTCAGGCTCCAGATATTTATATACATTTGATCTGATTTGAAGACACTTCTAGGAACTAATGAAGACTTCTGTTATGCATTAGTATGTTTATCAGAATACTAGGAGGATAACATTTGAGGATAGGCATATGATTGCATTTAATAATAAGTTATTTAAACCTTTTTACATTGAGCTATTACACTGGCCAGCAAAGATGACCTGAAGAATTCAGTTAGGAAAAAAATTTATTTCCTTTCTCTCCTTTATTCTAAGCTTAGGTAAACAGCATTCTAGTTTATTATTAACAGTAACGAGGATGTTTAGAAATTATTATGAACTTCTGCTCTACCTTTATTTTAAATAAATCAACGTATTTTTAAATCAGAGGGATGTGATCTCATAAAACTGTGTGTTTGAGTGTATAATTTTTTCCTAAGGGATATTTCAGAAAATATGCTTACTCCAAATTCAGAGTATATGAATTTTGAGATTATGAAACAAAATAAAAATACATTTATTTTATTCTCTTTCTTCCCACTGTAAATGTAAAAGTAGCAAGTAGTATAAACAGAGCACCAAACCTCTTATGTATTTACTGTGTATAAAATACACATGTAGACATGACTCTTTATGAATCTATGCATATGTTCTCTCAGTAATAGCACCTAACGCTGAGTGAATTCCATTAGAAATTTTCTCTGTTTTCCTCTTTTAATGGCCAATATTTTTCCAGAAAATTGCATTGGATAAAACATTTATTTTCTCATGCATCTCAAATAAGTATTTCTAAGGCACAATTACCTCTTTTTTTTCAGTTATCGTGCTAATATTCTCAATCTATGTTATCATTTTGTCAGACAGTTCATCACATTATCTTCCTGGTCATATTTACATGGTGGGCATTTCTAGAATTTGTCCAGGCCTTGGGCTCTTCCCTTCCCACTCTCACATCTGTAAGCCTTGCCCTCCTAACCACTCTGGCTTCTGCCTCACTTTCCAGAAATGGCTGTGTTTCTATGAATCTGGGCTAAGGCTAGTCTTTAAGACAACTCTCAGCATGCTGGTCAGAAGCATGGCTTGGAGTACAAAGGCAAGAGAGGAAAACAGGAGAGTGGAGAATAATGGGAAATATTTATCTGACAGATAAATGGGCTCACCCAGAAAGTGACAGAAAGAGGTAGACTCAAGACCTGAAAGTGGAAAGAATAGTTGGTGGGAGGGGGACGTGGCAGGGGTCCTGGCAGGCAAGCCTGCTCCTTGCAGAGCTCTAAGGCCTCCTCCTCCAGGGCAGGTCGCTGTCTTCGGTCCTGAAAAGTCTCGCCCCGGTCCAACCCCTCTGCGCCTGGCGGAAGTTCCCCTCGGGAGCTCCTCCCCACGCAGCGTAGTCTGGGCAAACCAGGAGCTCTGACCCTTCACCTGATTTGAGAAGGACTTTCCTTCTTGTCCGCTTTCATAGGGTCAGGGGCTGGTCCTTTTGAAGTAGCCCCAGGAATCCCAGCCCTTTCTCTTCCTGGCCCCGCTGATGCCCAAGGCCCTCGCGTTTCGCGGACCCAGGCTTGCAGCTCCGGGGTCTGTTGCGGGGTCCGTACCCGCCTCAACGCCTTTTCCCCGACCCGGCGCCGGCTTCGCGTCCCCAGTCTAAAGGTCCTGGGGGCCGCTGACCGCCTGCGCTCTGTTCCAGGGAGGCTGCCCGGTGGACAAGACACACAGAAACCAGTGCAGGGCGTGTCGGCTGAAGAAGTGTTTGGAAGTCAACATGAACAAAGATGGTAATCTATTTATTCTTAGTACATCTTTTTATCCTTATGTTGGTTGAATAGTAAGTAAATTATGTGTACAGAAAATAATGGCACTCCTATGCATGTAAATCATCTCCTGAGCATTTCTTTCCAGGTGCTGGGAATTGGCCTCCGGCTTTAGTCATCTCCCTGCATAAGCCCCACCCTCACCCCACTGAACTCCCCAGGGCAAGACCCATGCCCACGTGGGACACTTGCGCCTTACAACCATCCCCACGAAGCCAGCGTTCCTGGGGTCCCCACTCTGCTGGGGACCGGCATGTGACATTCCCGGCCTCCCATGCTGATTCTTCTTCTCACCTCTCCTTGCAGCCCTTTTGTGGTCAGACTTAAGCCTGTTAGCCTCCCGCAGGGTCTTGCTGTCTGGATACTCTCCTGGAGAGGATATCTTGGGGACTAGGAGACGGGTTGAAGGAGGAAGGGCAGAGACACGAACACGCGGAATGTCCACCCCTTGTTTGTAGACTCACCAAGATTACAAAATCAGGACGGCCGATCTGAGCTTTTTCAGGGCCTTCTCTTAGTTCTAAAGAAAGGGGCTGGAGGGGCAGAGTGACGCCAGTGGGTGCCTCGGACACCCAGCTCCCAGAAGGCTCTTAAAGGCGCGCAGCAAGAACTAGGTCGTCAGGATGCTTCTTGGGCTTAGAGTGCAATCCAAGCTCGTGCCCGGAGGTGGCCTGGCGAGGGCGCCCCAGGCCGGGACGTGGCAGGGGTCTTGGCTGGGAGGGAGGGATGGGGCCTCAGGACTGGGTGCGGAGTGGGCTTTGCCCGGACGGAGGCCTGGGCAGGGTGGCATCTCCACGAGGTACAGCGCCCATTGGGGAGAGTTCCTTCCTCCGCGGCGCAGGAAGCAGGAGGGAGCGTCCAACCTGTTGAACTTGTGTATTGACAAGTTGTCAAGCTCGTCGAGCGGAAGATTGCCCTGAATTAATTTGTTTGTTTAAACTGTTGGTGGTAATTGTCACATCTCCCCTGCCTTCCTCCAGCAAACTCTGAGAGGGCTTTCCCTCGTCCCATTCCCCAGCGGACCCGGGCTCGGGTCCTTTTCTCCTGGGGTCCTCGGAGGCCAAACGGCATCTCCAAGTGGGGCGAGGGATGGAGGTGGCGGGGGGAGTGATCGTCGAGCGGATTGGGAAAAGTGTGTGCAGAGACGCTGTGCCTGGCTGTGCGCAATGCTCCCTCTACCCTTGGTTGCGGTGGAGACCCAGCTACTCCTGCCCAGAGGGTCTCTGGTTTCCCTGCTACCTTCCCTGGGTGCAGAGGAGCCCTCAACCGACAGAGAACACACCTAGTCTTGCCTGAGGCTCGGGTATTAGTGTGACACTTTGGGCCGGGCTGCTCTTCTCGGCTTCAGCTTCCTTATGCAAACAGTGTAAGGGTTAAACGGTCTCAGAGCGCCCTCCACCCTCACATTCCTTCTCCCTCCTTCTCTTCACCTCCCGGGTGCCCTTGCCTGTCCAGACGCAGCTTTTGGCCCGAGAGCGCGGCAGCGTCTAAGTGTCACCGAGTCTCTGATCTCGGGCGTGCGCCGGTCTGTCTGTCTCTGTAGCCGTGCAGCATGAGCGGGGGCCTCGGACGTCCACCATCCGCAAGCAGGTGGCCCTATACTTCCGTGGACACAAGGAAGAGAACGGGGCGGCCGCGCACTTCCCCTCCGCAGCACTACCCGCGCCGGCATTCTTCACCGCGGTTACGCAGCTGGAGCCTCACGGCCTGGAACTGGCCGCCGTGTCCGCCACCCCTGAGCGGCAGACCCTCGTGAGCCTGGCTCAGCCCACGCCCAAGGTCAGTGACCTTGCTGGGCCCGAGACCTTTCCGAGTGGAGGGCGGAGAGGGGCGCGCCCATTCTTTCTCAGCTGGCATGGCTCAGGCAAAAGATGGAGAGAGAGAGACCTCACGGGGTGCTCGGTGCTTCGCCGAGACCTGCGGGGAGCTCTAGACCTCCCTCTCTCCCCTGTTGAGCTAGGGGTGCTCAAATTTTAGTGTGCAGTAAAGTCACTCTCTAAGCTGACTGCAAACGTGGCCGCCTAGGCCCATCCCCCTTTCAGCAAATTTGAGGTGGTGCCCAGGAACCTGTATCTTTAGAAAACACCTAGTGTAAAGCCCTGGCTGAACTAAGAGGGCAGCCTAGGTGTTCCTGGAGGACAGAAGAGCAGAGATTGTTTTTAGAAGAAAGAAGTTGCCTGCAGCTGGCAGAAGAGCCCCTGAATTGCAACTGCAAGGGTCTAATCTCTTGGGCAAAGCCATGGGTCCCTAATGCAAGAGAGAAATGTGGAGCTCACCTTGTTAGGACAGTTTGAAGAAGTTGGCTTCATTTCCCACTCCCCGTACTCTCTTCTGAGCCGCATGAATTTACACGAGAATTGAGCCTCTACTAGCAGGGACACCGCCAGAACCACCTCAAAAGGCTGCCACCTAGGGACTACCTTCCAGGCTTCCAGTTGGTACCTACCCAAAGCCCCCACTCCAGGCCGAGAAGGGCTCCAGATCTCTCTCCCCAAGAGGAGGGCCAGCTGCAGCCCCACACTGCAGGGAAGCCAAACACCTGGGCACACGCACACACACAATATTTAATATTGCTTTCTTATCCTTGATGTGTATAATAAGCTTGGGAAAGTAGTGTTATGAATATGTCGTCAGTTATGAATGGGAATGCTCTATGAATGATTAAGATGTCTAATTGAAATATTTCCATAATATACTAATCCTTTCTAAAAATACTCATATGCATATTTGTGTTTGGGATGCCTATTAATTTATACTTTCTCCACATCTATTTTTATTTACTCAAATGCAAGAAGCTCTTGTCTAAATTGGGAGACAGGCTTGGCACTTGGCTCAGCCTGAGGAAAATTTGCTGCAGGGGATAGAAAAGCCAGATGCCCCTCTTGAAGGAACAGGCCGCCAAAGAGTGGAAATGAGCCTCTCCCATCAATTATTATTCCCCAAACTCTATAGATATTCCTATCTCCTTCACTGGTCTAATTAGAAAATTTAAAATTTGGCTCTTCTTGCAAAGCTGCAGTTTCCTTACTCCCTGTTGTTTCTCTTTCTTCCCCACCCAGTACCCCCATGAAGTGAATGGGACCCCAATGTATCTCTATGAAGTGGCCACAGAGTCAGTGTGTGAATCAGCTGCCAGGCTTTTATTTATGAGCATCAAGTGGGCTAAGAGTGTTCCAGCTTTCTCCACGCTATGTTTGCAAGACCAGGTATGACCAAGAGGGCACTGAGCTCTTGGGGGAAGGGGGTTGGGAAAGAAGCAACAGTAGCCAGTCTTATGAAACTAGAAGTTACCTGGATAAATCACCAAGGCCAAGCATCCGTTCTTAACAGCAGTAGGAAATGATTTTTCTTAGCTTCTTGCTATGGGTTCAAAATAGCTAGCTATGGAATCCTTACTAAGAAATGTAATTATGTTATTTCAGGAAAGTTGGATATGATCTAAAAAAAACAAATATACAAGACCATTGTATGGTCTTGTTTCATTATCTTTTTTTAGTTTAATTGAAACATCAAATTTCATCACAGATTTTAAAAATCTTAATGATTTTTAAAATTGTTAACAAAACAATATTTTCTTAAGAACACTGGAACTGAGAGACAGAACGTGATGAGAGTATTCCCTTGTAAGATTTTGGGAACTAGTCTCATTATTTTATATTTACAGCTTTATATTTTCCATTTTGATGCTCATAGTGGCCACTGATTGATCAGCATGAAGGATTAAAGAGTGCATTGCACACCTCCCTTGATTCTTTAAATGCTTTTAGAGTTTTTTGTAAACAAATAAGTCTGGTGCATAATCCTGTCGTTGTAAATGACATTAAGAGGGAGAAAACAAAGTATGTGCCTTTAAAATTGCATTGTACCGAAACTCAGAAGTTTTGTTGTTAGGAATATCAGAAATGGCCTCTGCCAGAATTTTTCTGCCCTTAAGGGAAAGACATAAAATGAAGTGTTCACAAAAATTGGCCGTCACCAGCACATTCATGGAAATTAATGACAAATTTCCCAAAAGGCTAATAAGTAGCTCCAAGAGCAAAGGATTTGTTTCTTTAATTCATTTTATACCTAATTAAAGCATAATAGTGCCCCTTAATATGAAGTACATTTCCTACAGAGAGCCCTGGCAATGTGCTCAAAACATTTAATCTTCTAACCTGGGATGTTCTTTTTTTCATGGCCTGGACTTTCAGACATGGTCAGAATTAGACATTGTTTACCTTGCATTTTTAAAGTATTATTTTCTGTATTTAATGCAATAAAACTGAAAATAAAGCACTTTGGAAATTAAACCTTTTGGTCTAATTGTGATTTTGGTTACAAGCCTTCACAATTCAGCCCTTAGCTCTCAAAAGGAAATCCTCTCACATCCAGAACTGACTGGTTTTTGAGAGATTTTTCAAAAACAAATTTTTCAAGATGGTTAGTTTCTATCTTTGACCAGCTTTACTGGTTGACTCTGACCATTTGCTGTGTGTGTGTGTGTGTGTGTGTGTGTGTGTGTGTGTGTGTGTGTGTAAGTTGGCTATTTTTTCTCAAAACAAGTATTTGTAGACTCTTTAATCCAAACAAAATTTACTTACTGTCTGCCACTTAGCCCTTCGGCGGAAACCCTTTAACAACAAGCAAACTGCAGTGAAGTGGAATCCAGTATATTAATTTCGAAAAGGAGCCATATTTTCATTTTAAATATTCAGTAGCACATTTTAATAGAATGAAAATGACAAGCACCTTGATGCTGTCCACTTATGAGTCTCAGAAAAATCAGGCAGTGAGATGAGGTAAACTCAGCAAAACCTGATTAACATAATTACACCCTGATTTCCCTGCATGCCTCTTGGGAATTAGTGATCACTCTCCCAGCCCAGCCCGCTCAACCCTCCAGGAAGATGGGGGCCCACATCTGCATGCTTAGTCTGGAATCCTCAACCCTGGTAATATCAACATTTTCTATGAGGGGAATCCACCTGCTGTGCTGCTGGTGACATTTCATAGAGCCTGGGTCTCCTGAGAAGTTTCTAGGTGGTCAGGAACAAATGGATGCAAGAACAAGAAGGGTAAACTCTTTCCCAAGGGAAGCAAAATTTGGGGAATTGGAATGGCTGACTCTCAAATGCATGTGCTTAAGTATAGGCACCTTTTAATAAAGGAAAATATGAGAAAATAAGGGAAAGCTAGAATATTCAGAGGAAAAACTATCAGGACAGGCATTTAAAACACTTCTTAAAATGATGGAAATTTACATATTGAAATTGTTTATAAATTTATAAATTACACACTATATTATATTATACATCTATTGTATGACAGCTGATGCTTTTGGAAGATGCTTGGAGAGAACTGTTTGTTCTAGGAATAGCACAATGGGCCATTCCGGTTGATGCTAACACTCTACTGGCTGTATCTGGTAAGAATTGCACAATTTAATGACTTTGTTGTAGAAATTACCATAAAAATACATTACTGAAAAAAGAACAACATGTAAAGAATAACAAATTCCTGCTGAACAATAGAGTATACCTGTCATTTATAAATCTATATTTAAATGCAAATAATGTTGTTTTGTTGTATTCATGACTGCTTGCATTGTTATTTAAATGCAAATTACTGTGTTTGTTATCATCCAAGAGAAGATTTTATATTAACTTTCATACAATATAGCCAGTTTACATGGAATCAGATATCTTAGAGTGACAATTGAATAGATATTGATATGCAGGATTTTGTCAAAAATCAATATTAAATCATGAAAATGCCTTCATGTTAGAGCATTTATTGCATATTTTTATTCTAGGCATGAATGGTGACAACACAGATTCCCAGAAGCTGAACAAGATCATATCTGAAATACAGGCTTTACAAGAGGTGGTGGCTCGGTTTAGACAACTCCGGTTAGATGCTACTGAATTTGCCTGTCTAAAATGCATCGTCACTTTCAAAGCTGGTAAGCAGACACAAACTGCTGTCTCTTCTCCTTCCCCAGTTTTGCCATCTCACTAATTCAGCCACCTCCAAGTCCAAAAAAGAGGTGATGGTTTTCAAGAGAGCTGATACTCTTAGTCTGACTCCATTTTCGATAGCCATGGAACCTGCATGTTCTTCTGCTGGCCATCCACTTCCAGAGAGTGCTTTCCCCATCTGCATTTCCTGTGCTGCCTATCACAATTTCCTGGTCTTCATTTCTAGTTCCTACACACAGTGGTTCTGAACTGAGAAGTTTCCGGAATGCTGCCGCCATCGCAGCTCTTCAAGATGAGGCTCAGCTAACTCTCAACAGCTACATCCATACCAGGTGACCCTTGTTTGCCTTGAACGTGTACTTAAGAAAATTGCTTCCATTGTGAATGTGTGAGCAGACAGCAAAAAGCCAGTTCAAACATTGTGACTAATTATCCTGTTGCCAAGCCAGTTAATTTAATTAGAATCTGTGTCCTCACGTATTTCGAAGGGTAGGTGAGAGGAGCAAATCAAATTACATTACGAAACTGAAAGCACTGCCAGACACCTTACACCTTTCCTGGATGAATAAGTTGATCCATCAATATAGCTGAACACATTGAGGTGAATGGGCCCAGATATGAGCAAGGTGAAAAATGAAGGCTAAAGTGTTATGTTAGTTGATATATTAGAGAGTGGTCACATGATCCTTTAAAAAAGGCAAGTGCCTTTCTTTGGATGCCAATCCCAAATAGAAGGACCAGAGAACTTTCTAAAGCGGTCATCTTTAACCCCATCGTGACTGCTGTCTGGCTTTGGTGATTGGTGTCTGTTGACTTATTTTGAGCCATAGCACCCATCATGTTACCTCTGGCCAAGCAAAGCCCACTGGCAGAGGCTGTTCTTGGCTATTCGTAGAAACTCTCAGTCACTGGGGTTCCAGCAGTGCTCCTCCTGGCCCACCAGATGGGCACATCCACCACGAGGTCTACAGACTTTCTGATTCCATTTTCAGACGAAAAAAGCAAGGCTTTTAAAGAGCAGTGAAACCTTGCTAGCTTCCTAAGTTAGGGCTGCAGTAGATCTGAGGTTAGAATAGAGTTGCTCTTCTTACTTGTTCTCTAGATCTTGAAGAGAAACCCATGGAAACCAGTCTCTATCATCTCAACATCACCCATAGACACTAGGCTGGGAGAAACTAAATCAAATGGGTAGAGGCAGTTAATGCTTCCATTACTGAAGGGGTCAAAGAAACCCCAAGTCACCTGTATTCATTTGGGATGATACCACTTCTACAGGAATCTCCTTATCCTTTTATAAATCCTCTTTTGAATACTAATGAGTAAAACTGTTCCCTGTCCCAGAGTCGTTGAATGTAGCTTTTCGGAATTCCTATTCCTGAAAGCTTTAGGCTTCACAGTAGCTCTTCAATAGCTGATAGCAACCAATATCTATTGAGTGCTTACTGTGTGCCTTACAACCCAGCATATTATGATTTTCCCTAAAAGTAGGGGAACAAGTAAGTTTGTAAAATGTGAGTTTAACAGCAACAACAAATTGTTCCCTGTCCATGGAATATCACTGAAACTGTGATGAGTGGTAGAGCCTGTGTATGTTTTTCCAAATTAAAGTTCCGTGGTTTTAAATTTAAAATCCACATTTACTTTCAGAATGTATATAGTAAGCACTTACATTTGTTCAGAATTATAAAATGGAACAGTACATAATTTGGGCACTTTTTCCCCACTAAAAACTAAATTGTATATCATAACTGACCTCTGCCATTTAGTCTTTAAGGTATAAAGAACATCACACCAGGAGAATATGATGCTAGGTATTGATTCAGTCAAGCCTTTGCTGAGTACTCGCTTTGTGCAGGGTGGCTGGTGAGCACTGTGGAACACGAGAAAGGACAAGATACTACCCATTATCGTTACAGGAAGTAAGCAGAAGTGTTACTCCAACTCAGACCAGGGAAGAGAAAAAGCAAAGTGGGGAGTGAGAGAGAGAAATTCTCGTTGGAGGGAGTGAGAAAAAAATCTGCAAAGTCTGATGCATCGAGAAGACATGTGAGCTAGTTCTTGGATTCCAGCAGGAAAGAAGGGGACCAACAGGAGGCAGAAGAGGGGCTGGTAGAGGTGCCATGGAAGGTGTAAGGAGTAAGGGAGAGGGAGTAAGGAGTAAGGGAGGAGAGGGAGTGAGGAGGGAGTAAGGAGAGTAAGGAGAGAGCCTGACATTTCAGGAGCTGCTTCTAGGACGACCTGAGAGAGTTAAACCACAAATTAACAGAAGTCTAGTTTAGAGAAATGACAAGTATACTACTTCTCTGTCACCTTCAAAACAAGGAAATTATTCATGGAAGAAACACGTCTGCTTTGACGTGAGCCTTTCATTTCATGATATCAGCTACAGCTAGAATTTAATACTAATATCTAGAGTCATACATGTGACAAAACTGACTATATACCTTACTGCTTAGCTCCTTCAAATCAGTGAACGTTCTCCTCTAGCACTTTCCTGTCTAGAAAAATAAAATCTGAAATTGAGAAGTTAATGTGGCAAACTGAGCTAATTGTGCATTAATTGTTAAAGCTGCAAACTGAGCTGATTGTTACAGCCCGGTAAGTGATTTCTCTAATTACCTAGGACACGAGGAGAGGGCTAGAAATCGGCATTTCAAACAAACTATATACAGCTACGTGTAACAACTATATATAACTACATATAATGATAAACAATTTAGTTATATATAATAAACTATATAACTGACAATCAAATAGCCGAATCCGTGACAGACACAGAACACTTACACCTGGAAAGAAAACTTCCAGTTATGTATGCCGATGGATGAAGTCAAGGGCAAAGATACTCTACAAAATAATTTTGAGCAGTCAGAGAGCCCCTCTCTTTCCTTCTCTCTCTGTCTCTGTCTCACACACACACATACACATGGTTATTGTTTCTGAGTAGTAGAGTACTCCACATATAATAAACACTTAATTTGTGTTGACTGACTAACCAGCCCCTTCCTAACTAGAGAATAAAAGAAGTGGGTGAGTAGGTGAGTGGATAATCTACTCACAGAAAATCAAGAGTTAACTGTCTGTGGAGTCACCAAAATATGTCCTTTCTGAAAGTAATTATTTCCCACCGTGTTTTCTCACGGTGGGAAACTTCAGCATGTTGGGTGGATGCTGCAGACACAGTGGGGGCTTATCTAGGCAGCCACTGCTTCCCACCCACTTCAGGGGGCTTCTCTCCTCTGCCTGCCTGAGAAGGGAAACAGAGCTGTTGAAGAGAGTAGGTGGCCAAGGTGAAAGGGAGACGTGGGCCTTGGGAATACTTTCCAGGAAACGTAGGAGATGTTTTTGGCAAGTAGAGTAAGCGGTGGGATTTATGTATTTTTTAAATGTAGAGAAGCTACACCGTGTCCATACCACATTATTAAAGGTGGTCTGGTGGTCCCTGTCCATTGGTGGTCATGAAGCTGGGCAGTGAAAGAGCCAAATGAGGTCCTCAGAGGCCCAGAATGAATTATCAGCCTCGTATCAGGTTGAAGAGAGGGACTCTCTTGTGCCCAAAGCTAAGAGACATGCATGGAAGTTGTTCCCCTGGACTCTGCACGGTGGGGTTATTGGGCAGTTAAACTCAATGTTCAGCTACCTAACTCCTGTGTAGGAATTGATATCTGTCAGTTTCTAGCACCTGTGGCCATGGACTGAACCTGGCTGAGTCACAGATAAGTGTCTCCAGAGGTCAGTCTTTTGGGTGGTTTGTGTCAGTGGAGGGAGACCTCCTGGTAGACTGTATTGACACCTGATTCCAAGGTATTGACTGAAGACGCATCAAGGCAGTGAGGAGGTGGCTTATAGGCATCTAAAGGCAGCAGAAAATTGAACTTGCACATCTGAGCACAGATGTACGTTGGACATCAAGAGAGGAAATTGTTCAGCAATTTCTCACATCTTTAATTATATGCCAATTTCATTGACATGAAAGTTGGGTGGCACTGCCAGCCAACAGAATTTAGTCTTTAATTTGCAGTGTAATAAGGAGGGAATTATTCCTGAGAGTGACTAAGTATAGTGCCTGAATAATAATTTAGAGAATTGCTTAGGAAAGGAATCCATTTTATTTGAGGGAAATAGCCTCATGAAGGAGTCTTGTGAATCAGACACTGTGGATGTTGTCACTAGTTTTGTCATCAATACCATTGGTTGGTTTCTACACTGGCAACCTTTCATTATTTGGTCTAAACTTATTACCATGTTTCTTAAAATTACTTTTTCTCCAAAAAAACTGCAACCCCTGTGCTAACGAGGAGACAGTCACCGTGTGCTTTTGGCAGTATCATTATGTTCTCCATGCCTCAATTATTCCACCTGCAAAACAGGGACAGTAGTGCCTGGCTAGGACTCTGTAGTATGTTATTAAAGAGGCTGAATCAGGAGATTAAGCTGAAGATGGTGTGTGTTCAAGGATGAGATACTAAGCCTGTTAGTGATGGATCTTACCTTGCTTTCATGGCTTCTCCTATTCCAGATATCCCACTCAACCCTGTCGCTTTGGAAAACTCCTGTTACTTTTGCCAGCTTTACGTTCTATTAGTCCATCAACCATAGAGGAAGTGTTTTTCAAAAAAACCATCGGCAATGTGCCAATTACAAGACTGCTTTCAGATATGTACAAATCCAGTGATATCTAAGCTCTCCAAGTCCCTACTTTTCAGGATGGGACAGTATCTGATGAACTTCTACCCATGGAGAACAAGCCTCAACTAACAAACCCTTCAGGAAGCATAAACCTGGGAATGTGTAGCCTTCAGGAAAAAATGTCAATTGACACAAAACAATTCCAGTAGCTCTGACCTGCTGCCTCACCCAGGGTGGGGTGGCCTGGAAGGAAAAGGGGGTGTAAGAGGACCGCCTGAGCAGAGAGGACTCACTGCTACCATGCCCTGGGAGGGGACCGAATTCGGGGTTGCCACAGGCCAGGCCATTCTGCCTCTTACCTGGAAGATCAGGCTGATCTATCAACAGCTGAAACATAAGTAGAACATTTTTTTTCCCTTTTAGCGTATAAAGTTGGGTAACCAAATATAGTTCTGTATATAACATCATACAGCAGCCTTCAGAACTATCTTATGTTGAAGAATTTATTTCAAAAATAATGGTTAGGTTTTAAATCAAAAGTTTTATCAAAAGTTTCCCTTCTATTGTACTACTTCATAAAGTGGCCTTCAGAACTGAGTTAATAAGTGAAAGGTAGCTTATGCTGTGAGATTTGCTTTTTCTCTCTCTTCTTCCTTTCTCTTTCTTTCTTCCTCTTCCTCTTCCTCCTTCTCCCCCTCCCCCTCCTTCTTCTTCTTAATACCATAGGCCAGGCAACCTTGTCAAAGGAATTGGTGGACGAAAATGAGATTCTCACCAGGACTTCAGGTTGGATAACATCTAAAAATAGAAGAGCTTTACTAAAAGAACACAAGTCGAGGGAGGATGAATAAAAACAGCAAAACCAAATAAAGTGGAGATGAATGATGGAGTGAGGCAGACTGCTGTCCCATTAACACAGTGCTGAAACCAAAGGCAATGGGGGTCCAAACTCGTGTTTCAGCGAGTCACACCAGACAGTAAATGAACAGAGACATGAGACCAGAAGGAACTTCAAGGAGATGGATGCTAAAGGGCTTCTTGATCCAATGCTAACAGCCTGAGACTCTTCAATGCCTTTCAGAAAACCGGTTTCTAGTAAAGCTTTGAATGCCTGCACGTGCACACACACACTTCGTCCTACACTATAAGCTGCTCCTTTGGTATAAATCTCTACTTATGGAAATGTAGAAACAAACATTTTTAAATAGCTGCTGTACTTTTCACATTTTGATTTATTAGGTACTAGCACTGAGGAAAAATATTCAGCACTTGGACTATTATAGGATGAGTAAAACTTTCCTTGTATAAAGTGAATTAACTGATTTGTGAAGTTAAAAGGTTGTACTCATTGTATTTACAAAGAATAAAAAATATATTGAATTTAAATGAACTCTGCCTGATTTCTTAGCCTCCCTCCCCGGCTGGTTCTTATCTACCAGTTACAAGGCAGCGGCAGCAGCTGGTGTAAAAACTGAAGCTCAGAGCACTGCAGCCTGAAGAACTGAACCACAAAGGCAATTTCCTTTTTACAGTGAATCCCATGTAAAATGATGAATAAAGAAATAAAACATAAGATTCTGTTCTCTGCAGCTCTCAAATGTAATTGCATCTGTTAGAAAAATTGCTGTGTGAGGAAGAAAGAGGCCGATTAACAGAGTCTTCATTCACTCACCCCTCTGTTTCTAACTCTCTTGCCAACATTTCAGTCCTGACCAGGAACTTAAAATTATTTAATGATCAAAAAGATAAAGTGTGAAGAACCATATTGGTGAGTAAGATGCGGAAAGAGCAGTAGAAAGTGCATTGAGATGCTCCCAGCAAATCTCAGGGCACTGGTCCCACAGCCAGAAGCCGGTGGTGGAAATCAGAGTTGCCCAAGGACATGGGCACTATGCGTTCCTCCTGGGCAGCAGCTCCAGCAAGAGTCTGGAGCAGAGGCACTAGCATCTCTTGGCTAGACTGACTTGGCAGATAGCATGTGTGGAAGTTCAATCAGCCATCCACTCCTAGTCCACTAATTCCACTGAGAAAAAGAACTTGGTCTTAAAGGAAAGCAAGCTACTCAAAGATTTGTACAAGAATGTTCTTTACAACACTGTTCATATTTAAGAACTAAAATGTCCACCAGCAGAGAATAGATAAATTGTGGTAAATACAGACAGTGTTACAATAGTTCAAGTGAATGGACTAGAGCTGATGTATAACATTGGTAAATCTGGAATATGGTGTTGGGGGAAGTGAATCCCAGAGGATACATACAGATTGGTTTTAATATAAAATTTTGCAACCTACAGAACAATAGTCCACCATGTTTATAGATATACAAATGTATAGCATATGTTTAAAACAAACATGAGTATGGTAAACACTAACCGTATGATAGTGGTTACCTTTGGGAATGGATGGGATTGCTGAAGGGTACCAAGAAGACCCTCCCTCAGATGTTTCTGAAATGGTTGATTTCATAAGACAAAAGAGAATTGCAAACAAATATAAGTTCAATGACAAGATTTGGCAAAGATGAGCAATGGATTCAAGGCTGTTCATCCATGTATTTAATCAAGTTTTACTTCAATAATGCTGAATTACAACCCCCAAGACTTTTAACAACAAACTTGTATTTCTTGCCCATGGGACTGCTGGGCTGGGCACCTGGCTGCAGTTTGGGTTCAAGTGGGCTCCAGTGTTTCCTCATTCTGGACTAGCATCTTCCTTCGAGAAACTTCTTTGCATGACAGAGTGCAGAAGTGCAAGGGGCTGAGCCAAACCATGCGAACACATTTAAAGCTGCTGCTCCCGACATGTGTGTTCACTTTCCACCAGCCAAAGCCAAACACATGGCCAAACCCAACCTCATGGGGTCAGGGAGTGTACGCTTCTCAAGGAAGATGAGGGGGGAATCACTGACATAATAAAAGGATAAAGAAGATGTGGCACATATATACAATGCAATATTACTCAGCCATAAAAAGAAACGAAATTGAGTTATTTGTAGTGAGGTGGACGGACCTAGAGTCTGTCATACAGAGTGAAGTAAGTGAGGAAGAGAAAAACAAATACCGTATGCTAACACATATATATGGAATCTAAAAAAAAAAAAAAAGTCATGAAGAACCTAGGGGCAAGACGGGAATAAAGACGCAGAATAAAGTCCATTCTCTACTAGAGAATGGACTTGAGGACACAGGGAAGGGGAAGGGTAAGCTGGGACAAAGTGAGAGAGTGGCATGGGCATATATACACTACAAACATAA
The DNA here is from genome assembly GCF_964374135.1 of Grampus griseus. Classification (NCBI taxonomy): domain Eukaryota; kingdom Metazoa; phylum Chordata; class Mammalia; order Artiodactyla; family Delphinidae; genus Grampus; species Grampus griseus. Next base: position 38,288,637 of record NC_139007.1, read on the forward strand.
AATAGATAGCTAGTGGGAAGCAGCCGCGTAGCACAGGGAGATCAGCTCGATGCTCTGTGACCACCTAGAGGGGTGGGATAGGGAGGGTGGGAGGGAGACGCAAGAGGGAAGAGATATGGGGACATATGTATATGTATAACTGATTCACTTTGTTGTAAAGCAGAAACTAACACACCATTGTAAAGCAATTATACTCCAATAAAGATGTTAAAAAAACTATCACAGTCAGAATCTAATCTATTGGAAATACTCTCAGTAAAGTTAAAAGGTAGTAAGTTTCCTGTGACATGCCACGGAATACTGATTTCCCACCGGAATTGCCTTTGTTTGGGGCATCTCTGCCATCACAAAGAAGAATCAAACCTGGCTTTCGTAAATCAACTATAGTTTCAAAACAAAACAAAACCAAACCCTGGCTTTCAACATTTGAGAAAGCCCAGAATTAAAAATCCAGTAGCGCTCTCATCTGGGATTCTGAAATCTCTGCTGTATGCAGCCTGGATACTTTAAGAACCTCACCGCTTGCTTAGATTTTAAGGCAGACATCCTCTAGGGCTGCTGTTGTGGGGAGGTGTCACTGCGGTCTTGGATACACAAATTCCAGATCTACAGTTTCAAGTTCTGCAATTTGAATATACCAACAAGAGAAGGTGAACCCAGCCAAGAGATTACTGCAGTCAAAAACCAGACTTCAGTGCTTCTCCTTTGACAAATGTTTTTTCTAAATCTGGGAGGGTCACATTTTAAGAGTAGTAATTGTGTACGATGACAATTAGATATGGAGTCTTACATTTGTGTTTGAATTACTTTTAGTTGTTCTTTGATGCTAGGGAAGAGAAAGAACAGAGGATGAGTTCAGAAACTGAATTGAGATTCCCAAATTATTTCACTTGTAGTTCAAGATTTTTAGTTCAGTTTAGGAGCCCAAGAACTGAACCCACTGGCCAGAGACCTGCACTGTGGTTGCTGTCCTTAATCATTTATATAAAAATGGAAACCCTCTGTGGTGATTGTTTTGTGATGTATAGAAATATCGAATCTATATCAAATCTATGTTGTGCACCTGTAACTAACATAGTGTTATAGGTCAATTACACCTCAGTTTTAAAAGAAGAAAGGACATGTAATCACAGTATTCTAATAGGTTCTGCAGTTAACAATTTTTACATTGTTATAATAATACAAACACTAATTATTGGTATAATTAAAAGTATGATAGGGAGCTTCCCTAGTGGCGCAGTGGTTGAGGGTCTGCCTGCCGATGCAGGGGACGCGGGTTCGTGTCCCGGTCCGGGAAGATCCCACATGCCGCAGAGCGGCTGGGCCCGTGAGCCATGGCCGCTGAGCCTGCGCGTCCGGAGCCTGTGCTCTGCAACGGGAGAGGCCACAACAGTGAGAGGCCCGCATACCGCCAAAAAAAAAAAAAAGTATGATAAAATTTTTGGACGAGGATGAGGGAGGAGAGGTGGAGGTACTAAATCTTCATCTCATAATATTTATACCTTTAAAAATTGCCTTTTCTTTTTATTGTATCTATGAGACGATAGATGTTAATCATTTCACAATATGTAACTCAAAGTGTCATGCTGTGCAAGTTAAACTTATACAGTGACGTATGTCAATTATTTCTTAATAAAACTGGGGGAAAAACAAACAAGGTAGAGAACAGGAAAAAAAAAAAGGAAACCCTATACTTCTCTGAAGTTATTTGTGTATGTGTGGCTCTCTCTCCCAATGGTACATATGGCTCTACTTCATTCGTTTTACCATCTGCCTAGTACTTCACTGTATGGATGGACTACAGTTTACCCAACGAATGCCTTACTGGTGGACTTGGGTGGCTTCCAGTTTCTCACTGTAGTAAATTAAACTACAAAGAGCTGTCCTTCTATGTACACTTCTGTGGACTTGTGGGGTATTTCTGTAGGATAAATTCTTAGAAGTGGCATTTCTGGGTCAAAAAGATTATATGCATTTTTAATTTTGATACCTATAACCAAATGGCTCTCCAAAAGGGTTGTATCAATTTGCACTCCTGTGAAGAGGGTATGAGAGTGCCCATTTCATTGCTCAGAATTTAAAAGTGCTTAATCAGACACAGGCTTGATGAACACTTCAGAAGCTGTTAGAAAAATACAGAGAATACATACATTTCAATAATGAATATGCCTCTGCTACTGGACTGGTGAAGTTGGTTTCACTTTTCACCCATGGTTAGAGCTTGGTTCACTAAATTTTTCAATCCAGGCCACTTCTGTGAACTTTTGACAGTACCCATATCACAATGAAGGTTGAGAGACAGTGGATAAATGAAAATATAGAAGGAGCTTGGCAGACACTTTCTGTTGCTAAGAAGCTGCTCTAAGAATCTCAAGTCACTCATTTTACAATAACATTTTTTATATTTGCTTATGGAGGGAGATCCCTGGTGGCTTAGTGGTTAGGATTCCAGGCTTTCACTGCCATGCCCTGGATTCGATCCCTGGTCAGGGAACTGAGGTCCCACAAGCCGCACGGCATAGCCAAAAAAGAAAAAAAAATTGCTTAAGAATAATAACTCCCTTTAACTGAATAGCTCCAGTACCTTTACAGCATATGGCTTATTTTTTTTCATATGGCTTATTTTTTAATGTAGTCTGTTTTTTAGATTTTTGAGGCTCATTTTAGAACATGAAGTTGTTTTTTTCCTCCACATATTGCTGACCTGCATATAGACCATTAGGGAGGGTTGTCAGAGCTTTTGACCACCGCTGAGCTGGGCTTGTTGGCAATGTACAGAGGGCAGTCTCTCTCATGAAGAAACTAGGACGTTGCCACACAGCCTGGGTATCTTTCTGACGTACCAAAGTATTGCAGTGTTTTGCTGGGAAACTGTGAGTAGGGTCAAGTATTGAGGAGGCCAGGGTCATAGGTTTGATCCTCAGGGGAGCCAGGTGGCCTTATTCTGTCTGTGGCCCTAGTATCTCTAACGTCCTTCAATGGTTATGTCCCAGGACACTGAGCAAGTGGCAGTGGAGGCCTGGGCTCCTCTACTGTGAAGGCTGGAGAACAGCTCCCAGCTCTTGTCCCACCATGTGTCATCCAGGGCATCTTCTTTGCATTGACCCAGCCATGAGCCTAGAGGAAGGAGCGCTAGCCAGGGTGAAGAGACTGGGGTTCTAGTTATGACCAGTGTGATCTCCGGCAAGTCAGTTAACCTCTCTGCACCTCAGTTAACCTCTCTGCACCTCAGTATTTTCATCTGTGCAAAGGAGCACTAGGCTTAGTGATGCCTAATTTCCCTTATTCTGTTCTCATCATTCTCATCATTATATTTTAGTTGGGGCCAGGAGACCACTGGAAGAAATTCTCCTTGGTGGCAAGAACTAATCAGATTGATCGGATTTCCAAACATGCTCAACCTTGACTACTTTCCTTCCAAATCCTTTCATTTCAAATTGTTCTTAATCTTGGCTGCACATAGCATCACTCCAGGAGCTTTCGAAATGCTCAGTGCCCAAACTGCATCCACACCAGAGCAATTACACCAGAATCTCTGAGGCAGGGCCCAGGCACCAGTATTTGAAAGGTCCCCGGTGATTCCAGTGTGTGGCTAAGGATGAGAGGCACTGAGGTGGCCTTCCGTTGGGAGGCCTGGGACAGGGGTCGTGTTCAGGCTCCCAGATCGTCTGTGTCCCTCATCCCTCGTGCCTGGTTGCTCTCCCCCTACTCACTGGTGACCTTTAAAAAGTTAATTCTTTCCCCTTTTTCCCTGCTCTGGCAGGTCATTGAGCTCACCCAGCTGATTGTGGCGCTTATGATTGAGAAGCTCTTCTGACCGCTTCCCTTTCCCCAGAAATTAACATGATCATTAAGGCTTATAATTTCACTTACCAGTGCTATCAATCAAGGGGCTGTGAAACAGAGTTGAGTGCTTTTGTAATTGGCAGCAGCCTGTGATTCGGAGCAGGGCATCCAGGGGCTGTGAGGAGGCTGGAGGAGGGGAGAGTTGGTGTGCAGGAGGGGCTGTGCCTCCTTGAACTGACTCCCTCAGCTCTTTGTGACTGGCTCCCAGAGGGGCCAGTAAGCTCTCAGTGTCATCTGCCCTGAATGTCAAGGCGAGGAAACCAGTTCCTGCTGGCAGCGCTTCAGGCTAACCCTTGTCCACCCCAAGCTCTCTGCAATGGAAAGGAAGGTCTCTTCGGGTTCTGAAGAGAGGAATAGGAAAGATCAGTGGATTCTTTATACACTGGGCAGCTCAAGTCTTGTCAGGGAGGGGCAGTGGGTCTAGATTATCTGTAGTTCAGAAGTGAGGTTAAGGCTGTCAAGCCCAAGGGAGTGACACATTCCTCCCTAAACCGCTTGCTTAGAGATACCTTGGAACCCCACAAATAGCAGCTGAGCATGGAGCAATGCATGCTCTGTGCCCCCTCCTTCAGCCCAGAGTGACTCCAGGTTTCCTCCTGTATGCTGAGAGCTGGTGATCAGAGTGGCCCTGGGACTAGAGCTGTTCTCCCTCCTGGGAGGATTGGGCTGGCTGATGGAGTTTCTAACAAACACAGTGCCTAGTGGAATATCTCATACATACATGGTAGGTGGATTATGGGCCAGAGGTGAAGGGGCAGTTATTTTTATTTCAAGTAAAACATTACAACAATATTAAAAGTGACTTTCTTTCATTAGATAGTAATATAGGAAATTTGTAGGGGAAAATTATATATAATTCCACCTCCCTAACACTATTTTTATTTTTGCCTATTTTTTCTAGTTCTTACACATGTACCTATATATTTTAACATAGTTGTAATCAGTGAACATACTTTCCGTTCTGATACTACTCTTAACATTCTATCACTAACATTTTTTACAGTATCTGTGGAACTTAAGAATTCCTTTTGATGTTTTCATAATTCAGATACTTGGCATGTGCCATAATTTACCTCTCATTCAGTTTTGGATAATTATTAACCCAAACGTTTAATAAAGTAAGTTCACATTATATGGAACAACACACATAAGACCTACCCATGTAAAATGTTAAAATGTAGTTTCCTGGTTCCTACCTCCTGAGATTGGGATTCAGCCAGTGTGAGGTGGGGCCGGGGCATCTGCACTCTGACAGTCCCGATGCAGGTGGTCCCAGCTCCATAGGCTCAGGCACATGAGTGACATCTCCAAGGTCACACAGCTGCTCTGAACCCAGAAGCTCCCCAGCTTCTACAACTGAATTTTGCAGTCCATATAAAAGACCAGTCCCCTGCTTCTCAATATGGACTGTGTCTACTGAGTTAGTGCCTATATCAGGAGCTTACTTTTCTTCTCACTTATCTCCCAGGGCTCCTTCCAAGTGCTTCCCCCTCAGCAGTACTGGGGCCCCAGGACTCAATGCGCTCTTGAGTGCTCCCAGGAAGGGAAAAGAGTCTGGCCAGTGGTGTCATACTTCTTCATAAGAACTAGAGATCTAGTTCCCTGGTAGCCTAGTGGTTAGGATTCCGGGCTTTCACTGCCATGGCCCAGGTTCAATCCCTGATCAGGGAACTGACGTCCCACAGAGATCAAGGATGGAAAACACATTTTCTTTTATCAACAAATTCTTAGAAATCATGACTGCCCCCTTAAAGAAATGATTTTTCTTTGGTCTTTTAAGCAAATTACTGACACATGCACAACATGGCTGAATCTTAAAACGTTCTGTTGAACAAAAGAATCCAGACAAAAGGAGCACTGGCTCAAGGACACAGCTTGGGATTTGAACCCAAGTCTGGGTGACTTTAAAGCTTACCCCTTTCTACTAGTCCCCAGCCTGCCTCTTGGTTTCTAGTCTGGGCTGTGGGTCTGCTGTTAGGGGAGGCCCTCAGCCAAGTCCCTTCCTGTGTTGGAAAAATGAGAGGCTTGGATTGAATTGCTTCTAAGATTCCTTACAGTTCTGATGTCCTATGATTCTGTAAGTCTAGTTCATTTAAACCATTTACTTATTTTTGAATAGTTAACAGTCACATGATATAAAATTCAACAAGTTCCGTAGGGTATGTATACATGTCACAGAGCACAGGAGATTAAAGAGACATGACAGCTAAATGCAATGTGGTGTCCTGGATGGGATCCTGTGACAGAAAGAGGATATTAGTAGAAAAGCTGGTAAAAGTCAGTTTGGAGTTTAGTTAATAGTAATGTACCACGGCTGGCTTCTTAATTTTGTCAAAAATACTGTCGTCATATAAGATGAGGGGAAACTGAGTGAGGGGGTACATAGGAACTGTTCGTATTATCTTTTCAACTTTTCTGTAAATCTAAAATTATTCCAAAATTAAAAGCTTTTTTTTTTTAAGAGTTCATATACAGTGAAAGGTTTTCCTCTCAGCTCCATCCACTGGGCACCCAGTCCCCCCAATCAGACAACCAGTGTTGCTTGTTTCTTACATAATCTTTCAGAGATATTCAATGAATAATCAGAGAAAATATCTATATTATATAATATCATTTCTCAAAACAGAAATGTTTTATCTGTGAGATAAATTCCTGGAAGTGGAATTCCTGGGCATATAGTTTTGTTTTGTTTTGTTTTGCAGTACACGGGCCTCTCACTGTTGTGGCCTCTCCCGTTGCAGAGCACAGGCTCCGGACACGCAGGCTCAGCGGCCATGGCTCACGGGCCCAGCCGCTCCGCGGCATGTGGGATCTTCCCGGACCGGGGCACGAACCCATGTCCCCTGCATCGGCAGGCGGACTCTCAACCACTGCGCCACCAGGGAAGCCCTGGGCATATAGTTTTGATAGTTATTGCCAAATTGCCTTCCATGGTGGGTGTGCCATTTATCCTCCTGCCAGACACTGTGTTTGAGGGCCTCTCATCTTACCAACACAGACTCTTGTCTGAGAGACCAGTTCTCTTCAGTTTAAGTCATACTGTCAACTCCCAAAATATTCATGAACAAACCTCTCTAGAATGCTGCCAACAGAACATGGGTCCATTCTGAAGCACGTAGCCAAGCCACGCAGGGCGGCTGCAACGGCCAGAGGCAGCAAGGCTATGAAGAAGTGAGAGCAAATGAATAACATTCCTAATTTCAGTCACTACTGTCCTCAGGAGAGGACATTCACAGAAGGCCATTGTCTCTGCTCCCCAGCACACAAAGGGTCAAGCCTCATAAATTTGCTCATAGTGGGGAAAAAAAACCTCAGCAGGTCAAAGTGTTCAGATTACAGGTCCAGGAAAATCCCTTTGCAGAAAGAAGACAGCAAATCCCCAGTGCAGTTGAAAGGACAAAACTTTCTTCACCCTCAGAGACTCTTCAATGAATAAACCAGTTAAACATGGTTTGGATTTACTGAACATGAAAACAACTGGATTAAAGTATAATCTAGCTAGAAAGGAAAGGAAATGTACCGAGAAAGCTAAGTAATGACAAAGCTGCAGTGTCTACGTGTGCCAAGCAGGGATGGCCATTCCAGTTTTATAACCAAATATTCTTAAATGTTTAGCTTTCCTTTAGATCAAGATAATGAATCTCTGCTTGCATTGGCCTCTTTGATAACAACACTGGCATCAAGGCAACCGTGTGAACACGAGGGACAATGATGCCCAGGAGGCCAGAGGCCCTGGCTGTCACGATGGATGTGGCCTGGGCTCTGGCCTGCCTGCCAACAGTCTGTGCAATCCATATAGAAGGCAGCATCGCACAGGCACAGGCTTTAGAATCAGAAAGACCTGGTATGTATCCCAGCGTCACTTCTTACTGGCTCTGTGACCTTGGACAAATTACTTACACTCTGTCTCAACTCTTCTCTTGGTAAAATGAGGATAACACCCATCCAATAGAGTTGTTCTGAGAATTAAATGAGGTAATAATGTGAAAAGCCCAGGCTGAAACATTAAGTCCTCAGCTCATGGTCAGTCGGTTGGTTGTTTCCCAGTTTCCCTCTCATGCATGCACACCAGAACACTAATACCGAGTGAACCTACCCCACGCCACGCAGACTCAGGCACATCCAAATTACGTTCTATTACAGGAGGGTTCTGAATTTTTCACACTGTAGGTTCCTAACCCTTTTTGTGCTGAAGATTCCTACTCAGATGTTTATAAAAACACATAGGAATACAAAGGAAACCACACTCAACCAGTTTGTTGAAATACATTTATCCAAGTATTTTTTTTTTAACTTGTAAAAAAATGTGTGCTTTTTAAAAAACACATTAAATGAGATCTTGGGGTGGGTCTAATCACTATAGTAATTTCCAGATAGTGAAAGTATTTCAAGATCTGCAGCAATAAATGTGATATTTGCATTTCTAAATTAATGACAGTCACAAGTTCTGCTTATACTACTACTCTGGTTTGCTACTACAATCATAATGAAAAAAATGCTACATTTCAGTTAGAGAATACTAAAGATACAACTTTTTTCCCATCCAAATTGAGACACCAGGTTAAGAACTCAGGTGTTATAAAACATCACCACCTCTGGCCTCAAGATGACTGATAAAAGGCATTTAGGATTTCCCTGGTGGCGCAGTGGTTAAGAATCCGCCTGCCAACGCAGGGGACACGGGTTCAAGCCCTGGTTCGGGAAGATCCCACATGCTGCAGAGCAACTAAGCCCACGTGCCACAGCTACTGAAGCCTGCATGCCTAGAGCCTGTGCTCCACAATAAGAGAAGCCACAGCAATGAGAAGCCTGCGCATCGCAATGAAGAGTAGCCCCTGCTCACCGCAACTAGAGAAAGCCCACGCACAGCAACAAAGACCCAACGCAGCCAAAAGTTTTTAAATTAATTAATTATTTTAAAAAGCCATTTAATAACTGTCAAACCAGCACTCCTTTATTTTACTCTTCCCCTCTGGCTTCTTTCAAGATTTTCTGTTGGTCTTTGATTTTCTGCAGTTAGAATATGATATGCCTGTGTTGTTTTGTTTTGAATTTATCTTGGTGTTCTCTCAGCTTCCTGGATCTGTGGTTTCTTGTCTTTAATTTTGGAAAGTTCTCAGCCATTAGAACTTCAAATATTTCTTTTGCTCTGTTCTCTTTTCTTTCTGGCATTCCAATTACACGTGTTACACCTTTTGCCAGTATCTCACAGTTTTTGGAAGTTCCGTTGTTTTTTCTATTGTTTTCTTTGCATTTCAGTTTGGGAAGTTTCTACTGACCTATCTTCAGATGCACTGATTCCTCCCTGTTTTATGTTGAGCCGAGTGGTGAGCCCATGGAAGCCATTCCTCATTTCTATGACAGTGATTTTGATTTCTAGCATTTCCTTTGATTCTTTTTGTTAAAATAAATGTATTTATTCATTTAATTTTTGGCTGCATTGAGTGTTCGCTGCTACACGCAGGTTTTCTCTAGTTGTTGAGAGCGGGGGCTACTCTTCGTTGCGGTGCGCGGGCTTCACATTGCGGTGGCTTCTCTTGTTGCGGAGCACGGGCTCTAGGCGTGTGGGCTTCAGTAGTTGTGGCTTGCGGGCTCTAGAGCGCAGGCTCAGTAGTTGTGGTGCATGTGCTTAGTTTCTCCGTGGCATGTGGGATCTTCCCGGACCTGGGCTCAAACCCGTGTCCCCTGCATTGGCAGGCGGATTCTTAACCACTGCACCACCAGGGAAGCCCTCCTTTGATTCTTAAAGTTTCCATTTCCCTAATTACATTACCCTTCTGTTTTTACATGGTTTCTTTTCCATTAAAACTTTTAACATATTATTTATTTATTTATAAATTTATTTATTTTTGGCTGCATTGGGTCTTCATTGCTGTGCGCGGGCTTTCTCTAGTTGCAGCAAGGGGGGCTACTCTTCGTTGCCATGCACGGGCTTCTCATTGTGGTGGCTTCTTTTGTTGCAGAGCACGGGCTCTAGGCATGTGCAGGCTTCAGTAGTTGTAGCACATAGGCTCAGTAGTTGTGGCTCGCAGGCTCTAGAGAGCAGGCTCAGTAGTTGCTCTGAGGCATGTGGGATCTTCCCAGACCGGGGCTCGAACCCGTGTCCCCTGCATTGGCAGGCGGATTCTTAACCACTGCACCACCAGGGAAGCCCTTGTCTCTTTCTTAACTCTGGGTTTCTCTCCTCCTCAGAGTCTGTCTTGCAGCTTTTGGCTGTAATCCACTATTATACTGGAGCCCTGGTGGTGTGGTGGTAAAGTGGGGGGCAAGGGCACATTCTGTAGTTTCCAGATTAAGTCCCAGTGTTTAGTTGGCCTGTGACCGTCACAGGTGTTTCCCAGGGGTATAGCTTTACCCCCTGTGCCCCTTCCTCCCTTCTCTGGCTGCAGCATTTCCCTGAAGTCTTGACCCCTGTTGACTATGTTTTATTTTTCCTTTAGGTGAGATAGGAAGGCTAGAGGGGCTGGTGTGGGAAGCATGCCCTTCCCCCATCAGGGATAAGGCTCTGGAAGTCTTATCCTGGAGAGTAAGCCTTTGTAATAAAGAAGGTTCTGGTATTTCACACTGATTATTCATCTCCTCTCCCTGCCAGAGACATAGGGGATTTTCTTGATCTTCACCGTGGGAATCTTGGGGGGTTCCTGGAGATAAAGCCCAGGTACATGTGGGGCCCCTCTAAGACTGTGGTCTCCAGGAGTTACTCTTGTGCTAGAGCACACTCAACCCCCAGCAATTCAGTATCAGTATCACCGTATGTGTGTTCCTTACCAGTTTATGGCTCTAGCAGTTCCTGCTCCAGGTAAACAGGTTTTGACTGAGTCTGGCTAGATAAGCCTCTCTCCAGATTTGGGGGTGGTGATTTGCTCTGCAACATCAATTCACTGATGGGTGGGTCTAAGAAAAGTCATTGATTTTCAGTTTGTCCAGCTTTTCCTTGTTGTAAGGACAAGGGTGCCAACTTTCAAGTTTTTTACACATTGGGGCTGAAACTCAAGTCCGATATATTTTATTTGGAATGGCTTTTCCCCTCCCTCCATTTGAACTCCTGTGTCTCTTCCATCCTCACATTTGCCGTGTCTCCTGTCTGTACTGTGTGAGTCTTTTCATGACAGTGTCCTAACAAGACTGAGTTTCTTGAGAAAAGGGCCTTTGTTAACCTCTGGTCTATGTTAACGCTTTGCTCATATAAAATGCTTAGTGTTGCTGTTTGATTTTACTGGGTCACTTCCGTTTACGGCACTCATTCTAAGAGTAAAAAGCATCTGTGGTGAGGCGTTAACCCAGCATCCTCTAAACTTCCTTTTGTGCTTTTAAATGACTTTTCCCGGTCTCAAGGTCCTATTTTCTTAGCAAAGTTGGAATAAGGCAAACTTGATTTACTGTAAATCAAGATTTACAAAAGTAATTTCTCAAGATCTGATAAGTCCTGACTTTTTCTCAATTTCCTGATTGCTTTTTGTAATGACTTAAGTAGCCAGGTTAAGATCAAATCTAACCAAATACCAGGAAATCAAAGGGCCTCCTAGCTAAGCGCCCAAACTTGGCTGTTTCAGAATTACCTGGGAAGCTTAAAAAAAAAAAAAAAAATCCTGGACTCAGTCTTAGACGGTAATTGTGGTGCACAGCTAAGTTTAGGAAAATAAGATACTTCTGATCAGCTAGCTCTCCATGCCCCAAAGTGCTTTTTATACCCACTTAAAATCAAACTAAAAAACAAAACAAAATCAATTCATTCATTCACTCATGCCTCAGCCTAAAGGACATTGGAAACGTTACTGGAAATTCACCCTTTCGTTCAATCAATAAATTTACTGAGCATTAAGTAAGGGCTGGGTAGGTGCCAAGTCACAGGCCTGGTCCACAAGAAGGAAGTGAACCAAGGTATGGCTTTTAGAGGCAGACATCCTTCCAGTCTAAATCCAGAGCCATCACATCCTGGGTAACCTTGGGCATATTACTTAAGCTTGCAGAGCCTCAGTCTTCTCATCTGTAACGGATAGTAGTATTTACTTCATAGGGAAGTTCTGTGACACAGATCACAAAGGAACTATCAAGGAAAACATACTCCATCCTCCTAAAACAGTTTCTAACTTGTTTCCCAGTCCAAACACTTTCATATTGTAATAATCACAGCTGGCACTCACGGAGCAGTTAACCTATAAACCAGGCAGTGTGCTAAGCTACCTGTTCATTCATACCTCAAACAGATTTTATCTGTAAAGGCTTAGAGGCCAGCAGCCTCCTCCTTTCATTGGCTATATTCACCCAAAACAGGCAAAGCAAGCTGAAGCAACAGGAGTGGCCCTTAACAAGAGGGCTGAGTTAAAAAGATGCCGGATATAATAAAAAGGAGATGCTCCCTCATGTCCAGCCCAGAGGTCATCATGACTACTGAGGGTCATGACGGCAGAACCACCGAGCAGGAAACCAAATACCAGATAAACCTGTCCAGGAACTGCCACGGGCTTAGTGGTACCATCGGCTGCTGCTACTGCCACATCTGTGATCTCCACTGCCATTGGACACCTATCATTAATTCTTTACATGTCTCAGGCACTGCAGTTCTGTGGATTTTACATTTGGTCCTCAACAACTATAAGTTACTAAAGGCACCACTGCTGTTGACCCTTTACATCTTGCAGGGGTTGGGACAAGGTGATAACTTACTGAGAGGACCCGGAGCGTGAGACTCTTGCTGCATAACTCACTGCCAATTTAACTTCTATTCTTTTAGGAAGACTCTTAAGGGCTTCTGGAACTTCCTCCTATATCATTAGAGTTAACAGCGCCTGCATTTTTACTTCACAGGATTAAAGGTGTCGTTTTAATAAAGACCATGGTTTCAGTTCTCAAAGAGACAACACTGAGGAGTACCTCCTACATTAGGCAAAAACATGTTACCTAGAATAAACAACCTTTCATCTAATTTGAAACCTTCAAGTTTCTAAAAGCAGGCCTGCCCTTAGGAAATTGTAAAGACTAAAAGTAAGCAGGCCAGTACAACCTATCCTAAGCCACACTATTCCCTTGTCTATAAATGATCAAAAGAAAAAGAATTCCACAGTGAGTAGAAACCTAGGCACTGTTGACATTTTTTTGTTGTGGGAGGTGGTCCCGGGTACAGTGTAGGCAGTTTAGCAGCATCTTTAACCTTCTGCCCACTAGATTCCAGTAGCATCCCCCAGTTGTGATAACCAAAAATGTCTTGCGAGGGGCTTCCCTGCTGGTGCGGTGGTTAAATCCGCCTGCCAATGCAGGGGACACGGGTTCGAGCCCTCGTCTGGGAAGATCCCACATGCCGCGGAGCAACTGAGCCCGTGCATCACAACTACTGAGCCTGTGCTCTAGAGCCTGTGAGCCACAACTACTGAGCCCACATGCCACAACTACTGGGCCTGCGCTCTAGAGACCGCGAGCCACAACTAATGAGCCCACGTGCCACAACTACTGAAGCCCGCGCGCCTAGAGCCTGTGCTCCACAACAAGAGGAGCCATTGCAGTGAGAAGCCCACGCACCGCAACGAAGAGTAGCCCCCGTTCGCCACAACTAGAGAAAGCCTGCGTGCAGCAACAGAGACCCAACACAGTCAAAAGTAAATAAATAAATTAAAAAAAAAAAAGTCTAGCGATATTGCCAGATGTTCCCCGGGAGGCAAAATCATGTATGCTTTAGAGGAATTATTGAGTTTAGCAGAACTACCATTACTCTGTTCTGCATACCAAAAACTGACAACCTTTGATTTGACTGCTCTAGCTCACTGAAACACAATTCACAGTTGTTTAGCTCTGTACTTTTATGGAACTGTGACATATTTAAGCAACAAAAGATATTACAGAGCAGCTCTGACTTCTTCCTATGATATCCATCTGCTTGGGGGACATCGTAGTTTGGTCAAGGCCTAAGCTGATTTCCTCTCAAACGGACTGACCTGTCTCTACATGAGACACTTCTGGAGTGCAAGGGCAAACTTTCCTTACCTTGGAGTTTAACTCTAGGTCACAACGGGTCCCCCAAGCACCAGATGTTGTGCAGATTCAAATTGGAGACCACATTCTGGCCGTAAAGGTCTGGCCGCAACACAAGTTAGGCAGCAAGGAGTCATGCATTTGCAGGTTTCTTATCAATAATACAAGTCAGCTAGAACACTGCCCTTCTCCCTTGGTTAAAGAGGAGAAAGCGTGCCACTATCCTAAACCTAACTAAAGAGAAAGCATGAACCTGCTAAGAAAATGGTTATTACACCCTTGCTAAGTTTAAACAAGTCACTCAGATGAGCTAGGGAAAAAATTCTTCTGAAAAATAGGGGGCATGCTATTGACTTATCTTAAAAGGCCTTTTGAAAAGAATGACTTGAGATTATAGAGCATTTTCCAAATACACAAAGTGCTTCATAACAACTCAGTAAGCTTTAAGGAATGCTTTTCCTAGTACATCACTTTTTTTGTTGTGTAAAAGAAAATAGCCCCATTCAAAGGGTAGTAGCATATTTGATATCACCACTGCTTAAAGAGGAATGGAGTTACAGGAATGAGAAAAGTATATAATTAGTAAATAATCCCTCTCAACAAGTGAGTTAAGTAGGACAGTCTTCTGAAGGGAGAAAAGAAAAGCCAGAAGCAACACAATCAGTGCATATCAGAAATGCATTTTTATTTTTATTTGAAAACAACTTAAATTTTTAGACAAATGATTTTAGTATATAAATTTGATTTTGTTTTTATACAGAATATAAAGATTTCCCTCACCGATCTTCCATGTGAAGGGGATTACAAGCCTGAAGGGAGATACTTTCTGCACACAAGTGTGTATCTTACATGTAGGGTACTGGAAACCAATGTGTAGTGCTTCCACACATAAATTAGGTCAAGTGACACCACGTATTAAAAAGGGGATAAGAGAAAAATTCTATTAATCAGATTCAAGAAGCAAACATGACACAAAAACTGCAGGTAAGACCAAATGAGTAACTTTAGTTAGGACACTGCAAGTTATACTAGAGTAACAGGTTTGTGAAGCCAGAGTGTGTACCACATTAAAACTGCAAGAAAGGGCTATTTCTATAGAAAGGCTGGAATGAGGGATTTTTTTCACGAAAGCAAATTAACTTCTTGTCAACTGCCAAAACAAAACAGAACAAAACTGAGCATATGAGTGTTAGTATACTGAAGGCATATTATACCAGTTTTTGTGCAGCATGCTAAAGTTAGTTAGAACTTCTTCACTGGTGCATATGAATCATTAATAGTCATGGAAAGTTTTTCTTGCCCCTTCTTGCCAAATTTCAGGCATGTCTTATTTTAGATGGAGTATAGCTTTTATCTATAATTTCATCCTGTAAAAACATATGAAGACAACGTTCATTCTGTGCCAGAGGATGACCAGCGACCCTAGGAATAAAAGATACAAATTCAGTCCAGTATTTTATAAAAGTGGTGGAGGGGGACCAAATATACACATTTTAAGGTTAGGAAGCACAAACAACTTAGTAATAATAAGTGTTATTCTGGACTGCCCATAAAGCTATAGTCTATCAACTAACAGTATATTTTCTTTCCTTCAGATCATAAGGGTAATTTAGAAAACATTTAATCACTAGTTTTGCACTACCTCTGGCGTATGTACGCAATTAACTTCTTTACATATTAGTTGGTATATTCGTAAGAAACCTAAGTGAATTTTAATGTTAAAAGTGAAACAATGTCATTGATTCTAAGAATCCATTTTAAAGAAGGAAAAGATATAGGATTATAGTTAGAAATACACTGAAGTTCAATAAAAGCCCCAAAATACTAAGAAATAGGCACAAATGTTCAGGTTTTTTTGTTTTTGTTTTTTGCTTGCTTTTAAACGTTTCCATCAGACTAAACACAAGATCAGACTGAGCAACCAGACTTTATTTCAGAATTTAAAAACATCCAAGCTAGCACTGCCTTCTCCAAAAAGAAAGTATGTTCATAAGAAGACAATGAAGGTTGTGTGCTCTCAGATAACTAAAAGTTAAGGGCTTTGTATAACTTTCCCTCTGTTTACCACTCACAGATCTTCAAATTACTAGATAAAAATTAAAGTATTGCTAATAAATAAGCTCACACAACCGTATTCTCTAGGAGTTGACTTTATTTGGTCAAACTTAAGGCCAAATGCACAATTATAGTGAGCCCCTTCCAGGCATAACTCTTCCAAAAAAGAAAAAAAAAAAGAGGCTATATTTCAAATAGGAATAAAATTAAAAGCTAGAGTTTGAGTTTATTAAGTTTCTAAAGTAAAAGATAAATGATACAGTCTCCTTACATTTTCAAAAGAATATATTTTGCCACAAAAATTTTAAATGTGCACCTTTACACAAGACATGCTGATGATACTTCCATCTGCAATCAAAATGATTGCAAGTGTATTGTAAGTTTTACTGTTCATGCTAGAACATACCTTAAATCAGAAAGAATCCTAAGTAAAACTATTTTTTAAATGCTGTAATTTTAAATGTAATTTGCATAAATTAACCAAGAAAAACAAATACAAAACTTAGGTCAACACAAAGATACTCGTATTACTCAAGTGTGTTAATATTTATCACGATATTCAACTTGTTATATGTTTTCACTTTGTTTAAATGATACAAAAAGTTAGGAAATGACCAAAAAGAAAAAGCACCAGTTTAGTCTGATATCTAAATTAATAAACAGCAGTCACCTAAAGACAGCTCAGAACACTATTCACTCTTAGACCTTGAGGAACAGAAAGCACTTACTTGTTTATAAACTGCTCCAGCCCTTGCTTCCTTTCTTCAATAAAATTGTCATCAAATATTCCATCATCTCCTCTAAAAGGAAGCTGACGCAAAAACGCTTTCCCAGGGAGTGGGGGGACTACAACCTAAAACAAGATAAGGAAAGAAAGTTCTTGAACATGCTGGCTGAGTCGGGAAAATTTAGAGAGCATAACATGAAGACAAAGTATATCTTCACTATGAGAACCATCCCATTGTTAAACTAGTTTAAATATACAGTAAAAGGGAATCAATAAAAATACACTGAAAAATGATTCAATGTTTTGGAGGCAAGATAACCAAAATGCCACAATAGTCCATCAGACCAAAGCTCAATGGCAGGGCCCACAGCTTCATTTTCATTTTTCCTGGACTTATCAAAGCACAAGTATACAAAGCGAATAATCAATACTGAAGTAAGGCTACGATGCCCCTCAGACAGTTCTGATGTCACTTGGGGAAGACAATGCTTTATTACAATGGTAACTGAAGAGATCAAACTCAACTCTCAATTAAATGAAGAAGTAAAATACTAACAATGTTCTTTCTGGCATGGGCAGATAAGAATTCTGTGGTAAATTTCTTGCACCTCATACCATCTGCATATAATCTTTCCTACCTGTGTTTGAGGTGATGACAAAATAATCAACTCTACTTGTTGCCACTCTTCCATTTCCTAGGCTAAGAAGCACATCAACTTTCTCCCAAACCCATTATCTATCTTTCCCCAAAGACCTGTCATTTCTTCCTTCCTACACTAGAGGAACATCCCAAATTTTCCCTGTCAAAGCCTAACTTTCCTCTAGGGACAACTTATGACTGATCTCCCTCTTCTGGGAATTATCTGGAGCTCAAATATTTGTTTGAATTAAATAGCACCTAGCTATTTATTTCACAGGTTAGTTGGGTTCTCTATCTCAGAATTTCTCAACCATGGCACTATTAACATTTTGAACTAGATAATGTACTGTGGGGAGGGGTTTCTTGTACACCGTAGAATACCTATTCAACAGCATCCCAGGCCTCTACCCACTAGACGCCGCCAGTAGGCACCCCACAGTTGTGACAAAAACAATGGTCTCCAGACACTGTCAAATGTCTCCTGGGGAACAAAACTGCCCCTGGTGGAGAACCACCAATCTATCCTATTAATGCTTTCAAATCAAGGACCCTTGTCTCAGGCTTTTTATGGTTATTTTAAGAAAAGCTGGGCATACAACAGAAGCTCAAATATCTGTTAAATGACTAACCACTTAGGTGAATCCTTATCTTATGTTAAAACAGAGAAAAGGTGTGGGCAAACAAGTCAAACAAGGAGAAATATAAATAGTAAACACCAGTAATAAAATCATATATATTCTAAGAGGTAAAACCTAAAACCCTTGATGCAGAGTTTCTATCCTAAAACGATCATTCAACAAGGTTAAAAAGGGAAAGATCATACAACTTCTTACAGATCAGCAAAAAACAAAGAGCTAAAAAGAAACACAAAACCAATGCCCAACATAAACTTTGTAATTTCTTCCTAGATCTACTCTCCCCAGATACCCAATGCTTAAGACATCTAAAGATTTGTCTTCATAAGTTTGCTTTAACATTCTTAAATCTCTCCCCTATATTAGCATTTGTCAAGTTGAAGAGTTAAAACCGGCAGGGAACTTACAATTAAGAAACAGGGATCATGTTTTTTAGCTGAACTAGCTGAGCTCCAGCAGAATAGTTTATATGATGGGCAGGAAAAAACATCTGTATCTATAAAGCTATTATAAAAAAAGGAATATAGAACCAGTGTGTTAACAAAATGACCACCATTAATTCAGGGTAGAATTTAGCATGAAATATAAGATTAAAAATTACTAGGTATTATCATCCGTAGAGATACGTTCTTACTAATACTCAAAATACTCATTGAAATGGATGGTAAGGTTGTAGGCAACAGGATTAATCACCTACAAAAATCATGAGTGGTTTGTCCAGCTAAGATCCCAAAGATCTTCAACATCAAATTATTTTTGCTTAAGCAGTCGGAAAAGATCTACTTAGAATTCTTACACCAATTTAAAAGTAATGAGTCTGATGATATGTGTGTGTATGTGGGGCAAGAAGTGGACAGAAGGATATCTGGCCAGCATAATATAGTGAAAGCATACTGAAATAAAAAAAGCTAAAAGATTGAACCATAATGACCAGTAAATACAATAAATTTCATCTACTTTCTAGTCTAGTAAACAGATCTTAATTAAAAGTACTAATATATAAATAAAACAACTTGATTAATTGTTCTTAGCAATACTAATGTATGTACAACTTTCACACAGGTTAAATGCCCAAAATAATTATCTGGTCTAATGTTAAAAGTGAAGTACTGTGCGTCAAAGGACAACATCAAGTGAAAACAATTCACAGAATGGGAGATTTTTGCAAACTGTAAATCTGATGAGGGACTTGTAAGAGGTTTTTTTTGTTTTTTTAGTATATTCTATATACAACTCAATAATAAAAGAAACTCAATAAAATGGGCAAAACATCTGAAAAAAAATTTCTCCACAGAAGATATGTAAATGGCTGATAAGTACATGAAAAGATGATCAACATGATTAGCCATCAGGAAAATGAAAACCACGAGATACCACTTCACACACGCTAAGAAAGCTATAATAAAGAAATCAGATAATATTAAATGTTGGTGAGGATGTGGAAAAACATGGAACCTTTATACATTGTTGGTGGAAATGTAAAAATGGTATAGCTGTTCTGGAAAAAAAAGTCTGGGAGTTCCTCAAAAGGTTAAACAGAGTTATCATATGGCTGTAAATCCATTCGTAGGTATGTACCCAAGAAATACAAACACATATGTCCATATAAAAACCTGTACATGAATGTTCACAGCAGCATTATTACTATTTTTTAATATTTATTTATTTATTTATTTGACTGCGTGGGTCTTAGTTGCGGCATGCGAGACCTAGTTCCCTGACCAGGGATCGAACCCGGGCCCCCGGCATTGGGAGCAGGGTCTTAACCACTGGACCACCAGGGAAGTCCCATAGCAGCATTATTCTCAATAGTCAAAAAGCAGGAATGACCCAAATGTCTGCCAATGATAAATGGATAAATAAAATGTGGTTTATCCATACAAAAGAATATTTTGGGGAAATAAAAAGAAATGAAGTAGTGATTAACAATACAATAGGATGAACCTAGAAAACACTCTCGGTGAAAGAAGCCAGTGAAAGAAGCCAGCCACAAACGACTACATATTCTACGTTTCTATTTATATGAAATGCCCAGAACAGGCAAATCCATAGAGAAAGATTAGTGGTTGTTTAGGGCTGGGTGAGGAGAAATTGGTAGTGATTACTCACGGGTATGGGGTTTCTCTTACAGTGTGATTACAGTGTTCTAAAACTGACTATAGTAATGGTTGCACATCGTTGTGAATATAGTAAGAACCACTGAATTGTACACTTTATTTTATTTTTTTACATCTTTATTGGAGTATAATTGCTTTACAATGGTGTGTTAGTTTCTGCTTTATAACAAAGTGAATCAGTTATACATATACATATGTTCCCATATCTCTTCCTTCTTGCGTCTCCCGCCCTCCCACCATCCCTATCCCACCCCTCCAGGCGGTAACAAAGCACCGAGCTGATCTCCCTGTGCTATGTGGCTGCTTTCCACTAGCTATCTATTTTACGTTTGGTAGTGTATACATGTCCATGCCACTCTCTTGCTTTGTCACAGCTTACCCCTCCCCCTCCCCATATCCTCAAGTCTGTTCTCCAGTAGGTCTGTGTCTCCACTCCTGTCTTACCCCTAGGTTCTTCATGACATTTTTTTTTTCTTAAATTCCATATATATGTATTAGCATATGGTATTTGTCTTTCTCTTTCTGACTTACTTCACTCTGTATGACAGACTCTAGGTCCATCCATCTCATTACAAATAACTCAGTTTCGTTTCTTTTTATGGCTGAGTAATATTCCATTGTATACATGTGCCACATCTTCCCTATCCATTCATCCGATGATGGACACCTAAGTTGTTTCCATCTCTGGGCTATTGTAAATAGAGCTGCAATAAACATTTTGGTACATGACTCTTTCTGAGTTATGGTTTTCTCAGGGTATATGCCCAGTAGTGGGATTGCTGGGTCATATGGTAGCTCTATTCGTAGTTTTCCAAGGAACCTCCATACTGTTCTCCATAGTGGCTGCACCAATTCACATTCCCACCAGCAGTGCAAGAGTGTTCCCTTTTCTCCACACCCTCCCCAGCATTTATTGTTTCTAGATTTTTTGATGATGGCCATTCTGACTGGTGTGAGATGATATCTCATTGTAGTTTTGATTTGCATCTCTCTAATGATTAACAATGTTGAGCATTCCTTCATGTGTTTGTTGGCAGTCTGTATATCTTCTTTGAAGAAATGTCTATTTAGGTCTTCTGCCCATTTTTGGATTGGGTTGTTTGTTTTTTTGTTACTGAGCTGCATGAGCTGCTTATAAATTCTGGAGATTAATCCTTTGTCGGTTGCTTCATTTGCAAATATTTTCTCCCATTCTGAGGGTTGTCTTTTGGTCTTGTTTATGGTTTCCTTTGCTGTGCAAAAGCTTTGAAGTTTCTTTAGGTCCCATTTGTTTATTTTTGTTTTTATTTCCATTTTTCTAGGAGGTGGGTCAAAAAGGATCTTGCTGTGATTTATGTCATCGAGTGTTCTGCCTATGTTTTCCTCTAAGAGTTTTATAGTGTCTGGCCTTACATTTAGGTCTTTAATCCATTTTGAGCTTATTTTTGTGTATGGTGTTAGGGAGTGATCTAATCTCATACTTTTACATGTACCTGTCCAGTTTTCCCAGCACCACTTATTGAAGAGGCTGTCCTTTCTCCACTGTACATTCCTGCCTCCTTTATCAAAGATAAGGTGACCACATGTGCGTGGGTTTATCTCTGGGCTTTCTATCCTGTTCCATTGATCTATGTGTCTGTTTTTGTGCCAGTACCATACTGTCTTGATTACTGTAGCTTTGTAGTATAGTCTGAAGTCAGGGAGCCTGATTCCTCCAGCTCCGTTTTTCGTTCTCAAGATTGCTTTGGCTATTCGTGGTCTTTTGTGTTTCCATACAAATTGTGAAATTTTTTGTTCTAGTTCTGTGAAAAATGCCAGTGGCAGTTTCACAGGGATTGCATTGAATCTGTAGATTGCTTTGGGTAGTAGAGTCATTTTCACAATGTTGATTCTTCCAATCCAAGAACATGGTATATCTCTCCATCTATTTGTATCATCTTTAATTTCTTTCATCAGTGTCTTATAATTTTCTGCATACAGGCCTTTTGTCTCCTTAGGTAGGTTTATTTCGAGATATTTTATTCTTTTTGTTGCAATGGTAAATGGGAGTGTTTTCTTGATTTCACTTTCAGATTTTTCATCATTAGTGTATAGGAATGCCAGAGATTTCTGTGCATTAATTTTGTATCCTGCTACTTTACCAAAGTGGGGTTTATTGCAGGAATGCAAGGATTCGTCAATATACGCAAATCAATCAAGGTGATACACCATATTAACAAATGGAAGGAGAAAAACCATATGATCATCTCAACAGATGCAGAGAAAGCTTTCGACAAAATTCAACACCCATTTATGATAAAAACCCTGCAGAAAGTTGGCATAGAGGGAACTTTCCTCAACATAATAAAGGCCATATATGACAAACCCACAGGCAACATCGTCCTCAATGGTGAAAAACTGAAAGCATTTCCACTAAGAAGAGGAACAAGACAAGGCTGCCCACTCTCACCACTCTTATTCAACATAGTTTTGGAAGTTTTAGCCACAGCAATCAGAGAAGAAAAGGAAATAAAAGGAATCCAAATCGGAAAAGAAGAAGTAAAGCTGTCACCGTTTGCAGATGACATGATACTATACATAGAGAATCCTAAAGATGCTACCAGAAAACTACTAGAGCTAATGAATTGTACATTTTAAATTGGTGAATTATATGGCATGTGAATTATGTCAATAAAGCTGTCATAAAAAAGTGATGTATACATTCATGAAATGCGTATTAAACACTCCAGTGTGCCAGGTGCTATGTTAAGCAAAGCCACAAGCCTATCAAGACACTTCTTCCCATAATCAGACAGAAAAAGACAAATACTGTATGATCTAACTTATATGTGGAATCTAAAAGAGCTGAACTCACAGAAACAGAGAGTAGTAGATGGGTTGAGGGGTGGGGGAAATGAGGAGACATTGGTCAAACGGTACAACCTTTCAGTTAAAAGATGAGTAGGTTCTGGGATCTAATGTATAGCATGGTAACTATAGTTAACAGGATTGTATTGTACTCTTAAAAGCTGCTAAGAGAAACATTGAATGTTTCAAGAGATACTGAATGTTACCACCACTAACAACAAAACAACAAAAACAAAAACCCCTATGTGAAGTGACAGATGTATTAACTAATTTTATTATGGTAATCATTTCACAATATATACATATATCAAATCATTGTGTTATATAACTTAATGTTATTTGTCAATTCTATCTCAATAAAGGTGGGGGAAAAAAAGACACTTTTCCCTATGGTCATAAAAAATTTCTTCTTTGTTACCCAAAACTCTCCTAACTTGTTTTGTACATTTAGCTCTTCAAACCATCTGTAATTTATATACAGTGAGTTATAAATCTTTATTCCCAAATAGCCAAATGTTTCAACCCCATTTACTGAATATAAATTCCTTTCTGCATAAACTGACAATGTTATTTTTGTTATGAACTAAATTTCCAGTAAACATGTGGTCAGCTTCTAAATTTTCTGACATTCTGCTAATCTATTTGTCCATACCTAAAGCAATACTACATTGTTTTAATTACTATAGTCTTAACATATGCTCTGATGTCTGCAGGTGCTAAATTATTGGTAAAAATAACTTTTGGCTATTCTTGAGCTTTCTCTGATTCTAAAGCTCTATATAAATCTGCAGGTTTATAAAGAACTCCAATAAGATTTGTATTAGAATTTTACAAATTTATAAATAAGTTAGGAGATACTGCCTTATTTCTGTCAGGTCTACTGCTAAAATCCCACCTCTAAGAGAGGCCTTCCCTTGACTGTCCTATATGACAGCTCTCTTGGCACTCCCTATTTCCCTTAATTTTGATTTTTAGAGCATATTACCATCTAACATATTATATATCTTACCATCTTTTTCTGGTCTCCCTTCACCACTACCCCAACTTACCCAATAAAGTGCCATAAAAGTAGGGACCCTTCATTTGTTCACAGTTCTGTCTGCAACTGACAGAACACACAGAATGAGCTCTCAAATGTTTATAGAGTAAATGAATCTTCAAAAGTGAATATTCCAAACCAGGAATGTAATATTTCTGTTTATTATGGTCTTCTTTTGATCTTTCAATGAAGTTTTAAAGTTTTCTTTACATGGGTCTTATATTTCCAGTTTTATCTGTAAGTATTTTATACTTGGATATTCTTTGGAGTAAAACTGTTTTTCCATTTTTGATGGAATGCTATGATTTGTATATGTTGCTCTAGTATCCAGCCACATTTTTCTGGTTAAGGACGTTTTCCTTCCTTTTCTATCTTAGTACGCTTCAGAAGCGAGAACGAGTTAGCCTTAACCTACTTCAGGGCTCCTACCATACCCACTTCTTATCCTACTACACTTGAGTCACAAGATAACTTTTTGCTATTCTGAGTGTACTTTTCATGACTCCATGCCATATATGTCATTCTGATGTAGGGCTGAAATAAGAGACATTAGAATGAGACCTTGTTCTCTCTATGTTGCAGCCAAAGCCACCAAATTTCTTCTAAGAGAAGACAATTATTATCAGGATATATGACAGTGTTCTAAAACTGCAGGTAGCAACCCAACAGTAGATCATGGCCATCATTTAAAAAGCTAATCTGAGGAATATCAGTACCTGTCACACAGAGTAAGGTAAGTACTGGTTTACGAAACTTCTGTTATATGTAAATGTGTGATGATAAAAAAAAAAAGTATAGCGTCAGTAAAAAAAAAAAAGAAAATGGAAATACACTGATATAGGAGATGTACTGAAGAAGAGAAATTTAGCAAGGGGAAGACAGGAAGGTGGGACAGGAAGATCATGGAAAGGAAGGAAGCAATAGCAAGAAAGTTCTAAGAAGAGTTATCTAAGTGTGAGTCAGCACAGGCCTCAACTGGGCCACTGAAGTAGACATGAGAAGGAAGAGTTCTAAGGAAAAACTGCACACTTCCCCCATCTCCTATGAAGTAAAATGAAATTGAACTATTTGAAAAAAAAAAAAGAAATGTTTTATTTTACTCACTTTATTCAAGATCATTCTCCTGAGAAGTCTTAAACGTTAAAATTTGGAATGTTTTGTTTTACAGTCACATTACAAATAATTCTTACCTTACTCTCTCTTTCTAATTCACTTCGCAGCCATTCAAAGTCACTGTATCTTCTTCTAACGGTAGATTCCTTCAGCTTGAAAATAGGCAGATTTGTCTGAAACAAACAGAAAATCACTCCTAAGTTGAAGCATGTTATAGGGACTTCAAAAAAGTGGGGGGTTGGGGGAGGACCTGTTTGTCAAATTGATAATATGGCAAGCCTAGTTATGTTAATATAAGAAAATCATAAAGTTAAGATGACATTTTACCTTTAAATGTAAAAAAGTACATTTTTTACATGGCTGTTAAAAAGTATGTTATTTATACTAGAATACAACTTTTAAAATGCACGTTTGTACATATGCTTTTGGATGTCATTCTGCCTGACGTCAGTTACATAAATATAGGTCAGTTTTTCTATTTCAGTAAGCTGTAAAAATGTACAGTTTAGTATACAACGCTCATAGGGGAAACAGACCTTAACTACTTTGAAATGAAATACAAAATATTTTGTTATTACGACTAAATTAGATGTTTCATAGTGAAAGAAAAGAATACAGAATTATTCTTAATAGTCTTCTTAAAAATGCGAGAAAACAGCAGGGAAAGAGTGCAATGCACTCTTACCACCAATAGGAAATTAGGAGTCATACACATAAGGTCTATCTATCCAGAGCTTACAGGCTGAGGGCAAGTTTAAGAACTGAAAACATAATGCCCAGTACCTTTAGGTTACATCGGAATGGAAGACTATTCTTGAAAGAACGCAAAGACTACTTCGGTCAAATTCTAAACTTAAAGTAATAAGAAAGATTTCTATTATCGTTTACTGATCCTAAAGAGAAAATACACTACCAAATGCAATTTAAAATGGTTTACGACTGAGGGCTATTAGCAGAAGCTGTATACCACTACAATTTTATAATCAAGAATAGATTTTAAAATGCATATAATATCACAAAGTTGGTAGGGACAGAAATGACCTAACACAATTAATGCCATACCATACTGAAAATGCTATTTAATACTATATACTCTCAGATTATATTTTGTCCTTTATTCAGTCTTTGCACTTGTAGAATGACAAACTGTTTTAAAGCTGAAAAGAAAAAGTGTCACCAGAAGGAAAGACTGGCTTCTTACAGGGACATCATCATCATGTAAAATTCACCCCTAAGAAACTTCCAATCATTTGTTAAACTTAATGCCACCAGTAAGTGTCATTCAGCAAAAGAAAAGCTTTTTATTCAGGACCTTAAACCCATTTTGCAGTGGTTTCAATTTTTTCCAACGTGTATTAACTTCTCTATGTAGTATACCTTATAGCTTGGAATCTTCTACAGATGCTATTGGGCATAACACTGTATAGGTTTCAAGCATGAAACCAAATCTCACAAGAGGTTTAAAAGCACTTGAATTTTCTTTCCCAGGTAACCACAACATTTGTTCATTGTATTAATGACTAAGAGCAAAATTGCACCTAACAAGACTCTTATTATACTAAAAGTCAAGCTTATATTTAGAGATGCTGGCTTGCTGTACAGAGGGGTATTCTCACTCCCCACAGGGAATAAAATTAGGTCCCCTGGAGAGCAGGATGATAATTCCCAGAAAGAAAGCACTGGATTATTTCTCTCTAATTTCACCCATTGGCTTTTTAACCAAGTTCACCCTTCCGCATTAAAATATTAAGTCTTTGTAAGTGTCTAAAGATAGAAAGGCCTTTACAGAATTGAGTGTTTTCTGCAGGTGAGACTTTACATTTTGAATTCCCTCCTCTCAAATTACTTTACAAAAGGGATTAGCTGCTCTCTTTATTCAATATGTTAAGATCAAGCTTGTGAAAAGAGTTCCCTAAGAATTTTCATACTTATGGGTACGGAAGTCTATAAAGTTAATCTCTGAAACAACATATCAAGCTTACAGGTACAATGTTGAGGGAAGAATGCCAATTCAGCTCATTTTACCTCCATTTTCCCTTTTGAACTTTTGACACAAGCGTGATTATATCTGATTCACTTTAATAGACAGGTAGTGGGAGGGAGAAAAAGTCCATTCCTTTCTATGATTAGCTAAGAGTTTGATAGATTATATATTAAAAAAAGATCATGGTTAGCTTAAGAAAATTTCATGGTTTTCTCAGCTGGTTATAATTTCTCTTTATATGAGGACTGCTTTAGAGTTTTTTGTGGTTTTTTTTAACATCTTTATTGGAGTATAATTGCTTTACAATGGTGTGTTAGTTTCTGCTGTATAACAAAGTGAATCAGCTACACATATACATACATCCCCATATCCCCTCTTATGTCTCCCTCCCGCCCTCCCTATCCCACCCCTCTAGGTGGACACAAAGCACCGAGCTGATCTCCCTGTGCTATGCAGCTGCTTCCCACTAGCTATCTATTTTACATTTGGTAGTGTATATATGTCCAGGCCACTCTCTCACTTCATCCCAGCTTCCCCTTCCCCTTCCCCGTATCCTCAAGTCCATTCTCTATGTCTGCGTCTTTATTCCTGTCCTACCACTACATTCTTTAGAACCTTTTTTTTTTTTTTTTAAGATTCCATATATATGTGTTAGCATATGGTATTTGTTTTTCTCTTTCTGACTTACTCCACTCTCTATGTCAGTCTCTAGGTCCATCCACCTCACTACAAAAAACTCAATTTCGTTTCTTTTTATGGCTGAGTAATATTCCATTGTATATATGTGCCACATCTTCTTTATCCATTCATCTGTTGATGGACACTTAGGTTGCTTCCATGTCCTGGCTATTGTAAAAAGCTGCAATGAACATTGTGGTACATGACACTTTCTGAATTATGGTTTTCTCAGGGTATATGCCCAGTAGTGGGATTGCTGGGTCGTATGGTAGTTCTATTTTTAGTTTTTTGAGGAACCTCCATACTGTTCTCCATAGTGGCTGTATCAATTTACATTCCTACCAAGAGTGCAAGAGTGTTCCCTTTTTTCCACACCCTCTCCAGCATTTATTCTTTGTAGATTTTTTGATGATGGCCATTCTGACCGGTGTGAGGTGATATCTCATTGTGGTTTCGATTTGCATTTCTCTAATGATTAGTGATGTTGAGCATCCTTTCGTGTATTTGTTTATAGAGTTTCGATAAAGTCACATCAAGTAATTCTTAGTATTATTTGCCCATTATTTTTAGAGTGGTTAAGTGTGCCTGTTAACTTCTCCCTGATCATCACAAGGACTTGCAATTCAACTTGATCAAAATACAAATGAAAGATGCTGAGGTTTTTTGTTTAAGCCACTGGACTATCCCTGTTGATTACAAACTCTCATGATTGGTCACTTTCAACTTATTTAACCCTTATAAGATATTCTATTTTGGTTTTCTAAAGAGAAAAGAGTAAGGATAATTTGTTTCCCCTACAGTTTTGGGAGGATGCAACTATTACTACAGTTTAAGAGCATCTATAAAAGGGCACAGTGCTAGATAAGATGAGTAATATAACAATTAGTAAGATGCAGTCCCGGCACTTATGAAGCTTATAATATGTTAGGTTATAAGATAAGCATATAAAAAGTTAAATTTACATGGTTAAAAATACCATACATCATAAACAAAAAGTTGAAAGACCACAAAAAACTGTAGACAAATATATGCAATAAAAAATAAATAATTTCATGAAGATGTAAAGAACTTAAAAACTAATGAAAGATAAAGATGAATAACCTGACAAACAGAACAGGCAGAACACACAAAAACTATGTCAATAATGTTCAACTTCACTCACACAAGAAATGCCAGTCAAAACAGTAAGATCCCATTTTCATTTGTCAGACAAGCAGGTATTAAATTTTAATACACAATGATGGTGAAGATAGATAGGCATCTAAAAAACTTGCTGATAATAGTGAAAACTGGTACAACCTTTTAAGGAGGGTGTTTTGGTGATATCTATCACTCTTTTAAATGCATTTATCTTTTTTTCTTAGTTTAATTAAAATTTTTTTTTCAATTTATTTATTTATTTTTGGCTGCGTTGGGTCTTTGTTGCTGCACGAAGGCTTTCTCTAGTTGCGTCGAGCAGAGGCTACTCTTTGTTGTGGTGTGTGGGCTTCTCATCGCAGTGGCTTCTCCTGTGGAGCACGGGCTCTAGGCGCGCAGGCTTCAGTAGTTGTGCCACGCGGGCTCAGTAGTTGTGGCGCACGGGCTTAGTTGCTCCACGGCATGTGGGATCTTCCCAAACCAGGGTTCGAACCCGTGTCCCCTGCATTGGCAGGCGGATTCTCAACTACTGCGCCACCAGGTAAGTCCCAATGCATTTATCTTTTTTTTTTGCGGTACGCGGGCCTCTCACTGTTGTGGCCTCTCCCGTTGCGGAGCACAAGTTCCGGATGCGCAGGGTCAGTGGCCATGGCTCACGGGCCCAGCCGCTCCGCGGCATGTGGGATCTTCCCGGACCAGGCACGAACCCATGTCCCCTGCATCGGCAGGCGGACTCTCAACCACTGTGCCACCAGGGAAGCCCGCATTTATCTTTTGAGCCAACAATTCCACCAGGAATTAATCCTACAAATATTTCCACATATGCAGAAAGGTATCAGTGCATAGAAATTTACTTTAGCATTGTTTATATAATAGCAAAAAACAAAAAATCACAACACACACACAAAAACCCAGAAAACTAAAAATCTTATTAAACTGTTACAAACATAAAATGAATTATTATACAGCTTTTAGAAAATATAACTCAGCCATAGACTGATCAGGAAGCCTGCCTGAGACGTGTAAAGTATAAGAAGTTTCAGAACAGTATCTATCTACAGTATGATACCATTTGTATAAAGAAAAAGGAAAAAGCATAAGGGAACTGACGATTGGTTTGGTCAGTATTCCTTTAACACACGGAGTCAGCCATACTTCAGGAAGACAGTTGAGAATGGTGAAAACAGTGTGAACTACATGCAGAGAAGAAAGTATATTTAGGAAGTAATTCTTGTATATTCTAAACCATAGGAGATGATGGGAATTAAAACTGAAAAGCCTGAATGTCTGGCTAAGGTATCTCCTGTGAGCACCAGCAGTTAACAAACATCTCTGAACAGGAAAATATCTTTAAATAAAAAAAGTATAACAGAGAAGTTACTATGAATTCAACAGATTAGCTACATGTACTACCAAGGGGCAGCATGAAAACAGATGGTTCTATTCTCACCACACACAGAAGCATTTTTTTGGTGGTAATTATGTATGATTCTGGATATTAACTAGACTTATTGTGGTGATCATTTCACAATGTATACAAATATCAAATCATTATGTTGTACACCTGAAACTAATATAATGTTGTATGTCAGTTATTCCTAAAAAAAGAAAAAGGTTGGTTCTAGCTAGTTTTAAGTTTTATCTGCTTGAAGAATATGGAAAAGAGACAGACAACTGAGGCAAATTATAGCAAAAATTCTTTAAAGGTATTTTTTTGGGATATCATTTAAAATGCTTTTGACTTATCCAGAGACAAATAAAGTGCTGAATTCTGAAACTAAACATAAATCAGACTTAACTATGGTTAACTTAAGATGACTAAAACTTCTGAAACTTAAAAGGCAAGATTTAGTATCTTCTCATCCTTACATTCATATTTTCCTCCTAATTTCAAGAAAAGTTGCTCTAGGGACTTCCCTGGTGGTCCAGTGGGTAAGACTCTGTGCTCCCAATGCAGGGGACCCAGGTTTGATCCCTGGTAGGGGAACTAGATCCTGCATGCATGCTGCAACTAAGAGTTCACATGCCGCAACTAAGAAGTCTGCATGCCGCAACTAAGAGCCCGCATGCTGCAGCGAAGATCCCATGTGCCACAACTAAGACCTGGAGCAGCCCAAATAAATAAATAAATAAATAAAAAGAAAACAAAGAAAAGCTGCTCTAGTTGCTCAAGCTGAGCATAAACTAGAAACCACTGTTTTCCTCTAGCTATGGTTCATTTTACCTAACAGGTAAAAGTGTCAAACTCAGCCATTTGTATGAAATAACAATATTTGAGGAACAGTGACCAGAAACAGGCAAGATCAGAGACAAGCAAAACTAAAGTCCATCATTAGGCAGGAACCATAAACTAAGACAGCCGTCAGCTATTTGTGTAGGTATGTGTTATCAGTAAATGCTGAAGGTAAGCTTAAGTAACCTTGGCCTATTTTAGACTTCTCAGTTTCACTCATGGAGTTATGAACGTTCTGCAAAGCAAAGACAGAGGCTCCTATAAATATTTACATCAACTATTGTCATACATATAAGAAACTGCAAATTAACCATAATTTAAAGCTATGTCAGGGCTATGGCCCAAACTAACACTTAAAAAGCAGAGAATTATAATCATCTGCCCCTCAAAAAGTTAAGTTGGTTGCCTGGAATCCATAAAGTCTATAAAAACTATTTTATTCCACATTTAAATATGCTTTTAGTAATCATTATAAGCCAAATACTAGTTAAATGTCACCACTACTTAATAACATTTTTTTTGAAAACTATAAAATAGGTTACCTATATTAACAAGGGAGGCAAAAGCTGAGAATACAACACGAGTGATCAGATGTGGCACTGAAAGGACCTTTTAAAGTCATATCTAAATATAGAACACAATATTAAAAAGTCAGAGCTAAAAAAGTCAATCCAAAATCTCTACTCCGTATCCTATTCCTACTACTGAAGTCAAAGAAGTCTTCTTCAACCTGGTTATGCTTCAGAATTACCTGAGTAGTTTAAAAAAACTTCTTAAATGAAGAATAACACAAATAGAGAAAAGTGCACAAATACATTGAGGGTACAGCTCAATAAGTTTTCCGGTGGTAGTAATCTGGGTAGTCCTAAAACAAAACAAAACAAAACATGGGGCGTCCCTGGGGGCGTAGTGGTTAAGAATCTGCCTGCCAATGCAGGGGACATGGGTTCGAGCCCTGCTCCGGGAAGATCCCACATGCCGTGGAGCAACTAAGCCCGTGCGCCACAACTACTGAGCCTCTGCTCTAAAGCCTGTGAGCCACAACTACTGAGCCCATGTGCCACAACTACTGAAGCCTGCGCTCCTCAACAACAGAAGCCACCTCAATGAGAAGCCTGCGCACTGCAACAAAGAGTAGGCCCCGCTCGCCGCAACTAGAGAAAGCCCACATGCAGCAATGAAAATCCAATGCAGCAAAAAAT
This sequence comes from Grampus griseus, assembly GCF_964374135.1. Classification (NCBI taxonomy): domain Eukaryota; kingdom Metazoa; phylum Chordata; class Mammalia; order Artiodactyla; family Delphinidae; genus Grampus; species Grampus griseus. The sequence goes on from NC_139007.1 coordinate 38,320,835, forward strand.
AAATAAATAAATTTATTTTAAAAAAAAAGAATCAAGCACTGCCTCATTATTCCTCTTTTTTTTTAACGTTTAAAGTTTTTACTGATTTGACACAAAACGAAGATAACATAAAATTCTTTACAAGATTCACACTGGTAACAAATTGGTTAAGGAATGTCAGTTCAGAGTATTTAAGCTCAATACTGCACAAAGAAAATTCAAAATGCCCATAAATATGACAATTCATAAAATGAAAGAAACCTGATGGAGACTTCCCTAAATTTGACAAGCCCCATAATCTACATGGCATTACAAATAATGATATATGACACTATTTTTTTCCTAAATTATCATTAGTAAAGAACAAAATTTTATTCTCCATGCTGGAGGAAGGAATATAATTTTTTAAAATTTTTTCTATGTAAAATATTATAAAATTGCTGTCATATGTAGAAGTGATCAACGAGTATACAGCAGCAAAAACCTCAAAAAAATATAGAATGGTGTTAGGCAGTTAGTAAAAGTATGTTAATTTCTGAATTTTGTGATGTCAGTAATATTCTGCAATTTTCTTTTTTAATTGAAGTATAGTGGATTTTCAATATTATATTAGTTTCAGGTGTACAACAGAGTGGCTCAAAATTTTTATAGATTATACTCCATTTGTATTATAAAATATTGGCTATATTCCCTGTGCTGTACAATATATCCTTGTAGTTTATTTATATATGCCTTGTTATCTCTTTAGTCTCCTTCAATCTAGAGCAATCCTCCTGCCCTTTTGCCATTTAAGACATTGGCAGTTTTAAAGAATGCAGGCCAGATATCTGAGATACATTATACACTTGAGTTTGTCCTTTTCCTTATGACCAGTTTCATGTCGTTCATTTTTGTCAGGAATGTCCTTACAGAAGGAATGCTGAAGCTTTCTCAGTGCCCGACATCAGAAAGCACGTGATGTCAGCTTGTCCTATTATTGGATCACTTGGTTAAGGTGAGGTCAGCTAGATTTCTCCCATGTAAAGATTTCTCCCATGTAAAGTTACCTGTTTTCCTCTTTATAGTGAGGTTTTTTTTTATTCTTGCACTTACCCTTCATAATAAAATTTAGTGCCATTTGGAATTTACCCAGCTAAATTTAAAACTTATAGAACTGGCAGAGCACAGAATGAATTCTTCTCGGAGAATTCACATTTTTAGGTGAAATTACTTGCCTGACTTTAACCATTAAGAGAGAGACTGGCTTACTGCAGGAAAGCCCTACTCTCTGCCAGATACAGTGTGAACACGCAGATGTGTAAGGACATTAGGTTCACAATTTGTTGATTCAGAAAAATTAAGAAGACTTATAGTCTACTTGGCTAGAATGAAGCCATGGATATTTGTTACTTGTCCTATGCAAAATTCAGGGCAATTCTCAAGCTTCTGTGTAGCTTATGAAAAGGTGATGGACTGATCACTATATAAGAAACCTGGGGCATTCAGAAAACTAGAAAAGAACAAGACTAACAGCTTGAAGAGAACTATTCAATATTATTTTATTGCTCTTTACTTTTCCTAATAATATACCAGAAACAAAACTGCAAAGGGATGAAATGTTATGAGAGATGCCTATATGCCTGATACTCTTAAAAGGCTATTTATATAAAAGAGAAACCAGTCATTTCCCACAAGGTATAACTAATCACATAGGGTAAAATCATCAGGAATCCAAACAGACATTATATACTAAAGAACAGATTTTGAAACCATGGTATAGAGCTCTAAAACAAGTGCTCCCTTCATGTCCAAGCAGAGGAAATGGCCACATTATTGGTCTCCAAAAAGCTAGGTCTTACACACTTACACAGGCTGACCTATTAAAGTCAGCAGCTCACAGATACCCTATATGTAACCTGATTATCACTGATAGCCAAGCAGAAAACCAAGCCTCAAAACGTGGTCACCTGAATATAGCTTAACAATAGATATTAGAAAAATGTTTACTAGGTGTTTCTAGTATTTCTTCAGATAGTGTCATGTGTACATTTGAAAAAAGAGACTGGCAAAGACATCAAAAGTATACCCAATAGACCATACTCTATTCAACCAATCCTAAGAGATGTAAATGGATGCCTCACTACAGTTCTCATTAAAAGGTTGTATTTCTCCAAATATCTACATCTAGAGATAAAGGATAAGCTGAGAAGTGCTTAAGCTATTACCTCGCCCTTCAGTACTTTTGATACTTGTTTTACCCAAACTGGAACAGCATGAATAACTGGAGATATGGTTTATAACCTAGATGAACTCTAAATATGGCTTGGGAGAAGTCATTGAAGTGAAGAATAAGCTTTTAGTCTGGAGAACCTTTGAAATGTAGATTGTCATTAAGCCAAGGTATTTAGTTTAGTTTCTTTCTTTCTTTTTTTAAAAAAATAAGGACGTGGCCTTCCTGTGATACAATTTCCCGTTATTTTAAAAGAAGTATCCTTTATGGTATAATTTCTGAGACAGTAGAGAAGAAATTATCTAGACTGGTTTAATGTATAAACCAAGTAATTCCAAATACTTTTCCTACTTTGTTCATATTCTTCATTTGTGAATGGCAACAAGATTCATTTGTGAGCTCATGCAAGGTTCTCAATGAACAGCCTTTAATGGAATTGTGCAGTAATAATTCTACTGTAAAGGAAAATTTGTTCTTAATAGTTCATGAACACTTACATAATCCTACAGGCTTCTGCTGAAAGAATACCGCCTATTAACAGGGTAACCTTTTTTGAACAATTTTTGAAGTGCAAAACTACTTTCTATCTCTTTCCAACGTGCCTAATTGTAAGAATTGCCTCAAGAGGTTTTATTTTTTTTTAATTTATTTTATTTATTTTTGGCTGCGTTGGGTCTTCATTGCTGCACGCGGGCTTTCTCTAGTTGCGGCGAGCGGGAGCTACTCTGTGTTGCGGCTCGCAGGCTTCTCATTGCGGTGGCTTCTCTTGTTGCGGAGTGTGGGCTCTAGGGCACGCGGGCTTCAGTAGTTGTGGCACATGGGCTCAGTAGTTGTGGCTTGTGGGCTCTAGAGCGCAGGCTCAGTAGTTGTGGCTCACGGGCTTAGTTGCTCTGCAGCATGTGGGATCTTCCCAGACCAGGGATCGAACCCATGTCCCCTGCATTGGCAGATGGATTCTTAACTACTGCGCCACGAGGGAAGCCCTGGACACTATCTTCTTATATCTTATCATATATCATAAGATATATCATATCTTACCACCAGGGAAGTCCCTCAAGAGGTTTTAAACACACTCCCATCCCCACACACTCCAAGTGCCCTCATCTAGAGAATCTCATTCAAATTAGCATGGGTTGGAATCCAAACATCAGTATTTTTAGGTGATTCTAAGGTACAACCAGGGTCAAGAACCACTGCCCTAGGCTTACTAAATGTGAAACAGGGTAGGGGGGGACTCAGGAATCTGTATGGTCACCAGTGATTCTAGTTTAGCCAGGACAGATAGGGGCAATATTTTACCTCCTCAAGGATAGTGATCTGGAACTAGCACTATGAGAACACTGAACTGGAAACGGGATGCAAAGTCACTGTAAGTAAAACTATAATGTAGAAACCAGTGAAAGAATATTAGTTAAGAAGCTCTTTTCAGTAGGTGTATTTTAAACTTCAGTATATGCATTACCAGGCACATATGGATGACAGAGATCTAAAAAAGACACCCTCCTTAAGAGATATTTACAGCATAAAACTGGGGGGTGGAGAGCAAAGTAGTCTTCCAAGATTTATTACCTTTAGCAGTGAAAACCGTAATTCATCACAGACTTACTGTTTAGATAAAAGGGTAGAAACCTGCACTAGAGTCATCAGTGTAGAAATGAAATAGACATAAAACATACACACATGAATATATTAGGTTAAGTCTGCATGGTAGGCTCATAAAAAGTATCCTTACCAAAAAAAAAACAAACAAAGAAAACACAATGGTACATGCTCATGTGCAGATATGTCATTTTGATACATTACTGACCCCTGAACAATGCTGGGTATTAGTGGCATTGACCCTCCTGAGAGTTGAAAATCCAAGTATAATTTATAGTTGGCCCTCCAAATACATGGTTCCTCTCTATCTGCGGTTCTGCAAACATGGATCCTGTAGTACTGTAGTATTTACTATTGAAAAAAATCCGTGAATAGGTGGACCCATGCAGTTCAAACCTATGCTGTTCAAGGACCAACTGTATATCCTTTCAGACTTCCATATATACAAATTTTATTATTAAAAATATCAGCTTCTCATTTGATATCGTTAACATGATTGTGTAGAGTCATCATCTACATGAGAGACAGTATAGTACAATGGTTAAAACATACAGCTCTGGAACCAGACAATCTGGTTTTAATCCCAACTCAGGCATTAATCAGCTATCTGACCCTGGGCAAAATGCTATGGATGAGAGCTAGATGAAGCCTTAATATAGATCCAGGGAACTGATACACTGTCCTTAGGACAAACCTCTAAAGGTAAAATTACTGGGCCAAAAGCTATGAATGTTAAGGCTTCAAAATGTCCTCCAGAGAGGCTGCTTTGCTGTAGACTAAGGAGGTACACAACTGTAGTAGGCTATTACTTTGGTGGCCTACAATAAACAATGCCTCTCAGTATCTTTCTTTCTGTATCCTCCATATCTTTCTGTATCCTCTCCCATATCAGCCTGGCCATGTAACTGCCTTTTATCAATGGTATATTAGCAAATATCTATTGATTACAATAGGGCTGGTCCTCTTGGAACGCTTCTTCATAAAGACATTGTCTCTTGGAACCCAGCCACCGTTATTCTATTAGAAATCTAACTATCCACATGGAGGAAAACTCAGGACCTGATCAACAGCCCCAGCTTACCTCCCAGATGGTAGCCAGCACCAACTTGCCAGCTAGATGTGACTGAGTCATCTTAGAAATAAATCAGCCCCAATCAAGCTGCTCTAGTAGATATCAAGGAGAACAGAGATAAGCTGTCTGTTCTAAGATCTGACCAAACTGTAGAACTGTAATAAAGTGAAAGTAAATTGTTGTTTTAAGCCACCAACTTTTGGGAGTTTCGTTACACAGCAATAGATAACTGAATCAGTAACCTGACTTTGGTAGAATCATGCTAATAAACAAGAAGAGACTGAGAGGACAGTATTTCACATATAAAAATGTGATACCTAAAGAGCAAATAGACTTAAAAAAAATTTAAACTCTTTGCTGTTTACTTTACTTCCTTATCAGCTCTTGACTATTTTCTGAGTAGCTGAAGTTTCCAGAAAATCCAAAAGACTTTATTGATTCTGGATTATTCAGCAAAGGAAGTGTTCCTCCATAACTTAAGAAGCTTATCAAATGAGCTGAACCTGAAGATTTCCTACTCTGAACAAAGGCAAAGTTTTAAAATAATGGTTATAATTTAAGATTGAGTTGTTTTCTCTACAGTAACTTGATATATCTCTAGGAATAGATAGTATGAAATAGTTTGCCACCAATATTATAAAAGAATGAAGCTAAGGTGTTTCTTCAAAGAATTACCTGGAAAACTATAAAAAACATCAAAGAAGGTATTTAATGATTCTTAATTCTCTAAGACATGAGTGATCCCCATAGTAATAGACTCCTTTCTCTTCTAGTCAGAGTGATTAGCTATAGTAAGAGCAACTAGACAATGATATTAAACACTATATGCATGCATGATTTAAATTTACAAATTGACAGCAGTGCCATTACAATATTTTATTCCTTTCATAAAGCTGCACAAAGAATGATTATTGTTCTGTTAACCTGAAAGTACTCAAATCACTAATGCAAAATCTTTTTATTAGAAATAGTAAGTAACTCTCTAAGAATCCTCATAATATACCATGACCAACAGCACAGGTCACAAGAGGATTTGTAACTTGTCATCAAAGGTTCAATATATTAATAATTAGGTCAGTATAATTTAAAAAAATTTCTGGCCAGCAGATCCTCTTTAACCGTTAGGTGTAATCAGTGTTTGAGGTAGGGCTGGAAAGCAAGGCATTCTGGTTCTTTCCCTTATAATGTAGGTTCATTTCAGAGTACTCTATCTAGCCTCTTTTCTTCTCGTACTTTCCTTTCCGTGACCTCTCCTCCAAGCTGTGTTGTGAAGTTTGTAAGAAAAGGAAATCATTCCAGATCCTTCACCTTTAGCCCCCGAACCCTACTTGAAACCCTATAAATATTTAATATTTATAAATATTAATGATAAAGTCTCATAAGCCATTAAACTGATGTTAGAATGCTAATAAGTATACAGAAAAAAAGGCATTTACTGAGACTCTACCATGAACGCTGACTAAGTATATTGACATGGTCCCTGACTTAGATTTTATACAGACAAGCATAGGTTAGGATTAGGAGGTAGACACTAAGGAGAGTGGAATACCATGGGGCAGTTTCTGTGAGATAGTACTCAATTTGGGGAGTACACTATGATAAAGACATGTATGTACAACCTGTCAAAGGTCTTAAAGCTAATAGAAAAATTTTCTAAGTATATTTTCATAGCTGCTTACATCATTATGTATCAAAAGTTTTCAAGTTTAGATGTGGATGAAAAGTTTAAAATCCCCGTTTTTTCCATTTTCTTAAGGTATTCAAGGTAACAGCCATTAAGGTTGTATCTCAGAGAGAGACATAAGGTTTAAATAATTGTTGCAACACTTTTAGTGGTGGAAGTTCCTGACATGATACATTGTTGGGGGAACAAAATGCAAGCAAATATATATGAGTATATATACATTCATTCAGTATTTCCTTTGTATGATTGTAGACTTAGCATAATAGAAGCTAATAACAAATCTGTGACAATGATTTCTGATTCCTGGAAGCAGCAAACAAACAAAAAAACAGATAAATTAATCAAGCAGACCTGGGCTCAAGCCCTTCTCTGGAACTAAACAGTATGACCCTGTCAAGTTACTTTCCCCCTCTATAACTGAGTTGCAGTATCTTTAAAATGAAGATACTGCCACTTAGCTCAATTAAATAGGAACTATTATTACTTCACACATATTATCACTTATTGGATACTTAGTGTAAAGTTTCACTTTATGGCTGAAGAAACTCAAAAAGAGGAGATATGAAACTTGTTCAAGGTCACATGTCTACTAATAGGCAAAGAGATAAAGAGGATTCTTACCTATGTTCAAGGTTCATGCTCTTAAGGAACACTATGGTTAGAGTACCTGACCCAAAACAGATGTTAAATAAAAAAGGTTAGGGGCTTCCCTGGTGGCGCAGTGGTTGAGAGTCCGCCTGCCGATGCAGGGGACAGGGGTTCGTGCCCCGGTCCGGGAGGATCCCACATGCCGCGGAGCGGCTGGGCCCGTAAGCCATGGCCGCTGAGCCTGCGCGTCCGGAGCCTGTGCTCCTCAATGGGAGAGGCCACAGCAGTGAGAGGCCCGCCTATCGCAAAAAAAAAAAAAAAAAAAAAAAAGGTTAAAAACTCTACTAAAGGGACTCCCTGGTGGTCCAGTGGTTAAGAATCCACCTTGCAATGCAGGGCACGTTGGTTTGATCCCTGGCTGCGGAACTAAGATCCCACATGCCGTGGGGAAACTAAGCCCGTGTGCCACAACTAGAGAGCCTGTGTGCCTCAACTACAGAGCCCACGCACTCTGGAGCCCATACGCCACAACTAGAGAGAAGCCCACATGCTGCAATGAAGAGCCTGCACACTGCAACTAAGACCCGACATGGCCAAAAATAAATAATTTTTAAAAAATCCACTAAACATTTAATAAACAGTTCAACAACTACTATGTGCAAAGAGCTGTAAGTAATACTTGGTTAAGAGGCTTTTAAAAATATTTAAACACTGCATAACAAGTGCTTCTGAGCACCCATAAATTAACATTAAAACATAATAATATGAACTAACACAACACTGTAAATTAACTATACTCCAATATAAAATAAAAGTTAAAAAAACTTTTATTGACATATATACACTAATATGTATAAAATGGATAACTAATAAGAACTTGCTGTAAAAAAAAATAAATAAAATTTTAAAATTCAAAAAGAAAAAAAAGAGTACTTAAAAAAAAAAGTTTAAAAAAAATACCAAAAAAAAAAAAGGAGAGCTTCCCTGGTGGTTCAGTGGTTGGGAGTTTGCCAGCCAATGCAGGGGACACGGGTTCAATCCCTAGTCCGGGAGGATCCTACATGCCGCGGAACAGCTGGGCCCGAGCACCACAGCTGCTGAGCCTGCACCCTAGAGCCCGTGAGCCACAACTACTGAAGCCCATGCACCACAACTACTGAGGCCCGTGTGCCTGGAGCCCGTGCTTCGCAGCAGGGGAGGCCACTGTGGTGGGATGCCCGCGCCACGGCAGGGAGTGGCCCCTGCTCACCACAGCTAGAGAGGGCCCGTGCGCAGCAACGAGGACCCAACGGAGCCAAAAATAAAATAAATAAATTTAAAAAAAAACCCATAATGCGTAAAACGTTGTTTCTTTAAAATATGGAACCTAAAAGAAAGGTGTAATGTGTGGACTAAAAATGTCACCTGCCATATCAGAAGCAAAGGATGTTGAGGCCATCAAACCATCAGCCACTGCAGCCGGCCCTCCACTCCACCCCCTCACACTGTGCACCCTCAAGGGATTCAGGATGGAGAAAAACAGGATACTGGTCCTAGATAGTTAAGGTGCATATCAAAGGAATGATTTCAATGAGCCCAGACTCTTGCATCTTCCCATACATAAAAAGTGCTAAATTCATTAACCTGATGTCTGTTTGTCTTTATTAATCTTTTGATGTTCCAACTACCTGGTATTTGTTGCAAAAACTCCTGTGTATCCTAGCTCCTCCCTTACCTCTTTGGAACAGTCCCTCAGAGCTATCTGAGAGGCTGCCTCCCGGGCTTAAGTCTTCAGCAAGTCTGCAGAATAAACCATAGTTCTTATCTTTCAGGTTGTGCTTTTTTTTTTTTCTTTTTCAGTCAACAAATGTAAAAAGATAAGGGTGGAACTGCTGAATGGTGGGGTAAGGAGCTTGGTAAACTCTCTCCCTCCAAAAAAATCAAATATAAAACTAGTAGTTCTACCAGTGAGGCAACCTGTGCAAACCAGCACTATTGCTGCTAGAGGGAGACAGATCACTGATCAAGAGTAGAATGCAGAAAAGTTCCATATACAGGGGTGTTGTTAACAATAGTGATCTTGGTGGCAAACAATTGGGGAAGGCCAATACTGCAGTAGTCCAAGGTTGCAGTACTGACTGGGGCAAGAAACAAATCAGCAGACTTGCCAGAATTTTAGCAGGGGTATCCTGAGAATGGCACAGCAATGACAGGCCTTGATAAGCTCTCACTTACCCCTGGTGGTCTGAAAGGCTATGTGCTTGCACAAAGCTGTATGCAAGCTCAGAAAAGAATGGTGAGGACCTGCGTTATCCATACATCTGTAACGGAATATGAGGTCTTTCAGAGATACAGGAGAGAAAAAGACATGAGAAGACTTGGCACAAAGTGAAAGCTGAAACAAACTTGTAACCTGGCTTATACTTTCAATTCCCCAACCTACATACAAACAAACACACTAGCAAAGGGCAGAAGCCTTACTAGCTCAAGGTGTTTATGCAGAACCTCTGAACAGTCACCGTCTGACCACTAAAGCAGTCCTGATCCAAGGGTGACCCTCTAGGAAGCCAGGCTTAAAACACACACACACACACACACACACACACACACACACACACACACACACACACAGAGAGAAGAAAAATATCAGCAACTGCAAACTACAGACTTAGTACAGGCAAGTCCTTAAAAAAAATAAAGATATAGCATCAGAGCTCCCCTGGGAGGAAAGCCAAGAGGTGATCTAGCTCAACAGTCTCTAAAATGTATCATCTAAGATGCTTGGTTTAACAAAATAATTATAAAACATGCAAAGAAACAAGTAAGTGTAACCCGTATGGGGGTGAAAACAGTCAATAGAAACTTGTCTCTGAGGGTGTTCAGTTGTTGGACTAAGCTGACAAGGATTTCAAAGCAGCTATCACAAATATGTTCAAAGAACCAAAGGAAGCCATACTTACAGAATTCAAAGTATGATGACAATGACTCAATGAACAGAGAATCTCAACAAAAAGAGATTATAAAGAAGAACCAAATTGGAATTCTGGAGTTGAAAAGTACAATAACTGCAATGAAAAATTCACTGGAGGGGCTCAACAGCAGATCTGAACTGGCAGACAAGAGAATCAACAAATCTGAAGACAGATCAACCAACTTTTCTATTCTGAAGAATATACAGGAAAAAAAAAAAAACGAAAAAAAAAGCAGTCTCAGAGACCTGTGAGACTCCACCAAGCATACCAACACAGGTGAAACGGGAGTCTCAGAATGAGACAAAGAGAATAAATAATGACTGAAAACTTGCCAAATTTGACTAATATCTTTAATCTGCACATCCAAGAAGCTCAATGAATTCCAAGTAGGAGAAACATAAAAAGACTCTATATACATCATGGTCAAAGTGTTTAAAGACAAAGACAAGCAGAAAATTTTGAAAGTAGCAAGAGAAAAATGACTCATCACATACCCGCCAATCCCCCACAATAAGATTAACAGCTGACTTCCCCCTGAAACAATGGGGACCAGGAAGCAGTGGAATATTCAGAATGTTGAAAGAAAACACAACAACAAATAATTCTGTACCTAGCGTAGTAGACAGAATTCTGACATGGCCCCCCAAATTCCCACCCCATGGTGTACACACCTCCTTTTAGGTGTGGGTGAGTCTTATGGATGTCACTTCAATGATTAGATTACATTCTCTGACAAAGTGAAAGAATTTTGCAAATGGAATTAAAGTCCCTAATCATTTTGACTTTGAGTTCATCAAAAGGGAGATTTTGGGGGGATGGGTTTGACTTAAATCAGGTGAGTCCCTTAAAAGAGGGCTTTAGTTCCTCTTAGACCAAAGAGATAGTCTGACTAGCCTTGAAGAGGAAGGCTACTATAAATTCTATAACCTCCAAGAAAATGAATTCTGCCAATTCTGTGAGCCTGGAAAGAATCCCAACCCTCACATGCGACCAAAACCTTGGCCAACCCCTGACTGTAGGCCTTGTGAGACCTGAGCAAAGGGCCGAGCTAAGCCATGCCCAGACCTCTGACTTATAGAAACTGTTAAGGTAATATTTTAAGGTACTGCATTTATGATAATTTTTTTTTTGCGGTACGCGGGCGTCTCACTGTCGTGGCCTCTCCCGTTGTGGAGCACAGGCTCCGGACGCGCAGGCTCAGCGGCCATGGCTCACGGGCCCAGCCGCTCTGCGGCATGTGGGATCTTCCTGGACCGGGGCACGAACCCGTGTCCCCTGCATCGGCAGGGGAACTCTCAACCACTGCGCCACCAGGGAAACCCCAAAGTGTGCAGTTTTAAGTGTACAGAGTTCTGTAGCATTAAGTACATTCACATTGTTGTGCAACCATCACTACCATCTATTGCCAAATAATAATACATTCTATAAGAATGTTTAAAATAATACATTCTATAAGAGAATGAGTAAAGGGTTCTTAAAACTAATCATTTGCTGAAATCAGCGCTTTCTTCTCCTTTTTGACAGTGCAATAAATAGAAAGCTGGAGCCAACTCTCAGATAATAACAGCAGCGGCTAATATTAAATAAACAAGATAGTATTTAAAGTCCATAACACACGTCATTTAATTCTCATGTAATTCTGAGGAAGATCCTAACACTCTAATCTTAGGATGGACAAAAAGTTCAGAGGGGTTAATTGATCAAGCGCACTCAATTAGCAGGTAGGGCAAAACTGGGATATGAATTCATGTCCATAGTTCAAGTGTTAAACACTTAGAATTTGTTAAACTTATCTCCCAAATAACAAAACAATTAGTAGACTCTAAAAGAATGGAAGTCCATGGTACATAAGTACTCAAAGTTTTGTTCCTCTACCCCCAACACACATAATACTAAGTCCGCCTCCAGTTCTCTTCTACCATCACTAGGTTGGGAAAGACTGCCCCAGATGTTTAGATCAGCTGGGAGAGAAGTCTAGCTTCCTTGAGAGGAAAACTTAAACACTATGATAGACCTATCAGTCAAAACCCAAAAAGAAAATGAGATATGTGTCAGGTCTTCTGTTGGTGGAATAACACCAGGGAACCCTATAAAGGAATGGATGGAGAGTGAGAGAAACAAAATGTAATGTCAGGGCAAGTATAGGAAATAACAATAGTAAATAACAGCAACTAGGAATTAAAACAAAATTTCTCTGCAGACTCTGGCATAGAATATAGAATTTCTAGCAATACTGACATCAAAAAACTGCTAAGATGTCTCTGAAACCACATGATACTCAATTTCCTAAAGTAATAAAATGATCCTATCAAGAAAATAAGTCGGACTTACCTGCTGGCAGTGGTTAAGATTCCGCCTGCTTGGGGGCTTCCCTGGTGGCGCACTGGTTGAGAGTCTGCCTGCCGATGCAGGGGACACGGGTTCGTGCCCCGGTCCGGGAAGGTCCCACGTGCCGCGGAGCGGCTAGGCCCGTGAGCCATGGCCGCTGAGCCTGCGCGTCCGGAGCCTGTGCTCCGCAACGGGAGAGGCCACAACAGTGAGAGGCCCGCGTACCGCAAAAAAAAAAAAAAAAAAAAAAAGATTCCACCTGCCAATGCAGGGGACATGGATTCAAGCCCTGGTCTGGGAAGATCCCACATGCCACGGAGGAACTGAGCCTGTGCACCACAACTACTGAGCCTGCACTCTAGAGCCCGCGAGCCACAACTACTGAAGCCTGCGCACCTAGAGCCTGTGCTCTGCAACAAGAGAAGCCACTGCTATGAGAAGCCCGCGCACTGCAATGAAGAGTAGGCCTGGCTTGCAGCAACTAGAGAAAGCCCGCGCGCAGCAACGAAGAGCCGATGCAGCCAAAAATAAATAAATTTATTAAAAAGAAAAAACCTTGCCTCTTGGGCAACTTAGAAAAAAAAAGAAAATAAGTCTCTAACCTTTGTTGATTAAAAGAGAGAAATTAAGAAAATTTCTCTCTCTCAATCAGTAAAGAATGGGGTGTGTCTGCAGTCAGTCACACCTAGAGTTTGGCCCAGGGGTTAACAGTGACCAGATTGTGAGTGACCACTGACCAGAAACACAGAGAGACAGGGCAAAAAGGTAAAAAGCAAAACAAAACAAAACCTCAGGAGAAAAAGCCCTGGGTGCACTGGTCCCTTCATATATGGGCCATCCTGTATATTTGAGGCCAATATCAATTATAGTCAACTAAAGACAAGTCAAACAAGTCAATCTGAATTCCAAGGAAAACTGGACAAAGATATGTCTGGTAGTCTGAGTCTAAAACTTTAAATAGCCCAATATAGCTAATGGCTACTGTATTAAAGCAGATTTAGACAAAGAGTATCAAAAGTTCTAGAGAAAAGCAGATCAAAGAACATATTAGTTCTAAATAATCCACTGAAGTATATCCATAACTGATGTCCTACTTCAACCTATAAAGCTTTTCTTAATTTTATTAAAGTTTGATCAGATTCTATATAATTATAATCCTTCTACAATGCTCTGTTAGCTTTGACATTCTTGAACCTTCTTCATAAAGAAGCTCTGGGTACCATACATATTTCATACATATTTTTATATGCTTCATAATCTTTTAAGTTGGATTTTTAAAACCTATTCTGTCACAAATGGACGTGGGTGTTTTAAAAGATTGTTTTTGTTCATTTTGAATGACTGCCTCAAGTTAAGGTTCAGGTTTCTTCTCAAAATAGAAACATAAAAAATCGTGTGCCATCAGAAGAAATTATTTAGTTATACATTCACTGTTTGAAATCCTTAAATATATTTTAGACTTTGAGACCTAGAATCACAAGTTGCAATAGTCAAAATACTTTTCTCCTAAGGTGTGCAGTGAATGGAAGATACTTTTGCTTTAAGACTTTGCTTGGAATTATGGAGGGTCAAAGGCCTTACAATAGAGTATGAAATCTTTTCTAAGTTTTAATCAAGAGCCAATAACCTAAGGTATTCATCACATAAAACATTATTTTACACTTGTCTAGTCTCAGAAGTTAGCCCTCTCTCATTCAAAGGCAACAGCAAGGGTAAACAACTGTATCAAAGATTAGGTGGTTCTTCCTCTTATACTCAATACTTTTAAAAAAATGCACTGTTAATCTTGACCTACACTTGGACAGCCAAAGTGACAGTCTTTTAGTAATTTTCTCTATAGTCTGGAAAACTAATCCTCTACAGGCTATTAAGTAACACGCTTAACTTTTTCCATGAGAAAAAATATTTTTCTATGCCTTTGGTAAAACACCTTGGCAGACTAGAAGGCAAGGGATAATGAGAGCTGATGGTGCTAGATTCTGATGGAGAAAAGAAAGATACGGCTGTGTGGCCTATGACCAAGGCTCAGAGTCAGGCTGAGCCCCAGTCCCCACTGACTCTCATTCTCTTGGAGTGAGTCTACAGTGTTTCCTTCTGTTGGAAATGATCTTTAGGACAGCGGCATGTCATTCTTACTAGCTTCCTATTGCTGCTTTAACAAATTACCACAAGTTCAGTAGCTTAAAACAACACAAATTTATTATCTCACAGTTTTGGTGGTCAGAAGCCTGAAATGAGTCTCAATGGGCTAAATCAAGATGTCACTAGGGCTGCATTCCTTCTGGAAGACCTAGGAGAGAATTTGTTTCCTTGTCTTATCTAGATTCTGGAGGCTACCTGCATTCTTCAGCTCATGGTCCTTTCTTCCATCTTCAAAGTCAGCAATAAGATCACTCCAATCTCTGCTTCCATTGTCACATCTTCTGTAACTGACTCTCCTGCCTGTTTCACTTATAAGGACCCTTGTGATTATACTGGACCCACCCAGATAATCCAAGACAACCGATCCATCTCAAGATCCTTAATTTGATTATTATCTCCAAAGGTAACATATGTAAGGTAACATATTCACAGGTTCTAGTTATTAGGGAGTAGAAATCTTTGAGGAATTGTTATTCTGCTCCCACAATCACCCAAGCCACAGGTGCCACCAACTATGACATTTGGAGGTCCCTAACAAGTAATGTGTGGTAAATAAATGTTGCCACAAATTCTTTGAAGAACCTTCCATCTGGGAGGTGGAGTCTATTTGAATCTAGACTAGCTTTATGACTTGCTTTGACCAACAGAATGTGGTAGAAGTGACAAGCAAGTTTCAGAGCCTAAAACTCAAAAGGTCTTGCAACTTTCTATCTTCATTCTCTTGGAATGCTATTCTAAGACTGCCATATAAGGAAGCCAGTATAGCCTACTGGAGAATGAAGCCATATAGAAGAGAATGAGGCACCCCAGGGGATAGCCAGACATGCCATCAAATGCCAGACATGCCAAATCTCCAGCTCAAAAGCTGGAGAGCACAGGCAAAAACTAGCAGAGAAACTGCCCAGCCAAACCACAGAATGGATGGAAATATATCACTGTTTTATATCATTAAGTTTTGGGGTGGTTTGTTACGCAACTGATACAATATTGGTTAGTGGGAAAACCAGCCTATACAATGTATATATATCTGGATGAGCTTTTGCAAGGAGGAATAAATAAGGTCATTTGGGTTAGGTTTGGGAGGAGGACAGCAGGTAAACTTTCTTGGCTATATTACAAAGCATGATCAGGCTGATAAAGGAAATGACTACTGTTAAGTAAGAATGACCCTGGTTTATTTCTATGATCTGTTGTAACTGGAAATGAGAGTCATTATAGTTTCTAAGAAAAGGCAGTCAGATAACTAAAACTATATCAAAGAAAACACAGAAGAAAGTGCCTACCATACTGCCTGAGATATAGCAATTGCCCAAGAGATGCTTAAAACAAAACAAACCATAAATAAAGAGGCAGAGAAAGATGTACGAGCCAGACAGTAACAAGGGGTCCCAGGGCATAAAGTGGTCAGAATCCAGTATTAATACTGTGTGACTTTGGCAGGTTATTGACATCAGATGTTGGCAGTGAAGGACGGAAAAGACAGCTGCTCTCTCTGCCTAGAACATTCCCGGCCCATTCTGCCCTTACACCCCCGGTCCCTCATGCAGGCTTGGGTTCCTACTGCACATTATGACTGTCTTCACCAAGTAGTACCATTAAATTGAACTGAATTGAACTGAATTGAATTGACCTACCTCCCTACCTCCAGTCTATAAGTTTCTTGCCTTTAAGGGCAAGACATATGTTAGCACAGTGTCTGGGATGTAGTAGGTGGTTCATAAATGTTCATTTATTGGACACTTTTAGGGAAAACTGATAAAAGAAAACGTCTAGTCCTGTTTCAGGTTGGTGTGAACTTGCTAAATGCAGCAACCATGTCTTATTAAACTTAGCATTCCAAGTGCTCAATAAAACAACTGGCCCACAGGAGCTACTCAAATGTCAAGTTAAATCTAAAAAGAAATTTAGTTAGATTAGAATCTTGAGAGAATAAAACTGGGCAAATACACAGAGTACAGATATGAACCATATCCTAACATCTTAGCGAAAAGCTCTATAATTTATTTCAACTTCAGTGTATCAACATCAACTACCCTTTAAACTAAGATAAAGATTTTACCAATTTACTATATTGTCCCGTTTTGAGAGCTAATATTACAGTTCCTCAATTTTCAACTTAACCCCTTTCTACAACTCAGACATTAAACTTACCCACGTCAATAGTTCAACCAATACTAATTTAATCATTTAATAATGGTATACTGCCATAATACGGAGAGAGTTACCATGTAAGAACACAAAACATTAAATGATGATATGGCATGAAAAATTAATTCTGAGCTGAAAAAGATCCAAACCCCAATCCTGGCTAGAACTTACTATAGTTTTGTCAGGCACCATCTTCAGTTTTGCCACTGGTTTATTGACTGAACCTCAACTACCGTAAACCAGCTGCTTAACAGTTTTTATCAGCACCAACTCTCTCTAAGTAGTTATTCAAAGGAGTTTATGAAAGGCTTCAAGTAGGCAAATTAATTTTATAAACTAAAAATCCTTGTGCTTGGCCTTAATATGAATAGTAGATGTAATCTAATAACTCACAAAGTGAGATTGTGTCTTTGCAAAAACAGGACCTTCAGAAGGAAAAAATGGCATCTAATATTTCCATTCAGCACCGAAGAATAGGACTATGCTTTAAAATCCTATTGGTATTTGATGAATGTCTAAGGAAAAAAACCTAACTAGCAGTGTTATATTTAACTACCATTTCCTCCATCATTTACTGCTGGCATTCTAATTGAATGTTTTTTTCAAAGTCTCATGTTTTGAAAATAAGATTCTCCAAGTGCTTTTGATTTCCAATACTTCAATGCTACATAAAATTTAGACCAGGGATTGGCAGCCTTTTTCTCAGATGGCAAGACAGTAAATATTTTAGGCTGTTGCAACTACTAAACTCTGCCCTTTCAGTGCGAAAGTAGTCATAAATACTATGTAAACAGAACATTACAAGGTGTGCTGTGTTCTAATAAAACTTTACAGAAACAGGGAAGCCCATAGCTTGCTGATCCCTGCTCTAGAGTGATTAGTGTCTTAAGAATGTTCTCAGTTATATAATATGGAGGTAATATTTGAGTGTAAATTTAAACAAAGATCTGGTGATACACAGAAGTATGCCTAGCCAACAAGATTTTTATCTGCTTCTATTTCCACCTGAAGATGATCAATAATTGCATGGCAAGAGAGGAGATTGAGAACTAGACACGAGAAAGGGAGCTTTGAGGCTCCTTTGTTCCTCTCTATGGATTAGAATGCCCAAACTTCCTACAGAACAGAGGAGCTCATACCACAAGGACAGGAATGAAAAAAACAGAAAGCAAACAAGCTGTAGGTGGCAGGTGTGGAATAATTTTAGGAAAGCCAAGGAAACAGAGATGCTACATCATTGATAAAATCAAAGTCTAGAGGGCAAAGAATTTAGAAAGTGACCATTCCAATACTGTTAGGCACTAAGTAATTTTATTAAAATAATTTAAAGTCTTCCTACGATTCTCTGGTAAGAGACATTGACCTCACTTACTTAGGTGGCTCAAACAATATACTCCATCATTCAATGTCATCAGCTAAAATGCTGGTCCTAGGTAAAACCGCCTATAGTTTTAAAGTCACTGAAGGCCAAAAAATGTTAATCATCTATTTTCAGTACCTCTGAACCAAACTCAACCCCATGATATACCTCTATCAATACGCCATGTCTTCATGCGTGCCTCCTTTCTCTACTCACCAAAATTTTCTCAGGAAGGGATGGAAACTTATTCATATTTAAGAATGTCAAAATGGGAGCTCAAATTTTATTTCTTACAAATCAAATGAACTTTCTCTAAACACTGAGATTTCAGTCATCAGCAAAGGAAAGAATCAAGAGACATGATCAGAATGTTGCTAGAGCCATACCCTAGAAGGCTGATCCCAATCACTTATTTGCCACCGTGGTGAAGCAGAGAACAGTGTCTGTTCCTCCTTTCTTCATATGGCTGCCCAGCTAGACTAAATTCCAGCTTCCTTTGTAGCCAAATGTGGCAATGGGGCAGGAATATGCCTTCCCCTTGGCTAGAATATGGATGTGATACTGGGAGCTGATAGTCACAATACCAGCCCTGGACCGCTAGAGACTTCTTCACAAGAAAAAAATAAACTCATTTTTTGAGGTCTCTGTGAGACCAGTCCAAACTGTATCTTAATTGATACAAGCTTTCTGGCAAACTACAGCATATGTCACATTTTACTACCCTGTCTAATTTCCTAGATTCTAAGTTAAATATTTCTTTAAAAGAAGTAGAACTTTGGCTGAGAGCTTTAAGTCATTTAACTAAGAAATCAGTAAACAGCAGTACCAAGATTACAGTATTGCTTTTCTTGGACACCATCTTTCTTATCTAATACTCAAACAATTGCTGGCTCTGCTTACATGGAAGCAGAATATGGTACAAACATAGAAGTATCTAAAAGTAACAGTTCAATCCTTTTTTTTTTTTGTAAGCATGATTGTGAAGGTGAGGAGATGAAAAATCTCTCATGGAATCACCAAAACAGCTAAAAATCAAGCACTTGTAGATTTTCCACTTTAAAGGTATAGAGTGGGAATATTAATAAAATATAAAGATCTTTTAAGTGGATAGGTATTTTGTCTCTTCCTGATTTCTGGCTTACTTTCATGATTATTACACAGGGATATAGACATGGATGGTGCAAGACAGGGGCGAAAAGATCTGGCTTGGCTGAATGTAGTCAATGCCTTCCCTTCTTCCCCCAAAGCTAAGCTGCTGGCATGCTTTCAGCTTAGTATCTAAACTGTCTCCCCTCTAAAAATAGTTTTCATCTTTGGCAAATATCACTGGTTTTCCTCTTTGCTGTAAGGATCTGCTTCTTCTTTCTTTTTTTACCCCCAGAATTTGCCTTTTTAAAAAACTCATCAAGGCTACCAACCATTGTGGCTCCATATTTTTTTTTTTTCATACTTCTCTGCTACCTGTCATTTCTCAGAGACAGAAAGCTTGGTGCCACCAGGGATAATCCTTGCTGCATATCAGTAAGGGAATGCAGCCATTCAGTAAGGGAAGTAAGCCACTTCCCAAATCCCACCCCAACCCAATTAAAAGAGAATCTAAAGGGTTTCGGAAGTGCTCCAGGTGATCTGAATGTTCAGTGAGGGTGGAAGAAAAAGGGCTCTGAAGGTCAGAAAATATACATTTAAATCCTAGTTCTGCTATTTAATAGCTGTGATTTTGGACAAGTTACTTAACCTCCCTAAACTTCATTTATTCCGGAGAATCCACTGCATGCCAAGCACAATGTCAGGTGTTGAGTAAGGGTGATCATGACAGGCCCTGTCCTCTAGGAGGTTAGAGTAGAAGAAACAGGAACTAAAGGAAGCTGCAGACAAGCAAACAGACTTAATCCTAATAGGGCTACAAGGGCACCCAGGAAGGAAATCCAGTCTAGATTCCAGGGATCAGCAAAATCTCTAAAAAGGTAAAATCAAGGCTGAGTCCTGCAGGATAAGTAATGATAGATGAGGCTGCTAAAGGAAGACTTTTTAACAGAGGAGGAAGTGTGTGCAAAGGCCTGGATACCAGTCAGCTTCCTTGGGAGATACAAGTAGTTCAGCAGGACTGAAATAAGGATGAAGGAAGGACAATAGATGAGGACCAAGAGTGACTTCACCTTTCACATTTGCAAAACAAAGATATCATCTGCTCTGCTTGGTTACCACAAAGATCAAATTATACTATATATAGCAAAGTCCATTGAACAGAGCAGGTACTCAAGTGATAAATCCCCTCACTTTTCAGCTTTAACATAACATGAGAAAGCCAAGCAACACACTTTTTCTTCAGGTCATCTCATCATAGCACAGAATTCAACAGTAAGCTCTTTTAAGCTATTTATTCTTCCTGGGTGCATCTTATCTACTGTGGATTACTGAAGAGTCAACTCTCAGGTCTCAAGGGTGCCAACACTGGGATTTCCTTCTAAAGGTTCAGACACTTGAGGGTTACCCAACACTAGGCAGTAGATAACAAAGGTTTTAATGTATTGTTTTAAATTCAATTAACTGCAGCTGTGAAGCAATTCTGACCCAGGACCAGAATACTTCAAATCCAACTCTGGCTCTGACACTAGTTAGATAATTTACTTTGGGTTAGAGACAACTTTCTGTGCCTTGGTTCCCTTATTTGTCAAAATGAACAACATAGAACAGACTCCCTTAACACAATATAACAGGGCTACTTTTTAATTGCCACTGCCTCCCTCCCCCCATCTTAAGGGATGGGTTAGGTAAGATGAGACTCTTCAAAGCTAGCAAAATGCCTTTCCCTGATAGAGATCCTGGAGGTGAGCTGTAGCTGGCAGCAAATATGTATATCAGACAACATCTCATGGCCAACTGATAAAGCTACACAGATCCTGCAGATGTCCTTTGGCTCCAAAATGCCTTGATTCTTTAAAAACTATTTTGGCCCTTTAACAACTGATTCTTATAAATCCTAAAAACAAGTCTAAAAATTAACTTATTTCTGATCAGGATATTAATGACTCTCAATTTAAAATGAGAGGACTCATCCAGAGAAGAATCACCAATACAGGTTTAGAATGGCAAATACTGTCAAGATGCGACTTTCACTATCTTTCTCATCACACTGTTTATTTGCAAACTTTACTATTCAGTGTTATGTTTTAATATGCCTCAATTTCAAAACGCTTCTTTTAGAACTATGTGTAGTGATGAATATTAACTAAAATTATTGTGGTAATTGGACTTCCCTGGTGGCACAGTGGTTAAGAATCCGCCTGCTAATGCAGGAGACAGGGGTTCGAGCCCTGGTCTGGGAAAATCCCACATGCCATGGAGCAACTAAGCCTGTGTGCCACAACTACTGAGCCTGCACTCGAGCCCGTGAGCTACAACTACTGAGCCCACGTGCTGCAACTACTGAAGCCCGTGCGCCTAGAGCCCATGCTCCGCAACAAGAGAAGCCACCGCAATAAGAAGCCTGCTCACCGCAACTAGAGAAAGCCTGCACACAGCAATGAAGACCCACTGCAGCCAAAAAGTTAGTAAATTAATAAATAAATTTATTTAAAAAATTATTGTGGTAATCATTTATATATATGTATATAGCAAATCATTATGTTGTACACCCTAAACAAATACAATTTTGTAGGTCAATTATATCTCAAACTGGAAAAAAATACTAGTACAATCATAGGAAACATACTACCTTAAAATATGAAGTATTCTATTCATTATTTTTGTTCTTAAGTGTGAAATTTACTATGTTCTGAATGGCATCACAACTTCCCACATGGAATGCCACAAAATATATGTTTCTTGACAAGAAAATTCAATGATTTTAGTAGCTCAACTGCACATTAACATAGAAAATGTAGTTAGCTGATCAATGACTTGTTTTTTTTTTTTCGGTACGTGGGCCTCTCACTGCTGTGGCCTCTCCCGTTGCAGAGCACAGGCTCCGGACGCACAGGCCCAGCGGCCATGCCTCACGGGCCCAGCCGCTCCGCGGCATGTAGGATCCTCCTGGACGGGAGCATGAACCCGTGTCCTCTGCATCGGCAGGCGGACTCTCAACCACTGCGCCACCAGGGAAGCCCCTGACTTTTAATTTAGAAGTAGCTGTATTTAGAAAGAGGTAACTTTTGAGTGCCTATTATATATCAGTCACTGTGCTAAAGAGATTTATGTGCATTGTGGCATTTATCCCTATGAGGTAGGTACAGTCATCCCTCAGTATCCACGGGGGATTTGGTTCCAAGACACACACCTCCATATTAAAATCTGCAGATGCTCAAGTTCCTTATATAAAATGGCTTAGTATTTGCATATAACCTACACACATCCTCCCTTTTACTTTATTTTTTAATAAATTTATTTATTTATTTTTGGCTGCATTGGGTCTTTGTTGCTGCACGTGGGCTTCCTCTAGTTGCAGTGAGCAGGGGTTACTCTTCGTTGCAGTGCGTGGGCTTCCACATTGCAGTGGCTTCTCTTGTTGCAGAGCACGGGCTCTAGGCATGTGGGCTTCAGTAGTTGTGGCACACGGGCTCAGTACTTGTGGCTCGTGGGCTCTAGAGCACAGGCTCAGGAGTTGTGGTGCACAGACTCAGCAGTTGTGGTGCGCAGGCTCAGTAGTTGTGGCACACGGGCTTAGTTGCTCTGCATCATGTGGGATCTTCCCGGACCAGGGCTCGAACCTGTGTCCCTTGCATTGGCAGGCGGATTCTTAACCACTGTGCCACCAGGGAAGTCCTTCCCTTTTACTTCAAATCATCTCTACATTACTTATAATACTTAATATACAATGTAAATGTTATATAAATAGTTGCTAGTGTGCAGCAAATTCAAGTTTTGCTTTTTGGAACTTTCTGGAATTTTTTTCTATTATTTTAGATCTGTGGTTGGTTGAATCCTCCTATGAGGAACCAGCAGATTCAGAGGGCCAACTGTACTATTATTAGCATACCTATTTTACAGAGGGGAAGTGGAGCTTAGATTCTGCACCTTACTCTGCTAATAAATGATAAATCTATTCTTTGAACTCAGAGCTAAAGAAAGATCCTTAACTTCACTCCTATTCAAAACAGTTGTCTCCAGGTACAACAGACCTTAATTAACTTAAAATCTCCAGAAAATTAAAGTTACATTATAGCACAAACTTCATAAACAGTGACTGAATCTCACCTTTAGCCTTCCCTTTAATATGCCAAAATAATTCTAGACCCTGAGCTTTCAAAAACCTTTAATCATTATGGTGCTCTCTGCTATATCTACCATTAGAACAATTTTAAAAAACATTACCACTGTACCAATTATTTTCAAAAGCCCAGAGATATTAATCAAATGATTCTAATAGTCTTAAACACTATCCTCAAACCAAAAGATAAATGGAGATTGGGAAACTTGCATTCTAAAGTGCCACCATCCAGATAAAATTACTCTGTGAATTAGAGTAATTTCAATCAGATCCTATAAAATGGAACATTTTTCTCAAGATTAGAATGAGACAGTAACTATAAGATAGTTTAAGGGCCCAAACTTTGTAACATAAAATGGTTTGCCACATGTCAAATTCAACAGCAGAAGGCAAGCAGCAGGAGCTAGGGATAGCAGGAAGAGTTCAGAAAAGTAGTAATAAAAAAAATGACAAAATGACTTACCTATCCATCTCCCTGGCAGTTCTACCTTAATTTCTCTCAAAAATCACATGCTGCTAAAATAAGTTCTACTATCTTACTATATGGTGTCCTGAGTTTTAAGTTAATACATTACATTATTAAGAGAATCCCCAATGGCATTTCATAAGCATTAGAAACTCAATTACATTTTCTTAGAGGGCACATGACTTACGACTTAACAGTCATTAACACAAAACAAACTGGTGTATATAATCTAACAAACCAGTGTAGATGTGTACTTTGTTAATTCCTTAACTCATTAATCACTCTTAAAAATGATTTTAATCTCCAGAATACAAATGATCATACCATAAACACTATTTTTAAGTGTCACATAAACTATTTGGTAATAAAATATCAGATGAACTTTTAAAAATAATTATCCTACTAGAGTCCATTTAATATAATGCACTCAGCATGATAAACACAAAGTTATTAAATGGAGGAAATGTAGGCAGGAGATTCCACTTCAGTTGTGTGACAGGAAGTACTAGCTCTGGAAGTTTAGAAATAGGACCACCAAGCTCTGTTTTAGCACAAGAAATAAAGGAAAACATGCTAGTGAATAAGGGTAAAAGAGGAAGTTCTTTTCAGTGAACGATCTGCCATATATTTAAGACAATCCCAAACCATTCCAAGTTAAAAAAAAGTGCCTCATTTTTTTCACTTGGCTTACGTGATAATGTACTTCCCTAGGTACACTGGAGCTCAAATTTTGCAGTTTCACTGTAAACAAGACTGCTTGTGGCCCACACATCCTTAGGGAGACAACCATGGCTTGTAACATGAACCTGTTCGTTTCATATCTTAAAGTTTGACGACTGTTACATTTTTCTAGCAACACATGAAAAGTAAATCATTTTTTAAAGTAAGTTTCACAACAGTGAATAAACTGAACACTACTAAACTGTACAGTTAAAAATGGTTAAGATGTTAAATTTTGCTGTATTTTACCACACAAAAAAATGTGAGTTCATGAGAAATTACTCCACTTAAATGTTAATAGTAACTTGTTATGTAAATTTTGATTACTCTAAAACCAAATTCTTACACTTAATTTTTAGTAATTTGTTGTCATTAACAGCTGGATTCGTTTTACATAACTAATTTTTAAGGATACTTCCATACATGAGGAAATTCTTTAATTCTGAACTAGAGAGTGAAAGTGAAGCACTATTCTCAATTAGCATCTTTCAAATCATCTGAATTTCTTACTGCCAACAAATACTGGTTATGAAATTATAAATGTGTTTCTACTTCAGCTGATTCCTTAATTCAGTGAAGTGCAAATCTCAAAAGTAGGAGAGCAAAATCCTAAATGAACAGGCTTTTCTTAAAGCAGTGGTAGTTTTGATTGTGAGGTAGGCAACACTCCCCACTCCTCAGCCTTTAGCACGACGGTGGCCCAAAATACTAACGTCAATCATTTCCAATCACCGTTCTCTCCTGGCTCAGCCCTACCAAATTTGCCAGGCTTTTGTGAACTCCCATGAGGTTCTGTTCAGAAAAGCGTACAACCTAGGTGAGTTTGGTAGCTTGGGAAGGGCCTGAAGCAATCAGCTTGGCTTGGCCACCTAGGAGAAAAGTATCCAGGAAAAGAAAACCGGAAATACTTCAACTTTGCGCAAACCCCCTTTCTCAGTCACAGCTAGCTCCCTTCTCGATGAAGGGCTGTGTTCTCGAAAGATCTACCCCTTTCCAACTCAGATGTCATTCCCAGATCAGCTGCTTGAGGGGCAAGCGGCGCTCAACCCACGCCCTCTTCTTCGAGTACCTTCTTCAAGTGCCAGCGCTGGGCTCAGCTCACTCTGCCGCCCCCATCCAAACCCTACACGAAGAAGGGCCCTGGCCCACGACCCCGCCCGTGGACAGCCGGGAGCCCCGGCCTAGGCGGCCTTGGCCGTTTGAGGGTTTGCGCTCCAGGGTCGGCTGGGGGCACCAGGGACCGCAGGAGGGGTCTCTCCGTAGGGGAGTAAGACGGCCTCACCTTGACCCTGATTTCGTAGGTGGTGAACCGGCCCCGGCCGACTCCCACTGTCTGCGGGTTGCTCACATCGATCTCGAGGAAGTTGCTGGGAGGCCCGTAGGCGTCATTCAGGTTCTGCGGCTTGGTGATCAGCCGCCGGGTGTCCGCCACGGTCTCCGCCATTTCGCTGCTGCAGCCGCCGCCGCCGCCGCCACGGGCTCCGTCCACCCCCTCGGCGTTCCACCGACCCCGCTGCCGCCGCTGCTGCCCGCCGCGGGGACGCCGGGCTCGCGCGCAGCGGTCGCAGGGCGAACGAGCACGTAGAGTGGGTGTTCACTCCGCACGCGTAGCTCCTCCCCGCGCCCCTCCGGCTTCCGCCTCCTGTCCCCAAGAGGGGAACAGCTGACCCGCCGGAACGCTGCGTCCCGGGCCAGGAGTCTCAGCGGAAACCGCGGAGCGTGACAGCGCACCAGGCAGAGGAAGAAAAGCGCAGTCAGGTTACTTGTAGGTGCGAACACGTTCCGGCCAGACTACAGCGCCCACAGTGCATCGGGCGAGCGCGCCGCCGCGGATCTGCGGCCCAGGTGCTGCGGGACCGGGGTTGCGAGGGCGGGCGCTTCCTGTGTTTCTGTGTCCGATTTGGCCTGGACCGGTGGGGAGAACGCCGGAAACGGTCTTCGCGGTCTTGGGAGCCGCGGGGACAAAAGTTAAAAGGCGAGGTAGGGGAGGTTTGCCCGCAATCCGAACAAAACTGCCTACGCTTAGTGGCAACCTATCCACCGTCTCACTGTAAACCACTGAAAACGCCTTTCTAGGTAACCTTAAATTGATGCCTCAAATGATTTTGATATCAACTTGAGAGTTTCACCGTACATGTGTCTGGCCTGGTAAATTGAACGTGGGAAAGTAGAGTGGAATAAAAACAACGTCGCGAGATCATAACCGTACGGTCGAACCGTTTGGGGAGACTGGTCGGCCCTCTAAAACAAGATAACAGATAATATGGCTGAAACCTGCTTTGACTTTCTGGTGTTTGAGTGGTCTGCAACTTTTTCCCTTCAGTTCCCACAAAGTTCCAGTAAATTAAAAAAAAAAAAATTGGTAAACGTATTGATTGGTACAGCATTTGAAATGGAACTCAAAAAAGCCTTTATCAGAAATGAAAAAAAGACAAAACAGTTAAGTAGATCGCATTTAATCTCCAACAAATGCAGACTTTGAGGTAGAAGGATAGATGTCTATTCCTGCCTGGGGAGTTCTCTCCCTTGGTGTTATAGTCTCACAACTCTTTCTGCGTTTCTTTCTATGTTGAGTTTCAGAAAACCCATTCACTTAAAATAATCTGATCTGTCCCTTAAGCTGAAAAATTGTCTGGATCATTAGCAACCATTCTTAATAAAAATAAGAAAAGTTGGTATTAAAAAAATTTACTTAAACGTGATGTAGATTATTTTCAAGAAAACTCAACGTTCATTCATTAAACAAGTATTTATTGAAAGCCTACTAGGTGTTTTCAACTCTATATACTAGAGGTAAAAGGGTGAGGAAGACATTGAAATTCCTTGGTTTCATCAGATTAATTGTCTAGTATATGCTTTATCTTGGGGAGACAGATAATAAAGCAATAAATAACATATCTGCCAAAATGACTGGTGCTATAAAGAAAATAAAACTGGAAAATGTGAGAGTGACCCAGACAAGCTCATTAGGGTGGTCAGACAAGTTCTCTCTGAGTATATCTCTCTGTCAAAGAGTATGAGTAATATCAGAATAAGTACCCAGGCAGGACTCCCTGCTGGGCCTGTTGCAAGAGACCAAGTGGAAACTTGACTGCTGTGATTAGGGCAGTGAGCTCAAAAATGTGTATAAATGACTCTTGGAATTGGAATATATGAGAGCTAAGAGACCAAGAACCACTGTATTGTGTTGTCATCCACAACCACTGTATTGTGTTTGACACCTGTACAAAGCAATCATGGGATATTCTCTTAGAAAGCTGTCTCACTGGAGGCCACTCAGTGCAGCCTTGGGCAGCAGCAACAATTGCCTGCAGTGGGGAAGCAGCTATAGAAAATAGCAGCACCGTCAAATAGCTAAAGAAGAGCTTCCCAGGATAAACATCAGGAAAAAATCTTTATTTTTCAGGAGATACGATTGTATTCCTAGAAAAATCAATAAAGAAGAAGCCACTAGAATAAGCTACTAGAATTAACAAGAGAATTTAGTGACCAAGTGAAAGTAAAGAACTTAATTTATAATTTTCCTCTGTCTAGGCAATGTTTAGTTAGACTGGAGATGGAAAAAATACCCTATTCACATCAGTGACCAAAAGTAAAAAAAAAAAAAAAATACATAGGAAGGAAGACACAGGATCTATAAGAACAAAATTATGAAATTTTATTAAAGGATATAAACCAAAACCTAAATAAAAAAGACTCCATGTTCCTGAATAGGAGGACTTAATATCAGAAAAATATCACTTCATCTAAAATTAATAATGCAGGGGCTTCCCTGGTGGTGCAGTGGTTAAGAGTCCACCTGCCAATGCAGGGGACACGGGTTTGATCCATGGTCGGGGAGGATCCCACATAGCAGGGAGGAACTAGGCCCGTGCGCCACAGCTACTGAGCCTGCACACCTAGATCCCAAGCTCCGCAACGAGAAGCCACTGCAATGGGAAGCCTGCGAACTGCAACAAAGAGTAGCCCCTGCTTGCTGCAACTAGAGAAAGCCCGCATGCAGCAACGAAGACCCAACACAGCTGAAAATAAAAATAAATAAATAAAATAACTTAGGAGGTTCCTTAAAAAACTAAATAGAATTACCATATGACCCAGTAATCCCACTACTGGGCATATACCCAGAGAAAACCATAATTCAAAAAGACGCATGCACCCCAGTGTTCATTGCAGCACTATTTACAATAGCCAGGACATGGAAGCAACCTAAATGCCCATCGACAGACAAATGGATAAAGAAGATGTGGTACATATATACAATGGAGTATTACTCAGCCATAAAAAGAAACGAAATTGTGTCATTTGTAGAGACGTGGATGGATCTAGAGACTCTCATGCAGAGTGAAGTAAGTCAGAAAGAGAAAAATATCATATATTAACACATATATGTGGAACCTAGAAAAATGGTACAGATGAACCGGTTTGCAGGGCAGAAATCGAGACACAGATGTAGAGAACAGACGTATGGACACCAAGCGGGGAAAGTGACAGGGGTGGTGGTGGTGGTGGTGGATGAATTGGGAGATTGGGATTGACATGTATACACTGATGTGTATAAAATGGATGACTAATAAGAACCTGCTGTATAAAAAAATTAATTAAAAAAAATTTTATCAGCATTCCTGATTGTTTATGTATACGTCTGTTCCCTCTGACTTCTCTGAACCAATTGTAACATCTTATTCTCTCATTAATGATTTGATAAAATGTTTGACACATAAAAAATAAATAAAATTAATAATGCAAATATAATCAGAATCCCACTGTGATTGGTTTTAACCTCCTCTCTGCCTTGGGTGCATTGGGTAGTACTGGAAAAGATTTTTTTAAAGTTCGTATGTTGGAGATTAACCAAGAAGATTATGAAAGTGAAAAAAATCAAAGTGGGATTTGCTTTACCAAATGTTGAAACTCACCGCAAAGCTAACTATAAAGAGTATGGGGAATTCCCTGGCGGTCCAGTGGTCAGGACTCTGCACTTTCACTGCCGAGGGCCTGCGTTGGATCCCTGGTCGGGTAATCAAGATCCCACAAGCCACGCAGCATGGCCAGAAAAAAACAAACAAAACGAGTATGGTTTGGGCTCTCTATAAAATAGAGTGCAGAACAGATCCTAACAACGAACATGATATACAACAAGGGGAGCATTTAAATTAATTGGGGAAATGTTGCTGACACAGTTGAGTGTCTAGGGAATAGGGAGACCACATAGCTAGTCCCCTGAATTATACCATGGAAAAATTCCAGATAGAATTTATTTATTTTTGTTGCGGTTTTTTTTGGCCGCACCACATGGCTTGTGGGATCTTAGTTCCCAACCAGGGATTGAATCCAGGCCCTCAGCAGTGAGAGCACAGAGTCCCAACCACTGGACCATCAGGGAATTCCAAGATAGAATTGAAAAAAAAAATTTTTTTTTTAAAGATGTTGGGGGTAGGAGTTTATTAATTAATTTATTTTTGCTGTGTTGGGTCTTTGTTTCTGTGCGAGGGCTTTCTCTAGTTGTGGCAAGTGGGGGCCACTCTTCATTGCGGTGCGTAGGCTTCTCACTATCACGGCCTCTCTTGTTGCGGAGCACAGGCTCCAGACGCGCAGGCTCAGTAGCTGTGGCTCATGGGCCCAGCTGCTCTGTGGCATGTGGGATCCTCCCAGACCAGGGCTCGAACCCGTGTCCCCTGCATTAGCAGGCAGATTCTCAACCACTGCACCACCAGGGAAGCCCTGAAATATATATATTTTTTAATGTTTAGAGAATATTTAGGAGAAAAATTGTATAACCTTGAGTAAAAAAAGTGCTTCCTAAGCAATATGGGAAACAAGCTATAAAGAAAATGTCATTTAAGTACATAAATTTTTAATAAAAATTACATATCAAAAGGCATTATTTTTTTAAAAATTGGGGGAAGTATATCTGTAACACGTAAGATAGTGAACGGCTAATATTCCTAATATAAAAAGAACTCCCATAAATTGATAAGAAAAAGACAATCCCATAGAAAAATGAGCAAAGAATATGGATAGGTACAATTTTACATGTTTTTCAGATAATGAATTTGTCACATCCTCCTAACAACCCTATAGGTGGGTACCATTGCTGTCTCCATTTTACACACGGGGAAACTGAGGCAGAAAGGCAAAATAACAAGTACAAAATGGCAAAACTAGCTCCAGAATTTATATACATAACCAATATTTCATGCTGCCTCTTAGGAAAAGAAATTCAAATGGACAATAAGTGGGAAAAATATGCTCAACCTCACTAATCAAATAAATGTATCAATACATTAAAGCAAATATGAAATACTGTTTTCTATCATATTGGCAAAAATCAAAAAGAACAGAAACATACAGTGTTAGGGAGACTGTAAGGAAACAGGCAATTTGCTCATATTTATCAAAATTAAAAATATTCAGGACACTTTGATCCCAAAATCCAGCTTTTGCTTCAAGAGACCATAGTACTTAAGGATGTAAGTCCAAGGATGTTTACTGCAGCTTTATTTGTAGTGGCAAAAACTGAAAACAGCCTGAATTAGAAATGCTTGAATTATAGTATATTCAAACTAAGGGAAATTATATAATATTTTATGTAATTTATATGTAATATATAAATTATATACTAGAGCAAATGAAATAATTCTATTTTTTTTAAGTTTATTTATTTATTTTTGGCTGTATTGGGTCTTCGTTGCTGCATAGGCGTTCTCTAGTTGTAGTGAGTGGGAGCTACTCTTTTTTTTATTTTGGGAGGGCTACTCTTCGTCTTGGTGCATGGGCTTTTCATTGTTGTGACTTCTCTTGTTGCGGAGCACGGGCTCTAGGCGCGTGGGCTTCAGTAGCTGTGGCTCGCGGGCTCTAGAGCGCAGCCTCAGTAGTTGTGGTGCACGGGCTTAGTTGCTCCGCGGCACGTGGGATCTTCTCGGACCAGGGCTTGAACCCGTGTCCTCCGCATTAGCAGGCGGATTCTTAACTAATGCGCCACCAGGGAAGTCCCTATTTTTATGTCTTAAGATGTTAGAATATATCTAGTTTTAGTTATTAGAATTAGAAGAGGAATATCCATGATGTTTTGGTAAGTAAGGATCAAAGAATAATTTGTGCAGTATGATCCCATTTGGGTAAACAAACAAAACCCTGTCATTGTATGTATGTACTTTTATATGTGCATATTTTTGTAGCAAAGGATATACACCAAACTGTTAACACTGGTAACACAAGGGTGGCAACTGAAGTGGGTGGTGGGACGAGAAGATACAACCATATTGTAACCATGGGCTAAGATGATAGAAAACTATAACCAATTTTATGTTTTCCTAATGGTTCAATTCTAGAAAAATAATTTGTCAATGTGCCTGAATTACTGTGGATACCTTGAGAGTTGTGTTCCTTGAGTAGTATATTAGATTATCACAGCTAGGTAGTTCTAGTCATTAAGATCATCCATTCCTCTTTATTCAGAGATCACTGAACAGTCGGCTGATAGTAATTGCATTTTCTATGAGGACTTTTTAAACATTTTTTAAAATTGAAATATAGTTGATTTACAATGTTGTGTTAGTTTCAGGTGTTCAGCAAAGTGATTCAGTTATATATTACATATGTGTATATATATATTCTTTTTCAGATTCTTTTCCATTATAGGTTATTATAAGATATTGAATATAGTTCCCTGTGCTATATAGTAAATCCTTGTTGTTTATCTATTTTATATATAGTAGTGTGTATCTGTTAAAACTGTTATTTATCCCTCTCAACCGCCCTTTCCCCTTTGGTAACCATAAATTTGTTTTCTGTGTATGTGAGTCTGTTTCTGTTTCATGAGTAAGTTCATTTGTATAATTTTTTTTTTTAGATTCCACATATAAGTGATATGTGGCATTTGTCTTTCTCTGTCTGACTTCACTTAATATGATAATCTCTAGGTCTATCTATGTTGCTGCAAATGACAATATTTCATTCTTTTTTATGGTTGAGTAATACTCCATTATATATATATATATATATATATATATACACACACACCACATCTTCTTTATCCATTCATCTGTTGTTGGACACTTAGATTGCTTCCGTGCCTTGGCTATTGTAAATAATATTGCTATGAACATTGGGGTGTGTGTATCTTTTCAAGTTAGAGTTTTCATCTTTTCCTGATAAATACCCAGGAGTGGGATTGCTGGATCATATGGTAACTCTATTTTTAATTTCTAAAGGTACCTCCGTACTGTTCTCCATAGTGGCTGCACCAGTTTACATTCCCACCAACAGTGTAGAAGGGTTCCCTTTTCTCCATACTCTGTCCAGCATTTATTTGTAGACTTTTTGATGATGGTCAGTCATTCTGACTGTGTGAGGTGATACCTTATTGTAGTTTTGACTTGCATTTCTCTAATGATTAGTGATATTGAACATCTTTCCATGTACCTGTTGGCCATCTGGATGTCTTCTTAGGAGAAAGGTCTATTTAGGTCTTCTGCCCAGTTTTTTGATTGGGTTGTTTGCTTTTTGATATTGAGCTGTACGAGCTATTTGTATATTTTGGAAATTAAACCCTTGTCTCTTGCATTGTTTGCAGATATTTTCTCCCATTCTGTAGGTTGTCTTTTTGTTTTGTTTATGGTTTCCTCTGCTGTGCAAAAAGCTTGTAAGTTTGATTAGGTCCTGTTTGTTTATTTTTGCTTTTATTTCTTTTGCCTTGTGAGACTGATCTAAGAAAGTGTTGCTACAGTTTATGTCAGAAAATGTTTTGCCTGTGTTCTCTTTTAGGAGTTTTATGGTGTCGTGTCTTATATTTAAGTCTTTAAGCCATTTTGAGTTTATTTTTGTGTATGCTCTGAGGGTGTGTTCTAACTTCATTGATTTACATGCGGCTTTCCAGCTTCCCCAACACCACTTGCTGGAGAGACTGTCTTTTCTCCACTGTATATTCTTGCCTCCCTTGTTAGAGATTAAT
This sequence comes from Grampus griseus, assembly GCF_964374135.1. Classification (NCBI taxonomy): domain Eukaryota; kingdom Metazoa; phylum Chordata; class Mammalia; order Artiodactyla; family Delphinidae; genus Grampus; species Grampus griseus. The sequence continues at coordinate 38,354,240 of NC_139007.1, forward strand.
TGACCATAGGTGTGTGGGCTTGTTTCTGGCCGCTCTATTCTGTTCCATTGATCCATATGTCTATTCTTGTGCCAATACTTCTCTGTTTTGATTACTGTAGCTTTGAGGTATTGTTGAAGTCTGAGAGGGTTATGCCTCCAGGTTCTTTCTTTTTCCTCAGGATTGCTTTGGCAATTCTGGGTCTTTTGTGGTTCCATATACATTTTAGGATTATTTGTTATGAGGACTTTCTTGTAGGCAAAAGGAGATGCTGCCTTGTGGGACCAGCTAGTTTATATTTTCATTTTAAATTTGTAAATTGAGATTCTGTCTTATCAATCAGTGTCTTGTGAACTTGACTAATGCATCACTCCCCCAGGCCTAATCACCTCTGAGGAAAATGGTAAAACCAAGTAACTGGACCTCCAGAGTGTCAGACTCTGAAAATGTGACGAACATAGTGAAGTCCTGTAAACTTCTCAAGGGCCAGCCTGGCCACTCTTATATCATTTTTCTAATTCAGAGCTCACACCCTGACCTACCTCTAAACCCCTGCTCCCAGGCTGCTGTGATTTCCTGAAGAAAATCCCAAACTAGCTGGCGCCTTTGTAAATTTATGGTTTCCAACCTCAGCTGACCCTTCAACACACCTCAGCATTCCCTTATTTTATCCTCTTCTTGTATTTCACACCCCTCTTCCTTACTCTCAGCATGTAGCCTCACTTCATGCAGTACAAAGCAAAGTAAAACCCACAAAGCTCAGTATCTCCCTCCTCTCCACTGAAGACTACTTACAACATGAGTCACCCTCAGAACCTCTGAGAGCTCAAGGCATGCCCAGGCTACTTCCAGCTTTTGAGAATGCGGGCATTTTCAGATTTGGTATTGAGGAAATTATTTATAAACACTGTGGCTTGTTTGTTAATTTTAAATAAAGCATTTACATGATTCAAAAGTCAAAATGCACTTGAGTATCCATTGATATAGCTGCCTCCAATCCCTGTCTGCAGCCATCTAGTTCCCCTTTCCATTGACAGCCACTGTTACCAGTTTCTTGCTGCGTATCTTTGTATCCTTCCAGAAATATTCTAGCATGGTTACATATATATATGTATATATAACAAAAATGGCATCATAGGATAACACACTTTTGCACCTTATTTTACTTAACAATGTATCTTGGAGATAGATCCACACTTATACAGCAGCAAAGTATTTCATTACCTGATGTACCATAATTTATTTAACTTGTCCCTGAAGGGGAGCAGAATGTGTGACCCCAAAATATGCCAGTTTGGCATGTGGATTGTCTTGAACGGAGGGCAATCAAGATGCAGCAGACTCAAGAAAAACTTGTACCTCTCTCACCACTACCTAAAAGAACGTAGATAGGGGGCCTGGCCTAGAGAGAGCTATTACCAGAGAGAACTTTTGCCTGAATGACCTATTTCTGTGGCAGGGCAAACATCTAATTACCAAACATCTGTTCCTTGGAAGCCCCAGGCCCCTATCCCATTCCTTAGCTCAGGGTGGTACATAAGCTTCAACTGCCCAATTTGCTCTTTAGTCTCATGCTTCTATTGGACTCCTGTACATACAAAATTAAATTTGTTTCTCTCCCGTTACGTTGTTTTATGTCAATTTGATTATTATCTACCCTAGAAGGGTAGAGGAAAAAATTTTTCTCCACTACATCCCCTACAGACGAATATCTTTGGTGACCTCAGTCTTTCACTATTGCAGTGCTGCAGTGAATAACCTTGAATATGCCGTCATTACACACACATGGGATTATATTTGCAGGATAAGCTCCTGTATGGGCATACCTCAGAGATACTATGGGTTCAGTTCCCAACTTCCACAGTAAAGCAAATATCACAAATAAGCAAGTCCACAAATTTTTTCATTTCCCAATGCATACAAAAGTTATGTTGCACTACATTGTAGTCTGTTAAGTGTGCTCCAGCATTACGTCTCAAAAAACAATGTGCATACCTTAATTAAAAAATAATACTGTTGGGAAAATAGCGCTGATAGACTTGCTCCACTAAGAGTTGCCGCAAACCTTCAGTTTGTAAAATTGCAATATCTGCAAAGCACAGTGAAATTTTCAGCCCCACCCCCTGACTCCTGGGAATGTGGCAGACAGGAGAGGGCAAGGAAGAGCCTTGCGCACATCCCCCATATTTTGCCCTGGACACCTCTTCCATTTGGCTATTCCTGAGTTGTTATCCTTTATAATAAACTGTTAAACATAAGTAAAGTGTTTTTTTCTGAGTTCTGTGAGTCGAATTGTCAAACCTGAGGGGGGAAGGGGGTCATGAGAATCCTCACATTTGTAACCAGCCAGGCAGGAGTGGGTAGCTTAGGCACCCCATTTAAGGCTGGTGTCTGAAGTGGGAGCAGTCTTGTGGGACTGAGTCTTTAACCTGCAGGGTCTGTGCTAAGTCCAGGTATTTAGTGTCAGAATTGAATTGAATTGTTGCACGACCAGCTGGGGTTGGAGACTCAGGCTTTGGAGATGATGTTAAGCCCTTCTAGGAGCATATCAGGTAGTCTCTATCCTTCCCTTAAAGGTTAAGTTCTCTACTTCCACGGTCATGGAGGGGTCACTGCAGGGTTGCTTCTTGGACTGTCTAAGAGTTTGGGATCTTGGGGAGGTTAATACGTCCTCACACCGATTTTCCTTGTATATTTGTTCACAGTTTCATTTAAAGAAGAGGCAGGGGACTTCGCTGGTGGTCCAGTGGTTAAGACTCCGTGCTTCCACTGTAGGGGGCATGGGTTCGATCCCTGGTTGGGGAACTAAGATCCTGAAAAAAAAAGAAAGAAAAAAAGAAGAGGCAAGACCTGGAGCAAGCCACTCAGCAAAATAAGCCTGGTAATGTGACTCACTCTCAGAAGGCAGGTTAGTGAGCATCTGTTGATCTGTTGTGTTTTAGGCATGCCCTTAGAGGGGTCTTACTCCGTACCCTGAGATCCTTCACAGGGTGTCTCTTCCAATGCACACTCAATTCTACATTTGGTTACTTTTTTTTGCGTGATTTAGTGTCTCTTCTGTATTGGTAAATCAGGCAGTGCCCAGCTGGTTGTATCAACATCGGAACCCCCCTCTCTTGCTTTTATCCAAGTTCGTCTCCACCAGTTATGCCTTTTTCCCTATATCTTCTCACAACCCTTTGTGGTAGCCGTGAGAATGTGCCTCTCAGATCTCTAGCCTCAGGAAACATAATTAACCTATGGCCTCAGCTGCTGTGCGCTGAAATTCGTTACTGCATTTGCTCTGAGTCCACGTATCCCGTGGCTGCTCGCAGCCAAATGCTGAGCACGCCAGGCAATGGCTGAGGACTGCTTAGACATCAGAACTGCTCAGACACTTCTCCTCTTAGAGATGACATTGGATCCAGTGTCTGGAAGAGTCAAAAGCAGCCATGACAATGAGCAATTTCTGTCCTTGCTCAAGTGGTTGACTTCTGGGGGGATAAAAAAAAACGCCGCAGGATTCCTTTTGAAATTGAAAGGCCCTGACCTCATGCAGGGTGGCTGATTTCAACCATGTAAGGCCAGGCAAGGTTAGTGTAAACCTGAATCAGGGTGAAAATACACAATCCTGAGCTGTGGGAACAGTGGGAACCAGGCATTTGTATTCCTTCTCTCAAGAAAATGGATTATGAACTTTCTAAGTAAAGAACCAACAATGTTATCTAGAGCAGTGTTTCTCAAACATTAATATGCATACAAGTCACCTGGAGATTGTATAAAACTGCAGATTCTGATCCAGGAGTTCTAGGATGAGACCTAAGATTTTGCATTTCTGACAAGTTCCAGAAAATGCCATCGCTGCTGGTCTCCAGACCACACCAAATAGCAAGGATCTAGAGAATCTGAAGAATGCCATATATATTGTATTGATTAGTTGGTGGGGCAGGGAGAGGGTCATTTCCAGAACCAATAGCATCATGTGATCTCCTTAGCTGAACAGATATGTCTCCCTTAGGACGCTTAGAGCAGTCTAGCCATTCATGTGACAAATATGTACTGAGCAGCTACAGAAAACCAAGTGCTGTGCTAGGTGCTAGGGCAGGAGGGAGCATGGAGAGGAGGGAAGGTGGGAAAAAGATATGGTTTTTGTTTCCAGGATCTTTCAGTGTGGTCATAGGGACACGTCAGTAGAACGTGATGAGAGCCACATAGCCCAGTCTCAAGGGTAGTAGGGAAAGAATTCCAGAAGGAAGCAACAAAACTGAGACATAAAGTTGGTGTTTGACGTGCAAAGTGCCTGTGATTTGGGTGTGCCTGTGTGTGGGAGGTGCATTCCAGAGAAAGAGATAAATACAGAGGCCCAGAGGAAAGCACTGCTGGGGAACTACACATAGTTTAGTACTACTGGAATGAAAGTGCAAAATGACAAGGACTAAGGCCAGAGGGACAAGGCCATGAGGCATTACAGTGTTTGTGGTTCTGACCCTTATCTAAAGACATTCTAAAGGAAACCACTGAATGGGAGTGACTTGATTTTTAGTTTAGAAAGATCACTCTGGCAGAACTAAGATAGCAGCAGTGGGAATGTAGAGAAAAGAATGGACTTGAGAAATAGTTGCCCCTGTTTCTCTAGTTTGACCCAAAGAAGGTACTGCATTAAGCAGCTGAGGACTGCCCAGACTGGAAATCTATGAGATGCCAGGTCGGAAGAGAGTGTCAGGACGCAAACAGCGCCGTAACTCCTACTGGGAGGTGAAAGGCCTGGCAGATCTCTGTGATTTGGTATCAGTGTTCTAGTGAAAGGCCTTAGCCACTAGGATATACACAGGCACACCAGCTTTGACTCCTAGTTGTGTTTGCAAAGGAAGTAAGCTCTCCTAACTACTCGTTTGGGAACACATCTTCGCAGGAGGTGTATTTGGCCAGAACCTGTGGGCTGGTTTCAGTAGAGAGATTGACCAGGCCTGCTGCGACAAGGCTTGATCCACTCAGCTGTTTAATGCTCCCAAATCGATACTTACTTCAACTTGGAGTATGGGCATATTACTACCATGTTTGCCACCCCACAGCACACACTCACACAGGCACCCATGTGCTATTTCTGTTTGTTGTCCTATTGCCTAACCAAACTCAGCATATCTAAAGTCACTCTCATTCCATTTACTCTCAAGCAATACCCCCAATATTTATATCCTTTTTGCTGTAAGTATTATTTTTTGAATCGCTTGGGCTTTAGCTGTGCATCATCTTTTTCACCTCTTTCTCATCTGCCCTCACGCCCTTGCCATACCCTAGCTTGGTTAATGTTAGACCACAGAGATCTCCATGCTACCTTGCTTTCTCTAATTTCTTCTATCCATTAGGCACAATACTAGTGTGATTTACGTACTACCGTTCTGATATGTTTTTATAGTATAGATATCTCTTGCCTAGAAATTTATATTTTACATAAATGTGTCTGACTTGAAGACAATGCTATGAGCAAATCAATTATATTTAGTGAGGGTTTGGTAGAGGAAATGGGCAAAATCCTTAGTAGCCAAGTAACCCTAGAAAAGTTTTTTGCCTGACTGTGCCTCTGTTTCTTCATGTGTAAAATGGGGACAAAAATAGTATCTACCTTACCAGGTGATTATGAGTACTGAGAGTTAATATTTATAAAGCAGTTAGAACAGTGCCGGACACATGGTAAGCCCTGAAATGCCTAGAATCTGTGAACAAGTCAATAAGGAAATGGCCTTACCTAGAAAGAAAGAATGTAGTTGAAAATCATAGGATGAGGCCTTGAAGCCATGATTAGAAGTGACTGGTGCTGTGTGGCTAGGCCTGTGAGCAGAGGCTATTCAATCAATGTTGTAACTAAATGAATCTAGTACTGGAAAGCTTGATGATCCTCTTGACCAGAAACCTGAGCTTAAATCTATTGACAGAGTGTTTCAAAACCTTGATTTATTTACTGTCATTTTAGATTCAAAATGTTAGTTTTCACAGGCATTTCTGTCTAAGGCAATGTCAATTAATTAGGTCCCAAGTAAAACATCTGCCATGGGAGATTTACATTACCATAGCCTGCATTTGAGAAAGTCAAAAATTTCAAAATATCGTTAGTTCCAAAGTATGTTTTTGATAGCCCAGCTTGAATACTGCATTGTGGATAACAAGGTTAAATAAAGGTTCTAATAAGACAAACAACGACAATTTTAAATAAATCAGATGTTTTTGTCGAAGATTACTCTGTGATTTTCTCCAATTATTCATGACATTTCACCCATTCATATTGTGATCTGCTTTAACAGTGAAGGGAAAAAAAACCTCATCTCCTTGTTTATTCTTTGTTCTCAAGGAGATAAGCTGTTTATAAAGATACGTTATTTGTTATTTAAATCACTTTTACTGAAGTTGTTTATTTCCTTGTTTCAGTTTCTAAAAATATTTCAACAATTGTAATGCTTCTTAGAGATGTCTATTCAATTCAGAGTGATTTGTACTGAAATTCTTTGCTAAATGGGCACAGGTGCTATGTGTATAACATGCTAGAGTGAGTCAAAACTAATAAATGCTAAAAAACAAAAAGGATAACGGGGATATACTTGTGTCAACTTTCAAAATCTGTGATTAAAAACATTTTAGACCTAACATCTCAGATATTTGTAAATGTCTAACTCTATACTTGCCACTTCAAAACTATTTAATAATAGTAATAATAATAAATTAGATAACACCAAAACTATAAGCAGAAAAACTGTATAATTTAAATCCAGAAGTCTATTTCTTAGAAAATGCCCTTCAATCACTTTGCAGACTTTCAAGATCATAATTATTATATAAAAGTAATTACATTAGGGCTTCCCTGGTGGCGCAGTGGTTGAGAGTCCGCCTGCCGATGCAGGGGACACGGGTTTGTGCCCCAGTCTGGGAAGATTCCACATGCCATGGAGCAACTAAGCCCGTGAGCCACAACTACTGAAGCCCGCATACCTAGAGCCCGTGCTCCGCAACAAGAGAAGCCACCGCAATGAGAAGCCCGCGCACCGCAACAAAGAGTAGCCCCCGCTCACGTCAACTAGAGAAGGTCCGTGCGTAGAAACAAAGATCCAACACAGCCAAAAAAAAAAAAAAAGGCATCCAAATTGGTGAATTTTTATGTAACCATTTTAATTTTGAAGATGAAAGAAAAAAGCAACATGTTTGGCATATTATGCTTTATTATTTGAAGAAAGGTAAAAACGCAACTGAAAAGCAAAAAAAGATTTGTGCAGTGTATGGAGAAGATGCTGTGACTGATCGAACATGTCAAAAGTGGTTTGCAAAGTTTCATGCTGGAGATTTCTCGCTGGATGATGCTCCCCGGTGGGGTAGACCAGTTGAAACTGATAGCGATCAAATCGAGACATTCATTGAGAACAATTAATGTTATACCACGCGGGAGATAGCCGACATACTCAAAATATCCAAATCAAGCATTGAAAATCATTTGCACCAGCTTGGTTATGTTTATCTCTTTGATGTTTGGGTTCCACATAAGTTAAGCGAAAAAACCCTTCTTGACTGTATTTCCACATGCGATTCTTTACTTAAACGTAATGAAAATGTTCCACTTTTAAAACAAATTGTGGCTGGCGATGAAAAGTGGATACTATACAATAATGTGGAATGGAAGAGATTGTGGGGCAAACGAAATAAACCACCACCAACCACACCAAAGGCCGGTCTTCATCCAAAGAAGGTGATGTTGTGTATATGGTGGGATTGGAAGAGAGTCCTCTATTATGAGCTCCTTCAGGAAAACCAAACGATTAATTCCAACAAGTACTGCTCCCAATTAGACCGACTGAAAGCGTCACTCGATGAAAAGCGTCCAGAACTAGTCAACAGAAAATGCATAATCTTCCATCAGGATAACGCAAGACCACATGTTTCTTTGATGACCTGGCAAAAACGGTTACAGCTTGGCTGGGAAGTTCTGATTCATCCACTGAATTCACCAGACATTACACCTTCGGATTTCTATTTATTTAGGTCTTTACAAAGTTCTCTTAATGGAAAAAAATTCAATTCCCTGGAAGACTGTAAAAGGCACCTGGAACAGTTCTTTGCTCAAAAAGATAAAAAGTTTTAGGAAGATGGGATTATGAAGTTGCCTGAAAAATGGCAGAAGGTAGTGGAAAAAAAGGGTGACTACGTTGTTCAATAAAGTTCTTGGTGAAAATGAAAAACGTGTCTTTTATTTTTACTTAAAAACCAAAGGCACTTTTTGCCCAACCCAATAAGAAAAGTATCAGAACGCATTTAGGAAATAAAGATGGGGGTAGGGTGTGGGAAGATGAGATCAGTTTTCCAGTTTTTTGAGAATAGTATATATGGAGGTTCATGAAAACAAATGAGATACTTGGTAAATCACTGGGTTTCAATCACTTATGAGAAGATGGTAAGGTAGGTTAGGAACCAGATCTTGATTTTCTAAAGGTCCATAATAAATTGTATTTCATTCGGTAGACAGTAGGGAGGCATTGCAAGTTCAGAATCTGTGATGCAATGTGGTCAGATAGGTCACATTTTTGGAAACAAACCTGATAGCAAGATGGATCAGAGGAGAGAGAGACAGAGCCAGTTAGGAGATGACTGTATTACCCTCAGAAAGACAGGAGGAAGACCCAATGGTAGTTGGTGGATTTATGCCATATTAAGATGATAGATTCAATTATATCTAATGAAAGATTGCATCTGAATCATGAGGAAGAGAAATTAATTGAAGGTGGCTCCCAGATTACAAATTTGCATGTGGATTTGGGGGAGGTTAGAAATGGCTGTGGGTTGCTGCTATTTTAGAAAGAAAGATGGGGGCTTCCCTGGTGGCGCAGTGGTTGGGAGTCTGCCTGCCAATGCGGGGGACACGGGTTCATGCCCCGGTCCGGGGTGATCCCACGTGCCGCGGAGCGGCTGGGTCTGTGAGCCATGACCGCTGGGCCTGCACGTCCGGAGCCTGTGCTCTGCGACGGGAGAGGCCACAGCAGTGAGAGTCCCACGTACTGCAAAAAAAAAAAAAAAAAGAAAGATGGCAGAGAGGGCATGTGGAGAAATTACATAAGAAAAGCCTCTCCTTCCCCCTTAAAATTTGGGTAAGAAACATTTAAGGAGGAAATATATAGGTAAATAGACAAATAGACATATTATCATGTGGTTCAAATAAAAAAAAGAATATCCTGATAAAGGATATTCAAAACTGAAAAACACTCATACAACTCAATATCAAAAAAACAAAAAATCAAAAAAAAAAGAACAGCCCAATCCAAAAATGGGCAGAAGATCTGAATAGACATTTCTCCAAGGAAGACATACAAACAGCTAACGGGCATGTGAAAAGATGCTTTACATTGCAAATTATTAGAGAAATGCAAATCAAAAACACAATGAGGTATCATCTCACACCTGTCAGAATGGCCATCATCAAAAAGTCTACAGAAAACAAACTTTGGCAAGAATGTGAAGCAAAGGTAACACTTATACACTGTTGGTGGGAATGTAAATTGGTGCAGCCACTATGGAAAACAGTATGGAAGTTCCTCAAAAAACTAAAAATAGAACTACCATATGATCTAGAAATTTCATTACTGGGTATATATCTAGAAAATAAGAAAACATTAATTCAGCAAGATACATGCACCCCAATGTTCATAGCAGCACTATTTACAATAGCTAAGATATGGAAGCAACCCAAGTGTCCATGAACAGAGGGAATATATATACACACCATATATGTGTATGTGGTGTATATATGTGTTTATATATATGTGTGGTGTATATATATGTATATATATGTAAACAAATTATATATACAATGGAATATTACTCAGTCATAAAAAGAATGAAATTCTGCTATTTGCAGCAATATGGATGGACTTAGAGAATATTATCCTTAGTGAAATAAATCAAAGACAAACACTGTATGATATCATTTATATGTGGAATCTCAAAAATAAAACAAACGAACATAGATGCAAAACAGAAACAGACAGATTTAGAAAACAAACTAGTGGTTACCAGTGGGGAGAGGGAAGTGGGGAGGGGCAAGGTAGGGGTATGGGATTAAGAGATACAAGCTATTATGTATAAAATAGATAAGAAAGAAGGATATAGTCTATAGCACAGGGAATTATAGCCATTATTTTATAATATTAATAGCTTTTAATGGAGTATATTCTAAAAATACTGAATCACTATGCTGTATATCTGAAACTAATATAATATTGTAAATCTACTATATTTCAATTAAAAAACCTGAAAAACAACTGAACCAGTTATTTTGAATCTGTTGTTGAAAATAAGTAGAAAGAAACTAAGTAAAGAGTTGAGCACTGAACATGACTTCAAATATTTTGTCTTTGGCCAGTCTCTGGTTACAGATGAAATAGTGTTTCATTAAGGAAAAAAATGGTAGCTTTTGTTGGAAGTTCAGCAGATGTGTAATTCTTGCTTATTAGAAGGAATGGATTGCTTGCCACAACATCTATACTTGATATAAATTTATGTTACTGAGGTGGGTATATCTGGTTTAGAAATTTCCATAGGTAATAAGGCACTTAGGCATATTTATTGTTTGTTGAAATTAAGGAACCTAAATTATATTTTTGACCAAGGATCTTTAATTACAAATATTGGAATCTAGAAGCTAGATATTTTGACTCTGACTCCAGAAAATGAGTTTTTATGGTTTAAATCATTCCTTATGTGTCTTCAAATGAACCATATTGTCTCTTGTAGCTAAAGTGTTTCTTTGTTAAATTAGAAGAACCTATAATTATGAGGAAACATGTGTGATGATAAATAAATGAATGAATAAATAAGTGAAAAATAAGGGCTCTTTGGCTGTATTCCAATTACTTCTCTGATATTGAATTTGATTTTTTTTTTTTTTTTTTTTTGCGGTATGCGGGCCTCTCACTGTTGTGGCCTCTCCCGTTGCGGAGCACAGGCTCCGACGCGCAGGCTCAGTGGCCATGGCTCACGGGCCTAGCCGCTCCGCGGCATGTGGGATCTTCTCGGACCGGGGCCCGAACCCGTGTCCCCTGCATCGGCAGGCAGACTCTCAACCACTGCGCCACCAGGGAAGTCCGATGGTGTTTTTTATTAATCTTCAAGTGGACTCAATATATTAGGAGCATCACTGATTTCATGAAGCAGGTAGTCTGGTTTTTGCAGAAAGACTAAAATGATGATAAATTTTGTATTTGTACTAAGGCAACTCATTCAGTCACTTAATACACATTTATGGAGTGTGTACTAACTTAGGCACTATTCTAGGCCCTGGGGATACAGCGGTGAACAAAAGAGACATTAATCCCAGTCCACATGGAGCTTAAACTCTAGGAAGAGCAGTAAGAGCAGATAATAAGCTAATAAATTAGTAAAGTATATATAGTGATGTTGGAGAAAATAAAGCTAGGAAGGAGGAAGTTAGGTAGTTAGGTGGTTAGGAAAGGCCTTCACTGGCAAGGTAGCATAAGGAACTAAGGACACAAGGAAGTGAACCAAGTAGATATCTTGGAGGAGAGCATTCCATGCAGAAGGCACAGGCAATGTAAAAGCTTTGAGGTGGGAAACAGGTTTGTGAGTTCCAGAAACTCACATACCATAGTATGTTATCGACCAACCACTTTCTTTCCCATTTTTGTCATCATTTTTTTTTTAATGATTGCATTGATTGGTTGATTGATGGCTGTGTTGGGTCTTCATTGCTGCACGCAGGCTTTTTCCAGTTGCGGCGAGCGGAGGCTTCTCTTGTTGCGGAGCACGAGCTCTAGGCGTGCGGGCTTCAGTAGTTGTGGCACGTGGGCTCAGTCGTTGTGGCTCTCGGGCTGTAGAGTGCAGGCTCAGTTGTTGTGGTGCACGGGCTTAGTTTCTTCACGGCATGTGGGATCTTCCCAGACCAGGGCTCGAACCTGTGTCCCCTGCATTGGCAGGCAGATTCTTAACCACGGTGCCACCAGGGAAGCCCTGGCCTGGTTTTGTCCCTGAGATTAGAGTCCAGAACTAATTGGCACTTCTCTAGGGAGATTTTTTAGTAGGAAAAGATAATGCTTTGTGATTTTCTGATTTACTTTTTCTGATAATGTTCAAAATGCCTTTTAGGGCTTTTTTTTTTTTTTTTTTTTTTTTTTCGGTACGCGGGCCTCTCACTGCTGTGGCCTCTCCCGTTGCGGAGCACAGGCTCCGGACGCGCAGGCTCAGCGGCTATGGCTTACGGGCCCAGCCACTCCGCGGCATGTGGGATCCTCCCGGACCCGGGCACGAACCCGTGTCCCCTGCATCGGCAGGCGGACTCCCAACTGCTGCGCCACCAGGTAAGCCTTAGGGCTTTTTTTTTTGTTTTTGTTTTAGCAATTGCAGGAACAGCAGGAGTTTGGGATTGGTATTTTAATAAAATAGTTTACAGTGGCTACTTAATTAGTTTTCTGGTCATAATAAATTCTCTTGAATACAACAAATGTAATTTAAATTATTTCCAAGTTACCTCATACTTGTACACAATAAAGTTCATTTGCCATGTTTCTGTCCACTTGCACAGTCATGTGAAAATTTCCTGCAGATCTTCCTGCCAATTTGGCATTAAACTATCAATGAGTTCCTATTTCACTTCCATAATTATTAAGCCTTTGGAATCTCTACTAAGAGGTAATTTCATTGACCAAGACCAAGACAAGAAGTTGTTTTCCCAGGGCAAACAAAATGATACCCAGACACTCTCTAAAAGTCTTGAGAGTAATGAATATGTAAGTCAAGGAAGAAACAGTCCAGTTTTTTCAAAAGGCCTTTCACAAAGTGTCACACCAAAAATTAGTAACATTAAATGAAACAAACATGGAGGAATCGTTTGTCGTGTCAGACAATGGAATTAAAGATAGAAAAAAATGTGAAATGACATTTTGAAGGACACAATCAAAATAATTTTTCTATAAACGATTTGACAGAGTCAGTAGAGAAATCTCCAAAATATTATATGCTCTCCTTTTCCTGTTTCTTTGGAATCTTCTATTGTAGACCAACTAACTAACTTCCTGGAACTCTTTCTAGTGTAGTCTGAAACGTGGCTTTCTCCTTCCTGTAATCCAGTTTTTTTATTTTTATTTTTTTTGCCCCACTGCGCCACCCGGGATCATAGCTCCCCTGACCAGGGATGGAAGCCGTGCCTGCTGCAGCGGAAGCGCAGCCTTAACCACTGGAATGCCAAGAAAGTCCCTAGTCCAGATTTTCTTGCTTGCCTGCCTTAGCTCACTCTATTTCCTGTTCTTGGAAGGTCTTCGTTTCCTGTTAAAAATAAAGCTTCTAGAAGGCCTTCCTGATTTCCCAGCCAAAGTGCTCTTTCACTGTTTCCAGAACACCTAGTAGAATCTTTGGTCGCTTTCTTTATCCTTCCTTACCGGATTGCCTGCCTCTTCTGGACAGCAGTTTGTATTCCCAATACAGTTATCATAGTGACTCAAAACATTTTTTGTTTAATCAAATTAGGGCAGATCACTTAGAAATTCCTCCTTAGATACACTGTCCCACAGTCCATCTCGGGCCATTGGCTTTCCCATGTTACACAAATTTTCCATGTTCTTTCAAAACATTTGAGTATATGCCACATTGAAAATGATTTATGCTCTTGAAATACAAAAAGTAAAAGTGGTAGGAGCACATTTCATGTACTCTGCCAAAGATGCGTTGGACGCTGGAGGCAAATAAATTGGGGATACCGTTTATGGAGATAACAATATTTCGTTAAAATATGAAGGCCCACTGATTCACCTACACTTTATTTAGGTTTTGGAATCTCGGTCAGGTACGCTACCGAAAAGGCTGAGGAGTGGTTACTTGAATACACGCCGCAAACACGTTCTAACTCCTTGAAAATGTTTTTAGATCAGCTGCAGCAGGCGCTGGGCGGACAACTGCCCCTCCCCCCAGCCTAAAGCTGCCCTCCGCCCCGTCCCTTCGCCCGGCCCCCGCGCCGCCGCACTGCATGCTGGGAGTCGTAGTCCCGGTTTGTTTTGCCCGGAGGGATCGAAGGGCATTGGAGTCCAGCTTGCCCTCGAGCTACTAGAGGTCGCGTTCTTCCGCTGCTCCTTTCGTTCTGTCGGGCGGAGCCTTCCGTGAGCACGGCTGGATTTGTCTGTGCTACCGTCTCTCTTCTGGGTTTCAATAAAGTTTTCCTCTTCCTTCCCCTGTACGGAGCTCAAGATGGCGGCCTCTTGGTCGCCCTTGGTTACCCTGCGCTTAGCGCCGAGCCGGCTGAGAGGAAGATGTGTCCGGTGCAGGGCTTGGGCCGCTGCTCTCCCCACTTCGGTCACCTCCCCTGGAAACCCCTTTTGTAAAGGTTAGTGACTGTATCTGGAGTAAGCCGAGACGACTGCTTATGACCGGGGAAGTCTCGGGGCAGTCACCCTCCCTCCTCGAGCTCCCCAAACTGCCTCCTTGGTTCACGGTTTTCGAGAGATTTCTTCGAGAGGAGTTCCACCCTCTCTTGCACCGCTGTTACTGCCTGCTCATGAAGGAGCACTGAGGGAGGTGGCCCAGAGTAACTTTCATTTTGAGGGTTAGATGTCGACCCAGGGTTTGTTCCTTTCCGGCTGTTAGAGACCTGTAAACCCAGGTGTGGGGAGTACCTCGCTTGAAGGGATTCAAGTGTGGGGTTGAGGCCTGGGAACTCTTCCAACCTGCCGCATCCCAAGCTCTCCAGGCTGGTGACCCGGGACTGTACCTCTGACATCTGCAGGCCCTGCGTGCTCTCTGGATTGCGGGAATGCAAGTGTACTGACATTCTCAGATTGAGGGGTCGATTCTTTGTGTTCTTTTCAAGTCCTAGAGGCTTCAGCGAGGCGTATTTTGTCACCGGGCTTGCATCATTCATTCATTCTTTCAAATTGTTATTCATGAGTGAATGAACCTGTATTTTGAGTAACCAAGGCCACAGGAGTGCTAGTTTTACTATATTCATATACTCCCACTAAATTGCGGGCTACTCAAAGGCAAGGACTGGGTGTCATTGTTTCCTCAGCACTTAGCACAGTGTTTGGCACCTGATGGGCAGATATATTTTTTGAGTGAATGAATGACGTTATTCTTATTGCTCCCTCATCCACATACTTAAGCTTTCCTTTTTAAAAAAAATCTCCAGGAACCCCACCCTTATACATCTTAATAAACTGATTCTCATTGGCAGTTTAGCTAAAACTCTATCAGTCTTTGATTATTATCATAAATAGAGTTGAAATTAATACTAAAACTGTGATTAAGTCACCTTAGGTTTTACTGTAAAGTTTAGCGTAATCCACTTACTGTATAATGGAATATTTTGGTAGCATGAGGTTTCGATCTTAATATAAACTATTTAAAAAAATTTTGGAATAGGCTATACAAGCAAATAACACAAAATTCAAAAGGTACAAGAAGGAATTTGGTAAAATGTTGACTTTCTTCCACTCCTGTTCCATAACCATTTAGTTTTCCTTCCCAGAGGCAACTTCTCATACTTGTTTCTTATGTATTCTTCCAGAGACATTCTGTATATATCCACCATATATATTTATAAATACCTGAATTAAAGAAAAATAGAAGTGGTAATATACTATACACACTGTTCTGGTCCTTCCTTTTTTTTTCATGTAGTATATCTTGGAGATCATTCCATATAAATACGTGTAGAACTGCCTCTTTTTTTTGGCTGCCACAAGGCATGTGGGATCTTAGTTCCCCAACCAGGGATTGAATGGGCCCTCCCTGCATTGGAAGCTCAGAGTCTTAACCACTGGACTGCCAGGGAAGTCCCTGTACCTCATGTTTTAAATGGTTAAAATAGAATTCCGTTTAATGCATGTACCATAATTTATGAAAATTAGGATTTAAGGAACATTAGCATAACAACATGAGCCTTAATGTTTGTTCTGGGTCATGCAATATGCTAAGTGCTTATCTTGTTTAATTCCCGTTATCCTCATTTTGGGGATGAGGAACCCAAGGTTGCAGAAGTTATTTGGCTAGTTAAGTGGCAGAATTTTTTTTTTTTTTTTTTTTTGCGGTACGCGGGCCTCTCACTGTTGCGGCCTTTCCCGTTGCGGAGCACAGGCTCCGGATGCGCAGGCTCAGCGGCCATGGCTCACGGGCCCAGCCGCTCCGCGGTATGTGGGATCTTCCCGGACCGGAGCACGAACCCGTGTCCCCTGCATCGGCAGGCGGACTCTCAACCACTGCGCCACCAGGGAAGCCCCAGAATTTGTTTTGAATGTGGACATTTGATGAAAATGCAGTTAGAGGTCAATTTAATTGTAACTAAAGTTGCTCCTTCCCCCTCTTTAAGTAAAAGAAAAATTTAAGTTGAAACGTTATTCAGTATTTAGAGTCTGATTTAAGTTTGTTTTCTATCGTTTGCTTGATGTTTTTGGGGGGGTATTTACTGTTGACATTTGTTTTATCTCCTTTTTTTAATCTTTTCAAGCCTACTGTTTACTGCAGTGTAATGTGAGGGAAGCACATTATACTTAATGTTAAACAAAAGAAGGAAGTAGATAAAGGAAAGGAATGAGGGGAAAGGAAGAGCATATTCTTTGTTTTTGTGCTTCATTTCTTTCTTTCATTTTTTTCCCCTTAATTAATTTATTTATTTGGCTGCATGGGGTCTTGGCTGCAGCATGCGGGATCGAGTTCCTTGACCAGGGATTGAACCCGGGCCCCCTGCATTGGGAATGCAGTCTTAGCCACTGGACCACCAGGGAAGTCCCCATCTAAGCTTTAATGCCAGCCTTGGCTCTAAGACATTTTGGTAACTGGAAATGTGAAAACTTTAGGGGTCCTAAAATGGTGTTCATTCATATCACCTAACTTTAAATTCCTTAGGAAGTACAACTTATAAATTCCACTTTGTGATATATGTATTTCCATTAGTCAGATTATTAAACAATTGAAAGTATCAATAAAATTTGGTATCTTAAATAATTTAAGTATATATGTGAATTTTGATATTACTGCTTGTTTTCTTTTAGGTCTAAGTGTATTTTCATTTAATGTAACAGTTATTCAGTCTCCAGATAGTTATGGGGAAACATTTTATTAGAAATCAGAGTGGTCATGGTGTGGGTAGAAAATGCCTCGAGATTGCTAATTCAGTTGAAGTCTTGTATTAAGTGTATGGAGGGGGAAAGTGAATGAAATTGGCTGCCAGGCCTTGAATAGCTTACAGTCTTGGGAGATGGAATTACAAGAGCTAATGTTTATTGAGCCCTTTCTGTGTTCCAGGCAGTCTGCTAGCCGTTTCTTTCTCTCATAATTTATCTTCATAAAAACTCTATTATAAAATTGTTTTAAAATTTTTAAAAAAATTTTATTTTTTAATGTTTCTTTTTAAAAATTTTATATTGGAGTATAATTGATTTACATTGTTGTGTTAGTTTCAGGTGAAACTGAATCACTTTAGTGATTCAGTAAAGTGATTCAGTTATACATGTACATATATCCATTCTTTTTAAGATTCTTTCCCTATATAGGTTATTACAGAGTATTGAGTAGAGTTCCCTGTGCTATCTATAAAGGTATTGTCATCTCTGTTTTATAAATGACTAAACAGGCATGGCTACTCAAGTGGTATTTGAGCCCAGGCATTTTCCCTCCAGAAGCACAAACTTAACCAACCACTGTGTTCTACTAGCTCTTTACCGTGACAATGAACATTAACACCACCATAATCTAGGCCCATCTGAAGTGTTGTAGGACTACAGAGGAGAAAGCAGCTCTGCTTGGAGAGGGGAGGGCTTTTTAGCAAAAGTGTGGAAGTGAACTGCACCTGGCCCTTATTGGTGTATGTATAGTCCCTCAGGGGGAACAGCTAGAGATGAAGCTTGGCAGGTGGGCTGGATTCTGGTTAGAAGAGTCCTGTATAGTATGCAAAGATGTGTAGGCTCAGGGGGATACTGCTGAAGATTTCTTAAGAAGAGAAGTGATCAGGTCCATTTTAGCATGATTATCCCTGTGGCTACCTGAAAAACAGGTCAAGAATGCCTGGATGGGGGAATATTGGAAGCTTGGTGATTATTTAGGAGGAAGTTGTAGTGGTTTAGGGAGAGTGATTTAGGCCCTGAATTACTGCTGTGGTAAAGATGGAGAGCAGGGCAGCAAAGGAGGGAATTCAGAGACCCTGCTTTGGTGAAATTGACAGGATCTGGGGGAGACAAGGAAAGAGAGGAGTTAAGGTCAATTTGGGTTTCCTAGTTTGGGTAATTTAATGGCATCAAAGTCCATCTATCAAAGGAAACTAAACAAATGAAAAGTAAGGCCAGAGGCATTTTAGGGAGGGGTTCCATTTTGGATATGTTAAAGTTGAGGTGTTAGTGATAATTCCAGGTAAACAAGTCTAAGTAGTTGTAGGAAATATGGGATCTGAGTCTAAGAAAGGAAATATGAGGTGTTGAGAGCCATAAGAATGGAAGAACTAGCCTTGAAATATTTGTAGAATGAAAAGGAGAAAAGGCTAGGGATGAGTTCTTGAGGAAAACTGATGTTTTATGAGCAGAAGGTGACCTCATCAGAGAGCAGTTAGAGAGGTCATAGGGGAAATTGGAGAGAAGCCAAGGAAGAGAACGCTTCTAAGTTTTCTAAAACTTAAAATCAGCGTATCTATTGTACTTAAGCTAGCCTTAGAAATTAAGTTTCTTTCTTTCTGTTTTTTTTTCTTACTTTTTGGCCACACTGCGTGGCATGTGGGGTCTTAGTTCCCAGACCAGGGATGGAACCTGCACCCCCTGCAGTGGAAGCGCGGAGTCTTAACTGCTGGACCACCAGGGAAGTTCCAGAAATTAAGTTTATTTCATAGAGGCAAGGTAATATGACAGTCACACCTTGTGATTTCTTATCATTGTAGTGTCCTTCTGTATCTCAGTGTTATATTTTTAGATCTCTATATTAACTGAAGATTCGTATTTACCTTTAGTCACAATCTCTTCTTTAGTACATGTACATTGGAGATCTTGATTAGGTATTAATGTGAGTAGAACTCAGCCATATGAATTGGTATTATTTATTGGCTGCATAGATTAGTTGTTAAGAAAATGGATTTGGACTTTTATGACTCAGTTAGATGAACACCCTGTGTGAAACTTCATGTTTCTTGGATTTCCGTTATTGTTTATTATTATATTAGAAAAGAAGGTTCATGCCTGCTCCTGAGACTATTAACTTCATGATAATGGTTTCTTTCAGTTTTTTTTTTTAAGCATAGCACAACTTATTACATGGCATAGCTAGTGCTCAGATGTAGTTCTGGGGTGGAGGGTGGGCAGATGAAATAGGGTGGGTTCAAGAGTAGAACCCATTAGAAAGGAACTTCAGAAGTCCAGAGATGGATTATTGATCTACTGTAGATTTGCACTGTGTTATACCTCAAGAGCTTCATTCTGTTTGTTTAAGTAAATGGTGAATATTTAAATGGGTTTAACTATTTTTAAAAAATTAACTTTTTTTTGGGCTGCATCGGGTCTTAGTTGCGCCAAGTGGGCTTCTTTCTATTTGCGGCGTGCGGGCTTAGCTGCCCTGCAGCATGTGGGATCTTAGTTGCCCGACCAGGCATCTAACTGGTGTCCCCTGAATTGCAAGATGGATTCTTAACCACTTAAATCCTGGTTTTACCTATTTTAGATTTGTCTTTTCACAAAAGTACCACAGAAATAATAGATGTCAAGGGCCCAGTGCAATAATACGCTCTATAAATTCTGACAGAAGGTCATGTAGCCTCAGCTTGACTATATCTAATACTGTTTCCCTAGGCCACTCATATTTTTTTCTTGCTTGTGACTAAGATTTGTTCTAATTTCTCTTTTAAGAGCCTTTTGAATATGTCTGTTCTTCCTGCTGTGTTTTGTCTTCCTTGCCTAAGGTCCTCTGTTGAGGTCCCATTTCTATGTGTACCCTGCTGGAGGTACCTCATACTTTAATCTCCAGAATCTTTTTTCATAACCTTCTTTCACTGTCCTACTTGTCCTTCTTATTTCTTCTCTCCGTTCAGCTCATCCTAGAAGATACTTTTCAACACATTATCTATCCATATTCTTGACCAGGTGTGCCAGTTTTCAACAATTTTTAAAGCCTGAACATGCAGTTCTTAGTGTAGTTACTTCAAAGCTTCATAATGCAATTTATATCTTAAATGTAATTCCTGTAGATTACATTTAAAAATTCTTATTTATATATTTGTGTAAAAAAATTTAAAATAAATGAACATAACAAATAGACGTTATTTTTCTTTATTGTTTGAAAGAAAATAGACCCCTTAGGTCTCATTATTAAATAGTGTTTGAAAAGGGTGAATATTAAGGAGTTACTCAGTATGCTAGGCCATGCCTATAATTACTTCAGAATAGCTTTATTCAGATTTTTAGGCAGTATTTTACTGATTTGTTATGAAATTTAAGTACTGTTTTTTTTCTTTTGTAAAGTTACACACATTGGCACATTTAAGATTAGCTTCGAAAGGAAAAGAATGATAACTGGCAAGCATTTAGTTTTAATTTTCATAATTTTTCTATTTAAATCAAAAGCACCCTTTTAAAGCCCCTAAATCATCCTTTTATAAATAAAGTAAATGCATTCCTTGATGATGGCTTATGTTGTTTTTTTAAAGAAAGAGTTTAATTAAGATTTGATTTTCTTCTATTCTGCACTTTGTTTATTCATCACTGAATCAAACATAGGTGTTTAATGTCACTGGTAAATCTGACTGTTTGGGTCATTGATGACCGTTGCAGTTTTCGAAAAAAGCAGCTATTTCTCTTTGGGGTATGCATAGAACATAATAGAGCATAAACGGGCTGCCTGTGACCTTAGCATGGGCTTCTGTCATTGTAGGAGAACATTTCTGGTCAGTGGCCACTGTTTACAGTTTGTTAAAATCAACACAAATGTACAAAACACTCATGAATAATTGTGAACACAGTATTTGAATGGATGTTTAATAAATATGCATTAAAAATATAATTACAGTAATGAAGTTACAGCTGAAATTTTAATCCAGCCCTTTAGAAATATTAAACGTGCTTTTCCTGATTGTGCATTTTTCGCACAGCAGTTGGGTAAACATTTTAAACTGGAAATCTAAATTCCTTATATAGTTTTGATTTCATTTAACTAAGCGTGTGTTCTTTTTTGGCAACAATCTTCTTTCTCTTTGTGAAGAAGTGAAGCTCATTTTATTCCATAACTGTTACTTAGAAGAATTTTGATCAGTTCTGTCATAGGACTAATGAACATATGGGATACCAGATGAATAATAAAATGTGACCCGGAAAGACTAGATTGTGATTCTGGTTTCATCCTATGGTACTGGATCAATCATTTAATTTGGTATTTCTTTTTTCTCATCTGTAGAATGGGATTAGTCATCCTAACTCTGCCTTCCTCACATGTCATCTATGAGGCTCAGATAAGTTATTATATAATAGGAGAAAGTCCTTTGAAAATTATAAGAAATGTTATATAAATGTAGGGCTATGCTGGGAGTAATTGAAATATTAATATTGAAATGCTAGAGGTGGTGGATTCCAGTCAGTGAATAGGAATGGGATGAACTCAACTCTATGTATAATTACTAAAACCATTTTGATTTTCGGGGAGACTAACTTATATTAACAATGGCAAAGGGCTCAGTCTGATTTCAGTGCTTTGAATTCCAGAAGACGAAGTTTTGATTTTTCTAAGATTGTGCAGAGGGCCTCTATAGATAACCAGGGATGGTTATTGTTATCCTGGACTTAACTACCTTTCCTCTGGATATTCTGAATATCTAGAGGGTCTTAGAAAATATGAGCTACTGCTTTCGTCATGATGTTTCAAAGAAGGCTATTGAAATTTGATTTATAGTATGCAGGTAAGTCACTAAGGTAAATTATCTTAATTTAGTAAGATACTGCTTATGAATACTGTTTTCAAAGGAACTCAAGTTGTTAATTATTTGCTGTGCAGCAAGATATGAAGATAACATTTCATGGGATCATAGAATAATAGAGCTGAAGAGGACCTCTGGGTTATGTAGTTAAATGTCAGGTGGGAAGGTAGTTTCTGCCTT
Source organism: Grampus griseus (assembly GCF_964374135.1). Taxonomy (NCBI): domain Eukaryota; kingdom Metazoa; phylum Chordata; class Mammalia; order Artiodactyla; family Delphinidae; genus Grampus; species Grampus griseus. The sequence continues at coordinate 38,376,285 of NC_139007.1, forward strand.
TATTGTTTCTTTTTGAGGCATGCTGTTCATTTTTATATAGCCCTAATTGCTAGAAAATTCTTTAAGTAGAATTCTTCAAGTAGAGCTTTTCTGTAACTTCTCATTCATCTTGACTCTTTCCCCAGGCACAACTTATATAACTCTAGTTCTCGTGTGCTTATGACAGTTTTTTAAGTATATCTTATTCATTTATATAGTCATTTATTCATTTATCATATTATTGGTTGCCTCCTTGTCCCAATTCCATTTGACAACCTTTAAAACATTAAAGACATATTTCTCCCATTCATCCGTTCATTCATTCCCCAAATATTTCTTGGTGCCATCTGTATGCTAGACACAGAGTGCTGGGATGTTGTTACTCTCTCCTCAATGTCAACTGTCTCTTGTCTTATCAGTCAAATCTTATGACACGGTTTCTAGATCCTTGAACTACTTCCCTTCTTGAGATTACAGTCTGCTTTCTGAATGTCACTCTGAAAATGTGGCCCACATATCTCAATATATTCCTTTGGACATGTCTGGCCAGAGCACTATTTTAGGTTACCTTTTCTGTGTCCTGTTGCATTAAGTTGGTGGCCAGGTCATATTCATGTCTCACCTTAAGACTCCTAAGGCTATTATAAGACAGGTCTCTTTTGTTTATATTTGATTAGTTATTTTTTCTATTAAAAATAAATTATTTTTATTATAAAAATAGTATATGTACATAGTAGAAAATACAGGAAAGATAATTACTGTTAACTTCATTTTTATTTTTTAAGCATACTTATTAAAGTATAAGATTCATTTAGTAAAGTACGCAAGTGGTAAGTGTAAAGCCTACTGAATTTTCATAAAGAGGATAGATTTGTGTAAATACAACCTAAATCAAGAAATAGAACATTTGTAGTACCCAGAGGCTCCCATTGTGTACCCTCCAAATCACTAGCTTTTTACTCCCAATGGCAATCAACATCCTGATTTATGTTACTATTGATTTATCCTTTCATCTCTTCTTTTTTCTTTTTTTTAAAAAATTAATTAGTTAATTTATTTTTGGCTGCGTTGGGTCTTCGTTGCTACACACAGGCTTTCTCTAGTTGTGGTGAGTGGAGATTACTCTTTGTTGCGGTGCGCGGTCTTCTCATTGCGGTGGCTTATCTTGTTGCAAAGCACAGGCTTTAGGTGCACGGGCTTCAGTAGTTGTGGCATGCGGGCTCAGTAGTTGTGGCTTGCGGGCTCTAGAGTACAGGCTCAGTAGTTGTGGTGCACGGTCTTAGTTGCTCCGTTATCCTTTCATCTCTTGATGGACACTTAAGTTGTTTTCATGTCGTGGCTATTTAAATAATGCTGCAATGAACATGGGGGTGCAGATACTTTTTTGAGATAGTGATTTTGTTTCCTTCAGATAAATACTCATAGGTGAAATTGTTGGATTCTATTTCTTAATGAATTATGCCAGATTTATAGATTGAAAATATATTCTGTCATTCTGTGTGTTGTATTTTCACCTTCTTGATAATGTCCCTTTTTTAAAAAAAAATTTATTTATTTGCCTGTGCCAGGTCTTAGTTGCAGCATGAGGGCTCCTAGTTGCAGCATGTGGGATCTAGTTCCCTAACTGGGGATTGAACCTAGGCCCCCTGCATTGGGAGCACCGAGTCTTAACCATTGGACCACTAGGGAAGTCCCAATAATGTCCTTTGATATACAAAAGTTTTAATTTTGATGAAGTCCAATTTATTTTTTCTTTGGCTGCTTTTGGTGTCATAGCTAAGAAATCATTGCCTAATCCAAGGTCATGAAGATTTACAATTATGCTTTCTTCTAAGCATTTAAAAGTTTTAGCTCTTACAGTTACGTTTTTGATCCATTCCTACTGGGGTTTAATTGGGAGTCCTTAAGTCTGAGTTTCACAGGCGATTGTGATGTCCAGACAGGATTAGATTTAGAAAGTCCACACCTATTAAGAGAGATCAGGGATTGGCAACCTTTTTCTGTAAACATTCAGATAATACTTTTGTCCTTGCCTGCCATGGTCTCTGTTACAACTTTAGCTGACCCTCCATATTTGTGAGTTTGGCATCCGCGGATATAGCGGGCCAACTATTCATTGTACTGCACCATTTTATATAAGGGACTTGAGCATTTGTGGATTTTGGTATATGCAGGAGGCCCTGGAACCACTCCCCTGCAGATACTGAGGGACAACTATACTCAACTCTGGTGGTGTAGTGTGTAAACAGCCAGAGATAATAGACTAATGTGCATGGTCAATTTGGCCTGCAGGCTGCTATAGTTTGCAGACCACTGGACTAGGTAAATATTCATGTATACTTTATTTTTTTGGTTTGAAATTTTTTATATATTTACATTTTAAAACCATCTGGAAAGTATTTTGGTATGTAGTATGAGGGGATAATCTAAATTAATTTTTCTGTTGTTTTCCAGTTGTCCAGATGTCACTTGTTGAATGATCTCTTGGCTCCCATTGCTTAATTCATTGATTCAACAAATATTTATTGTGTGCCCATCATATGCCAGGCATTGTAGGTGCTAGGTATACAGTGAATTAAATAGGCATGGTGCCTTCCCTCTTGTGGCTTGCAGCCTAGTTGAGAGAGACAGACATAAAATAAATAACAAATAGATAATTACAAGTTGGGTGATAAAAGAAAAGAACAGTGATAATATTTGGTATGCCTCCCTCTTTTATTATATATTAAATTATTCCCTGAAGACTTCCTTTTAGAATATCTATTCTATTCATTGATCTTTTGCTCATAGTGTTTTATATTTATTTTCTCATCTGGTAGTCAAGATCCCCCTCATTACTTTGCATCTTCATGATTTTCTAAGGATTTTGGATTTGGATTTTGGTGGAACTGTATTTAATCTGCAAATTAATTTGTGAAGAACTGACAATGTTACAGTGTTGTGCATTTCTTTTCAATAACACTGTGTCCAGTCTCCCAAATTTTCATTTATGCCTTTGAGAAAGATTTTAGTTTTCTTCACATAGATCTTAGAAGTTGATTGTTACTATGACTCTTCTTTATTCTAGACTTTTTATCTTAATTGTAAATGGGATCCGTTTTTTTTTTCTTCTATTGTATTTCCAACAGGTCATTGCTAATATGTCAGAAAGATAAAGCCATTAAAATGTTTTCCAGTATTCTCCTTTGCTTAAGAGGGGGTATAATTAAGCCACTGAGTTCTTTAAAATTCATAAGTGGCTTCCTGGAAACTTCAGGATTAAATTCAAACTGCTTATCGTTGTAAGGCCCTGTGTCACCTGGTTCCTTTATATTTTTCTAGTAGCCCAACTCTTGCCCCCTCTGCCTTTCACTTTATATCTCAATACTGAACTTGTTTCATTTTCTTCAGTGTACTATCCTCTCATATTTTAGAGCCTTCTCCCAGCTTAATGCATTTCCTTCCCTTCCTTCCATTTTTCCCTGGCTAACTCCTGTTTGTCCTTTTGCTCTCAATTGAAACATCATTTCCTCTGAGTACCCTTATCTCCTTAAGCTAGGTTACTAGCTTTGGCTCTGTGATCTCATAGCATCCTCCTCTTCCCTTTACTTCATACCACACTTTGTTAAAGTTGTTTATCCACTTGTTTATATCTCCCCCAGTGCCCTGTTGATATTTTGAGTGCAGTTACAGTATCTGTCTAGCTAGCTGTGTTTGAAGTTTTTAGTACAGAGCTTTACACTCTATAGCTGCTTTATAATTTGTGGAATTAGTTGTTGCTTATTCAGTTTTTCTATTTAATAGGTTTTCAAATGATTCTTTTCAGTATAATTAAGTTTTTGAACCCAATTGCACCTGTTGGTACTTTTATCCCATTGTGTAGCACGGCAACATCATCTTGACTGTGATACAGCACTGATTTGTCTCCTAACTTTGTGTCATCTTTGTATTTGAGGGCTAGGTCTTCATTTAGTGCCAGATTTTGTTCTCAAAGCTCAAAAAGGTGTACATAAATCTAGTTAGTCAAAATTCTTAAAAGCCAGCTATGTGAAATGTAAGGGCTTTTAGATTTATATGGAAAGGAATTTCTTTCCTCTAACACTTCAACTTTGGGCTTTTAGTGAAAAAGCTGCTGACTCACAGACATAGAAAACAAACTTATGGTTACCAAAGGGGAAAGGCGGGAGGAGGGATAAATCAGGAATTTGGGATTAACAGATACACACTACTATATATAAAATAAACAACAAGGATCTACTATATAGCACAGGGAACTGTATTCAATATCTTGTAATAGCCTATAATGGAAAAGAGTCTGAAAAAAGAATATGTATATGTATAACTGAATCACTTTGCTGTACAGCTGAAACTAACACAGCATTGTAAATCAACTATATTTCAATTAAAAAAAAAATTTGCTGCTGCTGCTGCTACTGGGTTTTACAAGAGTGCCGTATATGAGCAGAGGCAGGTTGAGCCCAGAGTGCAGGCAGGGCAGAGCTCTAGCTGGGCCTGAGTAGGATGGAGACCCAGGAGGGGTGGATTGTTGGTTGCTCCAGGAGGCTTGAGTACTTCAAATTAGAGGGAGGTTTGTGTTTTTTCTGTTGCCTGGCTATGATAAATGGGAGCACAATCTTCACTTGTCTGTAGTGTTATGGTGATTTTAATGAGGGCAATATCCTGGTGGTAGTTTGGGGTCACTTAGCTTTAGATCCTATCTTGCCTATTCACTTAAATTTTCTAACATTTTGTGGTGTTTTAGTTTCCTCATTTGTAAGAAATAACAATATCTACCTTAGATTTTTTTGGAGAAGATAATATATAGAATACCTTTCAGAATTCTATCACTCATAAATTTTCAAATGAATCCAAGGTCTGTAAAGAAAACCTTAAGCTGTTAAATGAACCTAAAGCATATAACTTTTCTGGGTTACATGGATACCTCTTGTAATCTGTTAGTTTTGTATAACATCTTTAATTCTACTGAAGTAAACACATGTAATGCCTTGAAGTAGTCTAGACTCATCACAAATTGTATTGAATATTTCTGAACATACAACCGTCTAGGAAGGAATAATGCAAAAAGATAGTTTTCTTTACCTTGAAAACTCTTTAAATTTGTATGGTCATGTGTTATCTTGTGTATCTTCAATTCTTTCCTTTAATCATAGGATACTTTTGAGCTGAGAAATCTTTACAGAATGTTTTTGAGTTGAACCCCACTTTACTGACAAGTTGTATGTAAAACTTCTGCACATTAAACTACATCTCTACTGATTTTGAGTATGAAGTTGGAGATGGATTCTCAAAAAATATTTAACCTTAGGTATTAAAACAAAAAAACCTTAAGGGTGAAGCAAACCTTTAAAATAACATTTCTGAAAGGAAAATCCTTACTTTTTGTTCAAATAGTCTGGTCCACCATTTTGCTTAAGTCTCTAAAGAATATCTCTAAGACTTTCTTAACTATCTACCTTTGTGTAGAATTTGAAATTCCATTCCAATTTAAAGCACCAAAGAACACAGAGACCACACATCCCCTTTGTTGTTATTTCTCAGCTCTATGGAGACAGTGTCAACACAGTTAAGCTTTATGACATATGTTTTAGTCAGGGTTCTCCAGAGAGACAGAACCAATAAGATGTATATACATTTAGAAAGAGATTTATTATAAGGAATCAGCTCATGCAATTATGGAGGTTGACAAGTCCCAAGATCTACAGTCAGCAAGCTGGAGACCCAGAGACCCAGGAGAGTTGGTAGTGTAATTCCAGTCTGAGTCCGAAGGCCTGAGAACCAGGAGAGCCCATAGTGTAGTTGTAGTCCAAAGACTGGCAGGCTTAAGACCCATGAAGAACTGATGTTTCAGTTTGAGTCCAAAGGCAGGAGACAACCGATGTTCCAAGCTTAAAGGCAGTCAGGCGGAAGGAGTTCCCTCTTACTAAGGGGAAAGTCAGCCTTTTGTTCTGTTCAGGGCTTCAAGTAATTGGATGAGGCCCACCCACATAAGGGAGAACAGTCTACTCAGTCTTCCGTTTCAGGTGTTAACCTCATCAGAAACACCCTCACAGACACATCCAGAATAATGTTTGACTAAATGTATAGGCGCTTGATGGCCCAGTCAAGTTGCCAAATAAAATTAACTATCACAACATATGTCAAGATTATTGTTGTCCTCAGTGTGTGAGCAGCATTTCCCCTCATGTTCTTAAGGTGCTTGCAGCAGTCCAGCTACCTTAATTTCACAGGTAAAAGTACAAAGGCAGGAAGGAATGAGTTTCTGTCCTGGTCTCCTTTTGAAGAGTATCAGGAGAAACTTTGGCAGAAGCTGACTTCCTCTTAGGCATCATTGGCTAGGATGGTGATCATGTGCCCAAGCTGCCATGATCCAGAGTCAAAATGGTGGAGTCAGGAGATAAATCTGGAGGGTATGACTCCAGAGCCCATGCTGCTTCCACTATAACATGCTGCCTCCCTGCTGGACCTGTAGGTACAAATGCTGGCTCTGCCACTACCTAGCTATGGGAACATGGACAGATTACTTACTTAGTCCCTCTGTGCCTTAGTGTCTTCACCTTTAAGGTAGGAATATGTTAGTACCTACATCATAGGGTGGTTGTGAAGATTAAATGAATGAAGGTATGTAAAGTACTTAGAAAAGTACCTGGCACTTAGTGAGTACCCACTAAAGGTTAGCAATTGTTGCTGCTGTTGTTATTAACTATATGATCTTGGTCAGTTTACTTAACCTGCAACTTGCAGTGCTAACTCTCTGGTCCAAATCATAGACATCTCTGAACTGTACTATTGTTAAGAGTTTCCTAAGTAGTCTCCCTGCTTCCACTTAAAAAAAAAATTACATATATGTGTATAATAGTTTTATTGAATACCATACAATATAAAAATACATACATATATAAAAATATATGTATATTATATATAATATATAATAGCATTATTGAATATCATACTATTCCTCCGTTTCTGCTTTCCTTTTGAATTTCTATTATCTTATTTTCTACAAACGGATTAATCTTTTAAAAAACAAATTGTGACACACCCCTGATCAAAACCTTCTACTTGATCTTAATCCTATCACATTCACACTATTTACCGTGGCTTACAAGACCGTACATGATCTGGTCCTTCCTCTCCTTTCCAACTTCACCTTGTAACATACTCCACCTTGTTCATTTAAATCAGCCACGTAGACTTTCTTTGAAAATGTGAAGCTTATATCCATTTTCACTTTAGGGTTTTTGCCAGAGCTCTTCGCTCTGCCTGGGAAGTTCTCCCAGATCTTCCTCAGGGCTGACTCCTTTGGGCATGCAGGTATCAACTTATGTCACTTCCACAGGGAAGCTTTTCCTCATAATCTATAGGAGTCCTCAATCATTCCCTAGCATAGTGCTTCTCAGTCTTCAATGTGCATATGAAACACCTATGTGTTTTGTTAAAAATGCAAATTTTGATTCAGACCCCTAGGGTAGGGCCTGAGATTCTGTACTTCTGTTGAGCTCCCTGGAGATGCCATGCTGTTGGTCAGAGGTCCTAGGATATCACTGTTTTATTTTCACCAGCATACTGATTATTATGTGATCTGCTGTTGCTCTTTATTTAATTTTTTGTCTCTCTTCCCCTTGACTGGAGGGAAGGCTCCATAAGGAAAGAAATTTGTTTTTAATTGTTGTTTCACCAGTGGCATGAATAGTGCCTGAGCTATAGTTGGTTCTCAAGAAACCTGAGTGAATGAATCAATGAATAGATTTATCCATGGATTTTTTTTTATTATCATTTTTTTAACATCTTTATTGGAGTATAATTGCTTCACAATGGTGTGTTAGTTTCTGCTTTACAACAAAGTGAATCAGCCATATGCATACATATATCCCCGTATCTCCTCCCTCTTGCATCTCCCTCCCACCCTCCTTATCCCATCCCTCTAGGTGTCACAAAGCACCACACGGAGCTGATCTCCCTGTGCTATTCGGCTGCTTCCCACTAGCTATCTGTTTTACATTTGGTAGTGTATATAAGTCCATATCCATGGATTTTTAAGTTATTTGTATAATAGGATTATTGTGAGGAGTAAAACAAGTAATTATGTTAAGTTACTTAACCTAGTCCCTGGCACACAGTAGGTGCTCAATAAATGTGAGCTGCTATTATTAGAATTTCCTTCTAAAACTGTTTTGACAATTATTTTTAAAACAGTGGTTCTTAATCAGTTTTTGTTCACTTGTTTGAAAATCTGAAGGAATCTGTAGTATATTTAGAGATCTTACCTCAGAAGAAATGCAAAAACATACACACACACAATTTTCTTTTAATTTCAGAGGGCTATCAGACCATCCCCCCCCCTTCCCTGCCAGTTGACTTGTCATGGACCCCAAGTCAAGACCTTGTTTAAAAAAAAACAACCTACGTGTATATAACAATTCTTGTTAGGGCTGTTAGTGACAATTTGCCTTTTTCTAATTTCTTTTATAATTGTTGCTGTTGAATTGCCTCTTCTTTCTGTGTTATAGGTTACCATGTGCCATTAAGAAGAGCATAAATGTGGTTTATTATATTAATTATTATTTTTTAAAAAATATTTATTTATTTATTTGGCTGTGCCGGGTCTTAGCTGTGGCACCCGGGATCTTCGTTGCGGCGTGTGGGATCTTTTAGTTGTGGCATGCAGGATCTTAGCTGCAGCATGCGGGATCTAGTTCCCTGAATAGGCATTGAACCTGGGCCCCCTGCACTGGGAGCAAGGAGTCTTAACTACTGGACCACCAGAGAAGTCCCTGTTATATTACTTATTAATGCCATGAGATTGTTTAAGTGGAACATATTAGCATAGACTGTAATACTGCAGAACTTCAGAAGAATTTTTTTGTTCTAAACCTCTGTCTTCAGATGAAAACTTAAATATTGGGGGAAATCACTTCTTCCCCTGCCGATAACTCCCCCACAAACAGACAAACATGGTGTATATCCCTGAAACTTGCCAAACTAACTGTAAGAAGCATGCCAAGCACTAAACCCACAGAGTGACACAGGACAAGAAGGGCAAGGACTCTCTGAATGCCCAGGGAAAGCGGTCTTATGACAGGAAGCAGACTAAGCTGCTTTTCTGGAAAAAAGGCTAAAACTGCAAATGGAGATTGTGCTGAGGCTTGAATGCATTGAGCCTAGAAAGTGCTGCAGAGTTAGAGAGTGCTGACTGTTAAGACCAGCAAGCATTTTGAACTGGGAGGAGATAAGAGAAAGGGCTAAGTACTCCAGTTCTAAACTTCATCTTTTGTTTTATTGTGAAGACAATAAAATCTGGAGGTTATGTTCACTTCAAAAAAAAGTTGAAGCAGGGGGAATTGAAGTAATAACAAATACACTCAGAGCCTGGGGAAACTCATTTATTTTCCTTGGGGAGAAAAATTGAAGTAATTGTTAAAATACTATCTAGAAAGTTATAATAGATTATTCAGACGCTAAGACATCAGGATATTGAGTAAATCTTATAACAAGTGGACTATGGAGTATAGTGGGATCTTCCTTAAACTTCGTTTAGGAGAAAGTAGTGAAATAAGGTACAAAATTGAGGTATTAGAACAGCGCAGACTTTTTGTGCCTCTAAAATCTTACATTTATGTTTGTAGATTAGTTTGTGGATCTTCAGAATGGCATTTTCCCACTGTCCATTTGGAGCACAATAAGACAAATTAATACAAATCAAAATAATATGGCAGCAGCATCACATAATTTGTGTACACTGATGCAGTAACAGATTTAATTTAGTGCAGCTTTTGAGAAGTCTTTTGTGATTCAATTTATACAGCTGCTGTCCAGGCCTAAGCTGGCCAATCTCTCAGCCTTGAGTATCTTGCCTGACTGATTCTCTCTTTCTTTTTCTTTTTAAAAAGACTGATATTTTTTAGAGCAGTTTAGGTTCACAGCAAAATTCAGAGGAATGTTACAGAGATTTCCCATATACCTCCTGCCCCCCACATGTCCCCTGTTATCAATACTCCCCAGTTATCAACATCCCATACCAGAGAGATACCTTTGTTACAGTCGATGAACCTACATTGACACAGCATCATCATCCAAAGTCCATAGTTTACAATGGGGTTCTTGGTGTAGTACATTCTACGAATATGGACAAACGTACAATGACACATATGCACATTATAGTATATTTTAGGGTATTTTCACTACCCTAAAAACCCTCTGTGCTCTGCCTATTCACACCTTCTTCCTACCTACCCCCTCCCTTTGTTTACTACTGATCTTTTTACTGTCAATAGTTTTGCCTTTTCCATAATGTCATATCATTAGAATATAGGACCTTACAGTATGTAGCTTTTTCAAATTGGTCTTTTACTTAGTTATGTGCATTTAAGTTTTTTCCATGTGTTTTCATGGTTTGATAGACTCATTTCTTTTTAGTGCTGAATAATATTCCATTGTCTGGATGTACCAGTTTATTTATCCATTCTCCTACTGAAGGACATCTTTGTTGCTTCCAAGTTTTGACAATTATGAATAAAGCTGCTATAAATATGTGTGTGCAGGTTTTTTTGTGGACATAAATTTCCAGCTTCTTTGGGTAAATACCAAGGATAATGATTGTTGGATTGTATGGTAAGAGTATGTTTAGTTTTGTAAGAAACGGCCAAACTGTCTTCTAAAGTGGCTGTACCATTTTGCATTCTCCCCAGGAAAGAGAGGTCCTATTGTTCCACATACTGGGCAGCATTTGTCAGTTTTCTGGATTTTGGCCATTCTAATAGGTGTGTAGTGGTATCTCATTTTTTTTTTCTTTTTTTTGGCCTTGTCACATAGCTTGCATTCCCTGACCAGGGATTGTGAAAGTGCCAAGTCCTAACCGCTGACCACCAGGGAATTCCTTCTCATTGTTCTTTTAATTTGCATTTCCCTGATGACATATGATATGGAGATCTTTTCATATGCTTTTTTGTCATCTGTATATCTTCTTTGGTGTGGTTTCTGTTAAAGTCTTTGGCCCAGTTGTTTTTTTTTAAATTTATTTTATTTTAGTTTTATTTTTGGCTGCGTTGGGTCTTCGTTGCTGCGTGTGGGCTTTCTTTAGTTGCAGCAAGCAGGGGCTACTCTTCGTTGTGGTGCACGGGCTTCACATTGCAGTGGCTTCTGTTGTTGCGGAGCACGGGCTCTAGGCACATGGGCTTCAGTAGTTGTGGCACGTGGGCTGAGTAGTTGTGGCTCGCGGGCTCTAGAGCACAGGTTCTGTAGTTGTGGTGCACGGGCTTAGTTGCTCTGTGGCATGTGGGATCTTCCCAGAGCAGGGCTCGAACCTGTGTCCCCTGCATTGGCAGGCGGATTCTTAACCACTGCACCACCAGGGAAGTCCTGTTTGGCCCAGTTTTTAATCAGATTGTTTACTTTCTTGTTGTGAGTTTTTAGAGTTCTTTGTATATTTTGGATAATAGTCCTTTATGAGATGAGTCTTTTGCAAATATTTTCTCCTAGTCTGTGGTTTGTCTTTTGAGATCATGGCATTGTCTTCTGCAGAACTGAAGTTTTTAATTTAATGAAGTCTAGCTTATCAATGATTTCTTTCATGCATTGTGCCTTTGGTGTTGTATCTAAAAAGTCAAAGCTATACCCAAGCTCGTCTAGGTTTCTCCTATGTCTCCTGTATTTCTCCCATGTTATCTTCTAGGAGTTTTATAGTTTTTTCTTTTACATTTAGATCTATGATGCATTTTGAGTTAATTTTTGTGTAGGGTTTAAGATCTGTGTCTAGATTCATTTTTTTTGCATGTGGATGTCCAGTTGTCTCAGCATCATTTGTTGAAAAGTCTTATCTTTGCTCCATTGTATTGCCATTGCTCCTTTGTCAAAGATCAATTGGCTATGTTTACGTGGGCCTATTTCTGGACTCTATTATGTTCCATTGATCTATTTGTCTATTCTTTTGGCAATACCACACTGTTCTGATTATTGTAGCTTTATAGTAGATCTTAAAGTTGAGTAGTGTCAGTCCTCCAATTTTGTTTTTCTCCTTCAGTATTGTGTTGGTTATTCTGAGTCTTTTGCTTCTTCATTTAAACTTGAGAATTATTTTGTCAGTATCCACAAAATAACTTGCTAGGATTTTAATTGAGATGCCTTTGAATCTATAGATCAAGTTAGGAAGAACTGACATTTTGACAATATTGAGTCTTCCTATACGTGAACATGGAATCTCTCTCCATTTTTAAGTTCTTTGATTTTGTTCATCAGAATTCTGTAGTTTTGTTCATATAGATCTTGTACATATTTTGTTAGATTTACACTGAAGTATTTCCTTTTTGGAGGGTGCTAATGTAAATGGTATTGTGTTTTTTTAAAAAAATATTTATTTATTTATTTATTTATTTTGGTTGTGCCAGGTCTTAGTTGCAGCATGCAGGATCCTTTGTTATGGCATGTGGGATCTTTAGTTGTGGCATGCGAGCTCATAGTTGTGGCATGTGGGCTTCTTAGTTGTAGCATGTGGACTTCTTAGTTGCGGCATGCAGACTCTTAGTTGCGGCATGTGGACTTCTTAGTTGTGGCATGTGGACTTCTTAGTTGTGGCATGTGCACTCTTAGTTGCGGCATGCATGCAGGATCTAGTTGCCCTACAAGGGATCGAACCTGGGCCTCCTGTATTGGGAGCACAGAGTCTTACCCACTGGACCATCAGAGAAGTCCTGGTATTGTGTTTTTAATTTCACATTCCACTTGTTCATTGCAGGCATATATGAAAGCAGTTGACTTTTGTATATTAACCTTGTATCCTTACTATAATTACTTGTTAGTCCCAGGAGTTATTTTATTGATTCTTTTGTATTTTCTGTATAGATGACCATGTCATTTGGGAACAGACCATTTTATATCTTCCTTCTCAATCTGTATACCTTTTATTGCCTTTTCTTGTCTTATGGATTTATCTAGTACTATGTTGATAAGGAGTGAGGAGAGGGGACATCCTTGCCTTGTTCTTGATCTTAGTGGGAAACATCTAGTTTCTTACCATTAAGTATGATGTTTGCTGTAGGTATTCTTTATCAAGATGAGGAAGTTCCCTCTATTCCTAGTTTACTGAGAGTTTTTATCATGAATGTGTATAAGTTTTTTCAGATGCTTTTTCTGCATTTATTGATCTGATATGTGATTTTTCTTCTTTAGTCTGTTGATGTGATGGATTACATTAATTCATTTTAAAATGTTGAACCAGGGACTTCCCTGGTGGTCCAGTGGTTAAGACTCCATGCTTCCACTGTAGAGGGCATGGATTCGATCCCTGGTCAGGGAACTAAGATCCTGCATGCCACATGGCACAGCCAAAAAAAAAAAAAAAAAGAAAAGAAAAAAGGTTGAACCAGCCTTGCATTCCTGGGATAATTCTCACTTGTTTATATTGTGAAATTCTTTTTATACATTGTTGGATTTGATTTGGTAGTATTTTGTTAGGGATTTTTGCATCTATGTTCACGAGAGATATTGGTGTAGTTTTCTTTTCTTGTAATGTCTTTGTCTTATTTTGGTATTAGGGAAATGCTGGCCTCATAGAATGAGTTAGGAAGTATTCCTTCTGCTTCTAATCCTCTGAAAGAGGTTGTAGAGAATTAGTATAATTCTTTAAATGTTTGGTAGAATTCACCAGTGAACCCATCTGTGCCTGATGCTTTCTGTTTTGGAAGACTATTAATTACTGGTTCAGTTTCTTTAATAGATGCAGGCCTATTTAGATTGTCTGTTTCTTCTTGTGTGAATCTTGGCTGATGTGTCTTTCAAGGAATTTGTCCATTTCACCTAGGTTCTCAAATTTATGGGTTGAGTTGTTCATAGTATTCCTTTATTATCCTTTTAATGTCCATGGGATCTATAGTGATATCCCTCTTTCATTTCTGATATTAGCAATTAGTGTCCTCTCTCCTTTTTCCTTGTTAGCCTGGCTAGAGGCTTATCAATTTTATTGATCTTTTCAAAGAGCCAGTGTTTGGTTTCATTGATTTTCCCTGTTGATTTCCTATTTTCAATTCCACTGATTTCTGCTCTTATTTCTTTTCTTCTGCTTACTTTGGATTTAATTTTCTTTTTCTAGTTTCTTAAGGTGGAAACTTAGATGATTGATTTTAGATCTTTCTTCTTTCTAATATATACATTCATTGCTATAAATTTCCCTTTAATCACTGCTTTTGCTGCATCCCACAAATTTTGATAAATTGTGCTTCCATTTTCATTTAACTCGAAGAATTTTTACATTTATCTTGAGGTTTCTTCATTGACCCATATGTTATTTAGAAGTGTGTTGTTTCGTCTCTGCATATTTTATTTTATCTTTAAATTAAAAAAACTTTTTTTTGGCTGCGTTGGGTCTTCATTGCCGCACGTGGGCTTTCTCTAGTTGCGGCGAACAGGGACTACTCTTCGTTGAGGTGTGCAGGCTTCTCATTGTGGTGGCTTCTCTTGTTGCGGAGCACGGCCTCTAAGGCGTGCTGGCTTCAGTAGTGGCTTGTGGGCTCTAGAGCGCAGGCTCAGTAGTTGTGGCACACAGACTTAGTTGCTGTGCGGCACGTGGGATCTTCCTGGACCAGGGATCGAACCTGTGTCCCCTGCATTGGCAGGCGGATTCTTAACCACTGTGCCACCAGTGAAGTCCCATAGTTTCTGCATCTTTTAGAATTTTCCATTTATCTTTCTTAGATTTTTTTTTTTTTTTTTTTTGCGGTACGCGGGCCTCTCACCGATGTGGCCTCTCCCGTTGCGGAGCACAGGCTCCGGACGCGCAGGCTCAGCGGCCATGGCTCACGGGCCCAGCCGCTCCGCGGCATGTGGGATCTTCCCGGACCAGGGCACGAACCCGCGTCCCCTGCATCGGCAGGCGGACTCTCAACCACTGCGCCACCAGGGAAGCCCTCCATTTATCTTTCTGTTATTGATTTCTAGTTTAATTCCATTGTGGTCTGATGGCAGACATTGTATGATTTCTGTTCTTTTAACTTTGGTAAGGTGTGTTCTGTGGCCCAAAATATGATCTATCTTGGTGAATGTTCTGTGTGAGCTTGAGAATAATGTGTATTGTGCTGTTGTTGGATGAATTATTCTATAGATGTCAAGTTTAGCCAGTTGATTAATGGTGTTGTTGAGTTCAACTAAGTCCTTACTGATTTTCTGCCTACTGCATCTGTCCATTTCTGCTAGAGGGGTACTGAAGTCTCCAACTATGATAGTAGATTCATCTATTTTTCCTTATAGTTCTATCAATTTTTACCTCATGTAGTTTAACTTGATGGTCTGTTGTTAGGTGCATATATATTAACGATTGTTATGTCTTCTTGGAGAATCAACTCTTTTATCTTTATGTAACATCCTTCTGTATATCTGATAACTTTCCTTGCTTTGAAGTCTGGTCTGTCTGAAATTAATATAGCTACTCTTGCTTTCTTTTGATTAGTGTTAGCATGGTGTAATTTTTTCCATCCGTTTTTTAAAAATATCTTTATTGGATTATAATTGCTTTACAATGTTGTGTTAGTTTCTGCTCTATCCATCCATTTACTATTCATATGTATGTGTCTTTGAATTTAAAGTGAGTTTATTTTAGTCAACATGTAATTGAGTCTTGGGTTTTGATCCACTCTGACAATCTTTTAATTGGTTCATTTACACCAATCAATTTCTTTTCAATCTTGGGGGCAGCAGTTTGTCCTGTGTCCTTCCTTCTCTTATGGATCTGAAAAGATACGTTGATTTTTCAGCTTTTTACTTGTTGTTGGGATAGAATGGCGACTTATAAGCTTCTTATATGCAGTACTAGATAACCTATGATTCTCTTTTTATGTCTGCTGATTGCCTGAAGTGATACCTCATCTTCAGTGTAACTTGGTTTTCCTTTCTGAGAAATGTGAATGAAGTATAAACTACTCAATAAAGATGTTGGGTTAGTAAAAATAAAAGTGGAAGCAAAGGACTTTAAGCCTCTCCAAAGCCAGATCCCAATAGAAACAATGTACTTTGCCCACAGTCCTGATGGTTCCTATGAATAACTTTAAAAATTAGATACTTTATAACTGTAAACAGGAATATGAAGACTGAGGAATATCTACTGGATTTGGCAACACTAGGCGTTGGGTGGGGACTTCCCTGGTAGTCCAGAGGTTAAGAATCTGCCTTCCAATGCAGGGGACACGGGTTCTATCCCTGGTCGAGGAACTAGGATCCCCCATACCACAGGGCAACTAAGCCTGTGTGCCACAGTTAGCTGGTGCACCGCAGCTACAGAGCCCACGTGCAGCAACTGCTGAGCCCATGCACTCTGGAGCCCATGTGCTACAACTAGAGAGCCTGTGGGCTCTGGAGCTCACATGCCACAACTAGAGAGAAGCCCACATGCCGCAACGAAAGATCATGCTGCAGCTAAGACCCAACGCAGCCAAAAATAAATAAATAAATAAATAATAAATATTTTAAAAAAAAGGCATTGAATGAACTTGGCAGAAGCCATCTCAGTAGAAGCTTGATTATAGTGGGTTGAGAAATGAGCAGGATGTGAGGGGGCGGCCAGAGAAAGTAAAGGCAACTCTTTCAAGTGGTTTGGCTATGAAGGGAAAGAGGGAGAGCAGGTGTCAAGTCAAGGAGGTTGTTTGTTGTTGTTGTTATTATTTTAAGAGGAGAGGGTTGAGCTGATATGAAAAAAACTAGAAGAGAGGGGAAAGGAGATGATATAGTACAGAGGTGATTAATGAAGAGAATGATATCTCTGAAAATGTACGAAGGGAGGGGATTCAAGAAATGTTTAATAAGCACCAATCATGTCATGCACTGTTGCCCTCAAAGAGCATATGTTCTGATGGGGAAAGAAAACAAAAAGGTAAATAAGTATCATATAAGGCATTTAGTATAACTAAATATAGTGGTTCTTTAGATATAAATAATAAAAATATATGTGTATAAAATACCAGAGAATATCATGCATAGAAAGATCCTTTTTTTCTTACTATTTCATACTTTTAATAAATTAGTTATTACTTCATGAAACTTGTTTTTCAGTTATGTATATTTGTGTGTATATTGGGTCATGATTTTTTTTCCAAAAAATTGAAATCCACTGATTAGAGGGTGAGTGAAGGCATTAATAGCCCTTGATGGAAAGAGAAATAGCTCTTAAGCTGTAACTGCGGAAAGAAAAGAGAATGGGGTAGATACAGGTGAGTTTGGAAATCTGGTGGTAGGGAGCTGAGGGTGAGTTGAGATTTGTGGAGGAGAAATTAGGCTGGCAGAGGGTTGGAGGAGGAGGCTCTCCAGTTGGGACCATTGTGAACAAAGGCATGGCTATGAAATGAAAGAATGGAAAATGTTTGAGATATGGTGAGCAATCCAGTTTGACTAGAAGGCAACCCACATTATTGAATCTACCTTTGCATTTTCCATTCTACCCCGCTTCCTAACATTTTTGCTGTTGCCATCCTAATATGGGCCTGTATTATTCCCACTTAGAATAGTTTCATAACCATTTTCTCTGTACCCAAATTCATTTTACTTGCTATTTCCAGTTGATCTTGATACATTACTGCTGCAATTTTTTTGTTCTTCCACCTGCACTTAAAACAAGTCAACTTTGGGACTTCCTCGTTGACGCAGTGGTTAAGAATCCGCCTGCCGATGTAGGGGACGCAGGTTCGATCCCTGGTCCGGGAAGATCTCACATGCTGCGGAGCAGCTAAGCCCGTGCTCCACAACTACTGAGCCTGTGTTCTAGAGCCTGCGAGCCACAACTACTGAAGCCCATGTGCCACAACTACTGAAGCCCACGTGCCTAGAGCCCGTGCTCCGCAAGAGAAGCCTGCACACCGCAGCAAAGATCCAACGCAGCCAAAAATAAATAAATAAATAAATTTAAAAAAAAAACCCAAAAAACAAGTCAACTTTGATATTCCCTATTACCCATTACATGTGGTGGTACTCAGTCATTTCTTGTATCGAAAAAATAGATGCATTTTGAACAGTAGAGGGGGAGTAGTCTGAAAATGCAGGCTGCACCCCTATTATGGATTCCTTGAACCTCAGAATGAGGACACTATCTGTGTTGGGAATCCCCAAGACTACCCCCAGGTTTGGTGATTTACTAGGAAGACTCAGAGGACTCAGCATATGGTTATACTCACAGCTACGATTTATCATAGCAAAAGGATACAGAGCACAATTAGCAAAGGGAAAATACATGTGGGACAATGTTCAGAGAAAATTAGGCACAAGCTTACAAGCGTCTTCTCCCAGGAGAGTCAAACAGAACATGCTTAATTCTTCCAGCAACTTACTGTGACAACAGGTGTGAAATGTTGTCTATTAGGGAAGCTCATTATAGGCTCAATGCCTAGAGTTGAGCCGTGGTTACAAAGGCACCCTCTGCCTAGCATGTGCCAAAATTACAGATTTATAGAAGGAAACTAGGTGTTCAGCATAAATCACATTGTATACGATACAAACATTTAGGCACAGTGAGTCACTCTTACCATTTCTGGGAATGATGGGAACCCAAGTTCCCAGTCAAGGGCCCATTTTTGCAAGCAGGCATTGCTAAGGACGGTAGTCTCAGGCCTGCTGTGTTAACTCTTTTCTGCACACTATTCTTACTTAATGTGATCCTATAAGGTGGGGAAGTGGCCTTAGGGGCTGATTTGGAAATGGGGTGATATGGGCTTGGGAATGAGGGAAATGTGAAGAGGTCAGGACTTTGTTACCCCCTCTTCTTTTCTCAAATAGATTTGGGATCCGATGGAAAGTTTTGTATAGAAAAAGGTGCTGCTGTTAACATTGCATTTGAAAACCACTCCTTTAGGGAATTCCCTGGTGGCCCAGTGGCTAAGACTCTGTGCTCCCAGTGCAGGGGGTCCGGGTTCGATCCCTGGTCAGGGAACTGGATCCCACGTGCTGCAACTAAAGATCCCGTGTGCTGCAACTAAGACCTGGCACAGCCACAAAAAAAAAAAAACTGTTTCCCTTAAAAAAAAAAAAAAAAGAAAACCACGCCTTTAAACAATGAGATGAATTTTAAGCAAAATATTGATAAAATCACATTGAGATTTTAGCAAGATCATCCTTGTAGTTGATGGAAGATATTTTTAGAGATTGTGGTGTGGTCATGGTAAATGTGAGGCAGGAGGCGATCAGAGGCAGGGAGGCCAAGCCAGAGACAATAAGAGGCCCAGCTGGAGTGGTTGTGTGAAGAGGGGAGGAGGGAATGGATTAGAGAGTATTTAGGATGTAAAATTGAGTAGCACTGATGATTGATTGGCTGAGGACCTGGTTGAGGGCTGGGGAAAGGGTTTGTGGGATGGAGGAGAAGGAAATTAGCATTATCTTAGGTTTCTTACTTGGTTGATTCCAGGGAGTGGAAAAGAGCATTTTCCCTGGTTGTGAGTTTCTCAAATCCTCCAACACTAATGGTTATCCGTCAGTTCAGTTCTGGCACTATCTACCTGGAGGTAGCATCGGATCCCCCAAGTTAAAGGGCCAATCCCACAAAAGTGGCCCCACTTCAGAGGCCAGCTGCAAATGGGCTGCCCAAGCTACCCACACTTCCGCACGTCTGACTACAAATTTAGTGGGTTGATACTTAGCTAAATTTGATAATTTACTAGTAATGGTCATAGAAATCAGAAAAAACACTTTACTTATGTTTATCAGTTTATTATAAAGGGTACATAGAGCTCAGGAACAGACAAATGGAAGAGATGCACAGGGCAAGGGATAGGAGCAGGGGTGTGGAGCTTCCGTGCCCTCTCTGGGTATGTCACCTTCCTGGCACCTTGATGTTTTCACCATCCTGGAAGCCCTCCATATCTTATTGTTCAAGAGTGTTTATAGAAGCATGTAAGCATACAATTTTTAAAAATTACTTAAATAATTAATTTTTGGCTGCGTTGGCTCTTTGTTGCTGCGCGCAGGCTTTCTCTAGTTGTGGTGAGTGGGGGCTACTCTTTGTTGCGGTGCGTGGGCTTCTCACTGCGGTGGCTTCTCTTGTTGCAGAACATGAGCTCTAGGCGTGAGGGCTTCACTAGTTGTGGCACGCATGCTCAATAGTCATGGCTCATGGGTTCTAGAGCACAGGCTCAGTAATTGTGGCGCATGGGCTTTGTTGCTCTGCAGCATGTGGGATCTTCCCGGACCAGGGATCGAACCCGTGTCCCCTTCATTGGCAGGCAGATTCTTAACCACTGCGCCGCCAGGGAAGCCCTATAATTTTTAAAAGCTAACTTGTAAAACAGCATCTATAGCCCAAAGTTTCCCTTTTTCCTGTGAAACCTTTATTGAAGTACAATTTATATACAAATAACATTCATGATTTTAGGTGAACAAGTCAATGAGTTATGACAAATGTATACAGTCATGTAACCACCATCATAATCATAATATAGAATACCTCCATCACCCCTAAAATTTGCTCCTACCCCTTTGCTACCAATCCCATAACCCTATTCCTGGGTTCTAGAAACCACTGATTTGCTTTCTTCCACTAGAAAAGTTTTGCTTTTTCTAGAACTTTGTATACTGTAGTCATATAAAATTAAATTTTGCTTCTGGCTTTTTTCAATTAGCATAATACTTTTAAGATTCATCTACATTGTTATATTTATCAGTAGTTTTAATCCTTTTTACTTCTGAGTAATATTCCATTGTGTGGATATACCATCGTTAACCCATTCATCAATTGATGGACATTTGGGTTCATTTCAGCTGTTAAATATTATAAATAAAGCTGCTGCTTTGAGTATTCAAATATAAAAAAAAAAAGTGGTTATAGAATTTAATCTCCAGCCTCCCCTGCCCTCCCAAGTTGGTGGGTGGGGCTGCAAGTTCCAACTTTCTAAACACTTGGTCTTTCTGGGAACCAGCCGTGTCCTGAGGTTATCTTGGGGCCCTACCCTGCGTTCATTAGCATATGTGGGATGGAAAGAGGCTCATTATGATAAACAGAAAACACTCTATCACTTAGGAAATTCCAAGGGTTTTATGAGCTCCGTACTAGGGACTGTGGACCAAGGGCAAATATGTTTCTTATACCACTCTGGTAGACATCTCAAATTGCTGGAAACCTTATGGAACTCTCAACCTATGCCTCCAGCTTCAACATGAACCCAAGCCTTGTTCTTGGTCCTATGAGGCCTAGGCTTCCAAGAGACCCTTAGTCCGGTTCTCTTTTGCAGGCTGTAAGCCCCCTGTATTAGTTAGGGTACAATTTAGGCCTCCGTAACAAAGAGACCCTAAAATACACTGCTTGAAAAGCAAGATAGACATTTATTTTACATAAAAATCCCGGCAGGTGGTCCAGAGCTGGTTTGGCAGCTCAGCATTGTTAGGGAACTTTGCTCTGCTTTGCTCAGCATTCTGTGCGCCTCTCCTTGCCAGGTTGGCTCTTCCAGCTGCAGTCATGGCACTTTCTTTCCAGTCAGAGGGAGGGAAGGGAAGGGGAGGAGTGGGATTCGCCCTTTCCCTTTAAGTGCTCCAGAGCGGAGCTGCACACATTTCAGCTTACATCCCATTGTTCACATGACCATCCTGGCTGCCAGAGAGGCCAGGATATGGAATATTTCACTCGGCAGCCTTGCACCCAGCTAAAACCTTTATTCAGAAAAAGGGAGAGCAGTTATTAGAGGATAGCTCTGCCCTATCCCTAACAGTCATGGTATATTTAAGGATTTTTTTTTTCCTTTTTTAGAAAATGATGGAAATAATGTTGTGACTGTTAATTCTTTTCCTAAATTAAGTAGTTTTCATATTATTGAAATAAAGGAAACATGGTATTCAATGGAACAAGAGGAACAATGGCAAAATACCCTTGTAAAATCTTTGTCTAAAAATGTGCCAGTTTGCTGCTCACTGAACCTGCCCCAGATAAGGAATGGAGTTCTAACTGGACCTTACCACAGACAATCAATTTTCTTCCCCAAGAAGCTAAAAAAAGGATTAACACACCTTCCTGCTTTGAAACAGACACTCTGTTGTGTCTCAACTCTTTGTGTTCAACCTAAAGGTGATGGAAAAGGGAAGGAGTCTTGCAAGAAGTGTGCTGAATTCAATGTGGTAACATCTGAATGCTGTGTTGTTTTAGACAGTGAATAAAGAGGCAGTAGAAAACCCTTTGTGACTAGTGTCTAAGTCTCTGTCTTCGTACTGAAGAACCAGATTTAGGCCTAATGCAAAGAAAGGTACCACCCCTGCTGTGAAGAAAGATGTGATGAACCCAGGTGGCTCATTCATTGGAGTGGAGGCAAAGCAGACATTCCATTCTTCCTGGAAGAGGGGTTGTAGTGATAGCTTATGAGTTTGGGGTTTATTAAACTGAGACATTTATAAATATATTTATGTTACAAAATGTGTTTTATATTATTATTTTCATCAAAGTGATATTTACAACTGCTCAAATATAATTATAACTGGTTAAAAGTTTTAATGTGGCCATTAAGAAATAATGTAGAGCACTATGAAATATCTTGATTTCAGAAAGTCTAAAATTTTATGTATATTTTTGTTTATAGCCTATACAGTTCAGACAGCCAAGAGTATGTCTTCAACTGCTGCTACAGAGGTTTATTCAAAAGCTTTAGCTGTTTGCCATGGACCACTGGACCACTATGACTTTCTGATCAAAGCTCGTGAGCTAAAGGACGATGAACATCAAAGAAGAGTTATACAGTGTTTGCAGGAATTACATGAGGAACTTAAAGGATACAGTATAGAGGCAGAAGGCCTTTTTTCTAAGGTAAGGTTTGTGTGACATTAAAGATTGAACAGTTAAAAATGTAAGCATTTAAAAAATGGATTAAATGCAGTTGGGTACAATGATGAAAGAGCTTGAAAATTTCCTACCAGTTCCTTTAAACAAGCTCTGTTGGATCCCCATTTCTGACCTCTTGATGTTCCATAGCTTTCTTTCACCTTCAGCGGGATTCAGATAGCTTCATATTGAGGTATTTAAAAAAAAAAACCCTAAATACCAGTCAAAGTGAAAACTTGTGTGCATTTCAAAGCTTCTCCCTCTCTCTAGGTTAGGCCTGGCCCAGGATCAGCAGCAGAGAAGAGGGGGTGACTTGTTCTTCTCTCTCTATTCTTCTCCTCTCTCTGCTCGCTTGGCTTCTCTAGGCTCAGAACGAGGGGGATAGAAGATTAGAGTGAAACAGCAGAGTCTGAAGTCACCAGTTAAGGGCCTTTTGTGTGGTAGATGCTGACATGCTAGCTTTCTGTGAGGGGCACTGGGTGGATTCTTCAGGACTCCCATGAGGACCTCCCTGCTGCTCCACTCTGTGACTGACCTCTTACGGCTCTAACAGAACACCTCACACCACTACGTGAGGCTGAGACGGCCTTGCCCTTGCACTTAGCCTTCTAAGAGGGGTCCTTTCGGGACAGCGCTAACCAGGTCACCTTTATGGCATCTACTTAGGCCACGGGAAGTATAACATCTCATTTCTCCAACCCCTTCTGCATGGGCAGCTTCAGTCAGTCTCCTGCCCTTGGACTTCTGCAGATATAAGAAGCAAGCACCAGTGTCTGTCTTTGTCCTGTGCACCCCTATACTCCTGGGGACACGTGTCAAGTTCTTCCATGAGTTCTTTCACACCCTGCTTTGGTAGCTGTCTGTAGATTTTCTCACCTAAATGAGTATCCACCCCGTTTTTTCCTTAATGCTAATCTCCTTGGATGTTTCTCTTGGGGACCCCCTGCACTTGGCATGAGGTTCATCTGGGGGAAATGCCACAGAATTCTTTACCCAGCTAACAGCTTTCTGCCTTGATTACTTTGATTTTAGGGCTGTTTTTTGACTTTTTTTTTCTCTTTTTAAGTAATTCCTGCATGGATACAATTAGTGCCTCTCTTTAGTGTGTAGGGGGACCTGTCTCCCCTTGTCCTCAGCTTTGAGTTTTTGCTGAAATTCTGAGACACCAGGAAAACTCCCATTCCTTATCCTTCTGTAGAAGCCATTGTCATCAGTGGTGTCATCCTCAAATCATGAGGGGTATTAATAGTTATAAGAGTTAGAATTTGTTCAACCTAAGAAACTACTTTTCCTTTAACTGACTGACCAAACCTCCTCCCCCCACCCCGCTACACAAATATTCTTTTATTATAAGATCTTTATAAGAAATGTATTGTATAACAATGTGTTAGTAGTACTTTATTTAAAAACTCTACTGAAAGTAATTTTATGTTTTAAAAAGCACTTCAGAGTGTAATGAAATAGTTTTATTTTTATATAAGGAAAAGGCTGCCATTGTGTTAACATCTTTTGGTTAAAAGGAATAGAGAATTATTTAGGTCTGAGAGAGAAATGGAGATGTAGAATAAGATTACATAAGAAAATAACAATGAAGGGCATCTCCATCGCTCAGCCAGGCCTCACAGAGCCTGTGCCAGCTTTCAGCAGTGTCAGCGGCTCTGAAAACTTTGATGACTTGTAGTAGGAGGTACCCATTGATTCTCCAGAACCCTGCCATTCACATAATCTGCTTACTCTTTGTTCCTTTTCCCATGCCCTTACCCACTTCTATTTATTCTACCAGCTTCTTGGTTCTTTTCCTGTATCCATGGTTTAAATTCCTGAGTAAAAATCTGACCATCCACCCAAACACTTCATCCCTGTTTGGGCAGAGCTTTCACACCAGTTTTCCAGAGGCTGCTAGTTAGCACAAAGATTGGATCTCTGTATAAGGTGCCATCCAGGGCTCCTGTGAGCAGGGCGGTTTCCCTCAGAAGTGGACTGTGAGTGTGGAAGCCAGAGTGTGTTAGCTAATCCAGAACAATGGTTATGGGAAATAATGATGAATTATCCCTTTTGATGGCCAACCTTTTCTCTTTTTCCTGTGTTTCCAAAAGTTGATGGGTGAGTCAAGAAGCAAAAAGTTTGGAAAATACAGATTGCTTAGGTACTGCATACCTAATTATAGTTTGCAATACAGGAGGTCTTCCAAACAAAATAACAACTTTGTTATGTATCATAGCCAGGAAACAAGATGTTTTACTTACCAGATTTTTTTTTTTGTTATCTGAAAGTTAAATTTCTCTCATGACTGTTGTATCTTATTCCCTTTCTAGCCCTCTCCCTTTTGGAAATACAGTCCTTTTCCTCCTCCCCACTCTGTATCATCCCTAGGGCTCATCTTACAGGGGTTGGTGAACTTCCATTCCTTAATAAAATATTCCTTAAATTAACTTATCTGGTTGCCAATTCAACAACCTATTTTTTTTCTTTAAAATTATTATTTGGCTCTTCTTAAGGGTATTTTCCCATACTTCCACCTTTGATTTATAAATTGGCTATGCTGGATTTGCCTAGTAAATAGATAGCTATTTAGCAGTAAGTAAATGCAGTACTTTCTATCTAGAGGCCCTGGTTTTATTGGGTAGTTCTTATGTAAGGAGGAAATTTGACAAGTCAGGTAGTTTCAAATGTGTCTAATGAAAGCTTATATTTGTTAAATCCCAATGCATACGTGAATGAATGTTTAGTAAATGGATCGACATCTCTTTATGATAGTATTTGTCCTGTTGTTTCTTTAGCCCACCAAATCATTGTTTTTCAGTGTTTTTCAAACATTGAAAAAGATCCAAATACCAAATGTAATTTGAATAAAACATATATAAAAGCTTTAGTTTTGAAGATTCTAAAGGTGCCACAGACTACTTCTAAAAATATAGACTGATATGCTGATTATCAGAGAAGGAAACTTTGGACTGTTAGGTTTTCCAGCAGTAGAACTTTGTTAGTATGTAGAGTTCTTGATTTTGGTAAATAGGGTTTATAATTTCATGGACATTTGATTTTTCCCCCAGCTTTATTGAGATATTATTGACAGATAACATATGTAAGTTTAAGGTGTGCAATGTGATGATTTGATACCTGTATACATTGCAAAATGATTACCATAATAAAATTAGTTAACACCTATATCCGTTCACATAATTACTGTTTCTCTTTGTAGTAAAAACATTTAAGATCTACTCTTTCGTGGGCCTCTCACTGCTGTGGCCTCTCCCGTTGCGGAGCACAGGCTCCGGACGCGCAGGCTCAGTGGCCATGGCTCACAGCCCTAGCCGCTCCGCGGCATGTGGGATCCTCCTGGACCGGGGCATGAACCCGTGTCCCCTGCATCGGCAGACGGACTCTCAACCACTGCGCCACCAGGGAAGCCCCTAAGATCTACTCTTTTAACGACTTTCAAGTATATAATATAATACTGTATTGTTAATTATAGTCACCATGATTCCCAGAACTTATTCATATTATAGCTGAGAGTTTGTACCCTTTGACCAGTATTTCACCATTTCCCCTACCCCACAGCCCTTGGTAACCACCATCCTATGAATTACGCTTTTTAAAAATTCTGCGTGTAAGTGAGAACATACAGTATTGTCTTTGTCTGACTTATTTCAGTTAGCATATATGGGCATTTGATTTTGATGCAGATGTTTAAATACTCATTTTGGTGGACTTGTTAAAAAAAATTGTACTCCTAAGAAACTTTCTGTAAGGGTAAGCCATAATGTTAGAATAAAATGCACCTTCTTCACAAAATGCCAGAATTATTAGTCAGTGAGAAAAAATTGGTGGCAGACTATTAGGCTGCTTTCACCTACCTACATAAAAATGTTTTCTCTAGTAAAAATTTGAAAAAGTTATGAGCAGATGACTATGC
Organism: Grampus griseus; assembly: GCF_964374135.1. Lineage (NCBI taxonomy): Eukaryota > Metazoa > Chordata > Mammalia > Artiodactyla > Delphinidae > Grampus > Grampus griseus. The sequence continues at coordinate 38,402,936 of NC_139007.1, forward strand.
TATATGAGCAACAAACTATAAAGAATAAGCATTTATGAATACTTTACTTTTGTTATCAAATAAAACTTATAGCCAGGTTAATCTGACACATTTAATGTATGCATAATTGTTATTGTGCTGTGAGGTAATTAGGCATAAATGGTAAGTAAGTAGTTCATGTAAATCACTATAACTAGAATTACTTTTACACAGCCAAATCAAGCATTTCTAGAGTCATGGAGGGAGAGAATTAAAGAGTGTGGAGCTACTCTGAAAATCTCTGTTTCCATTAATCAGGTGTATACAGGCAGCCAGGTTTTTTCATCTCTGGGGAGGAGAAACCATAGCCAGAGAGACCTGGGAATTGGGAAGAGGAGTGGGGAACAAAATTCCTTTTCCTTTTCTCCTGCTCTTCACAAAATAATTTTGCTTTTCCCTCATGAGAAATTATTATTTCAAACTTCCTTTTACAACCTATGGTCTTTTATTTGGATACCTCTCCTCACTCTGCCAAGAACAATGCATATAGCAGGTAGAGACGACCTGCGCTGCCTTGAATCTGGCTCATCTAAGGTGTTGGTGCTTTCTGTGATCTGGCTTCTAGCATCTGGAGGCCGTGAATAGGATACCTGGAATGCCGGGCTGTGGAATTTTCTCTCAGGAGATGCAGGAGGCCTATTGTCTGGGTCCCTTCAGTTATTTATCCAAGACTAGGCAGTTTGCTGGTTTTTCCTCAGTTCCTCCCTTCTCTCCCCCAGCTAAGGAAGTGAGCACTTATACTCTCCGTTCCTCTTCTTAGAATTGGCATTTCCTATAGGTGAAGTAGGTTGAGCAGTGTGATTTAGGTAAAGCCTCCCTGTTTCCTGGTAATTTATCCTTCAGAACAGCATAAGCAACACTGAGTATGAAATAGACATCTATAGCTACAGCTTTATTAAAGACCAGAAATATTTTTAAATGAATATTTTCTTGTATCAAATTTTTTTGAAAGCCGAAACAAAAGATTATGTCCTAACCCAATGACGGCATTATTTGTAAGGAAGTGAGTCAAACTGCATTGTTTTTTGAGAACTAACACATGCCAAAGACTCATTTAAAGTCTGAAATTTGAGAGAGTGTAATGGGCCTGCTTCAGTCTCCAGAATAATTAACAAATGTATCCAATTACATTTTAAGTTTTGTCATGGTTCTGAAGGTAAAATTATGCCGTCAACGTAGATGAGAGTGTCTTTTTTTTTTTTGAGTTTTTTTTCCCAGTTTTATTGGGATATATTTGATATGTAGCACTGTATAATTAAGGTATAGAGCATACTGATCTGACTTACATGCATAATGAAATGATTACCACATGAGTCCAGTGAATATCCATCATCTCCTGTAGATACAAAATAAAAGAGAAAGAAAAAAATACTTTTTTCTTATGATAAGAACTCTTAGGATTCACTCTCCTAACGACTTCCACATATAACATACAGGAGTGTTAATTATATTAATCATGTTGTACATTACATCCCTGTTATTTATCTTATAACTAGAAGTTTGTACTTTTTAACCACCTTCATCCAGTTCTCCCCCCCTTCCCAGATTAGAATGTCTTTTATAAATTCCTTAAAATAAATTTAAAGAAAAGGGGTATAGCCCTATTTTATAATGTCTGAGATAGGAATTTTATCTGTCATTGTCCGCCAAAACTGACTACTTTGGTTATGGCAGCAGAATTATGTAGGCCATAAGGAGGCATTAGAGCCATGGAATCTATGCTGAGATTTTGGTCAGGTCTCTAGATCAGGGGTTGGCAAATATTTTCTGTAAAGGACCATGTAGGAAATCTTTTAGGGTTAGGGGGCCATATGATCTCTGTCATAGCTATTCAGTTCTGCCATTGTAATCAGAGTAGCCATGGATAATTCAAAAATAAATGTATTCTGATAAATATTTATTTAGAAAAACAGATTTCAGACTGGATTTAGCCTATAGGCCATAATTTGCCAACCCCTGCTATAGATGGATGACTGCTTCCTGACTAGATTTGAGGGCTGGTGGGAGACCATTAATAGTATTCAAGGTTCTCTTGGAACTGTACTTAGTCTAGCTTTCCAATCTGATTTTTCATTACTTCCCTTTATGTATACCTGCCTCTAGTCAACAGAACTATTCACTGATTTATTATATAGACAAACAGACAAATGGAACAAAATAGGAAGTCTAGGAGATACATGGAGACTTGATATACCATTGAGTTGACACTGAAAATCAGTGGGAAAAAGATGGTCTAGTCAGTAAGCAGAGATGAGACAATTGATGATCTTTGTGAAAAGGAAAATAAAATTAGGTACCTACCTCTCTGAACATAAACATAAATTCCATAGAGTCAGTGTTCTAAGTTTAAAGTGAAATTTTAAAACTTCTTGAAGAAAATATAGAGGGTTATCTTTGTGAACCTGGGGAAAGGAAGACTCTCTTATACAAGATATGAAAGTTTAAATTATAAAGGTAAAGTTGGATACACTTGACTATACTAAAATTTAAAACTTCTAGTCAACAGTAAGCACCATAGAAAGGTGAAAAGGCAGACCACAGACTGGGAGAAAATATTTGCATCAAAAGTAATTGACTAATAGATTGACTATAATTGACTATATATATCTAGAATTTATAAAGAACTCCTACCAAAAATAGAAAAAAAAATTAAACAACTTAGTAGAAAAATGGACAAAGAAGAGTCTGTTTTGGGGTGATAACTAGCAGATGCCACAAAAATAGATAAGTAAATCAGAATGTATTTTTTAAAATGGAATGTTGAGATGATAAACTTCAAAATCAGAATTGTTAACTCTGAGCAAGAAGGGCACAAAGGGGGGGCTTCAACTCTATCTAATGTGTTATTAAATTTTGGAATAAATATTTCAAAATATAAAGATTTGATAAAGCTGTGTGGCAGGTAACCAGGTATTCAATATTTTTTCCAATTTAGCGTGTTTATAATATTCCATAATAAAAGTATTTTTAAGTGTAACTGTGAGATATTTCAACAGGTTAGTTGATTTAAGAAAATAATTTTGAGGAAATTATAACTTTTCCTGATAATATAATTCTAGACTCTACTAGTTCAGCATTTGCTTTTTACAAATAGACTGAGTGAGGAAGGGGTATTATTAGCTCAAAAAGTACTCAGCAAGACATAGGGAATATCTTAGTAAGAGGTTTTTAGCGATGAAACTTCTTTCCTCTTTCTGGAATCTCATCAGCTGAGTTTTCTTGGCCTTAAATCTTTTTCATGAATGCCAGATGTTTCTGAGTTCTATGTACATTGGACTTAATCTTACCCCATGTTCAGCAGAGTTTGTCTTTTCCAGGTAATGTGTCCATTTTACATACTGGGGAAATACTTAGCCAAGTGTCTTCTTGTCCTTTAGGAGATTAATACATCTCCAGGGTGAGCACTGGGGAAAGAAGTTCTATTGTGTAGCTGGGAAAAGCAAATGATTTTTCGTTTTACAGAAAAATTTATCATGCTTAGCTAGAAAATGTATCTCTTTGTTTATCAGAACGCCTGGAATTATCATATATAAATTCAGTTCAACAACAACAAGAAGAGTTGGTCCTCACTATGTACTAGACTCCATGGAGCCAAGGATACAGGTGTAATTAAGGTTAATGTTTTGTGATTTCAGTGATACCTTATTCAGTGGAAGAAATGGTCATAAACAGCTGTTTATAACTCAGTGAATTAAGTACAAAAATTCATATGGGTATAAAATGCATATGGGGACAGTCTTTGAAAACCCACTCTAAATAAAAGGATTTAAATGTATTTTATTCCATATTATTGCTTCACTTGAGACTTCTAATTCTGTTTCTCATAAAGAAATTTTATGAATCAAATTACTATTCATTTACTCTTGAAGGACAAGGTTCTAAGGATATACATCAAAATTAACAACATAAATCCCATAAAAAATATATGCTGGGCTTCCCTGGTGGCGCAGTGGTTAAGAATCCGCCTGCCGATGCAGGGGACACGGGTTCAAGCCCTGGGCTGGGAAGATCCCACACACTGTGGAGCAGCTATGCCTGTGCGCCACAGCTACTGAGCCTGTGCTCTAGAGCCTGCGAGCCACAACTACTGAGCACGCATGCCAAAACTACTGAAGCCCGCGCGCCTAGAGCCTGTGCTCCGCAACAAGAGAAGCCACTGCAATGAGAAGCGCGCGCACTGCAATGAAGAGTAGCCCCGGGGCTTCCCTGGTGGCGCAGTGGTTGAGAGTCCGCCTGCCGATGCAGGGGACACGGGTTTGTGTCCCGGTCTGGGAAGATCCCACATGCCGTGGAGCGGCTGGGCCCGTGAGCCATGGCCGCTGAGCCTGTGTGTCCGGAGCCTGTGCTCCGCGACGGCAGAGGCCACAGCAGTGAGAGGCCTGCGTACCGCAAAAAAAATAAATAAATAAAATAAAAGAGAATAATAAAATGTAAATAATGCACTCAAGATTAATATTTAAATAAACTTTATAAAACATTTCTGAGAATTATTATTCTATAAAGCTTCCATTTGTGCAAAAGTATACCACTTAAATAACAGCAGTTTTTGAAACTAACATTGAGAAATCAAAATTACGTTTGAAGAGAGACAAAAAAAAAAAAGGTCTCAAGTTTTTTCTCAGATTCAGAATGTTCAATAGTAGGCTTGTGTGAAGACTGAATCAACCCTAAAGATAATTCTTTATTCATTTCAGGATGTGGGAATGGTGGGGGGAAATCCAGCACATAAGAGAGGAAAATCAGGATGGATAGACAGGAGACAAGAAAAATCCCTTGGCAGAAAATATTTATGAAGAAGGAAAACAGGTCTCTATTTTAAGGCTTGTTCACTTGGATCCACTGGCAACAAGGACATGGAGGAAGAAGTAGGGAGGAAAGCATGCTGCTAAAGGTGAGAATCTGAGTAAAGGGCAGTGGAAAGACCTCTTTTCAGATATAGGCCTACCCTTCGGTGAAGGGCATTGCTTTATTTGGAAAAGCCATAGGATGTGGTAGATTTTGATTTCTGTTCTAGTGATTTCATTCTCCTTATAAAGTTACCAGTCAATTAATCTAGTTCTAAATTATTTAGGTTTCTTTTTTCAGTTGTTTTTCCATAAATCTATTAAAGCCTGAAGCTCGGAGTTCTTCACCAGTTGCCTCCACATTTGCTGTTCCTAAAGATTCTCTATGAAGTTGGCACTTCTTAAGGATAACTCTAAGAAGCTATATTGTCTTTTAACAATATTAAACTTCTCAGGAGTTACATATTTGCCTTCAATTAGTTTTTTTAAATTGAATAGTAATTCTGATTTTGCTTTATACAGTTTCTTTTTTAAAAAAAATATTTATTTATTTATTTTGGCGGCACCGGGTCTTAGTAGCAGCATGTGGGATCTTCAGTTGCGGCATGCGGACTTTTTGGTTGTGGCATGTGAACTCTTAGTTGCAGCACACATGTGGGATCTAGTTCCCGGACCAGGGATCAAACCCAGGCCCCCTGCATTCAGAGCACGGAGTCTTACCCACTGGACTACGAGGGAAGTCCTTATAATTGGTTTTTAACTGAGTGAAAACCTCTATTTAGAAACAAGAGAACTATAAAGAAAAACTGAGCAATTCCAATCCATGCCATCATCTTCAATGGAGATGTGCAGATATTAGGACCTGAACACTGAACACACATTTCAGGCCACACTACCACAGCCATGTACAGCTTCTCCAGGAGAAGCGTGAAGCATAGCTCCAAGGTAATCCATAGTCCCTTCTTGGCAGTGAAGACCACCACAGAGCTGCCTTCAGTTACCTTTGCCCTGATGAACCACAAAAAGCCCCCACAAGTATTTCTCCGTGAACCACACTTCCACCTGGCAAGGGTGGCTTGTCAGCAGAGCAGGTAATAGGTAGTGTTGTCTTTTCCTCCAGTTTCCTCCCATTCAATGCATTCTCCACACTGTATCAATAATGATATTTCTAATGGATAATCTGATTGGACCATTCTCCTGCTTAAGACTTCTCAGTGCCCTCTAGAGAAAGTACAAACTCATTAGCAAGTTCTACAGGGTCCTTGAGCCTGCCTGGTCCCTGTCTCTTGCTGGCCTCATCTGTCTTTGTTCTCTGCTGACAATAAAAGCAGCAGCTGTGACAAGCTACTTGAAGATTGTTAGACAAGACTGGGGCCTTCTCTTGCCTTTGGGTCTTTGTTAAGGCTGCCTGTCCCCCCATCCTTTTACTGTAGCCCGTCTCACATGGCCCACCTGGTGACCACATGCTCCTTTAGTAAATACCATGTCATTGTTTTCTGGATCTTTTAGGTCTGCAGAACTTAGCTCACTGCCTGATACAAAGTAGGTGATCAATGCTCAATCCATGTTTCTGGAATAAATGAAAAAAACCTGAAGATTTGAATGAATAACAAAGCAATCACTGAAGATTCACAAAATAATTCTCTGCTGACTCTGAAGGCAGTTGTCCTGGTGGCTGTGAGCCTATCCATATGTCTGTGTGAGAGCATAGGTGTCTCTGTCAGTTTTTTTGTTTTTTTTTTAAATTAATTAATTAATTTATTGGTTGCATTGGGTCCTCGTTGCTGTGCACGGGCTTTCTCTAGTTGCGGTGAGCAGGGACTACTCTTCGTTGTGGTGCGTGGGCTTCTCATTGTCGTGGCTTCTCTTGTTCCGGAGCATGGGCTCTAGGCACATAGGCTTCAGTAGTTCTGGCACATGGGCTCAGTAGTTGTGGCTTGCGGGCTCTAGAGCGCAGACTCAGTAGTTGTGGTGCACGGGCTTAGTTGTTCCACGGCATGTGGGATCTTCCCAGACCAGGGCTCAAACCCGTGTCTCCTGCATTGGCAGGCGGATTCTTAACCATTGCGCCACCAGGGAAGCCCTCTGTGAGTTTTTATATTCACTTGCTTCTCTGTGGACATGTTTGTGTTCTCATTTCCTCCATAGTGTCAGTTCTTTGAAAATCCAGGAGAAGCCTGGAAGGCCACTTTAATCCCTCAAATTCAGAACCTCAACTAGGTTCAGACTGAGGAATATTTTCCACATCCTTCTTTTGATAAACTCCAGGTAGGTTTGAGAATTATGCTTAAGTCCTGGATATCCCTCTGAACAAGTGGTGGACTGGAGTAGGTCACACCTAGCTTATCTTCACCTAAGCTAGTCCAGAATTCGAATATCAGGAGTGAGTGAACTGGAAGGATTTGCTGGAGAAATTGCCTCCTGTCATTTGTCTCCCACTGACACACATAGGCACTTAGAAATGCTTGTTGCTTGAATGCATGCAACATTAAAAAGTCATTTGCATCTTCAAATTCTGTTATAATGAGAAATTGAGCCGTTTCTTATGCTAGTTGTAGAGGTTTAAACTCTGCCCCCCACACTTGTTTATTATTTAGGTACTTAAAAGGCTTAATTATACTAGTAAACTGAACAAATTGGTGTACTTTAGGTTACAAGGGTTCTTTTGCAAATCAGCTGATGGTATTTAAAAAAAGATTTTCATTTAAAGATAATTTGTGGGTGCTAACATATAGTTCAGTTCTTTAGCTTTAATGATCGTCTTAGAAACCTGAAGTGATCTACTTTTATTAAACAGTGGTCTATGTTGAGAATGATATAATGCTTGTTTTTAAAAGATGTAATTATGCTCAGTATTCCAGCTGGAATCACTGTCTATCATTTTAGGAGTTAGTAATGGAATGGTGAGGGGAGTAGGGAGAAACAGGAAAAGGAGTATTCCTACATTTTAAACAAATGAAACCAACTCTTTATTTTAAAGCATCACCCTTATTATCTAATTGTCCTAATGGAAATTATACTTGACTAGCAGGTAGACAGTAACCCAGAAAGGTGGAGGACATGCTGTTTTAATTTATAACTTTGATGAGAATCACCTTGGATTTTTTTTTTTTTTTTTTTTTTTTTTGCGGTACACGGGCCTCTCACTGTTGTGGCCTCTCCCGTTGTGGAGCACAGGCTCCGGACGCGCAGGCTCAGCGGCCATGGCTCACGGGCCCAGCCGCTCCACGGCATGTGGGATCTTCCCAGACCGGGGCACGAACCCGTGTCCCCTGCATCGGCAGGCAGACTCTCAACCATTGCGCCACCAGGGAAGCCCACCTGGGATTATTTTTAATGCTAGAATTTTAATATCATAAGGAACAAAGCATAAAGTTAGAATGATTAAATCAAAATATTTGGAATGATGGATGGCAAATGTTTACTTTGCAGAAGTTAAAGGAATAGTTTTGAAAGCAATTGTCTAAAATGCAAATATGTAGATATTTTAGAATAATTTTAGACTTAGTTCAAAAGTAAAAGTAATACAGTAATTAATCACCTTACCAGATTTTGTTTTGTTTTTCACAACTTTTTATTTTGAAAAATTTCAACAGTACACTTAAAACCACTAATGGTTAACATTTTGCCACATTTGTTTTCTTTTTTTCTCTCTCTCTCTCTCAATATTTTTTCTTTAATCATCTGAAAGTAAGTTGTAATATCATAACACTTGACCTCTAAAAACATCATTATGTATCTCCTAACAAGGACCTTTTCCTGAATAACTATATTACCATTATCATACCCAAGAAACTTAACATTGATGTAATGATATCTAAAATAGGGCCACCCGATTTAGCAAACAAAAATACAGGATGTCCAGATAAACCTGAATTTCAGATAAATAATGAATAGTTTTTTAGTGTATATATGTACCATGCAATATTTAGGACATACATGCACTAAAAAATTATTTGATATCAGTGTGAAATTCAAATTTACCTGGCATCCTGTATTTTATCTGGCAATCCTAAATATGAAGCCCATATTCAGATTTCTTCAGTTGTCCCCCAAATGTTCTTTTAACTGTGTGTGTTTGAATCCAGTAATCATGCTTTACATTTGACTTTGTCTAATAAAATTTTGATAGAATAATTATCAGATATTTACTTTAAAAATTATAGTCCTCACGTTCAAAAGATTCTCTATGTGGAAGTGGGCTTTTATGTATATAAAATTCAAATCATAAAATTTTTACTAAATTTAGTGGTTTGGGGTGCATCACTAAATGCATAACAACTAGGACCGCAAACACTTGTGACATCAGCACATTTCCTTATTGGACAATTGGCAATTTATTCATATCATTTAAAAAAATTTTAAAGACATTTTTCTGATAGCTGCTTTTCTTATTATCCTCCCTTTTGATTTAGTATATAGTATTGTAATACTTATTATAGTAAGTCTCCTAAACTTGACATACTCTCTTGACTAGATACCTATGAGTTTAGTTTGGTTTTTTTTAGATTCCACATATAAGTGAGTTCATACACTGTCTTTCTCTGTCTGATTTATTTCTCATAGCATAATGTCCTCAGTGTCCATCAATTTGTCACAAATGTGGATTTCTTTCTTTTTTAATGGTTGAATAATTTACATTGTGTGTGTGTATAACACTTAAGTTGTTTCCATGTTTTGGCTATTGTAAATGATGCTGCAATGAAAAAGGAGTTGCAGATATCTTTTTGAGCTAGTGTTTTCATTTGGATAAATTTCCAGAAGTGGAATTGCTAGATCATATGGTAGCTCTATTTTTAACTTTTTCAGGAACCTCCATACTGTTTTCCATAGTGGCTGCACCAATTTACATTCCTACCAACAGTGCATGAGGGTTCCCTTTCTCCACATCCTCACCAACACTTATTTCTTGTTTTTTTGGTAATAGCCATTCTAACAGATGTGAGATGATATCTCATTGTGGTTTTGATTTCATTTCCTGATGATTAGTGATGTTGAGCATCT